>NC_141689.1:656605539-658071789 GCF_964263255.1 Lissotriton vulgaris
GATGGTACCACAGGCTACTTTTAAATTACTGAACACTCTGGTCACAGACCTGATTTGGGGAAAGGGCAGAAGACGCATCAGTCTTAAAAAGTTACAAGTGGGTACCCGGATGGGAGGCCTGGGAGTACCTGGCTTTTGAGCTTACTATTACGCCTGTCAATTACAATGGTTGTCGTACTGGACGGTGGGACGTAATTTGCAGGAAATAGACGACACACACACGGATATTGACAATGGAGCATTGCATGCCTTGCTCCTGCCGGGCAATAGAACCCCGACTGACCTCCCCCCTTATTGCAGACTGCATTGAGATGCTGGAAAGCGACGCTACAGTATACAAATACACCCCATGCGCACGCAGGCAACATACCGTTATTAGGTATCCCATTGGTCAGCGGTAGGCTCACTAAACGTAAACTGATACCCTTGTTGGAGGTGGGTATTAGTACTGTGGCAGACTTATTTGGAGAGGAGACGCTGCTGGATCATAATACTTTCATAAATGAGACCGGTGCCCAGGCACTACTATATCTAACACACCCAGCATTGAGTGGGTACATAAAAACGCACTGGGCCCCGCAGAGGAGGGCACCCCTGATAACGAATTGGTCAAAATGGTATACTACATGGGAAGAGGGTGACACCTGATTAGATGGTTAAACGCTGGTATTAGCTCCCACACAAGAGCATCCTTAAATGTGCTGAAGGCTATTTGGGAGGTAGACATAGGCAAAGACCTGACGGACAAAGAGTGGTCATTAGTACTTGAGCATCCTCGGAAAGTCTCAAGGAACGCCAAGTTCAAATTTATCCAGACAATGGTCCTACATCGTGCGTACCTAACGTCGACCAGGCTGGATAAGATGTTTCCCCAGACACAACACACATGCCCGAGGTGTATGCTAGAAGGGGCAGGCTTATTGCACATGTTATGGGAATGCTTGAAAATAAGGGGGTACTGGGATGCGATTAAAAGAAAGACTGGGGCAGCCGGACAACTTGTCATCGCTGACACAATAGAGGAATGCATTTTAGATCTCCATGTTCATATATCCAAACACAAGGTACAATACTGGTTCATAGATCTTGCACTAATACTGGCTATCAGGACCATCACCATGAGATGGAAATCACGTAAACCCCCTGAAGTGCATGCTTGGTATACAGAAATACTGCGTTGGGGTGGCGCAGAGGGCGCTGCATTGCGCAAAGAAGAGATTAGAGGGCTACGTAAAACGCCAATTTCTCTCGAATGGGAAATTATGTTAGAAGGGATAAGGTCACATAGCACAGATTCAGAAGATTAAAATATTGTACACTTCACAGAGCAGAAGCCCATGCCACGAGAATGTTGCTGGTCACATGTAATTTTGTACCCCCGTATGTGCTGATTATGTTAATGTGCTGGCTGGACTGGCTAATATGTATATATATGCAATAAACAGGTAGAGGCTAGGGTTTGTGGGGTGGGGTGGGGGGACATAGGGAAAACATTTAGTTGTTTATGTATATCATTGGAAAACACAACAGATCCGAGCAATATCGCAGGGAAAAGTGTATAGCCTCCGCTTGGAAACACAAGTATTATTGTCCAGGGGAGATATACACATTATACTCTGCAACACTGTGTATTGACATGCATAAACGGATTGTCAGTAACTATATGCCATACTTTGCAAAAACTCAATAAAATATGTTTTACAAAAAAGGATGTCCAACAGATCATGCAATACTTCATTTATGAAGTATTGAAACCCGGCCGGGGCGTTGCAAAGGCCAAACAGCATAACCGTATATTCAAATAGGCCGAATTTGGTGCGAAAAGCAGTTTTCCGCTCATCACCTTCCTTAATGCGAATTTAGGTGATAAGCTCCTCTTAAATCCAGCTTGGTATAAATGCTGGAGCCTTTTACTTGGTTGAGCAGTACAGGGATCAATGGTAGAGGATACATATTTTTGATTGTTGCCTTGTTTACAGTGCGATAATCGATGCACACTCTCAAATCGCCAGACTTATTAGCCACGAAGAGTGGCGATGAGACTGGCGATGTGGAGTGACGGATAAACCCAATTTCTAATGTTTCATCCAGGTATGATCTTAAATATTGGTTTTCTGGTTCAGTTAACGTGTATCCTACTACAAGGTAGCACTGCTCCAAGAATTAAGTCTATTCTACAATCGTAGACTCTGTGAGGTGGTAGTTTGGTTGCTTTAACGGGGTCAAATACATCAGAGAAGTCTTGGTATTCTTTAGGAATATGAAGAGTCTCTTGACCCAAGGCTGCACAAAAGAGAGGCATTACTGGGTCCTTAGTTTCTTGATAGCAATGGAGTTTACAATGAGGTGAATCCAGGGTGACTGTACGTTTGACCCAATCGATTTTAAGGTTATGGAGTTCGATCCAAGGAATTCCTAGAATCACCCCAATCGTTGGAGTATAAATGAGATCAAACACAGTGTTCTCGGTATGGCCGTGTTCAGCGACTAGAGTCAAACGTTCAGTATGAAATCTTATTAAACCAGAAGATAAAGCAGAACCACCCACTGCTCTCACTGGCTCTGGTTCTTTTTTGGGTACTTGAGTTAGTAAGCATGGGCGAATTTTGCGAATCTGGCGCTCTCAAATTTGCGTATTTGCGAACTCGCAAATCCAGATTTTTTTAATTTTTTTTTTAGTTCGCAAGGGTTTCTGCCAGTTCGCGAGTGTTTTGTACCAGTTCGCAATTGCGAACTTACTTGTCGGCTCGCAACGGTCGCGAGTATGTTGTTTCTACATCTGGTTCATCATCACAGGTTCCCAGCACCCTCTGTTTCACCACTGACACCCTCTGTTTCACCCATGCCACCTTCTGGTACATCAATGCCACCCTCTGGTTCATCATCACTGTAGATTATGGGGGGGAAAAGCAAGCACACCTGCCCTGCTTCAACTGACATGAATTAATTTGGGGTTGGTTTATTAATGTGTCACTGTTTTAAAATTCCAGTCTGGCACCTGCTTCCTTATCTGTAATTTGCTTTATGTTGCAGTGCAATTTTTTTTTCCAGGAAATTTGTGGCCTACTTGTAGCTATTCTATGAGCCTGCTGTGAGGGTCAGAGCAGGGTCATACAATTGTTGCAACTAACAACTGAACTCTGGAGGGGCCCTAGTCAGGAAGCACTACAGGGAATGGTTACTAATGATAAGTTTGAACTTTTGCACCTGCGGTTTGCTTTCAGTTTTGCAAAACTCGTTTTTCTGCAATTTCGCGGGATTCGCGGGGCGCGAACTTGTGCGAGATCGAATTCAGAAGCCGCAAATTTGTGCGAATATGCGATTTGTTTTTTTGCGGCGTGTTAGTTCGCAAGGTTTTGTGCGTTTTAGCGAGCCGCTTGTAGCGCAACTGCGCGAAGTTACCCTTGCGGTCGTTCACGGGCGCGACCATCTTGTTTGCATGACGTATTTCCGTTTCCGGGCGCGATGTGTAATCTCGCAAAGTGTGCGGCTCGCTAGTACAATTTCGCGTGTGATCGCGAGGAAAATCTCGCGCGAACTTACCCACGCGGTCGTGAACGGGCGCGGCCATCTTGTTTCTCATTCATTGCTACGGTTCTGGGCATGCTTTTTGTATCCTCTCTAAATCTCTGCCATCCTTTGCTTGTTTGAAGTTTTTTTTAATCTATTTTACTTATTATCTATCCCTCTATTTTTCTAGCCCTATATTTTTGTGTTTTCTGCTACTTTTGGTTAATTTTAAACTACTTTTTAAAACTCTTTTCTTTTCTTCTCTTCCCTATTCTATTTTCTTTATTATTTAGCTTCCTTTCTGCCCAGACCATGGTAAAGGGAGCCGGAAAGCATCCCGAGAAGGGGAAGAGTCCCGCACCCCATGCCCGGCTCCCGTGCGGGTATTTGAGGGGGGAGCAGGTCACACCCCGGGAGATCTTCAGCCCGGAGGAGGTGCCCGCACTCATTTTTTATGTTCAGCGCCGCCTCCCCAGGACCATCATGGCAGGCGGCAAGATCGGTAGCGGGTACGGGATCCGGGAGCGCCGGAAGCGGTGGGAGAGGTGTGCCGGGCCATGTACCACCACTCTCGGGTCCGGCGCACCTACAACCAGGCCACCCACCGATGGATGGATGTCCTGGACCGTGAACGCGATCTGCTCGACCTGCTTGGCCTTGAGATCCCCGGGCTTGGTGAGTAGTAGTAGCTATTTCTTTACTACTCTGTTTTCTCCTGCTCTGTGTGTTATTATATTGCAAATTTTAGTTTTTTACCAAGAGCAATAATGCTGCTGATTACATTGTAGGTAAATTATATTTCAAAATCTTTTGTGCATTTCAGGTGCACTGCTCTCCTTCTCAGTAGTGTTGCTACTATGCTTATTTGTTTTCGATTTTGTGTTCATTTCATTGGCCTGTGAAATTATGTATGAGTGTAGTTTAAAGAACTGCGTAATGCTAGACACTAAGGTTCAGATTTTTAATTACCGGTGCATCCCTGCAAAGTAGCAGGGATGGGCCAGTAATTGTGCGCCACGCCACCACCACCCATGGTGCGCCGTATTTACAATGCGGCGCACCATGGGCCCAAAACGTCACCAAAGCGTTACGCATCTGTGCCGTAAAGGCGGCGCATTGCTGGAGTTGCGTCGCAACGATGGCGCAGCTCCATCAATGTTCTGGGGTGCCCTATCTTCCCAATGCTGCGTCAAGCCGTACGTCTGCTTCAAGCAGGCGCAGGGTTTGAGTCACGCATCATTGTCCTTAAAGTGACTGATTGAAATCTTGTAGATTTCCCTCAGCCACTTTTAGGATGCATTCCTGCGCAGGAACGCCCTCCCTTGCACCGGAACGCCCCCTGATGGCGCAGGGCTTTACAACGTGATGCATCTCCCATATGCGTCACGTTGTTAATATACGCCGCACCATTGCGCCTCTTTTGTTCTGCCGCTGCGTCACAAAAGTCACGCAACAATGGAGCAAAAGAGCCGCAAGCGGCTTCTAAATCAGCCCCTACAGACTCAAGTCCAGTCCTTCCTTTGCACACATGGCGATAAGTAGAAATAGTGGTGGTGTATTGATAGTTTGAGTATTTTAATGACTGGTTAATGTAGTAGGAAACTTTAGTGTTGTCGCTGATCTGCAATCACGATGAACTTTGTCTGTCACTTCGCGTGCTGCGGACTGCTGCTTGCCAATCCTAGGCAAAACTTTTTAGTACTTTGTTTAGTGAGTTACATAAGAACTTTCCAAGTCGACGGTCCGCAAATCAAGCAATACTTATAACGTAGTAGACCACATGAGATCGGTCAATATATCCCGTGGAATAGTTGTCTATTTGCTATTTCGCCAAAACATTTTGTTATTGTTCTTTTGAAATGTTTGATTTGGTTGACAAATATCATCCATGGTTTCTGGTCTTTCTTTCTTTCATGTTGTACATCAGCTCCCCCCAGGGGCAAGAGGACACAAGAGGAGGAGGAGGGTGCTGTTCAACAGGATGCAGGCCAGGATCGGGCAGGTGAGGGCTCCTTTGCTGGCCCCAGTAAGTTTTAATTTTAATTTAGAGTACCTATTTTTTCCTAGCGTTCCTCATTCGATTTTTTCTAAATCGTCTTTGATCTTCTTGTACACTGGATCTAAATTCTTATCCTGCCTCGACTATGACTCCCTGTGGTATTACTAGATTATTCTTATTAGTCTGTCTGTCTAGCTAACTAAGATTGCACATTTGGCAATTCCATTGGGCCCCCATTCTAGTCAGCAATAGCTCTATGCACTGAGTGCAGTCCTCTGGGATTGTCCATAATGTCTTTTCAAGTCTTCTAAATGTTTATGCTTTGACAATTGCCAACAATAAAAAGGTGAATGACCACCAAGAAAGAATAAGATACTACTTTACTTTTGGTTTGGATAGGAGGACAATCCATTCTACTACTGTTGCAGGGACAAATCTGCACAAACAGAATTATGGACACTAAATAATGCATTGCTTAGCTTATCAATTATAATAGGCGCTGTTAGACTTTCCACATACCTCAGTGATAACAGACTTTGTAGTTGAACTCCCAATCTCCTTACTGACTAGATAGTGTGGCAGAGTCATTTAGCTCCCAAAGTCACCGATGATTGATCCCCAATGATGATTAGATTATCCAACGCAGGACAAGAGTACGGAGTCAGAGTCAAAAAGTGTCAGAGGCACGGACTCATGCTTGCAAAAATTCCAAAACCTTTAGTTCATCCACTCTAGTCTGGAGGACCAAAAACCACAGAGTCTATTTAAGTTTAAAAGCTTTATTAAAAGTAAACACATTTATTAAAATCAAGTTTGTCATAAAACTAAACGTTTAACTGAAAATGGAAAAGTGCTTAGTGCTGACGATTAATTGGACACATTTCTTGTGGTCGAGCCGAGCTCTCACCTGGTTTGAACTTGATCCTGCTCTTGTTCTTAGAAGTCAAGCTTCTGTCTGTTAGGAGAAAAAGTGGTGCATGTTAAAAATAAAAAGCAAGCATTCATCAGTTGTGCCAAAAAGTGCAGCAAGACAACAGCCTTCCCTGGAAAAAGGGACATTTTTACTTTAGAGTAGACAGTCACAAATTATTACATTGTATTCTGTTTTTTTCACATTTCTTTATTCCTCCTAGACCAAATATTATATAGTTGTGAGTGGTGTATTCTAACATTCTTAAATGAACTTTGTAGGTGGAACATCTGGTGGCGGGGCCAGCGCGGAGGTGGTGGTATTGGACGAGGGGAACAACTCTGGGGAGGAGGCGGTGCAAGTGCCGGACGACACCAATGTGCCTGTGAGGGTGAACACGGTGGTGGCGGGCAGAGGTAAGCTATATATTCCTTACTTATTGAGATTGAAGACTGCAGAGTGTGCTTTCTGCACGGGTGTATTATAAATCAACCCGGTTGTAGCCTTCTCTAAATGTGCTTCGACTTAGCTGTGAAGTTTTTGGCGAGAAGAATCCCAATCAGATCTGAGATGAACTTGATAGATGGGATGAACGAAAAGCGAAAGAAGGGTGTAAGTAAGTGTGGAAGAACGAGAAATTTAATGATGACTGGCAAAGAAGAATGATATGTGTTTGCTTGGTCCCCGAGGTGGCTGGGAAGGAAAGAATATGGTATGGTGCATGGCTGGGTGAATGATGAAGCAAGGATGGGTGGAAGGAGAACAGCCTGGGTGGGTGCCCTGGCCGCTAAAGTCAACAGCACCCTGCCGTAGTGTCCCTTGCCCCTTTTTTAGAGACTTTTGGGGGGTGGGAATTGGGAGTTGGGTTGTTTTTGGGACTTTTGAAGGACAATCGTTGGGGTTAGGGAGGGTCTTGCAGGAGATTATTTTGTTAGGGCTACAAAAATATACTTTTTGAAACTTTATCTGACCATACCTGTTTTTTACTGCTTTTGAGTCTGGTGGGTGGGGGTTTAACAGTAAGTTTGTTTTCCTGAAGAGTCCTAGGACTTTAGTAGTACTACCGTCAATCTCTCGTCTCTCCTAATACTCCATTATACTACCTCCCACCAAACGCTTATCTTACCTGTAATTTGTGTTTGAAAGTAGGGCTAGGCCCAGGGCTGGCTCCACGGGAAATGGCGATTAAGGTTGGCAATCCTGGGCGGATGAAATGTCCTCATTGCGGTGGTACTAGTGGTGTGACACAGTGGCAGTTGCATGCCTATGGAAAAAAAGAAAATGAAACCTTGTTTGTCCTTACTGTAGCATTACAACGGTACGATAGAGAATATAGCAGGTGACAGTACACTAGAACAGTGCCACAATGTAGCCTAACAAATGGTAAAGTATTGAAAGTATAACTAGTACTTGCGTTGAATTTCTTTGACATTGGCTACTACTACAAGAAATAGTACTGAAGCTGAGTAAGTCTAGAATATATCCTCGGATTCCTTCACCAGCCTGTTGCTATGACCTTATCCTCCCCAGCAAGTGTGTGGAATTATTGATGTCATTTAGTCACACATCAATCAAAACCACACAGCCCGGGGGAAGAGGGTTAGGGTTTGTAAAATGGATGGGAATGGGGGTTTCTTTTTGGGTAGGTTTTGTAGAGAGAAGACAAAAAAAGCACAGCATGGACAAACAATAATTGAAGATAAAGAAATCTTTGGGTACACAGCTAACCATAAATCTTTTAAGTGACATAAAGGAAGTGCATGCACTACTGCATGCATTGTTACTGAAAAGTAAGTAGTACTTTCGACAACCGTGAATGACAGAATGCGACAGTACAGAGCTGCAGCGTTTTCACTTGCCTATCTCTGCACTCAGAGAAACACTTCTTACATTAAATTAGGTTTAAAAAATAGCCGAAGTAAAACCTATAGAATGGCTGTAGGGATCAATTTAGAAGCAGAGAGAGATCCAAGAAATGCAGTTACACTCATAGAAGAAAACAATGGATACTGTATCTGTATGTTGTTGTAGTTGTCCTGTTGAATTTGGTAAGTAAGTTGCACGCATCAAACAATTCCTCTTATTAGCGGCACTCCTCCATTCCAGCTGACGCTTCGTCCATCAACGTTGGTGACCAGAAGACACCCTGTCCACTGCCTGCCTGGCGGATGCTGAATTGCGGCTCGCTAATGTGAAGCCTGACTCCATCCTTTTTTTCCCATTGCACAGACTGAAACCCGGCCTGTAATTATTGACGGAAAAACAGGAAGTGATATTAGAACACCACTGATAAATAAATATAAGGTATGTACGCTGTGTAGTGCAAAAAGTCACACTTTGAGTTTCCTAATAGACAGTACAATATTTTTGAAAGTGCGTACTCTGTCTGAGTCTCCTTTTGAAGGATAAATAAGTATGGGCAAATTAATTTAGCGGATCTTTCCCCTAAAGCTAGGTGTACTGTAAACTGTGTTTTAGAACAAAATTAGACCTTCCCAGCAGTGCTCCCACCCAGACCCTTACTAAAGCCAGTCTAAAAAATGTAGAAGACCCCCAATCAGATCTCAAAAAACGAGGCCTAGTGGAAAACTGGTGACAAAACGTACTTTGAAAGTAAAAGTAGGTCCAAATACCCCCTTGCCCACCGTGGATTGTATTAAAACCACTTGCAAGCAAGCAAAAGTATCCATACCCAGCATCGCTCCAAGACTTGCAAACCCCCCCACCCAAACACATGCAATACAAATACTGCTAACCCTAACAAGCCCTAAGTTAAGAATAGTGGCAAAGGCTTTCTTTAACTATGCCAAATTCCCCCTTTCCCACCATGGATTTTCTTCAAATCACTTGCAACCAAAATTACACATTCCCACGAGTGCTCTAAGACCCCAGAACTCAGTTGCAAAAATCTAGAACACCCCGAAACACATGCAATCCTGCTGCTAGGCTAACCCTAACGAACCCTAAGTTACAAAAAGTGCCAAAAGGCTTTTCCTTATGGATTTTGTCCAAACCACTTCTATCCGGTATTAGACCTTCCCAGCAATGCCCCAAGACCCGCCAACCCACCCGCAAAAAAGCACAACACCCCCAAACAGCCAAAAAGGAAAATCTCATACTTACAATATTTCTCGGCCTTCGGTCCAAACGCGCTGTGTAGCTAGGCCAAAAAGCAAAAGTACAAAAATGGGGACCTAGTCATTTTCTTGCCAATTTCCAAAATCACTCCGCGCGCGCGCTGCAGCTAGGCCCTTACTCCCCTCTGACACCATGGATTTGCGTCAAACCTCTTGCAATCTAAAGTATCCATAGCCAGCAGTGCTCCCAGACCCCGAAACCCACCCACAAACACCAGGAAGCCCCAAACAGCCAAAAAGGAAAATCTCATACTTACAATATTTCTCGGCCTTCGGTCCAAACGCGCTGTGCAGCTAGGTCATAACTCCCGTTTTCCACCACGGATTTCCTGAAAAGCAAATGCAATCAAGATTAGACTGTCCCAGCAGTGCTCCCAGACCCCAAAACTCACCCACAAACACCCGGAACCCCCCCATAGAGCACCTCAAAGGCAAGCAAGTCAGCAAAAACGCAAAAAAAATTCTGCCTCCGATTTGGTCCAAACCTCTTGTATCCGGTATTAGAGCTTCCCAGGCAATGGCCCCAGAGCCGCCAACTCAGGCGAAAACTAGTAGAAGACCCCCAAACAGCCAAAAAGCAAAAGTACAAAAATGGGGACTTAGTCATTTTCTTGCCAATTTCCAAAATCACTCCGCGCGCGCTCTGCAGCTAGGCCCTAACTCCCCTCTGCCACCATGGATTTGCTTCAAAGTCTCTTGCAATCTAAAGTATACATAGCCAGCAGTGCTCCCAGACCCCGAAACCCACCCACAAACACCAGGAAGCCCCCCAAACAGGCCCCCAAAAACGCTACATTGAGCAAAATGTCAGAAATAGCAAAAAAAAATTCTGCATGGATTTTGTCCAAACCACTTCTATCTGGTATTAGACCTTCCCAGGAATGCCCCAAGACCCTCCAACCCACCCGCAAAAAAGCACAACAACCCCAAACAGCCAAAAAGGAAAATCTCATACTTAGAATATTTCTTGGCCTTCGGTCCAAACGAGCTGTGCAGCTAGGTCATAACTCCCGTGTTCCACCACGGATTTCCTGAAAAGCAAATGCAATCAAGATTAGACTGTCCCAGCAGTGCTCCCAGACCCCAAAACTCACCCACAAACACCCGGAACCCCCCCAAAGAGCACCTCAAAGGCAAGCAAGTCAGCAAAAATGCAAAAAAAATTCCGCATCCGATTTGGTCCAAACCACTTGTATCCGGTATTAGAGCTTCCCAGCAATGGCCCCAGAGCCATCAACTCACCCGCAAAGAAGTAGAACACCCCCACAAGTGCTGAGTCTTTCTTCATTGGGCATAATCCAGCCCTCTGCTTTGAGGGAAATAGGAGTCTGGAGGAGGAGGATAGAGGAGCATGTTCTTCTGAACTTGTGAACCTGAGGAATGCAGACTGCTGCACCTTCAAATCAATAAGCAAACAAGTGAAGACAGTTCTGCTGATGGGCTTGTTTTTGTGATTAGGTGATTAAAGTTTGAATTAAATTAACTGTGCAAAACAAAGAAAGACAGACACACAGGAATAAAAGTGAATAAGGACGAAAAAGAAAGTTATTGATTGATTGTCTCATTTTCAGGGCTCGTGTCAGGGAATAAGAATAAGAGTTCGTCATCATACTCTGTGAATTCAGGCAGGGTGAGGTCAGTGTCACCGAACAGAGAACAAATTCCCTCATCTACGTTGCTGTCTTCATGCGGCGTGCTTTCTCGTACTTTGTAATCTGGTGGTATGAGGTGCTGATTCATCTTGATCATTGTTAACCTCTCCACATTTTTGGGCGAGAGGCGGCTCCGTTTGGGAGTTACAATGCCACCAGCAGCACTGAAAACACGTTCAGAAGACATGCTTGCGAGTGGGCAAGACAAGTAGTTTATAGCCAGGTTGGAGAGCTGTGGCCACAATTCTTTTTTCCCATGCTAATACGCCAATGGGTCAGCATTAACATAGACCTCTGTTGAGTCATTCAGATAGTCCTGCACCATCGACTCAAGGTCCTCCAAGGTTCCTCCACTTTGCTTACTTTTTGCTGTGACCTTTTGAGAACCAAACCCAAGCCGAGTTAGCCAATCCTCTTCTGCATCCAATGTTACTGTTGTGTCTGGTGCAGATGATCCGGTTGCCGGTGTCTTTAACGGCTGAGAGGTCACTTGTGCCACAGCCACAGGTGCAGAAGTGGATTGTTTTGACTGGGGATGGCCTGCTGATGCTGATGTACTGCCTTTTCCTTCAATGTGCTGCCGTTCTCTTTCAAACCTCTTGGCTGACAAGGCTAGCCAACGTTTGTACTTTGTAACATCTTCATCAGCAAAAGGAAAGAATGCTCGGCCTGCCAGCGCCTTTTTGTAGCATGGATCCAGAATAGTAGCACAAATGTAATGCTGTTCTGAGTGGATCATTTTAAGATGTTCATCACCACGTAGGTGCTCTAATAATTTCTCCGCCAAAACAAAAGGGTCTTGTTTTTTTTTCATCTTTTTGGAACACAGAATACACCACCTTCAGTTGGTGCTCCAGCATGCACAACAATGGGATAGCTTTTCCCAAATTACAGTCCTCCTTGCTGACTGCACGCGTGAAGACCTCAAAAGGACGAAGCATGTCTGTCAGGCTTTTAACTAGGTCCCATTGCGCCGCATCTATCCTCAGGTCCTTCTGAGCTGTACCCAGTGTTAAGAAATAGTGATCGAGTACCGTATACTGCTCATACAGACGCTCAAGCATGTAGAAGGTTGAGTTCCAACGTGTTGGCACCTCCTGGATGAGTGCTTTCACTGGCATTCGACGTTCATGTAGCAGGCTCCTCAGATGCTTCCGGGCCTTAAAAGAATGGCTGAAATGGTTGCACATTCTTCGGCAGGTGGCCACTAACTCGCACGCTGGACTGTCTTCATCACTCAAGAATTTTTCAACAACCAGGTATATACAGTGCGCCAAACACGGCACTCTGAAATAGTCACCTAGCTCCATGGCCTTAACTACATTGGCGCCATTATCCGTGGAAACATAACCAATCTGGCGTTTTTTTGGGGACAGCCAGTGAAAGACCTTTGTGTTAAACTCATCCAAAATATTTTGGGCTGTATGACGTTTCTCCAAGCTAAACATGGCTAGTGTTGCATGTTTCCGAGCAGCTTTAAAAACTTGGTCCGGGTCAACACCTGCGTTTAGCTTTGCTTTAACCCCTGAAAAAGAGACCCAGTGTGCAGTGATGCACATGTAATCAGCGCCTGCGCCACTGGTCTACATGTCTGTTGTCAGATGTATAGTGTGAACAGAACTCTTCTGCAAAGCTGCCCCAATCACCTCCAGCACATCTTCATGTAGTGCTGGACACCCCAACTCTGGCAAAATAGAACCGGCTAGGAACCTTCCATTTAGGGCAGAGCGCTGCCACTAATTCTAGAGAACCAACCCCTTCTACAAAAGAAAAAGGGAGAAGGTCCATAGCTAGCATTTTAGCCAGCTTAGTGTTATACAGACGCGTCAGTGGGTGGTTGCGTTCATATGGCGCGTCTGAAAAAAGCATGTTTCTAATGTTGCCCTGGACCAAGCATTTACGGGATGATGATGATGATTTCTTTGACCCAGTTACGCTCGCTGATGAACTTTTTCGCATTGGTGTCTCACTCTCTCTCACACTCTTAGTGTGGCTCACATGGGGTGTGCTGCTGACAGGGGTACTGGGTGTACGTGAAGCGTCTTCTTCCTCCTCGTCATCAACAGATGAAACGTCAACGTTTTCTTGACTTGCAATTCGGGCTTCCTTGATCTCCTTTAGGTGCGCAAACCATTGGACAGCGTGCTGTCTCCTAAGATGACCTCTCTGGCCTCCGGTACCATAGTTGGTACCAAACTTACCACAACTAACTGCATGCTTGCAAATGCTACAAATGGCGAAGTTTTCCCTTTTTGGGCAAACACTAAAGAAGTCCCAAACTGGGGACTTGAATTGTCTGTGGGGGCCGGAGGAGGCGGCGATACTGGTGGTGGTGGTCATGCTGCTAATGCCATATGAAGTGGAGGATGTGGATTGCCGAACTTTAGTACCTCGTGCACTTTCACCACCACTAATTGAGGTCGAGGTGGATGGAGGTCCCTTCTGGCGAGGAAGAAATATGGAAGCGGTACGTGTTGGTGTACTAGTTAACACCAATGATTGTGGTGTTTCCACTGCCTCCTCGTCGACAACATCATCATCACGCTCAGCAGCTTCTCGGGCTAGGGTCAAAATGTCTGTTTGCTGCATGCCCGCTGGGGCTGCAGTGACCTTTATGATGAGTGGGTCGTCGTCGTGAGAGTCTTCATCAGCAGCAGTATCCGCCACTTCTTGTTGAGCCTCATCACACTCCATAAGTATGAGACTTTGGACGAGCTTCCTTTTACGCTTAACTACCTTTGTCAGATCACGGTGTGCCTCACTCTCAGACGGCAGTGGTGCTGTTTCCCAATTTTGATCCATATCTTCAGAAGGAGGTGTGCTTGAAGAAGATGTAAACACCACCCTTGATCTCTTCCTTGCTAGGGGTGTGGAAGACAATGACTGATCATCAGGAGGAGTGGCTTCCTCAAATGATACCTCGCCTTGATTGTCGATTTCCTGATGTGCCCCTACTTCGGGAGGAACAACTATTGTGTGCACTTGTGACCCTCCATGCACCTCTGCTTGCACATCTCCTTGCGCTGCCTCTCCTTCCACTTGTACTTGGGCTTGTACTTGCACATGTGGTTGTTGTTGCGGCTGTGGTTGTTCAACACTCGTCAGATGAGTTACAACAACCTGTGTTGATTGAGGGATATTGCTGCTACTTTCTTGCGATGAGCCAACATCACTGGTCGATGGTGATTGAACAACTAGACTAAGTGCCTCTGCAGCACTCAAGGGCTTGGACTTAAGTTGGCGTGGTGGTGGTGGTGGCACTGAGCCCAATGGAGCGGGTGTGCTGCTCCCAGCTTGGTCCCCAGCAGATCCCGCTGCTGCTGCAGGCGTACTTTTTTTTTTACTCCCAAAAAATGTGGCGGGCGGCACACCAGTCTCCTTGGTAACTTGCTTCTTCTGCTCCTTACTGTCAACTTTCTTGCTAGAGGAGCTACGGGGAACTTTTTTTGGGGCCATCTTCTTCAGAGCAGGTCAGAACAGCAGGCCGCAGTTGCACGAGTTGCAGAGTTGTCTGTGGCCAGACATGACGTCGCGTGACATTATGCTGCACACACACACCGCTGCAGGACTTCTTCTTGGCACTGGTAGTTCTCTTGAGTCTTGTGCACCTAAAAGCAATGGAAGACAGAGGAATATCAGTTCAGTTATACACCCCAAAAAATCAAAAATCACAGAAAAATCAGCACAATCCCAAGCCATCCATGATGTTTAAATTCACACCCCACAGAAAGACTAGGCCCATGCACCACTCACTACCCCTGGGCATAAAGGTTGAAAGCTAGGCAAAATGGTTGCAGACCTAAGAACACTGCCTGCATTCAAAATGGCCCCCTGCCTCCCAGCACATGGCCAGGGCCTGCCTGTAGCAACACTCAAAATGGCCCCCACCCACATGGCCTGTCCCCATGAACACCCCAAAAAATCGAAAAACACAGAAAAATCAGCACAATCCCATGCCATCCATGCCATCCATGATGTTTAAATTCAAGACACCCCACAGAAAGACTAGGCCCATGCACCACTCACTACCCCTGGTAAAAAGGCCACAACAACAGCCCAAAAAAACGAAAATCACAGAAAAATCAGCACAATCCCAAGCCATCCATGATGTTTAAATTCAAGACACCCCACAGAAAGACTAGGCCCATGCACCACTCACTACCCCTGGGCATAAAGGTTGAAAGCTAGGCAAAATGGTTGCAGACCTAAGAACACTGCCTGCATTCAAAATGGCCCCCTGCCTCCCAGCACATGGCCAGGGCCTGCCTGTAGCAGCACTCAAAATGGCCCCTACCCACATGGCCTGTCCCCATGAACACCCCAAAAAATCGAAAAACACAGAACAATCAGCACAATCCCCTGCCATCCATGCCCTCCATGATGTTTAAATTCAAGACACACCACAGAAAGACTAGGCCCATGCACCACTCACTACCGCTGGGCATAAAGGTT
Organism: Lissotriton vulgaris; assembly: GCF_964263255.1. Classification (NCBI taxonomy): domain Eukaryota; kingdom Metazoa; phylum Chordata; class Amphibia; order Caudata; family Salamandridae; genus Lissotriton; species Lissotriton vulgaris. The sequence continues at coordinate 656,621,200 of NC_141689.1, forward strand.
GAAAGCTAGGCAAAATGGTTGCAGACCTAAGAACACTGCCTGCATTCAAAATGGCCCCCTGCCTCCCAGCACATGGCCAGGACCTGCCCGTAGCAGCACTCAAAATGGCCCCCACCCACATGGCATGTCCCCATGAACACCCCAAAAAATCAAAAAAACAGAAAAAGCAGCACAATCCCATACCATCCATGCCCTCCATGATGTTTAAATTCAAGACACCCCACAGAAAGACTAGGCCTATGCACCACTCACTACCCCTGGTGAAAAGGCCACAACAACAGCCCAAAGAAACAAAAATCACAGAAAAATCAGCACAATCCCAAGCCATCCAGGCCCTCCATGATGTTTAAATTCAAGACACCCCACAGAAAGACTAGGCTCATGCAACACTCACTACCCCTGGGCATAAAGGTTGAAAGCTAGGCAAAATGGTTGCAGACCTAAGAACACTGCCTGCATTCAAAATTGCCCCCTGCCTCCCAGCACATGGCCAGGGCCTGACTGTAGCAGCACTCAAAATGGCCCCCACCCACATGGCCTGTCCCCATGAACACCCCAAAAAATCGAAAAACACAGAAAAATCAGCGCAATCCCATGACATCCATGCCCTCCATGATGTTTAAATTCAAGACACCCCACAGAAAGACTAGGCCCATTCAACATTCACTACCCCTGGTGAAAAGGCCTCAACAGCCCAAAAAAACGAAAATCACAGAAAAATCAGCACAATCCCAAGCCATCCAGGCCCTCCATGATGTTTTTATTAAAGAGACCCCACAGAAAGACTCAGTCCACCCACCACTGAGTACCCCTGGGCAAAAGGCCCCAACAACAGCCCAAAAATCGAAAATTCCAAAATTGTAGTTGCAGCAACTGTAATGCCCCAAACAAACTTACTTGTGAAATTTCTAATCCAAAAGTGATCCAAAGAAAGTCAAAAAGGCCTCAAATCCAAATGCATCCACAAAAAGTAATCCTTCCAGGTGAAGAATCCGAATGAAAGTGACCAGCACATGAAGAAAGCAGTGGGAGGAGCCTGCTGGACAGGAACAGGAAGTTAGAGACTGTGGGGCACTTCCTTCCTCCCCCCCCCCCCAAAATGGACTCCTTGCAAAAAGAAAGTGCAGGCAAATGTCAACCTGAGAAGTTAATCTGATAAAAATCATAATTTCCAGAAGATTTATGCTGCTTGCTGGTGGATTTCTTGTGCAGAGTTGCAAATCTTGTATTTTCGCGAGTGCGAGATTGTTGCTGCCCGCCGCATGTACGTGTTCGCAATTGCGAACTCCCGCGATACGTGATCACGGCGTACTCGCATTGACAAACTCTCGCTGTGCAAGGTGGCAAGCCGCGATGACGTAATCGCGGTCGCCAAACTCTCGCGGGATCCCTCAGCAAGATCCAAAATGGCGCAGCACTTGCAAAATATCGAGAAAAACAACTCGGCAAACGCAGAATGACGGTAAGTGAACGCCGCCGCCGCAAAATTGAATCACCAAGAAAAAAAATCCGCTGCGTGCGAATTTGCGGATTTTCGGTAAATTCGCGAGCGGTCGCGGATTGCGAATTTACCGAAAATCCGCGAAATCCGCGAGCGGAACGGATTTTACGCCCATGCTTAGTTGTAGTTTTTGAGCCAATTCTAAGTCAAAAAAGTTGACAGTAGCTCCTGAATCAATAAGCACTGGTATACTATGTCTTTGTTGTGTAGATAAAATAAAAATCACTCTTACTGTAAAGGTTTTGGGAATACGATTGATTACATTAGTTGCATACTGAGAGATCTCTGTTACATTACTTCCCGGAGAAACGATCTCTTCTTTCCCCGAGGTAATCAGTTTTCAGACACCTGAGGTGAATTTCTCTCAATTACTAACACCTTCTTTTTAGCAGGCTTTGTAGGGCAATCTCTAGCAAAGTGTCCAGGCTTTCCGCAATAAAGACATAAATTTCCTTTACGTCTTTTTTCTTTTTCTTCGAGTGACAAAGGTCCCTTTATGCCACCAATTTGCATTGGTTCTGTGGTTGAGCTCTCATCCTCAATCTCCTTTCCGTCAGATTTAAAGTGTAAGTTTCTTATGTCTCCTCTGGGTCTTTCGGTCTTTCATTCCCCCAGTCTAAGATCTAGCTTAACCACTAAATCTTGGAATTCTGCAAAATCTTCGGGCAAATTGACAATATGAGCTAAGGAATCCTTCAGGTCGTCCTCAAGACCCCGGTAAAACAAGGATACCCTGTTTTCATCGGGCCAATGAGTTTCAGCCAATAACCTGTTAAAGGTAGTGATGTATGTTATCAGGTCTTTTGATCCCTGGCGTAGACTTAAGAGTTCATTATCAGATGCTTGTATAAACACATGTTTGGGGAAGAGGTTGGAAATGGCTATTTTGAAATTGTGCAGATTTTGTAGGATAGAATCGTTACTATCTACTAAGGGCATGGCCCAGTTAGCTGCCACTCCTCCCAGATAAGAAACAATAAAAGCCACCTTAGAGGTATCAGAATAAAAAATCTGGGGTTTACACATGAAGTGTAATTGGCACTGACTCATGAAAGTTGTGTAACAATTGCTGTCTCCTGTAAACCTCTTGGGATTAGCTAAAGAAATTGGACTAGGGGTAACAACAGTGACTTGTACTGGCTGTCAGTGGATTGACATAAAGTAGTTTGAGATTGAAAAGCATTGGTGCCAAACTTGGGAGGGGTTAGAATAGGTTTTCCTTCCTCTGATGATTCCCTCCAGGACGTAAACCCTAATATGGTTTTATCTAATTCCTGTCTAAGAGACTGGTTTTCTGAATGCAAGTCTTGCATTTCCTCATTTGGTTTTTGCACGAGTTGGGTTAATTGTGTGATATCCATCTTTACTCGGCTAGGTGGATACAAAATCAAGAGGAAACAAGGGAGTGTGGCTTCGCTTTCTATTGCGCAATCACACACGGCCTTCCAGTTGTTTGCTTCTTGATGTTGTAAGGTCCCAATTTCCCCGTGAACCAGCCATCTCAGCAAGGAAGGGAACACTTGAAGAGCTAACTTGTCCCAGAGAGAAAGGGGAAGTGGAGAGAGAAACAAGACAAAACACTGGGCCTTCGTCTTGATGGATCCAGATCTAGGTTTCTCTTACTGAAGTGCTCTGGGCCTTTTTGTGAATAGTCTGCCAGCCGGCATTTTCTTCTTCTATTAATAGCAATATCAGAAAGAAATGAATATTCACTCTTTCTTAGATAAAAAAAAATGTACATATGATCTCACAATTATATATTTGACATAGCACTTATCTGGAAGGCCCATGAAATCACTTCAACTGTTCTCAGGTTAAGTCTGATTCTTGATGTAGACCTTTATACCTTAAACAACACAACACAATACCATTAAACTCGTGAATTCTTATGAACTCACATGTGAACAACTGGTTAATAGGGTTAGTTAAAGGTCATTCAACAAATACCCACTCAAGAGGAATACCTGCAAACTCTACGTAGAACTCTTCACTTGGGGTTCTGTTCTGTAATGATACTAAAAAAAGAAAACAATTCCAAAAGAAAAACTTGCACAAGAATTGGATTATCTTTCATTAATGCCTCTTACTCATTCAAATTGAACATTAATGTACAGCGGAATTCAGACGTGTGTACAGTTTACCTTCCAAGCTCTTTTTATAATTGTCTTTTCAATGCTTGTTGGCAATTATGGTTAAATTTGTCTTTTCAATGATTATTGGCAATTTCCAATTCTTAGTCCTTTTATCTCAAAATGTCCTTAATAACAAGTTTCCACTAGCGCACAAAAGTTCCAAAAGAAATAAGTCTTTGGATGTTCTCTAATTGTTTCAAAACAAGTCGTGTAGATTGCCTAGCAACCTAATAAAGCTTACTTTCTTTTTTGTAGATCATTGTCAGCAGCCAACCGGATTTCCGGTGGAGACGAGATCGGAATGGAGTCCAGAGTCAGCCGATCATCTGGAAGGAATCCGGGAATCTTGATGAATCAGGTAAGGCGGAGGTAATTGGGAGGAGGGTTTGGAGGGAACGGGGAATGAAGGTACTTGAACTGGAAAGGATCGGAGGCTGGAAACAAAGGCAGCTTCTAATCCGGGTTGGAGCAGGAGTCCGGAGCACTCGCAATGACGCTGTGCAAAGAAGCAAAGCACCGTCACGTTTTCGAGCACTCCTTTTTATAGTTTGTGTGGCTCTGTACCGCGGCATAGCCGCCATAATTTATATGCGCCTCTCGTGGAATTAATGAGGTGGTTGAGCGGCTATTCCACGTGGGGATTTCACGTGGGGGAAAGATGACCCCTGAATCCACAAGTTTAAATAAACAAGCATTGTTACATGCAACCACCGAAAGCATAGCTCATCATTACAAACATTGCTGTACTCAAACTTACATGTGCACATGGTGCCTAGAACCACTTATTAGAGAGAATAACAATGCTCTTGATCTCTGTTAACAATAAACATGATCTCAGTTATGTAAGTTGTGACAATTGTTTCATATTTAGCAGACAGCTGCATATGAACCTTCAACACACACTTCCAGAAAACATTCTCCTAGGTACTGACTTACCCCATTTTCATGAATATCTGACAGAGGTGTCCAAACAAGGGGCTGATGTGGAATGGTTACAAGAGGCACCCTTTTCCAATGAGATCATAGCTAGCCCCCGCGATAGGGAAAAGAAATCAAAAAATGAAAAGAGACAAGAAAAATAGAGATATACGCATGCCTGCCAATCTCTTGCTTCATGTTTACTCTCTTCTCCAGAAGATGGAAATACTCCCGCTAGGAGTTTTCGAGCCGCCCAGAAGTATGACAGCACCCTTATGAATGCATGGAATCAAGTACAGGAGGTCGAGCCAGAGAAGGTAGGACCCTATTTTTTCAGAACCAAGCGGCCAGGCTGATCTGCAAGCTACCCAAGTGGCAGTCCATCAGGCGGGGTCTTGCTAGTCTCCACTGGTTGCCAGTAGCGCAGAGAGCAACCTTTAAAGCTGGATGCATTATCTTTAAGGCTCTACAAGGTAAGGGCCCCGGATTTATTAGCAGCCTGCTTGTTAGGTATACCCCCTCACGTGCTCTTCGCTCCGGTCATAAGAGCTTGTTAGTTGTGCCTCGCATTAGGAAACAACGTCAGGGAGGCAGCTCTTTCCACTTTCTAGCTGCCTCCCTGTGGAACTCTCTGCCACTGACACTGAGACTCCATGAAGACATTCTGGCTTTTAGACAAGCCTTTAAAACTTGGCTTTTTAGGCAAGCTTATCCATAGTTAATTATGTCTTTTCTTTTGATGTGTTATGTCTCTGCAAATCTTCCAATAGCGCCATGAAGCCTACGGGCGTACGTGCGCTCAATACATTTTATTTAACATAACATAACATAACATTAAAAGAGGGTTGTTATACAGAATGAGTGAGGGGCAGGGTGGCAAGTAAGAACAGTTATTGGTACCAGTGGCTTTTAGGGAACAAGCCTTACAGTCAGCTCACAACTAAGCGGGAGGGGGTCACTACGGACAAGAACTGACCTTGAAGTATCTCTTAGAAAGATTCTATTGGCCAGGAATGTATCGAGAAACTGCCAAATTATGTGCCGCTTGTCCCAATTGTCAGTTGATCAACCCCTCCTAAGACAGAAAGGTACCATTACAGCCTCTACTGATTATTGATGTTCCGTTCCAAAGGGTAGGGATGGACCTTGTAGGACCATTACTTCTGTCATCCCGGGGACATCAGTACATATTGGTTCTGGTGGACTATGCCACCAGAAACCCCTAAGCTATACCTCTCACTAGTATGACCACAATAACAGTAGCTTAGGCCATGGTGTCTTTTTTCTCTAGAGTGGGTTTTCTCTTAGAACTTCTCACTGACCAGGGGACTCCTTTTATGGCTAAGCTTATGAAAGAGATATGTAAGCTCTTGGGGTTACACCCAATTCGGACAGCCGTCTATCATCCCCAGACAGACGGTCTGGTCGAAAGATACAATAAAACCATCAAAACTATCCTGAAGAAACTGATAGGAGAGACAGGAAAGGACTGGGATAGGAAACTGCTCTTAGTTCTGTTCGCAATTAGAACTCATGAGCAAATGTCTACGGGATTATGTCCTTTTGAACTCCTGTTCGGAAGAAAATCCCGTACTTTATTGAAGATGGCCGCCGAACATGGACAGAAGAGGAAGACGAGAGGAAGCCACTCCTAGGGTACATGCATACGCTAAATGAGACACTAGCTACCCTATAGGACAATGTCCATCAGAACATGGACAAAGCCCAAGCTAAACAGAAAGAGCAGTATGATCGTAACAGTCACAAGAGAATTGACAGTTGGAGACAAGTTTCTAATACTTCTTCCCTCCTCTGACAAGAAACTGTTGGCCACATGGCAAGGACCATAGACAGTGACTCAAAAAGAGACACCTGTCTCATATCCGGTCGCAGTTCCTCACACCAATAAAATTGGACAGAACTATCACATCAATCTTCTTAAGAAATGGGAAGAGTCCAGTGATATGTCCCAGAGCCAGAGTGTAGTCCAAACAGTGAACAATGAAACCATTCATAAAACATTGGATGTACCCAAAGGTCTAGGGGAGGATGAAAAGGGTGAACAGCCTATGATGGGGCCCAAATTATCTGTGGACCAACAACGAAAGTTAAAGCAATTGTTGGGACAGTACTCAGGCTCAGTTCAGGAAGCCCCGGAAGGACCTCTTTGGTAGCACATGATATTGTCACTCCACCCGGGAAGGTGGTTAATGTGAAACCCTACAGAATACCTGAGGCCAGAAGAGAGGCAATACAACAGGGAATATAGAAAATGCTCCAAGCAGGTATAATAGAGCCCTCTAAGAGTAACTGGTGCTCTCCCATTGTGTTAGTGCCCAAACCAGATGGGAGTCTCCGCTTCTGCATAGACTTCCGACAAGTGAACGCCCACTCCAAATTCGATCATTATCCTATGCCCCGAGTGGACAAATTGATAGAGCGATTAGAAGAGGCTAGAGTCATGTCCAAGATTGACTTAACTAAAGGTTATTGACAAATTCCTCTGACACACGCTGCCCAGGAAAAGACAGCATTTTCAACACGCTCAGGGTTGTACCAGTTTAAAGTCATGCCATTTGGGCTTCATGGAGCTCCGGCTAATTTTTAAAGACCTATGGACATCCTCTTACGGGCCCATCACAAATATGCAGTGGCCTACTTGGATGATACTGTAGTGTATAGTCCAGACTGGGAGACCCATTTGACACACATAAATAACCAGTTTGAAACCTTGACACAAGCGGGGTTAACCATGACCCCAAAGAAAACCAAACTGGGCACCCATAAAATCAAACATTTAGGAAATACTATAAGTGAGGGAACTCTTAAACCTAAAATTAACAAGTTGAAAGCGATCCAAAGTATTCCCAGACCTACCACTAGAAAAGAGGTACAAGCCTTCTTGGGATTGGTGGGGCCCTACTGGAGATTTATCCCTTAGTTATCCGAAGTAGCCAGCCCCCTTACTGATTTGCTAAGACACAAACCCTCTAGAGCTAAGATAAATTGGGGTTCCCCACAAGAAGAGAGCTTCGAGACACTAAAGACTTTACTGTGTAGTGCCCCATTACTGACTTGTCCAGACTACAAAAGTCGTTTGTGCTACAAGCCAATGCTTCTGATAGAGAACTTGGAGTTGTACTCTCACAGCCAGATTCTCAGGGTCTGCCTAAACCAGTGTTGTTCTTGAGCAGGAAGCTATTCCAGAGAGAGACCAGATAGGCTACAATGGAGAAAGAATGCCTCACCATAAAGTGGGCTATGGAGTCACTACAGTACTACTTGGTAGGGCGTACTTTCTTTTTAGTAACATATCATGCTCCCCTAACTTGGTTAGCCACCAATAAGGATACCAATGCTAAAATCTTATGCTGTTTCTTGGCCTTGCACCCTTTTCCTTTCACACTCTACACATGCAGGAACATTGCAAGGCAATGTAGACCGCCTATCCAGATTCCCTACATCAGAATGGCCCGATCATCCATCCCAAGAAGAGAGGCAATCAAATAAGGGCTGTGCCACGGCAGAGACTGGAACAAACGGGACCTCCAAAATGGCGCCCGGCTGGACACCATCCGAAAGGAGAGTCAGCAGTCTAGCGGGCTGCGGCAGGGACGGCATGACATCGCGGGAGGAGAGGGAAAGTTGCGACAGCTGCGGCAGGTTGGTTGATTGCGACGAGAGGAGTGAGTAGGACGCCGAGAGAAAGGAGCGCGGACGAGTGGAGGAATCGGCAGAGGGAGACATCCACGGACCAGAGGAGCCCTGCGGAGCAGAGGAAGGTGGCAGAGAGGACAAAAGGACTGAGAAGTCTCCAACACACACCGCGCTTGTATCCAGTAGTCCCTTCGAGGAAACCCAACATCGAGATAACCAACACTATGGTCCAGGGGGACCATAGTGCCAGGCAAGTGACTTGGAAGGAAGGGTGGAGGAGGAGTTTGGACGGTAAGGGCTTTTGGGACTGTGGCACAAGTAGGAGCAGTAATAAGAGATTGAGTGGAGTCCTCTGCACAGAACCCTTCATTTTCCCAGCCCTACCATTGTTTATACTGATCCTCACTAAGTTTGGTGCCCTAGGAATGATGGTGATGGGGAACAAAATATAAAGTTATCCGAATATAGCGTGGACAGTCACAGTAGTGTCCTTTTTTCTGTTTTCCTTTTGGGAAACGCCGGCCCTGACGGAAGTACTGAAGGGAAAAGCTTGGAGACGAAGGCCTTACACTCAATGACTGTACTTCCGGACTGTGTTGTTCCTCCATTATGTTGTGGTGCACTTAAATTGTCAGACTATTGGTAGTGAATAAAACTAAGACATTGAATACCCAAATACCTTGTGTCTTATCCTAAGGCCAGATTGTAGATTCAGGGGTCATCTTAAGGGAGAGGAGGAGAAAACAATTATAGAGACATTTCTATCCCTGTCCCCAGCAGTGTAGTGGTACCGCCCACATCCTCAGCAACATCTCAGTGGCACTGCAGTATTAGCCATACTCAGAGTCAGACTGAGACACCAAGGCGACCGAGTACTGCAATGAAACAAAGTGCGTAGTTGAGCCTAACTGGGTTAAAGAAAACAACTGCACCACAAAGGAAAATAATTCAGCTTACCATTGAGAGCATGCTTAGGTTGGAGGGGCAGTACCAACGCAACCCCCAACTGCACGGTTTGACAATGCGAAGCTGGCTAAAATGTTAGCGTTAGACCTTCTCCCTTTTTCATTTGTGGAAGGGGTGGGTTTCCTTGAATTTGTGTCAGCCATCTACCCTAAATGGAAGGTTCCCAGCAAATGCTATTTCACCAGAGTTGCTGTTCCAGCGCTACATCATGATGTGCTGGAATTGGTTGGACAAGCTTTGCAGCAGAGTGCTGCTCACAATATCCACCTGACAACAGACATGTGGACCAGTTGCCAAGTCACTGATTACATGTGCATTTCTGTACACTGGGTCTGTTTTTTGGGGGTTAGAGATAAGCTATCTGAAGTAGGTGCTGTTGACGCAGCTAAGATTTTTAATGCTGCTCGGAAACATGCAAGTGTAGCCAAGTTCGCCAATGAGAAATCTCATACTACTGTAAATATATTGAAGAGTTTCACAACAAGGTTTTTAAATGGCTGCGCCCAAGAGGGCTTAAGATTGGTTTTGTTTCCACAGATAATGGCATTAATGTACTTAAGGCTTGGTTCCTATTTCAGGGTCCCATATTGGGTGCACTGCATTAACATTATAGTTCAAAACTTTCTGAAAAATGAAGCCATAGTCAGCAACTTACTGACCACCTGCCGAAGAATATGCACTCATTTCAGCCATTCTTCTAAAGCTCGGAAGCAGCTGAGGATCATTCAACGTGACTATAGAATGCCAGTCAAAGCACTCATCCAGGAGGTGGTAACACGTTGGAACTCAACTTATTACATTCTTCACCGTCTGTTTGAGCAGTGCAGGCCAATCAATGAATATGTCATGCGAAGAGGGGATTCTACTTTGAAAGGCATGACCCTTAGGGTGGATCAATTGCGCCTAGTTAAATGCTTGACTGAGATGAGGTCATCTGATCTGACTTTTAGTCTTCTCCATAAAACATTCGCAGCTGAGTTGAAATCAGATAGAAGAGGCCATTGATTACTCAACACTCCCACCGCTAATGCTTTTACTAATGCTAAGTTAAGGGTTTCTTCAACCGTTCACAACAACTTCTTACTTAGTAAGTCACAACAGTACAGTTTACAGTACAGCCTTGCAGTGAGTGTAATGTCAATAAGTAAGGATTAGGAATATAACTTACCACCGCCCGCCACTGATGCTGGCTCACCTCCTGCAGCTCCTTTAACAACTGCTGCATCTTCTCCCTTGGCAGCCTCAGCAGCCGCGTTGTATTCGCCGCTGGCCCCGGCACTGGTGGTCGGTAGTATGCCTAGAAAATACATTACACATTTTTTAGATGTCATATACACCTCCCCCTATTTTTCACTAGTAAGATTAAAAAAAGAGTTAATATATACATATACAAAGTACATCACTAGTACAAATCAGGTAGTAGAGAAGTCACCAGTAGTTATATGGTCCCTAGGGTCATTGTAGTCTTTTCTTAGTTAGCCCAAGCCATGCAACCATTTTACCTTTGTGTCTTTTATTTTTGCGCACGTTACCTCACAGCTTGTTGTGTAAGACGCCTTTGAGCCCAGATGAGCTCATACTGCTACTGTCTAAGCGCTGCGTACAAAGTTGAACAAAACAAGTCCGTTTGTTATGGAGTTCTGGTGTTAGTCAATATTGCTTATCCATAAAAATGCTAAACTTTTTGGCACGACTGAGAAATGCTTGAAATATACTAACATGCACAAATTTTTCTCATAACAGACGGAAGATTCCCTTCTACGAACCAGAGCTTTGCAAAGCTTATGATGTAACCAGTACTAGGTTCTTCTAAGGTGAGGGATCCCCAGAATTCGCTCAGAGATCTTTATTTATAATTGTATACACCCATATTCCTACCAAGGGGAGGTTTGTGCTTCCACCACTGTTCAGTTATCATGATTTTGCATTTTGTCTTCGTTCTATGGACTTGTAGTTGTTGTAAGTGTAACTAAGTGTAACAATGTTTATTGTTTTAATCCTATGCATTTTGCTGTTGGTGCTGCATTATAGAACAACGTACAGAACTTGTCAGTTGAAAATAAACGTTTTGAACTTACATAGACTCAGTGATATTTGGTGTGGACTTACACGAGTGAGTGAGTGAAAGGAAGGGTGTTCATGTGCATTGCTTCCATGACAGAGAGGTCGGGAGTGTTATGTTCTGGGTTGTCTTCTCATTGGGTATCTTGGGGGGTTCGGAGAGCTAATAGTAATGAGACACTAATATAACTAGTCGGTCAGGGGATTGTGGTGGGTTTTGATTGAGGTGTGAGGAAGGTCCAACCTCCCATCACCAACGTCCTATTTTGTTCTGCAAAGTTCTGTATGTGCAAAAACCCTACAACAGTAATAGTATGTCCTATCCTATTAAAAATAGTAAAATCGGGTTGGGCATTTTGTTGGTGGGAATTGTCGAAAAGCCTCAAGATTAAGAAAGCCTCAAGATTAAGAAGACTAGAAGTAGTAGAAGAGGACAACCCAAAGGACTTGACTCAATGGGTAGAGCTACTGGTGAATCTGAGTTTTATTTAACACGTTTTAAATAAAGAGTGGCTAACTGGGCAAGCTTAGGGCCAGATGTATCAAAGGGTTTTGCCCATTCTGTGTCTATGGGGAAATGTGTTGATACATATGGCCCTTAGTTACAGACAAATAGTAGTCGTACAGGGAGTTAGAGGCAGGGATAGCAAGAATTTAGAAACAGATAGTCTAGATCGAAGGAGAATTGGTAAAAAATAGCATTAGGAAACGGAAACAATAGTTGAGTAAAATACGGTGCAGTTAAAGTTAGGGCATAAGAATTAATAATATTAAAAACAGGAAGACGTACTGGGGCCAGCAGCAGAGCCCTTGTCCTAGTCCTTCTGTCCCTGGTGTTCAAATGCTCCCGCCGACTCCGACCCCGTCTTCTTGCCCCTTAATGCTGATCATGAAATATATAAGACAGAAACAAACATTGATGATTGGTGTGAAATAAATAAAATGTTTTTAAAACGGTCAAAAAACATTTATGTAAACAATAATTGCAATAAAATTGACCTATCTAATCTGGTCGACTAGTGGTATCGGGGGATTGGCGGACTGACTAGTTATTATTTATCAACACTAATCCAGTGTTCCATTCTGATTCCAGAATACTAACTAAGCCTAAGTACCACATGACCAAGCCCATCTTTTCCAGGCGTGCCAATTGTTCATTAAGTCTGCATTTCCACTTCTTTTAGTCCTCAAAAATGCATAAGTGGAGGACACATGCCTACATTTTTGCATACACCAAATTGTTGGTTGGTTGCTGCTGATCTTCTGCTAGTGCTAAGCCTATATTACCACTCACTGAACAAACTACAAAAGGTTCTACTAAGGACTGGGGGAAGCAGCACTCAGCAGAATGTGACGTAACAGAGGGTGCGCCACGCAGACCACTAAAAAATTATCAACTCATACTAATAAGTAATTAAACCTGAGTATCAATCCACCACTATCTCTTAGTGACAGGACAAAGAAAGAACTAGAGCCACTCTAGCATTACCTAACTTAAGTTCTCTAAGAGAAACTCTTACATAATCACGCTAAGTGAGCGCAAAATTGCAAACAAGTAAGATTAGTAGCGCAGAGCACCTGTGTCATTACAATCACAGACGACTTTTAAATGCGCGCATCGTGCACAGCTGTCACGGCTTCTTTGATTAAGCGCTTGTGAATGCTTTCCCCTACCCCCAGCTTTTTTTAATGAGCGCGGCCGCACTTCTAGTTAAACACACACTGCTAACTTGCAATAATCATGTTATCCAAATTCGGCTGAGAGTTCTTTTTAGTAGACAATAAAAGACACATGTTTAATATAATTGCCCACCTTGTTCTTATTTTATCTTCCTCTGCTTATCCATACCCCCAGCTTGCATGCAGCTTCTTTGATGTTCAGTTTTTTTTTTTACGAGCGCGGCCGCTCACTTTTAGTTAAACTCACACGGCTTACTTGCAATAATCATGTTATCCAGATTCGGCCAAGAGTTCTTTCAGTAGACAATAAAAGACACACGTTTAATATAATTGCCCCTCTTATCACCTACTTGCCACCCTGTGAGTCTCCAAGTACCTCTGCAGGGTCCTGGGCGGCTTTATGATGTGCTTCTGTGGTGCATTTGTACTTAAGAGACTAAAATCAGAAGTTACACTTTTTGACCAGGACAAACCTGATAAATGTATCCAAATCGCTCTCCTTCGCTGTCAACATCTATTCACCCCTGGATCCAGTTCTACTGCAACCATGGACTATCATTGACATGTTGTGCTCTGGGCACTATTTCTACTTACTTATCAAAAAGGAGGGAGGAAGGTTGATCTCTTGATCAATGGACACAGATTACCACCAAGGATGGTGGAAGGTCCAGTAACAGCTTGTGTCCGGTGCAGGGGATGCAAAGGGGAGGTTGCTGTACTGTTCCTATGTAGAAAGGAGGGAAGGTTTAACTGGCATGACCAAAGGTGTTTGAATAGCACCCTGGGGCATCCATTGTGTTGGATGTATTTGCCTCACACCCCCCGAAGGATGTCATGCTTCATCATCGGCGTTTGCTCCTCGTCGGGGAGGCGGTGCAATCCCCGACGGGCTCACCTCAAGAGGGGCTCTTTGGCGGAGATCTTTTATCCAACAGCCTTATGGTGAAGTGGGGGTGTGTGGGCAGGATGGTATGGGATAATTGGATGATTGCTAAAATGTAGCTGGGGGTACCGGAATTAACTTTATTCTAGGGGTCCCCTGGCTGCAATTAAAACGTGGGGCTAGCCTACTAGATGTCAACAGATTAGGTTGAGTGACACTAGAAAAGACTAGAGATCAAAGTGGTCAACATGTTTCTTGCTAGGGGTGGAGTCACCCGCGATTCATCAGGACCTTTACAAACAGTGAGAAAAGGGGGGGAACATGCTCGTGTCATGTATGTAGTGCGTGTTACCTCTATGGGGTCTCCTATGCCCAGGGGTCAGGGACTAGACACCGCATGAGGATCGGCGGGATTGGAAAACAGGGGCGAGCCCATTAGTTGAGGCTCTGCATGCCTGTGTCCTTGTAGTAAGACCTACCCGTCGCTCGACCTACCTACCCGTCGCCGCCGAGCTCGAGCTCGGCGGCGACGGGTAGGTCTTACTACAAGGACACAGGCATGCAGAGCCTCAACTAATGGGCTCGCCCCTGTTTTCCAATCCCGCCGATCCTCATGCGGTGTCTAGTCCCTGACCCCTGGGCATAGGAGACCCCATAGAGGTAACACGCACTACATACATGACACGAGCATGTTCCCCCCCTTTTCTCACTGTTTGTAAAGGTCCTGATGAATCGAGGGTGACTCCACCCCTAGCGAGAAACATGTTGACCACTTTGATCTCTAGTCTTTTCTAGTGTCACTCAACCTAATCTGTTGACATCTAGTAGGCTAGCCCCACGTTTTAATTGCAGCCAGGGGACCCCTAGAATAAAGTTAATTCCGGTACCCCCAGCTATATTTTAGCAATCATCCAATTATCCCATACCATCCTGCCCACACACCCCCACTTCACCATAAGGCTGTTGGATAAAAGATCTCCGCCAAAGAGCCCCTCTTGAGGTGAGCCCGTCGGGGATTGCACCGCCTCCCCGACGAGGAGCAAACGCCGATGATGAAGCATGACATCCTTCGGGGTGTGTGAGGCAAATACATCCAACACAATGGATGCCCCAGGGTGCTATTCAAACACCTTTGGTCATGCCAGTTAAACCTTCCCTCCTTTCTACATAGGAACAGTACAGCAACCTCCCCTTTGCATCCACTATTTCTACTTAAAACTTTAAAAATTCATGTCTCCTGTTCCCCTTCTTGCATTTTTGTCCTTTTTGTGTCATTTTGTTTATTCATTTTTCTATTTCATTTTGGGATTTTTAGGTCTCTGCCTGTTCCAGAGCATGCGCTGGTCTGGCTGAGACATGTTGTAGGTGCTCTGAGAAATGTTACTTTGCTGGCGATAAAGCTTGCTAGAACGCGCAGAAGAGCGCGCACATCGTGCACAGCTGTCGCTGCTTCTTTGATTAAGTGCTCGTGAATGCTTTCCCCTATCCCCAGATGGCATGCGGCTTCTTTGATCTTCGTTTTTTTTTTTAACAAGCGTGGCCGCACTTCTAGTTAAACACACACGGCTAACTTGGTTTTTTTACGAGCGCAGCCGCACTTCCATTTAAACACACACAGCTTACTTGCAATAATCATGTTATCCAGATTCGGCTGAGAGTTCTTTTTAGTAGACAATAAAAGACACACATTTAATATAATTGCCCACCTTGTTCTTTATTTTCTCTTCCTCTGCTTATCCGTACCCCCAGCTTGCATGCAGCTTCTTTGATCTTCAGTTTTTTTTTACGAGCGCGGCTACTCACTTCTAGGTAAACACACACGGCCTACTTGCAATAATCATGTTATCCAGATTCGGCCGAGAGTTCTTTCAGTAGACAATAAAAGACACACGTTTAATATAATTGCCCACCTTGTTCCTTATTTTCTCTTCCTCTGCTTATCCGTCCTCATCTCCTTCTGTTCTCCTCATCCCTCTTTCTCATCTTCCGATGTTCTTTCCTCACCTTGCAGCATCCTTCTTCCGCTATTCCCGCGTAAAACCCTCTCTTCTCCATATCTGCCGCCCGCCATATGTTCACCTCCTCTCCCCGCTTATCATCTTTTAGTTCTCCTCCCTCCATCTTCCACTTTTTCCATCGATGTTCACTCATCTCCCCGCACCCTTCTCTCATCTTCAGATCCCATGCCTTCTCCCACTCTCCTTCCCCCTATCTAGTCCCCTTCTAAATACGGACCCTTCTTCCTGCTGTCCTCACTTCACTTCCCCCTCACTTTCTGTTCTCACACTCTCTATCCCCACTGAACCTCCAGTTGTCTTCATCCCTCTCTTTGCCTTCCTGGCACAATTCTCACTAATTCACGCATTTCCTCTATGTCCGCCCACTCCGGGCTCACAGAATGATCTGTCCACCCTTCACCCGCCCTCCACACCCTTCACTTCTCCAGCTTCCGTCTCATCCTTATCTCATTGTATTTGTCCCCCCCGCCGTCGTCTCATCTGTATCTCGTTATCTTATCACATCATTTTTCTTTATTTTCTCTTCCTCTGCTTATCCATCCTCATCTCCTTCTGTTCTCCCCACCCCTCTTTCTCATCTTCCGATGTTCTTTCCTCGCCTTGCAGCATCCTTCTTCCGCTCTTCCTGTGTAAAACCCTTCTCTTCTCCATATCTGCCGCCGCCATATGTTCACCTCCTTTCCCCCTTCTCCATCCTCCCTTTTCACCTCTTTCGAGCCTTACACCGACCTCGCACCTTATTTCCTTCTGGATAGTCTGGATGTTTCACAGCTCCTCAGGCCTCCCTGCCCTCCCGCCCCCACTGCCCTCCACATCTCTTTCTTTTTTTTTTTTTTAATTTTTGAAAACCTTTATTTATAAACAAGGTGCACACAGCTATTCAGCCGAACATCCCGGAGGCACGGCAGCAGGATTAGAGACCAGAACTGTTGCAGCACACACGAATCTTTGCACAGGATGAATGAGGTTAATTTAAAATTTTTAACACAGGATATTTACCGTTAGAAGGAATGAATTTCAATATAATAACAAAAAAGAGCAGAAAACGAGAAAGAAAGGAGGGATCAGTCCTAGAATCTAGATCATATAAAACAATCGGGCGCGTGAGCAAGCAAGTTCAACATATCTATCAGCATCTTTAAGGGGGGCAATCAGTATACGCATGCAATCAAACACTAAGCACACCCGGCTATCGCCCGTACATGGACAGGCATAATGAGGAACACTTATAGGCGAAACCCATGGCCCAACGTCGAGAATTCAAAATCAGGTAATTTACTGAACCGATCCCAGAACCCAGAAAGAAGGAAAAAGAACAGACAATCCAGTTAAACTAATGAAGAAAAAGAAGGCCATAGAAACGAGAAACAATAATACCCCATCCCCCCCCCACCCTGCACCCCTGCAGATGGCTACGGCCTACCCCCCTAGCAGCGTGCCTATCGCCCAGCTTCCAAAAACCCGAAATATAGCAAGAAAAGGGAAATATATAAAGATAGAAAAAGGAAAAAATAAGAAAAGGAAGAAAGACGGAGGAGGAGAAAAATCACATTTGCCCTCGGTCCCCTTACCCCCCCCTGCGACGCACAGCCCCAGTCCTAAGTCTAGCGAGTATATAAGCAAGTTATTGAAAATAAAACCCAGGGAAGGCGTCCGACACCGCCCCACCACCGTAAGCAACAAAATGGCGGATCCCCCGAACTTCACGCACCCCTAAAGTCGAGATCTACAGCAGTCTCACCCTTGACCCCTCCGAATGTTCACAATGAGTTCAGCCAATCGCGCCAGCACGTATTCCGGAAAAATCAAAGTTCCAGCCAGTCGGTGGACTTGCGTAAGGAGTCCGATCAAGCACCTCAGTCCGTCATGATCCACAGCCGCCATGACACTTGCCGTCTTCCAGCCAAAGTACGACCATGTCGATCTCAAACTCAGGGCAAAGTCAAAACGATCGAGTAATGTTCGCAGCATCCGCCGGGTCGTATTAGCCGTAGGCTCAGGAGAAGAGAAGACCACGGACACGTCAGTGGACGGATGCGCCAATAATGGCGGGCGTCTCTCTGAGACAACAGGTCTACTAGCACATAGTGTTCCAGGCGATAATTGCGAGGCTTCGACATGAAGGGAGTCTCGATTTGTAGGTACCGGGAATAGCGTAGACAAAACAGCCAGCTCAGGGGCACCAGGCAGGTCAGGGTCCTTGCACGATCGGGCAGTTTCGGTGACATCCGCGATTGTCTTCTGGAGGGTAAAGGCCATGAAGGATCGCAGCTCCCTAATGGCGGCCATCATGGTCCTCAAAGACGGCTCTTTAGTACCCCGCACCGCCTCCACACGGTCGGCTCCAGACATTTGAATGCCCTTCGGAGCACCCGATTCTCCCGGGGACCGAAGTGCGGGTCGGGCAGGCGGGGATTGGAGGCGCACTTCCGAGCAGTGACGGGGCCTCTCGGGAGGGGGCACCAGCCCGGCGAGGGGGCCAGCCGTCGGGAAGGGGACCCCCGACCTCTCAGCCTCCTTCAGGATACGTACACCTCCGCAGTGTGTACAGGACCGCAGGCACCTCACCAATATAGGGTTGGGAAACACTCCAGGTTAATCATCCGGACCGCGTCTGGGGCACCCAGCCGCCGCTGCTGCCCTGTAACCCGGCTGGGTCATTAATCGAGGTCCCGGCTTACAGGCGACTCTGGGCCAAGATCTTTCACACGACACAACTCCGCCAATCCGGGTGGGAAAGTTCTCGGGACCACACCGCCAGTGTCAGCAAAGATTACCCCGCACGGGGGTGAGGCGCAGAAGCAGGATATATGTCAGGATCTTCAAGCGACAGGCGGAGGTCGACGGAGCCGAGAGCTTATGCGGCCATCTTCGTTCGTCGCTAGGCTCCTCCTCCCACATCTCTTTCTTGCTCCTCACCAGCCTCTTTTTCTTCCAGTCTCTTTCCACTCCCATCTCTTTTGAGTCTCTCTCTCTTCCACTTACATCCTCACCCTTATCTCATCCACACCCCTCTTCTCTCCACCTTCCATCCTTTTCTCCAGGTCATTCTCTCCCACTCTTCATTCTCTCACCTCCCCCATCTTTTTCCTGCTCCCTCCCCAAGCTTCTCCATTTCTTCTATTTTCTTTTCTCTTCCTTCATCTTATCACCTTTTAGTTCTCCTCCCTCTATCTTCCACTTTTTCCATTGATGTTCACTCATCTCCCCGCACCCTTCTCTCATCTTTAGATCCATTGCCATTTCCCACTCTCCTTCCCCCTATCTAGTCCCCTTCTAAATCCGGACCCTTCTTCCTGCAGTCCTCAGTTCACTTTCCCCTCACTTTCTCTTCTCGCACTCTCTATCCCCACTGAACCTCCAGTTGTCTTCATCTCTCTCTTTGCCATCCCCTTTCCTCTTCTTTCCTCCTTCCCTTCGTGTTTAATTTTTAGTAAACTTAGTTTAAAAGTAATGTTACTGCAGCTGAGTAACAAACTCTATTTAAACCAAACGGGCAGCTTAACATTCCTTTGACGTCCATGGCCTCACACGTTTCGATGCAGCTGTTGCATCTCCTCAGAGGCCGCTGTTTGCATCTTCCTCATCTGGTGTTTTGAAAACCAAAAAATAACAAGCATTGGCATAGCCAATAGGTCTTGCTTTTGGGACCTTCTAAGTATTTAGTTATGCAGCACAATATACATGGTGCAACAACATCAACTGTTGCGTGGCTAAACACTTATAAGGTCCCAAAGGCGAGACCTCTTGGCTATGAAGTATTTCGGGGTTCCCAAGGCCTACACGCTCCGGAGATAACCCACTCACACTCAAGAACTGTTGGCACGGAAACTGTAAAAGGCAAAGAACAAGTTTATTAAGACCCCATGGGGTGGTGGTACACTCTAACAGCACCCTTCGGTAATGCAAGAGGTATCACCCCGAACATCGGTGCGACCTCATATTATATACAGTTTTGGGGCAATAAAAGATAGGCGGCACAAGTTAGACACATTTTCGAGACATATATGGTCATGTTTTGGAATACTGCCAGCTCATTGGAGGGGGCACAACTCCGCTGGTCAATTTGGTGCACATTCCTGAAGGTTTACGGGTCAGTGGGAGCTGCGCATGTGCGGCTTGACCAGTACTAAAAATAACCTGTTGCTGAGCAGATAAGCGTGGTCAGTGGAACGGACAACGGACTAAAGGGCACGTCGGCCACGAGGCCGCTCATGATCTAAGATGGCCGCCGTAACATTCAAAATGGCGTTTATCATATATAGCCAAGTTAAGGAGGACAACGTGTAGGTTCAGCTAATCGCTAATGCGAACGGGCCAATTACGACAGACGACCCTTTTAGCGTTTAGCTGAATCTACCTCATAATGAACATAGTCAGGATGTTCGTCCTCGATGTCTATTAACATAATTTGTGTCACCTCTTTGTGCAGCATCATTTTGTCATGGGCAAGAGCTCGCCTCGATGGTAAGCAAGCTGATAGACACATTGAACATAAGGCGGGGCCACATTGAATACACAAGCATATAAAGAACATTGCTCCCACAAGTATGCAGAGAATTGTCAACAGTTTCCAGCCCCACGTCGCAATCATGGACCAGAACCATCCTGAAAGTGTCCAAGTCCCATTGTCTGGGTGTATCTCAGCAGCTATTTTATGCAGCTTGGAAATAGCATCATACACAGATGGAGAATTGTCCGGGACGTATACGCAACAGCTGCTTCCGATAATTCTACATGCCCCCCCACGATCAGCCAAAACAACGTCCAAAACCATTCGATTTTGGAGGGTGACAATTCTGGAAATCTGTAGTTCCTCGGTAATATTCCCCAGGGCAACGGCAGTGTCATTCGCAACAGCCTCGACAACGCGTGTCAGTCGTCTTATTTTCCGGCTGTTCAATGCAGCCCCCACAAAGGAGAATAGTCCCAGATTAAAATCCACATACTGTTGTAATGCAGTGTCCGTTTGATCAATGTCCTCTAGGGCAACAGTTCGCTTAACCCTATTCAAAACGAAATCGTGGTACAATGTGTAATCATTGTGGTACATTGGAGGGGCAATGAATACCGGAGGTAGCACAAACGATACGTAGCACGTGCCCAACCACCCCACTGGAAGCTGATGGTACCCCTTCGTTCCACAGATAAAATAGGTGTTTCGAGATGCAACAAATGAAATGCCATTCGGGCTATCAAACGTGAGAGTAATGTTACATTCACTTTTCCCCACTGCAATCGTGCCCTTGTTTCTAATACATAAATCGGCTTTTGTAGCAATGACATTTATGACATGAGCATTAGATACATTCACATTTCGCTGATTGCTGTATACACGTGGAGCAGATACATTGTCAGGCCTGTACTCTTCCCATTCGAAACGTGTACCCTCAGCCCGGGGAAACCCATCCTTGTCATGGGAACATACTTTATTCAAACGGAAAAGCACCCCCCCTTTAGTTGGCCATCTCAGAGTAAAGAGGAGGGTGTACCAAGCGTTGCATGACCCATTGTGCGAAAACGGGAGTGGGATAAGTGGGGTGCCCCCTCTCTTCTGGTGCCCAGGCAACATTCCACACACCCAGCAATTAGAGGTATTGGTCATATTATGCGTGTGGTGAAGAATCTGAATGAAGCTGTTATTTAAATACGTTTGGCGATGGCGCTCTTCATGGAAAGGCAATGTGAAATGAAAATGTTCAGACGGTGCCGGGGTAGTCGGCAGCAAATGTTCACGTACAGGCACCACAAGTTCGACTACCCAGGCTATAACAGCAATCACCACAATGGTCAAGACAAAGAGAAAGGCACCCAATATTTTCTTGTCACGAGATGCCGTTGGTGCCATAGTTCAAGAAAGTTTGTGCAAGGTCTCAAGTGGCACAAATTGTTCACAATGTTTTCACAAATTGTCTCAGATACACGTGCGTGTATACCTAAAAAAAAAGAAAAATGCGGTGCTGAACTCCGAGGTAGCCGTTGTTTTCTTCTCCGGGCCAAGACGGGTGTCGCTACTCTGGCAGAACTGATCCCCCCCCCTTGGAATTCCCGGTCTCCGTTTCACAAACCTGGAGCGGTAACCAACCAGTCATAAAAAAAAAGGGAACAAAAATCTTCTTATCGTGGACGTAGATCGTAACGCTCTCTTCCGGTAGCAGATTGGTCCGGGAAGGCTCCCTCTACTTCGGCCGACGTCACAGCTGGGCTCTTTTCTTTCTCCAAGATCTCCTTATAATCAGTCAACACAGCAGGAGTCACCAGATCCGGAGAGACACGGCGACAATGTGTCGAATGCACCCACCGCTTCCTGTTCGTCACTCGTACTGAGGTGCGGGTCGCCAGGAGGACCTGCTCGGGGCCCTTCCACCTGGGCTCCAAACTGCTTGCTCTTTCAAACGAACGGACCATTACATGGTCCCCAGGACGAAGATCGTGGCCCTCTCCAGTGGAGTTATCGGGGAGCGCTTCTCGAACCTGTTGATGAATAGAGAGCAAATCATTTGTTAATCGTGCCAAATAATCATTCATCATAACACAAGGCACATCATGTATTAATCGCGGCTTGGGCACCCCCCAGATATTCATAGGGCGGCCAAACACCACCTCATAGGGCGTAAGGCCAGTTCGAGAGTGGGGTACTGATCTGAGAGATAGTAGTGCTAGCGGCAACGCATCTGGCCACTTCAACGATGTAGACGCCACAATTTTGGCCAGCTTAAGCTTCAACGTTGCATTGTACCGCTCGACCAAACCTGCTGACTGAGGGTGGAATACAGCGTGGAACTTTTGCTGAATCCCTAACCCCTTCAGTACATATTCCACGATCTTTCCAACAAAATGGGGCCCATTATCGCTCCACAAAAATTTGCAAACTCCAAAGCGAGGAAAGAATTCCTTAAGCAACACCTTAGCTGTTGTCAAAGCCGTATTGTCTTTCGTGGGGTAGGCCTCAACCCATTTGCTAAAAGCACACACCACCACTAGGACGTACTTCAGGTTATTGCAGCGCTCGAGTTGGATGTAATCCATTTGAAGCACTTCAAACGGTGCAGAAGGTGGAACGAACCCTCCTTTCGGAGTATGGGTCCCCTTCCCAGGATTGTGTTGCAAACATACCAGGAAGGTCTGCACTACTCTCTTTGCAGTATTCGCAATCTCGGAATGTTCCCAAACTCGTGTTAAAAGACGAGTGATTGCAAGAGCTCCGACATGGGCCAGTCCATGAGTCATCTGGACCATCGCCTGTAAGTAAGCCGCAGGCAATTTCCACTTCTCCATGTCTTTGCTTCTCCAACATCCTTCGTCATCTAGTACCCCATCTGCTGCCCAAGCCGCAAGTTCAGATGCTGTGGCTGATGTTTGAATATCCCGTATCTCTGCTCTAGCATCACTCCATCTCTCAGCTTGTGATTGTACCACGTACATGGGGGAGCTAGTTCGGGACATAGCCGTCTGCCTTGCTATGCTGTCTGCAAAGGCATTTCCTTGACCCACTTTATCCGTAATCTTCTTATGGGCACTGCACTTCACTATCGCTACTTTTTTAGGACTGAGCAACGCATTTAGGAGATCACGCACTAGCTCTCCGTGCATAATGTGCTCCCCGTGTGATGTCAGGAACCCACGTTCCCTCCAGAGAAGTCCGAAGTCATGGGCCACTCCAAAGGCATACCGGCTGTCCGTGTATATGTTCACACATAATCCGGCACTCAATTCGCAGGCTCTTGTTAAAGCTATCAGCTCTGCTGCCTGAGCCGATTTTTGTGGTATTCTAGCTGTTTCGACCACCGTCTTAAGAGTCGTGATCGCATATGCTGCGGAAGTCGTACCATCTGGCAGCCTCAAACACGATCCATCAACCCACAGTTCCCCATCCACATCTGGAAGTGGCACATCCTGTAAATCGACACGACCCTTTGTCTGTTCCTCAGTCAGGAAAACACAATCATGATGTTTTTCTTCCTGACCCTCCTCGGCCGGATAGGGCAATAAGGTGGCAGGGTTCAAAGTAGCGCATCTTTTCAATGTTATGTGTGGCGCTAAGAGTGTCAGCTCGTATCCTGTAAGTCGTGCACTCGTGAGGTATTGGGTCTTTGTTTGGTTTAACAGGGCATCTACCGCGTGGGGGACTAGCACCAACAATTTGTGTGATAACACTATGCCCTCACTCTGTCGTATGGCTACTGCTGTTGCCGCTACCGCTCGAAAACACCCAGGCAGCCCTCGTGCTACAGGATCCAAAATGGCAGAGAAGTATGCACATGGTCTCTGCTTATCCCCGTGTAACTGCACTAACACTGACAACGCACACCCATCATTCTCGTGTACGTACAATGTGAAAAGTTTCGTGTAGTCTGGTGTCCCTAACACGGGTGCGGAACAAAGGGCCTGCCTCAACTGTTCAAAAGCTCTCTGACATTCATCTGTCCACTCAAGAGGCATCCGTGTGGCTTTGGACAGTAATGCTAGCAAAGGTTTTATGATATGTGAAAAACCCATGATCCATTGCCTACAAAAGGACGTCAACCCTATGAAGGCACGCACATCTCTCTGCGTGCGGGGGACTGGTGTGTCTAAAATTGCTTGAATTCGATCAGATGTTAATGCCCGCCCCTCCTTAGACAACAGATGACCAAGGTAGGTCACCTGGGGTCTACAGTATTGAAGCTTTTTCTTGGAAACCTTGTGATTGTTTTGTGCCAAAAAGGAAAGCAACGCAAGCGTACTCTGTTCACATTGTGCATAGGAGTCGGCGGCAAGCAGAAGGTCATCCACGTACTGGATGAGCGCAACGCCAGACTGCAATTTAAAGGAATC
The DNA here is from genome assembly GCF_964263255.1 of Lissotriton vulgaris. Lineage (NCBI taxonomy): Eukaryota > Metazoa > Chordata > Amphibia > Caudata > Salamandridae > Lissotriton > Lissotriton vulgaris. The sequence goes on from NC_141689.1 coordinate 656,645,833, forward strand.
TAGTTGTCGTTTCAAAGCCTGGCTGTAGATGCTAGGGCTTTCAGTATATCCTTGGGGAACACGACAAAATCTATACGATTTATTATTGAGCGTAAAACCAAACAGATATCTACTATCTGGGTGAACAGGGATGGAAAAGAACGCATTCTTTAAGTCAATAACGCTAAAAGTGGTGGCCGTCGGTGGAACCAAAGTAAGCAAAGTCGTGATATCGGACACCACTGGGTATTGGGGGATGACAATTTTATTTATTTCACGCAAATCAATAATAAATCGGTAGATCTTGCCATCTGAGTCTCTCTTAAGAATCGGTAGAATAGGGCTGTTACAAACATTATAAGGGACCTCCTCCACCACCCCTGCGGAAATCAAGTCCTGAACAATATGTGTCAGTGCAATTTCACCTTCCTTCGAGATCTTATACTGTGGCACTCGTGGTAGAGGGGCCCCCTCCTTAACAGTAATGTGTATTGGTGGAATGCGCATCTCTCCCACATCCGTATCTGATGTCGCCCACAGCGTGTGCGGCAAAGAGGCCAAAGCAGGGATGTCTAGAATGGCATAAAATCTGTCAGGGTCAGGGCAATCATCAGGGTCAGGGTAGTTGTCGTTCAGAATAACCCGCACTCCCTCTGGAGCGCAGCGTATTGTTGCTCGAAAATATTTAAGCAAATCAATGCCCAGGATATTGTCTGGGGTATGGGGTGATAACAAAAATTGGCCAAAACTAAAGTATTTGTCAATGCATAGTGCAAGGGGCTTGGACAATGGGCTGGGGGAGGGTGTGCCATCAAACCCTACACACGTAATCATTTCGCCAGACAGGGGAGCCCTCGGAACCAAGTTTTTCGACAGAGCGCTACGAGTAGCTCCTGTGTCGACTAGAAATTGATCAGTAGAACCCAAAATACCCGCTGTTACATATGGACCTTGCTGATCTACCGGCACTTCAACTGATTCCTTACCCCATCCTACGCAATCCTATGCATGCACATAATCCTGATGTTCCACATTCTCTCCTTCCGAAATCTGATATTGATTCCGTCTATCAAACGTATTTCGTTCGTCCTGGCCACGGCCCCTCTCCTCAACCTGTCTATGATCACCTCCGCCATCTCTCGTTCCAGTATAACCTCCTCTTGACCTTCCACTGCCTCGACCACGCTGACTGCGCTGTTCACGAAGTACCGGACAATCTTCGGCCCAATGCCCAAACTCCTTACAATAAGCACACTGATCCTCCGCAATGTCCGTACGACCATACGATGCGTTACCTCCACCTCGTCTACCTCTATCATTCCCTCTACCCTGTGTTCCCCGAACCTGCGCCAGCATCACCTTCGTTTTCAATTCCTTCGCCTTTTTCTCTACACTTTCTTTAGCCTCCACTTCCTGCCGCTCATAACACTGAGCCATAGTTAACAAGGACGCAGGGGTCGCCGTGGCCCAGGAACTTTCAGTCGACTTCAATCGCTTTGCAATCTCTGGTAGGAGATTAGCTACATACTTATCTACAAACAAATGCCGACCCGTATCATCTGTTAAAGATTGACCACTATAATCATGAAAGGCCTCCTCGAAGCGCGTAAAGAAATCTGAAACCGTTTCATCGGGTTTCTGTTTGCACGACGTTAACATGGTCCAATCAATCTTTTTGGAGGGAACAAGCGTTTTTAATTTATGCAAGATAGCTGCCGGGAGATCTAGGATTAGCTGACAAGGCTTACATGCTGGTTCCCTATCTAAATCTGCAGCATTTATTTCTTTCCATGTCCCCCCCAATATCGTTTCATCATTATTTTTACGAATCTGCCGCCACATATCAGGTGGTAATATCAACCCAAAAAACAAATCTATGTCCACGAGAGTCATCACACAAGACGATATAGCCCCCTCCACCCCTTCATAAAATGCCGCTGGATTCTTCCGAAGATCAGGTAAAGAATTTTTCAATGCCATGACATCTGCTCTATTCCATGGTGTGTAAACCCAGTTATACACAAAATACCCTTTCGCATCCTTTGACAATTTATCCTCATCCGTACCTTCCCCCCTCGGCGGAACATACAAAGGCGCAGCTTCACGCATAGGCATAACATGCAACGCAGAACTCTTATCTGAACCACGGAGAGAACACTCTCTGGCCTGCCCATCATGCTCCAATTCAGACTCCTTTTGTTTCCTTTTCCGCTCCTCCCGCAATCGAGTTGTCTCATCCCGCAGCTTGATCAATTGCGCAAACAGGTCATCGACATCTGAAAGATCAAAATCACCTTTAGTCAAATTTTCACGATACACTGACAACACTTTGGGCTCTAACGTATCAGAAAGGTCACGATATGCGCTTACAACCTCATCAGCCAAGGAAGACAGAAAATACATCAATTCAAGATCCGTCCACCCTGTTTTTTCTGATATCAATTGATCCTGAGTAACACTACGCTTATTCACTTTGCGAGCCCAACTACGTAGATGAGAGGACCTCTCCGCGGTAAACCTGAGAGCAGATACACCCTTCTTGCCCGACTTATCCTGTCCGCCATCATCAGAATCCACAGCTGGAGCCGTCGGCGTAACGTACGGAGGCGGTGACCGATCTAACAAAGAAAAATCATCAATTTCATTATTAAGGACAGGATAAAGCGGTCGGCGAATAGGAAATTGACCAGTCGTTTGCAAATTACGTTCCCGTTCCTCCCTTTCTTTCTTCTCCTGAGCCTCCTTTTCCTCAAGCTGTAAAGCCTTATCCCGAGCAGCCTTGCGCTGCTCTTTGTCCGCCAAGGCAACCTCACGCTTCAATCGCTCACGCGCCGCTTTCTCCCACATTCGCACGCAATCAAACATGTTTTGTCTAGACCTGCGTTGAAACATACATTGCTCTACAAATTGTATTTTACTCAAATCGTACGACCCGTGTAGGGGCCATTGCAATTCAGAATCGGCTTGGGTGTATTTATGCCATAATTTACTGTACATAATAGGGGGAAGGCCAAACTTTATGTACATTTCCCTATTTGGAGTTCCCTCTGGGGGAGCCGGCTGTGATTCCGCTAACCTAATTGAGGTACCTTCTCCTAAACAACACATTTTTCGGAGTGTACTGAAAACAGGCATGTTCAAAAAGTATCACGAAAGCGTGACACCGGACAAAATGGCACTTACAGTTCTCCACACGATTGTGCCGCTCAAAGGGAAAAAAAGTTAGAGAAACATCTCTACATGCCTGCCTATGTGAAGTGCACTACACATATAAATTCAAAGATCACAAATTCACAATGTTAGCTAACTCAAATCAAAGGTCATAGGACTCGGCAAGCGTCCGAAGACTACCTCACCGATCACAAATCGCAGAACTTCAGTAAGCGTCCGAAGACTACCTTACCGAACACAAATCTCAGAACTTCAGTAAGCGTCCGAAGACTACCTTACCGAACACAAAGCTTACCAAATTCCCAACTGTCCAGATTCCAACTGCCAAGGTCTTGTAAGCCAAATCAGCCAAACGGCACTTTCTCAGCGATGCAGACACTTCGAAGACTCAGTCGGAGACCGGCGCCACCTGGAAGGTCAGATCGAAAGGAAAGGAAAAAACACCGTGGCAGCCAAGACTCGGGTCACTCGTGGCAGCGCGCGCCCATGGCGGGTTTCCAAGCCTTCGTCACGACCTCTCCTTCGGGCATCCGAGTCGCCGATGAGTCCCTTCGTGGTCGCCAATTGAAGTATTTCGGGGTTCCCAAGGCCTACACTCTCCGGAGATAACCCACTCACACTCAAGAACTGTTGGCACGGAAACTGTAAAAGGCAAAGAACAAGTTTATTAAGACCCCATGGGGTGGTGGTACACTCTAACAGCACCCTTCGGTAATGCAAGAGGTATCACCCCGAACATCGGTGCGACCTCATATTATATACAGTTTTGGGGCAATAAAAGATAGGCGGCACAAGTTAGACACATTTTCGAGACATATATGGTCATGTTTTGGAATACTGCCAGCTCATTGGAGGGGGCACAACTCCGCTGGTCAATTTGGTGCACATTCCTGAAGGTTTACGGGTCAGTGGGAGCTGCGCATGTGCGGCTTGACCAGTACTAAAAATAACCTGTTGCTGAGCAGATAAGCGTGGTCAGTGGAACGGACAACGGACTAAAGGGCACGTCGGCCACGAGGCCGCTCATGATCTAAGATGGCCACCGTAACATTCAAAATGGCGTTTATCATATATAGCCAAGTTAAGGAGGACAACGTGTAGGTTCAGCTAATCGCTAATGCGAACGGGCCAATTACGACAGCTATGCCAATGCTTGTTAATAGTTGCATTTCAACTTTAGCACATTTTTAGTACTGCATAAATGCTTTACACTTTGCCTCAATGTTAAGCCCGTCTCGTCAATGCCATTGATACCAGGCACATGTTAATTTGTTAACTTTAAGAGTTCACCATGGTAACAATTGAGAATATTACTTGACCCAATTGCGTCACTCTCTTCCTATTGCATTTGACAGATGAGTCACAATGTAAAACCTCTTGCTTTTGTCAGGGAGCTCACAATGCAAATCCCCTCTCTATTGCCTTTATCAGAGGGGTCATAATATAAAGCTCATACCAACTGCACCTTTTAACACTTGTTCCTAAGAGTAACTAGGCAGCTAATTCCACGGCAGATTCAGCATGGTAATATGGGCTAGAAACTCAGAACAAGCAATGGACAACATTAGTACACATTAAAACAATGTCCAGTTAGAGCTTTTTCTTTAAAAATATAAGTTTCTTTGAAGTCCAAATTGCAACCCTTTCGGTTAACCAGTGAGCAAATTCCATACCTTAAATAAATATCTTGATGAGGGGGCAAATAACTGTGCAAACGTAGTCTGCGTCCATTATCTGTGAGGCCCCATATGACAATTTGAGCACCAGCAGGATCTTATTTTAAAAAACAGCAATGGCACCACATGGGCGTATTAGGAAACATGAGACTTTTTACACTCAAATACGTTATGCTTCGTGATTTTGTCGTCATTGACAATTTAAATGAATGAGAGGCATGCTGTCTTTCTCACCCAATTTACTATTTAAGAAAGCAAGCCTGTTTGTTTTAACTACAGTGTCATCACAATTCACTCATGAAATATGTTTTAAATTGTCTACAGTAAATCCAAAATGCTACAGACAGATTAGTTTCACAATGGTCTTGTAACTCGTCTGCTTTGCCGCGCTGGACCCACTGCACTCGGTGACCAAAAGGATCATGTGTTAAATTGCTATGTATTGAGCACAAAGCTTTTCATGAGACTTGTCCTAATTATTTGCAATTGAAGATTATACATCATGCCACCATCTATCTGTGGACTCCTAACATTCTAGCATTTTCACCATCCAAAACGGCAGGCTTGGGCACTTGAGAGGTAGAACCTTCTCTGTAAAGGTGGCTCTTCTTTAAAATAACATTCCTACCTCCTTGCCAACCACTCAAACTTTGTTGTCATTTAGAAGGATTTCAAACCTTGGCTGTACACTATAGAATGAGTCTGCCTACAGTTTAGTGACAGTTTCTGAGTCAGTTTCCTAGCGCAAGTATAGCGGTAACAGCGTGCTCTACAAATTTATTTACATAACACAATGAATCAGACCTATGGCAACTTACATAACTTGCCCAATTAACCAATTAGGCGTACAGCCTTGATCATTGGCTGGTCACCATAATCAGCTGAGCATCCTCTGTGCACTACAAACACTCCTTTTCAGAGAAAGTATTGTAAAGAAGTCCAAAAGTAGATTGAAGGGTAAATTAAGTATTTATTAAAGTATAGGATCCCATCCACAGGATAGCTGTCATAAGTAGAAAGGTCCAGGCTTAACTGCCTATATATTCTAGACTAAACAATCAGAACCTGTACAAAGCATTCTGAAGCATGTGACACCCTGGCAACAAGCTGCAATAGCAGGATGCCACACATCTCCCTCTCTATAACAAAAAGCAAAATACAGAAAACAATTATTTTACAAAATCATTTAAATGAGTAGGTACACGTGTATTCCTTGAAGATCTCCTGGCGATGACAGGATCAATGACGGCCCGATGTGACGAGGTACCTGGATGAAGAACTGGACACAGGAAACTTAGAGTTGTCAACAAAGTCCTTTTTGATCACCACAACCCTGTTCAAGTTCCAAATGCGATGATGAGCTGTTTTGATCGCATTACCCAAAACTTTGATAACTTGTATAGGTTTCAAGAATGAAGCAGACAACATTTTATTTCTCTTACAGGGATTTCTTATGAGTACCCAATCACCCACATGCACCACCATTTTTTAACAGAATGCCTCAAATCATGAATTCTCTTCCTAGCTTGAAGCTTTCTTTCCTGACCTACCTTCCACTCATCATTTCCAGTTGATTCTTTCAGATGTAAATCATTTACCCAAGGCGGAGTAACCATAGTGTTGGCACGCCTACATCTGAAGAGCTCAAACGGTGTTCTACCTGTTGTGGCATGTGGTGATAACCTATAAAGCTTAACCTTTTTGAACACATCTGACCTCCAATCTGAACCTGCAGATTTAGACATTCTAATTGTCTCCTTGAGCACACGGTTAAACCTTTCCACAGTGCCATTCATCTCTGGGTTGTACAGAGAAGATTTATTATGCTTTATACTATGTTTAGACAAAAATGATTCCATCTCCCTAGAGACAAGTTGACTCCCATTGTCCGTCAAAATGATGTTAGGAATACCCTCCCTAGCAAAAAGTTTCTCCAAAAAACGTATCTCATGCTTAGACTCTATTCCACGAGTGATGGCAATCTCTGGCCATCTAGAAAAGAAATCTATTAAAACTAGAACGTACCATTCAGACCCTGCTGAGTAAATAGACCCAAGAATGTCTAAACCAACTTCTTCCCATGGCTTGTCTGGAAGTGTTCTAATAACCATGGGCTGGATTTTGGGTTTCGCCACCTTCTCACTTAAAGCACACTCCATGCAATCTCTAATTTTCCTCTCCACTTCCAAATCCATGCTAGGCCACCAGTACGACATCCTCAAATTCTCCTTTGTCTTTGAAATGCCCATATGCCCACTATGAGCCAGTGAAATAAGCTCACTCCTAATAGATATTGGAGGAACCAACCTAGTACCTCTGACAAGTAAACCGTCATGTTCAGACAATTGGTCTTTAACATGTCAAAACTTCTCTAACATGTCACCATCTTTTGGCTTGACCTTCCATCCAACCTTGATCAATCTCAAGATTTCCATAAGACTCAAATCTTCCTGTGAAGCTTCCAACCATTTACACTTATCAATGACACTCTCACCTACTGCACAAACCATCTCCTCTTCACCTTTCCAATCATCCTCCAGATCTAATTCTTCTTGAGAAATAAGGCGAGATAAGGCATCTGCTACTTTATTCTCAACACCTGGTAGATACTTGACCTCAAAGTTATAATCCTGTAATCCTACAACCCATCTTGTGATTCTACTAGAAACAGCATCAATCCCTTTGGTTTTTAAGATCAGTTCTCACTTCAAAAGTACTTCCCCATAAGAAGTTTTTTAACTTCTTCACAGCCCAATAGACTGCTAACGCTTCACGTTCCACTACGGAATACCTTAGCAATGGGCCCCTTAAACTTCTTGACAAAAACAAGATGACTACCTCATGTCCTTCAATTATCTGTGTTAAAACTGCCCCTACCCCTTTTAAGCTTGCATCTGTTATCAGAATAGGTCTCCTCACAGGATCAAAACTATTCAATTTGGGGGCATTGTTCAACTTTTCTTTTAGAAAGATGAACTCTTTTTCACACTTGTCACTCCACACAAACTCACATCCTTTCTTCAACAATGATCTCATGCCAACACACAAAGAAGCAAAACCATATATAAACTTGCCATAGTACTCCGCCATACCTAGAAAGCTAATCAATTCTTCCTTGTTCTTTGGAGAAGACATCTTCATCATGGTATTGATCAAGCCAGCTTTCGGCGAAATACCATCTTTCGAGATCGTGTGACCAAGGTAATCAATAGAGTTCTTTTTAAATTTACATTTTTCCATTTTTACAGTCAGACCAGATTCACACAAACGTTTCAAAACACCACCAAGTATAAGATCATGCTCCTCATCACAACTTCCAAAAATAAGAATATCATCCTGATATACCCTCACACCTTTTAAACCTTTTAAGACACCTTCCAGAGCTCTTTGAAAAACTGAAGCAGCTGACACCAGCCCAAACGGAAGTCTCACAAAGCGAAATGTGCCAAATGGTGTTACAAACGCAGTTAGATCCTTGGAGTCTTCATCAAGTCTTATCTGGTGATAGGCGGACCTCAAATCCACCGTACTAAAAACGTTTGCACCCTTTAATAACATTAACATGTCTGCAATTTTAGGTAAAGGGTGGTGATCTATCACCACACTTTTATTCAACTCCCTAAGGTCTATGCACAAACGAAGAGAGCCATCCGATTTCTTGGCGGCTACAATCGGAGCAACCCATTGGGTTGCCTCAACCTCCTCTATGATGCCCTCCTTGACCAATTTTCCAACTCTGCTTTAACTTGATCTCTAACAGCAATGGGAACACTACGTACTTTACAACAAATAGGTACGGCATCCTCCTTCAACTTAATGTGGTGATTATAGTTCTTCAAACAACCCAACCTTTCAGTAAAAACATTAGGAAAATCCTTTTTTAATTTATCTGAAAAGGACTCATCACAGTTTTGATTTACATTGACAGCATTGGTATTAACAAAGGGAAGATCCTTCAAGATGATGGGGGGAGAGGAATTGGGATCTAACATTACTCCTAAATCTTTTTGATCAAACCAACTCAAAATGTTGTCTCCTTTTTGTGAAATTTAGACTTTCGAGCTGGTAAGTCTCCCTTTGTAATAAATGTTTCCTAGAAAGTACCCTAAAAGCTCTATTGGTTTCCTGCCATATGCAAGTGGTTTTATATCCAGATGAAACATCTTAATATTTCCCTGTAAATTCTTGAGATAAAATTATTTTGCCACAATGGTGATTTTGGCACCTGAATCAAATAACACCTTAATGGAATGACCATTAACCAACATTTCATCAGTAGGACAGTTCTTTGGTTGAGGACCAAAAACTACTTGGACTAAAACTTGACCACAGTCAACATTTTCATCACATTCACTTGTCTCATCAAAATCATAAAAAATCTCATTAACTTTGCCTTTGTACTCCCTCCCCTTGCAAGCAACAGTGAAATGTCCCTTCCTCTTGCACTTCCTATAAGTGGCCTTCCACCCAGGACATTGCCCGTCGTTCGCAAAATGTCCCACTTTGCCACATCTAAAGCATTTCACTTGCGCAAAATCAATTTTTTTTATCTGGTTTACCATTGAGAGGTTTGTTACTGGTAACATCTCTCATACTACTTCTCTGGCTAGCATTCTCTTTTGTTACATTCGAAATCTTAACAAGATTAACAGTACTTTTGTCTTTGGTTTCACCATTCTTTTTTATGACCTCTACACATTTAATAGAATGTTCAATCCTTTTTGCTATGGTAATCACATCATCTAAGTCAGGCTCATCTTTCTGCCATAACTCTTCTCTAACACGTTCAATGCTGCATCCCAGCATGAACTGATCCCTTATTTTTTCATCAATACAGGCAGCAAACTTGCAAGATGATGCTAACTTTCTCAGCGCAGTTATATAGTTCTCTATACTTTCCTCTTCAAGTTGTAATCTGCGACCAAAATGATATCTCTCTAAAATAGTAGATACTTTTGGGAGGTAATGCTTGTCTAGCATTGCTATACAAATTTCATACTCGTTTAAATTCCTATCTTGTATTTCTGGAAGGTGATCAAACACCTCCTGGCCCTCCGATCCCAAACAGTGCAGTAACAAAGCTGTTTTCCTTTCCGCACTTAAGTTGGCTCCACAAACGTTTGCATACCTTTCAAAGACCTTACACCACTTTTTCCATCTAATGGGAGGGTCCCCAGGAGTTTGTAAGAAGAACGGAGGCGCTGTTACGTTCTGCATTATATAAACTTCACACAAAATGTATTAACAAGAATAGAAGCAGTAAAAGAAAAATAAGGAAAGATTATGTGACACAAAGTAATAAAACAATGCCTTTCTGGAACAGCAATAACATTTGACCAAATGTAGAGATGTAAATAAAATCGTTTTCCAATATAGTCTCAGTGTCTTTTTCCCTTAATTTTTAAAACTTAAAGTATGTTGCACAGTTGAATACCTGTTGCTCTGCCATGCTCAGTTCACCACTCAGCCGATACTTAAAAAACAAACAAACACAGAGTAGTCGAATTTAGAACAGAGAGATCAAGATGTTTGTTTCCTGCGTCTAAACTCTCAGGGGTATATCTGTGTCAATTCTCACATGGGTACACTTGTGTATCGTCTCTCTGTTGGATAATCGATGTCACGAAAGTGCTCCCGTGAAAAAACAAACAACAAAAAGAAATGGCTGATACGTCGTCGCGAATGCGTCAAGTCGCTCCTGCGTGATGAGAATTACCCAGAATGCATTCGCAAGTCAGTCAAACACAGTGCGTAATGAAGAACGCTGTGGCGCTGCGCTGGAGTTTCTCTGTCGGAGAGGAAGAACGTTATGACGCTGGTGAAAGCTCGAGCTGGAGCAGAGGAAACGGTGAGGTTTTTAAAAGATGCCAATGTCGAAGTCAAGACTGAAATCAATGTTAACCTCCCGCTATGCACTCCCAGCTACCGAGCACCCAATACAGGAACTGTAGGCAAACGAGCGCCAAGTAGAGAGACTGCCAGAAGGGTGAAATAAATTGACATTATCACCACAGCGCCCCGAGCCACAAAATGCGTTCAAAATGCGCTTGAAATGCCTGCGCTCAAAATCAGCATGGTCATGAAAAGTCAGGCAAAATATCAGAGCGGTAAACTCGCTGAAGAAAAAGTGTAAAAAAAAAATAACAGTACCTTTTGCGAACTTCCAAAATAAAGAACAAGATATCCTTGTTGAGATCCTTTCTTCTTTTCTTCCTTCAAATATCCCGTCCTGTCGCCAATGTAAAGAAGTCCAAAAGTAGATTGAAGGGTAAATTAAGTATTTATTAAAGTATAGGATCCCATCCACAGGATAGCTGTCATAAGTAGAAAGGTCCAGGCTTAACTGCCTATATATTCTAGACTAAACAATCAGAACCTGTACAAAGCATTCTAAAGCATGTGACACCCTGGCAACAAGCTGCAATAGCAGGATGCCACAAGTATACAACTTCTGCCTAATTAAATCTAGTAGGGAGAAAGACAGTGTGGGCCACACAAAAGCCCCTGAGTCATAAACTACTGCTTTTTAAAAATAGTTTTTCATTTTCCATCGTCTTGCATAACAAAAGTGTCAACAACTTCGTGCCAATGAACATTCCAATCACCTATAAGTATAATTTTGGTTACATTGAATTATAATAGTGCGCGTCGTCAGTATTATACTCTGATTATGTCTCCAGCATGAGTGCTTCTTGTTGGTATCATTTATAGATATGCACTATATACACAGTAACTGTCTGCTGTTTATATTTCAGATGGTTAGTGCTATGTATCACTCTCACCCTCAAATCTCTGTCTCGTTCTCATCTGTCTGCCTTGATAGGTATTTGTGAAGTGGTCCCCATGTAGCTCTGGTTCTTAATGTAAATGTAATAAAGAGTTTTATGTTCAAGCCTTCTTGTTGCACAATATGAGGTCTCTCTGCCAGTAATACATTTTGAGACATGGTCCCCTCCATCAACTAATTGCTACTTTTCTCTTGGTGATTAGCAAATTCATAGTAATTTATTTTTATATATTTTATTTTTAGTGTTTTATAGAGCACAAACTTGATCACTAAGGGTATCAGAGCGCTTTACAAAGATTACAAAATAAATTTACAGAAGTGAACAAAAAGGCTTAGAAATACAGAAGTATACAAAACGATTGGGCAGGGGTGCAGGACACATAGGGGAATAGAGGGACATGTGTGTATGGCTACAGTTACAATTAATCAGTATAAAACCCCACTGTTTCTTGGGGAGTGTGTAGGTGATCTGAGGACCAGCCGATAGTCTTAGATTAGTCAGGCTCTCGGTGGTGGTTGAAGGCAGAGATTAGGCGAAGAATTTGGCCATGAGGAAAGTTTTGGCATAAACATCCTTTTGGTCTTTGGTACTTACCCACATGTGGTGCTTAATAGAATCTGTGGATTCTGTGGACAGACATTGCATTAACAAATCAATGGCTTCAGGTTAAAGAAATGCCTTTTTGTCTGGAGGCAGAAGTACTGGCACTGACTATCCTTGATTTTCTTCTCCAAATCTATTTCCCAATCTCATTATGCCTTTCAGTTATGTTTTTGTATTATATCTAGCATTTTTTCATACAATTGGGATACTTGTAGTGATGGTGAGGTGGGACAATCCATGAACCTCAGTAAGTTATGCTGTAATGATGGGCACATATTTGTGAATATAATCCTAATCCTATAGTACACAAAGCTATCAAGTGATGTGCAATCAGCTCTACTCTTGAATATTTCTAAATTCATGAAGGTGCCTTATATATACTTGTCTTTAAATGGTTGTAGTTTGAGTTTATTCAATTGTTTGATTACCTTGGTGTTAGACCTGAAAGCCTTGGAAGGATCTTCCCCCAACCTTTTTACCTTCTCCCCTCCTGTCCGTTGAGATTTGTTTTTGTTGGCTTTAGGACTCTGTGCACTTTATCACTGCTAACCAGTGCCAAAGTGCTCATAACTTTAAACATGATAACATTGGCTTACACACACATGGGGTACTAAAATTGGAATTAGAGCGATGTTTGATAGGATGACTAATACTTGCCTTGGGAATTATTTGCATTATTTTTAGTTACTTCAACTTATATATTGTTCAGTAAGTGCATTTACTCAACTTCTGTTGTATCACCTTGCTAGGTGGGTAAACTAATTTCCCTCTTTATCTTTACCTTAGAGTTACCATAAGGATTGAAGTATTCTGTCAATCCTTTTTTGGATCTTTTAACTGCCGGACAATATGTTATCACTTCTGAATTTTCACATTTGACTATGTTGGGGAAAGGCGCTGTGTGTTGTAGGGTGAGAAGGGCTGCGAGCGGGCTGCTTTGAACGCCGCAGGGACTCAAACTACCAGGAGTCCCTGCGTGACCTCCAACACCTGGTCCGCGTTCGCCGCTCAGCCCCGCCCCCTACTCATCGTGTGCTCTTCATAACTGACAACGCTCACCGCGTCGCGGGAGCGCCCGGGAGCGCCCGGGGCAAAGCCCGGGCAAAGGGCGGGCCCTCTACGGCCCTCATCGGCCAGAAGAGACTGGACTGGGCCAGTAACCCTGGACTAAAAGTGCCGAGGTACTCATAATTGCTACTTTGTTTTTCCATAAGTCGTCAGTGGGCGGGTAGTGTGTATAGATCTTGCTGACTTCACTTTATTCACTGAGCAGGGTTTCTCTGTCATACAAAGGTGCCCGCATCTACAGAGACGTTCATTTCGAAAGACTCATTATAAATAGTATGGAGATGCGTGAGACAAGAAGTAGGGCAGCAGCGGGGGGGAAGAAACTAACAGGCACGCTAGATGACTTTATTGTAAGAACAAATACACTGATAGACGAGGGGATTTCTTTAATGGAAAGAAGGGTATCGCAGGACTTAGCTGCCGCAAAACGGTCTTCTATGGGCCATTTTGCTAATGTACGGAGCCCTAATACACAAGAGAGTAATACATTATCTATGGATGTGACTAGCACAGCTGCCTCTCAACCCCTTAACCTTACTCAGACTCCCCTAGTGCATACTTTACCATCCCCACAGGCATCAACTAGTGTCTTGATACATATAGCAGCCTCACCCAAAGATAAAAATGTGGTGCTACAGGGGATAAAGGAAGGGGCAATTCCTAAAAAAAGAGCTAACCAAAATAAACCTATTAAAGGTCATGGTAAAGAACTATCTAAAGATACAAGTAACATACCAAATGCCATTGATACTGATTTACAGGGAGAAGACATTCTGCCCCCTAATATATTGCCCCTAGCTATTTTAGATGACACTATCTTGGATGACTCAATGGCCGACTTAATCACCAATAGCACTAGAGATAGCTCCTCGGAGTAAAGCGTTAATACTAGTAGGGGAAAAGAGAGTACAATGTTATATATGCTGGAGACCTTAATGAAAACTCTATTAACCCCTTTGACAGAATTTCTCAAGGAGATTGAAAAACAAATTCAAGTCCTAAAGAGAGACACTCACACGCCGTTTGAGAATCTGGACAAACGGATAGCCCACTTAAGCGTGCCCAAGGCCAAAGCTATAGCAACAACATCTAATAATCCTGGTCCCACACTGGCAAAGGGTGTTCCAAATAGTACCCCATCGAGTATAATTAATCCCGAAAAAGGGAAACCCCCCAATAAACAGCTATTAAAAACTCAATCAGCACCTAAAAGCTCAACCCCACCTGTCAAGGAAGTGTCAGCGCCACACACTCCTGTCCAACCACCTGATAAAGGCCAACCAGCTAAAACCGACGTACGTAGAAGTATAAATTTACCTCCAAGAGCATCACCATATGTCGTGGTTTTAACTGGGGTCCCGGAATTGGGTGCACAATCCACGGAAACCAATGGGGCACTCGTAAATAAGACTATCCATTGGCTAAATGACAACTACCCTCTCCCGCCAGCTATCAAAAGCAATATTTTAATGGTAGAAAGGGTACCATGGATTGGGTATAACAGAAAAAGGGCACAGGGTGATTGTGTGGTGATAACTTTTGAAAATCCGCGCACTGCGGAGTACATCACAACGAGGGCCCCGAGAAACAATGGCTTGTCCATTGCGGCCAGGGCATTACCCTACTTTTACTCCCACGGGGAACATCCGGATAACAGATGGAGCTGGACTAGGGACAGCCGTTATCCAAGGGGTGGAAATGGTCCAGGATATGACAGGAATCAGCATAATACTCAATGGGGAGGGGTGAATGAAGATGGGTGGACGGTGGTGAAACATAGGGAAAGGATTCCTCATTTCTTCCCGCAAAGGCCCTATCCAGGCTGGTTTGGACATCAGCAATTCCCTCCTCCACCTATTCCATGCTACAATCGCTTTGACTGTCTCGAAATGGTGGATTGACTTCCAGAGGCTGTAGACGTCTCTAAGTCACCTATTTCTGTAAGCCTGGGGGACATTAATTCATTAATTCACACGAAACTCGAGTGGAGCCAATGATAACACAAGGGATGCTGGGTGGCCATGCAGGGGTTGCTGTAGAGGTGACGCCTAAAAGAGACTTCTGTAAGGTGGTCTATTGGAATGTGGCAGGCATTAAACAAAAAATTTGCAATCCTTCCTGGGATGATGTAATTACTGGCGTAGCCATCTTAGCCCTACAAGAAACTTGGGCAATTGCACCAATACACTTAAATGGCTACAAAACCTATTTTACCCCTGCAGTGGGTGGTTCACATGGAAGGCCCAAGGGAGGACTGACAACGTATATATCTAACCTGCTAGTATATGATAGGATTTCTTTTTCCCCTGGATCCAGCTACTATCAGAAAATAGTGATAGATACAAGGAAGGGTCTAAGGATTGTCTTTTTAAATTTCTATAATAACCTACCTAGTAGCATGATAAAGGAAGTACTTGCCATGATTAGTGAAGATATACAATCTGAAATTGATAAAAAAAGGGGTGAAGTAATGATACTATGGGGGGGTGATTTTAATTGCTCATTGTGTAGAAAGGGTCAAAACGGTATATGTGGCCTGATGTTGGAACAGGATGTTAATTTAACGCATTTAGAACATACCCTATTTGGAGACCTAGTCAATGAGATGATTTTTAACTATGACTTTGGGTTCACGAATGAGATAGCCCACCTCCCCACGCCATTTGCTTCAACCTTTGTGGGACGGGGGGTTTCGTCTATTATCGATTTTAGCTTTTGTACAAATAGCTCTGCTGGAAGACTGACCACCTCTAGCTTAATGGATGTGGCACTGAGTGATCACTTCCCACAGGTAGTAGAAATGGAGAACTTATTTGTCTCATCCCAAAATGTACCAAGCTCCAAGTATATGGCACAGGATGTGCAGTTAGGTGCCCAAAATGGATATACTCTCAAATGGAGCAAAGTGGTCCCGGACGATTTTCTGTCCAAAGTGGTGAATAAGTGTATGAATAGCTTTTTGATCTGCCTGGATGAACATGCAGAGAGTAATGACATTTTAGCGCATTTTAAAATTATTGCTGCTACAATTAAGGAGGTTTTGTGGATGACACGTAAACATTGTTTAAAAACTAATAAGAAATGGTTTGATAAGAAGTGTACTAAAGCCTTAACAAATCTTAAACATGCGATCCATCAGAGACCACGGGATGTAACTCTAATCAGAGAACTAAGGAAGACCTACAATACTGTACTGAAAGACAGGAAGGTTGTGATAAAAAGGGTGGCTTGGGATGAACTCTGTTCGGCATCACAATCGAAGGATCAGGCTGCTTTTTGGAGGGTTATAAATACTCCGCTCCTTTACGATAATAAAGCACGCATGGAAATTGCCATTACAGAAGATGAATGGGTGGCCCATTTCTCAACCCTTTACATGACTGTTGAACCGACGCTCGATACAGGCCCTGATCCAATGCTGGAAAATATGAATCTATCAAAAGAGTTGGTCGTGACCCTCCCTGAAGTCCTGGCAAGTCTGAAGGCAACTAAGGGGGGTAAGGCGGCTGGGCCCGATGGCATACCAGCTGACCTTTATAAGGCTAATACTGATCTATGGGGGCCAATGTTGGTCCAGCTTTTTAATGTTGCCTTGGCGAAAGGCCTAATCCCTACCTGGTTTACATCAATTATTGTTCCGATTTTTAAGAAAGGAGACAGGCAGAATTGCACATGTTATAGGCCGATTTCTTTATTAGATTCCTCCATAAAAATGGGGTGATAAGTGATTTTCAGTACGGATTCCAAAGGGGTTTGGGGACCGTTGAGCAAGGGTTAAACCTATTTATTTTGCAACAGAAGTATATAAGGGTTAAAAAACAAAGCCTATACCTCACTTTTGTCGACTTATCGTCGGCTTTTGACTGTGTGTCCCACAACAAGTTGTGGGAAATAATGGTTGAACTGGGGGTAGATAAAGCTATTATATGCTTTTTGAGAGATTTATATTCTGGTGCCACTGCAACGGTACGGTACGGTAAAGAAGGTGAATGTAGCAGACATTTTGGGATAGGCCGTGGTGTACGCCAAGGGTGCGTCTTAGCGCCCTTTTTATTTTAAATCTACATAAACGGCCTGGAGCATCACCTCGTGCAGGGGGGCAGGGATATGCCTATGGTGGGAAGGAGACCTGTCCCTGCACTACTGTACGCGGACGACGCAGTACTGATGGCACGCACCCCAATGGCACTTCAAACTTTGGTTGAATCCTTTAATAGTTTTATGCTTAGCTTGGACTTGAAAATCAACTGCTCCAAGACATTTTCTATGTATTGCGGGACAAGAACACGTAGGCTTTTGAAGCCTATTTTTATAAATTCTAAACCCCTAGAGCAGACCTCTACTTTCCCGTATTTGGGCATCTTGTTCCATGACAGTGGCTCGTGGTCTAGTGCTATTAATGCCAGAACACTGTTGTTTTCTAAAACTGTAATGGCTTTACAGTGTTTCCTAAAAAAGTTGGGGAAAAAACCCATAAGAGAAATATTAACCATCTATAATGCCACCTGTATAGCGGTAGCTACATACAGTTCTGGATTATGGGGTTATTCAAATGTCAGTTCAATTCAAACCGTGGAAAATACGTTTTTACGGCACATTTTGTCCATTCCAGAAAGTACTGCAACTTTTATATGTCACGCTGAATTAGGTTTGGTGTATATTACTGACACAATTAAGATCCAGCCTATTCTTCTATGGCATAGGGTTTGGACAAGTGATGATTGTGTGGTCAACCGGGCTATTTTAAAGGATGTTCTAGCACTTGATAAGATTAATAATTTTAAATAGATATGTAATGTCAGAAATTTTCTTGAAGAACTAAGCTGTATTCAATACTTTGAGGATCCATTATCTATGGTACACATTTCAAGAAGTTGATTAAAAAACTTATGTATCGATCACCTCAAGGAACAAAGATGACTAGAGGAGGTGAAAAAAAAGACTGTCCTCGCCCACCAGTCGATCATAACCGGAGTGAAACTACAGCCATATCTATCTTTATACATGTCCAATCATGAACGTTTCCTTTTAACCCGGTTCAGACTTAACATTGTTTTTAGGTTACTATCCTTCCCGGAGATGAACTGTTGGTTGAAAGTCTTGTGTCCTTACCCATGTGACGATTTGTCCCCGCAATCCGATATTCATATTTTATTTTTTTGTAAATTTTATACCCACTATCGTAGGAACCTTATCATCCCAATCCTTAAAGATCTAAGTGTATATAGATGCGGCCTAGCGTTTTTAGAGCTGCAAAAAATGGATACTGTTTTTATGGTAGCGTCACTCTCCAAATTTCTTAAATTGGTTTTTAATTGTCGTAAAAACCCTTCGTATGAATTCATTCTTATGCTGTATTTATGTTATTTTTTAATATGTCATTTCTGCTGTGATTTTAAATAATGATCACCTGACCCATTGTTAACTGTATTTTACATGCTACTTTCATGGTTATTTTCTGTTTTTAACCGAATAAAGTACTTTTGAACCTTGACTATGTTTACATGTTAACTGTATATTAAGGTGAGAACATTTGGAGACAATGAGATATTTTAAAATATTATTATTAGATTTGTTCACCCCATGATTATTTTAATTTAGATTTCTAATAATTATAGAAATGATATCTGGACTTTACCTTTTTCATAAATAATAGAGGAATTATTCAACACAGAATCAAAAATTGATTGTTATTACAATCACTTTAATATTTATACTAAGGTGAGATGCTTCCCTATACAGAATTATTTTGAATGCTGCCCCTGACATTGTTTGTTACCTATGCATGTATAATATTAGGTGCTTCTTATTGTTTTCTACTTCCAGAATCTTTTTATTGTTTTATTTTAGTAATAATCATTTTTGTTTCTCATTGAATATTTTTTCTCTCATTTGATATCTTTCATTTTTTCATATAGTGATTACTCCTCTCTATGTCTCTTTATGAATTAGTCTATTAGATTCACAATTTTTTTTGTATATATACGGTTATACACTCTCTTTCTGGTTCTCTCTTTCTCACTCCTTTTTGGCACCTTCCCTCCATAAGATATTTTATCCTATGAAAACTTTTCCTTTCTTTTCCTCTCCCATTTCCCTTCCTTTTCCCCCTTTTTTAGAATACAATATCTGTTCATAGAAAACGCTCTCAAGACACTTGTTTTCTGAAATTGTGAATGTTCGTTTGTAATATATTGTAGAATATGTTTTTTTAAATTGTATATATCATGTTATGTGGGCTGTCAATTGGCTTTTATATATGTCAATTTTTTTATGTTTTTATGGTATATATGTTAATTTATATTCTGTTTGTGTGTGATTGTTTCAGCCCTGAGGAAGTTCCTTGGCACACAGGAACGAAACGCATTGGCTGTGCTCCGATTTACCTATACTATTTTTGAATAAAGAAGATTATTTAGACTTTATTGGCTCTCCTGAACAATTATTGAGTGCACTTCCATTTTGCTTTGAAACTCTTTGTATCAGTGTCACCTACCCTCGATGGGTGCTGGGAGTTGAAGCACCAAAATTAAACGACGATACATTTGGATCTAAAGTGCTTAATCTTGGTTAGCCATTGTGTTCTTCTGTGTAAATCCAAACAGTAGAACAGGAGATATGTAATTTAAAAAGATTTTAGTGAATTCTCACCAAAAAGCACAAAGCGCCACCTGTGGATATCTGGTCACGTCAGACCGGGACAAAGTCACAAGTTCGGGCTGACCATGATAGAGCAGGGGACGGCTATAGAGACCCAGTTAGGCCCACTGAACAAAGTACCTTATATCCTGGGTTGCGAAGCATTGCAGGGATCCAAGTCAAAGATTCTTTGGGTAGCTGAAGTGATGTGTTGGTTCTGAAATGTGGCGAGGCTGCAATGCAAGGGCCTGCGTCATTGTCAAGGTGCCCAATGACGGGGCTTGCGTTGCGAAGTCTGTCGGCGAGAATGCAGCATTCAGTTGAGGCAATGCATTGGTTCTGAGGAGCAGCGAGGCTACAATGCAGAGTCCGTCATCGTCGTTGAGGCTGCCATCAATGAGGGATGTGAAGGACTGCACCGAAGATGTGTCACAGAGTTGGCCCTATGCTTCAGTTCCAAAGAGCTGTGTTGTGCAGGTCTCTGCGATGGGTCCAATCCACGCAGCAGCAGTGATGCAGCGGTTTTGCTCAGGTTGGAGTTGCGCAGCAGAAGAGATGCGTCAGTTCCACTGGATCCACAGATGCTGGGAGAGCACCCAAAGCCCACTTCCAAAGAGCAAGGATTTGGGTGACACCACTTGGCAGGGGAGACCAACAGATAGCAGGGTCCAGGTGCAAGGTTGTTGCACTCCTGTTGTGTCCCTTGAGGCTTCAAATCAGGGGGGCAGCCAGCTTGTCCTTGGAATCACTCTGAGTTCGCTCTGGAATCACTCTGGGTCCTAAGTTCAAAAGATGCAGATCCAGTCCTTCACACAAAGGCACGAGGGTAGCAGGTCAGCATGCAGATCAGCAGTCCTTCAGAGCAGTCGTCCAACAGGGTGGCAGTTATTTCAGCAGTGCAGAAGTTCTTCTTCTTGGCAGAGTATCCACAGGTCTGGAAGAGTACTGAAGAGTTGGTGTCTGAGGTCCAGTACTTATACACAGTTGTTCCTTTTAAGTGGAGGAATCTTCTAGAGGTATGCCTTTGAAGTACACAGTTGCCCTACCTACCTGACCCTGGCTCCAGACTAACTACAGGAGGTTTGCAGTTATTTGTGGGGAGACAGGACACAATCTGTTCAAGCTTAAGTGGGGCTGAGCCTGGTTCCTCATGCCCATTCTACCAGTGGGCCTATGGCCCACCCAGTCACACCTAAGATTCACATTGTGTGTGTTTGTCTAGAAGGAATGCACAATGCCCCACTATCACCCACATCCAATCATGTGACCCAGAGACAGTCTGCAGGCACCAAATGGCTCAGGCAAGAAAATGTCAACTTTCTAAAAGTGGCATTTTCAGGATTGTAATTTAAAATCTGTCTTTAACATAGGTTAGGATTTTAAACTATGGCCTAGATGTATCAAGCCATTTGCTAGTCGCAAAGGCCGGAATTTGCAGAATTCCGGCGTTTGCGAATCACAAATGGTCTTATTGCATGTTTTGGCATGCATCAAAAAATCGCAAAATAAGGAATCACAAAAATTTGCGATTCCTTATTTTGCTGTAGCATTTAAGGAATCGCAATTTTGCGATTCCTTAAATACTATGTATGTTATACAGTTTCATTTGCCAAGTCGAAATGGCAATTTAAAACTGCACACACAGGCAGCAATGGCAGGCCTCAGACAGGTTTAAAGTACTACTAAAGGGAGTGGTGCAATCAGTGCTACAGGCCCACTATTAGCAATTACTTTACAGGCCCTGGGCACAGGTAGTGCCACTTTACTAGGGACTCACATGTAAATTAAACATGCCAGTTTGGTGTAAGCCAATGTTACCATGACCGATGGAGAGAACACACGCACTTTAGCACTGGTTAGCAGTGTAAAGTGCGCAGAGCACTTAAAGCCAACAGAAACCAGAAGGGTGAAGGCAAAAAGTGCGTGTGTGACCCTGCAGAGAGGGTCAAGTTCAACACATGCAAATTATTTTACAGGATAAGCTGTGATGAATACGAACGCTGGTGAAAACAAAGCAGCATTATAGAAAAGCAAGCCCTCTGCCCGGTTAGAAGGCACTACAATGGACTGTCGGCAGCGAATGAAACCTGGCTCTCGGTACTTGACTGCGGAGAAAAGACTGCGGTGACATTTACAATCTTCCACTCGGCCTTTCAAATAACGAAGCTGCTACCGTTAGTTAATAAACGAAAACAAAAGGATCCACTTGTCTAAGTTTGTGATGAAGAGTCAGGCGCTTCCCCAAGCTCGTCTCAGCAACGATGAATCAGCGGACTTTGTTAGAAGGCGGGAGGGAGGACGCGAGCAATCAATCAATTAGGGTCTCTTACTTATTTCCGCCAGCGAAATGCTGCTGCGACCGGCAGACTGTCAACCGTCATTCCCGTTTCAATTTTAAACACATTCTTGTTTTTAAATTAAACGCAAGTGGTCTTTCTATCCTGCTGACAAGTGCATTTTCTGGGCATCAGCTATCTGTTCTCCACCCCCCCCTTCCCAGAGGAGAGAACATTTGAAGCTTCCTGAGAGGGCTCATTTACATTGTGGTAGCCCCAGGGCCTAGGCCTGTACCACCTCGAACATTGATCGACATAATTTATAAAGAATAAAAACGGCTTCATTGAGATCATAAGGTCTGCACTTTGTGTTAGAAAAAGAACTATAAATATACATTAAGAAGTGCAAAGAGGTGCTTATATCAGTACTCACCATCAGATGAAAATAACATCGATAATTGCATTTAATTGACTTCTACTGTAGTTACCTTCACCACCCTCACCTTGCTAGGCACAACTGACGGTGGATGAATCTGAAGTTGAATTCACTGTTTATTTCAACTTTTAGGCGGACATTCTCAGGGAGAAGTCAAAGAAGACCTAGACAACCAGTGGAATATAAATGATCAACATAACGTTCACAATGTTATTTTTTACATTTCTATCAAAATTGAAGATCGGTGGAAAGTAGAGGTAATGTGCATTGCTGTTACTCTCAAGTGTCTTAAACAAAATAAATATTTTTAATTGAGTTACAGAATCGTAAATAGTGAGTGCGCAGAAGGGAAAAGATGGACACATTTTAATTTCAGAAAAAGTATCTGTGGGTGAGCACACATCTCTTGGAAGAATACCTTCTTTCACCAGTAGACCTCTATGCTGTCGTCATACTGTGGAGGGCCCCTCAAAAATATTACAATGAAGAGGTGTGTCTATATTCATTGGTGGCTGATTGTGCAAGAGTGTGTTGTGCAGCCAGCCATCACTCTATGTTCAAAGCCCACTTTTGAATCACGAATGTGGGAATTTTCATGATGTGCATTATTATGCACCGTACATATCTGCAGCGCATATCTTTATCAATTGAATTCACTATCTAGATATTAATCTTGGTAATGCAGAAATGACTGACCCCATTCACATTCCACCTATGGTAATTTGCCTGCTCGATACCCAAATATAGGTTTCCAAAATGTTACCAAACATCCCTGGAGTGGTTGGGCATGACATGCATTTACTGCCCACAGCTTGATGTAAGTCAACTTGGTAACGGTGCCCGGATGAAATTACAATTGTAACGGATTTTTTGCGTGGTCTGCTAAATTCATCTCTGAGAAACGTAGCAACAGTTTGTCAGTTACAGGAAAAAAAGATAATTGGCTTTTGGCTATAAATTACATGTGCCTTTGCTACCAATTCACACTGATAATTGCCACAGCAGCATCAGTAAACTCTTTGGAAAAATGTATGTATACGTCATGCTGTTATCATGCAGTTATAGTATTGTATATAATGTTTGGGTGCTTGTAAAACTCAGAAAGCATCAGTATGTGCCTCCTCAGTGCTGAACAGAGACAGCTGGACACTCAAGCAACCTTGGTCTGGACAGATATTTACAGAAAATTAACTGAGGTGCTTGGTGCTAAGAAAAGGCGAGTCTTTACAGGTTTACGACATGTAGAACTGCAGATGGATAGCTGTGAATATATCAGAGCCATAACAAAAGTTGAACAGCAGCATTTTGTAGCCTTTGAAGGTAGTGCAAAAGCTACATAGACAGGTCCAGATGAGACCTATTTGCATAATCGGCACCAGGAGAAGCTAGTGCTGAGAATGATTTCATGGTGCCTTCAAGCTCAACATCGAAAATATACCTTTTATGGCCTACGCCTAGGGAATAATCAGTCTTTCACGCTACAGTAATCTCCAGAGGAGGCATTGCTAACTCAGCATGTACACGGACGCCACCTGATAGGATGGGACCAACATGTGCGCTAATAAGGTGGCACAGGTACTGCAGCGGCCAAGCAGATGTCTTCATGTCATCAAAAAATGTCACTGAGAATCAAGACTGTAAAGCCAGTCCCGGTAGAAGCTTTTTCAGAGCCAGGGTTAAAAACTGAGTGTGGAACCCCAGCCATCTTCAAAGGAAAATAATTGTTTACATGTGGAAGAAATCTGATTATACAAGAACATCTTTTTGTCTGGAATTATGATGGCGTTAAAAAGTACTGGAAGCTGAACGGCAAAGTTACAACATATAGCGTTCCTTTAAGTGTTAATTTGTATACAAACTTGCTGTGGTTGGAATTGTTTAATGACAGTTGCCTTTAGTGTGGGCAGACTCGCAGGCACTATATAGATAACTGAATTTACTTTAGTCAGAACAGTTCATTTCAATTTCACAGGATTTGTTTTGTCACCGTATTGAATCAAACCACCTCTTCATTTCTAATGGTGAGGTGTGTGAAGTAGGCTGCTATTTTTACCAGATAGCATAATTAAAACCTGTTTTTATATAGTACTTCGTACGGCACTTCTGTCGTTTCTAAGATCTGTAAATTCTGTTGCTATTATCCAATTTAAAGACATCGATATAAACAAAAAGAGCGAAACTGAGGGCCCAATGAGTGCATCAGACCTCTGCCATCGCACAATCATTGTCATGCTGGTTCAGACCTCTGCCATCGCACAAAATTTCCCATGCGAAGCAGGGAAAATAACTCCGGGTTGTTCTGTGTAGCAATGCTAGCCACTGGGGGCCTCCTATAACCAGGGGCAAAAGCAGTAGTGCCCATCTGCTCCTCGCTTGTGACTGCCCTGTTTTAAATATATCACTCACGCAGCTTTAGTGCCATAAGCCCTTGGTGCCCGAACAGCGATCAGCTGACCACATGTGCCCCCCCCCCCCCCCCCCCCCGCCTTCCAAGATCCTCACACATCTCCCCTGTGACGGAAACGTTAACACGTCCCCCGCGCCCGCAAGTTATCCATCTCTTACTCTTACCCATGCACTCTTTCATTTCAGACTACTTTCACTCATGCAACAGTCACTGCCTCAATCAGTCCTCTTGGGAAGATGGCATTAATTCTACCAGGGGCGGATAGGCAAGGCGGGCATTCGGAAATGGGCCGAAGGGCCGGTGCCTCAGTGCCCTCTGTGGGCCGTTTTTTTTTCTCCCCTGTCCCAGTCCACAGAGAGTGGACTAGGAAAGGGGAGAAAAAAAAAACGGCCCACAGAGTGCGCGGAGACAGGAGACTGAGAAAATGAAAGCAGCCTCGCCGTGCAGCCAGACAGCGATTGTCAGCTGTGGGCTCTCCTTCACCCCTACCCTGCCAAGCAATCAAGCTGAGGCTGGGCTGGGGAGGGGTGATTGTTTGCAATAATCGGCCTCCCTGGGGGCCAGGTGTTTCTCAGGCCTTTGAGCCATTTGCACCTCGGCCCTCTGGCGCCCATGCAGCCCAGAAACGGTGTTAGTCTTAACACCTCGCCCACAGCCCTTCACATTCAGGGCATAGTGGGCGAGGAAGAATGGGTCTTAATGTGGGGGCCAGGTGATGTTTGGAATTTTTTTGTTTTATTTATTTATTTATGCGATTTTATATAGCGCGGACTTTACCCGAAGGTGTCAGAGCGCTTCACACTAGGAACAGCAATAATACATGAGGAGAAAATTATAAGTGGACAAATTACAAAAGCAAACGTTAAGTTACATGAATCAAAAGTGACAATAGTGAGCAACTAAAATACAAGAGGAGCAAACGGTGCATTACAGGAGGAAAAAGAGATATGTGTGCAGGTTATAAAAGCGTACAAAATACAAGTAGAGGTATAATACTGCAATTAATGGCAGACACTCCAGCACAAGAACAAACATTACGTAGGCAATGGTGGCACTTGTGCAAGTATCTAAAGCAAACAAAAGTAAGAGGTAGCAAACAGCAAACAGTGTGTTACAAGAGAAAAGTGACTTGTGCAAGTTACAAAGGGTACCATACACAGGTACAAGGGTAATACTACAGTAAATGGTAAATACTCAAACTGCCAGAACACACTGGGAAGGCACTTCCCATGCACCAGCTTCACCTCAGCCTCCCCCTGGCTACCTGGCTACCTTGGATGACCCAGAAAGCTGTGTTTTGTGCTCCCCTGCCAGGACATTTTCCCAAGGCCTGGAGGGTTGATTAATTTACTAATTGCAGGGGCCTTACCCCTGTTCATGTGCTCCTGAGCTGAAGGTCTGGGGAGGGCTGAGTAGGTTAGTAATAGCAGGAACTTTTCTGCTTTTCAGGTGCTCCTGTGCTGGAGGGCTGGAATAATTTTGTGACAAAAAGGGGCCTTGCTATTTTTTTTAGTTGCTCAGCATGTAGGCCATTGTCACCTTGGCCCTGTGTCCTGTGCAAGAACAGTATCCTCCCACTTTCATTGCTTGTCTGTGCAAATGGTGTTTTATGAAAGGGCACGCCCTTTGAATGTGGGCCACGCCCCTTAAATATGGGCCACGCCTCTTGAATGTGGGCCACTTTTTTCGTCAGTGCCCGGGCCAAATTGTGATCCCAATCCGACCCTGAATTCTACCCACTTTTCGCTCTGGATGACCGATTGTTAAAAACGTCGTCGTTATGTCCTATGCAGACGAAATAATTCAACTGGGACCAGTGCTTTAGCAAATCTGCATTAGAGATGTTTATCATTTCGTATACTGTGTGGTCTCTGTGGCTACTCCATGTGCATTTTCCAAACTTTTATGCAGCGTTCTGATGGCGTCCAGTGTGTGTTTTACATTGCAGAGAATTGCCAAAGCCAATAACAAAAAATGAGGAATTTCTTCCCGGCACTGGTAAAATCTCATCAATTTTACTGTAAGCCTATCACTGTCAGAATGAAGGATCTTTCCCCTCATGCCGCACAATGATAATGAAACAGAGGACAGCGCTACAAATATAGGTTTATATTGGTTCAGGGTTACTTGCAATAGGCTTGCCTTTTTAGAGGGAATAGATCATGAGGTTTTGGACACTTGAAGCTTCAGTTTATGACTGTAGGGCTTGTGCTGATCAAAGTCACATTTGCCAATAGAGAGAGCTGTAGTGGACAGATTGCGAGCATTGGGAACCCTAATGCCTTTTCTATATCGTCCAAATCAAATTAAGGAATAACAGCTGACCAAGCACGGCTATATGACCGTTGTAAGGGGCATCAAACATTACTTCAGAACCACATTGAGCCAAGAGAGGAATGTCTGACAGAGTATCGACGGATGGAAAATCGACCTACAAAAATATCGACGCAAAAATATTGAATTAAAAAATATCAAAGTCCAATCTACATAATGGTTAGTACAAAAATATCAGAAAAAACATACAGTTCAAAAATATTGATGTTAAAAATATCGTTTTTTAAAATGTTTTAAAATTAATGTAAAATTAAGTAAATAATACATATATTTAAAAGAAATATAGTTTAAAATATTAAAACATATTTAAAAATAATAACTAAGACATGTAATGTTAAAATAAATTAAACATATACATATAAATTAATATATATACTTACTCCATATAGTGCAACAATAGGGAAAATGTTGGATAGCGTAGGGGTAAAAATTAATATTCCCACTCCTGAGAGTGCAACAGTAGGGAAAGCGTTGGATAGCATAGGGGTAAAAATTACTATTCCCACTCCAGTGAGTGCAAAAGTAGGGAAAACATTGAATAGCGTAGGGGTAAACATTACTATTCCCACTCCAGAGAGTGCAACAGTAGGGAAAGCGTTGGATAGCGTAGGGGTAAAAATTACTTTTCCCACTCCAGAGAGGGCAACAGTAGGAAAAGCGTTGGATAGCGGAGGGGTTAAAATTACTATTCCCACTTGTTAGATCTGGGGGTCTCTAGTTGGCAGAGGTAGGTACCACTGTCCAATAGGGACCTTGCTTCTAGTCAGGGCAAGGGGGATACACTCTTTAGATAACCCCTGCTCACCCCCTTGGTAGCTTGGAACAAGCAGACAGGCTTATCAAAGGCAATGTGTAAAGTATTTGTACCAACACTCACAGTAACACAGTGAAAACACCACATAGGGACTCAACACCAGTTTAGAAATATAAAGTATCTTTATCTAAACTACATAAGACCAAAATGACAAAAATCCAACATACACAGTTCAAGAATATGATTTTCAAAGAGTTCTAGAGTTTGCATTAAAATAATCCACAGTTGCGTCACGCTTAACCCAAAGTACCTGTAGATGCGACAAAAGTTCCAAGTAGAAGCTGCAGCGTTGAAAAACAAGCGATGCGTCACTCCTGAGACCCTGGAGAGGCAATGCGACAGCCCCGCTGGACGCAGCAGGCGTGTTGTGATGAATCCGGTCTGTATGGGGAGGGATGCAATACCTTGTATGGATTCTGGTGCGCAGTGTCGGTAGGAAGCGTCTCGCACAGGCAAGATGCGACGATCTTCGGGACGGCGATGATCTCAGGTACGGCGGCAATGCGCAGCGCAGTGTCAATCTTCTCCTCTCACAGCCCCTCGATGAGATGGCTCTGCGACGGTGTTCGCAGCGACGTGATGCGGTCTGCAAGCAATCGGTGCGGTGATCTCACCCAGTGATGACAGGCGCTACGACGATCTCGATCCTCGCGACGGCGGGAATTTCCTCGCACTGTTGGGGATGCGCTTCGCAAGCGAGCGATGCATGAACATTGCAGATTGTCTTAGTTTCTCCTTGTCCAGCTTCCCAAATAGCAGGCACAACTTCCAGAAGCCCACAATTGGATCACGCACTCTACGAAGGGCAGAACTCATACAGCAGAGTTCAGGGGGAAACTGGGCGTGAAGTCCTTTTGTTCCTGGGACTTCTTAACTGGAAGCCAGCTCTTCTCAGGCCGTTGGAGATCTCTTCAAGCAAGGGGACAAAGCAACAGCAAAGTCCTTCCCCTCTCCTTGGTAGCAAAACAACTGCAGGTCAGCCCACAAGTACACAGCAGGACAGTCCTTCCTCTTCAGTCTTCCAAATTTCTCCTTGGGAGAGGTTCCTTCTTGATTCCGGGATGATCTAATTTTCTGTAGTCTGGGTAGCCCTTTTTATACCAGTCTTTCCTTTGATCTCTAGAGGCAGAGAGGCCTTGGCTTGGTCAGAACCAGTTCAGGTCAGTTCCTGAGCACTTTGTTTTTCTGTCTTCTCCTCTCCTTTCAGAGAGAGGGGCAGGGTCCTCAGCCGTCCAGCAGGAGGTGGAGCCAGCATTGTGGAAGGTAGGCACAGCCCTATTTAGGCCCAGGTGCTATCCCCTCCCACCACTCAAGATGCAGATGCAGTCATTCAGCCTAGGGCTGACTCATCCACCCTCCTGGGGGCTCCCCAGACCCTGTCACTCACAAACCAGACAGTCAGTTCACAAAAAGGCCAAGGCACACAGAAAGGTAAGACAAGGGAACAGACACTTTCTGAAAGTGCTGTTCTCAAACACAGGATTTAAAAACCATCCTTCCTAAAAGATGTGTTATTACATTATGAGTTCAGGGATACCAGACTTTAATTTTCTAACTTGCTCCTATGGGAAGATATGCAGGTAAACATTATACTAAGCATTCGGTATTATAGCCTATGGGTAAGATAGCCCTCTCAATAGTGCAAAACGAAAATGGCTGTAGTTCACTACCAGAGCATGTCACACACACCAGTACATGCTCTACCTTTCATATACACTGCACCCTGCCCAAGGGGGTACCTAGGGCCTTTTGTAGGGGTGTCCAATCTGTACAGAAAGGGAAGTTTTAGATCTGGCCTGCGTAGACACTTGCCAGGGCAGTATGGCAGTTAGAAACTGCACCCAGGCACCGCAGTGGCAGGCCTGAGACACCATTTTAGGGCTACTCATGGCACAATCAGTGCTGCAGGCACACTAGAAGCATTTGAATCACCTACCCTGGCACACTCAGTGCACTCTACTAGGGACTTCCTGGTAATACAAATATGCCAAACATGGATAACCAATCACAATAACAATTTACTCAGGGAGCACTTGCACTTTGACCAGCAGTGGCAAAGTGCCCAAAGCATCTAAACCAGCAACAACGAAATCCAGCCCAGCGAAAAAAATACAGGAGGTAGAGGCAAAAAGTCAGGGGAAACCACGCCAAAGATACCAGGTCTAACATGTGTCCCCTCCAGCTGAAAGTGGGGAGAACTACCCACCCTCTTGGGCGTTCTCATCGCTAAGGCGGAAAAACCTGGACAGACCATCCGAGTTGTTGTGTTCTGTTCCAGGGCGGTGTTCCACCGTAAAGTCCATTCTCTGTAGGGAGATGACCACTGCAACCGTTTTGGGTTCTCACCCCTCATCTGCATTAACCATCTGAGGGGCCCGTGGTCTGTCTGAACCCGGAAGTGAGTCCCAAACAGGTAGGGCCTCAGCTTCTTCAGAGCCCAGACCACAGCAAAAGCTTCCCTTTCAATCGCACTCCACCTCTGCTCCCTTGGAAGTAGCATCCTACTAATGAAGGCTACAGGTTGGTCCAAGCCCTCGTCGTTGATCTGTGAGAGTACTGCTCCCACACCATGCTCTGAAGCGTATGTCTGCACTACAAACTCACTGGAGAAATCAGGTGCCTTGAGCACAGGCGCTGTGCACTTGGCAGTCTTCAGGGCATCAAAAGCAGTTTGACAGGCATCGGTCCAATTCATCCTCCTGGGCTGCTTCCATGAAGTCAGCTCTGTCAAGGGGGCAACAATGGTGCCATATACCTTGACAAACCTGGACGCTCCCTACCTGGTGTCCCAAATGCACCACAGATCCCTGCCCTATCTGGTACTTACTAGCCTTGATAGTGACAAATGCAAAAACAACAATTGATGGACGGAATGATGCACAATGGCAAAACATTCACCCTCAGTCACAGATCTGGGTTTAAGCGATCGTTATTTTGCTCACTAAGCCACCCCAGTTCAGACATGGCCATATGCAAATCAGTCTTGACCCTGTGCCTCATGGGAACAGTCCAGCCCGAACTGCCAAGCCATGTCTTCCCTGGACCGGAACCAAGGCTGATTTGCATATGGCCATGTCTGAACTGGGGTGGCTTGGTGAGCAAAAAATCGAAGGATTTAGGCCCAAATCTCTGTACTGGGGTGAATGTATGACATTGTTCTGCATTCTGTCCATCAACTGTTGTTTTTGAATTTGTCACCCCGAGTGGGACGGGTATGCTCTGACGTGAGTCCCGTGCTCTCCATGCCACTGGAGTCAAGCTATTCTGGCTGATGACAGCTGATAGCCAGAAACCGGTCCTGGGATGCTTGATTCCGGTCCTGGGAAGACATGGCTTGGCAGTTCGGGCTGGACTGTTCCCATGAGGCACAGGGTTAAGGCTGATTTGTCTATGGTCATGTCTGAACTGGGGTGGCTTTGTGAGCAAAATAACCATGGATTTAGGCCCAGATCTCTGTACTGGGGTGAATGTATGACATTGTTCTGCATTCTGTCCATCAACTGCTGTTTTGGCCTTGATAGTAAGGCCTGCCCTTTGCAGAGACTTCAACACTTCACAGAGATTTTGCAAATGTTCTTCCCATTTGGAGCTGAACTCAGCAATGTCATCCAGGTATGCGGCGCTGAATTCCTCCAGCCCGGACAGTACCTGGTTAACCAGTCTCTGGAATGTGGCAGGGGCGTTCTTCAACCCAAAGGGTATGACACAGAACTGTAAGTGCCCATCTGGCATTGAGATCGCAGACCTTTCTTTGGCCCCTTCGGTTAAGGAAATCTACCTGTACCCAGATGTTAAATCAAACGTACTGAGGTACTGGGCAGAGCCCAACCGATCCACGAGCTCATCAGCTCTGGGGATGGGGTGTGCATCAGTCTTGGTGACCGCATTGAGCCCACGGTAGTCCACACAAAACCGGAGCTCTGGAGTGGCACCGGGTGCAGCAGCTTTTGTTACTAAGACCACTGGGCTAGCCCAGGGGCTGCTGGTGCTGCTCAATTACCCCTAGCGCCAACATCTTGGAAACCTCTTCCTTGATGCTGGCCCTGACCTCTCCAGTGTCCACATCATTGACGCAACAATTGGTGACACCTGGGTTCAGGTGGAACAGGGAGCCAAACTGACCCAACACCTGGCGACAGTCCCTCTGCTGTTCTGGGGTCAGGGTGGGCGAAAGGACCACACCATCCACTGACCCATCTTGCTCCTTGGCTGCCAGGAGGTCAGGAAGAGGGTCACTTTCCTCTTCCATTCCAGCATCTGTAGCCAGGAGCATTGTCACGTCAGACCTCTCAAAGTGGGGTTTGAGGCGGTTCACATGTAAGTCCCTCAGGGGCTGCATGTTAACCAGGTAGGTTACTTCGCTCTTGCGCTCCACCACCTCATATGGCCAAGTCCACTTGTCTTGGAGCGCACAAGGCTCCATTGGTGCCATCACCCACACTTTCTGCCCTGGTTGAAATTCGACCAGAGTGGCATTCTGGTAGTACCATCTTTTCATTTCTTTCTGGCTAACTTCTCGGTTCTCCTGAGTGAGCTTCCTGAAGCGTTGTGTCTGGTTGCGGATGGCCAGCATGTAGCTGAACACATCCTGGGGTTTTTTCCTGCGGGATGTCTCCCACCCCTCCTTCTCCAGAGTGAGAGGTCCTCTAACAGGGTGGCCATACAGAAGATCAAAGGGACTGAACCCTAAGGACTTCTGAGGCACATCCCTGTAAGCAAACAATTGGCAGGGTAAAAAGAAGTCACACATCCGTCTCATGGGCTCCGCCAGGCCCATAATCATACCTTTTAGCGTTCGGTTGAACCTTTCAACCAACCCATTTCCTTGAGGGTTACCCCAAACTCCTTCCACAGAGACTTCATGTACCTAGAGATGAAGATGGGACCCCAGTCGGAGACCACCTCTCTGAGAAACCCCACTCTGGAAAAGATCCCCATCAATGCAAGGCCCACCACGGGTGCTGTGATTGTCCTGAAAGGGACAGCTTCCGGGTACCGGGTGGCATGGTCCACCAAGACCAGGATGAACCTGTTGCCTAAAGGTGTCTTGGAGGCCAGTGGCCCCACAATGCCGATGCCCACCCGCTCGATAGGGGTGCTCACCACGGGAAAGGGTTGAAGGGGGGCCTTGCACTTCCCTCCGCTCTTTCCACTTGCCTGACATGTTTGGCAAATCCTACAGAATGTACCGATGTGCTTCTTCATCTGGGGCCAGAAGAAGTGAGTGACAAGCCTTTGGAAGGTCTTGTCTTGCCCCAGATGTCCTGCGAGAGGCACGTCATGAGCCAGACCCATTAGAAAGTCCCTGAAGCGCTCTGGTACTACTAGCACACGGGCTGCACCAGGCTCAGTGAACTTAGGCTCATTATAAAGTAACTCATCTTCCCAGTAAATGAGATGATCCTTGGACTCCCCACCTGGTGCCTGGTCTGCAGCCTGCTGCCACACACCACTGAGAGAGGGGCATTCCATCTGCGCCTTGCAAATCTCCTCCCTGGAAGGGCCACCTTCTTGCTGCCAATGGGCCAGCTCAGGTAGGTCCCCCAGTTCGGCCACCTGTTCCCCGGTAGGCTTCAGTGCATCCCCCTCAGGTTCTGCTCCTTCCTGGGCCGTGGGAACGGTGGGGTCAGGTTTCCCTCGCCCCCTGCCTCTCTTCTTCCTGGCAGGCACCTGGGCCTCTGTTTCAGGCTCCAGGCTTGCTGAATCACCCCTATTGGCTGCCATAGACCGAGTGGTCACACAGACCCAAACAGGCAGACCCAGCATCTCCTTATGAAATTGGTGTTCCACCTCCTTCCATGGGGAAATTTTCAGGTCATTTCCTAGAAGACAGTCTACAGCCATGGATGGACTCACAACAACCTTCAAGAGACCCGAGACCCCCTCCACTCAAATGGAACCAGTGCCGCTTTGCAGAGGCGCACCGAGTTGTCAGCCGCAACTATTGGGTGATGTACATTGGGAATGACCTGCTCTTCAGACACCCACTGACACCTTACAGATGTCACACTGGCTCCAGTGTCTCTCAGAGCCTCTATCTCTCTCCCATTGATGGTCACCTTCTGCCCGTATTTCTTAGTGTTCGAAGGCAGGTAGGTTTCCTGGACCATCTCTTGGTATCCTAAGGAGACAACGGTCATTACATGCTGGCCCCATCCCTTCACTAGAAATTAAATCCTCTCCCAAAGCTACACTCACTAACCCCGGTGTGGAGCACCAGTGGGTGCTGGAGGTTTCTTGGGACATTTATGGGCAACATGTCCCACCTCATTGCAGTGATAGCAGGTAGGGGGACCTCTGTTGTCCCGCCTGCCCCTTGGGGCCAGGGTTGTCTAGGTCTGGGGGTTGGGACTCCTTTCCCTAAGAACTGTTTTGGGGCCCTTGAGAGAACTCCTTTTGGTTACCCTTGTCCCCCCACTCTTCTGCTGGGGACCCTGCCCACCTTTGGCTGTGGTACCCACAATTCCTCTGTGGACCCTGGTACTGGTCCAGCGGTCCACCTCCTTAGCAAGCTCAATGGGGTCTATCAGCTTGCTGTCTAAAAGATGCTGGCGCATCTCTGAAACACAAAGACTACTCAAGTGCTCCCAACTAATTAGATGCAACAACCCCTTATAATCAGTTACTTTGCTGCCCTTCATCCAACCTTTCAGTGCACGCAAGTACAGATTCACACACTCCATCCAAGTCTCAGACTCTTTCTTCTTGGAGTTCCTAAACTGCAGTTTATACTGCTCTGGAGTAAGTCCATACCCGAGACAGGGCCTCCTTCATATTGGGATAGGTCATGGTACCTGCTAATTCTAAGGGCTCTAGAGCACTCCTCCCAGAAGCCTCAAAATGTTTCCACAGGCCCGCCCCCCAATGTTGTTCAGGCACACCATTCATTCTCAAAGCAATCTCATACAAGGTAAACCAGGCATAGATAGCCTCACTCCTATTGTAATTCTGTAACAAATCCTTGGGAATATACACTTTACACCCCTGCACTGGCTGTGCTCTGCCACCATTTGAACCGGGATCCACCTGCTTAGCCTTGATGTCCAGTTCTTTCATGCTCAACTCATGCAATTTCTTTTCCTCCAAGGCGCGAGCATTCTTGCTCTCCTCTGCCGCCTTTTCTTTCTCTACTTCCAATTGCTTCATTTTCATCCTCATGATTTCCAATTCATGGCTTCTCACTCTTTGATTCTCCTCTAACTCTTCTGGAGTAAAACCCCTACTGGAATGGGTGCTGCCAGGCCTTGAGCCTGGGTTGCTCAAAGGCAAACCGTGGGGTTGAAACCCCTCCCTTCCACTTGCATCATTTCCCTCTTGGGCCTCCCACCAGGCCTTCAAGGTTTTCTGCAGCTCCTCCTTTCTAGAGCTGCTTTTCACAGGGCAACCACGATCTTTGCAGAATTGTTTGAGCTGTTCAACTTTGTAAGAATACAGATCCTCAATGCAAAACTCCAATTCTGCTGGTGCACTTGCTGCCTTCTGAGACACGATGCTTTATAGAATTACTCAAAAATAGAACCAAAAAATCAAAACACGGTATGTGGTTGCATTGTGGTCTGCATTAGACTAGTGATGTACACCAATTACTGTGGGTCAAGTACAAATGCAAGTTCAAATCCTCACCGCTGACCACCAATGTTAGATCTGGGGGTCTCTAGTTGGCAGAGGTAGGTACCACTGTCCAAATAGGGACCCTTGCTTCTAGTCATGGCAAGGGGGATACACTCTTTAGATAACCCCTGCTCACCCCGTTGGTAGCTTGGCACAATCAGACAGGCTTATCAAAGGCAATGTGTAAAGTATTTGTACCAACACTCACAGTAACACAGTGAAAACACCACAAAGGGACTCCACACCAGTTTAGAAAAATAAAGTGCCTTTATCTAAACTACACAAGACCAAAACGCCAAAAATCCAACATACACGGTTCAAGAATATGATTTTCAAAGAGTTCTAGGGTTTGCGTTGAAGTAATTCACAGTTGTGTCACTTTTAGCCCACAGTACCTGTAGATGCGACAAAAGTTCTAAGTGGAAGCTGCAGCGTTGAAAAACAAGCGATGCGTCACTCCTGAGATGATGGGGAGGCAATGCGACAGCCCAGCTGGACGTGGCGGGTGTGTTGCGACGAATCCGGTCTGTATGGGGAGGGATGCGATACCTTGTATGGATTTCGGTGCGAGGTTCAGTAGGAAGCGTCTCGCACAGGCACGATGAGACGATCTTCGGGACGGCGACGATCTCAGGTGTGGCGGCAATGCTCAGCGCAGCGACGATCTTCTCCTCTTGTGGCCCCTTGATGCGATGGCTCTGCGAAGATGTTCGCAGCGACATGATGCGGTCCGCAAGCAAGCGGTGCGGCTATCTCACCCAGCGATGACAGGCGCTGCGACGACCTCGATCCTCGTGGCGGCGGGAATTTCCTTGCACTGTCGGGGATGCGCTCCGCAAGCGAGCGATGCGTGAAAATTGCAGATTGTCTTAGTTTCTCCTTGCCCTGCTTCCCAAACAGCAGGCACAACTTCCAGAGGCCCCACAATTAGATCAAGCACTCTAAGAAGGGCATAAATCATTCATCAGGGTTCAGGGGGAAGCTGGTGTTGAAGTCCTTTTGTTCCTGGGACTTCTTAACAGGGAGCCAGCTCTTCTCAGGCCCTCTGAGATCTCTTCAAGCAAAGGGACACACAGCAAAGTCCTTCCCCACTCCTTGGCAGCAAAGCAACTGCGGGTCAGCCCACAAGTACACAGCAGGACAGTCCTTCCTCTTCAGTCTTTCAGCTTTCTCCTTGCAGAGGTTCCTTCTTGATTCCAGGATGATCTAATATTCTATAGTCTGGGTATCCCTTTTTATACCAGTCTTTCCTTTGTTCTCTAGAGGCAGAGAGGCCTTGGCTTGTTCAGAACCAGTTCAGGTCAGTTCCTGAGCACTTTGTTTTACTGTCTTCTCCTTTCCTTTCAGAGAGAGGGGCAGGGTTGTCAGCCGCCCAGCAGGAGGTGGAGCCAGCATTGTGGAAGGCAGGCACAGACCTATTCAGGCCCAGGTGCTATCCCTTCCCATCACTAAAGATGCAGATGCAGTCATTCAGCCTAGGGCTGACTCAGCCACCCTCCTGGGGGCTCCCCAGCCCCTGGCACTTACAAACCAGACGTCAATTCACAAACAGGCCAAGGCACACAGAAATGTTAGACAAGAGAACAGCCACTTTCTAAAAGTGCTGTTCTCAAACACAGGATTTAAAAACAATTCTTCCTAAATATGTGTTATTAAATTCTGAGTTCAGGGATACCAGACTTTAATTTTCTATTTTGCTCCTATGGGAAGATATGCGGGTAAACATTATACTCAGCATTCCCCATTAAGCCTATGGGCAAGATAGCCCTCTCAATAGTGAAAAACGAAAATGGCTGTAATTCACTACCAGAGCATGTCACACACACCAGTACATGCTCTACCTTTCATATACACTGCACCCTGTCCAGGGGTGTACCTAGGGCCTTCTGTAGGGGTGTCCAATGTGTACAGAAAGGGAAGGGTTAGGCATAGCGAGGGTGGACACTGGCCAGGGCAGTATGGCAGTTAGCAACTGCACCCAGGCACCACGGTGGCAGGCCTGAGACACAATTTTAGGGCTACTTGTGGGTGGCACAATCAGTGCTGCAGGCCCACTAGTACCATTTGAATCACCTGCACTGCCACACTCAGTGCACTTTACTATGGACTTCCTGGTAATACAAATATGGCAATCATCGATAACCAATCACAATAACAATTTACTCAGTGAGCACTTGCACTTTGACACTGATCAGCAGTGGCAAAGTGCCCAAAGTATCAAAATCAGCAAAAACGAAATTCAGCACAGCGCCAAAAATACAGGAGGTGGAGGCAAAAAGTTAGGGGAATCCACGCCAAAGATGCCAGGTCTAACACCACTCCAGAGAATGCAACAGTGGGGAAAGCGCTGGATAGCGTAGGGTTAAAAATGACTTATCCCACTCCAGAAAGGGGAACAGTAGGAAAAGCGTTGGACAGTGTAGGTGTTCAAAATAACATACTTATAAATTAAATAAATATTGTATTTATATAATTATTTATTAATACATTTACAAAAAATAAAACAAAAATTACAAATATATCAAAATTAATAATTCATTTAATAATATTAAGTACTTCCCACCCGATTCCCCAATAAACACACTACACACTCAACATAAAATTTCCCACAATTAATGTAATTTCCAATTAATTAATAACAATTAAATAGCAATTAATAATTAATTAAAAAATAAATTGTTAGTGTTTATAGTTATATAGTTTGGTATTGTGACATCAAAAATGGCGTAGTCATTGATACTGTCTAACTGATATTTGATGCATGAGTGCACGTCCTCCTGCTTGATTATGGGTTCACCTTGTCGCCGCCCTGCCTCGGGGATGTGGGCTGAACGTGGCTGTGTACTCATCATGGACCTGACCTACCTGTCCATATCCTGTCAACTGATTTGATGACTGTATGCTATGTGCCCTATTTGATACTTTCGCCGCAAAAATAAAATTATATAAAAAAAAAAAAAAAAAAATTAAGTATCAATATTAAATAATATTTAATATAACTTGATAACCAATTAATAATTAATTAACACAAATAATTATCAATACCAATCAATATTATTTAATAAACACCAATAACCAATTAATACATAATTAACAAAAAAGTAATTATCAATACCCAATTGTTTTATTAATTACAAATAAATTACTACCACCCCAGTCCCCTATAAACCCACAACCCACTCCAATAATACATTAATACAAATAATATAATTACCAAAAGAATAATAATTAATTACCAATTAATAATTAATTAACAATACATTCATTATTAATACCAATAATTAAAACTTAATAATCACTTAATTAAAATTAAATCACTTCCCACCCTATTCCCCTATAAATCCACAACCCTCTACAGAACTAAACACAAAAATGTCATTAAAAATAATTAATAATTCCTAAAAATTATTATTTAATTTACTTTCATTAAATTACTTTCCACCCTATTCCTCTATAAGCCCACAACCTGCTACGGTACTAAAATGCAAAATTTACTTTAAAAAAATTACTAATTTCTAATAACTTTACACATATATTTTAAAAAACAGTACAATACTTTTTTTTATTGATCATTTTCAACAAGAAAAAAGCAAACATCACAAAGAAGTACAGTGCATGGCATACAGGTCAGTATCTATACATAACACAAAGAAGAGGCATCCAATGGGGGTAAATCAGGACAACACAAACAATCATACAAAGGGTATTTAATTCAAAAAAAGAAGGCAAACTGACAGAGGCAAGGGGGTACAGGACAATACAGGCACATAATAAGTATACCCATCTCATTATCAGAAGTAACAGGAGATTAGATAGTGGGCACAGATAGCAAGTAGGTAGTGAGGGGCGACCAAATGTCCTGTGGCCTCGAAGGTGCAGGCAGCTCCTCAGCATAGCAGACCAGCTGGTCCCGACAGTAGGTGAAATCCTGCAGCCATAATTTGGTAGTAGGGACTAGTCTACTCTCCCAACACATAGATACCCTCTGCTTGGTCATCAGCAACGCAATGGCAACAAACCTCCTGCAGGAAGACTTGACACAGGATATAAGACCAATGAGACAGATTTGTGGAAGATCAACCATCTGACCTATAATCTTTATAACAGATTCCCAATACAAAAATACTTTGGGACGGAGCCATGCCAGGTGATAGAAATCAGCATCAGGGGCCCCACAGTGTCTACAGGCGGCTGAGTATCACAGGCCATAGTTGTGCAATTTGGAAGGTGTATAATATAACTGATGCACATATTTGAAATGCACCATTCGCAGGTTGCCATTAGCTGTTAAGTGCCCTGTCAGGCGGCAACAGTCCGCCCATTCATCCTCAGTTATGGTGCGTGGTAAGACTGCATTCCATTTATTCAAAGCCGCCACACCAGAGGCAGCCACCTCCCTCTGAGATACCTGATAGAGTCTAGTTACCAGCTTAACCCTAGAGCGTGCAATATATAGAAGTTGCAGTGCCTCCAGTGTGGGTGGGGTGGCTCAGTCGGAAATTGTGAATACAGCACGCGCATGGCCGACCTCAATCTAGTGTAAATGAATAGGTGCATATGGGTGATAGGGCCTCCCGCAACCAGGGACTCGGAAGTAATGAATTGGCCTCCAGGATACACATCCTCCATAGTCACCATACTCATGTCTTTGAGTGTCCGCAAGGCACCCACCTCAGTGGTAACTGAAAAACCGGTATGATGAAGTAGAGGCATACTAGATGCATAAAGGGGCAGCTTCTGCACCCACCTACCCAATGCCTGCCATGCTTTAACCGTGGTTTGAACTGTATCAAACTCCCCCCTCTCGAACACTGTATGGGTGT
Source organism: Lissotriton vulgaris (assembly GCF_964263255.1). NCBI lineage: Eukaryota > Metazoa > Chordata > Amphibia > Caudata > Salamandridae > Lissotriton > Lissotriton vulgaris. The sequence continues at coordinate 656,686,458 of NC_141689.1, forward strand.
TAACAATCATGGCCTTAAGAGGGATGGGGTGCACTGCCCCAGCCTCGACCGCCACATGGGGAATGTAAGCAGGGTCATGCTGCCAATAGTGTGCAAAGTGTGCTTGCAAACACAGATAGCAACTGGAAATCAGGTGCTGTAAAGTGACCCTGATCACTTGAGGCGAGGCTTTTTACCCCCCCATGCTAGAGTAATTAAAAGTGAGCGGAGGGAATTAAAAAAGTGACTTGTCAACTGTACTGGAATATTTAAAAATAGATACAGAAAGCGAGGGAGTATTACCATTTTCAATAGTGCTATACGGTCAGCTAAGGAAAGGGGCAGTTTAATCCAGCGGGCGACCTGTTCCTCAAGTCGCGTAATGGCTGTTCCATAGTTGGCTTGGACTACCACCTGGGGGTCGCGGTGCAGCCATTTACCCAAATACTTTACTTGATCAGTACACCAAACCAAGGGAAAGTCTAGGTCAATGGGAAATGTGCAATCCGTAAGAGGCAATATCATGGATTTGGACCAATTTATTCCTAGTCCCGAGAACCATTCAAAACGAACATATTCCCGGAAGAGGGGAGCCAGATGGAGGTCAGGCTCACGCACATATAGCACCATGTCATCTGCGTACATGGAGACGGCCAAAGGGCATTGTAAGAACCGCAAGGCCGCTTGGGAATAACGCTGCAGCAGGATACAAGCCAGAGGTTCAAGAATAAGAGTGAATAATAAAGGGGAGAGCGGGTAGCCTTGTCGTGTGCCTCGATGAATGTGGAACAAATTAGATAAGTCACCATTAATCTGCACTGCTGTAGGGAAATTATAGAGCAATTTTATCCAGTTGATAAAGGCAAAGGGCACCCCCATACGATGTAAAATGGCAAGCATATAGGACCAAGAGACCGAATCAAAAGCCTTGGAAGCATCAAGGAGTACGGCCACCGCCGGAAATGTGGGTTCCAGGATGTGCATAACTGCAAATAGCGTCCTGAGATTATGGGAGGTGGAGCGGGTGGGTACGAAACCTGACTGATCCGGTAAAACCATAACCGGAAGAAGCAGCTGCAACCTGGTAGCCAGAACCTTAGCCAAGATTTTAACATCTGTATTAATTAAGGATAACAGGTGGTAGGATTCACACCTGTCTGACGGTTTGGGAAGCTAGAGAAGTGTGATCACCAACTCTTCGCGTAATGTTGGAGGCAGGCATTGAGTTTAATAAGCTTCCTCATAGACCTGGCGTAAACAAGGAGCAAGAATGTCAATATAGGTTTTAAAAAATTCCGCTGGAAGCTCGTCAGTACCAGCTGACTTACCATTAGGAAGGGATTTAATAGCATTTTGTATTTCATCGAGGGTGATGGGGTGCATTAAGAACTCCTGTTGCCCCCGGAAAGCCACACTAGCGCTATATCATCCCAATATTGTTGCCACTTAGCTTTGTCCGCAGCTGGGCAATAAGCATACATGTCTGTGTCGTAATTGGCGAATGCTCGTAGAATATTGGAGGTGTCATGATGAGTGACATCATCTACTGTGATCGAACTAACCGTGTAAGATCCACCCCAGGGTTCCATAATACGGGCAGCTAGTGCTCGTCCGGGTCTGCCACCCTCACCATAGTATCAGGCCCTACTTCTCCGGGACATGTGACGTATCTCTTAGTCAGCCACCTCATTATATTCTGCCACTTTTTCTTTAATGAGTGCAAGCAAAGCCGGGTCAGAGGAACCCTCATACCACTGTTCTAGCCCCTTTAGTTCACGCTCCAGCGTGGACATGGTGCCCCTGAGCGATCGAAGAACCCCCGCTTGGAGACTAATACAAACCCCACGTATAGTCACCTTAAAGGCCTCCCATAGTGTCCCTACAGTGTCAACTGATCCATTATTATGTGTGAAGTAGTCAGCAATGGCTTCCCGAACACCCTCACAAAACACCAGGTCCAACAAGGAGGAGGGCAGGAGCCACCACTGGAAGGGAGGGGGAATATAAGATGGCAGGGCCATACTAAGATGCACGGGGGAGTGATCCGATAACATTCTGGGTAGGTGCTCAATCCGTACTACCCAATCATTTGCAGCATGCGTCAGCAGCCAGAAATCTATTCGGGACCAAGCGTGTCGGGCATAGGAGTGGCAAGTACCCTCTTTTGTACAAGGATGACGCAACCGCCAGGCATCCACAAGCCCCAATGTCAGCATAACACCCAGTAGCGAAGTGTCCGTCCTCTTAGGAGTCAGGTCCGTCATAGACACTCTGTCCATAGTCGGGTCCAGCGTCACATTAAAGTCGCTCCCACATAAAACAGTGGAGGGGTAATTGGTAGAGTTTTCCCCACAGGGTGTCATAAAATTCAGGGTCATCAATGTTAGGACCATACACATTAACTAACACCAGAGACCTTCCATATAGCGTCCCCTGAACTATTATATACCTCCTACCATTGTCCTCCTCTACGGAGAGTGGCACAAAGGGGGTACCTTTTTTTATCAGGATCCACACCCCCCGCGAGTAAGAGGAATAGGAAGCAGCTAGCTTTACCCCGGCCCATCTGGTAGCTATTGCGGACACCGTCTGTTTTGTAAGATGCGTCTCCTGTAGGAAAGCAATTTGGATATGGTGACGATCTAGATAGGAAAGCACCTTGCGCACTTTCTTTGAATAATTGAGCCCCCTTATATTCCAGCTAAGCCAAGATATTGTCTTGTTATTAAAGTCAGTAATGCCCCGTCCAGGATGTGTGAATACCTGTCACAATGTCTATAAAGTGTCCCCAACATTGCCACACCATAACCACCACATGCCGCCCATGTATAATCAATATCACAGTGATCCCCAACAACCCACCCCACCCACTCCAGCAGTAAAAGCCTGCTGTGACAATCCCATACAAAGCATAGATAAAATAACCCCAAAACATGTTGCATAGCTGGCCAAGCATTCAAATAGTATCTCCAATCCAAAAACAATGCAACCAGGACACAAAAATGTGCCAGAACAGAAAAAACAAACTTTTGGGGACTTCCCATGCAGAGAAGCGCTAGCAGCCACCGGCACCCCGTGACATACAGGGTGGGGCGAGTCACAAAATGATATGCTATTCAACATATAATTCTTAAGCAACAACACGACTCCATACACTATAATGATAATGAAGGCCCCCCGGCCTCCAGAAAAAGTCCCAACCGCTGTTAATTTAATCTACAAAAGCAATGTAGATGAAGAAAAGAAGGCATCCATAACAGGACTCAGAGTACATACAGAAATTGTAAAGCCGACCTACATCAACATGCGGAGACAGCCACGTCAATAACAGTTGTGGCAGAAAAAAAAACAGTAGACAATGCAAAAGGATACCACAGGGGTGTGGAATTTATTAAAATATCTACTTGTCCATGGGGCAGGTTGCTTCATAAATCTTCTTGTCCTGTAACAAAATCCACTTGTCCCTTTGGTGCCATGTAGTGCTGCCACAAATTATGGCAGCAATCTCATTATATAAGCGCTCTTATATAGCCTCTCTGATTATGCCAGGGCATATACCATAGTAGTGTTTGAATACTAGTAATCATTTTATGTACTCACGTTTCCGCAGATCTACATACTGGGACTGAAGATGGTGGTAAGCAGTAGTTCCAGGGTTAGAAAGCCCTATTGAGTCTGTGCAAACCTACTAACTTGCATGTTTTAAGGGTTATCAAGAAATCTTCTCTAATTTTTCCCATACTGAGAAATGTTGGAAATTTGCTCCTGAGAGTGACAGATGTAAACCTTCTTTCAGAGTTGGAAAAAAAGTAGTTAGGTGGGCGGGGGGGGGGGATTACCTTTCAAACATCCAGGTTTTCACATGAGCAAATATACACATGCATATTTGCTCATGCTAAAATGCAGTTCACAAATATTTTGTAGAAGTGCAATTTCTTGCCCTACTAGTGTAAATTCTTGTGAATTCACGAAAGCCATATACCAAAAGTGCACTTTTGAGACTTTCTTTAATAATTAGGCCCATAATTTGGTCTGGGGTTAACCATGACCTTTTGTGATTATTAAAATTCTCTTTCTCTCTCTCACTCTCTCTCTCTCTCTCTGAATCGGCTGGCTTCACAGTGAGTGACCGCATTCTGCTCTTTCACAAGGAGCATATCGGTACTCAAAGTAGTTTTGTTCAGTGCCAGTAACTAATGTGGCAGTGTGTGCTTTTTTGAGACCAGAAACAATTTTTGCGTTTGCCAATGTTTGTTATAATGGTGTTGGCCCGGTAGCTCTCACATCAGTAAGGTTTTACAAAAGCCATGCCAAAACAAGTCACGCATTGCCAAAACTAAAAAGCTGACCACCAATGTCAGACCTACTCGCTTTGCCAAAGCTTGTTTATTTTTTGTTTCTCACAGTCTTATTGAAACTGGTTACACAAATTGTCCAATATGAATATTTTTGGAAAATACTAGCATGCATCAAAACATTTTACTAAATGATGGTGCAAAGAAATGGTACCTGACATTTTACAGTAGTTTAGCATAATGTTTTTTTCCCTACTTTCATTTTTTAGGAACATTTTATATTGAAAGCAAAGAAACATTAATCTTGCTTTCAAGCTTCTGCAAATATTTGCATCTTATCAGAGAGCATTCTGTGAGCATCATGCATAGCCTCATGTTGCTAAACTTTGTAACCATGTGTACACATTTTCATACTGGAACCACTGTCAGTAGTACAGTCAGAACGTAAATTTACTTAGAGCGCTCACCCTAATAATAAAGGCTTTCAAATAATTAACCATCAATACAAGTTTGAACAGCATTAACACATGCACACAAATATTAACTTAACTACAGGCAGTACCCTTCCCTGATCCTTAATGTGGTACTGCAAACTGGCAGCTAAAGGGTTTGTGCTGCAGGGGGTTGGGCCTACTTGTCCCAAGGACAAAATACACATTAAAACTTGTTGCCCTTGACCCCAAACAATATGTCCTGGGCGTTGCACTATAGGATTTACACATACCTGAAACCAGGCTCGTCATATCAGCCATCAGAGTCAGAGTCTCCCACTTTCTCTCGCCTCGGTGAGCGACATTCCAGTTGTTGGGTATATTGAAGGGCCTCCTTAGGAGTCAAGAAGATACGGGCCTTCCCGTCATGCTGGATACGCAGGCGGGCAGGATAAAGCATCGCAAATTGGATATGAAGCGATTGCAGCTTTTTCATCACAGCGTGGAATTCCCTACGTTCCTGCTGTACAGCCACTGTAAAGTCAGGAAACAACTCCTCCTTCATTCCCTGATAAGTGAGGCTACCCTTCTTCCTCGCCAGACATAGCGCAGTGTCCCGATCACCATAATTCAGCAGCCGGGCTATAATAGGACGGGCCGGTGTACCAGGGACGGGCCGGGCGACTAAGGAGCGGTGAGCTCTTTCAACAATAAACACTTTCGAAAAGTGTTCCACCCCAAACAGAGAGGTGAGAAGCGTCTCGACGTAAAGCTCTATGGGTCCGGTGTTGGTCGACTTTGAAATTCCAGTTATACGAAGATTATTCCTTCGGGACCGGGCCTCAAGATCCTCATTCTTAGCCCCAATAACCTCCAACAGCTTTTCCATACTGGCACAGGAAGAACTGACTGCCTCGACCTGATCCTCAGTTGTGGAAATGCGTTGTTCAGTCTCCACCAGCTGCGTGCCTTGTTTATCCAGTTTAGAAGCCATTGTGTCCATGCGCAGATTCAGGTTATCAATTTTCGCATCAATGGTGTGGAGGCTCTGCTGCATGGACATCATCAGGCACTCCAGCTTGGCCCCTGAGCCCTGTCCAAGATCAGTTTCAGTGTCGGAAGCAGTGGGAGTTTGAGATTTAGGATTTTTCTTGGCTTCGAAATTAAGTCTGCCCTGTTGTTTATCTGTACGCCTCATGGCCAATCAGGAGACCAGTCAAGCATAACCGAAGAAATCAGGCGCCACCAGGTAGCAATTACAAGGAACAACCAACGTTCTGAAGTGTTCTGATCAGAACCCCACAGGTGCGGATTGGGGTTTCAGTGGGTTAAATGACAAAATAGCAGCACTAAGCACAGGAAAGATAAGGCACAAAGCACAGCACAACACTGCCAGATGCCCACAGAGAGGGTCCTTCAGAGGTACATCCGCCAGTCAACAGCCCAATGTCTCGAGCCCAGTATAAGCGTCCGGTAGGATCAATAAAGATGTAAACAACCTGTGAAGCCCGCCTTCAGCAATAACATATACATTGCGGCGGGAGATCGTGAATGTAAACCAGCCCAGAGTCCATCAAGCGTACTCAGCGCCAGCTGTGAATAGGTGCGAGGAGACAGCTGCAGTGTACGGAGGATCCTGGGCGGGGAGATAATTATATGCAGAGTATGAGGCGCGGAACAGAAGGCACTGGCTGCAGGCCCAGGATCACGTCTGGAGTCAGTGCGGTGAACCGCGGTAACCCCAGCAGCAGCGGAGCAGGCCTTCCAGGCCCCAGGGGACCCCCACCTCACCTAAGCACAGTGAAGATCAGAGCGGTAGCCGCGGCCAACGGGTGACAGTACAGCCACTGGCCACGCAGCATCCGTCGAGAACAGCAGGCTCCAGCTCCCAGCACGGCCCCTCCTCACCAGCCAGCGACCGCATTGCACACCAGGGCCAAACGGGTGCAGATCAGCAGGGCAGGAACCCCACCACCACACCGCAGCGCCGCAATCACCAGTGGACGACAGCAAGCAGGCACCAGAGCAGCAAGGTCACAAGCTCCGCAGCGCTACATGAGACACCCGCAGATCCGCCGCGATTGTCACCAGGATCGCAGCAGCACAGCAGGTAGGCAGTCAAGGATTGCAGCAGCACAGCAGGTAGGCAGTCAAGGATCGCAGCAGTACACCAGGTAGGCAGTCAAGGAGTACAGTGCATTGCCGCCATTTTACACCGGAGCCAGAGGAGGAACAGATAGGCAGTCTTGAGGCTGTAATTCACAGCCAAGATATATCAAAACAGTCCTCAGGCAATAAGGGAAGCAAATCTGTGCAGTATAGCCCTGGATGACAGCGATTTAGCTGGATGAAAAGCGGATTGGAGTCTTGGCCAGCAGAGCAGCACTAAAGTGCAGCCATCTTGTTCCGGGCTCTCTAGCGCCCCCCCGAAACTCCCCCCCCCAAAAAAACAGTACAATACTTACCAAAAAATATAGAACACATGCATATAAAAAACATACTAAAATACATAACACTAATGTAAATATCAATATTATTAACATCGAGAATTTAACTACCGATATTACTAACATCGATATTTGCAACATCGATATTTCTTACCTTAAGTTCGATATTCTGTCTGTCGATATTCTTGATGTCGATATTCTGTCCCTATGATATTTAAAACTCGATATTTAAAAATCAATATTTTATCCGTCCAATGGAGGCCATGGCAGAGCTCAAGCTGTCTGAGGAATTAAACATTCTGTCTGAATCCTGACTTTTTGTCTGCCAACTTTCTCAGTCTCAGACGGGTCATTTAAAATATCACATTTACAATTCCCAAACATTTCCCATCTAACAAGCAATAATTCTAAAATGCATAAAAGGAAGCAAAAAATATTCTAAAACTTGATAGAATTTCTGTCAATTTTAACTTTTGATACTGCTTTACATGTTGCTTAAAATGCATTTTTGGCAAACAACCTACATCTACTGTGGTGTTATTTACTCCCTCTTCACCAGGGCCGGACTGGCTACCGGGCCTTTCTAAGTAAAGAATGGAAAACCAAATAATTTAAAAGTATGCTTTCAAACCATTTGTTTTGCTTTCATTACTTAGAAGCAAATGCCGGCACCAATAACATAAATCAGCCCCCACTGCAGTAAAATCGCGCCCCAGCTTGGCAGCCGATCAAAACACAGGTTAGCCAGTCCGGCCCTGCTCTTCACATAAGGGCCACTGATTTTTTAAAGGCTGATAGCCTAAGGCCCTAAATATCATGGTCACGAATAAGGGCTAGCTCTTTATACTTACTGTTGGGGACGGTTTCACAATGATTCTGAATTTCCTGCAGCACCAGATGCATGCTCAAGGACTAACTCCTGGTCCTTAGCCAAATTCGCAAATGCTGACCACTATCACCTCCCTCGCATCAGGTTTCAGGACACAAAGCGCTACTTTGCATTTCCTCACTTCTATGAGATGACACGCTGGAATTATTAATCTTTTACAGGGGACCTGTAGACTGGGCAAAAGAATAGGAAGTGGGTGATTGATTCAGATGACAGGGACCGCGCTGGGCATATATCGTTGGAGCTCTTCCCTTCGCTCCATCTAGAGGCAAACCTGAGGATCGGAAATGTATAAAATAAAGTTGTCTAGCTTGGTTACCTTGAAGAGCTTCAAAGGATGTTTCGTAAAATGGGAGGTTCTTGTGATCTATGAACTGTCAGTCAGATTACCTGGCCTGCATTTCTTTATCTTTTCTCCCTAGTAAAAGTCTTGACACTTCTCTTTTATCTGCTGTCTAGATAGCTTTATGGCTTCTTCTGGATTGACTGAAAGAGAATGAGGCCCAAGATGGTGAAGCATGTTCTTTATTTTGTCTAGAAGGTCACTCTGCTTTTAATCATGCCGTTATGATGGTCACCCTCAATAAAGTTGTCTTTTTGTCATCATAACAGGTATTTTTAATACTTCACTATTTGAGCACTGCAACTTTTTCTTTTTTTCCCCTTCAACCCCCTATCATTGCCTGCTGGCTGTCCATCTCACTGGAGGATCCTATACTAGCACCCCTTGACAAGGGATCTAAAAAGGTGTCTAGTGGATACCAGTTTTCAACTTCAACCCAGATGATGAGGTTCCGCCTACAGGTGGGCTGATGGGTCTTTTTCTTCATACTCTACTCTCCTCTGGTTTGCTTTCTACACACTGCATTTAAGTGGCTAGATTTTCCACAGTACTCGTAGAGACCCTTAGCATCCCCTTCTGTGTTGTCTCTTTATTTTAGCTAGCCATGAAATTCTAAGTTGGTCCCTTTGGCATAATAGTTCCTTAATCAGTCGTCTATATGGTTCCAACTTAGGAATCAACCAAAGCCTGTGCCAATACAGTAGCGATCTCATTTTGGCATGTAAGGTGATGGGAAATAGTCCCATATCTAGCTCTAGAGACAGCAAGGGTGTACTTGTTGGGAGATTAGTTAAACTCCTTAGAAATGTATTTTCTGTCTATATCAGCTCCTTTATGTCTCTGAAACTCCAGAGTTCCGCTCCATAAAGTCCTGAATTTCTATCCTTGACCCTGTAAATCTCAAGAGCTGAAAGTCAAGTTTAAGATTACATTTTTCTTGCCATTTTAAGGGTAGCTCCTGCCTCCTGAGAAGATTTTATAACACTTCATGCCTCCAGCTAAAGTTATGTGACAAATGTATCCACAAGTAGGTAAAATCTTATAATTGGTCGAGAAACATGATGCTCACTGAAATATTTGCCTGACTCACCTTATATGGATTTACGGCCATAAATTTAGTTCCAGGTCGAGGTCTGAGCAAAAAGTCAAAAAGCGGTTTAAGATTGCCTGGAGGTTTGCAGAGGTTTTGGATATTAGTAACGTGTCGTTGACGGACAAGAGAAGGGGTACCTTAGCTGGGCCTATCCTGGGAGCATCATCGTTTGGAAGTTGAGTACCTACACCATCTTCTGAAAACGGATCCATTCAAAGTTTTGCGGATTGCTAGACGAGTTTGAGTGAAAGCACCAGGTGGACACCGCACAGCTACTCTCTGCTCCACTCAGCTAACCCAGCAAAGAGCAAAGTGCTGCCGGGCGTCGCTCGAACTTGAAGGGCTCCCTTGAGGGCTTCCTGTGGCTTCCCGGTATCCGCAATCCTTGCTTTACCGCTCTACTTGCGTCATTGCTTTTACCCCTGATGGCGTGGAGCACAGCAGAGTGAGTGAGGCAATCGAAGTAGCTGTGTGAGCCGGTGAACCAGTGAGCTGGCTGAGCAGCTGCAGCTGCAGGAGCGAGCAGAGCGAGCAGAGGTCAGGACCGGCAGATCAGCAACAGACATCGGGGGCTGGAGGTACAGGGGGCGGAACAGCACCAGCAGCATCAGTGGGTTGAGTCGGGTTGAGTTGGGCAGAGCAGGCTGCTGGCAACCGCGCTAATTCCCTGGTCCCCGGCCTCACTCCTCGGCCATCAGAGCTTTGTGGCTCTGCCGCTCTACCTTCCACTGCCCTCTACCCCCCTCCGCTCCAGAGCACCCGCTTCCCCGTGGTCTGAGGGGGGATTTAAGTGCACCCACGGACACCAGATCACAGGCAAGTAGAGCGAAGGGGGCCACGCGGAGCCCCGTTACAGCAGTACCAGGCCCTCTCACCCTTGGGGCTTGGGCCTTCTTCAGCACTCTTAGAGCTTTCATTTCGCCGCCTCGCTTGTGCCATCAGGCCTGGGGGCTGTGGCAATAACGGTGGCATTAACATAACAGCAAACAGTTAAGAGAGTAAAGACATTAAAGACAGTAAAATAGCAAATACAACTGGACAGAGCCCTGGCCCACGGCACCTGGCTGTGGTAGCCCTGACAGCAAGTACGGGGGTACATGGAAGAAGTAGAAAGGAAGGAGGCAAGGGGGTAAGGAGTGAGTGCTACCACCATTAGAAGATGGCTGCATAGTGCGTGCCCTTTGGTCCCATAGAAACAGCCTAACTAGGTTGGGAACAGCTTGGGCATAGCTTGGGCGACCCGACTGTGAGCTCTGCTTGTGCCCCCCTCACCCTTCCTCTCCCTGTGACTGCATAACATAAGGCCCTGTAACATCATCAACACAGGCCACCTTAGCCACTGAAGCCACACTAGCCTACAGCCCCCAGGAGACCAGGGCACCAAAAGTACTAAGCATTTAAGGCCATTTAAGGCCATCTCAAGGCCACCCAATCAAAAAACCAAGGAGCCCTCAGGAGACCTAAAGAGGCCTAAAGAGACTTAAGGAGACTTAAGAAGTACAATAGAAATGAGATCATGGAAAGAGAGGCGGCCAGTAAGAGGAAAAGGAAAAGTGAGATCTCCAGCAACGAGAAGGAGGCTATGGAGGAGAAGGTATCATATTTCAGTCTGGCGGCACTGTACGACAATCAAACGCAGAACCACGTAATGAGCAGGGGCGGCTTTCAGCCCAAATCTACTCAAAATTCTCATTTCTAAAAGACACAGGGGCAGTGTTAACTCTCAATAATGAAATCTTGAGCAATCTTCCTTCTCCCCTCTGCCCAGAGACATCACCTTGCCCAAAACAACTGCATATAGTAAAAAGAGAAGATGAAGAGGGTAAGAAAGGAGAAGGGGCTGCACCAAAGGGTCAGATGTAAATACACCAAGGGCAGCCTCACTCAACAAAGACCCTTTTACTCCCATAAAAGCCATTGAGAGAGGAACACCGGATGACTTAACCCAAGCTATGCCGAGGGTCTCTGGCGCGCCATCCGAATTAAGAACAGGCCAACCACTTGAACCCTTAGTCACACTAGCGACAAGAAGAGAAGATTTAAACTCCTAGTACTCGCAAAATCTCAAGGAGCGCCAAACTACTATCTCTACAGTCATTTCCTCTTCAATCTCAACCATGGTGGTCATTAATACCACACAAGAGACTACAGTACAGCACACTACGATACAATAGGAACAATTATCAATGTCCGAAGAGCATTCTTCCCCACACGGGGTACAGGGAACCGCAGACCATACCTCCCCCATACTGGAGCCTGATTTGGTTGCCATGTGGTTTTCAAACACTCCCGGAGGAATGGAAGAAGGACAAAAAAAGGAACACAGCGCAGCGGGCCAGATGCTAAAAGTAACTCTACAATGGCATCCTCAGTCTCCCGAGAATTCAACAGGAAACAACTTGACCCATGACTGGGGGGAACCAGATGTGCCACACTCTGAACCTGATAGCAGCGGGCCCGATACGCGGCCAGAACAGGAGTAGTGTGACTCATTAAACACTTCTTGTACAAGGCACCCAGGCACCCAGAGGCCAAAAGTGGGTACAGAATCTGTCCCAAGGAATCAGACAGCCTAGACACAAGTAGGCTGTTGTCGTCCTTACTGGAAACTATGCAGTTGTACATCAAGGCAATGCAATTTCTTTCGGACAAAATGGATATACAACACACTATTCTTAATTCAGTTGCTAATCACGTTGCTAAGGGTGCAGGATGAAACACAATTAACTCGAGCACACTGCACCTGCTACACCATAGTGGACAAATTGTCCACACTTCCTGCAGCAATGAGGGAACTGGTGGGTGACATTAGGAATCTAATGAACACTGCCAGGACAAACCCCCAAGAAACTATAAAAAAAGACACCATGGAGGCAATCGTCAGTAGAGAAACAGCCTCCAAGAAGAAGGGTAGGGATAAACCCCCTCAAAGTCCCACATCAAGGAGGACAGATCTAATATCCACACAAGTACTCGCTGGCTTAATACATCAAATGCTGCAGAGAGCCAGCAAATAGAGCCATCTTGGGCGGAAAGGTTAACCAGGGGAGGGAAACAAAGTAACTGTAGAGAGCAGCAACATAGAGAAAAGTGAACGTATGCAGCAGCCGGAAGGGGAACCATTGACAGCACAAGCCCCTGACATCCAAGGTGTGGAAAATGGGCAAGGAAAGGAGCAGCGGACCCAAAACTGCAAGAAAAAGAGGAAGGGGAGAAACTGAAAGAAGAACATAACGGATTACTTTACTCTCAACAGACCAGATTCTGGGACAAGCCTGGTCAACATTGCTACTTCTAAATCCTGCTCGCTAAAGACAGAAAGCAAAGCGTGCAATCTAACAATGAAGACCTCCCAGGAGACGACCCCCGAGTTATCTAGGGAGACGCCTGAACCAGAGATGAAAGCTCCACCAGTAGAACAACCCAAGCAAAAGTACCTCACGGGAAACAGTAACCTGGCCTGCACAACTAGAAGCATGGCACACACGCATACGTGCCACAACCAGACTTCAGAGACATCTCAGGAAACCCCAGAGAGGGAAGATCTCAGAGTAGAACAGTCCATGCAAAACTGCTCCTCTTGAAGAGAAAGTATGCCGATTGACAGTAACGTCAATCTGGCCTGCATAACTAACGACACACTGGTACACCTACTTGCCGGACAAAAGCAGGCTGCGGGCACCAATCGCCCCCCCCCCCCCCCACCAACAGGCCAGTTAAAGCATACAAAACATTTCTTCACTAATGCCACGAACCAGAAGAGCTGAGCACTCTCATTCATCCCTGGGGCCTCAGAGGAAACAGCAAGGAGGAGCCTCGTGGAGGGTGCCCAATTAAAAGCCGGGGGAATCAAACTATTTTTATACCAACAACCGGGCTATCCTGATCCTCTTATACCCAAAAGACCAGTTCACTCAGACTATACACATCCGAGGACCGTCCAATCAGTCCTCAAAGGGGCGCGGAGCATGGACGTGCATCCATTGGGAGAGAAAAGACAGGATGACGAACCCCCACAGGATGGCTGTACTTGGCTAGCTATAACAATAAACTCACATGGAGAGGGCACTTGACTTAGCCCCACCAAAGCCCCCAAGGGCGGCCCGAACCTTCGAATATGTTCATGGAACGTAAATGGTCTGGGAAACAAGGTATCGGACTCAGAATTTCTCCCTTATGTTCAAGACTTCGACCTAATTCTAATGGAGGAGACTTGGCTGGAAGAACCTCAGCACTTACTGGGCTACAAAACCCATCACCTCTCAGCAACCAAAGGAGCCAAATTTGCCAACTAAATGGTGGCCTTTCTATCTACTACTCAATTAGCACCATAAGGGGGACAAGAGAAGTTGACTCCATTCTAACCCCAACAAATGGGCTTCAAATTCTTGTATTGGATATAGAGGAGGGCAACTCTAAACAACAAATTATAGTACTAAACATTTATATTCACCCACAAGATAAAGCCAGAGGAGTTAAAATGGTGGGCAATGAAATATAAAAGTTACTCTCGAAAGAGTCAACAACTAACCTTGTCTGGCCGGGGATTTCAATATGAATTTAATAGGACCACAATCGAGAGATAATGAGCTGGAGGAACAACTTACGGCGGGGAAGATTTCCATCCAGGTACAGGGCAAAAAGATAAATCTGACAGCTCTGTCTAGGAACTTTATACAGGATTTGGAGCGCTTAAGCCTTGTGGTACTAAATGGTCGCTTCCCGGGAGACCAACCGGCTACGGCAACTTATCACAAAGCCATGGCAAGCTCTACAATAGATTAAACGCTGGTTTCTCTACAATTGTTCAGTAGGATCCCTAGTTTCAGGATTGGAACAAAAGAACATAGCGGCAAACGGCCCCAGGAAATTTCGATGCGTTTTAAGGAGAGGCCCTTGATCTTCCCAGTGGAGGATCCCGCAACTATTTCCAGGCGTCTCCAAACCAGTCCTGGAGGGCTGGATCCATGGCAGATTTTTAAAATAATTACATGTATCTCAATGGGGATATACAAAAAATCTGGCATGGATCCGGCCCTCCAGGACCGGTTTGGAGACCCCTGATTTACACAGTGAATCTCAGAAGGCTCAATCACAAAAACAGCCAACCTGACAAACTGCAAATCATAGCCAATTCAATCTGGGAAAATCAAGCAGAGACACATAGTAAATCGAAAGCCCGGTGGGAAACATCGACTAAACAACTAGGAGAACAATTTCCAAAAGATCAGGGGGCCCTGTATCAAATAGACGTCCACCCAACACACAGATTGTAAGATCCCAATCTGGAAACCAACTCAACCACCTACCAATCTCGAATATACAAAACCTGAGGGCCCTCAAAAAAGATATAAACAAAACTATATGAAAGCTAAGACAAAGGGGAAACAAAACTACTCTACAAAAAACCCTTGCGTAGTTAAACCAACAAAGAAGAAAGTGATCTGGCAAGCAAAAGGGCAGCAGGAGATACTTTGTGGGCTAAGCTCCTGTTTGGCGAAAGTAAAATAAAAGTGCAACATTTTGGCAAACAATAAATAACTTAGGTGAGAATTGATGCCCTGCATGTAGGTATTACCTAACAGAGGAAATTTGGGCAGGCCATCTTCTGGAACACTTCAACGCAAAAGGGGAAATCCCCGTTACAGCACATCCAGGGTCAGGACAGCCAGACAAGCTAAGCCTCCATGGAAACTCCAGCAGGAGGTCAATAAGAGATCTGCATTTCACGATCTTGCAGATTAAAAACCGAGTAGCCAAAAGTAGGCCAGAGGGGGCACCTGGCCCCAACGGCATCCCCCCAATATTGTTCAAACTGATCTGAACTACTGGGGGGGCTGCATTATTACAAGTGTTTAATGCCATAGGAGAAGGGACTGGTATCCCAGACTCCTGGAAAGGCTCCATAGTATCTCCAATCAACAAGAAGGGAGATAAGAATAAAGCTACCAGCTACAGACTGGTAGCCCTAATTGATGTAGAGGCGAAATACTTTTCCGGTCTCCTTCTGGACGAATTAACAGCATGGGCAAATGAAAAATTCCTCATCCCCATCAATCAGACAGGCTTTTCCAAAGGATCATCACAAATCTGCTTGCCCTGATGCTACTGATGGACGGCACCTAAGCAGCAAATCTCCCTCTATTTTTCTGCTTCATTGATTATTCAGCTGCTTTCAACAGTATAAACCGGCACAAACCGTGGGCTAAACTAGCAAAGATGGAAATCGCAGCAACGCTATTAAAGAAGCTAATCCACCTACATATTAACACGTGGGTTCAAGTAAAACTAGAAACGAGTGAATATCTGTCAAGGAGAATACCAACAGCAAGTGGACTGAAGCAGGGGTGCATGTTGGCTCCCATTCTTTTTAACCTGTTTATGGCAGACCTTTCTTCAGAATTAAACAACACTACCTTTCATGCACCCAGGCTAGGTGGGCTGTCACTTTCTAACTTACTGTATGCTGACGACGTCATCCTAATTAGCCAAACTCCAATCAGGCTTCAGCACTTGCTAAATACAACTGCCAATCATGCAGCATCTAACGGTTTAACCATCAACGTACATAAATCAAAGAGCATGCCCTTCAACCCGAAAAAGAACACAACCGGGTTTCACTGGAACTCGGCAGGTGCACCCATGGAAGTGTAGCAGGGATTCTGCTCCTACACAGAACTGTGCATAGAGACTTGGAACCTCAGTGAATTAGGGTGTGCCAAAACTCACCTTAGTATCTAAAATCCCCTACCAGACTAGCAATCAGTGTCTCATTAGTTCTTCCATACTCCCAATGAGTAGACAACTCAGAACATGAACTTAGAATACCTCAGGTAATGTGGAACACACGAACACTCTTTCGTTATACTATCATACCAGTCCAAAACGAGAAGTAAATGAGGACACGTGCAAGTTTGACATATTTATTTCTAGTGCCGTGTTCTCAAGCGCAGTATCTTAGCTAATGCAAGCAAATATATTATGAGCAACTAGGGGCATATTATCAAGGGGGTTTATCTCCGCTTTTTTGGCTTTAAAAGCCAAGAAAGCGGAGATAAAATGATATCCCTATTACCTAGCTGTCGCTAGCACCAGTTAGCGACAGCTAGTAGGAGATAGCGACCATCTTGGGCCCCACTTTGCATGTCAGTGATATTTATCACTAATGACATGCAAAGTGGGCGTTTCAAGATGTTAGCGACTGAAAACAGTTGCTAACATCGCTATCTCCTATTACCAACTTTTGGAGATATTCGCGCTAAGCGCGAATATCTCCAAAAGCTAACACCTGCCCTGAGCAGTTCTTAGCCATGTTATCCAATGGGAGGTGGATAACA
Source organism: Lissotriton vulgaris (assembly GCF_964263255.1). NCBI lineage: Eukaryota > Metazoa > Chordata > Amphibia > Caudata > Salamandridae > Lissotriton > Lissotriton vulgaris. The sequence continues at coordinate 656,703,272 of NC_141689.1, forward strand.
TGGCTAAGAGCATTAGCTCGGTAATCCATGAATATCGCTGTATTTGCAAGGTTTATTTGCGGTAAAAATCGCGGCGGCTCAGCTGTAAATTTTTGTCTCTAACTAAGCAATAGCGATAATTATCGCTATTGCTTGGTAATATGCCCCAAGGTTATCAGTATAGTTACTATTCCATAAAATACAAAGGGAGAAAGCTAGAGTTAAAATGCTAAAGGGAAGAAGGCTAAATTGCCCCTCAGTCTTACCCGCCCTTGATAGTATATTATATTATATCTACAGAAGGTCTCTTTGGGTTTACAAGGACGGCTCCATTCCTCTGGTCCTAGTAGAAAGGTATCACATAATTTTCTACACCAGCTCTCTGCATGCAAATGTTCTCCAACTGTGAGTGCATGCTTCGCGCAGTGCATTATTAAGTGCGCCAAAATCAAAGATGGCCACAGCCGCATATGTGTTATGTCTAGGACGTGCGCTGATCAGACCAAACAACAGCCACTGAGTTGAAAAAACCTTGAAGGCCTCGGCACTCACTGTTCAGACAACACAGTATCAGAAGAAAAAGGACCACAATGATCTAAGTAAACACAACCAAGTGGCTAATTAGAAATGTACAACTGTGTCTGGGGCGGACGCGCTGCAGTTGAAGGTTTCATCTGCTGGCAAATGTCACATTGAAGGACATAATCATGCGTCTGTTTGTACAGTCCCCGCCACCAGAAACGCTGTTGTAACTGTGATACAGTAGCCGAAACGCCCGTATGCGCAGACGCAACACCTTCATGGACAGCTGTAATCAGTGTGAACCTGCGGTCCACATTGGGAATTAACCTTTTACCAACATCCGGTATCTTCACACAAGGAACTTTATCAGGACTTAAGCTGTATGAATACTTTGAAGGGAACACCGTAGGATATTTACTCCCCTTCTCAGTTGCGGCTACAGCCGCCAAGATATCATCATCAATCTTACTCTTGGAACGTGTATCTGCTGCAACCAAATATGTCGATTCTGCTGCTTTCGCGGCCTCATCGGCCAAAGAATTGCCAACAGCGTGAACTCCCACACGCTGATGACCCAGAGTGTGAATTATATACACAAGTGGCAACTGCTCTTTAAGCTCAGCCACTCGGACCCAGATCGTTTTATGTTTTATCGTGCTACCTTTGGAGTCACGGAAATCATTCTGAACCCAAAAGAACAGGTTTACGTTGTAAGACTGGACACATTAGTAAGAATCACTCACAACCAGAGTCGTCACACTAGGATCAGCGTACTCCAATGCAAGCATCAGAGCACGGAGCTCTGCCAATTGTGCGGTACAGTCCCCTAAAGTGTGCGTGTGCACAACCTTGGACTTGAATTCATCACTCACCATGGTACCCACAACAATGGCGCAAGCTGAGATGTATGCGTGCGTAGACCCATGCACAACTTGCGCTGAACCATCAGTGTAAATGATGCAATGGAAATCCTCCAAAGGTCGCATAGTCAATGGCGCAGGATGAACAAACTCATACTGCAAAAACTCCTGCGACTATAAGGAGGCATAAAAAATAAACGTGACATCCGGAGGAGTCAATGATGCAGCCCATTGTATCCACTGGGGGTGCAAAGCTTTAGAATTTGGTACACTGGCTTTCGTCACTACCTCTAGTGCAGGATACGGGGTAACAACCAACATGCTTTTTCCCTGCGACAGTGCACGTTCCCTAAGAATCGCCATTTGCACTGCTGTCAAAAAAATTTCCACAGTGGAAAACCGCATTTCAGCCAAAGTGTACAAGTGTAATTTGTAAGCGATAGGCTCTGTGGCACCTTCGTTAAAAGTAAGGTAAGTGAAACCCACCACCCCAGGGATGATTCTTTTCAACAGGTTGGTGTGGATGTCACGAGCCAGTAATAATTTAGATTCTAGAAGATCAGCCTGCAAAGATTGCAAAATGGCTGAATGTTCTGGCAGCCAGCACGATTTGGTAAACATAGGTTGTATCAAAGCATATAAAGGCTTGATACGCAGGGCATATTCGGGAATGTAAGTACGCCCGAAATTTAAAAATCCCAGCAAGGACTGTAACTTTTTCAGTGTTGTAGGAGCGCACAACTGTGCGCATTTCTCCAAGAAGTGAAGAGCCAATCCTCGACCTTCATTGTTAAGCTCATAGCCCAGGAACAACACTGTGTACTCTGCAATGTGAGACTTTGCAAAGTTGAATTTGTAACCAAAGTCTGCAAAGTTACAAATTATGCGGTCAACACGTCACAGATGCACCCAAATTTCGTCGTCTGTGAGATAAATGTCATCCACATACGAACACGCCTCTGGGTCGACTCTCTCTAAGAGAGAGACAATACGGGCCGCAAACACACCTGGACTATTTTTGTAGCCCATAGCCAAGCGTTTAAATTGGCTTTATTTGCCGCCACAGGTAAAACCGGTCCATTGGGAACTTAGACCATCCAAACTGTGGGCCAAAAAAACTTTGGATATGTCAAGGGTGGTTTTAAACCGTTTTCGCACAAGACCATCCACTAAGCAGAGCCATGTGTATTCTGTACTGCACATGTACAGCAATGCGAGTTCAAATGCCGGTAATCCAATACCAAACGGTACGAACCGTCTGGCTTGGTCACAGTAAAAAGTGGGTTATTCATCGGTGACACACAATTTTCAATTACACCTTGATATTTCAATTGTTCAAGGATTTCCGCAACGGAAGCCTTAGCTTCATGTCGTTTGGGATATTGAGGTTGAGGCTGTGGCAGAGACCGTAAGGGAATCTCGTGGTGTGGGGAAAATTTAGCCCAACCACAGAGTGTACGGTACAGAGCCAGCACAAGGGCCTTAGCCCACTCTTCTGCAAAATTCAGCCATGCTCCTTCGAGACTGTGTGCGCGAAACTAGGGAGGATCACCTCCTCCCCTCTCGGAGACACGAGAACAAAAGGTGGGGCCCAGTCAGCCTCCGCTAACAAAATGTCATAGGTAGTTGTAAGATTTTCCCAAAATACCCCTTTCATGGTACGTTGTATGTCACCTTCAATTAAAAGGACTATTTCACGAAGTCTATCAGGGGGAGCTACTCTGGTATCAGCTGTCTCCACAACAACATATCGGTCAGTCGCTGTCACCTTCAGTAGTGGACGCAGGGCCTCTCGCACTTTGGAAATCTCCGCCGCGCTGTCCAACAATGTCAGCGCCCATGTCTGATTCCGAAGATGCGTTCTCACTATCTGTGGCATATCTCGCTGTTAAAGCAGCAACTTTCTTCTTCTGAAACTGGGGTCTTTTCGGTGTTGAGTCGTCCTGCTTGCCTTTACCGTCTTTAGGGCGGGGCTGGTCGCGTCCCTGCTGGCCACCCCGACCTCTGTCGCCTCCTCCACAACCGGTCGATGATTCTGATGATTCCTGAAAAGAATGAGAAGAGCATTGTCCAGAAACCTGAAAATGATCAGGTGATTTTATCATCGCGCGATCGCGCAGGTCATAAACACATTCTGTAGACGTAGGCACAGGAGATGCAAGACGTGACCCCTGCTTCTGTTGTTGTTGTTTACTCTGTTTTTTATTCTTTGGGCAACTTTACCTTTTAGCCTTGGGCTGTTCATCCGTTTCTGACTTTTGCCCTTGGGGTTGCTTTTTCTCTTTAGTAGAGAAAGGCTTGACAACCAAACTATTACAACCCACGGTCTTATAAGCCGCCATAACAATTCTCGGTAACTGTCGGGGTTTATCGGCATCAGGAACAGCCTACAAAGCATTAGACACCTGAAAGCTTACCGCATCTCCCTTGACATTCGCAAGTACGAGATCAGAAACTACGTCAAAAGAGGCGCATAGCCTCAATCCCAATTCAACCGCTGCTTCTGGTCCATGTTAATCTTGAACATGTTTAATGACCGAGGGAAGAACCTCATATACACCGCCGCAAAAATCTTACCCCATGACTCACAGTCACCAGCCTCCGGTATCAAGTCTTTAGGCAAACTAATTGTTAGAATCCTGTGTTTTTCAACAAGAGTCGTGTTAGGAAATACTGCTTCCAACTGGTCAAATTTCTCGGCAAGCCAGAAAGGCATATTATCCTTATCCTGGGGATGCTTGCCCATCACTGCATTAACCCTCACAGGACTAAGTTTCATTCCGCTCGGTCCGGCTGGAAGCACCGCAACACCTGGGACCCCGCCCGGGAGACTGCGGGTAATGTATTGTACTAACAACCTAATAACGCTAAACATGACTGTATGCTGGTGTTTTAGGTCTGCAACGGGACACGCTCCCGCTTGAGGATGCGGTGTAAAGCCGGCCAAAACAGTCCAAGTAGAGCCTGGAATGGACAAAGGACCTAGCCTTGTAATTGTTAAAGAGTGGGATAGGGCGCCATTAAACCAAACTCGGTGCTGCCAGGCATTAATTGGAACTTCCTGTGTCCTATAAGAAACATATTCCGTGGGCACAGCTGTGTGAGTATATGTGTGGAACAAACCAGTATTTGTGTTCACAGCAGGGAAGGTCACCCACGAGTAAAAAATCTCAAATGGGTAAGCCACTTCCGCACTCACCACCATGATAACCGCCATGCCCTCCAGGGCGACGTTATAAGCCGGCAAATGATTGCGGAGTGCAATGCGACTATGCTGTGGCATATCAACTCCACCCATAACGACACAGTAAGAAAGTGGTACAATAAAGAACCTATGTAGCACAACTGGGTAGCAATTCAAAAGGAAACCGTTTGAAAAGATTCAAGCTTGAAAAGACCTATTTAACGATAGCTAGGTTTGACCGACACCACTGTTATCCGGAAACAATAGTGAAGGGCTTAAGGACTGAATGAAGCACTACTCAAGCATCATGTAATAAGACCAGCAATGGTTGGGCGCCATGTAGCAGGGATTCTGCTCCTACACAGAACTGTGCATAGAGACTTGGAACCTCAGTGAATTAGGGTGTGCCAAAACTCACCTTATTATCTAAAATCCCCTACCAGACTAGCAATCAGTGTCTCATTGGTTCTTCCATATCCCCAATGATTAGACAACCCAGAACATGTACTTAGAATACCTCAGGTAACGTGGAACACACGAACACTCCTTCGTTATACTATCATACCAGTCCAAAACGAGGAGTAAATGAGGACATGTGCAAGTTTGAAATATTTATTTCTAGTGCCGTGGTTTCAAGCGCAGTATCTTAGCTAATAAAAGCAAACATATTATAAGCAACAAGGTTATCAGCATAGTTACTATTCCATAAAATACAAAGGGAGAAAGTATGTTAAAATGCTAAAGGGAAGAAGGCTAAATTACACCTCAGTCTTACCCTCCCTTGCTAGTATATTATATTATATCTACAGAAGGTCTCTTTGGGTTTACAAGGATGGCCCCATTCCTCTGGTCCTAGTAGAAAGGTATCACATAATTTTCTACACCAGCTCTCTGCATGCGAATGTTCTCCAACTGTGTGTGCATGCTTTGCGCAGTGCATTATTAATCGCGCCAAAATCAGAGATGGCCACAGCTGCATATGTGTTATGTCTAGGACGTGCGCTGATCAGATCGAACAACAGCCACTGTGTTGAAATACCCTTGAAGGCCTCGGCACTCACTGTTCAGACATAGCTTACCAAGTAAAGCTAATACAATAGGAAAACATATTATTCTCGTGTGAAGCAAAATATTCTGCTAGACTCTAAACATTTATAATAATATGTGCCGTGTGCAAAAGCAGCAGAAAGGAAAAATGGCGTTTAAACTTTTAATAATCTCATGGTAACTTAACACTGTGTAAAGGCAAAGCCCATCTGCATGACAGAAGTCATGGCAGAATATAAGTACCTAGGGGTGATACTCGACGAGAAAGGTACTTTGAAGCCACAAAAAAAGCCATAAAATGGAGAGGAAACTCCATAGCAGTAGCTCTAAAATCTCTGAAACATAAAACTGCTGGGCCAACCTTTTACCCCTTACTACAGGTTCTACAAGCAAAGTTAATCCTAGCTATTACATACGGGAGCGAGTGCCTTAGGGGAAAAGATGAAGACACTTTGGAACAAACTGGGCTAAGATCAGCAAGAATAATCTTTAGATCACCAAATTATGTCTCTCCCACACAAATCAGGCTGGAGCTTGGTCTGCAGTCACAAATAATAGCTCGAAACGCTGCTTATGTGAAATGCTGGTTTAGGATCAGAAGCTCTGATAATGTTAGGGTTTGTGCACAGCAAAGAGTATGTCCCCTCTCATTGCACTAGTGGTCTCTGTAATAGCTCTCTTTAAACATACTACTGAAAACCTTTCTTGTTATCTCAGCCCCTCCCTAAGACTTCTGTGTATGTTGCTCAATGTATTCACATGTTTGGACATTGCTGTCTTGATTGCACATTGGACCTTGCTTTTACCAAGGTTTATTTAGAAAACATTGGACCTTGATTTTACCAAGGCTTATTTAGAACACTCCTCCCTAGGCCATGTGTTACTTCAACTCATTAGCATAATAACTGAAGCTCTGCACACCTGCTTGTGAGAACCACACCCAGTTCTTCAAACCACACCCAGCTCTTCGAACCACACCCAGCCCTGTCTATAAAAGGTAGCCCCTGAGCCTCACCCAGTGCTTGCGCTGGTCTACCTGCCACTTACCTGAGAACAGATCTTTCGGCGCTGGCACTCCTGCTCTCTCCAGACCTTCATTGACTTCAACTGGCGCGGCTTCTGGCTCTTCCTTCTTCTGGTTTCCGGCTACTTCTTGCCTCAGCCCCTCTTCTGTCCACTGCAATCGACCTGCAAAATGGAAAGAGGTCAAGGTTAGACTGATCAGTATCCCTTTTCAGCAACAAGTAAGTGCAAAACCTTTTATTCCCTGAAAGAACTTTATTGGCGATTGCTGGATTCATGTAAAGACAATTTGGAACAAGATATCTCCCACGAACTTTGTGGTTTAAACCCTTTGTTACAAGGATACTTTGTGGAACTTTGTGAAATAAACATTGTTTTACATGGAACTTTTTTAAGAATTGAACAGAGGAAACCATCGACAGCAAGGCAAACAGTAAATCAAGGACTTGCACAAATTACCTGCTGTATTTTGATGTAAAAGTACAGTATTTGTTTTATAAAAAGTCTGGAAATGTGTGAAAAGTGAGTTTGCTATTAAGAATTTAGGGGCATATTATCAAGGGGGTTTATCTCCGCTTTTTAGGCTTTAAAAGCCAAGAAAGCGGAGATAAAATTATCTCCCTATTACCTAGCTGTCGCTAACACCAGTTAGCGACAGCTAGTAGGAGATAGCGACCATCTTGGGCCCCACTTTGCATGTCAGTGATATTTATCACTAATGACATGCAAAGTAGGCGTGCCAAGATGTTAGCGACTGGAAACAGTCGCTAACATCGCTATCTCCTATTACCAACTTTTGGAGATATTCGCGCTAAGCGCGAATATCTCCAAAAGCTAACACCTGCCCTGAGCAGTTCCTAGCCATGTTATCCAATGGGATGTGGATAACATGGCTAAGAGCATTAGCTCGATAATGTATGAATATCGCTGACTTTTCAGCGATATTCATGCATTGCGGCCGATTTTTATCGCAGTTGCGATAAATCTTGGTAATACCAAGGTTTATCTGCGATAAAAATCGCCACAGCTCAGCGGTAAATTTTTGTCTCTAACCAAGCTTGTAACTTGTAATACTTTATTCGATAAAATTTATCATAAAAGTAGGTTCAATTTCATTATACAAATGTTAAAATACAAAGTGAATATATACAGTTAAAAGACCATAGGCATAAAGTGCTGTAATAGTCTTTCCATAATCAACCAGATTAATTAGTATTTGTTTACTAGCTCATTTTCAACTGGACAAGTTTTGAACAAATCTGCCAGGCTCTTCCCAAATACTTTGCGTTTCCACAAATGACCATCATAGAAGTTGTGTCCGTTCTCAAAATCCAAAGGGCCATCATGCAATGCCTCACTCCTAGTTCCCTGCATGCAGGTTTCAGCCATCTCTTTCTGGCTCCCCTATAGGCGCTGCAAGCAAACAAGAAGTGTGCTAGGGACTCGGTGGGATTGGTACATCCCGGACAAGTAACTTGGTGGGACACGGAAGATTTCCAACATTTAGTAAATTCGTTCAACGGAAGTGTCCCATACCTCAATTTTAGATAGAGAGTTCTATCTCTAGGTATTTTAATAAAGTCTAAAAAGGGTTCCAGCTTCTTCTCCGGTTTATGTTCTAGGAACTGGTCGGTTAAAGTGCCCCACCTAGAGTCTTTTAGATCCTTGTCTTGCACCCAGTCCCAGTAGATTTGCTTAACCGTTTCTTTTGGGGGGGGGGGGGGGAGACTGGGTTAGCCACGCTTCACTCAGCCCTAGATTGTTGACCAACTCCTTCAGTTTGTTCAGCCATACCATTTTCTTTGATCCATTCAAATTAATTAGTTCATCAAGGACTGCAGCATAGCTTGCCAACTCTGGTGTCCTTCTTAGACGCACCGAATACAACAATGGGCGAAGGTAGACTATGTCTTTGATGGATCGCCGCCCCATATCGTGTAGGAGTGGTTTTAAAGGGGTAGACAGTGGGAGGCCGACTAGATCTCTTAAAAACTTGTTCTCTGCTTTTACTAGGTCAGCAGTCTTGTCAAAACCCCAAAATACCGACCCATATACTGCAGCGGCCAGTGCCTTCCCATCGTAAACAGCTAAAGCGGGGGCAATAGGTCTGCTGTAGGAGGCTCGGTGATCTCTTGAGATAGCCCCTGACACTCTTTTGAGATTTAAAAGCATTTTGGCCACATGGGTGTCCCATTTCCTTCTACGGTTGACCCTTACTCCCAGGTAGTCAAAAGCATCCACCTCCTCAAGCCTGGTTCCGTTTAGGGCGACGTTGATCTTTCTAGGTTTTTTGCTCTGGGATAGTACCATCAGTTTGGTTTTAGTTGTGTTGATGGTTAAGCCTCATCAGGAGGGTATCATCTGCGAAGAGGAGGGTCGGTGTTTTTTCTCCCGCCAGGACTGGGGCGTCGGCCGGGACCTCTCTCAAATGGTCTGCCACACCATTTACAAAGAGAGAGAACAGAGTCGGGGCGATCGCACAACCCTGGCGGACTTTCCTGTTCACTGGTATCCTCCCGGTCAGTTCGCCTGACCTCCCCATCTAATTCTTGCGTAGGTGCCCTGATGTAGTCTTTTAATCAGCTCCAGGAGGTATTGCGGGAGACCCATATCCCGGAGCACTTCCTATAATTTGGCACGGGGCACAAGGTCGAAGGCGGTTTTGAGATCTATAAAGGCCAGATATAATGAGCCTTTCCTGATGGACACGGTTTTCCAGTATGTCGCAGCAAATTTGAAAACCTGGTCCATCGTTCCCACCTTCCGCCTGAACCCTGCTTGTAAGTATGTTAGGATATTTCCCTCCTCTTGCCAGGACATTCTAGAGATGAGGACCCGGCCAACCACCTTCTGAATTACATGGATCAGACTTATAGGTCTGTAGTTGGCAGGGTCTTCTTTGGCCCCCTTCTTATATCTTGTAACCACTTCAGCCCCTTTCCATGACTCGGGGACTGGGTGGCCCTGGACGAGAAGGTTCATCAAAAGAAGGATGAAATTAGCCCATAGAGTGGGATCATGTAGGAGTAAATCACCTGGCAGGCCATCCGGGCCAGCAGCCTTCCCAGGCGCTATATTTTTAATAGCCATTTGGACCTCTGTTAATGTAAAAGGATCTACTGCATTAAGACATATATGCTCTGGTTCTGATACTGATTCTACGTCTAATGTCTGCTCTGTGTCAGCCTCGTAGCAATAGAGATGTAAAAAGTGGGAATACCATTGCTGTTCAGTTATATGATTTGGGACGGACTCCATTCCCCTTCTATTGAGTTTATTTATTAAGTCCCAGAATAGGGTAGAATCCTTTTCATAGGCCGCCCTTTTGAGTCCCTGGCAGTGGTCTTCCTCCCAACAGGGCCGTTTCTAGGTGTTGTGCTGCCCTAGGCAAGAATTGAAAAATGCCGCCCCCCCTCCCTTTTTCTACCATCATGTATCAGTTCTGTTCCTATTGTGAAGTACTCTGACACCTTCGGGTAAAGTCCAGGCCTGGTAAAGTCCGCCCTATATAAAAACGCATAAATAAGGTAAGGGGTCCTCTGCTCTTAAGTTCTGCACTGTGCACACAATTTTATGATGCATACATCTAGATCATGAAAGAAATATACAATATTATATGGTATATTCTCAGGCCAGGCCCTGTATATTCTGATAATTTAAACCAACGCCCATGACGAGCTGGCTTTGTCATTCGCGTCAAAGAGGTTAAATTAAATGGGTTGGGAGTCAGCATGGTATTACCGTTGTGTTTATTGCTTCCAATAAGTCATGGTAGATCGTGTGCAACAGCTCTGCATTTTCTAAGGTACGATTTGAATGAAAGGTGGATGTGTGTTTTTCTATTGGACAGTAAAACCCGGTGCAGACGGAGAAACCCGTACCAGCGCGGAGTACAGCACACTCTCTTCGTGTTTGTGCTTCCAGACCAGCCCCGCCCGCGCCACCACCATCCAAACCGTCCTCACTCAGAGTCTCGGGCACAGGGCATCACGGTCACCTCACCCCTCACAGTGCTGCCTGCCTGCCTGGCCTGCTACCCAACCACCAGCTCCTGCTCAGCTCAGTGACAGTGTGTGTTTTTGCGCCACCACTCTCCAGCCGACCGTGAGGACGGGCTCGGCCCGGAGATAACAGATAATAATGATTGTATTGATGAATGATTCACCTGACCTCACCCGACACCCGGGGGCCTCCCGCCTCCGCCTCATTTACAACATTAGGCTTGCCTGACTCGGACAGTGATGAACATTATCATTATTACACATAATAAATTAACACATGATGATACATTCATTTCATGCAAATGCATCCGATTCCGCTCCGAAATATTTATATTTATATTTATTTTCGCAGCCAGGCCCAGCGGCCTTCTGACTGACTCACCGGCGGTGCGTGCACTGTCTCTGATTGACTGGCTGCTAAAGTCACTCACGACCTGCTGCGACACGGCCAGGCCTCAGGCCTGACCACGGCCATGCTGTTTTGGCTCGGGGTGCTGCTGTGCTGGGGAGAGCGGGCCGGCGGGAGACGGAGTCAGGACCGGAGACTCCGTGTGGCACTGGCAGGTCAGGTGGCAGCTGCAGACCAGTAATTCATTATTAAAATTATTATGGGCAAAGGCCGGGGGAGCAGCGCGCCAGGCCAGCCGACACACACAGTCCGTCCCGTCCCCCGTGCGCGCCGAGAGAGAAAGTGGCAGTTGGCACTGGTGCGCCGTGCGCCGCGCGTCACCATCACTGGCCTGCCCTGCCCTCCCTGGCCGAAGCACGGCTAGTGGATTGGCCAAGAATGTTCCCCAGGGCCGTCATTGGTAGCGCTCAAGATTGACGGCCCTGGGGACCCACTGAGGTCCCGCAGACCCGCACCCCGCTCTTCTACCCCCCACACGCCATAATAAACCTAGGGTGTGCGCCGCTCGGCTAACTAACCTGAACCGAACGCAACACAACAACAACAAGCATCAGCAAATGCAAACATCAGCAGGCCTGGTGTGGTGGCCAGAGGTGCGCTTTGGCTTCGCTTCACTTGCACAGTCAGTGCATGTGCACAGTGCACTGAGTTGAGTCCAGACCACATGATTACAAAAAATCCCGCCCTCAACATTTTGCCACCCTAGGCAGCCGCCTAGTCCTGCCTAATGGCAGAAACGGCCCTGCTCCCAAACACGTTTTGCTAATTTGATGGTTCTATTATAATCTTTTCTGGCCATCCTTACTGCTATGGGATCTTTTTTCTGGAGAGCCAATGAGATAGCCTTTCTCTTTTCTCTACAGTTAGCTATAAAACATAAATTGCCACTTTTAACTAGTTTATTTTTGTGACCTCTGGCAGCTTTAACCTTAAAATATGAGCCTATATTTAATATTAATTCCCCATAGATTCCACTTAGATCTGTTACAATTCCTTCGTCCTGCACAGTAAGGAGCGTTGATAATTCCACACTTTTTGATTTAATCAAATTGCCTATACTAGTCAGGATGTTCTCTTGACAAGCCACCTTATCCCAATTCTAGCCTGACGTTGGAGTTTGTTGGAACTACTTCTTTGGTGAGCAGTAAGTCACTTGACTTCCTCTTGCAGTCCCATCTAATTTCCATGCAGAGGGGGTTATGGTGCCTGTCCGGCATCTGCTTAACCTCCATATCGACCACATTCCCCCATAGTTTTGTGTCCAGGAGGATGTAGTCGATACGCGAAGGGCCATTTAGTCTGTTAAAAGTCATGGCCCCATCTGGATCCAAGGGTGTTCTACCATTTAGTGCACGTAGATTATATTCCAATGTTAGAACATTAATTTGTAGTGCAATAGCTGTCCATCTCTTAATTGGTCTTAAGGTCAATACTGGAATAGAATGTTTCAGATCTTGTTCATTAGACCCCAATAGATCTTCCTCACTTAAGGGTTCACACGTGCAATTCAAGTCACCTCCCACAATTATATTTGATCGAAGGGCTGTGCTTGATAAGGCCAGTTCTAATGATGCTATTGTGGCAGAATTTTAGCCCCCAGGGATCCTCTAGCATATACATTGAACAGCTCTACTCTATTGCCATTCAGGGGTCCTTTAAAGGATAGATGTAAAATATCTTCAGAGTTGGTGTTGTGAACAGTGATATCCCAGTTCAGTGATACCTTTACCCAGATATGGAGACCCCCCCCGAAGGGCGTCCCTTCCCTTGGCTTACCGCAGGAATGAAAAACGTGGGGTACCCTGTTTTATACAGTTCTGTTGTGCTCCATGTCTCCTGGAACATACACACCTCATAGTTATCAATGAATGTATTCCATTCTGGAATGGCCAATTTCTTTTTGAGGCCTGCAATGTTCCAGGAGAGAAGCCGGATCACCTCCGAGTTTCCTTCCCCTCCCATATTTGGCTCCCTATTCTCCTGATTCAGTAGGTCCCTTGGAGGCGAACTAGGAAGCATATTAATTACTCCACGGATATTTTCCGTAGCATCAATATTAGGGCTAGATTCCGGAGGGGTACTTTAGTTTACTTTAGATAGTCAGTCTACTTTATTTAGATCCGAGAGATCATTATCCCCCACTACGGACCATGAGGGCAGGCATCTAATCTGTATGTTAGATTGTTTGGGGGGGGCAAGTCCGGAACTCGAGAGCCACCAGGTTCTCTGCCAATGCTTCATTGCACAATTGTATTTCATTATAGTCTGTGTGCGAACTGTGCAAGGACAATCTTCTAACATAAAGCAAATCCTCCCTTATAATAGATCTGTATCCCCTCACATGTCGAAGCCAGTGAATCACTTTGTTTTGAATTGATTCTCTGGATTCATACACAGAGTTCGTGTTAGGTTTTGGGACCCCAGTCATGTATTCTATTGCTTTGGAGTTTCTTTTAACATTATCTAGCAGGGGAGTGTTTGGAGCAGCCCTGGGCATCCAATTGCCACCTGCACTAATAACCTTACAAGGTTGTGTACTCGGATGTGCGGATCTATTGCCAGATGCTATGCCCCGTGTTTTTGTAATTTCAGCATATGACCTGGAGCTAAGAGTATGCTGTCCAGCTGGTGAGTCCCTAACATGAGATCTTTGGTGCAGAAGCCCTTTCTTTGCGAGCCCTCCTTCTGGTTGTTTGCAGGGCATTAGAGGGTCAGTTGGGGTACATGATGTTGATACTATTACAGGTGTAATGATTTGCGGGGATTTTGCCCTATCAGTGTTACCCTTTTGGGATAATGCTTCCAACATATTTTTTATAGAAAGCATATCCCTCTCTAAATTCTCTAGTTTCTCTAAAAGAGCTCTATTAAGGGTTGAACAATTCGGGCAGCCCTCATAGGCATCAGCACTTGACCCCTTTGCCTTAACACCCCTCTCAATTGTTTGGGCAATCACTTCCAAAGTGTCTCCTGTTTCCCCTTCTAGAACAGCAAATCTATTAACACAGTTGATAGTTATCTCCCCTGTGTTCTCCTGTATCTCTTGGACGGGGGATTCTGGGATAGCACTGGGTAGATTGGACTCCTTAGATGCCTCTGACTGGACCAACTTAGTAGAACTATCTGGTGGTGGTTTATGTACTTCAAAGATTGGGGGAATATATGGGGACTTTTTGTTAAAAATAGCTGGGATCACTTTCCCTCGCTGCTGTTTTAAAACGTCTGCAAGTGGGTCAGGGTTTTGCACCTGGTGGGTACTAGAATTTCCTGTCAGGATCTCCTCAAATTTACTGACGATTGTTTCAATTCTTTTCAAAGTACAATTGAAACCAGGATGCATAACCTTTTTTGCTTTTTTCCCCTTCTTGGGATGGGACGACTGTACTCCACCTTCCATGGTTTTTCTCTTGCCCATTGCTTAATCAGATAGGTTTCTAAGTTCCACCTCAGACTGTGCTTCTCGGACAATTAGACTCTGCAGGACAGGATAACGCCGGGACGCGTCTTTTGTTTACTTTCACTTTAGGTGAACCCCTTTTCCCCACAGTACCTTTTAATCCTTGGTGTGGAATCCTCAAGGTCCAGATGTTAGGGGTATAGCCCTGCCCTGCCTCTTCCGGTCTCTGACGGGCGCGGGACTGGCCCGCCCTCACTGCCCCGGCGCGCCCGCGTGCGTCCAGCGCTGCGGGAGGCACCTCAGACTTTTAAGCTCCTCCGGGCGCTTGAAGGTGACGAGCGTCGTGCGCGCCCCACTGCCTGCCGGAATTGGAGTCCTCCGGCGTTGGTGGTGACCCAGGTCAGTCAGCGCGATCTCCTTTCGGGCGCTTTTGCCTGCCCCGGACGCCCCAGCACAGGAACGGTGAAGGTGGAACAGAGTCCCGCGCTGCGGGAGGCGCCTCGGACTTTTGAGCGCCTCTGGGCGCTTGAAGGTGCGCGCCCCACTGCCTGCTGGGAATTGGAGTCCTCCGGCGTTGGTGGTGACCCAGGTCAGTCAGCGCGATCTCCTTTCGGGCTTTTGCCTGCCCCGGACGCCCCAGCACAGGAACGGTGAAGGTGGAAAAGAGTCCTAATTATCGCTATTGCTTTAGTTATATTAAGGTGAATGTTAGACATTGGTAATTCTGATAATGATATTCGTTTGATTCTACAGAAGTTTTACAGTAATAGAAAGCACATCCCAGAACAGTAACACATTCCAAACCTGGAAGCTTGAGACCAGGATCCAAGAGGTACTTTTAGAAGAGAATTTCTAATCAGATTAAGGTTTAGTCAGGAACACATTTAGGGATAGGTTGCACTTATCTGTTCTTTGTTTATGTTTCATTAGGCACCAGTTTCTACAGAAGTCAGAGAGGGCCGCAGATTTCAGCAAGCTCTTCTACAGTGGAAACGCAAGAACGATGTTGTCTCTCTTTTTTTATTTTATCCACTTCCCCCCTTCCCTTGAGCTTCTGGTTCTTAGTCCACTGTTTCAAAACTAGTGTGCTGGAACAAGCAGTTTCATGTTGGGGTCGGACTGTCTTCAACCTCCATCAGAACTGAACAGAAACTCAGGTGAGCTGGGCTTTGACAGATAAGTCCTCTCTGAATTTCCATCTATGGAAAGAGATAAACTCAAGCAGAGCCTGCACCCCTAGAGATTACCTGACCGCATCCATAAACCGTCTAGGCCTGAAGGAGCTCTGGGCAACTAAGGGAACGCAGAACAGCTTTAAGTCTTTGATAAATAAGAAAGTAAAAAAGCTATCAGTACTCGAAGACAAAGAAGCGCTCAGGAGAAGGTCTCACGGTTGGTGCATGCTGCAGAGCTATACAACACCTGGCCCGCAAAACTACCTGCGTGCTGGTTTCAGCAGGAGGCTAAAAGAGAAATATCTCTGGTTTTGACAGGTAATTCTTCCTGTCTTCCCGCACCTTTCACCATGAAGCGTTCCGCAGAAATAACTCAGTGCCGCCTCTGATGGGAAGCAGAAGAGTGCATCATGCATCTACTATGCATATGCCACTATCTGGACCTAGACCAACGCTTGTTTTTTAAAACAATCTTTAACACCAAGAGGATAAGAGCCTGCAGGCAATCAGTGAAAGCTTGCTTTGGTGGAGAAGACATACAGCTGGCATGCCGGTTTGTACAATTCATGGGATGAGAAAATAAAGAGATCCGGCGCACCATAAAATAGCTCTAATTAAGGGCTTACCATCCTTGACCTGAGATTGGCCCTTTTGTTTACTCAAAAATCTTTTTGTTATCACTTCAAAAACTACTGGACAGTGGAACGGCCACGGACCTGTAGTATCTCTATTATAAAAAATGGATACAAACCTGATAAATGAAACTTTTAATTTTGCGACTTTAAATTATAAATGTAATTTATAAACTCTTTTAAATTTGTGTTTTTCAAATCACATGTTTCGGATTATGGATTGACTAAAGCTCATTTTTATGAAATAGACACTCAGTCAGAGAAAGGCACATTCCCCCATACCTCTTTTCTTTTATTGTTTGCATAAATGATGACATTACAGTGCATTTTCTTTATGAATTCTTGACTTGAGCAAGTTCCTTTTGTAAAGGTTTTTATTATGCAATAAAATTTACTTACCTACCTACTTACTTACTTACTTACACCAGATCATTGATGCCGCAAGAGAAGAGGGTAAGGGCCAAAACGCAACTCTGCCTCACTCCTCCTTTGATTTCAAAAGAGTCAGTTTGTTCCCCATTATTTCCATACTTGACACGCGCTAGATTACCAGTGTGGATTTTAATCAGAATATCTAAGATACTTTCAGGTATGCCCATGTTAGCTAAAACTTCCCATAACATTTACAGGGGACCAGGTCGAAGGCTGCTCTAAGGTCTAAGAATACCATATAGAAGTGACCCTTTCCCAGCAGTACCGTTTTCAATAAATCATAAAAAACCTTAATAACTGATCTAAGGTGCTTGTGTTTAGCCTAAACCTGCCTGCAGCTCTCAAAAGATAGGGGTTCTTGAGGCCCACTCCATCATTTTCTCTAAAATCTGTCGGCAAAAGATCTTCTGGAGCCTGTCAAAAAGACTGATGGTTCTAAAGATAGCAGGATCATCTGGTCACCCTTTCATGTGTATTGGGATGGTCTCTGCTTGCTTCCATGATGTTGGTATTATTCCTTCCTTTAGAATCGCCCTGGACAATGCATTAATGTAGGGCACCCAGATGTCTGGCTCAGAGGCATATAGGTCAGCAGGAATGCATACTGGGCCTGGGGCTTTTCAGGAGATGATTGACTTTACGACTCTAAGAGATTCTTCTTGTGAGATCTCTAGTGGCTCTTACCGCTTTACCTTGTTCTTCCTTTATATGATGTCTCAAACCCACCCACCTCGGCCTCTATGAAGTCAGCATACAGTTTTCCGAAATGCTCGGCCCAACATTGTGGTTGTACATTGAAATCTACTGTATATACCATAGTCCGGCTACATGTGCGATGATACCCCAAAAGGCTTTTGCGACTCCTGTTTTTGCTGGAGAAGCCAGGTCTAACCAAGTTTCCGTTTCCCAGCTCATTCTGGCTTCTTCTAGTACCTTCTTGTAGTAATTCCTAGCTCCTGGGATAGCACCATAATCTTCCGATTTTATTACTTTTAGGAAGGAAGATTTTGCTTCTCTACACTGCGTGGTATACCAGGGATGTGTTGTTTCCAAGGTTTTCACTGCTTCTTGGGTACCCTTTGGAACAAAACCCTTAGTCCATAAAACAAGTCCTCATGTTGCAAAACAATACATATCTGGGCTCCCTCTTGATCTAACAGGTTCTCAATGTTACCTTATGTTTCAGCTAATCTGGTGTAGGCCAGCCTCAATATATCAGGGTGGGCTTCCACATACTCCCACTTTAGGGCCTTTTTGTTGTTAGATAGAGACAGATCTACCAGGTGTTATGGTTTGAGGATCTCAACTCCAGAGCCTATAGGGCCTGCCAACTCTTGTTTAAGTGCATTATGGTCACAATCAGGCCTTTCCAGGATTGTCATATCCTTCATAAAGAATGAATGAATAAATACACATTATATAGCGCATAGCTACCAAAGGGCATCTCAGCGCTTAATGTGACACCTTCAACACAAAGCCGATCATGGAAAGACGAAAGTTTTAAGCTGTTTTCTGAATTTAAGTTGGTCAGATTCTAGCCGTAAATGATCTGGGAGCTGGTTCAAAAGACTTGGCTGCATTATATGAGAACAGCAGGCCTCAAGTTTGTGAGCGCTTGATCGTAGGAACTGCGAGTAGACGTTTATTGTCAGATCTCAAAGTTCTATTAGGGCGGTATAGGTACACCATTGACTGAGACAATGGGGGACCCTTCCCAGAAATAGATTTATGGACAATGCACATTGCCTTGAACCTAATTCTTTCCTGTATGGGGAGCCAGTGCAACATAATAAGGGCTGGTTTGGCTGAGCTATGTTTGGGAATGCACATTAGAAGGCGGGCTGCACAGTTCTGAACAATCTACAGACTCTTAATTGTCCCCTGTGGCACTCCCAGATAGACTGCATTCGCATAGTCCAGTCGAGACAATAGGAGTGCTTGGACTAAAATTTGTCTTGCAACAAAAGGAAGGAGAGGGAGAATCTTCCTAATTGTACTTAGAAGTCAATAGAAATTTGCTGCAACTTTAGGGGCTTGTACTTTGAAATCCAAGTTGCAATCCAACCGGACTCCCAAACCCTTGATCTATTTTTTTGGTGCCGGTGGTGGACCCAGACAGCTGGGCCACAAAAAGTCTATGTTTGCGGGCGCAGAATAACCCAGGAGCTTAAGTTCTGTCTTTGCTCCATTGAGTTTTAAGAATGACTTGTCCAACAAGAAGTTTTCAAGCCTCCTTGACACTCTGTAATTGTAACTTTCATATGCTTTACTGATGTCCCTTTACATTACAGTTTATGTATTATATGATTTTCTTTTCATTTTTCTTTGATTGATACAATTTTTTTATGCCAAGACAGACTAGTTTTAATTGTAAATATACTTACCTTTCTTATGTATTTAATAATATTTTATGCGCCTTTACATTGTCATTTTGACTGTTGTATTGAGATTTGTTTTCTCTTTTTTTATTAATAAACATATTTCTGAAAGTAAAATAAAGACTTGTCCATCCACTCAGAGACCTTCACAAGACATGATGTTAAGCCAGGCTCATAATTATCATGCTGACTAAGGGAAACCACCAGCTGGGAATCATCAGCATAGGTGACGATCTGGATCCCCCAAGGAAGCACCAAATCTGCAAGAGACCTCATGTAGATGTTAAACATGGTGGCACTGAAGGATGATCCCTGGGGGACTCCACACTGCAGAGGGATCTGCTCAGAGGAAGTATCCTCCTCGTAAACAGTGAAAAATCTTTTTTCAAGCAAGGACTCCGGCCATTTCAGGGCGATTACGACCACCCCCACCTTCTCGAGTCTTTGGACCATAAGTGGATGATTGACAGCGTCGAAGGCTGCGCGGAGATCTAACAAGATGAGAGCAGCGCAGCCTCCAAAAATTTTCTAGACTCTTCTATCACAGCAAGAAGAGCGGTCTCTGTACCCTGTTGACACCTAAAGCCTGTCTGCGTAGAATGAAGGCAGATATTTTCTTCCAGAAAAGTTGCCAGTACAGTGTTGACATGTTTTTCAGCTAATTTGCTGATTTTGGGCAACAGGGAAATGGGCCGGTAACAGGGTCGGATTGGGATCACAATTTGGCCCGGGCACTGACGAAAAAGTGGCCCACATTAAGGGGGTGTGGCCTACATTTAAGGGGCGTGGCCTACATTTAAGGGGCGTGGCCTATATTTAAGGGGCGTGGCCCACATTCGAGGGGCATGCCCTTTCATGAAACACCATTTGGTTACTCTTTGAGGTCTAATTTGTAGACAAATATTTAGTAAATTAAGCCTTTTAAAGCTTACAGAGCAAGTAAAATTGGTAAAGACTAGGAGCACTGCAGTTCAGATAACTGAATACTTACTTGCAGTCTTAACGCCCTGCACATTGTCGTTGGATACTCTTTCCTAACCAGTTATGTCCTAGACTCTAATCATCACATAAACCAGAAATCTAGTACAAAGTCAAGGAGAAAGGGTAAGACTGGAATCTCTGGTAATAGAACATGTAATAACAAAAGTAAGAATTCACAAACGAGGAAAAGGCAGTCTGGGGTGTAAAGAATGCTGAAAAAATGTATCTGTACAATCTAGTCATACATTTATTTCACAGTCAGCAGGTGATGTCTATATACAAAAAACACAGTTTTATTCATATCTGTTGCTGCCTTAAAGTCTGGGCCATGGGGAGTGAAATAAAACAATTGCCTAGGATCACATGATCTGATTAAGATACGAAACCAGTATTAATGCCAAGTTGTTGGTATCACATTGTGCAATTCAGAAACTAGATGTATATGCCTCACTTCCCTTACACTCACCTTACCCCCAACTGCAACTCATCTGGTATCAACATAGCTCTTGGTCATAACTCAGACCAGATGTTGTTGCTCCTGGCAAAATGTTTGTGAGCACCTATGTTCAGGCCTATATCATAATGTAATACAATCTGGAATAATGCTGCAAAATCATTCCTTGGGTAAATTGTGTACATTAAATTGCAACAACATTTGACGTGGAATTCTGTGTGCAACCTGCCTATTTCTCACATTTTTAGTGGTAAGGGTGATTTGGTTGTTGTTTTGTGAGCTAGCACACAATATCACAATAAACCATACGGGCATTGTGTTTGCAATTGTAGCTTTAGTTATGTTTACTTATGCCATTATTTCAGCAACAATGAAAACCAATGCGATGTTCTGAGGATTTTCACCATTCCATTGGAGGAAATCTAATAATTTCCTCCTTATATAGAAGAAGCAATACATACACTCTGTTCTCTGAATCATGGTACAAGAGACCTGCAAACAACTAGTGCTATTGGTTTTAAATATTCCAACCGTGTAACAATCCCTCACAATTTTTCGCATGTCCTCCATGTGTAAGACACATTATGTAGCACCAACTCTGAAGCACGTTCTGGGGCCCACATGCATGATAACAAAACACAACCAACCAGAAAAAGTTGTGCAATACCCTAAAAACTAATCCCACCATGGTCCCTTTAAATACCCCTGCACCCCATAATCATAACCCATCCTAACCCTAAAAATACACCCTGCACCCTAAAACCCAAGCCTATCCCTGAACCCTAAAAATACCCCTTTACCCCAAACCCCAAACCTATCCCTGAACCCTAAAAATACCCCTGTACCTCAAAACCCAAACCTATCCCTGAATCCCAAAAATACCCCTGTACCTCAAAACCCAAACCTATCCCTGAATCCCAAAAATACCCCTGTACCCCCAAACCTATCCCAACCCTACAAATACCCTGTACCCCAAAACCCAAACCTATCCCTGAACCCTAAAAATACCCCTGTACCCCAAAACCCAAACCTATCCCTGAACCCTAAAAATACCCCTGTACGCCAAAACCCAAACCTATCCCTTCACCCTAAAAATACCCCTGTACCCCAAAACCAAAACCTAGTCCTGAAACCTAAAAATACCCCAGTACCCCAAAACTATCCCTGAACCCTTAAAATACCCAATCACCCTAAAACATATACCTCAGAACCCCAAAACATATACCCTATATACCCATACTTACCTTATCCTAACATATACAAAAAAACATGCTTTTATCATTCATGCATTTACGAGTTTCGTTGTAAATGTATGCGTGGTAAAAGCATATAAAATGTAATGCCATGCGTTATAACGGCATTGCGGAGTCCTAGTAGATTCGTAATAAAAGTATGCGGAGTGATGGTATGCGGCAAGAAAGATTCGGGATAATGGGTGTTTACTGTCAGAATGACCTACAAACTACAAAAAAAAACTAACCAAAACTTACTAAATTATATTTTTGGCATATAGAGAAATATGCCCCTTGTCTGCATTTTGGATTAGGCCTTTAAAATAGAGTTAAATTGTTAACTGGCACATGAAATGGAAATTTTGTATCGGAAAAGCTGTGTTAAAAATATGGACATGTTTTTATAAAGTGTCCTCTTTAATTATCATGGTCCCTTTGCAGAATCATAAAGCATGAACAAATGGTTATTTTTTTATAATTTTCTTACCATTTGACAGTTTTATGTAGCGTAAATTCAGCCCAAGACAAAGGCTATTTGAGTTCTATTCATGAGTACCAATTACAGTACACATGATCTGATTTTTTATTTAAGGGCCTGGGCGAGGAAGTGATCTGCCCAGAATCACAGGCTGTTGAGCAGACCCTGGGATTCAAACTTGAATCCCCATCTCTGCAACTCTGGCGTTAGGCCACCTATGCCTATGCAAAGATAAGGAATGAAAGTGGGAGGATACTGTTCTTGCGCAGGACACAGGCCCAAGGTGACAATGGCCTACATGCTGAGCAACTAAAAAAACAGCAAGGCCCCTTTCTGTCACAAAATTATTCAAGAACTTCAGTGCAGGAGCACCTGAAAAGAAGGGAAGCCCCTGCTATTACTAACCTACTTAGCTCAAGAGCACATGAACAGCAGTATGGCCCCTGCAATTAGTAAATTAATCAGCCCTCCCCAGCCCTCCAGGCCCCAGGGCAATGTCTTGGCAGGGGAGCACAATGGTAGACAGGGGAAGGCTGAGGTGAAGATGGTGGGAGTTCAAAACATCACCTAGCCCCCACAGCCATGCCCATTCTTCCTCGCCCACTGTGCCCTGATCTGAGGGGCTGTGGGTGAGGTGTTAAGATTAACACCGTTTCTCGGCTGCGTGGGCCCCAGGGGGGCCGAGGTGGAAATGGCTCAAGGCCTGAGCAACACCTGGCCCCCAGGGAGGCCGATTTTCGCAGACAATCACCGCTCCCCAGCCCACCCTTGGCGTGATTGCTTTTCAGGGGCAGGGGGTGAAGTGAGGCCACAGCTAATAATCACTGCATGGCACACAGTGAAGCGCTTTCATTTCTGTCTCTGTTTCCGTGCGCTCTGTGGGCCGTTTTTTTTTTCTCCCCTTCCCAAGTTTACAGAGAGCAGATAGCAGAGAGCACTCTCTGTGAACTGAAAAAGGGGAGAAAAAAACCGGCCCACAGAGGGCACTGAGACAACGGCCCTTCGGCCGTTTCCCGAATGCCCGCCTTGCCAATCCGACCCTGGCCGGTAATTAGCCCATTCCTCATAGTCAAGATTTGTCTTTTTCAGAAGCTTTAACTTTTGCCTGTTTCCAAAGGGAGGGAACCTGCCCCATTAGCAAGGAAGTGTTTATCACGTTCTGAATGACCGGGAAGACTATTTCAGAGACCAGATTTAAAATGGCTGGAGGGGTGGGGTCTACAGGGGAGCCCGATTTTAGTTGCCTGAGAAGATCCTGCAGGGAAGATAGAGTCAAAGGGGGAAATTCTCCAACAAGGCTTGCGGTTTAGGAGTAGCCAGATCTGTAACAAAGTTAGTTTGCAGGAAGGTCCTATATATATTGTGGACTTTGGCAGAGAAGAATTATTCCATTACACCGCCGTTGGGCGCTATCAAAATCAATAGGGGGGCTGGGAGGTGTGAGGAGGGATTTAGCGATTTAAAAAATTTCCCAGGGGAAGTTAAATGCGAAAGCAATCTTATCATTATAGAAACTCGCTTGAGTGGCCTTAATTTCCCTTTTGTAGAGCTTAAGTACCTCTCTGTATTTAGATTTGCTCATAGCCATGAAGTCTTTCCTCCATTTTCTTTCATATTGTTTGCACGTTTGTTTAAGCTGCCTGAGTTTATGGGTATACGAAGCTTTTTTGTTGAGTCCTACTCGATAGCATGATTCTTTCCTAGGGAGTACCAGGTCCAAAGAGGATTCCAACCAGCTATTAAGATTGTCGTTAGCAACAATAGGATTAAGATGCGGTTTAGGAATCAAGTTTTTAAAGTGGTTGCCCAGATTTCTACAGGAAGTCTAGATCAGATGCGACCGCATTTTTTTTAAAGTCCTGGCGAACGGCAACAGGGAAACTTGCGGGGTCCAGATAATTGAGAGTGGAAAGTGGTTCGACCAGGGAACCGGGATGGACTCAGTTACCACAAGATCCTGGAGATTCGTGTATATGGGGTCAAGCAGATGACCTTGATTATGGGTAGGAAATGTTTCCAGACCTTCGATGAGATCCTGAGTCGAGGTGGAATTCAGGTCATCAACATGTACATTAAAATCACACAAAATAGGAAAATGTGAGGAAAGGCTGGCACAAAAATCGCCCAACGCTACTGGTGGGCGATATATTAAAATTCCTGAAAAGGTGCAGGCAGACGAAAAGCTGACTGCGAAGGTTAAGCCCTCGCAGTCGGGTAAAGGATTTCTAGTGGACCTGCATCTATACCTATTTTTATAAATAATAGCAATTCCACCACCTCGGCCGCTATCTCGGTCTTGCCTCAAAATGGTATAGTTACGGGGGGAGAGCTTGAACTTTGGCAATGTCTGTGTCCTTACTTAACCATGTTCAGGACTTTTATCTTCGAAAAGTAAGTGTAATTCAGTGAATGTTTAGGGAGCGATCGACAGTTGAGTGATAATATCATAATTATTTCCTTGACTTCTGTGGTGGCAAAAGGAGGAATAGTAAGGCAACATTTTAAATCACAATGAGGACAGGAGATACTCCGTGTATCGGGAGCCATAATATGCACACACTCAATCTTAGTCTCGCCTCTAACTCTGGTAAGCTGTTCCCTGTTGTAGCAGAGAATGACCGGAGTGAGAGTGGCAGGGGTTCTGGCCCCTAGGCCCGGTCTGGCGCGGACTGGCCTGCCTTTGGAATGCCAGCGGCGCACCCGCTGAGCGTGTCCACTGCACGGATGCGTTGTTGGCTTAATTTAAAGCCACGTGTCCGTGCCAGCTTCGGGAAAAACTAGAGCGCTGACCTGAATTACGTCATGGATTAACCAAAGGTCCCCCAGAGCATTGAACACAGCTCGTAGTGCCCCCAAAAGTTAAAACACACAGTAAGTACTGAATTAAAACATAACTCACATTCAATAAAAGTTCTATTAAATATTCTATTGCATGTTAAAACCTCATGCTCCTGACCGTGATCAGAGCGAGAAGAGGCGTCACAGCACGGGTGCGTCGTGGTCTGAATTTAAAGCCGAGTGTCCCCATCATTGTCGGGAAAAACTAGAGCGTGTAATGTTCTCGTTTTCCCCCCAAAGATGACGCTGCAACCTTGGTGCTGGTTAACCATGTTTTATTAGATACGTCTATCCCTAAAGAGCGCCGAGCCTCTACTGCCCGTACCGGCTCTTCGCGCCAATGATTAACGCAGCGCGCGCAGCCTTACGCGGGCGTGGCACGTCACGTGGCTTACGTGACGTGCATACACTAGAGCGCGCTACTACATATCTCCCATTTTTTCCAACGCAACAGCAATAACTCACAGTCCACTGTTCATTTCATAGTCTCTGAATCTGGCTGGTTTGACCACCACCCTACCCCTGCGGGTCAGTCTTACCGGGGTGTTGGTGGTCTCACTTTCGTAGCTTCCTTCACTCGCCTGCGCGGCCGCGCCTCCTTCTCTCTCATTCCGACATCCTCCTGCCATCTGCTCCTGATCATTCACCACTGTCTCTAGTTCTTGTGGGCCTTCTCCGCCCTCCCCAGCCATGGTCTCTGGGGGCTCCTGCTCGGCTGATTCAGTCCCTTCATCTCCGAAGTCTGTAGCGCTTTGGTCCCAGTTTAAGATTTTGTTGCATCTTGCCATGCGGTCCTGCGACCACACATTCCCGTCGCTCAGCAAGGCTGCTCTGCCCAGGACTTCTTTCACTTGCATGGGCTTGCTATATTTGCTCTCCCCCTTCCTCTACGCAGTGGCTAACCTTACTCGTACCCATTCTCCTTTCTCTAGGCCAGTGCTCCGTACATTTCTTCTGTTGTCGTAGTGTTTAGTGTAGACTGCCTGAGCTTTCTCAAGGTTGGCTCGCACCACGGCGGGGAACCATTCGCTCGTGACGGTTTTTTCTTTCCACACTCTGTTGTCTTGGGTAAATGGTTCACGTCCTCTCAATATCTGGAACGGGCTGTAGCCCGTACTTGTGGGAGTGATCCTATAGGCCCAGACCATGTGCCAGATTTCCACTTCCCAGTCCTTGTCGTCGGATATGGCAGCTTGGATCGATCCCATCACCACCCTGTTGAACCGCTCCACTAGGCCGTTCCCGGCGGGGTGGTATATGGCTGTGTGTTTGGCTACAATGCCGTTCCTGCGCATGACGTTATTCCACCTCTCTGACTTGAACTGGGGTCCATTGTCACTGAGCACAGTCTTAGGGATACCTTCCCTCACAAACGTTTCTGCCAGGAATTTTATGATGGTTTCTGCGTCCATGGTCTCTCCTATCATTATTTCGGGCCATTTCGAGTACCGGTCCACCATGACGCACACGTACTTTTGGATTCCTCGTATGTCCAGAATTGGGCCCAGAATGTCCACACTCAATTCCTCCCATGGGTTCCTCGGCAGCTCAAATTTCCCCAGTTCTGGACGGAGTGGCTTGAGGGCTTTATCAGCCCTTTGGAATCTATTGCATTTCCTTACGTGCCTTTCCGCTCTCAAGTCCATTCCCGGCCACCAGTAGTCTTTTCTGGCCCTCAATCTTAGTTTGCAGATTCCAAGATGCCCTTCGTGGAGTATGTCCAACAGCTTGTTGATGATGTTCGCTGGCGGAATTACTTTCTCCCCCCTGTGCACAAACACTCCCTTGTCGTCCATCGACAGTTCTTCTCTGATTTCATAGTAGGGTTTGAGTTCCGCCTCGATTAGCCTCTTCTCAGGCCATCCTTGGGTGACGAACTTCTTTACTTCCTTCAACGCCAAGTCCTCCTCATATGCCTGTCTCCATTCTTGGAGGCTGATGGACGCCTCCTGATCTTTGGTGAGCGCCACCCATTCTTCAATTCCTGCATTATTCTCCTCGCTTGGTTCCATGGCGGCCGCCCTGCTTAGATAGTCCGCCACTCTGTTCTTGTTTCTTGGTATGTGCTCTACGTCGTACCTGAACTCTAGTAGTTTCAGTGACATCTTGGAGATCCTGGGTGTTGCCTCGGCGTGCCCACTCGACGTTAGCACCTTCAGCAGGGATTTATGATCCGTTCTTAGTAGAAACCGTGTGCCCCACAGAAATTGTCTGAACCTCGATGTAGCCCACACCACTGCCAACATCTCCTTTTCTATCACGCTGTACCTCTTCTCGGTGTCAGACAGTGTGCGGGATGCGAAGCTTATGGTGTCCATTTGTCCTTGTCCCCTGTCCTGCATGAGGACCGCCCCCAGTCCTTTATCGCTGGCATCCGTGGTCAGGACTGTTCTTCCTTGGGGGTCGTACCCTTGGAGTGGAATGGCCTCAGCGATTGCCTTCTTGACTGCCTCAAATTCACCTTGTTCCTCTTCTGACCAGTGGAACTCTGTGTTATCTCGTGTTAGTTGTCTCATGTGGTGAGTCTTCGAGGCGAAATGTTGCACAAACTTGCCATAATATTCTGCCATGCCGATAAATGATCTGACTTCATCTTTGTTGGTAGGTGGGGGTGCCTCGCAGATTGCCTTGGCATTTTCAGCCTTTGGGGTCACTCCTTCCACCCCTATTTCGTGACCCAGGTATGTCACTGATTCCATTCCTATGCGGCACTTGGACCATTCCGCCGTGAGGCCTTTCCCTTCCAAGATCTGTAGCACCTTCTCAAGTTTTGCGTCGTGGTCCGGCTTATCTCGGCCCATCACCAGGATGTCGTCCTGGAAGTATTGGACTCCGGTGGTTTTCTGAAAGAGCTGGTGCATTAACTTCTGGAAGACCGCTGCCGCTGAGGCCAACCCAAATGGCATGCGGCGGAATTGATAACATCCAAATGGGGTAATAAACGATGTGAGATGGCGGCTCTCCGGATGTAGGGCAATCTGGTGGTAGGCGGAAGTCAAATCGATGGTGGAGTACCATTTGATGCCCCGGGTGCTGGCCAGCATCTCCTCAATTCTCGGTAGGGGGAACTTTTCCACCACGATGTTCTCATTGAGCTCCCTGAGGTCAACGCACAGCCTGACCTTGCCGCTAGGTTTCTTAACTACCACCAAGGGCGCCAGCCATTCCGCGCACGTGATGGGCTCGATGATCCCTTTCCTTTCCAGGTCCTGGAGTTCTTCCTGGACTGCCTCCCGTACCGCAATGGGGATATTCCTGGCCTTGTGTGCCACTGGCACCGCCTTGTCTTTCAGGATTATTTTGTGTGAGAATTTTTCTAACCTCCCCACCGTGCCGCCAAACACCTTGGGGAATGCGTTTCTCCATTTGTCCAGGTCTGGCCAAGTTCCTTGTTCCGTTAACAAGATCTGTTCCTTGCCTCCTGGGTCCAGCTTGATGCCTAGGTCGCCCTGGTCCAGCCACCCCAGCACAGAGGGACCTTTCTCCGACACATAGAGTTTGCAGTAGGCGGATCGGCCCCGGAACTTGAATCTCAACGGTCGAAAACCCGCCATTGGAATGCGGTCCCCGTTGTATGTGACCGGGCGGATGTCCAGTCTTTCCAGTTCTGGGCCTAAACGTGGTGTGAATTTCTCCTCCCATACTGCCCTCTGGACGATGGTGTACGGTGAGCCGGTGTCGGCCACCACGCTGATCATGATTCCTCCTATGGCCATCTCCAAGACGGGTTTCATAGTTCTTTTGCCGTCGATGCTCATGATTTGTCCATCCACTCCAAGTACCTGGTCATATATGCATAATACCGTGACCACATCTTCCTCCGTTGCCTCCTCCAGGGTGTCGCTGTCCTGGCCAACGAATCTCACCGTGCCTTTGGAGTCCTTTTTTCTACACACCTTCTCATAGTGTCCGATTATCCCACAGTACATGCATTTGGCGCAAAACGCAGGACATTTTCTATTGTGTGCTTCGTGTGCCCAGTTTCCGCACCTGTAACATGGCTTCCGGTTGGTTCCCGCTTGCTTTCCTTGTGGACCCCCATTGCTATTCCACCTGGTGTTTCCTCTGTCCACTGTCTTCTTGTTCTGGTGGTCCTTACGGGGCTCCTCATCGTCCACTTTGTTTATCATGGCACTGGACGCTGTCTCTTTCTTTGTTGCGTCCGCAAACCTCCTTGCCAGTTCTGCCCTCTTAATGATGACCATTACGTCTTTCAGGGTGGTGTCTCCACTGGCCCACAGCTTGTCTTGCACGGATGTGCATGTGGTGTGCATCACCACCTGGTCTTTTATGAACTCTTCCCCCCAATTGTCATTGTCACGGCTGCTGATCCTCAGGGTCAGAATGATGCTCAAATGGGGTCCACCTCCAGACGTCCCCGCACTCTACTTAATTTCTTCAGAGTGCAAGGCAGTCAGGCGAGGGAAAAATTAGGTAGAAAACAGGAACATCCAGGACAGGGACCTGAAATGATAAAAGGAACACGTTAACCTACAGTTCCCTAATCTCCTGAATCGAATCTCTCGAGTACTGATAAGGCCCCTCACCTGATAATGCTCAGGATACGACCCATCCCTTGATTGTATACCTTCTCGGGCTAAAGACAAGAAAACAAAACAACAGTCAAGGCCCCCCTGTAACCCCCTATGTCTCATGTGTAATGTCCCCTAATATACAACACACATTCACTCACCAGATGCCATAAGAAGGAGAGTATTGTGGAGTGCACAGGCAGACTAAGGAAAGATCAGTCTCTTCCCCAAGCTCTTAACCGATGGATGATAATTTCCAATGTTCCTGATATAAATGAAAAATAAAGCCAAACTTAAATGTAGCCTACCGGCTCTTCGAACTAGACAGTAAATGTTCCAAGTAGAATCCACACACGAACCACAGGAGGGTGCAATCCCCGCGTCTCCTGTTTCACTAACCAACACTATCACAGTCTCGATGTGTATTGAAGGGGGAAATCCGAGCGTCTTCAATACACACCCAAAAAGTTGCAAAAGAACAACACGAAAGCGCGGAGGGGGCAATCCTGCGTCTCACGCGCTAAAGAAACAAAACACCAGCCGGTGTTCATAACGCGGTTGTTTGTTTGCGTTAGTGTGAGTAAATCGAAGGGGGCAATCCAGCGTCTCCGACTTCACTCACCCCTCTAACACGGTGATACCGCAAGAGCGCTGAGGGAGCAATCCGGCGTCTCACGCGCTTCGCGTGTAATCACCGCTAGGCGATACAGAAGGTCTTGGTCTTCACTCGGCTTCTCCAACTTGCTCCACAGCCGCAGAGCAAGGACGAACCACGCCTCCCCAGCAGAACCACGGGGACGGGGCGTTCGCCAACAACAGCAGACTATTGGACAAAATCACGAGCACCAGTTACAAGCTGCCACAGGACTTTATGCTCTTCTGAAGGCAACCCAATATGCAAGGCATGCTGGTACATGTAGTCTAATGTTTAGGCAGGCACCCATGTCAGACCCTGACAGTCATAC
This sequence comes from Lissotriton vulgaris, assembly GCF_964263255.1. NCBI lineage: Eukaryota > Metazoa > Chordata > Amphibia > Caudata > Salamandridae > Lissotriton > Lissotriton vulgaris. The sequence goes on from NC_141689.1 coordinate 656,733,791, forward strand.
TTGCACATGGCTGCAAGACGTTTTAATGCTGCCACATACTCTTCTACTGTTTCTCCTGGGCGTTGCTTTCTTTGTTGAAAGTTAAATCTGTTCACCGACACGCACACAGCCGGTCTGAAGTGTTCGTTGAGGTCGTCGATCGAATGGGCGTACACGTCGTCGTCTGTGCTGGCTCTTTGCTTTGGCACCAAACATTTGTAGACCCTCAACCCTTCGGGGCCTAAGTTCAATAGCAAGATGCGTTTCTTCCTCGATGGTTTAAATGTCTCTTCATTCTCATCTTCTAGAACCCCGATGAAGTTGTCAATATACTCTCTCCAGTCCTCCCACTTCATCAGCGGTTCTCCCGGTCTGGGTAGAAACTGCACCGGCGCCATCGCATATCCTGTTTGCGCACTCATCCTTTCGCTCTTGACCGTGGGCTGGTGGCTCGTTTGGCCCCTGGGGCTTCCCGGCACGCTGTCTTGTTCTTCCTTGTCTGCGTGGTTCTGGGGACTACCTGCGTCAGCCCCCTCGCTCTTTACTAGGGTATCCAGCTCGTTCTTTTGACTAGGTGGACGCTGGCCCTATATGGCGCGCTTCTTGCGACGTCTTCCTCGGGTCTGTCCCTTTTCCAGGCCGTAGTTCGACCCCCTGGGATACTCAGGGCTGCTTGGCTCTGCCGCGCTCTTTAGGGTACCTGTTTGGTAGCCGTTGTTCTGCTGGCTCTCTGGTTCGCGGTGGTGCTAGCGTCTCCTGCCGCCGTTGTTTTGCTGTGTCCCTCGGCGGGGTTTTCTTGCTGTGGGGGGTTGGGGATCGGCTATCCCATCCTCGTCGCCATTGTAATGTTCTCGTTTTCCCCCCAAAGATGACGCTGCAACCTTGGTGCTGGTTAACCGTGTTTTATTAGATACGTCTATCCCTAAAGAGCGCCGAGCCTCTACTGCCCGTACCGGCTCTTCGCGCCAATGATTAACGCAGCGCGCGCAGCCTTACACGGGCGTGGCACGTCACGTGGCTTACGTGACATGCATACACTAGAGCGCGCTACTACAGAGCGCTGACCTGAATTACATTGTGGATTAACCAAAGCTCCCACCGAGCATTGAACACAGCTCGTAGTGCCCCCAAAAGTTAAAACACACAGTAAGTACTGAATTAAAAGATAACTCGCATTCAATAAAAGTTCTATTAAAATTTTTATTGCATGTTAAAACCTCCTGCTCCTGACGGTGATCAGAGCGAAAAGAGGTGTCACAGCGTGGGTGCGTCGTCGGCTGAATTTAAAGCCGAGTGTCCGCTCCAGCGTTGGGAAAAACTAGAGCGCTGACCTGAATTACGTGGTGGAATAACCAAAGGTTCCCCCGAGCACTGAACACAGCTCGTAGTGCCCCCAAAAGTTAAAACACACAGTAAATACTGTATTAAAACATAACTCACATTCAATAAAAGTTCTATTAAAAATTCTATTGCACGTTAAAACCTTCCTCTCTTGACAGTGATCAGAGCGAGAAGAGGCGCCACGTGTTTAGAGATAATAAGAAATATTCTAGTCTTCCGGCATATTTCAGCCGCTTAAAGATACAGGCCCCTTTCAGGTTTGATGGGGATCTGCCATTACAAGCAGATAACCCTAATTTTAGTGTTGTTCCTTGTAATTGATTCACTTATGGCAAGCCCCTCTTTGCTTTGGAAATGCCCAGTTTTCGCATATGTCAAATGGCATCCCCTCCTCTGCTATGCTCACATCACAATTAATAGGAGGGTTGAATGACACATTTAGATCACCAGCTACTATTACATACGCATCATGTTCATCTAAAAATTCCAGCGTTGGTGATTACTTCTATGCACCAATGGGCATGTTATGTACATTAACCAGGTAAACACAAGTATTACCTTCACTTAAGGAAAGGCCAAGTATATCAAGAGAAGATCCAGGGAACCTCTTGACCTTGCAATCTAGATAATTCTTTAACTAGATAATGAGGTCCCCAGCAGGGTGGCCTCTATTCCTGGCAACAGTAGGTGAATAGAAGGTTGAATACCACATTTAAAATGAGGATCTGCTCCACACGTCTCTTGGAATATGCAGATTTCGAAGTCAACTATGAAATAACCCCAAGGTGGATCAGCTAGTTTTGTTTTAAACCAGCGGCGTTCCATGATACTAAGCTCCAAGATGGGCGATTTGAGGCCTGCTTTTTACTATCTTTACCAATGGAATGAATATTTGCAGAAAAAGGTTTAAGATGAAAGCCATCATCAGAGCCCGTAACGTCACCTAGGAGTTATAGTGTTTCAAATTGGGATGATGTCACTACAGGGCTGGGTATTGTATCCAGTCAGTCTATTCCTCCGAGGTCACTCAGGGCAAGAAACCTGTTTTTACTTGTAATCCAATGGGGGCCTATAATTGAATTTGGAATCATTTTGGACACGGAGAACCCTGCTGCCTGTCAAGACGCCTATCATCCTGCCGAGGGGGCTTACCTTGAAAAACAATCATAGCCCAGCCTTACAGCGCCCTGCCCGCCTCCCGCCGCTCGCTGGTGAAGCGCAGCCGCCGAGTGGAGAGCGGGGCAGGAAACCACAAAACCCATCAGCCCATGCGGGCTGCGACGCCTGAAACCGCGCCAGGAGGCGCTTAAAATCAGTGTCAGCCCTGACGAGGGGGGAATCATTTTGGACACGGAGAACCCTGCTGCCTGTCAAGACGCCTATCATCCTGCCGAGGGGGCTTACCTTGAAAAACAATCATAGCCCAGCCTTACAGCGCCCTGCCCGCCTCCCACCGCTCGCTGGTTAAGCGCAGCCGCCGAGTGGAGAGCGGGGCAGGAAACCACAAAACCCATCAGCCCATGCGGGCTGCGACGCCTGAAACCGCGCCAGGAGGCGCTTAAAATCAGCGTCAGCCCTGACGAGGGGGGAATCATTTTGGACACGGAGAACCCTGCTGCCTGTCAAGACGCCTATCATCCTGCCGAGGGGGCTTACCTTGAAAAACAATCATAGCCCAGCCTTACAGCGCCCTGCCCGCCTCCCGCCGCTCGCTGGTGAAGCGCAGCTGTCGAGTGGCGAGCGGGGCAGGAAACCACAAAACCCATCAGCCCATGAGGGCTGCGACGCCTGAAACCGCGCCAGGAGGCGGTTAAAATCAGCGTCAGCCCTGACGAGGGGGGAATCATTTTGGACACGGAGAACCCTGCTGCCTGTCAAGACGCCTATCATCCTGCCGAGGGGGCATACCTTGAAAAACAATCATAGCCCAGCCTTACAGTGCCCTGCCCGCCTCCCGCCGCTCGCTGGTGAAGCGCAGCCGCCGAGTGGAGAGCGGGGCAGGAAACCACAAAACCCATCAGCCCATGCGGGCTGCGACACCTGAAACCGCGCCAGGAGGCGCTTAAAATCAGTGTCAGCCCCGCCTCGCGGGACGCCGGGCAAAGGGCGGGCCGTCTGTGGCCGTCCGGGGCCGAAGGCGGCCGGGCTGGGCACTCCCTCTAACGTCGGACCTGCTATCATCTTCAGGTATTTAATCACTGCCCCTGTCATTGAGTAGTGTTTGCATAGCTCGCTCGCCGTATACTAAACTAACCCCTTTGGAGCATAGGGGTATTGCGGGCCTGCTGAGCATTTCTCATTACATCAAAACACGCTTATAGGGTTGGCATTATGTCTGGGGTTGAACTGAACTCCTCGCTACCCTCAACTATTGGAGTAAGCATACTGGGTCCTCTTGACAAATTCTTTGCACGGGCGAAAAGGGACATAGATAGAGAAATAGAGTTGGCTGAATGGAGAGCAGAGCGCCGCCTCTCTATCGAATTACTAAAACAGAAACCCTTAGTACCCGCAATAATTGAGGTAACTTCAACGCCAAAAAATTCAACAGTGGGACAGTCAGATATAGACCTATTCAACACAAATGACACCCCCCTGATTTTTAAAGAAGGCCTACCTGAAACAACTCACAAGGAGCTCGCAAGCCCCATTAACACCACCCAAATACTACTGGAACCTGCCGAGGTTATTGTGTTGAACTCCCCAATAGATCCGGATGTAGATGTGCCATGTTACTCCTCCCCCGTAGTCATTTCCCTTATGGAGGAGGGGACACAAGGGAAAAACACATAGCTAACCCACCAGCAGGTAAAACACAGAGCAAGAGAAGCTATGAAGTATGCCATTCTCCGCCAAGGAAAAAGAAGAGAAAGCCAGGGGGCAGAAAAAGGTCCATAACTACAAAAACACCACTGCTAACAAAGAATCCCACAGATAAAATTAATAAGGCCACTGTGAAAGAAGTACCAAGCCAGCCACAAGCGGAGTTGAGTGTGCCCTCATCAAGTAAGACGCATGGAGGGCTTGTAGAGGACATTGAACGCCTCCTAAGATCCTTTATGCTCCCCATTTTAGAGAGGGTTAAAAGGATGGGAGAAACCATGGATCGTATATTGGAAATACAAACATCCAACGTAGCAGGACGAAGCAATGGAAGGATAATGGCCAAGTAGACACACATCCACCACAGAACATCGTGACCCACACTAAGGACCAGCCAAAAAAACCCTTACTCATAATGATAAAAACGTGAAACCAATGGACACTCCGGTATCTTAGGAGGGAAAAACTAAAACCATGTCCAAAAAGGTCCCCGCAGCTGCAGATGTGAGTAGAACAAACATTCCACCATAAAACCCGCACAAAACAAAATATAAAGGAAATGTAGATCTACCCCCAGAGTCATTGAATTATGTCATTATTTTGACTGGGGTCCCTAGGGTACCAGCGGGGTAGCATAGAGCTAGACACTAGCTTGAAAAATAAAGTTACTCATTGGCTGCGGACTAACAGACCACTCCCACCACATCTAAATGGGGAGATAGTCTCTGTTAGACGCTGTGATTGGGTGGGTGTCAGACCAAAAGAAATAGAAGGTGATGTGATCATCATAAACTTCAGGGACTATAGGGTGGTTAACCATATCTCTGACTGGTTCTCGGGAAGGCAGGAGGGGAGTGTAACCACCCGAAATGTGAGTTATTTTTACCCTGAAGGTATGATGAAGCCCCGTGCCCATCTCCCAAAATGGGGTCACCTCAATTTACACGCACCCGCTAACTATAGACAGCACCCCAGCCTAAGTAGGCACAGGTACAATGATCCGCCACCTACCACCTTGCCGCATTATCCCAATAGATTTGATCACTGTCCAGGTAATAACTATCATCCTACAAACCCAATACCTTCCTATTGGAATATTCCACTCCATAACCTCTTTGAACCACTCTCAGGTCTAGACCTAAACGATTGACTTGATAAACCAAAAATTAAGTCAAACGGCAAACAGGCGAGGGAAAAGGAAGGTATGTATAAGAGCCTCTCATCTGACCAGAGAGTGGGAAGTAAGAGGAATGAAACCACAGTTAATGAAATAGGGATGATGAATAACACCAAAAAGGTAAATTGTATTATGGGTAAGGGCAATGACATTATAACAGAGAGGGCAATAAGGAAGAATGTTGTGGGAAAACCGAATTTGAATACTGTAACTAAAGTTAGAAATACAACAAATCAAAGAAATAAGACCAAAAGAACGGCAAATAAGTGTAGTAACGTGGAATGTGTGTGGGATTGCCAACAAAGTGACAGAAACTCTTTGGGGAGAGTTCGTTACCAACGTTGATATACTTTGTGTCCAGGAAACATGGGTTTTAACTGAAGTGCATATAGATGGCTTTAAAACTTTTCATGTCCCTGCAGTAACCTCCAGCCATGGTAGACATAAAGGGGGCCTATGTGTTTATGTGTCCAATCATCTCAATACCAGTACCTGTGTAGGTAGATCAACGTCACCCTACTTTCAATCTGTCACTATTCACCTAAATTGTAGAAATGTGCTGATAGTTGTTAATTTTTATAATAATATTGAAAACACACATTTCAGGGAAGAACTAATGAGAGTGTCTAAAGAAATGAGGGAGGTAAAACCCTTAAAAGGGAAGGAATTAATCTGGGTTTGGGTTGGGGATTTTAACGTGAACATATGTACTAGTGAAACATGTGGTTTCCAGGAATATGGGGATGGGGAACATGGGGATAGCAGTCACTTTGTACACCATACTAAAGGGGAAATTTTAAATGACATTATGGCCAAGTTTGACCTGGGGCTTGCTAACAGGTTATGCTACCCCAAGGTTAAGTTCACCCCCACCTTTATGGCAAGAGGACTTCACTCAATTATTGATTTTATAATTCTCCCAAATAGGTTTGATAGCAGGGTGACGAACTTTGAAACTCTTGCTATGGGCCTGAGCGATCACCTACCGTTAAAGATTCACCTTAATATACCGGGTATTAAAACAACCTCACTAACTGAAACCTTATCATGGACCCAAAATTTAGCGGTAGCACGCCAAAATGGTATTGCTTTAAAATGGTGCATGACCAACCCTGAAAAAGCCTTACAAAGAATCGTGCATGATGCTCTTCCTTCACTACTTGTATGCTTAGAGGATAATCCCACAAGTGGAGAAATATTGGAGGCATTTAATAACATCACAGGGACTATACATGGTGTTCTGACCAGGAAGTGTTCAAAAAAGAACAATACTCCCAAGGGTTGGTTTGACACCCAGTGTACTAACGCACACAAAGCCCTAAAAAAGGCCCTAAAAGACCCATTAAGGGATTATGATACAATTAGAACACTAAGGAAAGCATATAAAGTAGTAAGAGACCAAAGAAAGAAAGCAATCAAGGAAAAGGCTTGGCAAGACTTACTGGAGGCAGCGGAAAGCAGAGACCCCAAGTTATTTTGGCAGGTAGTCAACTCACCATTTATTAACAACAAGGTGACAGCTAAAATGGAAATTGCTATTGATGAATATGCCTGGGTGGAGTTTTTCTCAAAATTGTATTGTAACGCCCAAAATGAGTCACAATTACAGAGCAAGCATCACCCGATCCCATTAGAGTTTGAACTAGAGGAGGTCAAGGCAGCTATTAAGTCCACTCAGAATAATAAAGCCCCGGGACCAGATGGGATCCCAAGTGATCTTTATAAAATGAACACAGATCTTTGGGCACCTGTTTGTCTACGAGTAATGGGGGCCTGCTGTGAAATTGGTTTTGTTAAAACTTGGGCAGAATCATTGATCATCCCAATATATAAAAAGGGGGATAGGGAAAGCCCATCAAATTATAGACCGATATCACTATTAGACTCTCTAGTGAAAATCGCAGGAAGAGTAGTCTTGACTAGGCTCCAGGACTGGGCAGAAGAACAGAATATTTTGACCCCAGTACAATATGGATTCTGGCTAGGGATGGGTACCGTGGAACAAGTGTTACATTTTGTCCTATTACAGGGGAAATACACTAGTGCCAAAGAGGGTTGTTTTTACGCAATCTTCGTCGACCTTTCGTCGGCGTTTGATTGTGTTATACACAACAAACTATGGACAACATTAGAGGAGATGAAGGTGGACCCTTCGATAGTCCTCTTTTTAAGACAACTATACTTGAATGCCTCTGCCAGAGTAAGGTACGGTTTGGGAGGGGAATGCACAGGGTCTTTCCGCATACAGAAGGGGGTGAGGCAAGGATGCGTGCTGGCCCAATTTCTTTTCTCATTATACACTAACAGCTTGGAGAAGGAATTGGGTGCCAGCAATATTGACTCTCCCAAGGCCGGGAATAGGCATATCAGTTCCCTTTTGTATGCAGATGACGCTGTGTTGATGGCAAGAACAAAGGTTGGCGCACAAAAAGTATTAAACAGATACATAACTTACATGGAAGAGAGGGGCCTCAAACTGAACGCTAAAAAGTCCTTTGTGATGGCATCTGGCAAAGGTGGAGCCAGATGTAAACAACTTAACGCGGCAGGCACTCTACTACAAGCCACAAAAACATTCCCATACTTAGGAGTCACAATCGAGGCAACAGGGGGCTGGTGTCCCGAGGTAAAAAATAGAGCGCTAGCATTTAAACGCTCGGTTGTGGCTATAAAGCACTTTGCTAGCAAATTGGGCAGAAAACAACCAGAAATAATGCTCAGTATATATGTGGCCAAGTGCAGAAGTATTGCCCTGTATGGGGCAGGGATATGGGAATATCATGATGTGACGGTGCTCCAGATTATCGAAAATAACTTCTTTCGATATCTCCTGTCCCTCCCAAAAAGTACGTCAAATTATAATTGTCATGTAGAACTAGGAATGGATTACCTGACAGACTTGATTAAAATCCAGCCAATTCTTCTCTGGAGGAGAATTTGGGCGACGCCAGAATTGGGCCTAAACCGAGAAGTCATCATGGACATCAAGGCATTAGCCAATGTAAAAAGAATCAAATGGCTTGAGTACGCGAGGAAAGCCTTGACGGACATCGAAAGGCCTGAATGGTATCATAAACCTGAACTAATTGGGAAAATCCCTAAGAAAGCCTTAAAAAATCTATGTATGGAACATTTTAACACCCTAAGAGTTGGGAACGAAGTCAGCAAAAGAACTGTGCTCGACCATCAGCCGCTGTTGACTACTTATAAAATACAACCATACTTAACTTTCGTTACCCTGGGATTTGAACGCTTTGTCCTGACTAGATTCAGGTTTAATATTTTCCACCACCTGGTCTCATATCCGGAGAAAAATGACTGGAATAGAACTTTGGCCCCATGTGACAATATATCCACCCAGTCTACCTTCCATCTTGTACTATTTTGCAAACTGTATAAAAAAGAGCGTGCGAGATGGCTGAAATATTATTTAAGAGTTGGGGCTTGGAGGCAATGTAGGCCGGCTTACCTAAATCTCCAACAACTAGGAAACCCTTTATGTATTAGCTCTATGTCGATGTTTTTAAAAAGTGTTGTAAAATCACGGAATCTACCATGAAGTCATCAATTATCGATTAATCACCCAAACTTGATTTAATACCTTTTTATAACTATTTATTATATGTATTTGTAATGTGAAATTTTTGTATGAACTACTTTTATGATTTTTAACTAAGGTGAAAATCGAATAAAGTAATTGAATTTGTTAAGTGGGCCACTTTGGGCAATCATCTTTTTTTGTTATTAAAAGTAGCCTAGGGGAAGTGAGGAAATCCTGGTTCTCTTACTATTGCTATGCTTTCACATCTTCATTATGTTTCTTAAATTAGAGGGTTTCTGAAAATTTACCACCACACAATCCCCATAAATGTCCTGGCTTGAATTTCCCACCTGCTCAACCCTCAGCACCATCAAAATCTCATTTATGTCCCTCGGGATGAAATGTTTATGTTTGCTAAGACAATCTGCAGGCCTATTATGTATCTCCTCTCAAGACTCGGTCTCATCACGTCTAAGTGGTGGGGACTCCTGCCAGCACCAGACTGTACGGGCAAGTTGTGGGGGGCAAGTTCAGTGTGTCTTTGATGCGAATACAACATACTCCACTTGGGTCTTGGTTAAGTGCTCTATCCCCAGGAAGCCCTAGGTACAATACATCTGTGTTGCAAGTGTGACAAGGTCCTCCCTCCGGCCTGGTTGTTCCAGGTTTTAAATGATTTTGCTGGACACCCGCGTTACTTACAGAGGCTAAACATATTCCTGTATTTTGACATCCCCTTCACGAGAGGCAGAGTTTCTCATCTGCACGGAGGGATGCTTCTGGCTACAGTGGCATTTGACTGGTTGGATTTAGCTGTCATACGGTTCTCAATACAATCGAGTCGCTCCATAATCGGTTTCAGTCTCTCCTCCACAATGACTCTAAATGTCCCACATAAGGTATCATAATTTACGGAATCAGAGGCTACAGAATCTGATGGCTGAGTTAATTGTAACCGATTCTGTACTTGAAGCCAGGAGGAGAGTTGGACCTGTTGCTGGTCATTTTGTTTTCTTTTTGCCACTAGATATTTACCTGCTAGCTTTTTCTTCTTGACACCGGCCATAATTGTGACCGTGTATTGGACAGGGTATTGTAGGGGCAACAGGGCACTAGGACAGATTCCACATTACCATTTACAATGTCGTAGGCACTGACTACAATGTTCATTCGTACCAAAGTCTCAGTATCAGGAGACCTTGGCCCTCTGCCATCGGTAATGGAAAGATCTCCACAATCAATTAAAGTAGGACGGTGCTCCAACGATAACCTGTGATAAAATGGAATTTTCATCCTAACTGTAGGCGTGCATCATAATAGTGTTTAGAATGCACTTGTTGTATTAACGTGAAGTGTTAGAATTTGAAATGTATTAACATGAATATGGTGTATTTTAGGCCAGCAGGAAACATTACCTGAAGAACTCGTGGTGTGCAGTTGACACTTATTCGTACATTAAATGTGCTTATTATTTATGTTATTTCATATATAGGTAAATGCACTAGTTGAAATTGCACTAGTGTTATGTGATTTTGTTAAGCTTGTATGTTGTTTCTCTTATGTTAGCTGAAATTTGTAGGCCTAAAATGCAAGTCCCTGAGACTCGTTTTAGAATTATCCTATGAATTTCATGTGTGCTGTGGACTCTGCTCTTTCTCACATTTTGTGTTGCAGGTGAAGAAGTGCTCATTTGATAGAATAATGTTTTTGTTTTACTAGTCAGGCAAGGAGGGAGGAAGTTACAATTAAGTAGCTTGAATCGATAAAGGAAGGCCGTTGTGCTTCACACAGGAGAAGGCCTGGGAACCAAGGACAAATTGTATCAAGGAAGGTACACCGTCGAAACATTTCCTTCAGGACTGTACCCAGGGTGGATGGCGTGATCCGAAGTGCATCCTGGGATTGCTACAAGGGGATAACTGATTGGTGTACCTAGGGATAGTGTGCCACTTCTATCTTGCCTTCAGAAAGAAAGCATCCTAGAGCGAGCGCAGTCTTTGGTAGCTTTATACTACTTGAACCATTGAACCTGGGGAACCTTCTTAGGGAGACTCGACTTACTGACACCTTTTAATTTTCTTCCTGAAAATGCTAATTGAGGGATTTCACCTTAGTGTTAGTGTAGGGATAGATTTAATGCTTTTCACCCATCAACCCTTGATGCAGGGATAATCAGACTTATGCTTCTTCATTTTCTGTATTCTACTTGAATGAATTGTGCTGCTTATGCTGCACGGGCTTAACTGGATGTGCAGATTTTGGCTTCATGCTGATTCCTCTGTATTTCTATAGACTTGTGTTGAGGTGTTTCTATGTTCAATAATTTTTGGCTCTGTAATAAACTAACTAACTTCAAATAGGTGTCCGTAGGTTCCTAATGACTTTTCTAATTAACCTTAAATAGTTGTCCGTGGGTTTTTAAGAATCCAAAGGAATCATTGGCTAATTGATCATCTTGTTAATGACCTTTCTCCCCTTAACACTTTCATGCTGCAAAAAAAGAACCATCAGAGTGTGACTCTAGAACAGTCTAGAACTTATGGACCCAACTCTTTCAGTTGGTAGCAGTGTTGGATGGTTCGCACATGAAGTAAGGGGAGAATCTGGAAGTAGTCTAGAAACCCCGAACTAGAGCCCAGTGATCAAGATGAAAGGTGACGGAATGTGTCGAAGATCGACAGAGTTTGATGGTGCGGTGAGATCAGCGTCGGAAGGAGGAGTGAGTATTAATAGGGTGTTGTGGTGTATTTGATTGCAGGAATGATTTGATTGTGTGATGTCTTGCAGAGTTGGGAATAAGAGTTGAGGGAATGCGGTTTTTGACTGGACGTGGTCCAAGGATTACAATTTGAGTTGCATGTCCTGAAGTGGCCTAAGATCCCGGGATTTTTATTAAAAGTTGTAGAAGACACAGAGATGTGACTGTCTGACCAAAGTACTGAGAGATTGTCTTGAGACGTCATCAGCAGTTCCACATAAGACAGGGAACTTTGTGTGAATGGGACGTATGGTAATCACTTAGTGAACCTTGTGTACAGGGGTTAACTATACTGATATGGGTGATTTGCACTGGTCGAGGCTCTCTTTGTCTGAGTGTTTTGAGTCGTTGAATCCTATCAATCCTTTTAGATGGCAGACAATTATAGATTTAAGACGATTGTGTGAGTGAATGTGTACAGAGAAATTGTGAAGGTGGGTGAACTGCTGCGAGGAGTGAGAGTGACATCAGAGTGTACCGCGCTGCGATAGGTCGGTTGGGGTAAAGCTGCGCTGAGATTGGTTGGTAATCATTCGGAAGTTATGGCTGAAAAAGATTTCTCAATCATAATAAATTAGCATTTTGGAATCATGTGGCTCTTTAGGGTGCTGCAGGATCTTTTCAGAGGTGAAAAAGGGGTTGTTACTCGAGTGGGCAAAGAGGTGCCACCTGAGGATACTCCAGCACACCATATGGTGACAGAAGCTGGGCTTCACACTATAATTTGGCTCCAAAACTGGCATAGGATCACCAAAAAGGATGGCGAATTGTCATTTCCACACTTGGTTGGATGTATTGAATCAGCTCAGAGGAGCAATGTTTGCACTGCAACCTTTGCCTAGACCAACACATTTTGAAGTGTTAGAGGCATGGATATGTGCTGCTCATGCTAAACAGAGGGAGAAATATCAAGTGAGAATGAGAAAAAATGTAAGGGCATATCAGGATGCATAGTGGGATGTGAGGCTTGAGAGATGGAGAGTGGATACCATTGACGGAGAGAGTTTGTACCCAGTACTGGTAGGAGATGGGGAGTCACCGGACAGGAGCAAGAGGACAAATGGAAGTGAGAGTAGTGACAACAAAGCCAACTTGTCAGACGGGCTTTTAGTCGAGCGTCCTCCACCTTACAGTCAGGAGTTGAGTGAAGGGGGTGAAACTCGGAAGGTGTTGAGAATGTAGGGAATGTAGTAGCTCAGGTGGGTCCTGATCCAGGAGTTGTGGGAAGGATATCTCTAGGTGTAAGGGGGGTATGGAACAGAACGGTGTCAATGCTGCTTCACAATTGCCGGAACCTCTCACAGTAATGGTTAGCATTGGCCATGTTGTCCCTTAGTCAGAGACAACCCATATATGCTGAAGGAACTGGATTGGGAAGAACAGGGAGCATGAATGGGAACTGCCCTCCAGTAGGGCCTGTGGAATCTAGTACCCCTTTACTGCCTACTGCTGACTCTTCCAAAGTACGCATTGGCTCCAGTACTATGAGGTCTAACATGTGGTAAGTCATAGGTCAGATGTACGGATGTGGGAACCTCCTGTGAGAGGACCAAGTGGTGTGACTTTATAAGCAAGCAAAAGTCAGAGAGCCTCTGGAAACCAATATGTCCTAGATGTAGCAGACTTGGAGACCTGGTTGAAAGGCAATAATAACAGTAATGAAAGTGTTAGACTTGGCATCTTTTGGTGTGTTTCCCCTAAGTTTTTGCTTTCTGACCTCCCGATTTTGACTCTGTTTTTGCTGGCGTAGTGTTTCTGCGCACTTTTCTCACTGCTGACCAGTGGTAAAGTGCAAGTGCTCCTGTGGTAAAATGTGTTATGGATTGTTGTTTCCATGATTGGCCTGTTTGATTTATGTGTCAGTTCCTAGTAACATGCACTGACGCTGTTAGTGGAATGCAGCACTGGATTGTGCCGCCCACACAAACAGCTTGTAAAGTTTAACTCTGGCCTGCCATTGCAGAGCCTGTGTGCAGTCTGGGACTGCCATGTCAACTTGGCAAGTGTACCCACTTGCCAGTCCCTAAACCTTCCCTTTTCTACATGTTAGTCACCCCCAAGGTAGGCCCAAGGTACCCCTGTGGGCAGGGTGCATTGTATGTGAAAGGTAGGACATGCCCTGGTGTGTGTGGCATGTCCTGATAGTGAACTACAACCAATTTTATTTTTCACTATTACAATGCTGCATGTTCTCATAGGCCAGAATGGGCAGCGTGAATATAACATCTTATAATCCTAACTGACCCAGGGAACAAGGTAGAAAAACGAGTTTAGTATGCTTGAACTCAGAATGTTTAAATGCATCTTGTAATGAGGGTGATTTTTAGATTCCGTGTTTGAAAATACCACTTTTAGAAAGTAGGTATTTTCTTGCCTAACCATCCAGTATGCCTCTGATAGGGTTGTGTATTCCATGTCTGGTTTGTCAGTGACAGGGGGCTGGAGAGCGCCTTGGCTCCAGCAGTCTGATAAGTCAGGGCTGGGCTGAATAGGGCCTGCATTGAATAGAGAGTAGGGGAAAGAGTTTTCCTTTCACTGACCTGAGCACTCATAGAATAGAGAGTAGGGGGAGGAGATTTCCTTTCAGATACCTGGGCCAGGTCGGCTCTCAAACAATGACGTCTCCACCTCCTGCCAGGAAGCTGCACCCAGGACGACAAAACTGGGTTTGACTAGGTACAGACACTCTCTGCCTTCAGGGAACAAAGGATTTGGTGGTATACATATTGGGGCCCAAACCCAGAACTTTAGAACTCTTTTGGATCAAGAAGACTGCCAAGAAGAAGTGATGTAGAAGCTGTGAGGAGGAACTACCACTTAGCTGTTTGCTTTGCTGTGTTGACATGCAGTGGCTGCTTCTGTCTTGGGCACTGAAAGGACAGGACTGAACTTTCTGCAATCTATATTTGTGAGTTTCTCCAAGGGCTTGAAGTAGAGCTTGCCCCTGTTCAAGAAGTCTGAGGAACAGCAAAGAAATCAAGTACTTCTGTCCTCAGCACTGGGGACTGTGTGTTTTGTGCTGCAACAAAAGAACAAGCAACCCAACGCTGTCGACGACGCTACTGCCAACACCATGTCCTGGCGGCACCACAGAGGGCACCGCCGCAATGCCGCACAGCGACCCTTGTCTCACCAATGATGCCTACTGATGCCGCCACTGAGCCGCTGCTCACACCGTGACCTGTGGGCACCGCACTCCGCACCGCTTCGCTTGACAATGACGCCTTGGTATCCCCGACGACCCCGCTCCACGCCAGAATCGACACCGCTGCTTGCATCGTGGATCGAGAGCACTGCTCGTAAAGTTCACAACACAGCACCCTCATCCCGCACCAGAGCTCTTGGCCTACCGATGCCGGTGCTATTGATTCCAGTTCATCAGCCGACAATAGCGTTTCATCAACGATAACGCCGCTGCTGGCACCCTGACCTGCTAGCACCGCGACAAGCACCGCATTCATTTTGCACCGCGACCCTGGTCTCATCGACGACGCCATCTGATGCCGCCACTGAGCCGCTGCTCGCACCGTGACCTGAGGGCACCGCACACCACACCTCTGCACTTTGCACCCAATGCCTGCCGACGCCAGTAAATGTAAATGTAAATGTGGGTGTACTTGTAAAGCGCACTGCGACTCCATGGAGTATCCTGGCGCTGAAGACTGCTGGGGAACTCGTCCTAGTTTTCCCTGTGAGATGGTCCCTTTCTGGGTATCTCCAAGGTGAAACCAGGCATCCCCGGCGTCTGTGGGGGGCCTTTGTAGAGATGAGGCAAGCTTAATGCCCAGGGTTGCCGAGTGTGTTCCTGGTTAGAGTAGGCACTGAGGCGAGAATTATCGAGTCCGTTTTGACCCTGGTCCACGCCAGTGCTCCTGACTTCAACAAAGAGGAGCTCGACCTGCAAAGCGTATGACTTTGAGGGCCCCGACGACTCCTGCACCGATCTCCGAAACCGACGCCTGCGGACGCCGTGCTTTCGGAAGCTCAACGAGGGGTTGCCAATGCCCTGCATTTCTAAAATGTACTGTTTGGGGGTCTCCCCGACACCATAGCTGGCCCGCGATGCCGCGGTCAGCCAGAACTGTTTGCATTTGTTTGCTCACGACGCCGTGATAGCCCCGGACGGAGCTATTGACATCAAGGAACTGTTATTCAAGCATATCTTGATAACGGAAGAATTTTGAGAACTGTATTGTGGATTTTTTTATCGTTTTTGGCCTTGTCTCAAGTATATAAAAATATTGGATATTTTTCTAAACTGGTGTTGTGTCCTTTTGTAGTGCTTACACTGGATTACTGTTGGTTATGTGCAAATGCTTTACACACTGCCTCTGAGAAGTCTGACTGGTCGTGCCAAGCTACCAAGGGGGTGAGCAGGGGTTATTTTAGTAGTGTAACTCCCTTATCCTGACTAGGAAGAAGGGTCCCTATTTGGACAAGATTGCAAGTCCTTGCCAACTAGAGACCCCCATTTCTAATATTGGTGGCAGCAGTGGGATAGGACTTGTGTTTGCACTTGACTTACAGTGATTGGTGTGCACTACTACCATACCGCAGACCATTACGTACCACATACTGGTTCTTTATCTTTTTGGCCTATTTTTGATCTTGCCAGTTTAAACTTTCTACTTCTTCATGCCTGAATCATGAGCATCATCTGTTGCATCCCTGGAAATTGCCTTTGAGGAGTGTAGGTTGGAATCCTACAATGTGAAAGAATTGAAAGCGATTTTCAAGAACCTGAAAGTCCAAGTCAGAGGCCTCACTAGGAAGGAGGAGCTCCAAAATGGCACTGAGGGCCTGGGTAGCATCCAGTCATGCCAGTGAGCAGCCTGGTATTTTCAATGGAGAGGCGAAGGAGCCTATTCCTAGGGTGGATGTGCTTTTGTGATGGGGGACTCTCCAGGCCAGGCAGCAATAGCTTGTCCCCAGTGGAGTTTGAGGACAGGCGGGATGCAAGGAAGTTTGAATTGGAAAAACTCAGGATGGAGAATGAGAGGGAAAAGAAAAGAATAGCCATAGAGGAAAGGAAGATGATCTTAGATCATGAGTGAAGTCTTAAGGAGCTGGAACTAAGGAGTAGGCCCAGCTCAGATGGTGGCAGCAATTCATCAGTGCAGACAGATAGAATTGTGCACATCCCCAAGAATGTAGACAAAGAGTACAAGAAGGATGATGACATTCAGAGGTGGTTTCAAGGGTACGAGTCATCCATTCACATGAATGGGGTCACTGAAAGGAATTGAGGAGCAGGGTTATGGCCTCTCTTTCCAGAGGAAGCAAGAGATACCCTGATAGCTTTGGGTAAGGGGCAGAACCTCATCTACGCTGACATGAAGTATGCTCTCCTCACTACCTCACTAAGTATGGACTCACTCCTGAAAAGTACAGGGATCAGTTTAGGTCCATTAAAAAGTCTGATGCCAACACTTGGTTGGAATGTGTAGATTCGTTCTGCAGGTCACTGGAAGGCTGGGTGAAGGGCTGTACTGTGACAGATTTTCAGGGGCTCTACAATTTGATTGTGTAGGAGCACTTGTCTAGTCTGTTTGCAGATCTGCACCAGCACCTAGTTGACAGGAAGCTTGCTATGGAGGCGGACCACTGGGTGAGTACCAGGGTCCACAACAAACCATTTGGCAGAGACTCAGACAAAGGTGGGTAGGGTCCCCAGCAGAAAAGTGGGGGGTGACAAGGGTAAAGCTCAGGAGTTCTCGAAAGGGCCCCAAACTAATACTCAGGGTAAAGGTTCCCACCCCCCAGGAGATATGAAGAAAGGGGTCTCTACAGGAAAGCCTGCTGAGACCGCCCCGGCAAGTGTTTTTCATGTGGCCAGATTTGTTACCTGAAGGGGGACCCCAGGTGCCCAAAGGGGACGCAGCCACCCATTGGTAGGCAGACCAAGGTTTTGGCTAGTGTAGCGCTTGGGGAGGAGGAGTAACCACAGGAGGTTGGAGATACCTCAGAAATACCCTCGTCTCACTAGGGGATAGTAAGATGGTCCCAGGAAACCAGGTACCCCCTAAGACAAAGAAATACAGCACCTGGGTGACCATCAATGGGAAAAGTGTAGAGGCTCTCAGAGATACTGGAGCCAGTGTGACCTCTGTCCGGTATCACCTGGTCTCTGAGGAGCAGGTAGTCCAAGGGGCATTCCACCAAGTAGCTGCTGTGGACAACTCAGAGCGCCAGTGTATGGTTGCGTAGGTTCCCTTTGAATGGGGGGGTCTCAGGTCCCTTGAGGGTGGTTGTGAGCCCTACCATGCCTGTAGATTGCCTGCTAGGTAACGACCTGGAGCAGTCCTTATGGAAGGATGTCGAGTTCAGGTGTCACTTGGAGATGCTTGGGTTGCCAGAGTGGGCATGCTTGTCCACTCGGTCAATGGTGGCCAGAAAGGGTGATCAGGAGGACTTGGAGCCTGAAACAGTGGCACAAGTCCCTGCCGAGAGAATGGGCAGGGGGCACGGGAAACCAGCCCCTGAAGTTCCCACAGACCGGGAGGAGGCTGACCTTGAGGGGGATGCCCCGGTGCCTACAGGGGAACAAGTAGCTGAACTGGGGGACATCTCTGAGCTGACCCATTGGCAGCAAGAAGGGGGTCCCACCAGAGAGGAATTCTGCAAGGAGCAGAGGGATTGCCCTTCTCTGGAGGGTCTGCGGCGGCGGCTGCAGACCAGGCAGCTGGTGATCAGTGCGGATCACATTTGATCTACTGGGAGAATGGTCTTCTATATAGTGAGCCTAAGGTTGCTGAGCCTGGGTCAGCCCGTGTGTTTGTGGTGCCCCAGCCCTTCAGGACCTTCCTACTGGGTCTGGCTCATGATGTGCTTTTGGCAGGATATTTTGGGCAGGACAATACCTTGGACAGGCTTGTCACCCACTTATTTTGGTCCCAAATGCAAAGGCAGTCAGATGGACATTGCCGGTCTTGCCAAACTTGCCAGGCAAGTGGCAAGATCGGGAGGAAGGTCAAAGCTCCTCTTCAACCTTTTCCTGTTGTTGGAACACCCTTTGAAAGGGTAGGGATGGATATTGTGGGGCCACTGGATCCCAAGACAGCCATGGGCAACAGGTACATCCTGGTCTCGGTAGACCATGCCATCCGGTACCCGGAGGCAATCCCTCTCTGGACAACGACGGCGCCAGTGGTGGGCCGGGCGTAAATGGGGATCTTTTTCCGTGCGGGTTCCCCAGAGAGGTGGTTTCTAACAGTGTGATCAATTTCAAATCCAAGTATATGACATCCCTGTGGAAGGAGTGTGGTGTAACCTACAAGTTCACCACTCCTTATCACCCCCAAGGTAACGGTCTGGTGGAGAGATTCAACCAGACCTCGAAGGGCATGATTAAGGGTCCAACAGAACCCATGAGGCATAAGTGGGACATCATCTTGCCATCCCTTTTCTTTGCATACAGGGAGGTGCCTCAGAAGTCTCTTGGGTTCAGTCCCTTTGAGCTCCTGTATGGCCACCCTGTCAGTGGACCTCTGAGTTTGGTGAAGGAAGGCTGGGAGGCAGCTCCCAGGAAGACCCCCCCAGGATGTGTTTAGTTACATGCTGGCCTGCTGGCCTTCTGCAACCAAACTGCCCGCCTCAGGAAACTCCCTCAGGTCAACCTAGAAGCAGGCCAGGAAGAAAGAAAGAAATGGTATGCCCAGAATACCACTCTGGTCGAGTTTCAACCTGGGCAAAAAGTATGGGTTATGGCCCCAGAGGAACCTTGTGCCTTGCAGGACAAGTGGACTGGGTCATTTGAGGTGATGGAGCGCAAAAGTGACGTCACCTATCTGGTGGATTTGCGGGCTCCATGGAACCCTCTGCAGGTCCTCCACGTGAACCGCCTCAATCCCCACTTTGAGAAGTACGAAGTGAGCATGCTCTTGGCGACAGATGATGGGGTGGAAGAGGAGAGTGAGCCTCTTCCTGACCTCGTGTCTACCAAGGAGCATGATGGGTCAGTAGAAGGTGTGATCCTCTCCCCTATACTGACCCCAGAGCAGCAGGGGGACTGTCACCAGTTGCTGGGCCAGCTCGCCCCACTATTCTCTCTGACCCCAGGTGTTACTTACCGGTGTACCCATAGCGTGGGCACTGGTGACAGACCACCTGAAAAACACAAGATTTACAGGTTAACTGACTGGGTCAGGGGTAGCATCAAGGAGGAGGTCTCTAAGATGTTGGTGTTAGGGGTGATCGAGCCTTTCAACAGCCCTTGGGCCAGCCCAGTGGTCTTAGGCCTGAAGGCTGCAGGACCTGGTGCCACTCCAGAACTATGGTTTTGTGTGGACTACCGTGGGCTCAATGCTATCACCAGGAAAGATGCGTACCCCATCCCCAGCGCTGATGAGCTCATTGCTTGGTTGAGAGCTGCCCGGTTCCTCAGCACATTTGATTTAACGTCTGGGTACTGGCAGATTGCCTTAACCGATGAGGCCAAGGAGAGGTCAGCATTCTCAACACCAGAAGGACATTCCCAGTTCTGGATGATGCCCTTTGGGTTGAAGAATGCCCCTACCACATTTCAGAGGTTGGTCAACCAGTTGTTGGGCGGAACGGAGGATTTAAGTGCTGTCAACCTGGATGACATTGCTGTGCTCAGTTCCAGCTGGAAAGAACACTTGCAGGACCTCAGTAAATTGTTGAAGGCTCTGCAGGGAGCGGGCCTCAATATCAAGGCCAGTAAATGCCAGATCGGGTAGGGCACTGTGGGTAGGAAGCCGCCAGGTGTCGCCCCTACAAACTAAGATCGACACCATTCTGGCTTGGGAGCCCTTCAAGACCCAGAGAGAGGTGAGAGCCGTTTTAGGTCTCACCGGGTACTACAGGAGGTTTGTTGAGGGCTACAAAACCATTGCAGCCCCCTTAACAGAGCTGACTTCCAAGAAGCAGCCCAAAAAGAAGATCTGGACTGAGTCCTGCCAGTAGGCGTTTGACGCCCTGAAGGCAGCCATGTGCACGGCGCCCATGCTCAAGGTACCAGGATTCTCCAAGGAATTTGTCGTGCAGACTGAAGCTTCAGAACATGGTGTGGGAGTGTTGCTCTCACAACTGAATGAAGAGGGTCTAGAGCAACCTGTATTCTTCCTTAGCAGAAAACTACTCCCCAGGGAACAGAGGCGGAGTGCCATAGAAAGGAAAGCATTTGCTGTGGTCTGGGCGCTGAAGAAGCTGAGACCATACCTGTTTGAGACTCACTTCCAGGTTCAGACAGACCACAGGACACCTCAGATGGTTGATGCAAATGAGGGGGGAAAATCCAAAACTGCTGAGGTGGTCCATCTCCTTACAGAGAATGGACTTTACGGTGGAACACCGCCCTGGCACAAACACATCAAAGCTTTTTTTCAAGCATATCTTGATAACTGAAGAATTTTGACTACTGTATTGTGGATTTTATTGTTTTTGGTCTTGTCTCAAGTATATAATAATATTGGATATTTTTCTAAACCGGTGTGGTGTCCTGTTTTAGTGCGTACACTATATTACTGTTGGTTATGTGCAAATACTTTTCACACTGCCTCTGAGATAAGCCTGACTGCTCGTGCCAAGCTACCAAGGGGATGAGCAGGGTTATTGTAGGAGTGTAACTCCCTATCCTGACTAGGAAGAAGGGTCCCTAGTTGAACAAGGGTGCAAGCCCTTGCCAACTAGAGACCCCCATTTCTAACAGAAAGACAAGCAGTATGTCGAGTCAGGGTATCATCAAGGCTGCAATGAAGGTGAAGTTAGTGGATGTGGTGAGGCTGAAGTAGATGAAATTATCATTGAGACCTATGAGCTTGATGATCTGCTGTTTGTAGCAAAGGATGTCACCCGAAGGGCAAGGCAAGCACTTGAGAATCTGTCGGAGTTGGCTCAGAGGTATGGCGTAGACATGTCTCGAACAAAAACACTTCAGGGAAATAATAGACTTACTTACAGTGATCCAGAACTAGAGGAAAAGAGGGTGACTGGGTTGAAGATACACATCCGAGAGTTGGTGAAAGGAATAAGGGCCTAGAGTATGCTTAGGCTTTCCTGTTTTCAGTTTCTATTTTTGGTAAATTCTGGTATTTTTTTTCAGTGTTTTCAAGTGATTTCAATACCTTAAAAAAACAGTTGTTATCAGTGGTTACACATTTTTGCGCCACTAAAAACAACAACAACATTTTTTTCCCCGGTGTTTATGGAACGTTTTGCTTTTATTATTGCTTGCTTTCTGCACCGATAGAACATGGTATATAGACAGTGTATGCATAAGGTATATGAGGTCCAAATGGATTTTTGCAAATTAAACTTATTATTGTACACCATACAATACTTTTTCAGTGAGTCTTTGGTCATGTGTGTTCTCTCTTTCCTTCCCAGGTAAACTTCTGTGAAAAGGCCCTCTCAACATTGGCACTTGAGACGAGCAATGCCAAAACAGCCAGTACACAATTTGTTAACTCTGGCCACTGACATAGCTTTCCATGCCAATACTGGTGCACTTGAAGATTGAGATTCTCAGGGCAGGTTCTGCAACATTTGCATTGAGCTGGGCGCTTATGACCTCAGAGTTATTGAAGCGGTCAAAAATGAAGCAACTCTTTTGAAACTACGGAGGAAATTCCCCTCTACTGAAGGGATCCAGAACTTGTACAGAGTACCACAGTGAGATTTCATTTACTTAAAATGCCATTGGTGGTGAAGGGACATTTCTATGCATCATTGCAAGCCATTTCTCATACATCGTAAAATAAATGTTCCTGAACTGCTCCTCAATGTTGCTTTGCTTGCCAAGTGGTAAGCACTCTAACATGGAACATGTTGCAGTGCCAAAGTCACTAAAGGTGTCGCCCAGCCTACTCTCAAGGAGATGTTTCACATCTACACCAATTATGCTGAACACTTGGCAGACAAGGGTTTTTTCTGACTCTAGTTTTTTTATTATGTTCACTACAGGAGTTTTGTTTTACTGTAAAAATCTAATAATACAGTAGAGTGTACCTTTTTCACATCACTATCAATATGAGACCAAAGATGCTCACATTTCTTGCCTTTTGCATCATCACTCTGCAAAAATTCTGTAAATGGTTGCCACATGGATAATATAGCATTCCTAGGCCCTTGGACTGAGACCCATCAGCTGAGGGACACAGTTGGGATGACTCTTTCTTTGATGCCAAACAAAGCACAAAATGATAAATATTTGCGTTTTAGTTCCTGTGCATAAGAAAACAGTGCACCAGAATGGATTAAAAAGTCAATAGCATCCCTCATTAACTCTGTAGATTGTGTAAAGATGCTTTCACCATACCATCTAACAAGTGGCAAGGATCTCCTACAGAGAATCCCTTCAGCTCGGGTATCATTTTTGACAGGTGATCACACAACTTTTTCATATACGTAGCTGAATCACTGAAAATACAAACCCTATCACTCCAATCTTTGTTGAACTTGGAAAGATCCTTTTTTGCAGAGCATTCAAGTGTCACTCAGTTCCATGTTTTCTAAAAGTCTGGTTTCATGTTTTCACGACTATACCAGATGCTTGGTGATAGCGCTCTTTATACATAAACTTGGTCACTATACCTTGCATTTAATGTTTAAAGCCTGCGATGTTGGCAATTCACCTACTATCAATACTGACCCACTAGAAACTGTGGACTGAAGTATTAAGCTTTTTTACCCATTCTCTGTGGATAAATGTGATGACACTTATTAGGAAAGATTCTCATGAAATCAGCCATTTTATTTATCAGTGAAAGAATGAAACACAGCCAAAATATCAAATATGATTTTGATATTTCCTGATTCTCTACAGTTTATAAAATATTTAAACGAGACCTAAAACATGCTACTAAACCCTGCATATTCGGACCAAAGACCACAAAACTAAAAAAGGAAGAAGAAACAATATTTTAGTGGCATCCCTAAACAGCAAAATTCCAGCAGAATAATGTTAGCCCAGTCTTTCTTACTGCTAGCTTGTATAACACAGTTACATTGATTGGACCCTTCAAGATAAAAAAAATGACTTTTTCTGTTCTTTGAATGGCATTTCGTTTGTGATTGTGCAGGTGTTTTTTCAGTGTTTATATGTTTTCACTGGTGAGGGATATTTCTCTTTCAGTGGGGTTTTATCAGTTATTATAGGTTTAAACCTATTTCCTCACAGCCTAAGTATGCTGGATAAGTGAGAGGAGAGATGGTCAAAGAAGAAGAGCGTAAGAAAGGCAACAGGAGAGTCACCACCTCCAGGAGAGGGAACGCAGGGAGTAGGGACCTATCCATTATTGGAAATGCCTAGCGGAGGGTATGTGCATATTCCCTGGAATCAGGGTGACCTTGCTGCATTCACAAATGATTTTCCCAGGTTGAGGGAGAAACCTGCGGAGTGGTATAAGCAAGTCAATTGCTTTGTTAAAATCTCCAAAGTGTTGTGGATTGACTTAAATAACTTGTTCAATATTGTGGTTCCTAGTGATCTATGGTCTGCTTGTAAGAGGGTTATTGAGTGGCCTGCTGCTGAGCCAGACAGGGATTCAGTGACTCATGGTCCTTTGCCTTTGGTTATGAAGAAGTATGATCAGGGGATCACATGGTTGCAGTCTAAAATAGCCCCATAAGACACTGATTGGCTTAAGAAAGATCAAACAACCCAGGAACTTAAATAGTCAGTACATGCTTACTATGAGAGGCTGTTGCAAGCCTTTAAGCAGGACAGTGGGTTAGACATACTCGACCCTAATGACATGGGACAATTTGTATCCACATTTGTGACTGGATTGAGGCAGGAGATCAGCCTCATTATTTAACAGCACCTAATCTGTTGGCAAAAAAAAATTCATAGATGAAATCCTACGGTATGCCAGGTACTGTAGTGATGAGGTGCACTCTAAGTATAGGAGTATAAAGGAGAAGTTGATGCTGGCCTGATTGCGAAATGCCCAAAAGTGAGAACAGGTACAGGCAATGATGGCAACTGTAGCTCACGGCCAAGGGAATGTCCCAGGAGGTGTCCAAGTAAGATCAGTCACAGGGTCGACAGGACAGGGAAGAGGAAGAGGCATCCCCATAGATCCTAAGACAGGGATAGATGTTGCAACCCTGAAGAAGACCACAGCCTGTCATTTTTGTCACAAGATCGGGCATTGGAAGCGCGAGTGTCGCCATAATCCTTTATGTGGAAGGAGAGCCTGTGCAGGTGACAGATGTGGTAAATAAGTTACCAACAGTAACTCTGCCAAGATCACTAAATGCAAGAGGGAATGAGAACCAGCTAGTGCAAATGCCTCAGCCCCTGAGAATCTCACAGGGCAACCAAACTTATCACCAGATGCCCCTATTGGAAGCACTTGATGGATTTCATTGGGATCCATCTTTATGACTGTGGCTGAGCGGGGAGGAAGACTGTATTCTTGGAGCAATCTTAGAGGTAGACCACAGTTGACCATATGCAGGAGCCGAGGTGAATGGTCACCTCATTACATTCTTACCCGTTCTACTGTAAGAGCTACAGTAGCCTTAAACCTGTCCCTCTCAGAAAAATCGATCCAAGTTGTAGGTGTGATGAACAAAAGAATGATAAACCCTTTGACAGAAGAGGTGCCAGTGAAAAGTGGAGGCTTTCAGGATCAGCATCAGTTTGTGATGTGTGATTTGAAGAGTTTGTTTATTAGGGCGTGATCTGCTGTACAATTTGAATTGTACCATCAACTGCACACCAAAGGGAATCGAATTGCAGACCAACGATGAGGACATTGCCTGTAAACTGGCAAATCAGAACTTTTTCGCTGCCTTGATCCCTTAACTGACAGTGGAAGACATGCCGCTGGATCTGAGAGACACGGTCTCTCCAGTGGTATGGTACTTCTCAGTGGAGGAAATCGTACTCATTCAAGGAGTCAAACCAGTTTGTATACAGGTTAAACCAAATGCAGAGTTCCAGAGAGCACCTCAGTACAATCTGACTTCAGAAACGGTGGCAGGGATTACGCCTGCATTTGAGTCCATGACTGCGCAGGTCATCCTTTGCAATTCTCCAATCATGGGGTTGCAGAATCTGAGTGGGAAATATTGGGAAATATTGCATTGTCCAGTACCTGAGAAAGGTCAATAACATAGTAATTCCATGTTGTCATGTGGTACCGAATCCATCTGTGATCCTATTCTAGATTCATTGTGAAGATGAGTCGTTAACTGTGATTGACCTCTGCTAAGCATTTTTCTCCATCCAGTTGCAAGGGGAAAGCCAATTTTTATGTGCTCCCGTCAGCAGAATCGTGTCTCAACATGGTGTCCTATCCCTCAAGGACCAGGGTATACTGAAAGTCCGTCCATATTCAACCAGGTCTTGAAAAGGAACCCTGAGAGCTTGATTCTGCTCAGAAATTAAGTGCTAGTCCTGTACATCGATGGCCTTCTCATTGCGCCCACGATGCAGGAGGCTTGCAGGGATGATACCATTGCCTTACTGGAACATCTGGCTGAAAATGGGCATAAGGTGTCTCCAGGTAAGCTTTAGTATTGTCTAATTGAGGTGCAGTATTTGGGTCATCAAATTGAAAAAGGCAAAAGAAAGGTGTCACCAGAAAGAGTGGGGGCGATCATGAAAATGAATCCACCCAGGACACAGAAAGAAGTCTGAATTTTCTTGGGAATGGTTGACTACTGTCAATGGTGGATTCCTTACTTCTTTTTGATGTCAAAGCTTTTGCAGATTCAGACTCAAAAGGATGTGGGTGATCCGGTACCTTGGGATAACAACTGTCTGCTTGCCTTCTTAGAGTTGAGAGATTGCCTGTAATGCCTCCAGCATTCTCATTATTCTGTCATGAGTGAGAGGGTTGTGCTCTATCTGTACTCACCCAGACACACGGAGGTGCCTGTAGACCAGTGGCCTACTTCTCAGCTACATTAGATCCTGTAGCTTCACCGTTGCCTGTAGCTGCAACTGGTGTCAGTATTGAACAATGTGAAAGCATTGTGATGGGTCATCCTCTGACAGTGTATGTACCACATTCAGTTGAGCTCCTGATTACGAGAACCAAAACACAGCGTTTGACAAATGGTTGTCAAGATATGAGCAGGTGTGACTCGCTGCTGAGAACATTACCCTGAAGCGATGTTCTGTGTTAAATCCTGCTACCTTGTTACCTGCTCCAAATGCTGATGGGGAAGAATGTGAAGAACATGACTGTCTAAATTTCACTGTTCTCTGTACGAAACCGAGACCTGACATTGTCGATAAGCCATTGCCTGATCCCGATCAAGCCCTTTTTGTTGATGGTTTCTGCCTAAGAGACAATGAACGACATTTAGGTGCAGCGTTTGCTGTCTATATAATTTCGGGAGTGGTAGAAGCTGCTTGTTTACAGGGAGTACACTCCGCACAGGTAGCCTGAATCATTACCTTGACATGTGTTTGTCGAGTTTCTGAGCAGATCCGAGTCACCATCTATACTGATTGCCAGTACAATTATGGTGTGTCCACGACTTTGATCAGCTATGGTCGCAGAGATGGTTTCTGAAGTCGTCAGGTTCTCCAATCAGGAATGGGGAGTATGTGAGACAACTTCTGGAAGCTTTGCAATTGCCAAGAGAAGTGGCTATTGCTAAGTGTGCAGCCCATGGAAGGGGAGACAATTTTGTTATTTCCAAAAATAGGTACACAGACGAAGTTGCGCATTTCTGTGCTATTCATGTATGTGTTTTCAATGGAGAACATACTGTTGAGAGTACAGAGTAGACCAAACTCAGCATGGTGCTAGCAGTTGCTGACACATGGGATGAAGTAAGACATCTCCAAATGGAAGCAACAAACAAGGAGCAAGCGGGTTGGATCAGATCAGGTTGTGAGAGAGGAGAGAAATGCTCTTTGGGTGTCAGTTGACGGCAGGGCAGTATTACCAGCTTGTTTGTTAAACCCACTGAAAAGGCAGCTTCCTGGAGCAGCTCATATAAGAAGGGATCCAATGGTGAGATTGTTCAGACAGACTTGGTTCACTCTGTGGTTTCGAGTGATTGTGGAAGCTGTGTGTCATTGGTGCATCACATGTCAACAAATGAATGCTTGGAAGAAAACTGTTGTTGCTTTGAGTCACATTGGAAGACTAAGTGGTCCCTTTAATCAGATCCAAATGATTTTGTTAAGATGCATGTGTGTGATGGATTGAGATACATCCTGGTTGTTGTGTGCATCTTTTATTGATGGGCTGAAGCATACCCGACTAGAAGGTGTGATAGCCTCACAGTAGCAAAGTTGTTGCTCAGGGAACTTATTCCTATATTCGGATTTCTAACTACATTGGAATCGGATAGCGATACACACTTTCATAACAAGAGCATGAAATTGCTGGGGACCGCCTTGAATATGGATCAACAACTGCAATGTAGTTACAGGCCAGAAGGGTCTGGAATGATGGAGCAGGTCAACAGGACTTTAAAGGTAAGGTTGGCTAAAGTTTGTGCTTCTACATCATTAAAATGGCCTGATGCATTGTTTTGGTGCTTAAGAGTCTGCACAGCATTCCTGACAGGAGAACTGGGTTGTCTCCTCATGAGATACTAATGGGAAGAGCAATGCATTTGCCTGTTGTGCCTGCTTCTGCATTGATAAATATCACAGATGATTTGGTCTTCAACTACAATAAAGGATTGGCTGACATAGTTTGTTCTGTGTCTCATCAGGTTGAAGCAGTGACTGCACAGGCATCAAAAAATATTTGCTATGACCTGAACCCAGGGATTGGGTTCTCCTCAGACGACACATGTCTTGATGTTTTGTTGGCGTGGACCGTACCAAGTGATACTTTTGACTAACGCTGTTGTAAAGTGTGAGGGAGTACCGAACTGGGTTCATGCCTCCCATACCTAACGAGCCACAGGTCTTTCTGATGAAACATCTCCTCTCCCAGAAATCTTTCCAGCCGTGATCGAGTGTCACCGGAGGGGACAAGCCAAGCTGTAGAGGTACCTGAAGAGGCTAGAAGCAAACCAGGTCGATTTGAGGGGGTCAAGCTA
Organism: Lissotriton vulgaris; assembly: GCF_964263255.1. Lineage (NCBI taxonomy): Eukaryota > Metazoa > Chordata > Amphibia > Caudata > Salamandridae > Lissotriton > Lissotriton vulgaris. The sequence goes on from NC_141689.1 coordinate 656,762,396, forward strand.
CACAAGACCCCGGTATAGACTCTGAGGAAGACAGTAACATTGCGAGAGATATAGAGTCTGACTCAGCAGAAGAGACTGGTGCGACAAGTGGTAGGGTGCAATTGAGAATGAAGGAGACTGCAGATGAAAATTAGGCTCGGAGATAGAGGAGGGGGAACCTGAGACCTGCATCTGAAAGAAAACTTTCACCAATAGATGAATCTTCGGAGTCTGATCTGCGTGTGCCTGAACAGAACACAGGAGGTGCGCGATGATCCAAGAGAGATTGTATGCCATGCTGCAGATATTTCTCTGCCGAGTGGACTTATCTGATTACCAATGCCGGGGAGAATGAGGTCTGAGATTTCGATACTGATTGTCGAGATCTTGCTGAGAAGATAATGCCCCTCTGTCTTTGACTGTACATTTCCCACCAAGGTTAAGTGCCTTACAGACTCTGATTTTGGAATACAATGAATTCCCAAGCTTCAGAGCACCACAGTCTCCTCGAGAGAAAGCATCATTGAGAGCTGAACTGTTCCAGCGAGCCATTGAGGAGGTTGACTCTGACCTCATAATGGATCTAAATTGAACTCTGACCTGTAAATGATTTGCTTTAAAGAAGATAACCTAGCCCGAGTGGAAGAAAAATAAAGAGGGTTAGGGAAGTGTTGGAAATGGCCCTTTTTGGAGGGTTATCCCTAAACTTTTTGCTTCCTCCTCCTTTATTTTTACTGACCTGTGGTTGTTGGCTATAGGACTCTGGGCACTTTACCACTGCTAATCAGTGCTAAAGTGCATATGCTCTCTGTTAAATTGATATGATGATTGGTTATACATGATTGGCATATTTGTCTTACCTGTAAGGTCCCTAGTAAAGGGCACTGAGTGTGCCAGGGCTGGTAATTCAAATACTACTAGTGGGTCTGCAGCACGATTGTGCCACCCACTTGAGTAGCCCTAAAATGGTGTCTCAGGCCTGCCACCGCAGAGCCTGTGTGCAGTTGGTAACTGCCATGTTCTCCTGGCCAGTGTACACACTTGCCAGGCCTTACCCTTCCCTTTTCTTGCACAATAGACACCCCTATGGTAGGCCCAAGGTAGCCCCCTGTGCAGGGTGCAGTGTATGTGAAAGGTAGGACATGTACTAGTGTGGGTGACATGTCCTGATAGTGAAATTCTGCCATTTTTGTTTTTCACGATTGAAAGGCCATCTTGCCCATAGGCTAGAATGGGGAATGCTGTGTGTAATGTTTATCTGCATACCTTCCCATTAGAGCAAGATGGAAAGTTGAATTCTGGTATCCCTTTTATGGAGGATGGTTTTTAAATTCTGTGTTTAAAAATAGCACTTTTAGAAAGTGGCTATTTTCTTGTTCAACCTTTCTGTGTGCCTCTGCCTGTTTGTGTATTGACTGTCTGCTTTGTGAGTGACAGGGGCTGGGGATGGCTGCAGGAGACTTGGTGAGTCAGCACTAGGCTGAATAAACCTATCTGCATTTGGAGTGGTGGGTGGAGTTGCACCTGGGTCTGAATAGGGCTCTGCCTGCCTTCCACAATGCTGGCTCCATCTCCTGCAGTGTGGGATGGCCCTGCCCCACACTCACAAAGGAAGGAGAAGTGCACTGGCAGAATGCACCCTGAACTGGTTTGGACTGAGTCCAGGACTCCTCACACATGGAGAACAAAGACTTTTGGGGTATACTAGAGCTGAAACCCCTGGACTTTAGACTTCTTCTGTAATCAAGAGAACTATCCACCAAAGAAGATCAGCTGAAGAGACTGAGAAAAAGGACTGCCCTTGCTGTGTGATCCGGGGCTGACTTGCAGTTTGCTGTGATTACTAAGGAAGAGATCTGAGGAACTTTGCTGTTTGCTGTGTTCCTCTCCTGCTTTTAGAAAGGACTTTGCTGTGTGCTGTGTTCTACCACGTCTCCAAAGGCCTGAGATGAGCTGGCCTCCTGTTGAAACTCAGGAACAAAAAGTTTATTAAGGATCTCTGAGGACTCGCTCTCCCCGTGCAGTCTGCCTGGCTGACATGGTCAATTGATTCCCCAGGTACCAAGAACGAGGGACGGTGCTTGCTTCCACCAGCCCTCACCCTTGCAGTCGTTCTGATCATAATTGAGGCTGCGATCACCGCCGCTAGCCCGGGTAACGCTGGAACTCAAGGTCTGGCCCCTGTCTCCCCTGTCCGCTGTTTCCTTCGTCCGGCACCGATCACCTCCGCCAGCCTAGAAAAACACAGAGTCCCTGGATCAGCCGTTACCCGCCGCTGCGGATCCGGAGTCCGCTGATGTCATCACCAACCGTGCTGGGATGGGCCCAGCCATAGCGGTTAGCTGGCAACAGAAGGAGCTTCTGCTAGAGTCACCGCCCGGGCTGGTTTGCCCGAGAGTGAAGCCGGAAGGATTGCCTAGGTAATGGGGATGCCTGAGTCGACGTAAGAGCTACGAGCAGAGGAGGCCGCCGGTGAGAAACGTTTCTGCGGAGGAGCGGAGGAAGGAGGTCCCGGCTCGGTTGACACCACACTTCAAGAGGCCTTCTGCGTGGAAGCTGTATCGCCGGTGGAGATGGGCTCCAGTCGGAGGCCCGCTGAGAAGGAGGAGACACCACTAGAGCAGCCCCAGGTAAACGCTCCCAGCCGCGCTGTGTCTGTGCGAAGCCAGAAGTGGGTGGAGAACCGGCGGGGCCTGCGTGTGTGTGAGACGGCGCACCACGTCCTTTTGATAACTACAAGTCGTGGGGGCAATATTGCAGGAAAAGAGTCCTTATGGTGATTGAAAGTACAGCTGGGGCATTTATTGGACAAAGGCAATATTTTTGGCAGTGACTTTCCATCCGTTTGAAACCAGGGTTTCCCAGCCGTACGGAGCTTACAAGTTCCCCTACGTTTACAAATACATTCTGTTTATAAGAAAACATTTCCAAAGTGAACATTTTTTAAGAGATCATTTCTAAAAAAGGAGTAATTTATGTATGTGCATTTTTGGACGTTTTTGATCTGACCTAAACTATAAAAAGATATTATATTTTTATAATAACTGGTGTAGTGCTCATTTGTGGTGATTCACTGTATTACTGTGAGTGTTGGTGCAAATACTTTACACATTGCCTTGGGGATAAGCCTGTCTGCTCATGCCAAGCTACCAAGGGGGTGAGCAGGGGTTATCAACAGTGTGTAGCTCCTTACACTGACTAGAAGTAAGGGTCCTTATTTGGACACAGGTACTCACCTCTGCCAACTAGAGACCCCCAGATCTAACAGTGGTAGTCAGCGGTAAGGATTTGAACTTGACCCACAGTGATTGGTGAACATCACTAGTTTAACGCAGATCACTACGAAACCACATACTGAACTTTGTCGTTTTTTGTTCTATTTTTGTGTAATGCCTAGGAAGCGTCATGTCTCAGAAGGGGATTGCAGCAACTGAGAAGGCAGATTTGGAATTTCATATTGAGGATCTGTATTCTTACAAAAAGGATGAGCTCAAACAATTTTGCAATTGCGCCATGAGAAGCAGCTCCAGGAAGGAAGAGCTGCAGGAAGCCTTGAAGGCCTGGTGAGAGGCTAAAGAGGAGGAAGAGGCAGATGCTGAGAATGAAGAGGAGAATCTTAGGAGGGATGGGTTTTGATCACATGATCTGCCAGTGGGAAGACCGGCCGCAAGGGCTGGTAGCAACCATTCCAGTAGGGGACTCTCTCCAGAGGAGTTACAGGCGAACCAAAGAATCAGAGAACATGAGCTAGAAGTTTTGAAACTGAAGAGCCAGATGGAGAAGGAGTGCTTGGAAAGTGAACATAGAGCTGAAGAGAGCAAGCACGCTCTTGAGGAAATTAAATTGCTTTTGGCTCATGAGTTAAAAATGAGGGAGCTTGAGTTGGAGCTCGAGAGGCTTCAGGCCATGAGTGTCTCAGGCCAGCAAAAAGAGATATGTGTAGCTCAGGAAGTGAGCTTTGCTGAGTTGGAGATGGAGCCCAGCTCAGATGGTGGCAGTAAGTTTGTGTTATCTAGTGCTGAAGGAAAAGTACACACACCCAGAGCTGTGGCGCCTGACTTGAGGGAGGGGGTTGACATACACCAGGGGGTGCAGGTTTATGAGGTAGCTCCAGTGGCAGGCCATGTCCCTGAAGTAGATTGGGGAACTGACACCGGGGATCATATGCATAGTGGTGGGAGGGACACTCTACTGACTCTAGGTGAGAGGTACAGGGAGAGGGGTTCCCACATGGTAGAAATCCTGGTGTGTGAGTGTGAAGGCCGCCCAGAAGAGTGTGGGCTGAGTGACGGAGTCAGTCAGACACTGTCTTGCCAATCTCAGGAGAGTGGTGTGGGGTGCTTGTGTGAGGCACTGGAAGGTGAGGCAGAGGGTAGCTTGGTTAACAACTGTGGGGGGCTGTGTGATTCATTTGTTGGAGAGCTTATTTTAAGTCCCTGTCTTCCAGAGCTATGCCAGCACCCGGTGGAGTGCGAGTTCTCTGATTCCAGGGAGCTTGCGTTGGAGGCAGACCTCTTGGTGGATTCCAGTGGGTCTGAAGAGGCATTGGGGAGTGATTTCAAAAGTAGTGGCCTGGGTATCTTCCGGTCCTGTGTGGTGGAAGAGGTTCAGTGTAGCCAAGCTAGGTCCCAGAGTAGTGGGAGGGGTGTAGGGGCTCACGTCATGTTTCAGTGGAGAAGGAGTGAGTGTGGGACTGTGTGTCCCAGGGTGCCCCGAAACCCAGTCTCAGGGCCTGGGGGGTTCCTTAAGGGAACACCCGGTTGGGGACCTAAGCTGTACCAGTAGACCATTTGAAGGGGATCTCCTAGTATCAGATGAACCTGGAGTGTCTGTAAATGGACCTCCAATAGTTCTGGTGTCTGGCGGTGCCACTCTTCTTGGGAGGGTGCAGAAGTCCAGATTGAGGGGTGAGAGGGGGATATGTTCCCCAGTGGGAGAACCAGTGGGTCAAGGGCTAGCCAGTAGGGTGAGCCTCTCAGGAGTGACCATGGTGACACACCTCTGTATTGGGGATCTTCACATACTGTCAGATGGACAGGGGTCAGGAGATCTGCGCCAGGCAGACTGTCACACAATACATGAGTCATGTGTTACCCTTGGGGGGGGGGATACTGTGCGAGTCCCCAGAAGTCCTGGTGTGCCAGACAAGTGTTCGACCGCAGGGTTTAGACCCTGGGTTGGCAGGCCAGGTTCAGGATCTGCCTGATCTGGAGGGAAGGATGACTGTAAGCAGTGTCCTGACCGGGTTGGCTTCCAGGGGGAGCACCCCAGTTGGGGGGTACAGTCCTCTGGAAGGGGGTGTAGAGGGCGGGAGTCCTCGCCTCTGACCCCGGGTCAACCTGAGGGTTTAGACCCTAGATTAGGAGACAAGTTGCAAGAGAGAGGTCCTGAAGTGGTGGGACAGTTGTGTTCTGAGGATGCCTCTCCTGTGAGGAGAGTGCAGGACCCCAGAAGGAGGGGTAGGGAGAGGAGAGCCTCGCTGTGACCTCTGGTCAGCCTGAGGGTACAGACCCTGGGCTGCTGGGCCAGTGTCAAGATGCCATACCTGACTTGGCAGGAGGGAGAGTAGAAAAAAGGTGCCGGACACCTGGGGCTACTGCCCCCCACTTTCTGATGCCACAGAAGTTAGAGAGGCCTGACAGGCATGAGGCCTGGCTCTCATCACTGACAGCTGTCAGTGGTCACTATGTCTGGTTGTCTTGGTGGACAGAGTTTCCCCTGGGAGGGGGGCAGGAGTCACACCCTGTGGGTTGGCTGGGCCACACCACTGTGCCTGCCAGGTGGCTACAGTCTACCAGTGTGGACACATCAGTGAGCGAAGTAAGGTTAGGCGCTGCACAGATGGGGACCCAGGTGAGGAGAAGGGTCCCCCAAGGCTTAGCCTACTGGGCCCTGAGAGTATAGATAGAGGGATCCAACTGGGTTCAGAAAGGAATAGAACAAGAATAGACCCCTGCTGTTCTGACCAGGGGTGTGTTCTATCGCCCCAAGCAGGGGGATCCCATTGAGGTATTGTTTGGTCTACCCTGGCTTTAGGCTGGAAAGGGGTTGTGTTGGAAATGACCTTTTTTGCATGGTTATCCCCAAACTTTTTGTTTGCTTCCTCTTCCTTTGTTCTTCTTGACCTGTGGTTGTTGGCTATAGGACTCTGGGCACTTTACCACTGCTAATAAGAACTAAAGTTCATATGCTCTCCCTTAAATTGATATGATGATTGGTTATCCATGATTGGCATATTTGTCTTACCTGTAAGGTCACTAGTAAAGGGCACTGAGTGTGCCAGGGCTGGTAATTCACATACTACTAGTGGGCCTGGAGCACTGGTTGTGCCACCCATGTGAGTAGCTCTAAAATGGTGTCTCAGGCCTGCCACCGCAGTGCCTGTGTGCAGTTGCTAACTGCCATGTTGTCTTGGCCAGTGTACACACTTGCCAGGCCCGACCCTTCCCTTTTCTTGCAGATTAGACACCCCTATGGTAGGCCCAAGGTACCCCCTGGGCAGGCTGCAGTGTATGTGAAAGGTAGGACATGTACTAGTGTGGGTGACATGTCCTGATAGTGAAATACTGCCATTTTCGTTTTTCACTATTGAAAGGCTATCTTGCCCATAGGCTAGAATGGGGAATGCTGTGTATAATGTTTATCTGCATATCTTCCCATAGGAGCAAGATAGAAAATTGAAATCTCGTATCCCTTAACTCAGAATTTAATAACACATCTTTTAGGGAGGATGCTTTTTAAATTCTGTGTTTAAAAATAGCACTTTTAGAAAGTGGCTACTTTCTTGTTCAACCTTCCTGAGTGCCTCTGGCTGTTTGTGTATTGACTGTCTGGTTTGTGAGTGAAAAAGGTCTGGGGGTGGCTGCAGGAGGCTGGGTGAGTCAGAACTAGGCTGAATAGACCTATCTGCATTTGGAGTGGTGGGAGAAGTTGCACCTGGGTCTGAATAGGGCTGTGCCTGCCTTCCTTAATGCTGGCTCCACCTCCTGTGGTGTGTGATGGACCTGCACCACATTCACAAAGGAATGAGGGGTGCACTGGCAGAATGCACCCTGAACTGGTTTGGACTGGGTCCAAGACTCCTCACACATGGAGAACAAAGACTTTTGGGGTATAAATACTAGAGCTGAAACCCCTGAACTTTAGACTACTTCTGCAATCAAGAGGACTTTCCGCCAAAGAAGATTAGCTGATGAGACTGAGAAAAGGACTGCCCTTCCTCTGTGATCTGGGACTGACTTGCAGTTTGCTGTGATTACTAAGGAAGAGATCTGGGGAACTTTGCTGGGTGCTGTGTTCCCCTCCTACTTTCAGAAATTACTTTGCTGTGGGCTGTGTCCTACCACGTCTCCAAGGGCCTGAGATATGCTGGCCTCTTGTTGAAACTCAGGAACAAAAAGTTTATTAAGGATCCCAAAGGACTCGCTCTGTCTCGTACAGAGTGCCTGACTGACACGGCCCCAGGTGTCAAGTGCGAGGGCCGGCACATGCTTCCACCATCCCTCGCCATTGCCGTTGTGCCGATTGTAATTGAGGCTGTGATCACTACCGCTGGCCCGGGAAATGCGGGAGCTCAAGGTCTGGCCCCTGTCTCCCCTGTGTGCTGTTTCCTTTGTCCGGCACCGATCACCTCCGCCAACTCAGGAAGACACGGGGTCCTTGAATCAGCTGTCACTGGCCGCCGCGGACTCGGAGTCCACTGATGTCATCACCCACTGTGCTGGGATTGGCCCCCGCAACACAAGGAAGCTTCTGCTAGAGTCACCGCCCGGGTTGGGTTTGCCCGAGAATGAAGCCGGAAGGGTGGCCTAGGTAACGGGGATGCCAGAGTTGACGTAAGTTCTACGAGCAGAAGAGGCCGCCATTGAGAAGCGCTTCTGAGGAGGAGTGGAGGAAGGAATTCCTAGCTCGGTTGACACCGCGCTTCAAGAGGTCCGTGTCAGTGAAAGCTGTATTGCCGGTGGAGAAGGGCTCCCGTCGGAAGCCCGCAGAGAAGGAGGAGACATCACTAGAGCTGCCCCAGGTAAACGCTCCCAGCCGCGCTGTGTCTGTGCGAGGCCGGAAGCGGGTGGAGAACCGGCGGTGGCTGTGGGAGGGCGGGATTTTTGATCTCTAGTTTACCACTCCAGATCTAAACCCCGTTCAGGTCGACTGAATCTTTATTGCCTGTCATTGAGGAAAGAAAGTGCATCCAATGCCAGGTTAGTTTGACTAATAATGGGCTCGACTCTGAAAAACCACATACTACTTCTAAGTTTCAAAGGTTTATTATAGAGTCACGGATAACTGCAAATACAGGCATCTCAAAACGAGATTCAAAAGATATAGAGGCACTAATACAAACATATGTTCTCTAAAAATTCTTAGGCGACCAAAGAATATCACTATAATTAATTCCAAAATCATCAGGGTTGCAAGAATAGACATACAAAAACAATGGAGAGAGCAAGGGTTATGTTCACCGAAGTGAACTGGGAGTACTCCTGTACCCCTGGATACAACTGTAGAAAAAACAAATGAAGGAGTACCACCAGTGAGAATTCACAAGTCGCTGTAGGGGTGGATGGTTTCTTCGAAGTTGGGGAAATCTCCTTTTATTAGAAACCCCTCACTCATCACCTAGTGATGACATGCTTCATCATCGGGGTCCACCCTAATGACCTAGCGTCATCAGGGTGTGCTTCAACACCTGATTGCAGTGGAGCAGGTTGTGAGTGATGGTGCGTGAAAAAAAGAAAAGGTAAGTGTGTTAAAAATTGTCCTGGCCTCCCCTACGAATACGTTTTCGTAGTACGTTTGGCTTCTGTGAAGGCATAACTTCCCTTTCTGTGTTCTATCCAAAGCTATTGGACCACTACTACCCTTCCTTTTGTGTGCTTTCTCCTCCTCGGTCCAATCTGTCTTCCACTGTCCTCATTTTTTCAGAATCTTTTGCCTTCTGCTTCAAGGCCAGCTCATACCATTGAAGGAACTTTGTCCTTTGTTCTTCACGCCTCCGCCGGTTCTTTACGCAAGGACACCAGGCAAGTAGGATTGTCGATTATGTTCCAACCTCTCAATTAGATCGAGTCACATAAGGTTAATCTAAAAACTTGCATTCTCATTTTTAGACATCAAGACCTCTGTATCACCCCACGCTTCAGCTCTAAACCTGCTCAGTCTCCTTTGGTAAGAAAATCACAAACACGGGTACTCACTTTGTCGGGTTTTCTAATGTTGAGTCTCTTGTTTACTTTAAAAACATTTGTGTCTTGTTGGTAATTTCTTTCCGTACTTCAAAAACACTTGTTTCTTGTTGGTAATTTGTTTCTTTCTTGTACGTTTGTTTTTCCCCCTTTTTTATTCAGATACTACAGAAGGCCCTGAGGAGAATCCCTTACAAACCAGCGGGATTCGAAACGCGTAGGCCCCTAGCCACAACGTGTCTGCCAGAGCGACAAGAGTTGATTTGTTTTCCCTTGGTCGCTATTACAATACTGTGTTTTATTATTTAGAAGTTTGTTTGTTAACTTGTATAGGATTGTACAATACACAACGATCTGTTCTGTTATCTGTTTTCGAAAAAAAGGTCTTCGCAGACAGTGGCCCATTGTTTGATTTTGTAGTATATACTGGTGTACAGATTTTTAATCGCGCTGTATATTCCCCTTGTCCCTGAATGGTGTGATTGTGTTTTGAATGGATGTGATATGTATGAAACTCGGTATGATTGATGGCTTCCAAATCACGATCTTAGCTCTTTGTGTCCTTTTGTAAATATGTCTCTGTGTAAATGAAAATATTGAAAATCTTCTGCTTGGTTTAAATTTTGTTTAAAATAAAAAAACTATTAAATAGTGCACCCCGTTCTTATTTTTTGAGTTCAGGTTTGGACATTGGTTGTTTAAATAGTATTCACATCAGCACTGGCAATTCCTTTTGTTCTTTTGATATTTTGGCTCAGCCTTGCTGATTAGAGCCCCCCCGTAGTTGTTTTCCACTGGAATGTAAGTACAGCATTCCTGGACCCTCAAGGCCTTACAGACTCCGCCTTCCTTGGCTAGCAGGACGTCTAATGCAAGACGGTTCTTAAGCACCATGGCCCTTATCGACTGCATCTCTCCTTCCACCAGCATTAAGGATCTAGCAGTACTGGCAGACAATCTGTCTACGACTGTTGCCAGCCTTCTAATTTTGACATCATTGAGGATCAGTCCTAAAATAGGAAATGCAGCGCCAAATACATCTCCAACTATTTCCGCATCCCCTAGGTCTCTTCTTCCTCTTGTTGAGACCTTGCCCTCTATGATCTCTAAGTCTTGGGCATGGTATATTTTGGGGAAGACAATTGCCAAATAACATGATCCGTACCAGTTATCAGGTAGTCTCACGTAGGCATTTCTTCCACATAAAAAATATACATTTGGAATCACTTGCATTCCTTTCAAGAAGTCCTTTGTGTAATATTCTAATCTGAACGCATGTTCACAACTGACCTCCCCTACGAATACGTTTTCGTAGTACGTTTGGCTTCTGTGAAGGCATAACTTCCCTTTCTGTGTTCTATCCAAAGCTATTGGACCACTACTACCCTTCCTTTTGTGTGCTTTCTCCTCCTCGGTCCAATCTGTCTTCCACTGTCCTCATTTTTTCAGAATCTTTTGCCTTCTGTAACGATCATCCACTTGCCCTATAAACTTCTTCTCGACTTCTGACACTTTGCAAGTCAGGTTATTTCTGCGGGCATGTGAAGTATCTAAAGTATCCCAAGGAATGAAGAATTTTGCTAATCTGTCTTCACTCTTATAATAGTCCCATTTATTCATTTGCTTGTCATTTGGGACTTCTGGTAACACTGAATCATAATTAGAAAAGTAGTATTCAAAACTATCTCGTCCATAAAATATGCTAATCAATAAACTACATGTAATGCCATAAGTCAGTGGGAGGTGGTGATATCTAATGCCTTCATCCACAGACGCAGGCAGTTGCATACACACATAACAATCCTTGACCTCCATGGCATCTACATACTCATATAACAGTTTGGCATAAGCATTTGACCTATAGTCGCCCTGGGACTCATCCATATGTAACCTACGGGTTTCTGCTGCTAATAACGCTTTCTCCTGTATTGTTTCCCCTTTCTTACCAGCAGCAGTGGGTTTTGGTGTCACTACAGATTTTTCGTCTGGTACCCTTGCCTCACTCTCGTGTCCCATCACATATGATACAGTAACTACTAAAGCTATAAGAAGTATCACTCCCACTATTAGTGTGCCTATTATACATTTGGCTCTGCGGTTCGGATTACCGGCCTCCATGTTCTTCAGACAGTATGATTCCTTTCTCCTTTTCAACACAAAGTTCTTTCTCTTTGAGTTCCTTTACAGTCTCTCTTGATACTTCAGTCTTTAGAACCACACAATCGGAAGCTGGCAATCTCTTTTTGCAAAGTCTTTTTGAACTTTAACACAGACAACCCTAGCCCTTCCCCGTCAACTTAAAGGAAACCCCTAAGTTTTCTCTGCTTTCACTAGGCGCTAGGTTATCTTCTCACTCTCGTTTATTTACAAAGTCTTTAAGCATCTACAATGAGGCTTGAACCAGCGGCTTGGATAGCGTAGTTCAATATTTCCAAACGAAGAATGTGCTCTTCATGACTTGTTATCGTTGTTCTGAAGTCTGGGAATTGTAATTCGGTGAAGAACATGTGCTTTAACTTGCTTAAGTAGGGAGGGTTGGGGATTTTGAACGTTAGTGACCCTTCTGTTTCGACTCCAGGCACCAACAGATGTACTTCTACTGTGATGATGGGTTCAGAGCTGGTCACTATCACCGCCCTTATTCTCCCTGTAGCTCGTTCCCAAGACATCTGTCGCCAGGTATGTCCACTCAGGGGTGGCGTATCTTCTGTTAGGCACACGTACTCTCCTTGACCTTCTTGGACCTGCCGCTTCAGAGCCCAGAGCGCCTTCGTCCAGGTCTGAGTCTTCGGATATTGGAGCAAGGGGTCTCTCTGGAGTTGACCTCAGGCTTGACCTTCTCCTCTGCGGCCAGCTGGCCTCTCCACGCCTTGCCCTCCTGCTCCTTGACCGGCTGCTTTGCTCGTGCTCACTTTCAGCTTGGCCAGCGTCTGATTCATACTCCCAGCTACTTCCTCCTTCTGTAGCGTCGTCGGTTTCACTATTGTACTGACCGTCCTAGGCCTGGTCAGACACGCTCCCAGCTTCTTCTGGCACCTCTACAGCTTGGCTGGCCCCCTCTATGGCTTCTCTGTCCACAGCTGGACTCACATCCGAGAGAGGAGCTGTTTCTTCCAGAGGTGCTGGAACTCTCTGCGTATGGGACGCGTGGATCCAGTTGGGCAGACCTCCCACTTTCACAGCAGTATTCGATGTTAGGATGATCTGGTAGGGCCCACGCCACCGGACATCTAGGCAGCTTCTTCTGACGTGCTTTTTGACCAGTACCCAGTCTCCAGGGCACAGGTCATGACACAAGTCCTGGCACGACGGGACCTCGGCAGCCTGCACCTGAAGGGACACAGAATGAATGGCATCAGACAGACCCTTACAATAGTCCAGGATCATATCATCTGTGATATTCAACAATGCTGCAGTTGGTACTGATGGCAATCTCATTGCCCTCCCCATTAACACCTCGTGTGGTGATAGTCCCGTTCTTCTGTCTGGGGTACTACGGATGCTCATAAGAACTAGTGGCAGGGCATCAGGCCAACTCAGAGACGTTGATGAACACATTTTGGCAATTCGGGACTTTATGGTGCCATTTATCTGCTCCACAATTCCCGAAGCTTCTGGTCGATAGCTACAATGCAATTTCTGGTCTATGTTCAGGGCTGCACAAATCATCTTCACAAGTTCGCTGTTAAAATGTGTTCCCCTATCTGATTCCAAAGAGGCCGGTACCCCGAAGCGCGGGAGGAGTTCCCTAAGCAATAACTTGGCTACTGTGAGGGTGTCACACCTGCGTGTAGGGTATGCCTCGACCTATCTGGAAAATATGCAAACAACCACCAGGACGTATCGAAGGCGGATGCATCTTGGCATTTCAATGAAGTCCAGTTGCATCCGATTGAACGGACCCCCAGACCTCCCTATGTGACTCAATGCGACTGGTGTTCTTTTTCCTATGTTCAGCTGTTGACAGGTCACACAACGCTGGCACACTGCTTCTGCGGCTACTCTAAACTTGGGGTTGTACCACGTTTGTCTGAATACCCTCAACATAGCGTCTCTCCCTAGGTGTACTGGACCATGTATCTGTCTTGCCATTGGGCTCACCAACTCATTTGGCAACACTGCCCTTCCATCTGCTGAAACCCAAAAGTTGGTTTCGCCCATCACACATCCGGCAGTTTCCCATGTTCTTTTCTCAAAATCGGGTACATTTTCTTGTATACATTTTAACTCGTCCCAAGTATCTATGGTTTCCAGTATCATAGCTAACTCAGTCCTTACATTTATTCCACCCACTTCCACCTCCGTGAAAGAGTACCCTTGTTCTGCACAATAACGTGCCACTTCGTCAGCGTATCTATTGCCCTGTGACACAAAGTCTGTGTTTCTGGTGTGTGCTGTACATTTCACAACGGCAATAGCTGCCGGACATTGTAAGGCTTCCAACAATAAGCGTACAAACTCCCCATTTCGAATGGGTGAACCTGAAGAGGTCATGTAACCCCTTTGAGACCACAATTGCCCGTAATCATGAACTACCCCGAAACCATATTGGCTATCGGTGTATATGGTGACTCGAATTTGGTTGCTTGCCAGGCAGGCAAGCGTCAATGCAACAATTTCAGCTACCTGAGCGGAGTGTACTCCTTCCAGGCATGCGGCTTCCACAACTCCGGTAATTGTACAAACAGCATAAGCTGCTCTCAACTGACCAACATCGTCTCTTACACATGAGCCATCAACAAAGAAAACTTCATCAGGGTCAGTCAGTGGCTCATCCACGATGTCGGGTCTCGGTTTGGTGCATAGTTCAGTCACATCAAGGCAATCGTGATCTGTACATTCATCATCCTCAATGTCACTTGGGAGTGGCATCAATGTAGCAGGGTTCAAAACAGAGCATCTCTTGAGGGTCACGTTCTCTGCAGCAAGAATGACTTGCTCATAGCGCGTGAGCCTGCTATTGGTCAGATGCTGAGTTTTGGACCTGGTCATCAACAGTTCAACAGAATGTGGCACATACACCTCTAACTGGTGTCCCATGACTATGTTTTCGCACCTTTCAATGCTGACACCCGTTGCAGCAACGGATTTGAGACATCCGGGCAACGCTGCGGCTACTGGGTCTAAGGTAGCCGAAAAATAGGCGACTGGTCTACGGGCATTCCCATGGATTTGGACCAGGACTGACAAAGCACAACCCTCTCTTTCACAACAGTAAAGCAAGAATGTTTTGTCGTAATCTGGCATTCCCAGAGCAGGAGCACGACACAGGTCCTCTCTCAGCTGCAGGAACGCCATCAAACAATCTTTGTCCCATGGCACGGGATCACTCACCTCCTTGTGCGTCAGTTTTTGCAAGGGTTTTGCTTTCAGTGAAAAGTTCGCTATCCACTGTCGGCAATAACCCACCATCCCTAGGAACATCCTGACCTCTCTCTGTGTTTTAGGTGCGTTCATTTTCATGATCGCCTCTATTCTGTCTGGTGACACCTTCCGTTTTCCCTTTTCAATTCTGTGCCCCAAATACTGCACTTCCGTCAGGCAGTACTGCAATTTGCTCGGAGACACCTTGTGCCCGTTTGCAGCTAGGTGATTTAGCAAAGCAATGGAGTCCTCCTTGCAAGCTTCTTCAGTTTCTGACGCAACGAGTAGGTCGTCTATGTACTGGACCAGAACCGAATTCTGGGGCAGCACCAGACTTTCAAGATTTTTCTTCAAAAGCTGGTTAAAAATCGATGGGCTCTCTGTATACCCCTGTGGGGTACGACACCATGTTAATACGCGACCTTCCAGCTTAAAAGCGAAAAGAAAGTGGCTATCCTCGTCCAAAGGGATCGAAAAGAAAGCCTGGCAAAGGTCTATCACTGTGAACCATTCGGCTTGGAACGGTATCTGAAACAATATCACTGATGGATTCGGTACCACTGGACAACATGAGACAACTATGTTATTGATTTTTCGAAGGTCCTGCACTATTCTGAATTTCCCACTTGGTTTCTGCAAACCCATAATCGGGGAGTTACATGGACTACCCACGATTTCTTTCAGTATTCCCTGCTCAATCATGGACTCGATCACGGGTTTTATACCTGCAATCGTTTCTGGGGTCAATTTATATTGGGGTGTTCTTGGAAACTCAGCATTCGGTTTTAATATGATTTTCACTGGGTCCACTCCCTTGACTAGTCCAATCTCTTCCCCAGTGAAATCCCACACTTCTGGTGCCACGGTCTCCCTTAGATCCCAAGGGAGCTCATCCACTGTCAAAGTGGGATACAGCTCCCCGCACGTTCTTGAGTTGGCGACCTTAAAGTCAGCGTCATCATCATTAGTCAGTACCTCCACTCCCTGCGGTGTGCAGTATATTGTACAATTTAACTTGCACAATAAATCCCTTCCCAATAGACATACAGGGCTAGAATCGCAAACCACAAACTGATGCTCATCGCTGTATTTCCCTATTTTCACTAGCACTGGTTCGGTCAATGGGCTTGTTATTCTCCTGTTTGCGACCCCCACCACTTGAATCGTTTCTCCTGACATGGGCAGGCCTGGAACTACGGCTGATCTCAACGTGGATCGAGTGGCCCCTGTGTCTACTAAGAAAGTCGTGGGACATCCTGCCACTTCGGCCTCCACGTATGGTCCCCTTTGGTCCACCTCTAAGACTGCCCCGAGGGTACAGTCTTCTCTCTCCACTCTCTGTCCCGTTAGGGGATCAACGTAGTAACAGTCTTCTCCTCCTACGAAAAGAGGCATCTGTCTATAGGTCTTTCCCCCTGTCCCTATTCGGGGAGGTTGAGGGAACTGGGCTCGTGGAGCTGGGGTCCCCCCTTTGACCACCTTTCCTTGGTATGCTGTTGCCCCTTTTCCTGGAGTGTTTTGAACCTCTTCCTCCTCTATTTCTAGTTCTCCAATTTCAACGTTGTAGGGACACTCGCGTTTCCAATGTCCCACCTCGTTACATTGATGGCACCGGGTCGTCTTTTTCAATGTCGCAATGTCTACCCTAGGTCTTGAGTTGGAGTTCTCCTCATTACCTTGGTTCTGGTTATTCTGTCTCCTGCCCACGGTCCCTGTTCCCTGTTGCTGTTGTCCACCCTTACCAGCTGACTGCATCTGTACCACCATCAGTTTTTCTTTTAGCTTTTTGGCTTTTGAATCTATCTCATCACTGCAGTATCTAGCATATCTCAGAATTTCGTCCAAAGGTTTATTTTGCCAACAAATCAAGTGTTGCTGAATCATTAAACAAATATCCGGTCTTAAGCCCAAAACGAATTTAGAAACAAACTGCCCTATGTCTTTAGGATCCATTACGTCCAACCCGCTATATTGTTTAAAAGCCTTCAGCAACCTCTCATAATATTCATGAACTGTCTCCTTGGGTTCCTGCCTAGTTCGATCTATTTTGACCCAATCTATGTCCTGCATTGGCACCTTTTCCTTCAGCCAAGTCATCACTCTCTCATATTTTGTCATTACTGTCTCGGACGGTCCATTAGTCCGTGCATATCTCTCTGGTTCTGATGTGGGCCATTCAGCACTAACCTTACATGCTGACCACAAGTCTCCTGGTACCACAATGTCAAACAGGGTGTTCAGGTCAATCCAGAGTACTTTGGAGATTTTTACGAACCTCTCTACCTGCTTGTACCATTCCACTGGATTCTCCATCAATTTAGGGAAGGAATTGGTAAAGGCAGCTAAGTCCCCCCTACTCCAGGGCACATGCACATAGCTCCCGTTTGCAACCTCACGCAAAGGGTATGCCTCTATCTTCTGCAGCCCTCCCTCTGGGGACATCCCAAGTATGCTTCTCCTGACGGTCCCTTTCTTGGACCATCTTTCTTCCCATTTATCCAGCGCTCTCCATGTCCTTATTCCAGTGATCAATTCCCTTATGTGTGTTTTTAATCCTATTGTTCTTCTCTCATCTAGGTCCTGATCTGAATAATGTAGCCTGTGGTTACCCTGTAATGCTTTGGTCCTTGACAAGTCTACCATGTATTTTCCTGCCAGTTCGGCTAATTTCTCATGTGCTGCTCTCGCTTTCCGAGTGATGTCCTTTGCCATGAACAATACTTCATCCTGCTCGTACATGTCCATTCTCTCTAAAGGCAAAGTACCATCTACCATGTCATCCAGATCTGATTTTAAACTGGCGACATCAAGTCTCTTTGCTTTTATCTCGGCTCTCAACATGTCTTTCTTAGGATGTTCATTGGTATCTCTCCCATCCCAGCTCCGAGTCCTACGCCTAGGCTCAGGGGTGTTCAGGAGAGTCCTCCCTTGTTCCCATCTTTCTAAGTCCCATGCTCGGCCATCTTCCCTTGGAGGGTGGTGAAACACCGTCCTGTTTCCCCCAATTTCATTTTGTCCATTCTCTCTGTTTTCCCTAGCCCCATGGTAGGAGTCTCTGCTATTCTCCACCCTGGCGCTATTCCCTCGTTGCCTAGTGTCACTCAGTACCTGGTAAGCTCCTTCTCGACTCCCCATGTCCCCGGTATTCCCCTCATGTCCTTGATTACAGGGGTCATGGCGAGACCTCTCGCAACTCTCGCTTTGTCCACTATTGCCAGACGCATAGTGGGTGCACTTAAAGCTGTCCCTGTACTCCTGCGTTCTCTTTTCCCCTTCGCTGTGAACTGGGCGGGACACCCCTCCACACTCAAGGCTCCTGTTTTCCAATACTGGTCTACCTCCACTCCTGGTATGACGAGTATCTCCTCTACTTTCCTGACCCTTCCCGTCCCACTACGGACTGCTTTCGTCAGCCCCGCAGTGAGTCCGGATCCTGCTATCTTGGCTTTCCCTTTCAGCTTCTGCTGCTATCAGGCTCTTGTGAGCCTCTACTGCCGCATCCCATTCCTTCAGGTATTCTCTTAACTCCTGGAAGGATTTCGGCTCTGATCCCCTCAGATCTACCGGCCATCTCGGGCCCCCCTGATCTCTTGTGGGATCTACTGCTGTATGTACTGGGGTGCTCCAGTCCCTTGGTCCTGGCAGCTGTCTTGGGGAATTGATTGTATCGTTCCTCCTCGCCATTTCTGCTCTCTCCCTGTCCAATCGTACCTGTTCCTCCCCTCTGGCTCTCTCTGGGTCATAAATCGATACTATAGGACCTATCGTAACAGGTACTTGCAGGGCGTCTGGTAGTGCATAGGATGTGGCACGCTCCGTTTCTGACACCTTTTGTACCACAAACCTTCCGACTACCTTCTGCACCGGACTAGGTTGAGGCAATTCTTTACTTGCAGTGGGATCCCAATCCGTGCTAGGAAGCGGTCTATTCTACCCTATGCCAGCCCCCCCTTCTCTGCTGGGCTCGGCATTTTCTGTCTCTCTATTGTACGGGGGTGGCCTATCTGTTAGCAACCTATTTATCAGGCTGTCCTCTGTCTCGCTCTCATCATCCTGCTCTAATGGGCTCCTGTTTTCCGCCACCTCTATCACTGGGTACAGTTTGTTTACTTCAAGGTTATGCACTCTCCATCTTTTAGCATCCGCATCCCACTTGGCATCCTGCACTGCTCTTACCGATCGTTTCACCCTTTCTTGTTGCCTGTTCTGGTTCCTATCGTGCGCCGCCCTAATCCATGCATTAAGGGCTTCAAACTGGGTCGGTCTAGGCAGAGGTCTCATTGAGGTCATAACTGCTTTTAACTGATGTAATATCTCTAATCTAAACGTCCCATACTTTGGAAACGTCAGTTCCTCATTCCCTTCCGTAATCTTACACCAATTTGAAATCCACAATATAGTATGCAACCCAACATTCGTCGCCATATAATTAGCCGGCGTACCCTCCGGCGGGGCCTCTTCCCCATCATAAGATCTCCGCCTCTCTCTCTTAAACAACGCTCTTAACCATTTAAAACACTTCATGATCAAATGTCCAATTTCCTGCTTCGCTATTCTGTTTACTTCCTGGTGACAATCCGCCAATCCTAGCGCGGCTTTGCTAGCTGGCCTATCACAGCGCGGTCTCACCCCTACCGGCCAATCCCAGCGCGGCACTTTCTGACGTCACTCGTCTCCCCTTTGCAGCAGTTCCCCTCCTTTCTCAGCTCGTCTCTCGGTCAGGCATGCGTCCCATTCATACACTGAAAGGTGATTACTTCCGACCAAGCGATCACTTCTCTTGCCTGTGCGTCCACAGTTTGTCTGTAATTGTCACCACAACTGACGAAATGCCTTTCCAGGCAATCGTCTCTCTGATAGGTTGCTTACACACAGTAACTTCCGACCAGCGTCCGTTACTCACACACTCACTCTTACGTTCCCCCTATCACGGTCCTGCGGGCGATCAATGGTACCTCATGACCCCCTTCACTCTGGTTGACAATTACTCTGGGTGTCCGATACACCCGAACCACTTAAGCTCTCTTCTGAACTTAAGATTTGCACCGGTTGCGCGCGCTCACAACCTGTTCCACAGTCACTCTACAGGCATTCAACTCCGCAAGACATTACGACATAGACAAAACACAAAAACACCGCAATCTAACACGCATGACCCTTTATACTCACTCTCGACCGATACTGCTGCTTTTCTTTCTCACGCCGTCAGCACCCTCTTCTGCGGGCGGTTCTTCTGATGATCGATCTCTAGGGGCCTTGGGGTAATCTAACCTGGCCTAGATCACCTTCCTCAAGAAGGCAACCATTCTCTATAGCTACCAACTGGGAGGGCGGGATTTTTGATCTCTAGTTTACCACTCCAGATCTAAACCCCGTTCAGGTCGACTGAATCTTTATTGCCTGTCATTGAGGAAAGAAAGTGCATCCAATGCCAGGTTAGTTTGACTAATAATGGGCTCGACTCTGAAAAACCACATACTACTTCTAAGTTTCAAAGGTTTATTATGGAGTCACGGATAACTGCAAATACAGGCATCTCAAAACGAGATTCAAAAGATATAGAGGCACTAATACAAACATAGGTTCTCTAAAAATTCTTAGGCGACCAAAGAATATCACTATAATTAATTCCAAAATCATCAGGGTTGCAAGAATAGACACAAATTGTAATCTATCCGTCATTTACAAAGGAAGGAAGGAATCAGGTTAGGCTGTCCCTACTCTGTACTGGATGGTATCCCTACCTAACAAAGTCCCTACCTATCAAAGGTGTCAGCTGTGAATGACTTCCTAAGAAGTTCACCCACTCTTAGTCTTAGGTGAAAACCTATGATCTCCAGTCATGACCCCTCTCTGCCTACCCATCCGCTCTCTGAAAGGTCCCCAGGCATCTGCTCTCTCTCCACCCAGGGGTGCTGTCCCTAATACAAAATCATAATTACAGTTGAAACGCCCCTCAAGAGACGCCCCTCACGTGGTGTCGGTTCTGGCTTTTTCCATGATGATCTTCCTTTGGGCCTCGTGTTTAGCGTTGACCTTGCTTCCCAGGCTTCTTCTCCAGCTCGCTGATACCCCCTAAACATTCCTGAATCCTCCTCCATGTCTGTACCAGTCTCCTCGAACAGAGCTCTATTCATCAAACTTTTGATTGGAACCCCCCGCACCTGCAGACAGACATCCGCAACTTGGATCCCATTTCTCATAGACTTCTTACAGAAGTTTGCAACTTATTTCTCGACACAACTCAACATGTACCAGCACGTGCAAATGAGAAAAACCTTTTTCTCTCTTCAGGCCTACAACCCTTCTCGCAGAGGTTCTATTCTCTTCAAATCCTTTCGAGAACTAAAATAACATGTTAACACCTTATTCTTTAATTATGAGAAACACTTCTATGGAATATAAATCTATCGAGTAAACAGAATTACTAAATAACATAGTGCAATCCATGTCATGTATAAGTGTACATTTCCAATCTTCTTTGCCCTGGCCATGAGGCCTGTTCCCTTCTATGCTTTGCAGCATGACATTCCTCCTTTAGCAGCTACATAACATGGATCCTGATTAATCACGTCTAATATTTCTAAGCATTTCCACACATTTCTATTATAGCCCATACTCTATAGGGGCTTTCTATTTCTACTAAAACACTCTTAAGTAAGTACGGATACATTTTCTCATTTCTCAAGTTACATTAGCTAACTTTACGCCATGGGCTTGTACATATGGCGTATACGTATGTTTTATTCAAATTGCGCTCTCTCAGCTGCGAGTGTGTGAGAGGGCGCACCGCGTCCTTTTGATGACTACAAGTCGTAGGGGCAACATTGCAGGACAAGCGTCCTTTTGGTGATTGAAAGTACAGCGGGGGCATTTATTGGGAGTGACTTTCCACCTGTTAGAAACCAGGGTTTCCCAGCCATACAGAGCATACAAGTGCCCCCGTTTACAAATACGTTCTGTTTATAAGAGAACATTACCAAAGCGACATTTTTCAAGAGTCATTTCTAAAGAAGAAGTAATTTATGTATGTGCATTTTTGGACGTTTTTGATCTGACCTAAACTATAAAAAGATATTATATTTTTATAGTAACTGGTGTAGTGTTCATTTGTGGTGATTCACTGTATTACTGTGAGTGTTGGTGGAAATACTTTACACATTGCCTTAGGGATAAGCCTGTCTGCTCGTGCCATGCTACCAAGGGGGTGAGCAGGGGTTATCAATAGTGTGTACACCATTACCCTGACTAGAAGTAAGCGTTCTTATTTGGACAAAGATACTTACCTCTGCCAACTAGAGACCCCCTTATCTAACAGGAAGTCTTCCACGCTGTGCAAATATTGTACAAGAGACGGTGAAAAGAGTTCCTAAGGTTTCAAAAGAAGGTTGCTCGAGAGACTTTCTTACTCATGAATAGGAGGCAGAGAAAAGCGACTCTGTGTGTTGATCCTCTTACGAGCTGTAATCCGAGCTAGTTTGAAAATGGAGGTACATGGGATATCCACACCTACCACTGCTGCCTCCAAAGAGAGTACATAAGGATCTGAAAAACGTTTAATAGAACAAACTGGTCATTTAAAGGTGATTATACGCTGAATGCTTATGCTAAGTTGTTGTATGAATATGTTGACACTATGGAAGTGAGAGATTGCTACATGTGCATGCAACTACCTGCTTTGGCTGAGGAGGGGAATCCGCTATCACCACTTGCCCTTGACATATGGATTAACTATATCGGTTCAGTACCAGTCAATGTAACTAGCAAGTGATTTTTCATTTTAGTAAAGTTCAGCAAAAAAAACACTTTAAATGGATGTAACCCAGATTCTTCATTTTTCTTTTTTACAAAACACCTATTAGACATGTTTATTTCATGATCCTTTTATTCTTCATCTTCAAAGTCAGTAAAAACACGTAGCCAACGAGTTTCGTCTTCTCAGACTTCTTCAGGGCTACAACAACATACATAAATAATTATTATATTTACAATATTTATAAACACTGATAAAAAAACATTTTCATTCAAACATCACATAGTCTTTATATGACATTTGTTTCCATAATTGATAAATCCCCAAGATTCCCTCATGGGAAAAATAAGCAAAAGTTAAAAAAGAAGGGAAAAATCCCTGTGTATTAAAAACAAACTGGCTGAACTCATTTCACAGTAACATTATATTCAACTTGTTGCAAATTTAGTACATTCATTAATTCAGTGTGTAGATTTTTCGGCCCTTACTTTGTACCAAGACAAATCGATTTTAAATATTTTGTTGGATTAATACTAATTTCTTGAGAGAGCGTGATGGGGCGTATGGGAGGCACTTACCTTTCAAAGTAATTTTTCAATTCTGACTACATGGTAAAATTATTGATTCTCTTCTTTTTAATCAAATTGTTTGTAAGCACAAAAAATAATTTTTAAAGAAAATATAAATGAAAACACTAAAGGGAATGTATTTGGTCCATAGTTGGAGTACAGTATGTCTCTACTATGCTTAAAAGCGTATTAAATTATAAATGTAAATTGATACTTGTATAGCGCACTACTCACCCGCAAGGGTCTCAAGGCGCTTGTACGAATACCGTTGTGGTACCCATCCTGGCTTTCCCTGTGAGGCATCCACTCCTGGGCACCCCCAAGGTGGAGGCCAGGCATCCTAAGCGTTGTGGGGGCCGTTGTGGAGATTAAGCAAGCTATTGCCCAGAGTTGCACTCCATGATTGGAATAGGCCCCAAGGCGACAATTATCAGGTCCGTGGAATTTTGAGCCCAAGACCCGCCGAGGTGGGGAATTGAACCCTGGTCCCGGGCTAGACCTCTGCATCAGGGTCTGCCGCTCTAACCATTGAGCCACACTTCTTACAATTTTCATTTTTAGTTGGAGTACAGTATGTCTCTACTATTCTTAAAAGCGTAATACATTATACCTCAAAGATTGAAGAGTGTCCGCATTGTAATCTGTCTAAAGTTCAAGAAAGTATAGAGGTCCCATCATCCTGGGTATTTAGAGTAAACATTCCACTACAATAGGTGGAGTCCCATGATTACAGCACCTACAATCAAGATTCATAAACCAAAATAGTCATGCTTTGTAGATTTTCACTGTGAAACTTTACATTGTCAAATTGAGACATGATCCTTTATAAATGCACAGTGATGATGAGAGAGAAAAGCACAAGTTATATAGTAATGATAAAGACAGACCCACAGCAATATATTGAAGTAAAAAAGACATCTCATATATTTCTGTTTTCAGCTTAGCCCAATGTTTCCACAATCAAAATCTAAAGTCGACTTTTAGGCTTGCTCAGTTTTAAGAAAATTAAGGCTAAAAAATCAAAAAGATCAATTTATATACAGCACCATCTAGACATTTTGAAGCAGTGTATAAGCAACAATGCAATATGATGAAATGATGACAAAAATGATCTAAGACACTCGAATGATCATGCAGCATGCCAGTTTTTAAGCAACAATGCAATATGATGACAAAATAAATCTAGGACACTCAAATAATTATGCCGTTGACTGAAATTCAATTCCCTTGTCCACTGACATTGATGAACAAATAGATTTTTGTCCAATCAGATTCAAAGAAGGTTATCAAAGGCTCATTTAGAACTGCATATAAATATTAAACAGAGCTGTGGGAGCGTGCAGCAAAATTAGACATTGTAACGAGAGCCATCTTTTAACAAAGTAACCCATAAAGAATAACTTGTGTTCTACATTAAATGTTCGTACAAAAGAAGAAAGCAACGGTATTTTACATGGCCAAAAAGATGAGAAAATATTGGGTTAGTATATTATTTTAAGCGAGCATATTTCTCCCAAAGAGTTCCTTATGGCTCCCCACAATGTTTAGACAACGCGTGAACAGATCTTTTGAATACTCACCGAAGTTGCCAGTCTTTCACGCCCAGGGTTCATGTAATTGTGTAAAACAAAACCCTTGCATTCTGACATCGGCGTTTAAATATCCTCTCCGATCTTCACACCTGAGGAGTGTTTGGGATTAAATACTCGGATATATTGGTGAGGCCGGCGCCATGTTTGAAAGGTTAAACCCACAGTACCGTGATCTACATTAGTTGGTGTTGTTCCTCATTTGAGCTAAAAATTGTATAGAAATATTAGAGAAAGAAACAATAGTATTCTAATCTTGAAGACCAGATTAAGACCAGATGGCATTAGCTGTAGTTTGCTTCTTAGTATGTTTCACGGAAAAGGCCATTATGAGTGCTAGTCCTCAAATTACGATGTGGTACTCTCAGAGATACCAGTCTACAAACTTCTGAACAGATATGACTACTTTAAGCAAATAGAGAGAATGGAGAATTATTTCACACCAACAGTAACATTAGACACTGCTTACATGCACAGACATAACCTAACGTGCAAATTAACGGACGTAGAAAATAAATTCATAGACCAAGTAGACGATAGACGTACGGGATTAGTTGTTAAATTGTATAACAGGGACAAGAATTGTGAATGGACCAAGGACAAGTTAGCTCACAAGGCTAAGAGAAGATCTGGTCCTATAGCTCTAGATTGGGAACAAGGCAAGCTATGCCTCTGTCAAGTTCAGAGCCGTTATGATAATGTATTTGTGGGACAGCGTGTATGTGACCATATATTTCTAGTAAATGGTCCCTGGAAAACACTTCTGCAAGATTCAGTTTGAATGATACCAGGAGTGTATTTTGTGTGTGGAAGGAACATATATGTTTGGTTACCAAGCAAATGGTATGGCACTTGTTATGTGGCAGTTGTGCTTCCAAAGATATACCATGTAGAGGATCTGAAGGGTTTGGAAGGAAAGTCAAATAGCAGGAAACATGGACTGAGTGCTGGTGAGGTTGTAGGCAATATATTTGGAGATCTGACTACTGATCCTAGGAGTAGTATTGAATGGCTTCAAGATTAGAAGACTGTCTACCATCCTGGATAAGCTGTCCGTTAACACAGCTCAGTCTTTGCTTCTCATATAGGAGGAAATGGTCTCAATAAGGGTGATGGTGATGCAGAACCAACTTGCTTTAGATGTGTTATTAGCAAAAGAAGGTAGAGTCTGTTGAATGCTGAAGGTCCAACAGTTTTTGAACGTATATCCCTGAAAAAAGTAAAGCTCTGAAGGGATACATTAATAACATCAAAGATATACACCATGAGATACAGGATTTGACAGCTGAGGGAGTTTGAGATAAGGTTGGAAAAAGATTTGGTGCAGTTGGAAAATAGGTTGCGAACCTAGGAAGAGAAATCTTTGGATACCTTTTGAAGCAGATAATAATTGTTGTGATCTGTGTTATCATCTTGGTAGGGATGATAAGGGCATACAAACAACACAAGGCGAGGCAATTGGAGAACTCCTTAAGGGAAAGAGAGAAGGGTAGAAAGACTGCAGGACAGTCATTACAAGAATTTGAAGCAATTGGATGAGTTCAGGCAGAGAAGATTAGCTACGACATCTGTTTAGCTCCGTCTACTCTGCAGGGATTTTGGAGTGTTTTGTGATGACTCAACGTCATCAGAGGGGGGAACTGATAAAGACGAAAATTCATTCCAACTGTAGGGGTGCATCATAATCACAGGTAGAGCACACCGCACATAAGCACTTGTAGTAATAACGTGAAGTATTAGGATTTGAAATGTATTAACATGAATTCATGGTGTGTTTTAGGCCAGCAGGAAACATTAACATGAACAAACTCATGTTGTGCATCTTATTCGTACATTAAATGGGCCTATTAATTACGTTATTTCATATATAGGTAACTGCATTAGTTGAAATTGCACTAGTGTTATGTGATTTTGTGAAGCTTATATGTTGTTTCTCTTATGTTAGCTGAAATTCGCAGGCCTGAAATGCAAGTCCCTGAGGCTCTCGCTTTCAAATTAACAGATGAATTTCATGTGTGCTGTGGAATCCTTTCTTTCTCACGTTTTGTTTTGCAGGTAAAGAAGTGCTCATTTAGGTAGAATAATGTCTTTGTTTTACTAGTCAGGCAAGGAAGGAAGAAGTTACAATCGAGTTGCTTGAATTGATAAAGGAAGGTCATTGTGCTTCACACAGGAGAAGACCTTGGAACCAAGGTCAAATTGTATCAAGACAAGTACACCGTCAACAGCGTGAAAAGATTTCCTTCAGGACTGTACTCAGGGTGGATGGCCTGATCCGAAGTGCATCTTGGGATTGCTAACCGCGGATAACTGGTTGGTGGAAGTAGGGATAGTGCGCTACTTCTTTCTTGCCTTCAGAGAGAGAGCATTCTAGAGCGAGCTCTGTCTTAGGTAGTTTTATGCTGGTTGACCCATTGATCATAGGGAAACTTCTTAGGAAGACTCCATGTGTGGTTACCTTTTATCCTTCCTCCTGAAAATGCTAATTTAGGGATGTCACCTTAGTGTTAGTGTAGGGTTAGATTTAATGCTTTTCACCCACCAACCCTCGATGCAGGGAAATTCGGACTCATGTTTCCTGATTTTCTGTATTCTGCTTCTTGAATTATTTGTGCTGCTTATGCTGCACCATCTAAACTGAATACACAGATCTGGCTTCTTGCTGAATCCACTGTATTTGTATTCATTTGTGTTGAGGCGTCTCTATGTTCAGTTATTTTTGGCTTTGTAATAAACTAAAAACCTCAGACAGTTGTCTGCAGGTTCCTAATGACTTTTCTACCCTTCACCCTTTCTTGCTGCGAAAAAGAACCATCAAAGTATGACTCTACAATGGTCTAGAACATATGGACCTGGCTCTTCCACCCGCGTAATCTCGAGCATGCTGTTGATTGTCATCAATGTCCATGGGATGGTGGTTATCTCAGAGACAGCCCCAGCTGCTTTGCGTTTGACCATGTTTGAAATGAGAGGCGTGCTCCTGCTGTAAACACACTATATCTAAAGATATACAGGCCCTGTGTCATCCTTGTCACATTCCAGGTGCTGAGGGATTTGGGAAGTTGTAGAGTGACTTGAAAGGTCTCAGGCACCAGTTGGTGCCTCAACTAACACACAATTAAACAAAGTTCTCATTTAGGCAAATTAGACTATCATATTCTCGGCATATGGTGCAGATACAGAAGTGGTGAGCAGTATGTAGTAGTATACAGCTTTAAAAAGAACAATCAAAGTATGACTCTACAATGGTCTAGAACATATGGACCTGGCTCTTCCACCCGCGTAATCTCGAGCGTGCTGTTGATTGTCATCAATGTCCATGGGATGGTGGTTATCTCAGAGACAGCCCCAGCTGCTTTGCGTTTGACCATGTTTGAAATGAGAGGCGTGCTCCTGCTGTAAACACACTATATCTAAAGATATACAGGCCCTGTGTCATCCTTGTCACATTCCAGGTGCTGAGGGATTTGGGAAGTTGTAGAGTGACTTGAAAGGTCTCAGGCGCCAGTTGGTGCCTCAACTAACACACAATTAAACAAAGTTCTCATTTAGGCAAATTAGACTATCATATTCTCTGCATATGGTGCAGATACAGAAGTGGTGAGCAGTATGTAGTAGTATACAGCTTTAAAAAGTTACCCATAACTGCACCAACAGTATCGACAACATCAGCTGGGGGGCATTCAGTTACCTCCTCCCCTGGGGTTGTCTAATCATAGCAGTGGCAGCTGCTCCATCCACAGTAAACCAGTGGAGTAGATGGTGTATGTTGCAGACAACACTTACTTATTGTTAGCATAAAGGTTACTCCACTGTTCCCAGTTTCTTGAGTTCTGAAAAGTGGCACAGTGGTTGAAGCCCCAAAAGTGCTCAGAGTAAGGAAGCACTGCACTGTGGTGCCATGAAGGAATCTCCCCTTTAATGTCTTTAACGCAGGGTGGTTCGAGGTTTTTTCCTGTACTAGCTCCAAAATCCAGCTGCTGTCCTTCCACGGCTATTTCAGCCACCGCTAGATGTTTTCTGCCATGCGCTCGCACTCACCCAGCTACCCACGTGAGTTGAGTAGAGTGGCGGTGGTGGAATCAGCAGAGGCAATAGGAGTGGGACCGGGACAACAATCTGCCAAGCAAGACAAGACCAGGGTTTTCTGGGTGTGTGTCTGGAAGAATGTCCGTCGTTACTGAGTAGCCGCGGTCAAGAGCAAAGAACAAGAATGGTTTTTCAGCTACAGCAATGGCAAAGCCAGATCTAGAGAGCATGATGTTTGGGACGTATGAGGAAAGGAAGAGGTACCCCCCCACTGAAAACAGATCCTCCGTGAACCTCCGTGTTTTTTCCCCAGGGTGCTTAGCTTAGCCTGGTGATTGGCGTTTGGGATCCAGAGTCCAGCATCCAAGCATGTGATGAGCTGTGGGCGGGCATGAGCACGGCACACAGGGAAGGAGGCAGTTACAGCAGGCCTTGTTTGATAAACAGAATATCCACGGTTCAGTTTCTAGGGCAGACCACCTATCTACTCATTCCAACATGACCAACAATTATTTGTTTACACAATGTGAATTTTATAATTGTTTATTTGCATCTCAGTCTTTTGCTGTATGCTTTTATTGATATAAAAAGTCTAAAGAAGAGCAACACATTTCAAAAAAAAGAAAGCAATATTGTTGACAACTGAGAACAGTTTAATTCTTGAGAACTGCAAAACTGGTGACTGCAGTCAAAGAGGTAACCTTCTGTTGTGCTTTAAAAACTCCTCCACAAAGCCATCAACAGATGGGTTGGCAGTGTACTCCCTTTTATGTTCTAAATTTGTCAAATGTTGTTTCTACTCATGAATCATTGTGCAGCAAAGAGGTGCAGCTGAAATCTCTATCCCCTACATGCATCAATGTTGGCTTTTGCGATTCGTCAATTGCGATTATTAAGGATTTGCAATTAAGGAATCTCAAAAGCCTCTGCATGTAGGAATCGCTAAAAAAATTGCGATTCCTACACATTCCTTAATTGCGACTCGCAAATTGCGACTCACAATTAAGGAATGGCTTCCCATTCATTCCTATTGGCCTACAGGTCCATAGGAATGAATAGGAATTGCATGCACAACTTGTGAGTACCCATTAGGTACTCAAAAATTGCGCATGCAATTTCAAGGATGCAAGGGTGTCAAAAGGACACCCTGTTGCACCCCTGAACTTGTAATGTGCACCCATGTTGCGCACACATGCCCCAAGGGCATGTGTGTGTGTAACATGGGATTTTGAAAAATGCACTTTGGTGCATTTTTCAAAGAAATCGTAAAATATTAACACTTTTCAATTGATGGTAATTCGTGATTTTTAATTGCGAAATCGCTATTTTTTTAACTTTAATGCTTTGCATTTAAAGAATCACATATAGGGATTCCTTAAATGCAATCGCAATTAAAGTAATCACAATTTTGCGATTACTTAAATTGCGATTTTTGCATTTGGGATGATGCATCCCAAATGCAAAAATACCGGTTGCATAGGGGCGGATTCTGAGAATATGGCCGTTTGCGACTGTTTTTCCTTTGATGCATGTGGCCCTATAACACGTGCAGATATATACATTTCATAAAGTGCTGGGAAAGCTTCAAAATAATAAAGTAGCAATTCACAAATGGTGGCAACATCTGCACCATAAGCACTGATTCTTTTTTTCCTAACAATCGTTGTGCCACAGTAAGTACTGCTACAATAGTAGCTTTGTTTACAATCTGTAAGTCTAGAAAGGGTGCACACCTTTTGACATCAAGAAAATGATACTACATGGGAACAAAGGTAGAAATGACTTTGATAAGTTCTAAGTTGCACTGGGAGATTCTAGATTCTATTTCAGCTAGTGCTCTGTCCAGATTGTTCAAAAGGAGTTTCCTGAGCTCTTGCTATTGTGAAAAGGAAGTTTTATTGCCATGTAAAGATTATCCAACTGTAGAAAGTACCACTAAATGTGCAAATCCATAGTTAAGAATCCTCCTACCTTTTAGTCCATAGTTAACACGTCTGGTTTCATCTCAACAGAACAGCAGTATTTGGTAGAAAGCATTAGCTCTGCACACATTGTTTCCAGGGAACTAAGTGTGAATTGCGCAATGTAAACTGCAAAAGGCAATGTATTTGCTCTGAAATACAGCATTATCATGCTTAGGGCTACTAATGCCTTGCAAAAATTGCATAATCACATGACAATGTTCTCTTTAAATATGAGATATTATACCACAAGACTCTGCCTTGAGCTCTGATGTAGAATTTTCATGATGATATATGTCTTATATTAGAAATTGTGTAAATGTTTTCAAATTCACATTTTGTAACCATGTGATGGATAGTTCATCGAATTTCAAAAAGACATTTGAGAGTCAGTCCATTATATTGTTGGTTCCCATATTGAGGATGGAAGAAATTGTACAGCAGAGTACATAGCTCAAAGTAGCGGTTTGCCCTTGGTTCACCCTAGATGCTATGCATGACAACAAGAAGATGCTGATGATTGTAACGGTGTATGTAAGGAATATATCAGTTTAGTATCCTCTGTATCACAGCCTGAACACTCCTATTGTTTTCACTTATCACTGATGCTTTATCATAGCACACACTTAAAATGCTTTCTGGTTTACAATTGCAGGTAACCAAGTGGCTTAAAATCGGATCAGCTGCATATTCAGCATCTATTTTCATCATCTGTAAAAGACCAATTAAATGCTGTTCAATTTTAGCTTTGCTAAAAAAATACACCACAATTTACCAATTTTCAATATTACATTTATCAAAGGTGTAATCGCTTTTAATACAAAAACTCTTTAAATCATAATTTTTGTACTTATATTTGTTTTGTGAGAAACCCATACAAGGTAAATTATTCATTACTTTATTCTGAATACATTAAGATTTATACTTTGCATTCGGGGACATAGAGTGTAAAATTTCTGCTATCTTATTATTGTTTTTCAATGCTTATTTAAAAAGCTTTAAAAAATATCTTCTGTTTAGCCACGTAGAGGTAGTTAATTTACAAAAATAAATTGAATTACTTCTCTAATGCTCTTTAAGTACTATTGATTATTTTCTATTGCTTTTCTATCTAATAAAAAGCAATTGCACCTCTTTTCTTCTCTTCTTTTTGGCACTTATACTAGATCTAGTAAAGCATCGGTATTTGGGTACTGTTAGTCTATGGATTTGGCTGGACAGATATACAGCAAAACCTGTACCAGATTTACTCAGTTATGGAAACCAGCTACAGTAAAAACGGTATCCTTATAATTTCTACCATTAGTAAGCACATGATATAGAAAACACAGCAAGCTTCCAGACTAATGGAATACTCCTTCAATGATTGGGTTTTTTGTCAGTCTAAATTACATACTGTCTTACGGTTGCCAAATCTACTTCATGCATAAGATTTAAGAAAGTTTGGAATGGCTTATCCCTATTCAAATCAAAAGCACATCTGCTGTGACCATCTTCATGCTTTTCTTTGTTAACAGAGTCCTTATTCAGAACATTATAACAACTTAGTTGAGTAGATGTTTTCTATCTGTTTCACCTGCCAGGGATGACGATGGTACATGACTTGGATTAATACACAATAGTTTGTGGGTTGTGTCTAAAGTACCTTTCCAAATGATGAATCTATCAATGATGCCACAGCTAGGCTTTGCAACAACTAAAAAAGAAAATATTTTTTAGACCACCCCTAAAAACATTGTTTATTTAAAATGGTTCTGAAATGTAAGTTCAATGTGCCACAGGACAAACAGCTTAACATTAAAAACGGTTACTGACGATTTATAAGAGTGCCTCTGCAATGATTAAAAAGATTCACAAAGAGTCTCTGCTTGATATTAAACACTACACTACTCCTCAAAAAGTAGCATAAAAGTGGATTCATGTATTGCTTAGGAATTATAAATTATCTGGATATAGAGCACATAACAGACACTGCACTTTCAGATGAATGCGCTGTGTGCCATATTCTCTTCAGCAGAATATCCTTGTATGTTGAGTCCCCAATTTGGCGTGCAGTGCTGCTTAGCCAATGTATTGAATATGCTATTCATGGGCCCATTTAAATGCTCTTCCCAGCTGAAGGCACTCTGATTTAGCAAGCTGTAGGCTTGTTAGGCTGAGTGAATCTCTGTGTTCATGGGGATTAAAACTGTTTGAAGTGTATTTGTTCACTATCATCTCCGCCATTTTTAGGTGGAGTATCCAAGACCTATTGTATATACTTTAGTATACACTTATATGCGTATTACTTTGTTGGCTCTGGAGATCAGCCCTAGAACTTGTCTGCTACCGCTTAGGGACTTTTTTTCTGTTCAACCGCCTATATTTAACTGTCTTGATAGAAAACGACCAGTAGAGGTCAGTAAAATACCAGAATTGCTTTCTGCTTGTTCAACTGCCTCTATTTAACTGTCTGGATAGGAAACAACCAGTAGAGGTCAGTAAAATACCAGAATTGCTTTCTCTTGAGAGATTGTTTATTTTTTCTGGCAACTGCTTCTATTTAACTTTCTTGTGAAAAACGACCAGAATCACTTTAGCATTCTCTAGATTCTAGTACATAGAAATTGTCTTCCACAAGCACCCGTAGACAATAATATTTTTTTCAAATCTTGTATTTTCAGTGATATGACCACCGAAGGCCCTGATTTTATATTAAAAATAGAGCTTTGGACTAACCATTTCCCGCTGAAAGGCAATATTTGTCTCCCTGTGTTCCCAGACCTGGCATGTCACACAGTTTGGTGCTTACTTTCCCTCCATGTTAAAGAACAGTAGATGTTTCAGCACCCAGACTAATGTGCTACATGGTTAAATACATATAAGGTCGCAAAGGTGCGACCGATTGCATTGCAAATACTTGTTTTCATATGTCTGTAGTCTTTTCCTGTCAAATACCATATCCTACATTTTATCTGCATATAGTTTCTAAAATGATGCTGCCTAATGGAGTGCTGAGATGGAAGAGTGTTGCATTGTGTATAGTCCTCCCCAGCCCAGTAGAAACAGGCAAATTAACACACCACACATGGAGCTTCACATTATGTCTTTGAACATTCTACATTGTGAATTCTATTACTCACACCCACGCACCTATGTAACTGTTCTATGGATTTTGTCAGGAATCAAAAGGGTGCCATCATTTCTAGCTCACAAGACATCATATCTCCCACTTTGTTAAATAAAAAGTACCAATAATAAATATATACATTACACTTCTTCAAAAAGTCATTTTGGCAACCGAATCAATCGCCCAGATCTGGTCATGTGAGGTTGTAGAGATACAGCAGAAGTGTCCATGACTGGCATTGGTGACAGAGACACTGGCACAGCCATTGGGCTCTCCAGATTCTCAGGTGGATAAATCTCACTTCTGACTCTGGAGCTAGCGAAATCTGACGAATCTTGCATAATTTATTTTCCAGTATGGTCAACAATTACCATGTGTCCTTCACTAGTCACAACCCTCAGTGGGTCAGCATCAAAAGAAGCATCAGACTTGTTGTTCCATTTCTGCCTGACAATAACTTGGTCTTTTGAACACAGTGCTCTGAGCACAGCAGCGTCTAACCGTATAGGTCTTCATTTTGGGTTTGTGAGACAAGTCAGTAATGTGAAGTTTATCAATGTCAATAGATCTCTCACTGACCCATTATGGCAATTTGATTCCTATGGTTCTCCCAAACGCCCAGGTAGCAAGGCTTTCACCCGTGGTAGAATGGGGAGTTGACGTGTATGCATGAAGCGTAAACTAAAGAACTGATTTGAGGTCAAGCTTTTCCAGTGCAGCGCGCTGAAAGTCTTCTTGAAGGTGCTCACAAATCTCTTCAGCACACCATTTGCCTTTGGCCAGAGAGATGCGCTTTTCCGATGCTTGATATTTAGATAAGTGAGAAAATCTTTAAAGTCTCAACTATTGAAAGATGGGCCATTGTACAATTTAAAAATTGGAGGAACACCCTGTGTTGCAGAAATACTTTCTAAACCCTCAAAGTCTATGTCATGACTAGTTGACAAAAGATCTTCCACAAGGGGAAAACTGGAATATTCATCAACAATTACTAGTAGATGATGTCTTTTGTCAGGGGGTCCAAAGAAATGAATTGCAATCTTCTCCCATTCATGCTTTGGAAGATCAGTCATGTTTAATGGATGTGAGGTTGTATTGGATGACAAGAAGTTGCACAAATGGCATGTCTTTAACTCTTTTCAACTCTTTCATCAAAATATGGGAACCCCACGCAGTCCCGTAGAGCTTATTTAGTAACAAAAACTCCACAATGTCCTTCATGAGCCAGTTCAATGCCTTGTTTTCTCAGACTCTATGATATTACAATTCTCGACACTCGTAAGATGATGCCTGTGGGGTAACTAAAAGTTCTTCCTTCACATTTGCCTTGATTGAGGTATAAAAATGTCTTTGAGTATCAGCAAAACTCTGTCAGGGCTGGAGGCAGCAATGATTTGTTCCCCCAATATGGCAGCTGGGGTACTAGATTTCACAATGAAGTTAGCATAAGCACCAGCCACTTTCAAAGTAGTGCCATTGCACTCTATTGGCACACATGAAAAGTAGCCAGCAGGGTTTTGATCTTTTACTGGATGATGCACTGTTGTAAAATCATACTCCTGCAATCACACCCCCCACCTCTCAATGCAAGGAGGCATATTGGCTTTAGGATTACAGAAAATTGTGAGCAATGATTGGTGGTCAGTGATAACTGCAAAATGCTTTCCATGCAGGAACACATGAAAATGTTCATAAGCCCACAGCAAAGCTTTCTGTTTCAGGTTGTGAATAGGCACTTTCCATCGTTGACAATAATAGGCTGGTATAAGCCACAATGTGTCTTGGGGCGTCAGGATGTCCAGTGTGCTGGGCAACGATGGCACCCAACCCCACTGGCCTTGCATCCACAACAACCTCTGTTTGTAATTTGGGATCAAAGTAAGCCATTTCAGTGGCATTCTCAATTGCATGATTGATTTTCTTGAAGCTTTATTCAAATTCACTTGTCCATCAAAATGGGACATTTTGTTTCTTTAAGTCTCACAATGGGGCACTTACAACGGCAAAGTTGTGTATATACCTTGAACAGTAACTGGGCATACCAAAGAACGATCACAGCATAGTTACATCTTGGGGGGAAAAAGTGGATGACAAGACTTGTACTTTTTTTTGGATCCTGAATCATTCCCCATCAGAAAAGATATGACCAATAAAATTGAATTTGGCTTGATAAAACTCACAATTTGCAGCATTTAAAGTGAGACCTGCACTGGCAAGTATATGACCCACTTGTATAGGAGCTTTAGTAGGTTTATTTCGTGTGGCCCCAAACATTAGTATATCAACACTGTAACTGAAAGCATTTGTGATTGGCTGTATCATGCAACAAATGACATCCTGAAAATGTTCTGCAGCCGATGACACTCCAAAATGTAACCTTTTTACTTCTAAATGTACCAACATGAGTCCAAAAGGTAGTAATGTACCAGCATTTCTCTTCCAGTTCAAGCTTGTCATACCCTTTATCAAATTAAGGTGGAAAAAGACTTTAGCTCCATTCAGCCGCGTAATCATGTCAGCCGTTCTCTTTCAATCACAATGTTCGCTTGGTGCAGAATCACATGGCTCCTCATCTATCCTTTTTTGGCACTACTACTATGTATGATACCATTGGTGTCCGACCAGTGAATGATGTCATGCTTTAAGAGTGTCTCAAGTTCTCTCTCAAGAGCCTCTTGTAAATGAAATGCAATACGACTGTCATTAAGGAACAAGACAAATGTTCTCATTTATGTGAAGTTTCACTTTCATGGTCTTAAATCTAGTCCATGAAAGAAGGATGGAAACTGATTCACTATTTTAGGAAAGGCACTAACATTGCAGTTTGCAGAAATCACCCCGATGTCAGCAGTAGTACTAAAACTGAGAAAAAAATGCACTTGATGAAGTGACAGGTGCTTGTACTTTCATTTTTTTATGCTTCACAGTTATTATAAATGAACCTTGATTGTGCAGTGGGATGTAAGCAGCCCATGTATACACTTTGATTTTCGACATAGTTAAACGGGGCACTGGAGAGAGCTCATTGTATTTTTTCACTGGTATAACGTTTATCAAGGCGCCACTTTCTATGATAAGAGGTATAGAGCACCCATTCACTTTCAGTGTGATCTTGGGACAGTGTACGAATTAGTTTCGCACTTTTACTTGTTGAGCTAGCTTTGACTGGCATTCTTTCTTGCACAAAGCTAATCCTACATGTGCATGCTATCCAGCAGTCAAAGTTGACATTGCACACCCATCTTCCTGACGGTTGCTTGACAATGGGAAACCTTTAGATGGGGAATTTGACGACAATTGACGCCGTTCAATTTCTACTTGCCTCAACTGATGTGGTTTCTTGGCCTTGTGGGAGTGTGTCTCTAACGTTCTGGTATCCATTTTGTTTCCTTGACGTGATGCACTTGATCTTTCCTCCATTTTGTTTTCTTGACGTGACCCACTTGATCTTTCCCTCACTTTACAAACCATTACAAAATAGTTCTCTTTTCTGCATCCTTTGTATATTTGTCCAATGGCCAGACATTTACCTTCATGTGAAAAGGAAATTCCACATTGAAAATACAACTTATTTTTCTTTGGAGACATTCTTTTATGGTCTTCTACCGTGTATTTCAACGTACTTTTCACATTCAGTGCTAATTTGGTTTAAGCCAGTCCAACCTCCATGTTAGCTGCTTGTCTGTCAGCTCTTTCTTGCGGTCTGACATACATGGGTACTTGCTCCAAGCTGAGTGTCTCTTTAAGCATTCGTTGTCTTAGAAATTGGAGAGACAACCATCTATTACTCTGAGTCACGTGGCTACTTCATCATTGAATTGTAAATAACAAATCCCTAGGCAATACATGTTTTAATTTGCATTATATAACATAATTGTAATATAGTACTGAACAAAAGGCTAAGTGATCACTAATAAACAATGTAAAAAAAAGACTTTTATTAATACAAATCACCTAAAAATGTATGATACATCCTGCTTGTATTTACTCTTTTCTGCATCCTTTGTATATTTGTCCAATGGCCAGACATTTACCTTCATGTGAAAAGGAAATTCCACATTGAAAATACAACTTATTTTTCTTTGGAGACATTCTTTTATGGTCTTCTACCGTGTATTTCAACGTACTTTTCACATGCAGTGCTAATTTGGTTTAAGCCAGTCCAACCTCCATGTTAGCTGCTTGTCTGTCAGCTCTTTCTTGCGGTCTGACATACATGGGTACTTGCTCCAAGCTGAGTGTCTCTTTAAGCATTCGTTGTCTTAGAAATTGGAGAGACAACCATCTATTACTCTGAGTCACGTGGCTACTTCATCATTGAATTGTAAATAACAAATCCCTAGGCAATACATGTTTTAATTTGCATTATATAACATAATTGTAATATAGTACTGAACAAAAGGCTAAGTGATCACTAATAAACAATGTAAAAAAAAGACTTTTATTAATACAAATCACCTAAAAATGTATGATACATCCTGCTTGTATTTACTCTTTTCTGCATCCTTTGTATATTTGTCCAATGGCCAGACATTTACCTTCATGTGAAAAGGAAATTCCACATTGAAAATACAACTTATTTTTCTTTGGAGACATTCTTTTATGGTCTTCTACCGTGTATTTCAACGTACTTTTCACATGCAGTGCTAATTTGGTTTAAGCCAGTCCAACCTCCATGTTAGCTGCTTGTCTGTCAGCTCTTTCTTGCGGTCTGACATACATGGGTACTTGCTCCAAGCTGAGTGTCTCTTTAAGCATTCGTTGTCTTAGAAATTGGAGAGACAACCATCTATTACTCTGAGTCACGTGGCTACTTCATCATTGAATTGTAAATAACAAATCCCTAGGCAATACATGTTTTAATTTGCATTATATAACATAATTGTAATATAGTACTGAACAAAAGGCTAAGTGATCACTAATAAACAATGTAAAAAAAAGACTTTTATTAATACAAATCACCTAAAAATGTATGATACATCCTGCTTGTATTTTACATGGCAAAAGGTAAAAACAGAAGGAAGGACAAAATGATTCCTCCTATTTACACACATTTGTCTCTCAATGAACAACTTGAATCAAACAAATATTTTGTGTATATTTTTTCAAAGATGAAATTGATATAGAAATGATATGATAAAATTGATTAAATTAGAAAAATATTTTCACATAACAATGACAATCATGAATGTCTGAATATCTAAAATCAATAATATGTGAAAAAAACACAAAAAGAAAATAATAAAGTAACACATATGCCCAAATAGAGAGACAATGAAGTGGCTCTGATGAAACATAGATCCTGTTGTATTGGGTGGCAAATTAGCTGTCTACCGCCTGTAAATGCCTTTGCTTCAATATAAGTCAAGGAGGAAAATGTATTTCCCCTACTTGTTCCCAGATCTCCCACTTTTCTGTTCTAAAAAGTTGGCATGTAGGGTTTTCAAAGAGATGGTGGATTAGGCTGCAGTACACCATGTAATGTTAAGGGTGTCTGAGGGAGGTGAGGCCCTGTTTTCCATGGCCGACACACAGGGCCCAAGCCGGTGGTATATGCAGGTACATGGTGTCCACCCACTATTTTCACAGGGCGGACAACCACCTTGCAAAAGTGGGCCCCATTGAAATATGCAGAACTTGTCCTGGTGTAATTTTCACCTCATGTGCTTTCGTAAGGAGCAGCAATATGCAGGCAGCAAGGGGGTTTCATATTTCAGACTCCAGCTGGGTCATTATAAAGGCTGAATTTAAGGGGCCGTCAGGGCTCCTTTTTTCCCACTATTCTGACTGGGAGCTATCTGAGCCTCACACCTAGATGCAAATGCAAGGGAGGGGAAACAAAGACACACAGTTTGTTGTTTTCACTTCACAAATACTTAAGAGAGATATACTTTTTACATTGGTCAATCCCTGTATATAAGAGATACGCATGCCCTGTTAGAATGTCTGAGGTGTGTGTCTGTTCCAGTATTTACACAATAATAATTTAAACACCACTATTTTGTTTTATTTCTTGTATAGTGCTACTCATCCCAATGCAGGGTATCAGAGCGCTTTACATCACACTTACACATTGTCAATAAATACTATGAATGTGTAAATCAATGTACAAGATGTGTTAGAAAAGACAGGTTACAAGGTGCAGAAGTCACATGTCATTCAGCTTGCTGTGCTATATTAGGATTTCAATTTATGAACTATAAGTAACAAAAGAATATCTGTGTTAAAAGCTGTAGCTCACCTGGCTGCATAAAATAAAATGTTATCTGCATGTTATGTTATAATAAATGCTTTGCAGGAGACACATTACTTCTGTAAGCTATTTTGATTCACAACTTGGACTACAGATAACACAGTTCTCTCCAGAAAATGCCTTGCTCTCTAAATGTATCTTACCATTATTATTATTCCCTAGGAGTTACTGGCCACACAAAGACATCTACAGCAGATGCCTTAACCACACAAGACATTTTAAAATGCAGACCTTGCAACCAGTTAAGCAGAATAGATTTACTACTATAGTTCTCCTTGTTGCCAACTTCTTTGTGGCAGATAACATTTCTTTTTATAAATTGAGGCCCAAATTTTGCTTTGGGGTTGTGTCACTTTTTGGGCAAACCTAGACGCAATATGAAATTTGTTAAATCTCATAATGCGCTGATATGTACTCATGATAGACCTGCAAAATGTGTGTGGAGTGTTAAGATCTTATGTCACTTCTTGTGATGTCATTTCCTGTGAGGTCATCGGTTGTGATGTCACTTTCTGTGATGATGTGTTCTTGCGCCGTAATGTCACATGCCACTGAAGTATTGCCTATCTTAGTTAGTCCCCTCACTTCTTTTTTAGGACTTGTGCCCAGCTGTCACATAACTCTCCTACCTGTCCTACTGATTCGAGCAAAGCTATATTTGGAGGCATAACACAATGGCATACTTTTTGTTTGGCCTTTGCCATGGAACATCCTAGGGGTTCCCATAAACCATCCTGTGTGCGCTGGTTCAAAACCCCTCCTGCACTCAACCCCTTCAACACCACCCCTGCTAATCCCGTGTGCACGCTTCGTATAGATGCATATCACCTCAACGCGGGGCTCTGCATCGCTATTTTAAAGTGATCCTATATGGGCAGGAAGGACCTGGAGTCAGACTATCCTTCTGCGCAGCCTGTATTTCTTATAACAATGCAAGCAGATTTTTGCAGCCACATCTCATTCATTAGTAAACACCCAAATGCTGCCAGACATTTTGTAAGTCTACCAGGCTTTTTGGTCCACAGCAAATCACAGACGAACTGCTTCCCTGGGTTTAGTCATTACGATTGCAGACTCTGAAAACCGACGACTCATTCTAGATAATGCGCAGAAAAGACATGTACTTATTATTATAATGCCTCCCTGATATGTCTTGTGTTTTTCTCATATGTTGAGTTGCCTGGTCCTGGATCCCAACATGGCCGCAGCTTAGGGTGACCAGATTCTCAAAACAAAAAACGGGGACAGGTCATAGACATAGAAGTAGGACTACTGTTTGCAGTAACCATCGACATAAAAGTAGGACAAGTTCAAAACTGTCATAGACATAGAAAAAGGACTACAATGACAGCTCCCTCCACCGACGGAGATGAAGCATTACAGACGACAAATCAGAGGTCTTTTATTACTACTTGCAAGTCCCTTTGTGACTACCAAAATTCATAAACTTTTGGCCTAAGGTTACCATTGTGAATCATGCCCAAAGTACTGACGCTGTTCAGACCAAGTACAAATCAGCTTGAAGTGCATATTGTCACTGCACTCTAGCACTAAGCAGTGAGCCCGCTCGTGTGGACCTCCCCATTCTGCTTGCTTACAAGGCCAAACTCAAGTTGAATTTGGGCAGGAGAGGTGTGGCGAGGCAAACGGAAGGGCTGCCTGTAGATCTTAAGAATGTACAGAATGAGTGATTCCATTGTATTGCCTCTTGGCCACACACACACACACGAGTCACACCCACGCACAGACTTGCACATAGCGGCCATCAGTGAAACGTACACACAACATGCATGGCACAGCACCTTTCACAGGCCGGCTGATGTAACCTGATTTCTCTGTGCTGGCCTAGATACTCACTTGACACTGCTTACTAAT
This sequence comes from Lissotriton vulgaris, assembly GCF_964263255.1. Taxonomy (NCBI): domain Eukaryota; kingdom Metazoa; phylum Chordata; class Amphibia; order Caudata; family Salamandridae; genus Lissotriton; species Lissotriton vulgaris. The sequence continues at coordinate 656,804,062 of NC_141689.1, forward strand.
GCCACTACACATGATCAATCATCTCCCACATAATTTCTTATTAGTAGCGTAAGGCTGTCGGCCGCGCGGGATCTGACCAAGTAAGTGTGTGCATAAGCATCACAGGGCCCGAGGCTGGCTTGCCCAAAATGCTAGGAGAGGCGTGCTCCAGTCTGCCCCGGTCAGTTTTCACTTGACTTCACTGTGGTGCGCCAACAGCCCAACTGGGCTTTAGTTGGATGATAGGTAATTAAATTAAGAGCTTACAAGATGCTTGTAGGTGTCTCGCGAAGGTGGTGCCTGTGTATGTGAAGGCGGCTGATACCCAGATGTATACCTGTGGTACATGACTGCTAGCTAAACTGAAGATGAAGTGCATTAAAAACACACTAATTATTGGAGCGTGTGGGTGGGAAATAGAGCAGGACGTTTATTTTGTATATTAACTCATTTGTGCTGAGCGGCCTCAAGTTAAACAGGCCATTCCTTAAAGAACTTTGAAACAAATGTCTAAGTGTTGCGAGAGACTCGTTTTTAAAATTATAAAAACTACAGCGCACTAGCAGTTTGCTATACTTGAGACTTCCCTGCGCCTCCAGGTGCTTTGCTTCAGCTGAAACTTTTTTTGTTTCTCAAATGTAATTTATTGTAATATATTTCCCTCTCTTCATTGCTTGATTTTGCTCGCTAAAAAGTGTCACTCATAATTACATTGAAAATATGAAAATGTTACACATAGCAATATAAAACCTTGGCTGCCATGGCTGCTTAGTCCTGCTCGCTAAGGACTACCGTCCGATTTTCGGAAAATTAGTGTTTGCAAAGTCTAATTCGGCCGGGACATTTCAGATGAAGATATTAAACAACATTAGGGCAAGCATTTAACCCTGGTTCAAGTCATTTATACCTTCACTTTCCATCACCAAGGTTGATCCTAACACGTAGGTGGCGCTGCGTTGTACAAAGAGAAGGGAAATCCTGGGAGAAAGGCTCTCTCTTCAAAGGATTTCCCTTCCTGCTACAACGCTCAGCTCACCTACGTGACATCACGTTAAGAAAAGAGAGCATGCGAGCGTCTGCTCAACCGAAACACCAATAAAAAACCGGGACATTTCTATGTTTACCCCGGACACGGTTTAAAAACCCGGACATTTCACTGACTTGGAGAAAAGTGTCGGGACATTTCTCCAAAAACGGGGACCGTCCGGGGAAAACCGGGACGTCTGGTCACCCTACCGCAGCTGCCCCCTATACGCGCTGCAGGGCCAGTCTATGGGTCCCAATCTTGCTCTTTCAATTATTATTTTCTGTCCTCTTTTTTGTCTCGGAGATAAATAAACACACCTGCTAGCTCTATTGATTATTTTAAAAACTACCGCGAGGTGGCGGTAGTCAACTGCTGAATTTGTATTTGTGCTGTTTCTTAGGTTTTTCATTTCTGTATATTGAATTCGATAAAAATGCGAGCTGTTATTCTGCGGTATAACTGTGGCCTTTGAGAAGCTCTTTAAGATCCGATATATATATCTTTTAGCCTGGTTTCCCCCCCATTCTCTTTCTATCCTGCTTTAGTGATAGGGAAAGCATTACGGGTATTTGGGCGTGTTGAAGAAAACTTTCTGTTAGCAAAGTGATTGAAGGGAATTGTCTTCAGAATTAGCCAAAAAACACACACACACACACACACACACACACACACACACACACAAACAATAACAAAAAAACTGCCAGATAGTTCAAAGAAAATCAAACTTATTTTTTGGAGTCAACGTCACATTAATATAATGGCGACTAGTGAACACTTGAATTGTGATCTGGGCTTTAGAGCAGTCTGGCGCCTTGTTCAGCAAAAGCTGCCATTATTGGAGAAAGAGCTGTCATGTAGGCCGCACTGCATTAGCAGATCAGAATTAATGTACTACCGATACATTTAAGGTATGCACGAGGGAATAAGGAGCAGGAAATGTAATTATAGCATCTTTGGTCAGGAACCAGTGAGCAAGACTTAAGAACGAGGACACGGAGTAATTACTGGTATCTTAATGCAGACATCAATAAACCATGCACTTGGTTTTAGAAAGTTAAAGCACATTAAATGACTCGAGAAATTGCAATCTGTAGTGAAATGTTTGAGTCTGATCTCACCAAGGGATGTCTGCACTTCATTTCGAGCTGGCTGTGTATGAGCAGCCGTGAGGATTCAACTACATTGTTTGGCCCCCTATTGGGAAAACTCAGATTTATGAAAAAGGAGACATTTCCTTAAATACCAGGCAGCCAAACGGCAGACCGAAATTTAAAAAAAGAAAGGTTAAAAAGCAAGGAGAGCTCTTCCAATGACAGTGTCCCACCGAAGGAGGAAAGGGGAGAACTACAGGAGGGCAACAAGAAATCCTATGCAGCACCCTCACACTCAGCTTTGTCACATATTACATTAAAAAGTACTAAGAAAATAAGCAAGCATTGCCTCGCAAATGTAAACGATATCTATACAAGGATGCAGTTACTAGAATAATCTATTCATTCCATGATTATCATGGAGCGTTCAACAAGAAGTGATCACACGGTGCAACCAATCTGATACAGTGACGAGTGTGTATAAATAAAAACAAAAGGCTCTAGACTCAGGATGATTGCAGGACAAGTATTGTCATGTAAGTCAAATTGTATTACAGACGACGGCGTTTCGACCTCTGTGCAGATATTAAGGTCATCATCAGGCCAATGAATAATTACAAGAACACTCAACCTGCAATTTAGAGGTGAGAGGACATTAATGAGTCAAGCAAAGGATATGGCCAGCAATCGGAATAAATAGCAGGAGAGAAAGGGGTTTACAGTAGGCCGAGCAGTCCAGTAGGAGAATTACTTGCAATAACCCGTACTCATTGGACACTGGGAGAAATTAATTAAAAGGAGGGGGGCTTAATAAACAGAGTTCATGCCAGATATGTGTAAGTAACATCAGTATAGGGCATCGTAATACTCTTTGATAGGAGGAAACATTGTCAATCATGATGTACTAAACTATTTATCCACCTGCTCCACAAGGGTATACTTGCACAGAACTGACTTGGAACTGGCCTGTATAACAATAATAAGGCAGGTAAGAAACTATTCCTGCCACAGGAAATTACACATTTGTCCTTAGTGTCCACTTCTAGAATCACCAATTCGAAGATTCATGTGAAGAGTTGACAAGACGAAGCCCTCCCCCTGGACCCTGTAGAAGGAGCTCAAGTGTAAGAACCACATGAGACTCAATCTGGCTAAAAGATGGGTGTGCAGTGGGAAATACATAATTGATACACTTCACATAGATTAAATCTACTGGCATCCCTTATAAATGGCGTGGAGGTGGGATTAGGACTCCGGGAGCAGAAAAAAGGGTATGTACGTTGTGTGCTTAAGGTCCAAAGAATTGGGCGAGCGCGTCAATGACATGTAGTCAGGAAGGGCAGTGGCAGGACTAGTCGCACGCAGCGGATGGTTAACAGGCTCAACTCTACACTGAAGGGGTAATGATTAATATTGTTACAAGTCAAGCCGACGTTGTATCTAAATGTCATTTTAAAAGATACGTAGTTGGATGCTTGGAGGACTTAAAAATGGAAGATATAAAATAAATGCACAATGGGATCACATTCCACATTCACATTTATTATTCAAGAAAAGACAAAAAAGAGGATAGCACAGAGTGATAACATAGTATTTATAAAATATGTACCAATTTGTATTTCATGAATGTGAAAACATGACGAACCGGCACAATCTCATTTATGTCTAAGGCAGCCCGTAGTTCTGGACCTATGCACAGGTCTAGCAGTAGAATTCAATGCATTATTGTGGTCATTAGGGGAGCATTCTGGACCTTATACCAACTTCTGCTTGTGTGTTGCGTCTGTGTCTAATTTTGTTGTGTAGTTTGTCCAATGTAAACAATGTTACGGGTACTTTAATACAGTAAATCACACTGGTGGATTTGCAGTTTGAACAAAACTTTAGATTTTGTATTAAAATATTGGTATTTGAACACTATGGTATTAAAGAGGCTACACAATTAACACATTTAAATGATCAGTAACGGGTGGAAGGCCCCTCATGGAAGTTGTTATATTTTTGACAACTACAGCTTTAAATGCTCTCACAATGTGATCCCTGATATTCCAACCTATTTTGAAGGAAAACATAGGTAAGCCCAATTCAAGGTTGCCACAGCTTATTTCTTTCCAATTTTTAAAAAAACTTTCTGTAGCAAAGTGGAATATTATGTGGTTTGACTGGGCAGCCTTATCACAATATCACAAAGATGGTCCTTGGATTCACACCAATAAATCCTTAGCTTAGTCCATGGCAGAGTGGCAAAGAGCAGTCAGGCTTTGATAGAAGAACATGTGTTAAGCATTTCAAAGTACTAACATGGACGATAAGTAATTGACATGACTTGAGAGAAATCCAACACCAATTTATAAAGATAGAGTATATTTTATCTTGATTTAGACACCATAACGAATGGAACAGCATACCTATCACTGGAGTTATAGATTTTTGAAGCAATATGAAATCAGTGCATTAAAATACATAGAGAAAATTAAATTGCGGTCAATGGCAAAATTCACTAGTGACAATTGGCTACTTGCAGGTCAAGTTTCTTGGAACCCTTATAGGGTTAAGATCCTGTGGACCCTAGAACCAGGCCATAAAAGGCAGATAAATCTTACCTAGCCTGTGGAGTCCGTGTGCAGAGTTGTTCTGTCTGTCTTTGGTGCTGAATGGGAGCTACGGGTGGTGTTGATTTTACCGCTTGCAGGGTGCTTAAACAAAAAAATGAAAAAACACAACAGGTACACAGCTGCTGATGTCAGTTGATGGCTGGATGGTCTTCTCTGTAGCTGTTGTGTCGAGTGTAAGGTCAGTTATAGGATTGGTGGCCAACAAACCTTGGCAGCGGTAAGCACAGCAAAAAGCTTCTGGAAGTTCACTGGGTCTGGAGGAGTAACGTAGCACCCAGACGCTGTTTTTGGGGGGGAGATTTGCTGACGCTGCTGTGCCTGCTCCTGTTCCCTCGTGGCCGGGCTTGGCTCCGCCCCCTTGCTTGGCTCCGCCCCCTTGCTACTGGAACGACCGGCCGGGCTTTGCTCCGCCGGTCCAACGAGTGACGTGCGAGGACGTGCGCGGGATGCGCCGGGCTAAGCCCGGGCAAAGGGCGCGCCCTCTGTGGCCCTCGGAGGCTGAACTGGGCCACCTTACTTGACTTTAGTTTTTGAGGAAAAAAGAGCAAGTGAACTATATATGGGCATGTTAGCTTATTTTGTGGCCTTTGCCTAAGGGACTATACACTGGTAGGTGCATTTTGAATGTCAGAAGGGTGGGATGGTTAGGACACATGCCAAAAGATATACCAGGTGACCTGATTATAGTAAACTTCAGGGACAAACATGTTATCCCTTACCTTCGCACCTGGCAACCCCAAATAGGAGATGGCCCAATAGTAACTTGGGAATTAGCTGATTTTTACCCCAGAGCACCATACTTGCGTTCTATAAAACCTCAACCGGAAAATAATCATTTTGGTGGCAGTACAGACCCAACACCAGGTTGTTATAATATACCAATTCACAACCGGTTTGACTTACTTTCGGGCCTTGAATTTGTGGACTGACTTGATAGTGGTAACGACCCTATTACCATGCACCCTGCACCCTGCACAACAGGATACAGAGTCAAATCAGTCGAATATCGAACACCATAAGTTGTGTCATAAGTTGTGTCAAGGAGAGACAGTCATACATTGTGTATTCCCAATGTCTCTAAAGACTCTTAGCATTAGTGAAGGGGAATGTAAAATGAATAATAGCTACGTTGAACCAACCCTGCAGGGAGAACCTGGAACTTCTGGATGTCAGCCTGAAAGGATTAAAATGGTAAATGGCCCAAAGGTTGAGTTACTTGATGGGGCTATTTCCTCCACGAGTCCCAATAACATTACTGAAAAAAAGGAATATTGTAACCTTATTTTTTGGAATGTGGCAGGATTAAAATCGAAAATTAAAAACCCTATCTGGGATAATGCTGTGAATAGGTATGACATCCTGGCCTTACAAGAAACCTGGTTAACAGAGCCAATTCATATAAATGGCTATAAAACTCTGTTTACACCGGCACTGGGGGGAAGACATGGGAGAGCAAAGGGTGGCTTGAGTATGCACATCTCTAACCAGCTTAAGTATGAGAGAGTACAGTTACTATCAAAAAGTAGTTTTTACCAGCTGGTAAAGATAGATGTTAAGAAAGCGGCTAGTTTTATTATTATTAACTTCTACAATAACATCCCGAATAGCGATATTGTTATTACTCTAAAAACGCTGAGGGATGACCTAAAACATGAAATTGATACCAATAAAAATGAAGTAACAATTATCTGGGGGGGGGGGTTTAACTGTGCTCTTTGTAAAAGGGGTCAACATGGTATTTGTGGTCTCATGCTTGAACAAGATATTAGCCTCACCCATTTTGAACACTCTGTGTATGGGGACCTTTTAAACGAAATACTGTTCACTTATGACTTGGGCTATGCTAATAAAATTGCCCAGATATCATCCCCCTTTGTTCCGACATTTATTGGCAGGGGAGCATTGACTGTTATTGACTTCATTTTATCCATGAATAGGTATGGTCGTCAAATTAAAAGCTTTAAGACCCTTGATTTGCCACTGAGCGACCATCGCCAATTGACATTAGAGATCGAAAACCCATTTGAGGAGTCAGATGGAGAAGGGTCCCCTAGAGAGAACGTTCCTGACGTGATACTCACTAGGCAAAATGGCTACACACTCAAATGGAGTAAGGTGACCCCAGAAAAATTCACAAAGAAATTGGTGATGAAATGCTTAGAAAGTTTTATGACCTGTCTGGATGAGCACACAGACAGTGAGTCTATTATTGAACATTTTAACCATATAGCGTCTGCCATTAGGGATAGTTTATGGGGTGAGTCTATAAATCGGGCAAAGGGCAATAAGAGATGGTTCGATACTTCATGCACAAAGGCCCTCTCAAATCTTAAAAAGGCACTACATGGGACTCCTAGAGACCTGCTTTTGGTGAGGGAATCAAGGAAAACATAGAATAAGGCATTGAAAAATAGGAAAAATGCTATAAAACGGGAGGCCTGGGATGCCCTCTGCGAAGTATCGTTAACTAAAGACCCATCTGCGTTCTGGAAGGCGATACATGCCCCCTTTTCGTATGATAAGACTAAAGCTCGCATTGAAATAGCGATTTCTGAAGATGACTGGGTTGACCATTTCTCCAGACTTTACAGTTGTCCTCATGCTTCCTATAAACAGGTGAAATGGGGCCCAGGATTTGAAACTGTCCGTAACTCTGAAAGAAGTCATGACCAGATGGGATCCCAGCAGACCTTTTCAAAGAAAATAGTGAGATCTGGGGGCCTTTGTTGGTACAGCTTTTTAATGCCGCTCTTGCAGGAGGACTAAATGCCTCCTGGTTCACCTCGGTAATTGTCCCGATATTTAAGAAGGGAGATAGGCAAAACTGTGCATATTACTGACCCATTTCCCTCTTGGACTCGACCATAAAAATCCTTGGCAGAATTATTTTAGCAAGACTTCAGAACTGGGCGGAAGAAAATGGGATAATAAGTGACATGCAATATGGCTTTCAGAAGGGAATAGGTACAGTCGAACAAGGTCTAAATTTATTTATTTTACATCAAAAATATAGTAGGGTTAAGGGGAAGCGCTTATATTGTACGTTTGTCGATCTTACATCTGCATTTGACTGTGTCGCCCATAGCAAACTTTGGGCAGTATTAGAAAGTTTAGGGGTGGAAAAACTATTATCTGTTTCTTAAGGGAACTATATTCAGGGACTATAGCATCAGTACGCTACGGAAAGGCAGGAGAATGTACAAGATCCTTCGCGATAGGCCGTGGTGTACACCAGGGGTGCGTCTTGTCCCCCTTTTTATTCTTGATCTATATAAATGGTCTTGAGCATCATCTGCTGCAGGAGTGCAGGGATATGCCCAGGGTTGGTAAGAGATCTATCCCTGCACTCTTGTATGTGGATGATGCAGTATTAATGGCTCGGACCCCCCTGGCATTACAGAACCTTACAACATCATTTAATAATTTTATGTCAAACCTGGATCTTAAGATTAACTGTACAAAAACGTTCTCCATGAACTGTGGTGCAGGAGGCAAGCAAAGAAGAAAACACATTTATATAAATAATATTCCCCTGGATTCCACCCCCACCTTTCCCTACCTAGGTATCCTGTTCAATGAGACTGGCACATGGGCAAGTGCGGTAAAAGCAAGAACACTTTTGTTCCAAAAAACAATAATGGCTTTAAAAAATTTTATTAAAAAAATGGGGAAAAAACCTATCAGGAAAATTTTAACTATTTATAATGCTACCTGCATATCAGTTGCACTTTATGGTTCAGGTCTCTGGGGATGTGCTAGTGTAAAAACAATTCAAAAGGCCGAAAACATGTTTTTGAGACACATTTTAACCCTTCCCGAGAATGTCTCAACATATATTTGTCACATTGAACTTGGGCAGCCGCATATCACAGACACAATCAAAATTCAGCACATCCTTTTGTGGCATAGGGTATGGATAACAAATGAGGGTGTTTTAAACCGTGCTATTCTTAGTGATGTTTTAAAATTAGAAAAAGTGAGCAGGATCAAGTGGCTTGATAATGTTAAATCATTCCTAATCGAAATTGATTGCCACCATTTTTATGATGATCCACTCAAAATGGTAAACATAACCAGGAAATTACTGAAAAAACTCTGTTTGGAACATCTTCAGGAGAAAAGATTAAAAGAGGAAAGCAAGAAAAAGACGGTTTCCCTACATCAACTGATATCGCTTAGAGACAAACCACAGCCATATTTAACCTTATATATGTCTAATTATGAGAGGTTTGTCCTGACGCGTTTTAGAATGAATATTGTTTTTAGACTTTTGACTTTCCCTGTAATGAATTCTTGGTCCCATGATTTAATTATGTGCCCATGCATTGATTCTTCAGTCCAGTCTGATATTCATGTACTGCTTTTCTGTAAATGTTATACACTGCCTCGCAGGAAACTTATTATCCATATACTTAAGGAAATGAATTTAAACCGATGTCGCCCAGCGTTTTTAGAACTACAGAGATTAGATACAGTTTTAACTGTCGCAACAGTCTCAGAATTTTTAAAACAAGTATTTATATTTCGAAACTCAATTTGTATGGATGATTTTTAACTGTTTCTTTTGTTGAATATTCTTTAATATGGTAAACTATGTGTAATAACTTCTGGTAAATGAAATTTCATGCTGATTGCTTTTATGGTTATTGTCAATTAACCGAATAAAGTACTTTTTGAACTTTGAACTTTGAACGTAGCACCCTGAGACTTCGGGGCAGGTGAGACTACAACTCCCACAATGCACTGGACCACATGGATTTGGGGGATTCATCGGAGGGCCAAATGGCCAGCTTTTCTTTGGATCCAGTGAGTGTTTTTACCTGCAGTTTTCAGGGGACCAGCATCTAGTAGTCCAAATGGGGGCAACAAGTGAGGGGACATTTGCAAAGAGCTCTGTTTTCTTACATCTTCACTACCTTGCTAGCTAAGGGGATGATTTTTTCACACAAGTAATCTTACTCAGGGGTTGCTTGTTTTTATGGACCAGGAGAGTTTCCCTGGGAAAATACCAAGCTCTTTTCATGGAAGGTTTTTATCAATTTATTTTGGTAACTGTGCTTCAAATGTTTCTGGGAGAGGACATTTGCTTCTCTACAGAAGGCATTTTTAAATGTACAGTTCCTGCGTAATCTGAGGAACTGGTCAAAGGGAAGGCCATTCCTTAAAACACATGGATGGTAATTATGGTATCGTAATAATGGGTTTGTTTCCATGGGTTTTTCTGAACAAGGTGGTGCATAGTTTGCTATCAGAGATCTTGACAATACGGTCCCAATAATCAATTTTAGATCTACTCCAATGATGAGTGAATGGTAAGTCTGACTGAGATGTATTTAAGAAGGACATAAATTCTGGTAAAGAATGTGTTCCCTCACCAGGTCACAATCTATAATGTATGCAGTATGCATGTTTATTCAAGGGCATCCTCAAAAACAATCACAAAGTATGGAGCGAAAAAGTACAACATGGAGGTGTCTTTCTGTTGGCAGTATTAATTGCCATGAAACCCAAAAATGTTTTTAGTAAGCGCAATGCACAGAAGTGAAATTATGAAGGATGGGGGGGGACTGAGTTGGGTGTAGATCCAGTGCTTAATTTGAGCAGGTAAATGTAAATGTAATTTGCACTTGTATATCGCCTATCACCCAGGGGTCTCTAAGCGTTGTACGAATACTGCTGTGGAACCCTTCCTGGCCTGTTACTGTGAGGTGTCCACTACTGGGCACCCCCACGGTGAAGCCAGGCATCCTAGCATTGTTAGGGCCGGTGTGGAGATTAAGCATGCTATTGCCCAGAGTTGCAGAGTGGAACCCATGATTAGAGTAGGCACCGAGGCGAGAATTATCGGGTCCGAGGACATTGAGCCCAAGACCCTGCCGCGACGGGGATTGAACCCTGGTCCCAGGCCAGACCTCTGCCTCTGGGTCTGCCGCTCTAATCGGTAAGCCACAGAAAAATTTCCAGTGCCCAGCACCGGCACTTTATTGTCAACACTGGCATTTGTGACACCCTACCTCAAGGTGGTAGTGTCTGACTAATTTAGTGATGACCACAGCAACAGTTAATTATTATTTCAATATATGCTAAAAATGACTATTACCTCCCACCCATGCCATTCTTATAGCTTTGGAGGTCTGAAATAGTCCGAATTGTCACACTTGTGAGAGTGTGATGCTTAGTAGTTGTGTTGTTACTATCATTGGCATCATGGCAGGAGAAATGTGTGGTGCAAGCTACAGTGGCCTCCTGACAAGATGCTTTTACAAATTAAGCACTGTTTGGATCTGGTGTTCAGTAAAGTCTCAATGCCTTTTCCTCTGGGGTATTGGTGTATGGTGATTCTACATGGAGATTGACCAGAAGTTTATTGTGTGAGGTCAAAAGCAAGGTCCTAAATCAAGTTGATGTAATGTGTACTGTCCTTTACATATTTGTCAATCCATGGTACAAAGCCCTTTTTGAAGAAGTCCATTTACCTACCAGGGTGTTCCAAAACTGAACCACAGCCAGAAATAATTCCTCGTCCTGTTGGGTTACTAGTATTCTTATGTATTTTAGTTAAGGTATATAATAGCAGTGTTCTTGAGTTTTTATTATTGGTAGGAACTTATTTTCACTGATGAAGCCTTGTTCTACATGTTCTGTTAGTGAGCTAATTTCTCTTTGGATGTCAGGGAGGGGACTGTGATCAAGGAAGACATATGTAGTAGTCAGTAGTGTTCAACTTGCGATAAATTAAATTCTTGTTGCTATCTGTCTTCATCTTGAGCAAAATGTCACTTTTATCTGAACGTTTTATCACAATAATGTAATTGTTCTTGAAAAATTAAAAAGCCTCTGTTTCTGCAAGGTTGATATTATATGTGTTATAAGGGTGGTGAGCCTGGTCTAGATCAGATAAACCTTTTATCACGCATTTCTCAAATGCCACAATTTGCGGGACTATCATATGATCATTGGGATTGAAAGTAGAGCAAGGGCAGACCGCAATGTCATGCATAGAAAAAAAATCTTAGTTTTTCCTAAAACATTGCAGCACTTTGTATGTAAAACAAATAAATGAACTATTTCTATAATAACAAGAGAAAGGCCTTTTCTCACTAATAAGATCTCAGAACACGTGGTAAAAGATTGCAAAGGGGAACTTCTGAGTTGGTCATAGTCATTGATACTGTTGAGCCCAGTGGTAGAACTTCCTTCTAGTTTGGCATTCACCTGGCCGAAGTCTTGACTGTATCAACTTCTCCCTCGTTGGCCTTGTCGGCCTTTATACAAAAAAAGGAGTCTTAGTTTGTAGGATTTAGAGTCCTAAGGTATTTAATTCCACTCAAAATTCAGAGAATGTAACCACTCGCTGATTCTTGTACATTCCCCAAGGACCACAGTAGCCTTCTCTGATGTGAGAAGGTATGTCGTTTGAGTAATAGTCCTCCAGTAGATATGTGTATGTCCTTTCTTCGTTGTAGTTCTTAATATCTTTTAAAACATTGTTGGCTTTTTTATTATGTTCATTCTGATTGAGCTCATTTATGGTATTTTCCAACTTTCCTAAAGCTGCATTGATATCTGCTAAAGTGTTTGATTCAGGGATGGCTTTCTACAGTCCTTGCATTTCCTCAATTTCTTGTTTGCTGTATTCTCGGGGTGTGCCAACCTCAAGAACAATTCAGTGTCTTGATCAAGTTATTGTAATGTGACTGTACCCTCCTCTAAATTTCTTATCTTCAATAAAAAATTGTGGAGAATTGTACACCATATATCAGCATTAAGGTATTCTGAGAGCCACGTGCATGATATGGTGTGAGTACGTGTTTTTTTACACTTCTCTAAATGCTCAAGATTTCTAGAGAGGTTTGTTGTGAAGTGACCGTTAGATTAGGAGAGATGGTCACCTATTAGCGATGGACCACCACTCATTTTGGCAATGTAGTTTAAGATAGGGCCTCTCAATTGGACATAATCGAGGGGCCTACATAAGGAAATCAACTTCCAAACCTATAGAGTGTATAGGAGGAATATTTAAAGAAATCTTGGCAACACAGCACCTGCACATTACGTAGTAAATACCAACAAGAGATACTCAAAAGACTAATCAGGAACCAATACAGAAAACAAGGTTGACAGTAGACACATTTATGGATAATACAATGACAGCAGATCAGCCCAGGTTCCATTTTCTATTCTTGTCGCTTTATTTGCTAAGCTTCTTCAAAAGAACGAGGGGCGGAGGAAAGGACTGATGTGGGAGGCTGAGCACACAGATGCTATTGCACTCTGTACCTGCTTCTGTCTTTGAATCTCCCTCATGTGCTGCGGCAGCCTGTCACCAGGGGGCTCATTCAAGGACTCCCAGGAAATCAGCAGGAGACGGTTCCTGACTGAGGGATTCGGGGCTCCACTCACCCAGTTTTGTGAGCTATGTGGATGGTAACTGCAATCAAAGAACCTCTAAGGTAAGCCAGGGACCGTATCCATTGGGCCTGCCAGCCTGTGTTTGCTTTAAGCCTCGTGGGTCCAAGACACGAGGCTGAAGGAAACAATACAAGTGAGCTTTTCTTTTCAGTGCGCAAATCCTCAGTGCCGTATTGCAAAAAGCTCTATGGGCCATATGTACGACCACATTTTCCCATAGACACAGAATGGGTAAAACCCTTGGATACATCTGGCCCTATATGGGCTATGAAGTCATTAGTACATGTAAGAGAGGAGCGCCTTGAAATATGTGAGCTCATAATGGGCAGCCACCCAGTCCACCTGTAAACCACCCAGTCAATCTTGTCCACACAGAGGCTACAAGGACCGAAGCCAAAATCAGCCAATCACAGCGACACTCAGCAGAGTTCGGCAATACCAGGAGTTCACAGAGGAACGTACTGGCCTATGACCAGGAGTGCTGATGCTGGCCCCCATGATGCCCATGCAGGTGAGCACATAGCTTATATCTGATTATGTGATGTAACCCCCATAACACTGACCAATAAACACCATAGCGAACCCGGTATGATGACACAGACAACACTCTAATACATACATATAACTCATCATCTAACCATACACGCTAAAATTTACACCCAACATGGCCGACACACATCGAATACTTAGTCCTTCATTGTGCAACACTGTCGATGGAAGGTCGTCCGGGTGACTACAACTAATGGAAATCCAGTACGTTTTTGAAGCGCTAGTAGGCGTGTAACACAGACAGTACTTAATAGCGCTAGTTGTTGAACCAGCTTTTGTTTTACTTTAGTGCACGAACGGCACATAACGAACAGCAGACCCGTGAGTAAGACAGCGACGGAATATCATTCAGAGACGTTAATATTTTGATAAGTTTAACCAGTGGCGGTTTCTCTTTTAGGGCGTAGGGGCTCCGCCCCAGGTACTTACGAAGTGCATCAATAACAACATTTTATTTTATTTAAAAAAATGTAAAACATTCCCAAAGAACACGGGGGCCCCGGGGCACTGTCTGAGGCTGCAGTCTTCTACTAACCCCACACGAATCACCATTATCGCGCAGCTCCGCTGTCACGTCACGTGACTAATTGCTCTTCTCTCTGGCGGCCAAGCCCAAAAATGCCTGCTACGTTTTTGCCGGGCCAACAACATCCCAGCCCTGAAGGCTGTGATGTCATCGGCTCGTCAACTACATAGCTGGAAGGCTCAGTCTCCACCCCCTGATGGCGTGGAGGTTAAGTTAGCCCCGGGCGTTTTAAATGCAAGCCCGGGATCGCTAACTCTCCACGTCAATCAGGGTGGAGGAGAGCTTGTGTCACCACCCCTTTCCAACTCATCACAGGGCGTGGTGGGAGGGACCCACCCTGTGACGAGTTGGTAAAGGGTGTGTCAGCCAAGGACCGTCTGCGCAGGCTTGAGATGACGCTAACCTGACTCAATGCTTCCCGCACCTGAGTCAGCATTTGGAGAGAGGACATGGCAGCTAATTTACGATCCAGAGTGCAGCAGGTGGTAGTCTATGTGGTTGCTGGCTGGACTGGAGTAGGGCAGTTGAAGGAGGAAGGACTCGGCTGGCTGTGAGCTCGATCAGTTCACCATGTAAGACCCAGGCGGGCAATCTTTAATTTATAGTCCAGCGTTGGCTATGGCTTTGCTGCAAGAGTGCAAGTGCAACTCAGATGTTTTAAGGTGGTGTGTTGTAATTGTTCTGTCTCTGAGTAAACGATGGGATGGCTTAGCTTCCAATTGCCGTTTTTGCCAATGTGCTGTGCTTCCCGCCAATGGCTCATTACATAGTCAATCTGGGGGGGCCCCCTTGAGGAATAGTATGAAGCCCTGGCTTAAAGGCTAATGAAACTATAGGCCAAAGCATTTTGTCACCACTGGGCTGGCTACACGCAATCGTGATTGGCTTGTGGGAGAAGGGAAGGAGAAACCGAGAGTAGGCAGGCGAGGAGAACTCGACAGCAGGCCTCTGCACTTTGTGACGCAATTTTCAGTGATAGTGGGCTTGCTTCCCACGCTAGCGCTTACTGCATCAGTGCTTGCTTGTTAACTTTAATGGAACAGGAGCACGTTAAATATATGTTTGTTAAGCACAAAGCACATCATTTCATTTTGTCAAAATTAATCAAGGACAAGAAGCTTGGAGAAGTGCTGATGCTGCACAAAACACAAGGTATCCAAACCGAAGAGCATCTACCTCGGGCCAGCAGACCGAAGGCTCTGATGTTTGATGTTGGTAGTGGTACAAAGGAGAAGATGCTTAATTTCATATTATTTTGGGACTCCCGGGCTTGAGCGTGACATCTATATTTTCTTACATGTTTAAAGTCATGCTTTTTCTGATGGCACTCCAGGGGGCCTGTCGCGATCCTGTTCTGTGTGCTGATGTGAGGAGTTATAGAATCTACAGTATAGAAATTGATGCTAATTACGTTTGGTTAATTAAAGCTGCACTGTGATTCCTGCATGAAAACTTTCAAGCCCAGTACAGACATATTAATGCTGTTGCCCTTATGTAGTTATTTCACCAGTTTTTATTCGGAAATAAATTGGTGCTTTAATTCAAATGTTTTATTAATCATGGCATGGTATATTAGAACCAAATGAAAGAACTGCTAATTAATGTCAGATGCACTTCCGGGTGGGCATTTTAGCATGACAAGTTAAGCTCTCTGTCCCTCATTACAAGTTGCTTGGAAATATATTGCTGAATTCCAAAACTCTGAGTTGTGCGGTAAAACTGGGCATTCACAAATTTTCCCAGTGCACATTTAGCCAGCTAATATCAGGCAAACTTTTAAGGGGATAACTTGTTGGAAAGATGGAACATGTGCACAAATGGGTTGCACTAATTCTGCATGCCACCACTCATTTTGAGCAGGAAAACAAAACTCAAAAGTGGGTAAAATCCTATCTGGCACAAAACAAAGAAAATTGCTTTGTGCCATACCAGATTTTCTCCAGGTAAAATTGCTACATGAAATGTAGGATCAACTCTTTACGAGGGCTACATACATAATGTAGGTAGGATGAGTTTTAGCCTTTTTTTCTTCTCCGTCTTTATAAATGAACTCTAAAATGAGCGGCAGACAGCGGATTTCGGACATACATCCCAGTTATCCGTGTTCCCGAGCTCTGCTCCGACAGCACCTACACTATTGGGATATTTTTAGTGTTAATGCATGCGCTGAAGACGGGAAAAGGTGACACAGACCCCTTCTGAATCAACGCAGTGCAAACAACGGAATCAGGATAGGGCCCCTCATCCAGGAATGAAAAACTCAGGGCCCATATCATGAACAGCTGTGAACAGCAACCTAGGATAAGCTAATATTGTATTCATAAAACAACACTTCAACAGTTGCACAGGATAACAACAGAGAATATCTTTATACAATTCAAAGGTTCACTGAAAACTTTGTTATGGGGCAGTTATGGTTTCTTGTCATAAGGCAGTAATCTGTTAAAAAAAAGCCTTATAAATTCAGTGAAAAAAACTGCAGTTAAAATAAGTTATGTTTCTGAAACATAAGCAAAACAACAGAATTAGCCCAGCTATGTTCCCCTATGCACACTTTAACTCGTTCTCTGCTTGTAATCATGATATCACTGGTGAAATCTCAAATGACATCATTGATCATGACATAATAAATACATTATCGATGCGATAATATATAACACCACCAGTTACATCATTGAGGATCTCATCATTGCACCCCACCATTTAATTATTTCTAGGCCAGTGGCGGTTCGTCCATTGGGGGCGTTGGGGCGTTGCCCCACTATCCATGGACGACCGTCACTGCTCACAACATTTGTCTGACTGACACACTAAAAAAAGAATTAGGAGCACACAAGAACAGCAGTTGAGGCCGGACCGGTGTCACAAATCGTGACGTCATCCAGTGCGATCGCGGAAGGTGTGGGAGGGCGGGCCTGCAGCACTGAGTGGCATGTGGCAGGCTGGCAGCGTCGTGGCAGGCAGCAGTGTGGTGTGCGCATTTAGGACAAGTCATTTTTATGACTTGCCCACGCATGCGAAAACACACAATAGCCCCTTCCCTCCTCCTCCTCCCCTAGCCGTGACACAGGCAGAGACTGGGGACAGTCACTGTCCGGGATCCACAGGTCGGCAGAGGTCCAGGCTGGCCAACCGATCCACCACAACAGCCCAATAGCCCGCTCGGCCCAGCTCTTCAGCAACCAGATACGGGAGAGGAGCCGCTGGGCGGGGGAGCCGGGTCTCATTATGGGCAGTTTTAGCCCTGCTCTTTAGCCTATCCTGGCGCAGTGGCGATGTCATGCCTGCGCCAGGATTGGCTAGTTCACGCGCACGAGGATGGACTTGTGATTGGCGCCGCTGTGGGGACGTCACTGCGCCCTAGCGTGGACTACAGAACAACAACACCATAGTCACGAGGAGAGTGACTCAGACCTCCTGACTCATGCCTGTGCAGGCCAGTCCAGTGTGCACCAGTTGTCTTTTCTTCGAGACGTGAGACTGAGAGTCAGTCTGTGAATGTCTGAAACCGCCCGTAAGTTACGTTTTTTTAGTGGCTGGCCTGTATAATACCACTCTGCTGTGGGTGTCTCTAATCGCTATTGTTTGGGAGTAGGTTGTATGCGATTATTTAATTTATTAGGCTAAGGTTACTTGCTTTATTCTGTTGGCGTGAGCATCCGTTAATTATGTGCCATAATCTGAATGCAGATATTTTATATTTAAGCATTGTGTTTCGACGGTATATACACCAGATAGGCAGTACTGCAGATAGTATAAAGTTCAGCAAAGGGTTATGAGAGTGTTCAGATAGGGCTTGGCGGTCACATACGTTAAGGTCCGAAATCATTTTTGATTTATAAGCTGAACGCCTGGTTCTTGGGTGTCTATTGGTTTAATTCTCTAGCTAAGTGTGGCCAATGCATGTGAGAACGGCAGAAGTGAGCTGTCTGGAGAACATCAAAAACGCGATTAAAACCACCACCCTGAATCAAGGGGGCATACGACAATTGTGTTAGCGCTGTCAATAATATGGGCCAGAACACTGAGTGGATTTAATAACTTGTGCATATGCTGAGTGGCCAGTGTCTCCTGCAAAAATACAATGTGGGTGTTCCTCTTGTTGTGAGACAGTGTATTCTATACCTTTTAGCTAGTGTGCTACATTTGGTACTATGTGCCGAGTTCCCAACCTGGATTTATCTCAAGGATAATAGCCTCAACTTGCACAAATGTAAAGCAGGTTGAGTGATTAACATTGATTAAAAGGAGAATGAATGAAGGGTAGCTTCACAAGTGTGCTTCAAGGTTCTCCTCCCTTTGACTTCTGGGAGACAAATGGTAATTTCCACGTGCAGTCCATTAGCTGACCAATCAATAAACTCACAGAGGGCTCTAACAGGTAAAAATGCCTACTTTCCATGGATCTAAAGCTTGGTAGATAATGTTGTTTCACATTCAATAACAAAGTGACTCTCTCAGTGTCTTTTAAATACTCAGACAAATACAACTCCCAAAAGAATCTGTCATTTTTGGGGTAAAGGCATAAAAGAGCAGAAAAAGCTACAAAGTTGTCCAATTTGTCACACAGGTGCGGGTGCTATAATTGTTTGTGTGTTCACTCCCAGACATGATACATTTTCTTCCCCTCTGAGCTTTTTTTTAGGAACGCATTATCCACGCCTGGTACACTATGCGTTATTCCTATACCTGATATGGATGTGCACGTCTCACTCTCTGTTTCCATTTTACTCTCTTCTTCTACATCTGAGGCTAACTCAATCATTTTTGGGGGCTCGTTCACCGTATCTTGGCAACTCTCTTTTTTTCTCATCTGAATCTTTCTCCGTCAGTCTCTCTCTCTCTGAACCTCTCTTCAACTCTGCTTCCCCAACTCTTGCTCACTCCCTTTCTCCTACTCCCGCTCTTTCCTTTGCTTTCTCTCTCTTGCTCACTTTCACCATTGTTTCTGTTTGAAGCTCTACTTCACACTTTTACTCTCTCCCTTTCTTTCTCTCACTCTCTCTGTCTCTGTCTCCCACATGTAGACCCTGTGGGCCTTGGATAAACAAGGTGGTTTTGGGGCCCTGTTAGGTGGCACCACAGGCAGACAGAAGCAGAGCGTAGCTCTTTGGGAATGGTAGGGTGGCAGCCTTAAAGGGCAGCCTCTTCAAGAGTACCTTCAAATTCAGCTTTTGAAGTTACAGGGTTTTGAGGCAACACCAGACAGGAATAAAACAAGTGCTGGACTTCAGTGACAAGCAGGAATGAAAGACAGCTCCATAAACTAGGTACTTCTGCAAACAATGTTAATCCCTAGCATTTGATAACTTTGTTTTGTATAAGAATTGTGACACTGAATGAGAGCATGAGATGAGTGCACCTGATGATGCTCTGATTAAGGCAAATGTTTTGATGGTTTGATCCGGAACATAGAGGTGTTTTGTTTTGAAACTGTGAGTTTAGCTTTGGGGCTATTGTGACATAAAGCTGTGTTGATTGGGAGTGAGATTATCATACAGTAGAGGCCTAAAGGCCACTTATAATTGCCAGGAGGTGTAACAGTTCATGATTATGCTGAGCTATCGATGTGTTCTGTGACATATACTAATGTGGCTATGGCAATCAGCCTTAAGAATCAATGGAGTATAGGCATTGAAATGGTGAGTTGCAACATCAGGTCTGTCTTTTAGCTGTTGTCAGAAGAGCCAGGCAACCTTTACCAATTAGGCATTTGGTTTGAGAGGCTAATTTATTTACCTTAGTTCCTTTCCAGTTCTGAAGCAGTGAATTACCCCACCTTATGGATAGTATGGTGAAGCAACTGCTTCTGATTAACTCTTTGTCAAGCTGTCTTGGGGCAGGGACCCATAGTATTGAGCCCTGCTGGTCTGTGCTGCTCATGTGCTCTCCTCCATTATCGGACTCTTGACAGACTGCTATGCAAGAAATATCCCAGTTTCACCTTATGCATACTGTACCTCTCTGCGGATCACTTAATCCAAGTGGTTGTATCTTTATCCCTCCCTACTGTGCGTATCCCCCTGACATTTCATGTTATTATCCTAAAATGTGCTGTGAATTGGAACGGATTATGAAAAGTGTTGAGTCATTGGCTGTGCAGACCTTCCTGTGTTGGAGTGCCCGACCCCACAACCTACTAAGCGGCCCTATTTCTTTGTGTTTTGTTGCTGCTGTGGGACCCTCTCTCTCTTGCTCTCTACTGGCTTCAACTTAAATTCCCAACTACATACCCAAGGACAAACGTAACTATTCTTCTGTTCAACAAACTGTTTAAGGTGATAACAAAATTCATACCACATCTCACCAGTACTAAGCTTGAGGTACTAGAGCTTGATGTTTCCTCTCCTGTGAACTTTAACAGCCCTTTTCATATTTACTATACCATTATATTTGGGCAGGGGGGGCAGTAATGTTATTTGGTAGGTATCGATTAGCCACTATATTCCCAATAAACAACGATCCCAAGAACCATGGAGCTTTAAGTTGTGACTTGAGTCCAAGACCTACAAGAAACCAAAGCGTCTCCTATCACATTTGTTTAATCATTATCAAGTAATTTGTGGGGTAACTGCCAGATGAGATGGTGCCCTCATCGAGTTGAGGACTTTGAGTGATTATTATTTCAATGTTTCAGATTTGGACTCTGTGGCTGTTGAAATTCGCAGTTGATTATTCAAGGTAGCCACAGTGGCTATGGCTTCTTTATGAACTTCTACTAACTGCAAGGCCTTAGGGTATTTTTGAATGCTGTTATAAAGCTCTGTGGTTGAGCTACCTATGTTATATGGCAGCTCTTTGATAATGTAATACCTGCGCTTTCACAATTGCTTTATTAACCTTCCTGCTTTCTCAAATTTGCTAAAAAAGGCACCATTTTTTCACTATTTTTTCAAAATTTTCGCGGGGGAATTCCCCCCGAACCCTCCTTAGGGGGTTCGGGCTCGCTCGCTACGGTGCAGTATGATTATCAGTTTACGCCACACCACTTTCAAATGTCACCAGCCGCCACTGAGTTTAACCGTTCCCAAAACGACCCGCGTTTCAAGCATTCACGTAAAGACCCGTACTATTTATTGACGATAATACCTGTGTTAATCACTCACTCATGAAACAACTCGTGTTCTTTAATCACCTACAGCATGTATTTTTAAACACACATCGCACTAATGAATGCATGATAACAACACAATTAACACAGTTATGAACTTCACAAAAACACGAGGGAGATGTATATGTATATAACTTTATTGACCTATACTAAAGCGTAAAGACAAAATATGTGTGCATATGATTCTATTATAGACATGCTCCCTGATGAAGAGCGATCCGCTCGAAATGCATTGGAGTAGCTTTGATGCATACAATGATTAAAATGCCGCAGAATGAAAATTGAAATGAAGTAAATTTCAACAATAAAAAGGAACTTTATTGAAAAAAATCATATAGTAACGTGATCATTACAAAGGAATCCTTTTATAGAGGAAATTAAAGTGTGCCCACAGGGGGATGCCACCAATAATCATTGGAAGCACTGTCTAAATATCACATAGCGGAGGCCCCCATCCCAATGGTGTGATGAGACCAGGCCGTTCAGTATTCCCAAAGAAGAACGGGAGCACGGCAAATAAGACAGCAGGGCCTGTCAGTGCCACTGCAGGCGAGTTGGAGCATGGGAGTGAGACAGTTTTTAAGTATGGATGTATTTGTATATGTCAGGGATTCTGTGAGGATATGTGAGAGTTTGTGGATGTCTGTGTGTATGTGTGTCAGGGGCCATATTTTGATATCAGAAAAATACCCATGGCAAAATGTGTTTACCCATGGCATTGGATGGCATTTAATGGTCTTTGCTGCCATGAGGTGGTTAAGCTATGCTGTAGCTCATATTCCGCTTCCTGTGTGGAGGATATATTCATCAAGTGGAGAAGTGTGGTTCAATGGTTAGAGCGGCAGACCCTGATGCAGAGGTCTAGCCCGGCACCAGGGTTCAATTCCCTGCCTTGGCGGGTCTTGGGCTCAAAAATTCCACGGACCTGATAATTCTCGCCTCGGTGCCTATTCCAATGATGGAGTCCCACTCTGCAACTCTGGGCAATAGCTTGCTTAATCTCCACAACAGCCCCCACAACGCTAAGGATGCCTGGCCTCCACCTTGGGGGTGCCCAGGAGTGGACACCTCACAGGGAAAGCCAGGATGGGTTCCACAGCGGTATTCGTACAAGCGCCTTGAGACACTTGCGGGTGAGTAGTCCGCTATACAAGTATCAATTTACATTTACATTTACATCAACTATATTAATAGCTTTTTGTGGCATTATCGTCTCCCCTTTATCTAAGGGGGGCTGTAAAATTGTAGCAAGAGATATTTCTAAACCTTTAAAGTCTCTGTAGCAAGGGATGTGACATTGCTGTTTTAGGCTTTTTTTTAAATCTTTATTTTCAAAGTTTTTATACAGCAATAAACAAAAATAATTCAGAGTTATACACTATCAGAGATCACGACATGAAGCAATTGTCACAAGTATACGATAGTATAAAATTAAGCTTAGGCACAACAGCAGGTATGATATTCATAGCAATGGAACTTGAAGGTGTCCTCCTCTCTGGCCCTTCTATCTCTTCCCCCAAACAGCAGAAGCCATTCACATCCAGTCCATGTCGTATAACATTAGATATGTAACGATCTCCACCATACCATATGATGCATAATTTGGACATATATCAAACTATAAGTTAGTAACATGCTCGGAGTCTTGCTCCATCATTCCACACCCTCTGGAACTATACCACTTTCTACTTGTGAGGCAGATTTCTGGCGTTCCCGTTCAATGTATGTCTTGTAGGCCCCCTATGTCTTTAAGGCGCGATGAACTTGGCATGAGGTTAGCGTATAGTTCACAGTTTACATTGCAATAAGCCAGGCTACGGAGCCATCCCTGTCTTCTTCATCGTCCCCACAGCAGCTCTATTTCATGTTTAGCAAGCAGTAGCCCAAGTGCCGCAAATCTTCTAATCTTTTTGGAAAAATGTACTGTGTACCCTAGGAGGGCAATTTCTGGTGTGGAGATAAGTGTCAGCGCCATCATGTCACCCAGCGTGTTATGAATTTGTTCCCAATATGTCTGTAATTTGGGGCAAGTCCATGTAAGATGGGCAAAGTCTGCGTGTGGAGCAAAGCATTTCAAACAGTGGTGGGGTCTGGAAGGGTCAATATTGTGTGCCATGGCTGGGGTGTGGCATAATCGGCGGAGGAACTTAAAATGAATAAGCTTATGTCTACTGTTGAGGAAAACTTTTCTTGTTACCATGCAGCACTTTTCCCATTGGTCGTCTATAATGTGACGGCCAAGATTTTATTCCCATGCAGTGCGTATCTCATCATTCACCAGCCTTAGACCAGAACAGGACTCATACAGTTTGGAAATGAGGTGGGAGCCCATTTCACTCTCAAATATCAATGTTAGTGGGGCAATAGGTGACGGTACAATCGGGCCCGTAATGCTGAGCCAATACGTTGCATTACAAAGTTATCCATAAAAGATCTGTCGTGGAATCAGACATCATCAGTTACCAAAAAAATATGATCATCTGGATACAAATCCCCTATCTTCGCGATGTTAAATTTGGCTAATGTGCATTGTACAAGGGTTTCATCCATAATGGGGAGCCAAAGAGGGTTTGGGAGAGGTAGGGCCGGAGAGTACAGTGTGTACAGTCCGTAATATGTCCCACACCCAACTAGTAGTGGAGACTGTTTGTATGTCACACAGGTCTCTAGGGACGTCTATCAGCAGCACAGTGGATAACTTCGGGGGCAGCATGAGGTCAGCCTCTGGCCTTAAAAAGGGAACTTGTGCATCTGGATGATACCACGAAAATGCATAGCTACACTGAGCCACTAGGTAATATAAGTGGAGATCAGGAACTCCGTAACCCCCTATGTGACACAGAAGAGTAAGTACCTGCCATCGAAGGCCTCTTACCCCCAAACCAATCGAATAAGGTGTGTGCGAGGTTGTAAAAACTAAATTCTTAGTGAGGGGGACAGGAATATTATTAAATAAATAAAAAAAAATTGAGGAGCACAATCATTTTGAGTATAGCGACCCTGCCTGCTATTGATAACGGAAGGCGCAGCCAGCGTTCCACCTGAGTTTCCAAATTACTTATAGCACGTCCATAATTTAAGCTAATAATATTAGCAGTGTCTAAGTGCAAGTGGATACCCAGGTATTTAACTGAATTGTGGCACCATTCAGGGGAAATGCACAATTCCATGCAGTCGTGCTCTCCGTTAATGGTAAAATTACAGATTTGTGCCAGTTGATGCCTAGTCCTGTAAAGCGGCCAAATCTAAGTATTTCCCTGATAATTGGTTCGAGATTGTCTTGTGGTGACGTACATAGAGTATGGTGTTGTCTGCATAAAGTGAGCCTAATAAGAGTTCTTTGTTAAATTGTAAACCCCGGTGAAGATGCCGCTTCTGAAAATGTCTGAGTAGTGGGTCCATAGCTAATATAAATAAAAGGGGGGAGAGAGGGCATCCCTGCCGGGTGCCATGTGTCAATTAAAAGGGTTGAGCTAGTGTACCATTTATGCGTAGCTTAGCTGTGGCTTTGTTATACAACAGGGCAGTATCCCCATGCCATGCATCACCGAAAGAAAAAAAGGCCATTCTGAAGAATCAAAGGCCTTTTCGGCATCCAACAATACAGCCGGGGCAGGGACTTTGGGATCTATTCTGTGTATGACAGCGAATAGAGTCCGGAGATTTAGTGAAGTGGAACGGTGTGGGACAAATCCGGACTGTGGTGGGGATATAATAAATTCCATTAGTTGATATAATCGGCGGGCGATTACCTTAGCCAATACTTTATTGTCCAGATTCCAGAGTGAAAGGGATCTATAGGAGCTGTATAGGGAGGGGTCCTTGCCAGTTTTGGGAAGGAGAATAATAACTGCTTCTCGTAGTGTGGGGGGAAGAATTTGTCTTTTGAGCGCCTCTGCATAGACATCAATCAACTGAGGTGCTAGGATATCTTTGTAAGCCTTATAGAAGTCTCCGGAAATCCATCTAAGCATGGGGCTGAGGAGCCCCGGAGTGCTTCTAGCGTGCAAACAACATCCGCTTCGGATATGGGTTCTGCTAGGAAATCCATCATATATTTTTCCAGGTATACCAGCACAAGTTTTGACAAATAATCTTCCTGAGCATTGAGGTCAATCTTAGAACTGTGTAAAGC
This sequence comes from Lissotriton vulgaris, assembly GCF_964263255.1. NCBI lineage: Eukaryota > Metazoa > Chordata > Amphibia > Caudata > Salamandridae > Lissotriton > Lissotriton vulgaris. Next base: position 656,829,507 of record NC_141689.1, read on the forward strand.
TTTAAAATAATCCAGAAAAGTGTCACGAATCTCTGGGCTGGAGAAGATCGGCTGATTTGTGGGAGTGCGTAGCTCAGTGATGTATGCCTTACTGTATTGTGCCTTACTGTATTCTGCCAGGCCTCTCACCCTCTCCATATCTTCTAGTAAACTGATATTTACCCAGATGTAACAGCTCCCTGTCCGCAGCTTCACGAAATTCTACGAAAAGGGCTAAACGTCATCCTTCAGTGTCAGCTGTGGAACTGCGAAGCAACTCAGTGTCTAGTTACGATGTGTTCCGTTCAATACGAGCCAGTGTGGTACGCCAGCACTTTTAGCAATGCAGATACCCCTTATGTATGCTTTAAAACCCTCCCACAGGACCGCCCAAGTGTCAACCGATCCAGTATTAATGGCGAAGCAGTCCTCAATGGCCTCCCATACCTCAGCATTAAAGACCTCATCCTGCAGTGCATTACATGGGAATCGCCACTGCCGCTCAAAACCTTCGGGCGAGGGACACCTAGACGAAGCACCACCGGTGAGTGGTCAGAATACGTTTGGGGCAATGTCTCCAGGGCACAGAACCAGCCAGCTATTCCCGGAGAGACCAGCCAGTAATCTATCCTGGTCCATGTGTTATGGTAGCCAGAGTAATGTGTATTTGTTGTACAGGTAGGATTATGTTTCCACCCAACATCTATTAGTGAAAGCTCTCTGAAAATGTCCTGTAGTGCGTGGCTTGGTGTCTGGGGAGGAAGAGGTTCTGTCCAAACTGGGATCCAATAGTAAATTGAAGTCCCCTTCCATTATAATTAGGCTAGGTGTGAGTTTCAATAAGTGTATATGCAGGGAGTGAATAAAGTCGGGAGTGTCAATGTTCGGGCCATAAACGCCTATCAAGGCCACAAAGTGTACCATGGGTGTGCCTGTAACAATCAGGAATCGGCCTTCACTATCTTCTACCACTGTGCCAGGGCTGAAGGGGACTCTCTTATGAATTAGGAGGGCAACGACCCTAGCGTAGCTACTGAAATTAGCGAAATATCTGTGCGCTCCCCAACTGGCAGCCATGCGGTTAGTGTCGGTTTTAGATAAATGTGTTTCCTGAAGACAGGCAATGTCAACCTTATGTCATAATTAATAATTGAGCACCTGGCGTCGCTTGCGAGTGTTATTGAGGCCATGTATATTCCAGGACATAAGGGACAATCCAGAGGGTCCAACAATGTTACCTAGTTGTGCCATAGAGGATGCATATCAAGAAATACATGAACAAATTGCTAATTAAAGAAATATCATGTGACAGAGACCTTTTTCTAGAATGATTTAAATTACATGAACAGTGCAAATTTCCCTCCCACCTCCCACCATCCAGCCTCACCCAAACCCAAGTAAGGCAAAACCATGACAAAACACTCAGCTGGAAGTGCCAACTAACTTTCCATTTGCATGAAGAATCTCTTTAAGGGCACTTCCGTATGAACAGGAACAAAAACAAGAACAAGGTGTACACCTTGAGGGGTGGCAACACCATGTCGGTCGGACAACTAACTTATGATAGAACAGGTGAATAGTGTGCATTATCCATTATGGCCATTATAAAAATGGGGTAGCCCAATCGTGGTCAGGAACCTGGGTACTAGTTAATACAAAAAATAATGGTCCTTGACCTGTAATTATGAAGCAGTGAATCAATTTCCTTGTAGGTATATGTAACCTAATTCTGGAGCTGCTTAGATTAGTGTGACAGCTCTTTGGTACTTAATACTTCATTTGTAATGAGAAAAAAGAAAAATATGTGCAATAGCTTGTACTTGAAAACACCATATAATTTTATTTATACAATGGTGAGACCGTTAGTTAACATGACATATCATTTTCATTAAGGGATAGGTGGCTCCAAAAAGGTAGAGAGCGTGCAAACAGAGAAAAGTGCTCAAGTGAGACATGATAGAGTGGAGGGGCTCAAAGTAGGTGACATAGGACAGAGCAATTCATATACTTTATGTACAGAAGGACCGGTTGTAATTCACCGTCCTACAAGGCATGGCCAAAATCACTTTCTATGCAGTATTATTTCAAACTTTCATATATATACATTGAATGTATCATTCATAAATGCACGTAGGGGACGGGTGCAAGGTCCAGGCAATTAGTGGGGTAGGGTATTCGGCGACGTTTCGATCCGTCTTATAGCCATCAGGTAATTGAGGCCTTGGCTGTGCGGATCTTCATCAGGACTGGAGTGGGGCAACCTTATAGGATGCGGGACCTAATCACACACCTATGGAGATCAGGGAGAGTAGGAGTCAGGGTGTTTCAGATTACAGAATTTAACATCATCAGTCTAGGTAAGTCGTAATGTCCTTACCCACTTGCCATATCAAGGTGTGGGGTCAAGGTCACGTAATTGTAGGACTGGTTGTATTCAGTGGCTGCGTCACTGTATTACTGGAGGAGAGAAGGGAACTGTGAGTCTCCCTGGCATACTTAGCGTTAAATGAGCGGTTAAACAGTGTGCTGCGGGCTTAGAGCAAAATTAGCATTTACCTTCAAGATTTCGGCGTGATTCAAAAGAAAGGAGGAGGTATCAAATACACTCTCCGATGCTGGTTAATCCGTTGCTGAAAAGAAATCAAGGCAACAGGATGAGTCTAAGGACCCAAAATGAATAAGGGTCTATTAGAACTTGGGTCTAGTGGGCCTCCTACAAAGTAATTACCTCAGCAGGATAGAAACGATCCTCCGTTTGTGTTATCCAAGAGAAACCAGCAGACTGCGAGGACGTTAAGAAAGGGAGGCCGCTTCCGAGTGACGCTTACGTTGCCGGTTTACGTTTAACCGATACAGATGACAGACTAGATGGATGGCCTGGTACATTTTAAAAACAAGCAGTATTGTGCGCATATAATACATAGTACAGTGAATAAAAAGGCAAAAGCATAATTAGAGGTTCATATATAGAGCCTAAAGTTATACTAGCAATTCACCAGTATGGGCATTCCGATTTAAATTTGCTTTGCTCTGTAAAGCATCATATTAGCATATAAATCTAATGTATTAATATTAGTACACAAGCCAAACAGTAGTATATACAGATATCAATACACCCAAAAATACATTCATAGTTCAGAGCAAATATCCCATGTAAAGATGTAATAGTGCACATTAGCCTGAACCATCATGTTGGTGATAGGTGCGTGTGCTACCCGTATGTATTGGTTCTAAAGATGGAAGATCTATGTGGGGTCACAGTATTCCCAGATGCGTATAACTAAAGCACAGTGAGTGTATCACATGAGTAGAGTGAAAGGAGCACAGTTCAATAGCTCACAATAGTAAACAAGTTAGTGGGGTTACACTGAGATGTAGTCCAAAGTAAAACCGGAGTACAAAAGGGGTTACAGGATGTGCCGGATTCAGTCAGGATGATAGGTGTTAATACATCATCCATTGTTTAGTATGGATATCTGTCGTCCAATCTCCTCAAACTCATTCAAGCCCCTAGCGACCGTGTCTGGGGAATGTATCCATCTGCACTCGCGTTTGTTCAGGATGATAGAGATATCACCTCCCCTGGGGTTGGGCCTAATTTTTCTCAATTACCCACCACCTCAGACTGTCTGCCGGGTGCTCAAAAGAGCAGAAATGTTCCACTAGGGGGGCCCCCTGCACCTTACACCTAATGCGGCTGCAATGCTGGAGGATGCAACATTTGACTTTTTGGATGGTTTGTCCTACATATAGGAAGCCACAGGGTAACAGATAGCGTAAATAACCCCTGTGCTATTACAGTTACTGTGTTCCTGTAACTTGTAAGTATGGTCATTGTGAGTGAATTCTGTGGCTTCTTTAGTCATTGGACATGCTTTACATGTGCCACACTTGTGATGGCCACTGACGGGTGGGATCCTTCATAGGGTGGTCTGGCCTGTTGTGTGTGGTGTCAGTAGTAGGGATTTAACCACATAATCCCTCATATTCTTGCCTTTACGGAAGGCATGTAAAGGTGGAGGCATGTTTCCCACTTCATCTGCCACTAAATGCCAGTGTTGGTTAATCGTCTTTTTTATGGCATGCCTTTTGTATTAAGCGTGGTCATACATACCAAGCGTTCCTCACTAGTGTTTGTCTTGGTCTTGGGGTCCAGTAGGAACTCCCGATGGTTGCGCCACGCATGTTTCCTAGCTTTTTTGAGTAGTCTAATGGGGTAACCACGTTCAAGTAGTCTAGACATAAGGCCAGCCGACTCATTGAAGTAGTCCTCTTTTTTCGAACAATTCCTGCGTAACCTCAGGATTTGGCCAAATGGCAAGTTGTCCCTGAGGTTACGGGGGTGGTGGCTAGTATATCTAAGCAGTGTATTGCGTTCCGTACTCTTCCTGTACAGGCTGGTATGTAATTTCCCTGCCTCAGACTTGATCGTGATATCTAAGAAGTTGATTGCGTCTTTTTGGAATTCCAGGGTGAACTGGATGTCAGGAGAGCAAGTGTTAAGCCACTGGTGGAAGGATTTCAAGGTGAGCTCATTACCTTCCCAGATGATCAGGACGTCATCTATATATCACCGCCACATAGTTAGGCATTCTCTGTATGGGTTGCAGTCATTTATTTATTTATTTTTTAAACTTATAAAGCGCAACAAATACCACGAATGGTGTCTCGGCGCTGGGCAGACAGAGAGGCACCTCCTGTGCATTATTGGATGAATAGCCATGTCTTCACTTGCTTTCTGAAAATCATCAGCGAGGAACTGCTTTTTATATGGTGGGGCAAGGTATTCCAGAGCTTCGAGGCGGCTACCAGGAAGCGTCTGTCTCCCCATGTAACCGTTCTCACCCGTTGAATGCATAGAGATGCGGATGAGGCAGATCTTAAAGCTCTATTAGGGACATACACCAACAGTGATTCCCTTAAAAAATCAGGTCCTAGGCTGTTCAATGCTCTATAGATGATACATAAAGCCTTAAATTTGGTTCTCTTTTTTACTGGGAGCCAGGAGGTGGAGAAGTGTGGCTCAGGGGTTAGAGGCGGCAGACCCGGAAGCTGAGATTGGTCCTGGACCAGGGTTCAATTCCCTGCCTCGGAAGGTCTTGGGCTCAAAAATTCCACGGACTCGATAATTCTTGTTCCGGTGCCTACTCAACTCACGGGTTCACACTCTGCGACTCTGGGCAATAGTTTGCTTAATCTCCACTACGGCCCCTCGCGGCGGGATGCCTGGCTTTCACCTTGTGGATACCCTGCTGGGGTTATCTCACAGGGGAATGCCAGGACGGGTTCCCAAGGCAAGCGCCTTGATGCCTTCGGGTGATACGTGCGCTATATAAATCGCAATACATTTACATTTACAAGTTGGTGGACAATAGGAGAGATGGATGCAAACTGGGGAGTTTTGGTCAAAATTCGTGCAGCAGCGTTCTGCACCATTTGTAGTTTTTTAAAAACCTGCTCCTGGGCATTCAACAGAAGCCCATTACAATAATCCACCTTGGATAACACCAAGGAGGACATAAGGGTTTTTCCCGCAGACAGGGGAAGGAAAGGTAACAACTTTTTCACTTTTCGTAACGTGAAAAAGGAAGAGGAGACTACCGCATTAGCATGGCTGGTGAAACTTAGTTTGTTGTCAAACAACACTCCCAGGTTTCTAACCTTTGAAACTGGGGTGGGTGGGTTACCCATTTCTGGTGGCCATCAGATCGGGGACCAAGATGGTTTTAGGTCTCCAAACACCATTACCTCGGTCTTATCGGTGTTTAATTTTAGACAATTACTGTCCATCCAGTGACTAATGGCTCTCATACCTGACTGAAAGTTGGCTGCCACCTCACTCCCATTTTTATGCACCGCTAGCACCAACTGAGTGTCGTCGGCATACGAAGTCACTCCTATTCCATGGGTTTTAATGACCCTCGCCAAGTCCGACACATAGATGTTAAAGAGTGTCGGACTTAGCGAGGATCCCTGGGGGACTCCGCAGGGCAGCACAAACGTTGGTGAGTAGAAGCTCCCCATCTTTACCGACTGTTCTCTGTTAGACAGGAAAGAAGCCAGGAGCTCCGCAGCTTTACCCTGTATGCCCATAGCAGTGACACGGTCGATCAGGATGTTATGCTCGACCGTGTCAAAGGCTGCTGAGAGATCCAGCAGGATCAGGACTGCCGTGCCACCCTGGTCCATGATCTGTCTGATCTCCTCAGAAGCCTTTATGAGCGCCGTCTCCGTTCCATGGCCTCTCCTAAATCCGAACTGAGTGTTGTCTAGCAGGTTATTATAGTCAATATAGTTGGCCAGCTGTTTATTTATAACTTTTTCAAGTATTTTAGAAGGAAATGGGAGCGCTGATATAGGGCGATAGCTTTTTAATTCCAAGGTGTTAAGGGTGGGTTTCTTTAGAAGTGGCTTTTTTATAGCTGTTTTCCATCTTTGAGAACGAATTGATGTTTGTATTGGTTCATGTAGATGGTCACTAAATTTGGGGCAAAATTCGCCCCTATAGCCACGCCCTTGGTCTGCACATAGTATTTGCCCTGGAAGGTAAAGAAATTCCTGGTCATTGCGATCCTGAGGAGTCTGATTATGAACTCAGTCGGAACCCTGTGTGGTGCTGGTCTATTGTTCAGAACTGATTCAATGCGTGTTAGTGCTGCAATTTGGGGTATGTTGGTATAGAGCGCCGTTATGTCCATCATGGCTAGTATATTGATATTTCGATCGTGGGGCCGCTCATCCACTAATTTGATCATCTGCATGGTGTCCCGGAGGAAGGTGGAGGTGTTCTCTGCGATGGGTTTGAGAAACACATGCACATATTTACATAGTGGCTCTAATATGGATCCACACCCTGACATTATGGGTCTCCCTGGTGGGTCCTGCATCCGCTTGTGTATTTTAGGGAGCGTGTAGATTGTGGGTGTCCTCGGGTGTTTGTTGTTGAGGTATTCATGTTCTAATTTGCTCAGGTACCCTGCCCCAAATGCTTTATTAGTGATGTTGGTAATACATTTAGCAATGTCATTGGTGGGGTCCATACTTAGTTTTTTATAGTTACCTTCTACGGATAACTGAGACAGATTTTTTCCATGTAGTTAGTAGCATTTTGCACCACGATCGCCCCGCTCTTGTCGGCTGGTTTGATCACTATTTGGCTATTGTTTTTTAATGTTTCAAGTGCTTCCCGTTCATGTTTGCTGACATTGTACTTAACATAATGTCGGGTGGCCAGTATGTTGTCTACATCTCTTATAACCACTTTTTCAAAAGCCAAAAGTTTGTGCGGCTTGAGATGTGTTAGGGGATTAATGAAAATGATATGACATGTTAACTAACGGTCTCACCATTGTCTAAATAAAATGACATGGTGTTTTCAAGTACAGGCTGTTGCACATATTTTTCTTTTTTTCCCATTACAAATGAAGTATTAAGTACCAAAGAGCTGTTGCACTAAACTAAGCAGCTCCAGAATTAGGTTGCATATACCTACAAGGGAATTGATTCACTGCTTCATAAATACAGGTCAAGGACCATTGTTATTCATTATGGCAGCAGAGTCAACATAAGAGATTAGGAATGCCACATCAACCAGTCCCTGAATTGGAGAAGAGTTCCCTACTGGTGTCAGATTCACTGTGCGGAGATGAGGGACCAACCTCACCAGTTCTGGCCCCAGTGTTGTTTTTCTTGTAAGAGTGGCAAAATTCCTGTACCTCCGCCGGAGTGTCAAAAATGCGGGAGCGGCCTCCCACATCTACTTTTAGCCTTGCTGGTTAAAGCATGCCATATTTCAGTCCCAGGTTTCTAAGGGTGGCCTTCACCCAATTGAAATTGCGGCGGGCATCCTGGACTATTACAGTGAAGTCCGGAAAGAAGGAAAGTTTAGAGCCCTGCCAAGTGTTGTCTCCACACTCCCGGGCAAGGCGTAAGACTGAATCTCAGTCTCGGAAATTCATGATCCTTGCAATGATGGGTCTCAGTGGGAGGCCAGGGTTAGGCCTGAGGCTAACGGACTGGTGAGCATGGTCTATGCCAAACCCCAGGGTGAAGGCCTCCCTGCCAAAGAAATCAGATAGCAAGTTTTCTATGAACAGATCCATCCTCCCTGTAGAAGCTGTCTCCGGAACGCCCAAAATGCACACGTTGTTACGCCGGCTGCGCGCCTCCAGGTCTTCGTTCTTAATTGCGACCTCTTTTAGGATTTGTTCCACTCTGTCCAGGCATTTTAGTGACTGCGCAGTGCTGTCCTCAATGTCCGAGATAAGAGCTTCTGCATTATCAAGGCGTCAGTCATGTGCTTGGACTTAGGCCCCCATGTCGGCCAGGCTTTTGTCCAGTACACCGAATCTCCCAGCTAGGGCCTTAAAACCTGCCCTCATCTCTTGGAGCATCGATGCAGACAATGAAGGTAGGCCATCTACTCGGTCCGCACTCTGGGCTCCTCCCGCCATGGTGGGGTCCTCGTCGGTGGTGCCTCCTGCTATTTTCCCAAAGGGCAATGTCTTCTGTTTAGGGTCTTTGCGGCCCATGCCGTGGCGAAGAGATGTAATGCGGAGGCAGAGTGATGATTAGGGACCGGACACAATCAGTGGGACCAGACCTCTACTAGGAGTCAAGCGGGATGAGTTCCGTGGCAGATTAAGGAGAAATCGGAGATCTTTGCACGGTGTACCACAGACCTAAAGTACAAGAGGGAGCGCTGTAGACCGTGTGGATTTCAGAGTGCACAGACGGACACCCATAACCAGAACTGCTTACTAATGTGGGTCTTCTACCTCTGCTTTGTTCCTAGTGTGATCGCTAGGAGGTCTCAATCAGCTGGGACAGCAAAACCTCATGGGAGTGCAGTTTTTGGCCCATCAGAGGTCGATTGGGTCATCCGAACATAAGGCTCTGTCTGTAGCAGGCATTGTAGAGATGTGAAGGGGCGCAGAGGGACCGATCGCCAGGGAGAAAACCCCATTTGTGATGCATGGCTTCCACGTCGAGGGCACTGTGCAGAAGATTTCCCGTTCAGGACATCGTGTGGCCTCCAGCAGGTCTGGGAGCAGGCGTAAACGGACACCAAGCATCAGAGGCCGAAATGGTGTTGAGTAGGCCTCAAGGGGAGGCTGGGGAGGCCACACGGTCGGTCGCTACATATGCAGGGGTAGGCACCAGAAGGGCCTCTCCTCCGCGGTGTCACACGCCACCGCACCCACCAGCTGTCGAGCGAGGCGCACAGTCAGCCCTATCTCACACGCAGCCTTTTTTGCACCGGCGATCGTGGTCAGCGTGGAACAGGCACAGACGATACCTCCGACCAAACAGCTTATATGAGGCTCATCGGGGGGGGTCACCACATTTGGTCTGCGACCGGCCAAATAAACGCAGCCAACTGCCCCCACTCACCTCCAGTCCGGGCGGTGCCTCGATTTTCTCACGGCCTTGGCAGGGCCCAGATCGCCTTGCTCGTCTCTTCTCACGCCCCGGAATGTCAGTGCCAGAAACAGGGATGTAGGGCATCTCCGGGCCGCAGAAGCGGCTCAATGGCATCAAGGGTAGTTCCGTCGCACATCGCCGCCGGTTGTTTAGTAATGTCTTAGGGGCATGAGGTGGATAATGCCGGAAAGGTTGTCCGGACCGGTGAAGTTTCAGTAGCAAGTGGCCATCTTGGATGCCTGCGTGACCACGCCCGCCCCACTGTTTTAGGCTTTCCCATAAGACTGAGGTCAGATGTACTTAGATTAGCACAAAAGCATTAGAATGTTTCTCAAGGGCTGCTTCTAGACTGCCTGCAACTTGTTTGCCAATTTACCTGAGAGTTATGTAGTAAAATGCATAATTTGTTCTCATGCTTTTCAATAGTTTCTGGATGGTGGGATTCCCTCTTTGTAGTTAGCTGTATGCGAGAGGGATTTCTCACTCTGCTCAATTGTGTAATACAATTCTATAGCTATAGACCAGTACTTAGATAGCTCATCAGCTGCCACTGCAAAAACAATATCTATGTAGAATTTGTGTTTATTTTTTATTAAAATTAGAAAACTGTGAGGCATATTTAACCTTTAGCTTAATATGTGTACGGAAAACTTGCAGCCGGTCCGGTGGGGTTTAGGGGCCATGCCCCCTCACCTTTTGCCCTTCAAGAACAGTATCTTTCAGGCTGAGCATAGGTCGACCTGCCAGAAAGTCTTCATTTTCAGGTCCAGCAACCAGGAGCTAGAGATGCGCTAAATGTGCAGGCTCCTAGCTGCCTCAGCTGAACTTTGCAGTGCTGTGGATGCCACAGCTCTTGTGGACGTGACCTTCTCAGCTTAGCAAATGTCTTTGAGGGCCTCCTGTTGGTAATGAGGGGTATCGTCACACCTGGAGATCACACAAGATATCAATACTATCAGACTTCAGACAGCAGAGCTATCAAAGATGCTATACACATCTCTCAAGCTTGAGACAGCAAACACACTATTCAGGTTTCAGGGACCATACTTGCAGGGTAGTAACTCCACCAAAAACCAGAAAACAGTGGAATTACCACTCAACACAACTTGTAATGAGGAAAAAAATGCTAATCTTTAGCAGTGTGAAACGTGTTGCTTAGCTAGCTATTACAATCTAGAGATCGCTCCCAGGCTGTCCCTCACATTTCTGTGCATTAACTCTTTCATGAATGGAAACAATACTACCTGCTGGTTTTAAGGCACACAAATTGTGATATAAACAGTTTCCCACCGGGGAGTGTATCCAGGCACTGTGCTTTGGGACTAAGTTGAAAAACCAGGTCTTGGGTGCTTTCCTGAAGTGGGCCAACAAGGTTGAGGTGTGGAGATGGAGGGGTAGGGGTTGGGAGTTCCAGTAATTGGCGGTGAGGTTGGAGGAGTGTCCTCTGGAACGGCAGTGCCAGCCTTGTGGTATCTGTGTGAGGATGAGGTGAGTGGAGGTCTCTGGGGGGTAGGAGGAAATTCAGGAGGTGGTACATGTAAGTGGGTCCTTGGTCATGGAGGGCTTTGTACGCGTGGGTCAGAAGCTTGAATTGGCATCTCTTCTGGATTGGGAACCAGTGGAGGTCCTTCAGGTGCTGGGGGATATGGGTCCTCTAGGGTAGGTTTGAGGATCATTTTGGCTGCAGCGTTTTGGATTGTCTAGAGTCTTTTCATGAGTACGGTGGTGGTGCTTGCATAGAGTGCATTGCCGTAGTCTAGCAGGCTGGTAATGAGGGCTGTTTCACTGTTTTACTGGTGCTGATGGGGAGCCACTTGAAGACTTTGTGGAGCATGAAGAGTGTGTGGAAACAGACTGAAGACACAGCATTGACCTGAGGTTTCATGGAAAATTCACTGTCCATGATAATGCTGACGCTGCAAGTGTGGCCTTTCAGAGTGGTCTGGGTCTAATTTCCAATGGCCACCAGGAGTCATTACAGAGAGTGGTGTGTCTGCCAAACATCAGGACGGTTTTGTCATGTTGAGCTTCAAGCAGTTGTTCTTCATCCAGGCTGTGATGTCCTTCATACAGTTGGGGACATCTTTCTTCATCAAGATGGGGTCCGCCAATAGTGAGAGGACGAGTTCGATATCATCAGCATAGGAGATGATGTTGATGTCATGAGATCTGACATTGTCGGCGTATTGTGTCCTGTAGATGTTGGGCTGAGTGATGAGCCTTGACAGATGCCGCAGATGGTGTGCTTGGGTTGTCAGGTGAAGGGGGAGACGGATTCTCTGGGTACGACACGTGAGAAAGGATGCCATGCATCTGAGCATTGTCTGCGATTCCGATGTGGTGCAGTTGATCAATGAGTGTGTGGTGGGAGACAGTGTTGAAGGATGTGGACAGGTCAAGCAGGATCAGGGCGGCTGATATGTCGAGTAGGGCGTGGATGCCATCTGCTGCGGCAATGAGGCCTGTCTCAGTGCTGTAATAGGCTCTGTAACATGATTGGAAATGTCCAGCAGATTGTTTCTTTCCAGGTGTTTGGTAAGTTTGAGGTTGATGGCATTCTACAGGGGATTGGCAGGAAATGAAGCAGTGAGAATGAATGGTTGTTCTGGTGTTCGCTGGGGTCTGCAGCAAATTTCTTGAGGAGGGGTTTCACCTCTGCATGTTTCTAGGCATCAGGAAATGTTGCTGTGGTGAAGGTGTTGAGGATGGTGGTGAGCTGGTGGCTGATCTTAGTCTTTTCTGAGATTAAAAAGTTGGTAGAGGCATGGGCTGCTGGGTGCTCCCGAGTGGATGGAGTTCATTAGAGTAGTTGTGTTTGGTGTGCTGAGTTGTTCCCATGCAGTGAGTGGGTGGTTGGCAGTCAAAGAGATGCCAAGGAGGTCGGTAGGCTGGGGATCAAAATTTGTGTAGATGGTTGCTATCATGTTGTAGAAGTGGTCGACGAGGGTGTTCCAAAGTTGTTGTGAGGAGGAGATCGAGTTTTTGGTGACTGATGGGCGGGTGAACTCTCTGATGATAGTGAAGAGTTCCTTGGTTTGGTTGGTGCTGGTCTCCGTCCGGTGAGTCAGGACCTCTTTTTTCATGGTTTAGAGATGGCATTGGCAGTTGTTGAAGGCATGCTTTGAGGTGGTTTGGTCAGTGTGGTTTCTGCTGGTGCACCATTTTCTCTCCAATTGCTTGCATCTGCGCTTCGATGTTCTGAGCTCCGTGGTGTACCAATTGTCTTGTTTGGTGAATCTGTGCATTTTGGCTGTTTTTGTGGCAGTGACTTGGTTGGAGGTGCTGGTGATCCAGGTGTTGAAGTTTTCAACTGCTCGGTTCATGTTGGTGGTTGCGTTGGGCTGTGTGATGCTGAGGGTGTCGATCCGCTGGTGCTGAGTGACCTTGGCCCAGCTGCAGAGTGGGGTGCTCTCACTGTTGGAGGTAGTGGCTGGGTTCAGCGAGGGTGTAGTATACATTGGAGTGGTCCGCCACATCTTTAGCAGTCACCAATAGAGCATCTCTCTCTTTTTGCCAGTAAATTGGGACCCATTGACAGAAACCCACAGTCTCAGCAATTAAACTGGCCCACAGCGAACCTATGAGTCTTTGGGAATACATTAGTACACATAATTCCCTTTTGCCACTTTGCCATGCATTTGATGTTGCCTTCAAGCTGAAAATTATATTGTTATGCATGTGTCAAATACCATTCATAATTTTTTCCCAATTTCCTCCAATAGGAGTGACCTGGTCTCTGCTCAGGACCCAACATTATGCATTGTTCTTGCTTTTGATACTTATTGTTGCCTTGATTGCTGGACCCAGAAGTCACATGAAGCCACATGTCATACATTCCACAATAATCTACAGCTTTCTCTGTCCATTTTTGATTGCCATCAATGTAGATCTTTCCCTGTCCAGTTTTGATTCCTGTTAGATTGTTCCTTTTTGCAGGGCCATCTGCAAACATTTTGGCTTCACCCTCCTGTTGTTTGAATTCATTTTTGTTGGATTTTATGTCACTGTGCACTTTACCACTACTAACCAGTGCTAAAGTGCTTGTGGTCGCTCCTTTATATATAGACATTGACTTACAACCAAATGGTACATTTACTTTACTTAGGTCCCTGGTAAAGTGGTACTATGTGTGCCCTGGGCCTGTAAATTAAATGCCATTATTGGACATGTAGCACTGATAGTGCCACCCACTCAAATAGCCCTTGAAACATGTCTCAGGGCTGCCATTGCAGCTTGTGTGTGTCATTTTAATATGCTATTTTGACATGGAAAAATAATCATTTAGCCAGACCTAAACCTTCCTCTTTAATACATAGAACTCACCTCTAGAGTATGTCTTGGCTGTCCAGTTTTAGCTTTAAACCTATAATAACTGATAAAACTGCACTTGAAAGGGAAATAGACCTCACCAGTGTAAACATATCAACACTGAATAAAATCTGCTGAACCACAAACTAAATGCCATTCAAAGAAAGGAAAAGGAGAGTGAAAGAGTATTTTTTTTCTCCCTGAAGGGGCCAGTACAGTGTAACTTTTTAATACAAGCTAGCAGCAAGAAAGACAGGGATAACATTATTCTGCTTGCGTTTTGTTGTTTAGGGATGCCACTAAAATATTATTTCTTCTTCCTTTTGCTTTTTTTCAGGTTTGTGGTCTTTGGTCTAAAGATGCAGGGTTTAGAAGCATGTTTTAGGTTTTATTTAAGGATTTTATAAACTGTAGAGAATCGGGACATTTTTGCTGCGTTTGATTATTTCACTGAAAGGTAAAATGACTGGTTTCATAAGAATCTTTCCCAATATGTACCAGCACATTTACCTACAAATAATGGGTAAAAACCCTTGATATATCTGCTCCCAGTTTCTTGTGAGTCAGTATTGGTAGCAAGTGAATTGCCAACACCTCAGGCTCTAAACATTCAATGCAAGGTATGGTGACAAGTGTATGTGTAAATAGTGCTTTCACCAAGCATCTGGGATAGTGGTGAAAACATGACACCAGACCTTTGGAAAACATGGAACACAATGTCACTTGGAATGCTGCTGCAAAAAAGGTTATTTCCAAGTTCAACAAAGATTGGAGTGATATTATTTGTATTGCACTGATTCAGCTACATAAATGAAAAAGTTGTGTGATGACCTGACAAAATCAAAACCTGAGCTGAAGTGCTTCCCTGTAAGAGATCCTTGCCACTTGTTAGATGATATGCTCAAAGCATCTTTATAATCTTCAGAGTTAATGAAGAATGCTATAGACTTTTTAGTCCATTCTGGTGTACTGTTTTGTTATGCGCGGGAACTAAAATGCAAATATTTCTCATTTTGTGCTTTATGTGGCATCAAAGAAAGATTCATCCCAACGATGTCACTTAGCTGATGGTTCTCAGTCCAAGGGGCTGTGAATGCTATATTATCCATGTGACAACTGTTTACAGAATTGATGATGCCAAAGGCAAGAAATGTGAGCATCTATGGTCGCATATTAATAGTGAGGTGAAAAAAAGTACACTCTACTCCATTCTTAGATTTTTACAGGAAAACATAACTGCTGTAGCTGGCACGATAAAACAACTAGAGCCTGAAAACACCCTTGTCATAATTGGTGTAGATGTGAAACATCTCCTTGAGAGTAGGCTTGGTGATACCATTAGTGACTTTGGCACTGCAACATAGCTGGACCATGTGCTTCCCCTCAAGAAGATGCTTATTAGGGACAAGAGAATGGGGTCTGCCCCTTGGTATACCCCAGAGCTCAGAACCCTGAGACAGAACTGCAAAAGCGCTGAGAGATTATGGAGAAGGTGCCCGGAGATAGATAGCAGGGAAAAATATCGCATGGAACTTAGAATATACAAACGTGCTATACGTACTGCTAAGGCCTCCTTCTATGGGGAGAGAGTAAACCACGCTGCGTCCTCATCCAGGGAAGCCTTCCTAGTGATGAAGGAGCTTCTTAAACCACCTGAGCCTACTCCTGTCTATGATAGACCACAGGAAAAATGTCTGGAATTAGCCACCTACTTCAAAAACAAAATCGACATTATTATTAGTTCTCTCCCCTCGGTCTTGGGAACATCGCCCCCTTCTGAGGACTTCAGCATGTCGGAAAATCGACTGACGTCATTTGGCCCTGTATCTACAGGTGAAATACTGAAGGTCCTCGGGAGCATGAAAAGTGTCTCACCTCGGGACCCTGTCCAGATGCGGTACCTTAAGCAGGCCGCCCTGGCGATAGGAGAGCCCCTGACCGATCTGATCAATCTCTCGTTCACTCAGGGGACAGTGCCGCCTGACTGGAAGAGTGCGGTTGTCAAAGCGCTCCTGAAGAAGCCGGGCTTGGACCCGCAGAACTTGGCCAATTTCAGGCCCATCTCCTTACTACCAGGAGTGAGTAAGATTGCCGAGAGGCTGGCGAACCATCGGTTATCAAACTTTCTTGAGGAGAATGGCCGGTTGAGGGACTCCCAGACGGGATTTCGACCAGGCCATGGTACGGACACAGCTCTGCTAGCAGTGGTAGAGGAGGCCAGAAACACTTTGGATGCAGGGGGATCAGTGGCAGTGATCCTCCTGGACCTCAGTGCGGCCTTCGATACCGTCAACCATGGGGTGCTGATACAACGTCTAGCTGAGTCGGGTGTCACAGGAGGGGCCCTGGAATGGTTGGCCTCCTTTTTGGAGGGGCGTACCTTCGAGGTTTGGGAAGGAAATGCAAAATCCCCTCCCCTCCCACTCCACTGCGGGGTGCCACAGGGCTCATCCCTTAGCCCCACGTTATTTAACGTGTATATGGCACCCCTGGAGGGTGTGGTGTCTCCGTTTGGCTTTAAGACCATAAGCTACGCGGATGACACCCAGCTAGTGGTGAGTCTTACACAGCTGGAGAAACAGCCTGAGACACTCCATGCATGCTTGAGAGATGTGTTTGATTGGATGTCCAGGTCATCGCTCAAACTGAATGGATCAAAAACTGAGCTGATGATCTTGGGCCATTCAAGTTTTGCCCTCTCGCCAAGCAGCTGGCCCAACTGCATGGGCACCCCGCCCGACCCAAAAAAGGAGATCAAGAGCCTGGGGGCCTGGCTGGAGCCGGACTTGTCCTTTAGGACACACGCCAAGAAGATCGCGGGCGTTTGTTATGGAATGCTCCGGTCGGCCCGTAAGGTTCTCCCCCTGTTACCAGAACTCTCCCGGAAGCTGTTAGTCCAAGGATTAATCATCTCACGCCTGGACTACAGTAACGCGCTCTTTCTTGGAGCACCAGAGTCAACGTTTAAGATCCTGCAACAAGTGCAGAATGCAGCAGCAAGGCTGCTGCGGAATGTTCCGGCCAGGCAGTCAGCCAGGCCTGCTTTAAAAGCACTCCATTGGCTCCCTGTTAAAGAGAGAGTTACCTTTAAGGCCCTGTGCATCGCCCACAAGAGCATACAGGGGAAAGGACCAGCTATTCTGAAGGACATGATTCGCCCCTATAAGTCTACAAGAGCCTTACACTCTGACAATAAACATTTCCTTCAGACTAAGAGAAACAGGAGAGCCCGCTCAGGGGGCAGGATTTTTTCTATCCATACAGCGCTCGCCTGGAACTCCCTCCCATTCTCGCTGCGGTCCGAACCAAACCTTCTCAGATTCCGGAAACATCTGAAAACGTATCTTTTCCCAGAATAACTGTAGCTCCTCTGTTTTCTATTAGTAGCCTGCTCTTGGATTCTATAAGCGCTGGGATGCCCCATGGTAACCGTGCGCGGTACAAAATTCAATAATAATAACATGTTCCATGTTCAAGTGCTTGCCACTTGGTAAGCAGAGCAATGTTGACAGGCAATTCAGGAACTTTGACTTTACAATGTATGAAAAATGGCTTGCAATGATGCATATAAGTGTTCCTTCACCAACCATGGTATTTGAAGTCAATTAAACCTCACTGTGGTACTTTGTACAAGTTCTGGATCCCTTCAGTAAAGGGAACTTTTCTCTGTAGTTTCAAAAGTGTTGCTTCATTTTTGACTGCTTCAATAACTCTGAGGGCATAAGCACCCAGTTCAACAAAAAATTTCCAGAACTTGCCAAGAGAATCACAATCTTTAAAAGCACCACTATTGGCATGGAAAGCTATGTTAGTGACCAGAGTTTCGCACATTGTGTGCTGGCTGTTTTGGCGTTGCTCATCTCAAGTGCCAATGTTGAGAGGGCCTTTTCACAGAAATATTTTTACATGGGAAGAAAAAAGTGAGCACACATGACCATAGACTCACTGAAGAAGTATTGTATGGTGTACTACAATAAGTTTCATTTGCAAAAATGTATCTGGATCTCATATACCCCGCCCCCTTTTCCTTTCTGTATCCTCCCCTCCCTTCCTAATCGCCGCCCTGCTCCTGCCTCCCAGCTGCTCCTCCCTCCCGCTTCGCCATTTATGGCAGAGTTCACGCCTCTTCAACGTCTACATGATCCCCCTCGCATACATCGCACGCCAACACAATCGTAACATCATCTCCTACGCCGACAACACCCATCTGATCCTCTCCCTCACCAACGACCTCACCACCGCCAGAGCCAGCCAACACGAAGGAATGAAAGACGTCGCCGAGTGGATGAAGAACAGCCGCCTGAAACTGAACTCAGACAAGACGGAAGTCCTCATCCTGAGATCATCCCCCTCCGCCTTGGACGACTCCTGGTGGCCCCCTGCCCTGGGTACCACCCCCAAGCCAACGGACCATGCACGAAACATGGGCTTCATCCTGGACTCCTCCCTCTCGATGACCAAACAAGTCAACGCTGTGCCGTCATCCTGTTTCAACACCCTGCGCATGCTCCATAAGATCTTCCGATGGATCCCCACCAAAACTAGGAAGACGGTCACCCAGGCACACGTCACCAGCCGACTGGACTATGGGAACACCCTCTATGCAGGAACCACAGCTAAACTACAGAAAAGACTCCAGCGCATACAGAACGCCTCTGCATGACTCATCCTGGACATCCCCCGTCACAGCCACATCTCTGCCCACCTGAAAGACATGCACTGGCTCCCCGTCAACAAGAGTATCACGTTCAGACTCCTCACTCACGCACACAAAGCTCTCCACGACCTGGGCCCCAAGTACCTCAACAACCACCTCATCTTCTACACACTCACCCGCCAGCTGCGATCGACCAACCTCGCCCTCGCCACCGTATCACTCATTCGCAGAGCCACCGCCGGAGGAAGATCCTTCTCCTACCAGGCTGCCAGACATGGAACTCCCTCCCCATACACCTATGACAGACCAAGGACCATCTCTCCTTCAGGAAGCAACTCAAGACCTGGCTTTTCGAGCAGTAACGGACCCCTCCCCCAGCGCCTTGAGACCCTATCGGGTGAGTAGCGTGCTATATAAATCTGACTGATTGATTGATTGATACATACACTGTATATATGCCATTGACTATCAGTGCAGAAATCAAGCAATAATAAAAGCAAACATTCCATAAACACCGGAAAAACACTGTTTCCGTTGTTTTTAATGGCACAAAAATGTGTAACGACTGATAACCACTGTTTTTTTTAAGGTATTTGAATCACTTGCAAACACTGAAAAAACCCCACCAGAATTTACCCAAAATAGAAACTGAAAACAGGAAAGCCTAAGTATGTCCTACAAACCCAGAGGGCAGGGTGCATTGCAATCAACAGGTTGGACATGTGCTTTTAAGTTTTACATGTCCTGGCAGTGAAAAACTCTTAAATTAGTTTTCACTACTGCAAAGCCTACCTCTCCAATATGATAACATTAGGTTTCCTATTGCATTAATTATGTGATAACTTTTGATTGGGAACAGGTGGAAATATTGAGTTTGGTGCCTAAGGATTTTTAATTTTAAAATATCTTTAATGGTAAAGTTGAATTTTAAGTCATAATTCTGAAAAAATAACTTTTAGAAAGTTAACATTTTTTTGGACCTAATCAGTTGGTGCCTGCAGCCTGTATCCTGGGTCACATGACTAGGAGTAGCTGGCCGTTGGTCTTTGTTTATTGCTTCCCGACAGTGAGGCAAAGGGGAAATCGGTGTTGGCTTATTGGGCCCTCTCAGACTTGATGAGGGGTAGTAGCTGTCACCTACCACACTTGCACATCACAACGGATTTGTATGATCCTACTTATTAAAGAGTTTGAGACTAGGCTTTTGTGACCCTAGAGAAACCGGGGCCATGACAGGGAGGCAGGACATTCCAGACACCTCTTGGCATGAAAATCTCCAGAACCTTCTCCGACTTCAAAGTGGGTACCAGGTATAAATAGTATACCACTAGATCCAACGCATCAGTACACCTCTGTACGTGTGGAAGACTCAGAGAGACTGCTGTGCTGTTCAGCAAGAAGGACTGCTAATCAGCTGCCCTGCTGCCTGAGTGAGAAGGACTGGACCTGCATCTTGATCCTAGGACTATCAGATTGACTCCTAGGGCTGGGTGATTGACCTTTTTATCAGAACCTCAAGGACAGGAAAAGCTCAAAGGCTCAAACCTTGAACCCCAAACCTGGACTATGCTTTCTGTAAGTCTTGCTCTCCAAATGGTGCCACCCCAGTCCTGAGCTCTTTGCAGTGGGCCTGAAGGTGCTCTGCCCGCCCAGCTGTGGTCCTGTGAGCAGAACCGATGTAGTGTGACGCATCTCCTCGCAGACTCATTGAAACAACTGCTACACTACTAATCCCTGAAGCAGGACATCATATCGCATCTAGCAGCCTCCTCGGAACTGCTGCTGTGTAATGCATTCTCGACGCAGGCCTTCTCTTCACAATCCCCATGCTGATGGCATTCTCACAATGATGTAGGACTCCGCATTGCAACAATCCAGCTTCCTCAGAACCCCAGCTAAGCGAAGCATCCTCAATGCGGGACCCCGCAATGCTCCGCAAACTAGGATTTAAAAGTAAAAGTTTTTGTGGAGTTCCCTGAGCACAGATAAACGTATCTTGAAAGATTCACAAAGAATGTCCATTCAAACAATGATTGTCCATATCTGTATAGCAAAGTTGTGAAAACAATCCTTATTGGATAATGTGCTGGGTCAAAATAGGTGTTTATCTAATGGCCCTTAGCCCTTCTTCACCATGTTCTATTAGCATGGTTTTCTCTATATAGATCACAGGATTCTGCGACTTTGTTACAATTCTGGAATCAGTATTATTTTACTTTTTACTCTTTGGTGTTTTTGGCTTTTCCTTTTCTCTCTTTCTTATCTTGTTACTCATTTCTTGGCATGAGGTTGCTTGTAAATTCTAATTTGCACAATTGGTGTAATGGTTGGTGGTGGTTAAAAATCTTTGTTGCTATGACCTGGTTCCCCAGTTTATGGGGATTATAATAGGATCTAATTTGTTGTTACAGCCCTGAGGAAGTCATTGGGTTAATACCCTTGACGAAACACGTGTTGGCGTTTTGACGTTTTGGCTGTTGTAAAACTATTTCAAGACTGCATTGCTGTTTTTACAAGTCCACGTGATCATCTGGATTGGACAATAAAATAAGGATTGTTTTCACAACTTTGCTATACAGATATGGACAATCATTGTTTGAATGGACATTCTTTGTGAATCTTTCAAGATACGTTTATCTGTGCTCAGGGAACTCCACAAAAACTTTTGCGATTGTGACAACAAATACTTTGTAATTTGCTGTCCCTTGACAGCGGTGGGTGGTAGCTGTCTCTGGTTCCCTTGATGCCCCTGTTTTTGTGTAATAATCATTTACAGATTTATTGCTGCATAGGCTATGCGCTGCTGATACCTCACCACCCATCCATTAAAGTGTAGGATTTAAAAGTACTTTGCTCAGTGACCCTGAATCGGACCTTAGCTCAATTGCAGTTGGCTCGAACTGGTGACATTGTTCTGGTCTGGCATGACCAGATAACCACAGTTGACGCTTCGTCTATTTTCATTTAAATCTTTAAAATGGCATAGCTCCAGTTCTACTTACTGGATCTTTGTCGTTTTGATCTCAAATAATTTATTACATTGTACTCTATTTTTCTAAATTGGTGTCGGACTTTTCTTGTATTATGTTTTTACTCTATAAGTGTGTGAACGGCTGCATAAATACTTTACACAATGCCTCTAAATTAAGCTTGACTGTTATGTTCCAAGTTACCAGAGGGTTGAGCAAAGTATGATTTGGGGTTTGGTTGTTTTTCACTGTGAGAGCGATTGTGATTGCTGCTTGACCCCCTTCAATTACCAACAATTCCTATCAATGATAACTAAGTTGAACGTTCCAGATGATGAATAATATTCAGGGCCGGACTGGCTACTGGGCGTTTTGGAATGCTGCTGAGCTGGGGGCTGATTTTGTTGATGGGGACCTGCGTGTGCTGAGCGAAATTCGTTTTGCTTTGTTTATTTCAAAGCACACGCAGGTCTCCATCAACGAAATCAGCCCGAAATCAGCCCCACCGCAGTAGAATCAGCCCCCAGCTCGGCAGCATACCAAAACGCCCGGGGCCTCATTTATGAGGCCTTGCGTCAGTTTTGCGCTGCGGATGCGTCACTTTTTGTGACGCATTGGTGGCGTAAAACATGCGCCTTGTTGCGCCATATTTAAAAAGTGACGCATCTAGGTAGATGCGTCACTTTTTAAACCCCTGCGCCACATTATACCTGCGTCAGGTATAATGTATGCAGAGGGGGCGTTCCCCCGCAAAAAGCCTCGTAATAGTGACGCAGTGAAATCTATGAGATTTCACTGCGTCACTTTTAGGACTATGTTGCGTCAAAATCTTGCGCCTGCCTCACAGCAGGCGCAAGACTGACGCAAGCCCTTTCACATGGGGCTTTCCCCATGTGAAAGGACGCATTGCTGGAGTTGCGTCACTTTTGTGACACACTCCAGCAATGCGTCACTTTTGTGCTTACAGATACGTCAGAAATGCTGACGTATCTGTAACTCCTTGCGACATGATGCGTCATACATTAAATATGACGCATCATTGGTGTCGCAAGGAGTGCGCAGTGAAAAGTGACGCATCGCTGTTTTCACGCAGCGATGCGTCACTTTTCATAAATGAGGCCCCCGGTAGTCAGTCTGACCCTGATAAAATTGCCTTTTGTACAAGCCCGTGAAGTGAGTGGCAAGCACGGTTAAATGCAATAGGTATAATGCTAGACAGGCCCACACACCTCTAAGCTAGACCGACAGGCCATCGTACCTTTGCTACTATTAGTCAGTGAATTTTGCAGATTGCCTAATATTTTCTACCCTTGTTCATTATCCCTCCCTTCTCTGTACTGGTAGTATTCAATCATGCCTCCTCTGTAATATTAGTGTGTAAAATAGGCTATCCGAAAGGCTGTGCTAGGTTGAATCTCTACCATGAAGATGTGCAAATTGGACTAAACAATTAGCAACGAAGAGCACTTCAGTAGAGTCAATTGGATTTCTATGAAAAGAGCAGGAGCTGAAATCCCAACAGCCGAAAGATTAGCGGTTTAACATAATCTGCTTAGGTTTTAGTTACATTTATTTTTTGGTTTGCATTTGATATGTCCCAACTGGACCAGCCGCGGGAGCGGCTTGGAGATTTTCTCTAATTAGAGCGTCAATCATTTCCTTCACAAATCAATAATTCCCACAAAGAACAGCACTGCATTTACTGTTACAAAGGTTACCCGATGAACTTAATGTGCAATTTCTGATTCAAGAGCAGATATTTCTGTGCTTCCATGGGCGCCTATAAATTCGTCAGGTATAATGCTTCTGTTCCATGTTTAAGGGAAACCTCGCTGCACGATAATTCCGCCCTCACTTACCATTCAGCAGGCCCTGCTTCTCCAAAGACATCCTCTCTAATTTGAATAAATTGCCTATTGTTGGTTTTTCTTCAGCACTTTGAAATAGCGAGTTTTTTTGCAGCTACGCATTCTGTGAGAAATTGAGCCTTTATCAAGCAAGAATGCTCCTTTTCACATTATCTTCAGAATTTAAGAATATTGAGTGTATGTTGTTGGGTGGCTTCGGGATGCCCAATCCTGAGAGACATTTTTGGTAGCGCAGGCTCATTTTGCTATTTATTGCATCAATACGCAAACTGCTGCTCCAGACTTGCCGATTGCAAAACAGCAGATAGAGTTCAGGACGTTAAGCACCGTCCTTGGCGCTAGGTTTAGTGAGACAGTGAAGTGTAGGCATTCGGTGACATGGTTAGTGTCTAAGACAGCCTGTAAATTCCAGTTTATTGTCCAGAAAGAACCCGGTTCTACCTTCGACTTCTGACAGGGTAGTGCAACTTACATTCCCCACTTGGGCTTCTAAAAATTTTGCCAATGGTTCCCTGAACATTTCTTTACTCCTGAGTAGTTCTGTGAATGCGGTGACATTACAGACCCCCCAGGATATAGCGGCATGGATTAGCAAATTTAGCGGCACAAATATGGAAATTTAGCGGCACAAATATGGAAATTTAGCGGCATTTTAGCCGCACTTTATTTTACTCATAATCATTCATTTTCAGCCTTAAATCAATGGAAACTGTATTAGTAGAGTATTCCACTTTGAATAGGCAACCTGGGATATGGAACAGAGGAAGCAGCCCACAGGTGAAGGCTGTTATTCATTGGAATTTCAGTTCTTCATCTGCCAGTTGGGCTATGCCGGCGAGACACAGTTACCAGCATCACTGCCTCCTGTAATTATATCATTGCACCGGCCATACCATTACCCCCCACACTTGTGCTCTGCTGTAAGGTAATCTGCATTTAGGCAGAGAAAAAGGTTGCTCACGCTTAAAGGTTGGGCACTGGCAGAGGTTTTGGGCTAGAATGGGGTCATGAGGCTGCTAGTCCAGCTATATAGTCTGCAGCTGACCACGAAAATGCCAGCACACCCCGAGGGTGAGGAGAGTGGCACTGCTAAGGATGGTCTTTGCGCTCACAGCAGTCTCCTTCCTCGATTGAATTATACATACGGTTGTATTCGGCGCTCTGTAAACCAAGCCTTCAATTGTTAAAATTACAGGGATACACCCAACATATTCCCGCCTGCATTAAAGCAATAATAATTCATTTGAGAAGCGCAGCGCATTCGGACCTCACGGTGAATGAAGGCCTCTTTTTTTCAATTACATGCCGCTTTTTAGTTTCTTTTTCTAAAAAACTATTAACTCCGACTTTCCAGCCTCAGAAGGAAAGTGCTCTCTACAGTTTCATCTCTATTTTTTGTCCGGTGATGAGCTAAGTGCTCAAGGCAGAGGTTCTGGGGATTTCATTTCCGAACCCATTTCAAGATACAAGTCTTGCACGGGTGACTGGAAACTGCTGCTGGAACCCCCAAAAATACTAACAGCAGAGGCACAAAGGAAGGAAGCTGCAGGTCCCCCCCCCCCCCTCCCTCCGTCGTGTTTGTCAGCCCGGGCTGACCGAGCTTTGCAGACTGGTGAGCATCAAATTACAGCCCTACTTAACAGGTCTTTTAAAGACCATTACATGTAAATGAGTTGCTCCTGGTGTAGGCGGGGACATGCCATTCAGCCGGTTTGAAACGCAGCGGGAAGTGGGGTCGGAGTGGGGGGAAGGGGCACCCGTCCTTTAAATGATGAGAAGAAAGACATAATCACTGCAGGGCAAACACCTGCGTCCAGAGTGAGTCGGTGTTACACACGCAGTAAAATGTCTGCAAACTGGACAGATGCCAGGACCGTGTAACATGCAAAGAGCAGACCCCCCAGGATATAGCAGCTGCCGGCTTTTGTAAAAATGCCGCGATTTCTTCTAAAGTGCCGATTTCGCGGGCACTTTGGTAAAAATCGCGGCATTTTTAAAAAAGTGCCGATTTCGCGGCAAACCGCGAAATCGCGATATCCTGGAGGGTCTGATTAAGGTTGTAGATCTATTTGCTCATTATAGATTGCACAAGGCAGCCCCTGCACGCTGGGGTACTTCCCCCCAGAAATGGGCCTTTCTTACCGATGACACAAATGTTCCTTTCCTCGACCACGAGGCAAGAGAGGATGTGGCTGAACGGCTAGCGCGGCCGACATTGAAGCTGGGGAACCCGATCTGTGTTTGGCGGGAGGTTCAAACATCAGGTGACTCTGGGCAAATCACTTCCTCACACCATGCATAAAAATTAATTTGTCCCTCTATAATGCAACTGTTGCTCATGTAAAGCGCTCTGATACCTTCGGTTCTAGTTTGCGCTGTATAAAACTGCAAAAAAATATAAGACATGTTCCCTTTAACTATAGGTACAGACCTGCAGACGCGTTTCCATTAACTATAGGTACAGACTCGCAATTGTTCACTTTCATTTCGCGAATAGATTTTACTAAACACCTATGCTTCTAAATTGTATTGATACCTCAGGTTTTTCCTGCTGCTCCAGGTGTTCTGTTAACCCTGCTGACTTTACACATCCATCCTGCCACTGCCCAGATACATGATGTTTGGCTGAAGGTCACACAGGCAATCAGCGTCATAACCACTACCCCACCTGGCCTGCGCACGGTTGCCTAAGTTGGTAGGGTATCTTCCAGGTATCCCTTGCTTCTCTAGACAGTTAGGGGACCTGCTGTTACTGCTGACTAAATGCCCGGTGGAAAGCATGATGAAGGGTCCTACTCCTTAATTCCATGTCTGGCTTAAAGATGTAGTCTTCGCCAACAGTTCAGCCATTTTTCAAATTTCTGTTCAATTGCCAGGTCCATTTGCAATCCAACGACCGTGAGAAAATTGCAGCATTGTAACAGAAAGATTGCCAGTGATCCCCAGATTGACACAAATTAATGAGCCTCTGTGCTATGTTGGGGCCCATCGGGAGACAGGGGGAAAGACCGACCGGAGACAATATAAGGTGTGTGATAAAGGCCGCTTTATTGGGAACAGGTGCATCTTACCACAATACCAAATCCTTGGTCTTTGCCGTACAAAACTAGGCCTAACTAAATATATACATACCTGCCACAACCCCCGCCCCCACCCCTAAAATGTTCCCCCACAAACAGCATATACATAATTACGAACTACCCAAACGCCTGCCTCAACTGTTTAAACACTTGCCATATGTACACTCCCTCCCCCTCTGTCCAGGAAACCTCATTCCTCCTATCCTACCCCCCCCTTAAACTAGGAAAAAGCGCCATCCCAACAACATCTCACCAGCACCTGCCCCAGCGACATCAAACCCCAGCCATCCTAACAAAGAAAGCACCTGATCCCAACAAAACCCCTTCCGAAAACAACCCCCCCATGACCAACAGACCTCGCTCAACCCCCTACTTACCCTGCCACCATAGGGCGGGAGGGCGGGACAAAAACTTTCCTGCCTACAACTCGACTGCTGGGTCACTGTCCCTAAAATGGTGGACAGTGACCCAACATGGCCGGTATTATACACACCAGCCCAAAAGGAGCCTAAGCCTACCAGCCTACCACCAGCCCAAAGCTAGCCCAAGGAAGCCCAAATCCCCCCAAGAAGGCACCCAGCCCAAAACTCCTTCCTGTCCCTGCCTATCTCGTCCCCCTCCCCTTCCTCCCGGGGCCCCGAAATTCCCCGGGGGGGGGGCAAGCCTCCCTCCGGTCGGCCACCCCCCGCAAAGCCCCATTGGGGCCCATCGGGAGATGGGGGGGAAAGACCGACCGGAGACAATATAAGGTGTGTGATAAAGGCCGCTTTATTGGGAACACGTGCATCTTACCACAATACCAAATCCTTGGCCTTTGCCGTACAAAACTAGGCCTAACTAAATATATACATACCTGCAACAACCCTGCCCCCACCCCTAAAATGTTTCCCCACAAACAGCACATACATAATTACCAACTACCCAAACGCCTGCCTCAACTGTTTAAACACTTGCCATATGCACACTCCCTCCCCCTCTGCCCAGGAAACCTCATTCCTCCTATCCTACCCCCCTTAAACTAGGAAAAAGCGCGACTCAAAAGCCCCATACGGCTTTCGACCCCCCCCTAGGACCCTGCACCTTCGGATACCTGCGCAACCCAAGAGCCCTATCTATCACCTCCTTCAGCTGCACAATATAGAGCTCCATCCCATATCGTGACAAATGCACGCCATCCTCCATGAAAAAACTACACTGCCCCATACGTCAACTCCGGGTGCTCCATCCTACCCAAGCCTTCCTTCTCACAGAAAGCCAGCATTTCCCTGTTAATTTTCCTCCGTGTTCTGTCAATAGCTGCAGGCTTCTCTGCCCCCCTCCAGCATCGTCTAGGAATGAATTTCGACCAAATGACCTCACACCCTGCCCACTGCCTCCGAATTTCCAGCAAATCCCTCTTCATCTGTTTCACCAGTGCCAGCCCCTTACACTGCACCAAGTCATTCTCTCCCAAGTGGATGACTACCACATCCGGACAGACCCCCCCCCCCCCACAACATTGTTTAAAGCCGGCACCAACTCGTGCCAACGCATGCCCCCTTTTCCCCTCCAATGACACCGAAACAACTGGTCATCTAACTCCAAATTTAGGTTCCTGTGCTTCTCCCATTCGGCCCCCTCCGCTCTCTTAACAAAGGAATGGCCCATCACGTAAATGCTCATCGCCGCCGCCGTAGGCCCCGCCACCGCACCTGCAAAGATACATGTGTAAGTAATGGGCCAAACATGTCAACCTCACTCCACTGCTACCCCCGCATCCTGATGTACGTCCTATAACAGTCCGATTTCCGGCGTCCCAGTCGTTTGATCTCTTCTTTGCCAGAACCCTTTCGCGCCGCCTCCGTCGCCGCACCAATGCGAAAAGAATGCGTCCCGAATTCCTTCAGGTCCTCACCCATGGCCCGCAGGGCGTACCGCAGGACCCACGGCAGCTGAGCTGCCGTCGATAGTCGTACGTGATGATGTGGCAACATCAGACTGGACAATGCCAGCCCCAGCCGACGGCAAAACGTCCGCCCGCCCGCACTACTCGGCACGCAAAATTTAGATTGCCCAGCAACACCTGCACCTCCCGTACCTTCACTTTTCGCCTGGCCAACATGTCTCTCACGAAATCCATCATCACCGCCGCTTTTCCTCCGGTAGGCGCGCTTCCATGGCCACTGAGTCGAGCTCTATACCGAGAAAGGACAGCACCGTGCTTGGACCCTGAGTCTTCTTCGGCGCCAAGGGGACCCCCAAGTAACCCATCAAGTCCGTAAAACTGCCCAGCTGCTGCCGGCAGTCCATCGAACCGGGCCGACTCACCAGGAAGGAATCGTCCAGGTAGTGCATCACCGTCTCAGAGCCTGTGCGCCAGGAAAAAACCCACTGCAAGAAGGAGCTGAACTTCTCAAACAATGCACACGACACGGAGCAACCCATGGGAAGCGCTCTATCCACGAAAATGAGGCCATCAAACTGGACCCCCAGCAATTGATGATCCGCCGGATGCACCGGCAACAACCAAAACGCAGATTTGACATCGCATTTTGCCATGAGTGCACCCTGCCCTACCGCCGTCACCAACCTCCTCGCCACGTCCACGGACGAGTACAACACTGACGCCAACTCTGCCGAGATGTAGTCATTCACCGACGTGCCCTCCAGCCATGACAGATGCTGAATCAGTCGAAACTGACCCTGCTCCTTTTTTGGAACCACTCCAATCGGGGAAATGATCAAGCCCGGCTCCTGAAAGGCCCCCCCCCATCCTCCCTTCCTTCACCTCCTTGTAAAGCTTCTCCCGGACGATACCTCTGTGCGCGTTCACAGACTTCAGATTCTACACTCAC
This sequence comes from Lissotriton vulgaris, assembly GCF_964263255.1. Lineage (NCBI taxonomy): Eukaryota > Metazoa > Chordata > Amphibia > Caudata > Salamandridae > Lissotriton > Lissotriton vulgaris. Next base: position 656,858,625 of record NC_141689.1, read on the forward strand.
CGAGCGAACTGCGGACCCTTGTACCCCCACCGAAACCCCTCCCTGAAACCCTGACGCAGCACGGCCGCATCGTCCACCCGCGGATAAGCCACCAAGAGAGGTTTGAGCCTGTCCAGCCTAACCGGTGTACGAGCCTTTTCCCATGGCATTGCCCCTGTCGCCCCCTCTCCCACCAGCGGGAGCTGGTGCCGACTGCTGCCCCTGTGAGGGCCCTCCACCGAGCCCCCAGCAGCGCACCACGGGGTGTCTCCTCCCGCACTTGGAGCATTCATGCCGGAAACGGCACACTTGCCGGAGACAGGAACCTCTATTGAAGTCCCAGCAGGCCCCAACGCTGTTTGTACTTCTGGTGTCCCCCAACCCCACCCCCCCACGGGTGGGGTGGGCCGTAAAGGGGGGCGACGCCAGCGGAAGCCCGCTGGCCGTGTAGATGGTGCGGCCAAACTTTGCCCCACTCATCGTCTGCTGATACAAGTCCGCATCCAGCTCTCCCCACTGCGCCCCCTGGTCCGAAGCCATGCGCGCACGGAACTCCTCGTCCTAATGCGACCAAGCATAACCTCCGTATGTCACGTGTGCCCGACGCACCACATCCATATACTTGAATAAAGCGACCAAGATACTTTTTGCAGTAGACACTAGCGTAAATCAGGAAGGCAGCCGACCAATTCTCAATGGTCACCGGTACCTTGGGGGCATCTAGCTAACTCCTGTTTCTCCTCCTTCGAACCCTCCTTGGCCATCAACTCCCTGTGAAGCAACTTCAAAATCTCCACATACTCCCCCTTCCAGATCTTCTCCTTGGTCGCCAGTGACAAGTGCGCCCCCAGTGGTTTTGCCACCCCCATGTATGGCAGCTTCTTGACCGGCACATCACAACTCTCCTTCGCCCCGCCGCCAGACGCCACCGCTCCTCCGGACTGCGGCGCATCTCCTGTCCCCGCATTCGCCGACGCCGCGTCTCCCGCCGCCCCCTCCGTCCTTGTACCCACCCCGCATCCATCACATACCTGCCCTTCACCAGTCGCACCAACTCCCCACCTTCCGCATCCATACCCACAGACACCTGGCCTCTCCGAGGCACACCCGAAGCGCCCCCCCAGCATCCGCACCTCCAGTCACCCTGCCTCCATGAGGCCCACCCAAGCCACTCCCCATCCGTGCTCCGGTCTTACCTGGCGTCAAGGCTGGCGTCCGCACCGGATCCCGCCGCCTAACCAGTTCTGCTGGTGGGGCCGTCACTCACAGCACCATCTGCCAGGGGCGTACCTGCAAAATACTTCCAACAGCATTACTCGTGTCCCCCTCCCCCTCCTGAAGCTCCCCTTCCTCCTCCGACTCCAACTCTCTGCTCACCCTGCTCAAACCTGCCTTGTCCTGCATGCCTGCATCAGCGCCCCCAAGTCTACGCTCTCCCTTCTCCGACTCTCCGTTTGGTAATCCGAGTAGCCTGACACAGGTTCACTCCCGCCCTGTCCCCCGGCGGCCGTCTCGACCCATCGGGAGGGGAACGGCGGAGACCTATGGCCCTGCCATCCACTGTCCTCACGTGCATGGTCCCTCGGTGGAGCGCGACCGCCCCATCCTCTCGGCGGGTTGGAGCCGCATGCTGCTCACACGAGCCCCCTGCCAACTGCTCCTGCCAAGAAAAAAGCGGGGAAGTCCAGCATGCTGATGTAAACTCACCTCCTTCGTCCCCCAACCTCCTGGTGTGCCTCTCCCTATGCCGCTGAAAGTCCTCCCCGTCGCGCCGGACGTCCCCCCCACCCCCGTCCCGTCTGGTTCCCCCCACACGCCCCACATCCCCACAACCCACCCCCGCGACCCCCCTGCCCCCCGTACCCCACTCCCCGCACTCCCCCCTTCCCCCTCTCATCTCCCACCCCCTCTCCGCCCCGACCCCCGTGGCCATGCCTCGCCCTTCCCCGGCCCCCTGACCACCCCCATCTCACCCCCCCACCACCATCTACCCTCACCCCCTGCGGCGACGCCGGCCTGCTAGGCCCCACCATGCCCCCCTCCCCATCCGACGATGACCCCTAATCCAGCTCGCTCTCTCCCCCCCTCCCCTGCCCCCTCCTCCTCCTCCGATTCCTCTATCAGCAACGGGGATCCACCCCCCCTCCCTCTGGCCCCCCAGCCCTACCTCCCCGCCTGCACCCAGGACTGGCCCCCCTCCCCCACCCCCCACTCCCCCCACCTTGCAAGCCTGGTAACCCCCCATCACCCCCTTCCCCCCCAAGCCTGCCACCTTACTGCAACACAGGCTCCTGCCCCCCCTGCCCCCAGTCAGAACCTCCAACTGGGCACTCCTCCTCTTCCCCTTAGCACCCCTCCCGCCCCCCCCCGCTGGCCGCTCGTCGCACCCCCCGCGCCCCCTCCCGTGCCCCGCCCGCCTCTACACTGCAATCAGCTCCCCCTCGCCCCCCGCCCCTACACAAATGTCAAAGGCACCTTCTGCGCCCCTCCTCTCTTCTTCCCCGGCCCTTTCCCACGTCGTGGTGCTCCAGCCGCCTGCCGACCGCCGCCGCGTGTCACTCCGTCTCACAGCGCCCCTCCCCCTCCTCCCTCCGCACCCGCGATCTCGGTGGCTCACAAGCCGCAACCGCTGCCGCGGCGCCATCAGCAGCGCGCCGTGGAGGCCTTACCCGAATATCTCCTCTCAGCAGGTCCATCCTGCCCGCGTCACCCAGGAGGCGCAGCGCCTCCCGCACTCGAGGGTCTGTCATCGCTGCCTCCTCCATGCCAGGTAAACGCCGCTCCCACCGCCTCGCCAACCACCACCGCTGTATCACCGCCTCTAAACTTCACGCCTCACGCCTACCACCGCTCACCACGAACCTCCGCCGCTAACACAGACCTATGAAACCTACCCTGCCACAAGCAAACCAAACCAACAAAAACTTTCCTGCCTACAACTCGACTGCTGGGTCACTGTCCCTAAAATGATGGACAGTGACCCAACAAGGCCGGTATTATACACACCAGCCCAAAAGGAGCCCAAGCCTATCACCAGCCCAAAGCTAGCCCAAGGAAGCCCAAATCCCCCCAAGAAGCCCAACCAGCCTAAAACTCCTTCCTGTCCCCTGCCTATCTCGTCCCCCTCCCCTTCCTCCCTCCGGTCGGCCGCCCCCGCAAAGCCCAATTCTGTCTTCTTGTAAGACTTGTCTTTTTAAGATGTTTTTATTCGCTGAAGGTTCTAGATAGAAAGTTTGTTGCTGAATCGATGGCAGTTGATGAAGCTGAATCCTGTCCGTGTTACATGCACGCACCAGGTTCAGGTAAGAGAATAACTTTATTATTATTATTCATGCAGGAGCAGCACAACAGCAGGAGCAGCACAACAGCAGAGGCACCTTCTTCAATCCCCGTCACCTGTCGAATCTCCGCACCCGAGCCCTCTAATTCCACCCCAAGATTCCACCCTCTCAAGACCACCCCGGATTCAGGCACAAAGTGAATACAACACAACCTTTCCCCTTTAGAAATAATAATGCGTGAAACACAAAATAAAAATAAAAACAGTGATAATAAATAGCCCTTTAAAAAGCAACAATAAAACATCTACCTGACATATTCCGAGAACTTCTCAGGACAACGTTTACCTCTAGAACTCTTTTCAGTACTTCCTCCATACTCATTCTTTCCTCAAAAACCTCAAAACTTGCACCCTGAACTCCCACAACTTCATCCTCCACCTGAACCGCCTCATCATCTACCTGCATTTCCAAAAAATAATATCATCTTCCTCTCTACTTGAACACTGTTCGGTAGCCTTAGACCCACCACACTCAGACTTTCTGAATAAAGCAATCCAACTTTTATTCCACACTCTCCCTCCTTGCACCTTCACTGCCTGGTCAAAGACTTGTTCAACTAACACAGGATCTGACCACTTAGAAAAATCCTTACCACTAACAAAAGGTTTTTTAATCCGTACCCAATTTCCAACACAGAACTATGATATTTAACAATTTCCCTCTGCCTCTATTCATATGACTCTTCATTTTCCCTTGGTAAACCTCCATTCTTTCCTTGATCTTTTTATAATCAATGCAGACCTGTGATTTTCCAAGATACTCCACCAACCGCCATGGAGCCCCACAGTAATTCAGAGTTGAATATCCAGTAACTGAGTTAGGTATTGTACGATATGATAGTAAAGTCGCTTGTAGAGCCTTGCTCCTGGGTAAACCGCCTTTAAATGCCATCTGAAAAGACGATCTTACCACTCGATTAAACCTCTCAGTCTGACCATTAGATTGGGGCTAATAATTAGCTGTTCTTTTGTGCTTCACCCCACATCTCTTCAAATAGTCTTCACAACTCTTACTAACAATCTGGGGACCATTATCTGAAACCAATTCTTCTGGTAACCCTTCCCTACAAAACCCATCCCCCAAAAATTCAATAATCTAATCAGATGTTATTTTTTCAGTCATTTTAACTTCAGGCTATTTTGAAAAATAATCAGTTACCACAATGGCGTATGCTTCCCTCTTAGGAAATTTACAAAAAGGTCCAAAAAATGTCAATCCCCAACTTTCTCCAGGGCCCAGGAGGAACCTCAATGGGAAAAGATTCAGTGGCAGTTGGTTTCACAGACTTGTCACTACTCACAAACAACAGTCCTGACCTGCGCAGAGGTTTCCTGAATTCTACCTGCAATAACACTTTCTTTACAATTGATTTTTTTTTTTTCTCTTCAATTGATATTTTTTGAAATTTCCCTTCTCTAGGACATCACCGGGATTGCTACACTTTGGCAATAAGTTGCTTCTTTGGATCACTGCGAGGAATCCCCTGCACATTACGCAACAAAGGTACTGTGGGATCTATATTGCGCTCTTCTTTTAATGGATTGTCGGCGCTGCTGGCGAGAAGTTGTTTCTCTAATGAATGTATGCCCCCTTTTGTGAAGATTCTGTTACCTGTACTTTAAATAGGAGCCCCTTCACGCTCAGAAGTGAGCGATATTGGCGTTGCCTCATGCTTCTTACCTAGTGCTACTGCACTTAGCTTGAATTGACCGTTCGGTCACAGCTTCTTGGAGAGGCGCATCTTCTCTGTATTTCTTGTCTAGATACTGTGCTGACTAAGTGGACCTTACACCTTGCTTAGTCAGACCTTGCAGTGGGTGCTGTTTCCTGTTCTGCTACCTATGGTCCTGGAGTTTGCTAATTATCGTCTTGGTGTATCCCCTGCATTTTACCTTGCTGACTTTCTGTGACGTCATCAGTCCAGCCTGCTAAGTGAACAGCACTTCCTGATTTCTATGGTGGATCACTAGATCGTATCTTTTCATTTTACTGTTCGAACATTTGAACGTGCACCATTGGAAATCTCATTGCTCTACTTTCCTCTATTGTACAGTCAAACTTTCTGTCGAACCACTAGAATGCGCATTATTGTGAATTTCATTATTTTACTCTATTTCTGTGTGCAGTCAAATTTCCCATTGGTGCGCTAGAAAGCTGACCACTGAAAATGTCTGTATTGTACATGTCAAGTCAAGTCAAGTCAGATAATTTATATAGCGCACTACATACCCAGAGGGTCTCAAGGCGCTAAGGGGGGGGGGGGGATTACTTGTCAAATATCCACGTTTTAAGTTGCTTTCTGAAAGCTAGGTGGTTTTGGGTAAGGCGCAGGTGAGTGGGGAGTGAGTTCCATGTTTTAGCAGCCAGGTAAGAGAAGGATCTGCCTCCCATGGTGGTCTTGTTGATGCGAGGTACAGTGGCGAGGGCTTGGCTGGAGGAGCGTAATTGGCGGGAGGGGGTGTAGAAGGACAGTCTTGAGTTGAGGCATTCTGGTCCGATGTCGTAGAGTGATTTGTGTGCGTGGGTTAGTAGTCGGAAAGTGATTCTTTTGTTGACGGGTAGCCAGTGGAGGTCTTTCAGGTGACCAGAGATGTGTTCGTTGCGTGGGATGTCTAATATGATTCTGGCTGAGGCGTTTTGGATTCGTTGTAGTTTCTTTTGGAGTTTAGCGGTAGTGCCTGCGTAGAGGGTGTTGCCGTAGTCCAGTCGGCTCGTGACCAGAGCATGGGTGACTGTTTTCCTGGTTTTGGTGGGGATCCAGCGAAATGTTTTTTTGAGCATGCGAAGAATGTTGAAGCAGGATGAGGATACGGCGCTGACTTGTCTGTTCATTGAAAGTGAGGAATCCAGGATGACGCCTAGGTTCCGTGAAAGTTAATATATTTTGTATAGTGCTCAATTACCCAAAGGTGTCTTGGCGCTGCCTGAAAAGGAGCCATATTCAAGAGAGTATGAATGCAGAGGGAGTGGTTAAATATTGGAAAGCCAATAGTGTGCGCGCAACGTGACACACTCCTCACCACCACTGCCAACATCCATCACACCCCACTCTTGCCGGGCCCATAAAGTCACATAATGCGGTTATATTGTCTAGGGCGTAGATTTTCTTCACTTCAAGCAGGATAATTCAAGACAACCACTACATGGATATAAGTAAACTACTTGGATACACAGAATATACATGTTGCACCCTCTAGTGATATTTTCATGTCAAAGGCACTAAGATATTAAAATAATTATTACATTTCAGCAAAGCATTAAGCTGTCCATCCTCATGAAAACACTACTGCGCACATTCTGCCGGCAGGCCACAATGTGCTACAGCAAACAGTTGCATTATCTGAACCAGAGCATGGCATAACGCACAGGCTCTCAGAGGTACCTGAACAATGTCAAACTTTCCAACACACACCTATCAAATACATCAAGACATTATAATTGTCATCACAGGTGAGCATAGCCTTATGTTGTTCGTAGTCTTGACACCTCTGCTGCGCACCTTGTGCCGGCAGGCCACAGCGTGCCGCAACAAACAGTTACCTTACTTGAGATACAGGGCATCGCATAGCGCACCGGCCCTCCGAGGTGCCTGAACACAGGCAGTCTCCCCAAGATTCATCTCAGTCCTTAAGTGACGTGTTCGAGCAGTAGCGTTGAGGACCACCGGCAGGCCGGTCCCCCTTTTTACCGCCATTCCATTGCACACTTCAATCCTACCCAGTCTTGGGGTCCATCCAGTCACTCAACCTCCTTTGTTGAGCATGCCCCTTTGTTGTTAACTGTCAGCGCTCCGCCACAGGGCGAGAAGCTACCCGGCTCACACGCCCCCCCCCCCTCCCCCCCCTCACCGGCGTTGACTGTGCTCCCGAATAGCTCCCAAAATTATATGGATGAATATCTCTATTCCTTTTGTCGACAGGTGCTCACCATTGTGATGGAACAGTTCAGTAGACCCCGGATGAAGCAATCTATGCTGTATCGTACCCATTGAAGGGCCACGTAAGAGTTTATGTATTGAAGAATTGAATTTCCGCACAGAGTCATTAATGGCCTTCACCGAGGCCCCACCCAGCCAGAACGACCTTGGTATCACCTCTGACCACAATATCAATGTTGTAGGTAGATAGTTTCGAATCCTAGCCAGGACTGAAAACAAGGCCTCTCGAACTCCTAGTCTGCCTAACGGCAACATGTCATTCCCGCCCACATGAATCACCAAAACGTCCGGCCGAGGCATCTCTCCGGATTCTACCGCTTGTTGTAGGTGTACCAAAAGATCCTGTAACCGTAGTCCCCGTACCCCAAGCCAGTGATGTGTAAACCCAGCCGCCCCTTGTGCTGCCTCCAAACCGGACCCATGAAATTGCTGCTCCGCACTGCAAATCAAGGAATGCCCACACCAACAAATATGCACTGTTTTGCGGGAAACAACTGTAACAGAGAGAGAATTGGTGTTAAGACCAAGATTGAAGGCACCCTGAGCATCACTTCTTTCCTTAAACAAGACTTGGCCGGACATACCGATGAAAACAATCTGACTGCCAACGACCCACTTTTTTGATTGCATCTGCTGTCAATCCCATCGCTGCTGCTGTGGTGGCCGCCCCTATGCGAAAAGAATGGGAGCTAAACTGCGTGGAATCCTCACCTAGAGGTGCCAACGCTTTCCTAGCAACCTGGGTAAACTGATACCTTGTCATTGGCACGCCATCTTTGTGCACTAGAAGCCTTGTTGAGTGGACCACCGGGCGTACTTTAAGATATATGAGAATAAATCAAATGGAGGGACGGGGAAAGGTTGTCCTATCTGTTCCCCGAGATTCAGCATAGGAAATCAAAATTGGATAGGACACTTGTTACCACTTGTACACAGAGAAGTATTGTGAAACCCTCATAAACGTAGTGTATAACGAGAAGCGGTATATTTTGTTCTCCGCCCCACACAAACGTTTTGGCAGCAATCATCGGGTTAAACAAAGTGTATATTGCCTAGCCTCGCCCGAGGCTTTCTCTGGTTCTTATAGTGGCAGTCTCCAGAGATAAAAATTCGTATAACCCCAACAAAAAAAGGAACAAAAAGGAATAAAATAGTTTCCAACCGAGTAGGTTACTCTTATTTTATTAGTATCGGTGGATAACTAAGTTAAAAGAAATTGGTATGCTCGCTGGAAAGTTAGGAATCCATAGCATATATAGCTAGCATTGACAAAGAAGTCGACATGTTTCTGCTCTATTGGCCCGTGGGTCTAAGAGCATTCGTCAGGACAAAGACAACAATGAACAAAGATCTACCTATCACTATTTGTGACGTTGGAGGGTAGAGGTATTGATTACAGTCTTACCCTTATGAGGTTCTATGAAGTCACCTGTAAGTTTAAAGAAAGGGTTGGGGTCACTAGTGACATTTACCAGTGTGTTGTTTAAAAAGGAAAAACATTGTACCTTTTATCATGCAAATTCATAAAAAGACAAACTCTATTTAGAGTATTAAGAATAAGGTGGACATGTTGGCGAATTAATGGTGGCGACTGGTTGAGACATTAACAATTACAAGGAGTGTAACATACCTCTGATCAGGTGTACTCGAGTCTGTGAACCTGATAGAGAAACGTGATAGAAAAACGTGATAGAAAAACGTGATAGAAAAACGGCAGTAGTGTGTTCAGCACATTTTGTAATCATGATAGAGTCTGTTATACCCCATGTGAGGTCTTACCTTATTATTATTTTAAAAAAGGTTCCCTCAGGAGATCCCAGGCTATAACAGTGTCGGAGAGACAAGATGTTAGTCATTCCGATACTATGAAGACTAAATAAGCGAGGGCGGTAGGGGGACAGCGGGACAGCGACTTACCCGCAGCGGAAATGTGTTCCGCGTCTTGTGCTGGCTCTGCCTCCTGGACGCCGAGACCACGTTTCCAATGGCGTTTTAACTCTGCTAGTCGTAGAGATAGAAATGGGACTTGGAATATTCGTGAAAACACACTGAAAGTGGGTTTTAGAAATGATTGTGTGTTTACAAAGTAATTGTGGGAAATGTACAGCATGGTTTTGTAATTATCGAGGCATAAAATTACATTTCAAAATTTCGAGTATCTGGGTGCCAAATGTACTCTAAATATGCAGATTACTAGCTAATATCAGCGTGCAAAGTGGTGCCAGCAAATATCATCATTCAGACCATTTTTATTCGTCTTAAGGCGGTCCACCCAGCGTTGTTCTTTTTCGTACAACACTTTTTCAACGTTGGGTGTGTTCTCTTGTACTTTTTCTATGACTGTCCACTTCAGATCTTCAATACAATGGTTATGTTCGATAAAGTGTGCGCATAATTTAGTAGTGTTCTTTTTTAAGCGTATATTACTTTTATGCTCACCTATGCGCAGTTTTACCTTTCTACAGGTCATTCCAATGTATTTTTTGGCACATGGACATGTGACCATATAGATCACATGGGAGGTGTTACAATTGCTGTGTTGTCGTTGGGTCCATGTAAATGATGGGGACAGTTGCAATGTTTTTGAAATAGATGTTGAAGTACAGGCTGTGCAGGAGCCGCATGGGTAGTGGCCTGAAACTGGAGCCATATTTATATTTCTGATCTGACTAGTTGGATTTCTCAGTTTTGGGCGAGTATGAACCAGCATATCTCGTAGGTTTTTTGTACGTCTATTAGCAAATCGGGGCTTTGGCCAGTTAAATTTGCCAGTATTTACAATATGCCAGTTTTTGCTGATCAGTTTATTGACCTGGTATGTTGCTGGGCCAAATGTGGTAACACAGGTTACGAGGTCCTTATTTTCAGTTTTTTCAAAAGAAGTTAAAAGGTTTTCCCTCGGCTGGTTCTGTGCTCTTTTTTGGCATTTTGATATTGTGCTGTTTTTGTAGTGTCTTTGTTGTAATCTGATGCTCAGGGCTCGTGATTGTGCTTGATAATCCTTTTTTTGACTGCAGTTCCTTTTTAAGCGCAGAAATTGGCTGTAAGGGAGGTTGTCTCTAAGTGGTTGAGGATGGTAACTTTTGTAGGACAACAAGCTATTTTTAGCAGTCGGTTTTCTGAAAGTTTTTGTCTCGATTTTGTTATTCTCAGAAAAGATCGTTAGATCTAGGAAATCAATACTCTCTTTGTCGGATGTATATGTGAATCTCAACCAAGGGTCACGTGTGTTCAGCCAGTCGACAAAGATCTTTAGGTCTTGGTTATTGAGCCAAATCAAGAAGACATCGTCTATGTAACGTTTCCAGTAAACAATACTGGAAACGTATGGGTTAGCAGTTGTAAGTACATGGTGAGTTTCAAAATTACTGACGTAGAGTCCGGCCACCGATGGCGCAAAGGCACTGCCCATGGAGGTCCCATGGCTCTGTAGGAACAGTTGGTTCTCGAACTCGAAATAATTCTCCGTGAGTGCCATCCGACAACATTCCAGGACAAAGTGTCTGGGTGTTCTAAAGTCCCAGTTCTCCATGAAGAGTACGTCTTCCAACATTTCCAGGGTCTCTTTTTGGGGCAGACTCGTATATAGGGATTCAACATCCAATCCCACCAGGAGCATCTTTTCAGGGTCGAAGGTCAGTTCTTTCAGCTGATTCAATAAATCTCGTGTATCTTGTAAGTAAGCTGGTGTTTTCTTAACAAGTGGTTGTAGGAATTGGTCCGCAAATTTGGATAAGGGTTCCAATGCTGACCCTATCCCCGACACAATTGGACGGCCTGGAGGTGGTATTCTGTTTTTATGTGTCTTGGGGAGGGAGTAGAAATAGGGGATCTTGGGGTTCTCAGTTACTAGGAAATCAGCCTCTTTTTTACTTATCCAGCCATTTGTTTCTGCTTCGTGAACCATGATGGCAATGGTTGTCTGTAGTCTTGAAGTTGGATCAATTGAGATTTTAGTATAGAATTTCTCATCTGCTAGTAGGTCAAGACATTGGTTCATATAGCCTTCTTTACCGAGGATAACTATACCTCCACCCTTATCCGCGGGTTTTATGACAATGTTCTCGTTTGTCTGTAGTTCTTCCAAAGCGATTCTCTCTGATCTCGTTAGGTTCTGGAAGGGTCTTCGCACAGTGGTTGCCAAGTTATCAATTCCAGTTAGGACCGCTTGTTCGAAGGCTAGTATCTCTACTGGTACTATGTTTGTCGGTGGGCTGTAGTTTGATTTTTTCCGAAGGTTTGTGTCTCCTAGATCAGAGGTTATTGGTGACTCCCCAAAGTGTGCTTTTAACTTGAGAGTACGATAAAACTCTGATAGTTCACACTTAAGTCGGAACAAGTCGAGGTTAGGGGTAGGGACATATCCAAGTCCTTTGTTCAGGACATTTTCTTGATCTGTTGAAAGGGTCACCGTGCTTAGGTTTACTATTAGTGACTCGTTTTGCTGGTCCCCGGTTTTGTCGAGGTCATGCTCCTTGTTTGGACATTGGGCTGTTGGTCTTGCCATGTTATGCCTCTTCTCCTTCCTCTTTGGTTTTGACCCCTCAATAAAAAAGGATCCTGGTTCTGATTGTTTGTTCCTTGTTGGGATATCCCCATGAAGTTTGGCATTTGTTGTGGACCTTGGTTATAAGGATTCATCCAACCCGCATATGGTTGCATATATGGCTGAAAGAATGGCATTGGGGGACCCATAAATTGTTGTCTAGGCCATCTATTGCCTCTTCTTTGTGGTCTGGGCCGATATTGCCCTCTTCCTCGTCGATTGTAAGAGTCATCAGACCCTGTATCAGATCCTCCTGAGGAATCCCAGCCATCTGAGTCATTATCTGATCTTGGGACTGATGATTTGTAATCTTTGTTGGTATAGGGATGCATTTTCTCATGGCTGAATTTTTTGATGTCTTTACTTAGTTTTTGTAACTTACTTTGCATCAAGAAGTCCTCACTTTCTGATATCTCCTTGTTTATCTCTTCGAGTCTTTTTTTGTACACTGCTGGTTGTATGCCTTTCTTTAGTTCTACTTCACAGGCTTCTATTTCAATTAGAAGTTCATCTGAGAGTCTTTTGGCCGTTTTGACTATTAACACTAGATAGTCAAGAGTGCACTTCCACGAGATTGCCGACCAATCGCGTCTGAATGCCAGGTCGTGTAAGAAGATTCTTGGCGCATTCGTAATCCATAATCCTCGCGGAGCTATTTTAGAGCGCAAGTATTCAGTCATTATTATCCCATGGATAGCAACTCTTATTTGTTCCTGTTTTTTCGCTGTGAGTTTATCCCAATCATCAGTCTGTGCTAAAACTTGTACAAAGTCTGGGTTCTGAATTAGCGTATGAACCGCTAAAATCTCGCTTATGTCGCTCCCCGAAAAACTCAAACCATTCATGTCCTCCATTCTCAATTTTTCAAATGAGTTCTTGTTGATTCATAAACAAGAAATTCAAAAGTAAATTTCCCACAGCTGTGCGCTGCTTAATCAGAATAAATCAAATGGAGGGACGAGGAAAGGTTGTCCTATCTGTTCCCCGAGATTCAGCATAGGAAATCAAAATTGGATAGGACACTTGTTACCACTTGTACACAGAGAAGTATTGTGAAACCCTCATAAACGTAGTGTATAACGAGAAGCGGTATATTTTGTTCTCCGCCCCACACAAACGTTTTGGCAGCAATCATCGGGTTAAACAAAGTGTATATTGCCTAGCCTCGCCCGAGGCTTTCTCTGGTTCTTATAGTGGCAGTCTCCAGAGATAAAAATTCGTATAACCCCAACAAAAAAAGGAACAAAAAGGAATAAAATAGTTTCCAACCGAGTAGGTTACTCTTATTTTATTAGTATCGGTGGATAACTAAGTTAAAAGAAATTGGTATGCTCGCTGGAAAGTTAGGAATCCATAGCATATATAGCTAGCATTGACAAAGAAGTCGACATGTTTCTGCTCTATTGGCCCGTGGGTCTAAGAGCATTCGTCAGGACAAAGACAACAATGAACAAAGATCTACCTATCACTATTTGTGACGTTGGAGGGTAGAGGTATTGATTACAGTCTTACCCTTATGAGGTTCTATGAAGTCACCTGTAAGTTTAAAGAAAGGGTTGGGGTCACTAGTGACATTTACCAGTGTGTTGTTTAAAAAGGAAAAACATTGTACCTTTTATCATGCAAATTCATAAAAAGACAAACTCTATTTAGAGTATTAAGAATAAGGTGGACATGTTGGCGAATTAATGGTGGCGACTGGTTGAGACATTAACAATTACAAGGAGTGTAACATACCTCTGATCAGGTGTACTCGAGTCTGTGAACCTGATAGAGAAACGTGATAGAAAAACGTGATAGAAAAACGTGATAGAAAAACGGCAGTAGTGTGTTCAGCACATTTTGTAATCATGATAGAGTCTGTTATACCCCATGTGAGGTCTTACCTTATTATTATTTTAAAAAAGGTTCCCTCAGGAGATCCCAGGCTATAACAGTGTCGGAGAGACAAGATGTTAGTCATTCCGATACTATGAAGACTAAATAAGCGAGGGCGGTAGGGGGACAGCGGGACAGCGACTTACCCGCAGCGGAAATGTGTTCCGCGTCTTGTGCTGGCTCTGCCTCCTGGACGCCGAGACCACGTTTCCAATGGCGTTTTAACTCTGCTAGTCGTAGAGATAGAAATGGGACTTGGAATATTCGTGAAAACACACTGAAAGTGGGTTTTAGAAATGATTGTGTGTTTACAAAGTAATTGTGGGAAATGTACAGCATGGTTTTGTAATTATCGAGGCATAAAATTACATTTCAAAATTTCGAGTATCTGGGTGCCAAATGTACTCTAAATATGCAGATTACTAGCTAATATCAGCGTGCAAAGTGGTGCCAGCAAATATCATCATTCAGACCATTTTTATTCGTCTTAAGGCGGTCCACCCAGCGTTGTTCTTTTTCGTACAACACTTTTTCAACGTTGGGTGTGTTCTCTTGTACTTTTTCTATGACTGTCCACTTCAGATCTTCAATACAATGGTTATGTTCGATAAAGTGTGCGCATAATTTAGTAGTGTTCTTTTTTAAGCGTATATTACTTTTATGCTCACCTATGCGCAGTTTTACCTTTCTACAGGTCATTCCAATGTATTTTTTGGCACATGGACATGTGACCATATAGATCACATGGGAGGTGTTACAATTGCTGTGTTGTCGTTGGGTCCATGTAAATGATGGGGACAGTTGCAATGTTTTTGAAATAGATGTTGAAGTACAGGCTGTGCAGGAGCCGCATGGGTAGTGGCCTGAAACTGGAGCCATATTTATATTTCTGATCTGACTAGTTGGATTTCTCAGTTTTGGGCGAGTATGAACCAGCATATCTCGTAGGTTTTTTGTACGTCTATTAGCAAATCGGGGCTTTGGCCAGTTAAATTTGCCAGTATTTACAATATGCCAGTTTTTGCTGATCAGTTTATTGACCTGGTATGTTGCTGGGCCAAATGTGGTAACACAGGTTACGAGGTCCTTATTTTCAGTTTTTTCAAAAGAAGTTAAAAGGTTTTCCCTCGGCTGGTTCTGTGCTCTTTTTTGGCATTTTGATATTGTGCTGTTTTTGTAGTGTCTTTGTTGTAATCTGATGCTCAGGGCTCGTGATTGTGCTTGATAATCCTTTTTTTGACTGCAGTTCCTTTTTAAGCGCAGAAATTGGCTGTAAGGGAGGTTGTCTCTAAGTGGTTGAGGATGGTAACTTTTGTAGGACAACAAGCTATTTTTAGCAGTCGGTTTTCTGAAAGTTTTTGTCTCGATTTTGTTATTCTCAGAAAAGATCGTTAGATCTAGGAAATCAATACTCTCTTTGTCGGATGTATATGTGAATCTCAACCAAGGGTCACGTGTGTTCAGCCAGTCGACAAAGATCTTTAGGTCTTGGTTATTGAGCCAAATCAAGAAGACATCGTCTATGTAACGTTTCCAGTAAACAATACTGGAAACGTATGGGTTAGCAGTTGTAAGTACATGGTGAGTTTCAAAATTACTGACGTAGAGTCCGGCCACCGATGGCGCAAAGGCACTGCCCATGGAGGTCCCATGGCTCTGTAGGAACAGTTGGTTCTCGAACTCGAAATAATTCTCCGTGAGTGCCATCCGACAACATTCCAGGACAAAGTGTCTGGGTGTTCTAAAGTCCCAGTTCTCCATGAAGAGTACGTCTTCCAACATTTCCAGGGTCTCTTTTTGGGGCAGACTCGTATATAGGGATTCAACATCCAATCCCACCAGGAGCATCTTTTCAGGGTCGAAGGTCAGTTCTTTCAGCTGATTCAATAAATCTCGTGTATCTTGTAAGTAAGCTGGTGTTTTCTTAACAAGTGGTTGTAGGAATTGGTCCGCAAATTTGGATAAGGGTTCCAATGCTGACCCTATCCCCGACACAATTGGACGGCCTGGAGGTGGTATTCTGTTTTTATGTGTCTTGGGGAGGGAGTAGAAATAGGGGATCTTGGGGTTCTCAGTTACTAGGAAATCAGCCTCTTTTTTACTTATCCAGCCATTTGTTTCTGCTTCGTGAACCATGATGGCAATGGTTGTCTGTAGTCTTGAAGTTGGATCAATTGAGATTTTAGTATAGAATTTCTCATCTGCTAGTAGGTCAAGACATTGGTTCATATAGCCTTCTTTACCGAGGATAACTATACCTCCACCCTTATCCGCGGGTTTTATGACAATGTTCTCGTTTGTCTGTAGTTCTTCCAAAGCGATTCTCTCTGATCTCGTTAGGTTCTGGAAGGGTCTTCGCACAGTGGTTGCCAAGTTATCAATTCCAGTTAGGACCGCTTGTTCGAAGGCTAGTATCTCTACTGGTACTATGTTTGTCGGTGGGCTGTAGTTTGATTTTTTCCGAAGGTTTGTGTCTCCTAGATCAGAGGTTATTGGTGACTCCCCAAAGTATGCTTTTAACTTGAGAGTACGACAAAACTCTGATAGTTCACACTTAAGTCGGAACAAGTCGAGGTTAGGGGTAGGGACATATCCAAGTCCTTTGTTCAGGACATTTTCTTGATCTGTTGAAAGGGTCACCGTGCTTAGGTTTACTATTAGTGACTCGTTTTGCTGGTCCCCGGTTTTGTCGAGGTCATGCTCCTTGTTTGGACATTGGGCTGTTGGTCTTGCCATGTTATGCCTCTTCTCCTTCCTCTTTGGTTTTGACCCCTCAATAAAAAAGGATCCTGGTTCTGATTGTTTGTTCCTTGTTGGGATATCCCCATGAAGTTTGGCATTTGTTGTGGACCTTGGTTATAAGGATTCATCCAACCCGCATATGGTTGCATATATGGCTGAAAGAATGGCATTGGGGGACCCATAAATTGTTGTCTAGGCCATCTATTGCCTCTTCTTTGTGGTCTGGGCCGATATTGCCCTCTTCCTCGTCGATTGTAAGAGTCATCAGACCCTGTATCAGATCCTCCTGAGGAATCCCAGCCATCTGAGTCATTATCTGATCTTGGGACTGATGATTTGTAATCTTTGTTGGTATAGGGATGCATTTTCTCATGGCTGAATTTTTTGATGTCTTTACTTAGTTTTTGTAACTTACTTTGCATCAAGAAGTCCTCACTTTCTGATATCTCCTTGTTTATCTCTTCGAGTCTTTTTTTGTACACTGCTGGTTGTATGCCTTTCTTTAGTTCTACTTCACAGGCTTCTATTTCAATTAGAAGTTCATCTGAGAGTCTTTTGGCCGTTTTGACTATTAACACTAGATAGTCAAGAGTGCACTTCCACGAGATTGCCGACCAATCGCGTCTGAATGCCAGGTCGTGTAAGAAGATTCTTGGCGCATTCGTAATCCATAATCCTCGCGGAGCTATTTTAGAGCGCAAGTATTCAGTCATTATTATCCCATGGATAGCAACTCTTATTTGTTCCTGTTTTTTCGCTGTGAGTTTATCCCAATCATCAGTCTGTGCTAAAACTTGTACAAAGTCTGGGTTCTGAATTAGCGTATGAACCGCTAAAATCTCGCTTATGTCGCTCCCCGAAAAACTCAAACCATTCATGTCCTCCATTCTCAATTTTTCAAATGAGTTCTTGTTGATTCATAAACAAGAAATTCAAAAGTAAATTTCCCACAGCTGTGCGCTGCTTAATCAGAATAAATCAAATGGAGGGACGAGGAAAGGTTGTCCTATCTGTTCCCCGAGATTCAGCATAGGAAATCAAAATTGGATAGGACACTTGTTACCACTTGTACACAGAGAAGTATTGTGAAACCCTCATAAACGTAGTGTATAACGAGAAGCGGTATATTTTGTTCTCCGCCCCACACAAACGTTTTGGCAGCAATCAAGACTACAGACAACCATTGCCATCATGGTTCACGAAGCAGAAACAAATGGCTGGATAAGTAAAAAAGAGGCTGATTTCCTAGTAACTGAGAACCCCAAGATCCCCTATTTCTACTCCCTCCCCAAGACACATAAAAACAGAATACCACCTCCAGGCCGTCCAATTGTGTCGGGGATAGGGTCAGCATTGGAACCCTTATCCAAATTTGCAGACCAATTCCTACAACCACTTGTTAAGAAAACACCAGCTTACTTACAAGATACACGAGATTTATTGAATCAGCTGAAAGAACTGACCTTCGACCCTGAAAAGATGCTCCTGGTGGGATTGGATGTTGAATCCCTATATACGAGTCTGCCCCAAAAAGAGACCCTGGAAATGTTGGAAGACGTACTCTTCATGGAGAACTGGGACTTTAGAACACCCAGACACTTTGTCCTGGAATGTTGTCGGATGGCACTCACGGAGAATTATTTCGAGTTCGAGAACCAACTGTTCCTACAGAGCCATGGGACCTCCATGGGCAGTGCCTTTGCGCCATCGGTGGCCGGACTCTACGTCAGTAATTTTGAAACTCACCATGTACTTACAACTGCTAACCCATACGTTTCCAGTATTGTTTACTGGAAACGTTACATAGACGATGTCTTCTTGATTTGGCTCAATAACCAAGACCTAAAGATCTTTGTCGACTGGCTGAACACACGTGACCCTTGGTTGAGATTCACATATACATCCGACAAAGAGAGTATTGATTTCCTAGATCTAACGATCTTTTCTGAGAATAACAAAATCGAGACAAAAACTTTCAGAAAACCGACTGCTAAAAATAGCTTGTTGTCCTACAAAAGTTACCATCCTCAACCACTTAGAGACAACCTCCCTTACAGCCAATTTCTGCGCTTAAAAAGGAACTGCAGTCAAAAAAAGGATTATCAAGCACAATCACGAGCCCTGAGCATCAGATTACAACAAAGACACTACAAAAACAGCACAATATCAAAATGCCAAAAAAGAGCACAGAACCAGCCGAGGGAAAACCTTTTAACTTCTTTTGAAAAAACTGAAAATAAGGACCTCGTAACCTGTGTTACCACATTTGGCCCAGCAACATACCAGGTCAATAAACTGATCAGCAAAAACTGGCATATTGTAAATACTGGCAAATTTAACTGGCCAAAGCCCCGATTTGCTAATAGACGTACAAAAAACCTACGAGATATGCTGGTTCATACTCGCCCAAAACTGAGAAATCCAACTAGTCAGATCAGAAATATAAATATGGCTCCAGTTTCAGGCCACTACCCATGCGGCTCCTGCACAGCCTGTACTTCAACATCTATTTCAAAAACATTGCAACTGTCCCCATCATTTACATGGACCCAACGACAACACAGCAATTGTAACACCTCCCATGTGATCTATATGGTCACATGTCCATGTGCCAAAAAATACATTGGAATGACCTGTAGAAAGGTAAAACTGCGCATAGGTGAGCATAAAAGTAATATACGCTTAAAAAAGAACACTACTAAATTATGCGCACACTTTATCGAACATAACCATTGTATTGAAGATCTGAAGTGGACAGTCATAGAAAAAGTACAAGAGAACACACCCAACGTTGAAAAAGTGTTGTACGAAAAAGAACAACGCTGGGTGGACCGCCTTAAGACGAATAAAAATGGTCTGAATGATGATATTTGCTGGCACCACTTTGCACGCTGATATTAGCTAGTAATCTGCATATTTAGAGTACATTTGGCACCCAGATACTCGAAATTTTGAAATGTAATTTTATGCCTCGATAATTACAAAACCATGCGGTACATTTCCCACAATTACTTTGTAAACACACAATCATTTCTAAAACCCACTTTCAGTGTGTTTTCACGAATATTCCAAGTCCCATTTCTATCTCTACGACTAGCAGAGTTAAAACGCCATTGGAAACGTGGTCTCGGCGTCCAGGAGGCAGAGCCAGCACAAGACGCGGAACACATTTCCGCTGCGGGTAAGTCGCTGTCCCGCTGTCCCCCTACCGCCCTCGCTTATTTAGTCTTCATAGTATCGGAATGACTAACATCTTGTCTCTCCGACACTGTTATAGCCTGGGATCTCCTGAGGGAACCTTTTTTAAAATAATAATAAGGTAAGACCTCACATGGGGTATAACAGACTCTATCATGATTACAAAATGTGCTGAACACACTACTGCCGTTTTTCTATCACGTTTTTCTATCACGTTTTTCTATCACGTTTTTCTATCACGTTTCTCTATCAGGTTCACAGACTCGAGTACACCTGATCAGAGGTATGTTACACTCCTTGTAATTGTTAATGTCTCAACCAGTCGCCACCATTAATTCGCCAACATGTCCACCTTATTCTTAATACTCTAAATAGAGTTTGTCTTTTTATGAATTTGCATGATAAAAGGTACAATGTTTTTCCTTTTTAAACAACACACTGGTAAATGTCACTAGTGACCCCAACCCTTTCTTTAAACTTACAGGTGACTTCATAGAACCTCATAAGGGTAAGACTGTAATCAATACCTCTACCCTCCAACGTCACAAATAGTGATAGGTAGATCTTTGTTCATTGTTGTCTTTGTCCTGACGAATGCTCTTAGACCCACGGGCCAATAGAGCAGAAACATGTCGACTTCTTTGTCAATGCTAGCTATATATGCTATGGATTCCTAACTTTCCAGCGAGCATACCAATTTCTTTTAACTTAGTTATCCACCGATACTAATAAAATAAGAGTAACCTACTCGGTTGGAAACTATTTTATTCCTTTTTGTTCCTTTTTTTGTTGGGGTTATACGAATTTTTATCTCTGGAGACTGCCACTATAAGAACCAGAGAAAGCCTCGGGCGAGGCTAGGCAATATACACTTTGTTTAACCCGATGATTGCTGCCAAAACGTTTGTGTGGGGCGGAGAACAAAATATACCGCTTCTCGTTATACACTACGTTTATGAGGGTTTCACAATACTTCTCTGTGTACAAGTGGTAACAAGTGTCCTATCCAATTTTGATTTCCTGTACTTTAAGATATTCCTGTGTCAGTGCTACTGGACAATATGCAACTTGATGAGCCGCAAACAATTTCACCCAAGTGCCTCTCCCGCAAGAGTCTGTCTTTGACCGCTGGATCCTTATGTGGACTGCCCCTTCTTCTAGAACGACATCTGCCAGGCCTAACCCATCTCCCCCCTGTTTGGATGCTGCCACCAGCTCAGAGACACGTAACACCCCAAAAAAGGCGAGCGAGTAAGCCAGACTGAAAAGCTTTACCTCATATTGACACCGGCACACTGACTGTAAGGCCCCCACAAGCCTACCCAACCTTTCAACATTTATAGGTCGCCTAGTGTCTCGTGCTCCCGGTGCCAAACGCTCCCAACCCCTAATGGCCTTTTACACCCTAAAATCTTTAGTGGGATCCCTAACACCATGCAAACCTGCGAAGAAAGCAATGGCAGACATCTGCCTCCGCACTAAGGAGAGTGACCTTCCCTGCTCCTTCTGGCCCACCAGAAAACCCAACACACCTTCTGGTGTGAAATGTTTTTGCTCCGTGTCTGTTCTGAATGTCGCATTGTACACCCCCCAAGCCCTCTCGTACATACATTTTGTCTAGGGTGCCAATGCTGCTGTAATTAGGTCTGCGGCAATGGGGCACCAAGCCTCCATAACTCCTCTGGGAATTCTGCCATCACTTCGTCTGCCTGCGGCCACCGTGCCCTGAACTCTGCCATCTTAAATCGAGACAAAGCGTCAGCCACTGTATTATCCACACCAGGTACATGTTTGGCAGCAAAATGCACGTTATGCAAGAGACACAGGCGAACAAGCGTCTTCAACAACCGCAGAACCATGGGGCATCTTGCGCTCTGATTATTAATGGCCAACACCGCAAACATACTGTCTGACCAAAACTTTACTCTAGTGTTCGCTAAAGAAGGCCCCCAAATGTGTAAGGCAACAATGATAGGGAACAATTCTAAAAAGGTAACGTTGCGTGTAAGCCCACACTCAACCCATTGCTCCGGCCAATGTTTCATGCACCACTTAGAACCTAACACTGCTCCAAAACCGATGCCGCCCGCTGCATCCGTATAGAGGTCTAACTCAGTGTTGTTGCACTCAGGCTGCTGCCACAAAAGTGTACCATTGAAGTTATCTAAGAACTCCCTCCATGACTCTAAGTCCTCCCTAACATCTGTTGACAACCTCGTGTGATGGTGCTTAGCCCTTAAGCCAGACATTTCTCTAGCTATGTTTTTTGAAAAAACTCTCCCCATGGGAATCACTCTCAGGGCAAAGTTCAATTGACCTACCAAAACCTGCAGCTGATGCAAAGTAACCTTCCTGGCTGAGATGCAGACGTTAACCGCCTCCCTGAATGACTGCACCTTTTCCTGAGGCAATCAACATTCCCCTGCCACTGAATCTATCTCGATACCTAGGAAGCATAGGCAGGTGGTAGGCCCTTCTGTCTTGTCTGCAGCTAACGGAACCCCCAGCGCCTGGGCAAGCTGCCGGAAACCTTGCAGTGCCCTCCCGCATGCCAGATCATCAGGGGGACCCATGAACAAGAAGTCGTCCAGGTAATGTACCACATCATCTGACGACACCAAGTCCCTGACAGCCCATTCCAGGAAACGGATGAATGTCTCAAATACAGAGCATGCGATGGAACATTCCATGGGCATGCACTAGTCCATAAAGAACTGTCCATAAATGTGAAGCCCAGCAAGCAGGTATCCTCAGGGTGGATGGGAAGGAGGCGGAAGGCCGATTCTATATCTGATTTGGCCATTAGCGCCCCTTTGCCTAATATCTGTAATTTTGCAATGGCCTCGTCAAAGGTGGTGTACCGTACCGTGCATAAGGCCTGATCCAAACCATCATTTACCGATAGCCCAATGGGGTGCGACAAATTATGAATCAAACAAAATTTGCCCGGCTCCTTCTTTGGCACCAACCCCAGTGGTGAACAGACTAAAGATTCACAAGGTGGAGAATTAAAAGGCCCCGCCACCCTGCCCGCAAGCACCTCCTTCATAATCTTGTCCCGGACCGCCTCCCGCTGTTGCAGGACTGACTGTTGATTTTTTGGCGGGACTGATGAAGGGGGTACGCGGGAAGGAATGCGGAACCCATCCCTGAAACCATAATACAGCATGTATGCATCTTTGACATTATTGTATTTCCCGAGAAGGTGCGTGAGAACATGCATCCGTATTGGTGACGGACGCTCGGGACTAATGCTTTGGCAGAATGCTCTTAAAAGGTGTTTGTTCTCTTTGCTTGCCTTGTTTTTTAAAGCACTTGAACTCCGGATGTCCCTGCCCCCCATAGAATGAACAAATGTGCTTGAACTTACAGGCCGCCCCCTTGCTACATTCCTTTTTGTTGTACTGCCAGCAGGCCAATTTTTTGTCTCCCAAACTTTTGTTGAAACAAAATGACTGAGCTGATTTCCCAGGTGTGTGAGCCATATTAAACTCTGCATGCCAAATATTTATCTCTCTTTGGTCCCATGCTATCTCTGGACGGACAGCCTTCATCTGCCTAAATTGAGTATCGTACTGCATCCACGCCGAACACTGGAACTCGGAGTCCGCCCCGTGTATGAGGGACATGTACCCAAACAACTGCGGTGCTAATGATGGTGTTTTTTCTGTTAAAATCGCAGCATAAATAGCAAACCCCGTCACCCAGTTCCACAAGGACCATTCCACCCACACAGTTTTTGGTTTAAACTCACTCTCTTTAGTTGCTTTGGGACGACTTGGAACCACCCCTGCATTGATCAAATCAAAAACGTTCACAAATTCCCCCTTGGGAATCTTGTCCCTAGTCTCTGAAGGAACATGCCAAGAAATCGCAGAAGAGGGGGCCAGCACCAAGGATGTAGACCCAAATATTAAAGGAGTCACCACTGGGGGTGATTGTACTACGCTCGCCCCAGTTGCAATCAGCGAGGGGGAAGTCTGCCCTAACCCCAGCCCCGCTGTAATTGGAGTCCCACCTGTCTGTGCCCACACTTGAGCCGCCACCGCCCCTTGTGATCCAGATACTGACAGTGGTCCGGATAGTGGTATGGCTGGCGCCCCTCGCAACGCCCCAGGGGCCTGATGTGCAACAGAGATCCCCGTCGCTTGCAAGCCCCCGGAAGTTCCAGAAGCCCCCCCTGGCCCCTGCGTCGGCAGCACCATTAACCCTGCTGTATTTTCCGGGGGCTGCAAGGCTGTAGAGCTACGTGCCGCTTGTGAAACCACTGGTGCCCCCCCCCCCCATGGTGGCTCCCCCGATGCTGCTGTTGTGGATATTGCCATAATGCTCTGCCCCACCGCCCCCACCGTCATATTGAGCATGGGCCCCTGCGCTGCTTTGTCTGTCCCACGCGCCGCCATGGCCTGAATGATTGACTCACCCCCCACCGTGGCCAACGTGTCCGGTTGTGGGTGTGACTTGTCCTGCTGCCCCTCTCTATATTGGGCAGGGACCTTCCTTCGTCGCTTTGGTGCCCTGCCATCCGGCCGCTGCTCTGGCTCTCCAGCCAACTTTTGAAGCGCTGCTTCCATGCCATGCGGCTGTGCCGCCTTCCAAAGTTCATTGAGAGAACGAAAATCCTCTTGTGCCCCGGGCTTCCCGGAAATGGGGCGAGCACGCTTAGGCGCAATGTAAGCCTGCTAGCGGAAACAAAAGACAACTATTAACTTCATAATGTCGCCATTAAACACACCCCCTACCGGCTAATGGGTACCACCCCCACTGTCCCCCCAAAATACTGGGTATTACAAGCTGCCCCATCAGTAACCCAGAACTAATACGTGATGCGTGCCTATGATCACCAAATGCTAGCACCACCTCCTAGGCGCCTTACCCAGTTTTTCTAACCAAAATCCACCTATCGCCACGCCAGATCACAAGTCCACTGAAACCCAGCTATGTTTTGTTAACAGGGACACCACTTTAAAATAATTGGAGGAGGGTGTGGGGGTGGAACATTTCCTGCAGCCATTGCTCCCTTGTTTAAAAATGCGCAACATAAATCAACCAACACAGCTTCCTGAATTGGCCCCGCTCTTCCTTCTCTGGGGCCCTGTTCCTGATACCTTCATATTATAAGTGGGACTGCGCCAGCTCTCGGGGTTAAGAGGGACCCATGCCCCTCCTTACATCGTCGTTGGCCCTACATCTGATACCTTCATATCATCAGTGAGACTGCGCCAGCATGTTGCTCTTTTTTTTTTTTTTTTTAATAATGCGTGCGTATTTATATGGCGCGAACTCGACCCGAAGGTGCAGGAGCGCTTTAGCTGCCCTTTATAGACATTCCCCCTGCAGGCACAGGGAGAGTAAGTGATACGCCCATTTCCTCGCTGGGCCATGTGCTCCTTTGAATGAAGGCTGCTCGGCAGTCCGCATTCCCACGAAGCGCTTGCCCATTTCCCGCTCCCGCAGCCTTCCTCTCAATCTACGTGCATCTCTCCTTAAATGAAACAGCCATGCACTCTCAGACGACCAACTCCACGGAGGCCGTCCACTCCAGACAGCAAACCACCCCCTTGACCCTCGCATACATTCCACGAGTCCCCGCCTCCCCCCCCCCCCCCATGAGGGTTGAAGCGCATCAAAGCGCGAGGCATAAAAGCGGAAAAGCATAATAAAGCAAAGTGCATTTCATATACCGCCACGGTTACCTAAAAGCGGTGAAGCGGCACTTGGTCCCAAAGGGCTCATGCACATAGACATGTTTATTTAAGCAGGAAGTTTATTTAAGAGGGAGATACGGGTGGTCTGCTCCTCCGATCCTCTGTCTGACATATTCCGAGCCAACATTACAACCGCAAACCGTGTCGGTAAACACACCTTTTTCTCACACCAAAACACCCGCCTGAGCTGAATAGCGCCGGGTTAATTGCCATGACTAACTGCAGCAAAAGCCAAAAGCGACACAGCTTTTAAACCCTCACCCGCCAACTAGGGGCCAGCATACAAGCATGCCAGTACCGTAGCCCTGCGATCAACCGCCGCCACTCATGGACACCCGTCTCTGGTAGCTGTAAGATGAGGTCCGTGCCGCCTGAAGAAAGAACCGAGGCGAGCACTGTACACTAAGATCCAGCTCGTTTTCATGTCAGACTGTGTACTGCTAAGCGCTGTGCGCATTACTTCACCCAGGGCAAAAAGCAATCGGAAAAAAACAAACATCCCGATTTACTTTGCTTTACCTCGCCCCACACTTCAATTGTTGAATAAACACATGTTCAGGCGGACCATGTTAGAACCAGGCTTGCACGTAAACGGATTGAAGGTGAAAACCTTAACAGGAGAAAAAGTGGAAGAAACCGTATGCCCCCCCCTTCTTTGTACAATAATGTAAACAGCCATAAAAATCAACCTACAGACGAAGTTCTTCATTGTGTGCAAAACTCTATTTAAGACTCTTTTCCTCAACATGACACGCTATTCCCGCCAACCCCGACCTCGAACCCGGGACTCCCAGACCAAAGACGGGCTCTCTAACAATTGAGCCACAGTCACTGCCTCGATAGTTATGGTGAAACTACCGGATATTATTATCTTAAAGAAGTCGACTGATGAAGCAGAATGCCACTTCCCTGCAATGATCCCCATTACTCGCCTAAAGTAAAGTAAATTAAAACGCTCCCAGGAGAAAACCAAAACCTAAGCAAATTAAAACGCCCCCAGGAGAAAACCAAAACCTAAAATACAGATAGTCATTATAAACGCTAATAAACCTGAAGTAAATAAAACTACGCCGGCCCCCCTGAACCCACCGTGTTGTTCTTCGGCCTTCGACCAGAAGCTCTGCACTCTTGGCCGTCTTTTTCCGTCACTCTGCGGCTGAGGTCCAGGGAGACAAAGAGGACGTCCCCCCTCGAGGCACAGCCTTAAATACCTGCCAGATAAGATTCGGTTTCGTTTACCCCTGGACACTCCAGAAACCGCAACTTAAGCCAGTCTGGACCCCTCCTCAAACCAGCCCCCAGAGTGATGCTTGGTCACATGGCGCAACTAAGGGAGCCGCTCCTCTAGACGAGTGGGGCTCCTGCTCAGTCTTCAAGAATTTTCTGAATTGAAGGAGGTTTTGTGATTCTTTAAGGTTCAGAGCAAGGGAGTTCCAAGTTTGTGCAGTACTAGTCGCAAAACGTTTGCCACACCAAAGGGCTTTCCTGAAAATGGGAAAGTATTTTGCATTCATGGAGCAAAGCGATCTAGGAGGATTGTACCATCTAAATTTCTTGATAAAATATTTTGGCCCAGACTATGCAGAGTCTTATACCCAATGCATACGGCTTTAAAGGTGATTCTTTTCCTTATGGGCAACCAGTGGAGTTCATGTAATGCAGTTGAAGCTGACTGGTGTTTGAGAAGACCAAAGAAAAGGCGTGCTGCCGCATTCTGTGTGGGTGGGAGTTTTGTCATTACTTTCTGTTGCATATTCACATCAAGCCCGTTGCAATAATCCAATTTGGAAAAAATTAGTGCTTTGACCACAGATTTTGAAGATGAGAGGGAATATAGGAGATACTTTTTCTTATGTTCTTTAGAAGGTAGAACACCGCAGAGGCTATTTGGTTCACCTGATTTCCAAAAGTGTGTTGCTTGTCAAATATGGCTTAAAGATTTCTCACTTTATCCACTAGTGTGGGTAGGGGACCTTAGTTCTGTGGCCATCAATCTGTGTGTTCAAAGATGATTTTATTACCAAACAACAGCACTTCAGTTTTTCCTGTGTTAAGTCTTAGGCAGTTTTCATTCATCCAAGCACTGATGTTCTTCATGCAATTACAGAATTGTTCAGCTGTCTTAGAATGGTTACCTTATACTGATAAAATAATTTGAGTATCATCTTTGTACAACACCACTAAGAATCCAAACAATGTAATCAGTTTGATTAAGGGAGTGATGTAAAGATTAAAGAGTGAAGGGCTCAGGGATACGTCCAGTGGAACGCCACAGGGAAGAATGAAGGATTCTGACACAAATTGGTTAATGACTACTTGTTGTTCCCTCTCTGAAAGGAAAGAAAATAGAAGAAAGAGAGCAACTTCTCTGATGCCCACGTCATGAAAATAAAAGACACACAATTGATGGACGGAATGCAGAACAAATCAAAACATTCACCCCCAGTCAAGAGGTCTGGGTTAAATCCATCATTCTTTTGCTCACCATGCCACCCCAGTTTAGACCTGGCCATATGCAAATCCGTCTTGACACTGTGCCTCATGCGAACAGTCCAGCCCGAACTGCCAAGCCAGGTCCTCCCTGTACCGGAAACAAGCATCCTAGGACCGGTTTTCAAGGTTTGTTTATGTACATGAAGGGACAGCTTCCTGTACATAAACAAACCATGGCATTTTGATTTTTCCATGTGTGCTGCACAAGGCAGCACACATGGAAAAAGCAAAAACGAGGAGAAATAATGCATTTCTCCTCGTTTCACCAATTTAAGATCAGGGTTTTCCTGGTCTTAATTTTGGTGCTGCCTCCTATGTACGCCACCCTTGTACATAGGGGGCAGGGTCAAATACAAAGGGTGTTGCGGCGGAACGCCCACCACAACACCCACTGGACACCCCTTTCACACTAACCAAAGAATGAAAGGGGGCCTTATGTACAAGGCAGCGTTAAGCCACGTTAAGTGGCTTAATGCTGCCTTGTACATAAGGCGCAGCCCCTATCGCCACCACAACGTCGGTAAAAATGACTTTGTGGTGGCGATAGGGGCTTGTAAATTTGCCCCTTAGCACTTTAGATTGAAAGATTGACACACATGCGTCACAAAAGAGTTGAGTGAATTTGGAATTGTCCGTTTTGAATTAATTTGACAAGGTTTAAGGGCCAGATGTAGGTAAATCCGATTTACCGACTCTTAAATACCGACTCATACCGATTCGGTATTTAAGAGTCGGTAAATTGGAAGGTGGCAGATGTAGGTAAGAAATTACCAATTCTGTAAGAGTCGGTATTTACCGAATCGGTAAATACCGATTCTGTATTTCCCATTGATTCCTATGGGCCTTGAAGCCCATAGGAATCAATGGGAAATACAGATTAATCGGTAAATACCGAATTCTGCAAGGGAGCAGGGGGTGTCACTTTGACACCCTCTAGCACCCCAATTCCGGACTTGTGTGCCATGTGGCACACAGACATGCCCTAAGGGCATGTCTGTGTGTCACATTGCAGAGGTGTGCATGCACAGATGTGCATGCACACCTGAATTCGGTATTTTACCACCCAATAGGATTGGGTGGTAAAATACCGATTCTTAAGGGCCTGTGGCACTCTTAGGAGTGCCACCTACATGTGGATATTCCGAATCGGTAAATATACCGATTCGGTATTTTACCAATTCTGTAAATATACCGATTCGGTAAATTTACAGAATCGGTAAAATATAGGCCCCCTACATCTGGAAACCCTAATACCGGTCGGTAACGGCCGAATTCGGCCGTTACCGACCGGTATTAGGGCTCCTACATCTGGCCCTTAGTGATTTAAATAATTCTTTAGCAGAGTTTTTAGCCATTTCAATTTTCTTAGTAAAATAGGATGACTGGCTACGGTCCACAGAGTAAAGAAAGCCCGCACTGGAGGACGCCGCTTCTCGGTCACAGCCGCTACTCTTTGGAACGCGCTTCCAACTCAGCTCCGGGCCGAACCCAACTACATGAAGTTCCGAAAACTACTTAAAACGCACCTCTTCCCACAATAAACTCCTCTCCCTCTTTTACCCTTTGTCCCCCCCCTCTTCCTCCCCTCAGCTGTATATGCAATCTCAGCGCTGGGACGCTCTCGGGCAGCCATGCGCTATACAAATCCTGCTTTCATTTCATTCATTTCACTTTCTTTCCAGAATCATGGCTTTGTGTCTGGGTAAAGCAGTTTCCATTTCTGTTCTAAATTTTAACACACTCTTTTTTGTGTTTTAAGTTTGCATGAATACAGGGTTCAGATGGCCCTTTTCTACTATTTGAAAAGTTGGAAGGTGGGGCTAGAAGGTTGGTAGCATTCGTCAGCCAAGTATGGTAGTTGACGGCCATATTGTCTGTATCCGTTCATGCAGGTGGGGTCGAAGCTCCTAAAATGTTATTGATGTTTTCTGGGATTACTTTATGCCTCGCTCTCACAGTTTTCCACAAGGAGGATAGTGAAATAAGATTGAAGGCCCCGGTTGATGCTATATCAAATAATAAAGTTTAGTGATCACACCATGAAAGAGGAAGGAGCCTGGCGGAAAGAAGGAAATGGATGATCGGTAACAATTCCGTCCAGTGTATGTCAAGCTGCATGACTGGGGCAGTTAACTATTTGCTTAAGGCCAACACTGGTCAAAGTATTTATGAGATGGCTAGACTCCTTACCTGAAGTGTTTTCCAGATGATAGTTAAAATCTCCAAGAAGTTTAAAGTTGGTAATGTCGATTCTAGATGCAAAACATGAGTCAATAAATTGTGTGAACTGAGTTTCGGTTGTCGGGGTCGGTAGATAAGAATGCCATTGAATGTATTTTTTACATTCACTTTTAGTTTAAAAGTAAATGATTCGTAATCACTACTTGGGGTATATGGTGCGCACTTAGCAGTAAAGATTTCCTTAAAAATAACCGAGAGACCACCTCCTCTGCATGTGGGGAAATCAAGCCTATATATGGAATATCCTGATGGTACAACATTAATAGGATCCGGGCCTGCAGCTAGATTTTGACAAGTTTCTGTTATAGATGCTACATCGATTAAATGCTGTTCTGTAAAATCTTTAAATTCAAAGCTATTTTTGACTAGCGATCTAGCATTGATAAGAGTACATTTTATTGGATTATCTGGTGATTTTTTGATGGATTAATGTTTAAGTGGCGCTTTCACCTTTTTTTCCGCTGCCTAGCGCAAGGTTACAGTCGAAGGGAGAGCAGTTCTCCTCTTGTGCAAGTGCGTTTGACTGCTGGATCTGGTGCCAAACGAGCTGTTTGACTGGCACTGGTCGTGTTCCAGCCGTGGAGGGGTGCAGACTGGCTCACGCACACTGCGCAGATTCGCTGTTGCCTTCATTTTGAAATGCCAGATGAATGGGGGGGTCAGGGGGGGTGATGGCTTAGTACTAGAGCGGTAAAACTACAAACAGTGAGGGTAAAATTAAAATTAAAATGGGGGTCCAGCAGTCCATTTTGCCTATTGCAGGCTCCCCTGCTGGTAAGCAACTAGTAAGTGAAGCAATAATTACATTAACAAGCATTGGCATAGCCAATAGGTCTCGCCTTTTGGACTTTATAAGTGTTTAGCCATGCAGCACATTATCCTGGGTGCAAAGCCAATATGTCTTGACAACCCGAGACTCTGGGGCTCAGGAAAACTGTACTATAAACTTCTGTAAAGTCCAGTGCTCTCCCCGAAGCAAGATGCACCGACCTGCTCTCTACAGGAATTGAAATAACATACGTGAAATTTTAAATTGTTCAAATGGTAAAATCTAAGCACTTTACGTAGGCTAAGGCCAGTTCAGTTACAGGTAGTAGAATGGAGCACAGGAAGAGGGAACTGATTGGAAGATTACCCTCCATGAAGAGCAAAGGAAACATGAAGCTCTTACAGTCCCCATATGGTTTACAGGTGAAGCTGCACATGGCCAAATCAATCACCATTTTATGACCATTTGACAAAGAATGACAGGGAGTAGATCAGCACTGGGAAGTGCAGTTCGACAGCAGGAAACATGTTGGGCTTGGTTTGCACTTTGGGCCTGGGAAAGTCAACAGTAGTTTGCTGCTTTCATGTGTATGTGGGTCTCTGGGTGGAGATATGGCTAAGTGGCTACATTTTAAGTTGTCAGAACAAGTTTTAATACTGGTTGTCTCAAATTGTGTGATCTTGGACAAACCAATCTTGGCTTGATCACCCATAATATTTTTGTACATGCAATAGCAACGTTTTAATGATCTATGATATATACACTGCATTACTTGTTATTTGTGCTACACCCCCACCTATAAGCGTACTAATATGTGTGTTAGACAAAGCGTATTACTCTCTTGGCCTCACTCTGAGGTAGCTGTGTTCACCTGGTTGCAGGGAAAACCAAGGAATATGCCATCTGCGAGACATTAGGTAGTGATTTCCCAGGATAGTTTTATCTTTACAAGGAACACTTGGCATTCGCATTGTAGCAATAAAAGTGAATTTATCTGCACACTTGCTCACCAGAAGAGTTTATCTGACTACATTAAGCTTTCCTGGCGTGGCCAAATCCTTATTGTCTCTAAATTATTCCTGCAGCGTTTTCGATGACACACATTTTCCTCCTATTTATTCGGGAGTCTGTGAAGTGGTCGGTGTGACGCCCTGTGCAAGTGAAGGCATCGGTGCTGGCACTTGCACGGTTTGCTGGTCCCGAGCTGTGGACCCCAGCAGCAGAAAGCCCCTCCCCCAGGTGACAGCCTGTAATCTTTCTCATGGTAACAAGCATCGTAGCTTGCCACTAGCACAGATGATGTGTCACAGCCCCCAGGCTCATGCATACATCAGCCGCACCCCCCCTTTCGAAGCGGCTCAAGTGGCATGGGGACTCCGTCTGGGAGCCCCAGGGCCATAATTGTCAGAAGATAAAAAGGGACGTGGCGTCCCCCTTGATTAATCAGCGCTGCACAGGCTGCGGGCAGGGCACCAGGGGAGAAATAATCCTGGCACAGAAAGATCACTAGTGTGAAACAAAGGACAGCATCAAAACGCGTGACTGAAGCACTCCCTAACCATTGGGAAAAGTAGGTCTGCAGCAGAGGAAGACCCCATCTCACCGCAGCTGAGAAATGACCACAGCACACAGACAGCGGGTAGACTTCTCTCATACCAAAGATCACTAATGTAAAACAAAACACAGTCACAAGGTGTGTGGATGGAATACTGCCCAGCCATAACCCTTAACAGAGAGGAGGGGGTGCCTGTCAACGGACTGCAGCTTGGCACTGATCATAACACGCACTGGCATGAGGTGCATTTCCTATCTAGCAAAGATCACTAGTGTAAAACAAGCGTGCGTGCCACGCACTGACGAGGAGAGGAGGAGGAGGCAGCAAGGGGAGGGGAGAGAGGAGGGTGCCTGCACCTGTTTCTCTTGCTGGAGCGAGCAGGAACCATCTGTCAAACGTGCATGCGTTGCCTTTGAAAGAAATACAACGCATGCACGTTTTTAGGGCAAAAAACAAGTCGATTCCAAAAGGTCTTTTTCCTATGTAGCGCATGCATGCTGCGTAGGCGAGCCCTAAAAAGAAGTACACTCAAACTCATAAACAGATAAAAAATCAATAAGGCAATGTGACTGTAACGGTGAGGCTCTTATGAGATGGCGCTGCTAAGCGCTGAGAGCCAGGCACCTCCCAAATACAAGGAAATAAAAACAATATGTCAGAGTAGATGAATAAAGGCTGCCTTTTGCCAAGGCTGGGAAGTCACTCAGTGGCCTTCATTTTGAAATGCCTGATGAATGGGGGCGTGTCAGGGGTGCGTGACAGCTCAGTAGTATTCACAGAAGGGATTTAGGAGTCCTAAAGTTAGGAGTCCTAACTTTACTACTACTAAATTGAGAAAAATCCTAATTTTAAGACTTTCGGTATTCACAGAAGGCATTTAGTAGTTCTAAAGTTAGGAGTCCTAACTTTACTACTACTAAACTGAGAAAAATCCTAATTTTAAGACTTTTGGTATTCACAGAAGGCATTTAGGAGTCCTAAAGTTAGGAGTCCTAACTTTACTACTACTAAATTGAGTAGAATCCTAACTTTAAGACTTTCGGTATTCACAGAAGGCATTAAGGAGTCCTAAAGTTAGGACTCCTAACTTCTGTGAATACCGAAATGAGTAAGTGCCTTCTGTGAATACCAAAATGGTAGTAAGTTTAGGATTTTGTCTTAAGTTAGTTCTGTGAATCGGGCCCAATATGTCAGAGTAGATGACTCAATGCTACCTTTTGCCAAGGCTGCGCGGACACAGTGTGTCCTTCATTTTGAAATGCTGGCTGAATGAGGTGTGTGTTAGGAGGTGTGACAGCTCAGCGATAGAGAGGTAAAACTACAAACAGTGAGAGTGAAATCAAAATTACAAACGGGGCCAGCCTGTCGTAACCCCTTTTTGGAGTTATCTTAACTTTACTTTACTTTGCAGGATGTGATTCTCGGGCATCTGTTTGGGTGTCAGTGCTTTCTTTATATACATTTATTTATTTTTTACCACAGTTGTATTTCCGTGTGCAAAACTTGTCACTACCACCATTTTTCTTACTGTCACCTCGGAAACCAACTTTATGTTGGTCAGTGTGGAAGAAAGTATAGATTGCCTATTTATTGGTTTGTGGATCAAACATTTCACCAGAAAAAAAAAACCTTCAATGCTTATACATTGTTTAGGAGCTGAAGGTCAGAACATTATTGAAAATGTGCCTGATTTGACTGATGATGATTTGAATTCTCCCTCTACATCATTAAATGAGTCTGACATTGCCTTACTTAAACCGAACAAGTGTTTTCTACCTAAGGTTTCTTCTATTCTTGAATACTATCATTTTGGCATGAGAGAGCAACTTTAGGGTGAGTCTGTGGAGGATTTAACCTCTACTTTGAGAAAATTAGCCAGTACATGCAGTCTTGGAGACTCTATTGATAAGCGAATTAGGGACAAATTCATGTTACAATACAACAGTGATAAAAATCAGAGAGGAACTTTGGCTAATAGATAATCTGTAGCTAGGAGAGGTTACAAACATGGTTAAGCATGTAGAACACTCCATGGGTTGTCCCAGTAAATAACTTAAAAATAGTGAGCATATCCCGAAAATCACTTCTATGCTAAATATTTTTCCCTAACCATCTAATTTCCTTGTCCTTCCCTACCACCAGCCATGGGATGAGTTGTAGGCACTGGGTGAAGGACTGGGTTATTTAAGACCCAGCGGTGCCAGGGGACAACACCTGAAATCTTCGTGGGTTACCTGTTCCGGCGTACAAATGACAGAGACACGGGACACTTCCTTCGGCGTCAAAGATTCGAGGTTTATTTACTGCAGGGAACACAGAAGTCTGGTGAAGTACACAGCAGGTATGTTCGCGGGATCTGATTCAATTTGCTACTGTGGATCGCTCCTTTTATACACATTTCTCTCATAAGCGAACAAGGTACACAAAGGTTTACAACTTGGTTCCCATAATTATCCCCGAGAGGGGTCGCTTTGATGTATTCAAGGTCCGGAACATAAGTACGGAAACATTTGGTGGTTCCCAACTGTAAAAACCCATCTTCCCACCATTAGTACATTCCAATCGGCAATAAACAGATCGAAGAAGGAACAGGGACAGGTGCAGAGGAAGGCAGAAACAGTGGGGAGATCGAAAAAGGGTGTAAAAGGGGTGGTATCGGGAAACACGAGCTGCAGGCCTCAAAGAGACGTGCCTAATGAGATGCACGGCTAAGACAATAGACCGGCACGGCAAGATGAGCCTCGAGCGGGGACATCTGCCTTACAGTATCATCCCCCTTATCATAAAGACACTTTCAAAGGAAATGTGTCTTCCGCAAAAGTCTTGGGAATCCCAGGGTCGCAAAGCGGACAGCGTCCGTTCGGTGGCTACTTGAGGGCAAGAAACAAAATGGATGCCGTATCTAAGATGGAACCCGTGGGTACAGATAGAAACCCACGAAACAAACAAACGGTTTAGGTTAGCACAGCGAAACTGTGCACACCCACTAAACTTGTTATTTGCGGTTCATAGATACCAGACTCGACCATATTCGTTCAAGTCGAAAACACCACTTACGATTGTCACGGAACCTCAGACGCTCCTTTTGCCCTCATGTAGGCAAGCACTAGTCAGAATCATACTCGATATTCATCAGACCATCTAGATGTTGCTGTAACATAGCTCTGTCCAACCGAGTTCCTTTGGTAACAGGCGGCTGTCTTATACACGTCGTAGCACAGAGGCCACATAAGGCAGGACCACACTGCACACAAAGGCAACACGTGAACAGGAACGCCACAACAACTCCGATGATCATCAGAATCTTCCAACCCCAGGTCGACATCAGGCCCCAGAACCACCCAAGTAGCGTCCAATCTCCTACATCCACGTGTATGGATTCAGAGATCTTATGCAACTTTGAGATGGCTTGATAGACAGTCGGAGAGTTATCTGGAATGAAAATACAGCAGCTCGAATGGATCACCTTACATACTCCACCTCGATCTGCTAAGACCACGTCTAAAACCATACCGTTTTGTAACGTCATAAGCCTATCCGCCTGAAGTTCTGTGGTGATATTACCAAGGGCACTGGCAGTGATATTAGCTGTCGATTCCACCACTCGAGTCAATTGTCTCAGGTTCCTACTATTAACCATAGGTCCCCAAAACGGGAGGAAACCCTTGAAAAAGTCTCCTGCCTCTTGACCGGCAGTGTCCTCTTCGCTAATCACACCTCTCACAACTCTAGTCTTGTGATAGTCTGAATCTACGGTGAACGTCGGAGGCAACAGATTTGCAATGAAACATGAGCCCACAAAGTCGGGGGGCAACCATGTATACGCACGATCATGGCAAACAAAGTATGTACCCTTGGCAGCCAGAAACACAGGGGATGAGACCATCGGCAGGATATAAGTCTCGGAGCAAGCACTCTCTCCAAGACGTGCTTTTGATCTTCGACCACGACCCATTAGACAGAAATTACCAAGGTGGGGTACGACCCATATCGGAGGCGAGCTCCTGAGCTGCTTTTCACCAGTGAGCGCACTATACTCGACCTTACTCAGAACCCTATAGGCTTGTACCTCTTCTTCTGGAATGAGCGACGGTTCATAGATATCTCTATCTAAGTCCTCTATCGCTATAGACAAAGGCTTTTGATACGAGCCAGGACCAGAGTAGGGAGAACGTGGCTCTCGATTGGGGTAGGAATCTAGTGCGCTTCGAAACATTGTTTGGAATGCTCGAGCTGAACCCTGGGAACAATAAGGAAGAACCAGATATGGAATTCCCTTATCCGTGGTATGTGGCATTAACCCACACACCCAACAATTTGTAGTATTAACCACTAACTGATGCTGATGAAGGAGCTGGATAAAGGAATTGTTTCTGAATTCCGCACGTCTAGCCTGTTCGTGTTCGGGTAAGATATGGAAAGAATGAGGGGATGCAGTGGAGGTAGATTTAGGTTCAGAAGTAGGAGTAGGTATGGTAGAAGGTAAGAAGTACGGTATCATATAATACACCCCACCCGCCAATAACGAAGACAGAACCATAAACAGAAGGAAACATTGAAACACAAAACATTTGGTACAAATGATCTGCTGTAGTTTGAATCTTTGCGCCTGAGCTTCTTCCAAATCCATCAGCTTCGAAAACGCCATCCCCTAAGACCGTCCGCAACGTTTCTTGACGCACTTCGTTCTGTGTAGCAGTAGTCAATCCCCAGGAGTTCCCAGGAATTTACGGCCTTTAACCTAGTGTCAAGACCTACTAACCAGAAGGAAGTACACGCACGGCCCTACGGTACATCTGGATGTAAGGTATCTTGATTACAAATATGTACAAAAGGTCTCTCAGCTGTGGAGGCAAAAAGGCAGATGTGGAAAAAACTCAATATTTACAAAAATAATCACAATTATACGGGGGTTCAGACTGATCGTGGCAACCGGGATAATGCAGATGTCGAGGGACAGAACAAGATTTTATTAGTCTTTGGTGCTGGAGCGCAAAAAGTATCGAGTTTTCCCAAGACGTGTCTGTTCGTCAAACAAAGAATCCGATGAGGGAACAGAGTTCTGCTGATCAGTCGAATGTTCAGGTCTTGAGTCTTTTGATGGTGAATGTTCAACAATGTCTTTCTGCTGCACTGAGGATTCTCCGACAGGTTGTGCGTCGCTAAAGGGTACAAAGGTCTGTAATCCTTCGGTTTCAGATGAAGCAATGCCCTTCCTCACCCACGAGTCCGCCGGTAAAGGTATAGGTACCTTCTTGGTATGGGTGGCGTGCACCCAATTTTTGCGACCCTCCAAACGGACAGCAGTTCTCGTGGCAAGGAGGACCTGGAAGGGTCCAGTAAAGCGAGGTTCAAGATTCTTCTTGTGAGCAAAATTGCGAGTAACCACCCAATCTCCTGGTTGGAGCTGGTGGCCTGGACCCTCCGTCTGCGTCGGCAGTGCTTCGTAAACCTGTTGGTGAATTAACCTCAGTTTAGCAGTCAGATCATGAAGATAGTCAATCAACATTGGGTACTCAAGATTAGAAAACACACCCGGTCTAGGGACCCCCCAAACATTCGCAGAACGGCCGAACACTATTTCATAGGGACTGAGCCCTACTCGGGAGTGTACGGTCGCCCTTGTTGACAACAAAGCTAAGGGTAAGGCGTCAGGCCACGAAAGACCAGTCGTAGCCTGAATCTTAGCCAGTTTGAGTTTAAGGGTGCCATTATACCCCTCAACCAAACCTGCTGACTGGGGATGATTGGCGCTATGGAATTTTTGATTAATTCCAAGACCCTTACACACACTCTTCATCACACTCCCCACAAACTCACTTCCGTTATCAGACCATACAATCCGAGGCATTCCATACCGAGGAAAGTATTCCTTCAGTAGGATTTTCGCAGTCGACAAGGCAGTGTTGTCTTTGAGAGGGTAGGCTTCAATCCATCGGGAGAATGCACAAACCACAACGAAAACGTATTTCAGGTTATTGCATCTCTCCATATGGATGAAGTCTAGTTGAATCACCTCAAAAGGACATGAAGGGGGAGCAAAATGGCCAGGAGGTGTTGGGGTTCCCTTACCAGGATTGTACAACATACATACCATACAATTTTTAACCAACCTTTCAGCACATTTCGTGATACCATCATTCTTCCACACAGGGGACAGCAACTTACAGATACCTTTCACGCTAATATGCGCTAACCCGTGTGCCATCGTCACAACAGCTAGCACATACGCATCTGGCAACATCCATCTCTTATGCTCCGACAAATCAACCCAACAACCATTCGCATCCAACTTTCCCGTACTCTCTTTCCACTTCGTCTTTTCAGTCTCAGTGGCCTCATTCTGAATTGCTTTCACACTCTCGATAGTGTCCTCACACATACCAGTCTCCGTAGGCCACCTAACCGAACTCGTCACATACATTCTAGTGCTAAGGTTCCGGGCAGTCTCCTTAGCAGTCTCATCCGCAAACGCATTACCACAGCCAACATCGTCCGTCACCTTACGAAGCGCACTACATTTAACAATCGCCACTTGCTTAGGTAACGTAAGTGCATCCAAAAGATCATTCACAAGCTGTCCATGCTGAATCTTTGTACCATGCGACGTCATAAAACCTCTCTCTCTCCACAGTCGTCCAAAGCTATGAGCGAAGCCAAAAGCATATTGGCTGTCGGTAAACACATTCACTCGTTTCCCTTTCGCCAACACACACGCTCTAGTTAAAGCGATCAGCTCTGCTGCCTGGGCAGAGTTCTGATTCAATCTCGCAGCTTCCACAACAGTATTCAACGTTACCACAGCATACGCAGTAGTCACATCACCATTTGGCAACTTAAAACATGAACCATCCACATACAAAGTTCCATCGGGATCTTCCAAAGGAGTGTTTTTAAGGTCCACTCGACCTTTTGTTTCCTCCTCAGTCCTTAAGTAACAGTCATGCGCTGCTACTTCATCTGACTCTGCACTAATTGGCAATAAGGTCGCCGGGTTTAGAACATTACAACGCTTTATCTGGATATGACTTGCCAACAGCATCAACTCGTACCCAGACAACCTCGCACTCGTCAAGTGCTGAGTTTTCGTACGATTCAAAAGAGTGTCAACTGCATGTGGCACCATCACCGTAAGCATATTATCCATGACCAATCCTGCTGATTGTCGGATGGACACCGCAGCTGCCGCTGTTGCTCTCAAACAACTCGGCAATGCTCTAGCTACCGGGTCCAAGGTCGAGGAAAAATATGCGCATGGACGCTGCTTATCACCAAAAGGTTGCATCAAAACACTCAACGCACAACCTTCTCTCTCGTGAACGTACAGTGTAAACGGCTTACTGTAGTCAGGGGTACCTAACACAGGAGCCGAACACAACGCATCACGCAGTTCAGAAAAACTTTTCTGACATTCTTCCGTCCATGGTAAAGGAGTTGGAACATCCTTGCACGTAAGAGCCACCAATGGTTTCGCTAACAATGAAAAATTTGGAATCCACTGTCTGCAGTATGACGTGATACCTAGAAAGGCACGCACATCTCTTTGGGTTGTTGGCACAGCCATTCGTGCAATTGCTGCAATTCTCTCTGGGGTCAACCGTCTTCCCTCCTTTGACAATAAGTGACCTAGATAGGTGACTTCTTGGCAACAATATTGAAGTTTAGAAGGTGACACCTTGTGATGTAAGTCACAGAGATGTTGCAACAACGACACCGTAGCAATTTTACAAATGTCCTGAGTATCTGCAGCCACCAATAAGTCGTCAACGTATTGGATTAAGGCCGCACCAGCCGGCAACACAAACGCATCCAGTTGGCCCTTCAAGGCTTGACTGTATATAGATGGACTTTCACAGTAGCCCTGAGGAGCACGTTTAAACCGGAAGCTACGACCACCAAGAGAGAAACCGAAAAGGTCCCTGCTTTCCTCAGCAATCGGGATGCTGAAGAACGCATTCTTCAGATCAATCACCGAAAACCAAGATGCAGAAGCTGGAATCAGAGTCAGTAGCGCCGTGATGTCAGGCACAACAGGGAACTGAGGAATCACAATGTTATTTACCTCCCGTAAATCGATAACAAAACGATAAACAGGTGGTTTCGAAGGATCGGTACGTTTCAGAATAGGCAGTACAGGGCTGTTGCACACGTTTCCCCGAGTCTCCTCAATAACATCTTTCTCGATCAGATCATAGATGATCGCTAACAGTGCTCGTTCACCATCAAGAGAGATTCGGTACTGGGGAATACGTGGCAATCGCACATTAGATTTCAACTGAACAACATAAGGGGAGATGTCAAGCAGGCCTACGTCATTGGGACCTGTTGCCCACAAAGATGCAGGAAGAGAACTCAATTCCGGTGGAAGCTTATCGAGAGACAGATACATTGGAGAGACAACTCTCTCTCCCAACATAAGCTTTACTCCCGCGGGAGAACAGTACAAAGTCGCATACAAACGTTTTAGCAAATCCAGTCCCAAAAGATTTTCACCACAACCAGTGGTCAAAATCAACGGAGCTTTTAGCTCACGAGGCCCAATCATAAGAGGCAAAGGGCGCGAAACTGGATTGCTAACGGGGGCGCCAGAGAATCCAACGGAAACATTTGTTAAGCCAGACAAAGGTGCGCCAGGGAGTTTCGAATGCATTATGGAACTTTTCGCTGCACCAGTGTCCAACAGAAAAGGCTCAACGACGCCCGAGGTGGCAACTGCGACGTAAGGCCCTCTCTGATCAACCGGAACTGATACCACTCCCTCTCCTTGTCTATGGCTGTCCTAGTAATTACTGTCGTCAGTTCCCTGATCGACGTAATAATCATCTACATTGTACTGCGCAGATCGTCCTTGCGATGATCCACGTTGATCAAAACAGTTATTGGAATTTGACGAATTATCTGAACGATCATTTTGAGCACCGCGACCCCTACCACGTGATGTTTGTTGAGTACCGCCACGACCACCTCTAGATGTGTTACCACTATTACGGTCATTCAGAACAGGACAGTTGAATTTTAAATG
Source organism: Lissotriton vulgaris (assembly GCF_964263255.1). NCBI lineage: Eukaryota > Metazoa > Chordata > Amphibia > Caudata > Salamandridae > Lissotriton > Lissotriton vulgaris. The sequence goes on from NC_141689.1 coordinate 656,900,034, forward strand.
ACCCTCCTGTCTACAATAGGCACACTGATTGTACCCTAACGAAGACCTTTGGGAAGAGGAGTCATTTCGTGATTGCGACCTATTTGATTGCGACTGCGATCGATTTCGCTGCTGCGAGTCATTCTGATTCGAACGCGGAGGATAAGCCTGCTGCATCAACACTTTAGTTTTGAGTTCTTTCGTCTTTTTATCAGCGCGGTCGTTCTCTTCTTTCTCCCTATTCTCATAATATTGAGCCGTAGCCAATATTTGAGCAGAAGTAGATACAGCCCACGCACTTTCAGAATTTCGTAATTTATTGCTTAAATCTGGTAGCAAATTGGAAACAAACTTGTCCACAAACAACCTCTGACCACCTTCGGTACCCATGTCTTGACCACTGTGATCGATGAAAGCCTCCTCAAATCTCGTAAAGAAATCAGAGACACTCTCATCCTTTTTCTGTTTGCAAGCAGACAGTTTGTCCCAATTTACCTTCATGGCTGGCATAAGTATTTTCATTAGGGTAATAATTCTCTGAGGCAAAGCCGCAATTAATTGATCAGGCTTGGCCCCACCAACTTGCAAAGCGTCAGCAGCCCGCAATGCATTCCAATCGCCGCCTAATTCTCCTGCATGATCTTCCTGACAAATCTTTGCCCATACCGGTTGCGGTACGACATTGCCAAACAGCATATCGATGTCAGCAAGATTCATTATCGTAGCATCCACGAGCTGCGATAATTCCTTATAATACCCTGCAGGATTTTTGCGAGGGTCAGGCAAAGTTTGCTTCACCTGCAAAACTTCCGATCGTTTCCATGGGAGATGTATCCATACTCTCTGGAAATGTGGCAGGATCGGCGGATTTTGAGCAGCATCACCCGCCATCCACACTGGTGGAACCTTACGCATGGGATACTGACCATACGCATCTAACTGTCTCTCAACATCCTCAACGAACAATGCTTGAGGCATCGGAGAGGGACGGAGGGCCAATAATTGCTCGATGGCACGTCGAACATTGGTACCCACTACCATTCCGCTCGAAAACTGAAGTTGTAAGTTTGTCAAAGCAGTTAATACATCTTCCGATGCATCTGCCGATATTTGATCGCGCAAAACCTTGCACATTTCTTCAAAAACATACCTCTGTGTCGGTATATTGAATTGACTAAACGTATTCAATACCGAACGCGGAGGATTTCTATAGGGGTGCAGCATCCATGACATCGCCATGTTGTACAACGCGGCACGTTCCCTATTACCGGGGAGCTGACTACGTCTTTGTGGACCGTCCGAATCAGCGGACTCAAGAATAGGTCCAAGAGAATTAGCAAAATTTGCAGCCATTGAAGGGGTACGACGTCGAGTAGTTGGAGAAGTATACGATAGAGTAGTAACAAGATCCTTCTTCTGTTTGCAAGCAGACAGTTTGTCCCAATTTACCTTCATGGCTGGCATAAGTGTTTTCATTAGGGTAATAATTCTCTGAGGCAAAGCCGCAATTAATTGATCAGGCTTGGCCCCACCAACTTGCAAAGCGTCAGCAGCCCGCAATGCATTCCAATCACCGCCTAATTCTCCTGCATGATCTTCCTGACGAATCTTTGCCCATACCGGTTGCAGTACGACATTGCCAAACAGCATATCGATGTCAGCAAGATTCATTATCGTAGCATCCACGAGCTGCGATAATTCCTTATAATACCCTGCAGGATTTTTGCGAGGGTCAGGCAAAGATTGCTTCACCTGCAAAACTTCCGATCGTTTCCATGGGAGATGTATCCATACTCTCTGGAAATGTGGCAGGATCGGCGGATTTTGAGCAGCATCACCCGCCATCCACACTGGTGGAACCTCACGCATGGGATACTGACCATACGCATCTAACTGTCTCTCAACATCCTCAACGAACAATGCTTGAGGCATCGGAGAGGGACGGAGGGCCAATAATTGCTCGATGGCACGTCGAACATTGGTACCCACTACCATTCCGCTCGAAAACTGAAGTTGTAAGTTTGTCAAAGCAGTTAATACATCTTCCGATGCATCTGCCGATATTTGATCGCGCAAAACCTTGCACATTTCTTCAAAATCATACCTCTGTGTCGGTATATTGAATTGACTAAACGTATTCAATACCGAACGCGGAGGATTTCTATAGGGGTGCAGCATCCATGACATCGCCATGTTGTACAACGCGGCACGTTCCCTATTACCGGGGAGCTGACTACGTCTTTGTGGACCGTCCGAATCAGCGGACTCAAGAATAGGTCCAAGAGAATTAGCAAAATTTGCAGCCATTGAAGGGGTATGACGTCGAGTAGTTGGAGAAGTATACGATAGAGTAGTAACAAGAGAAGGAGTAGAAACAGAAGAAGCAGCAGGAGTAAGTAGAACAGGAGCAGTAGCGGGAACAGGAGTATGTGGAAGTACAAGCGGAGGAGCAGTAGGAACAGCAGTAGGCAAAGGAGCAGGAACAGTCGGAAGAGCAGGTTGAGGAGCAGGTACAGGAGCAGGTACAGGAGGAATCGCAGGAGCTGTGGTATCCTGTGCGTACGGAGGTGGTGACTTCATAAGATAGGACATTAAGGGATCCTCAACCAATTCCTCCTTCTTATCCGACTCCTTTGGCAAAGCGGGATAGCATTTATCTATAGACATACGCTGAAGTCTATCAAAAACTTCCTTTTCCTTTTCCTCCTTATCACGCTGGAACTGCTCTGCTTTCTTTACAATGGTAGCAACACCATCTCTCTGATTACGTTTAGTCTGTCTGATCTCTTTCTGTCGGGCTTCCTTACGCCACAACCGAAAGGCATCAAACATGGCCGGCCTTGACTTTTTCTTAAACAATTTAGCCTCGAGATTATCTAAAATCGGGGTCTCAAAACTACCGTGGGGTGGCCAACTAAGGACCCCGTCCTTTTTGGTGTAACGAATCCAATATTCATTAAAGGTAATCGGACCTAAACCGTGTTTGCTATAAAGCTCATAAGTGGGAGTTCCAACCGGAGGTATCGGACACGAGTCCTCCAGTCGGGAATCCGTACCACAACGTCTGAAACAACTGAACAAAGTACTACAACCAGGCATCTCGCACACTAGTCGAGTTTCACAAACTTCAAGGGTTACGGGATTTACCAAGTCCCAGCAAAGAGCAAAAACCCTCGGTTTTTGGCGGCTGCAGTCGTCAAATATTACAACAAAGGACCAAGTACTAAGAACCACAAATGCAATGGAACCATGCAACAACTAAGAACCACAACTAAGGACTCTGGGAGCGACCCACAAATACTTAACTCAAAGATCGATGGCGTCACCAGGAAGGCCCGTCAATCGTCTCGCTGTACCAAGGTCTACGCCAGGCGCCAAAACAGGTCTACAGTCAGGGCAGCAGTCCGTCGCAGCCGTCAGGAGGCGGGAATCTTCGCGGGAAAAGTCGTCGGGCCACTTATTTCGACAACAGGATCGATGAAGCGGGGTGCACCTTCCCTCGGAGATTTCACACGAAGTTCCTCACGATCGTCGGGCTTGGACCGGTACCACTGATGCAGCCCCATGTTGGGCGCCAACTGAAGGACTGGGTTATTTAAGACCCAGCGGTGCCAGGGGACAACACCTGAAACCTTCGTGGGTTACCTGTTCCGGCGTACAAATGACAGAGACACGGGACACTTCCTTCGGCATCAAAGATTCGAGGTTTATTTACTGCAGGGAACACAGAAGTCACGTGAAGTACACAGCAGGTATGTTCGCGGGATCTGATTCAATTTGCTACTGTGGATCGCTCCTTTTATACACATTTCTCTCATAAGTGAACAAGGTACACAAAGGTTTACAACTTGGTTCCCATAATTATCCCCGAGAGGGGTCGCTTTGATGTATTCAAGGTCCGGAACATAAGTACGGAAACATTTGGTGGTTCCCAACTGTAAAAACCCATCTTCCCACCATTAGTACATTCCAATCGGCAATAAACAGATCGAAGAAGGAACAGGGACAGGTGCAGAGGAAGGCAGAAACAGTGGGGAGATCGAAAAAGGGTGTAAAAGGGGTGGTATCGGGAAACACGAGCTGCAGGCCTCAAAGAGACGTGCCTAATGAGATGCACGGCTAAGACAATAGACCGGCACGGCAAGATGAGCCTCGAGCGGGGACATCTGCCTTACAGTATCATCCCCCTCATCATAAAGACACTTTCAAAGGAAATGTGTCTTCCGCAAAAGTCTTGGGAATCCAGGGTCGCGAAGCGGACAGCGTCCGTTCGGTGGCTACTTGAGGGCAAGAAACAAAATGGATGCCGTATCTAAGATGGAACCTGTGGGTACAGATAGAAACCCACGAAACAAACGAACGGTTTAGGTTAGCACAGCGAAACTGTGCACACCCACTAAACTCGTTATTTGCGGTTCATAGATACCAGACTCGACCATATTCGTTCAAGTCGAAAACACCACTTACGATTGTCACGGAACCTCATGGGCCGGCATACCCTTTTGCTTGGTAAACAAGTGTGAGTAAATGTCAAGGAATGGTGATGGGGCTGGATTATCTAAACCTATTGAGCCCCCACCAAAAGGGACCCGTGGCCCTACTATGAACTAGTAACAGGGGAAATTACTGTGCAAATATTTACACGAGTGAGTGGGATTTAGTAATGAGAACTAGAAGTCCTTTTAAGAACATGATACCTTTGATTTTTAAAGGTTAGCTTCTTTGTAGAAAACACAGAAGGATCCCAAAAATAAAATAGATGACCCATTTTCAATACAATGGAATGAGGATCAAACAAATGCAAACATGAAGCCTAAGTACAGAGTATGAACGATACTGGAGAAAAGTTGGAATACCAAATTATTCACCTTGAGTCCGAAGTAGGGCCTGTGCTCCAGGTGCTCCACCTCCTCCGTATCTATTCCCCCAGATCACTGAACCAGCAGAAAATGAGAACGAGATTGAGAACGCAAGGAGGGAGAACTTGTTGGTTATATTCCATGTTAGCCGGTGGGGTTCAGAATGCAGCTGATGATGTGTCTGAAAATGGAGTAGCACCTGTGGGACCACCAGTGGCTGGAGCACAAGAAGTTAACAGGCAATTGAGCAGTGTAATGCGATTGGCTGGCAGTAAACTGACCAGGTCAGAGGATGATTCCACTATTGTGGACTAGTCTTGAGTTCGCACAGGTTCTGCCATAGGATATAGAGGATGATGAGAACAAAGCCCCAATTATTACCTTGAGACAGACTGCCGTCTGTCTACAAGATGTCTCCATTCGCCACATGCATATGATGCCAATTATGAGAGTCCTTCTTTTTTCACTCTTCTCCCCTGAGGCTGGGTATAGAGGGCCCGATTCACAGAACTAATTTAAGACAAAATCCTAAACTTACTACCATTTTCATATTCACAGAAGGCACTTACTCATTTTGGTATTCACAGAAGACACTTACTCATTTCGGTATTCACAGAAGTTAGGAGTCCTAACTTTAGGAGTCCTAAATGCCTTCTGTGAATACCAAAAGTCTTAAAATTATGATTTTTCTCAGTTTAGTAATAGTAAAGTTAGGACTCCTAACTTTAGAACTCCTCAATGCCTTCTGTGAATACCAAAAGTCTTAAAATTAGGATTTTTCTCAGTTTAGTAGTAGTTAAGTTGAGAAAAATCCTAATTTTAAGACTTTCGGTATTCACAGAAGGCATTGAGGAGTTCTAAAGTTAGGAGTCCTAACTTTACTATTACTAAACTGAGAAAAATCATAATTTTAAGACTTTCGGTATTCACAGAAGGCATTTAGGAGTCCGAAAGTTAGGAGTCCTAACTTTACTACTACTAAATTTTGAAAAAATCCTAATTTTAAGACTTTCAGTATTCACAGAAGGCATTTAGGAGTTCTAAAGTTAGGAGTCTTAACTTTACCACTACTAAATTGAGAAAAATCCTAACTTTAAGACTTTCGGTATTCACAGAAGGCATTTAAGAGTCCTAAAGTTAGGACTCCTAACTTCTGTGAATACCGAAATGAGTAAGTGCCTTCTGTGAATACCAAAATGAGTAAGTGCCTTCTGTGAATGCCAAAATGGTAGTAAGTTTAGGATTTTGTCTTAAATTAGTTCTGTGAATCGGGCCCAGAGTTTTGATTGTTGTCTCTTTGATCCACTCCTAATCAAGAAACAATTCCCAAATATTCGGGAACATCTCACTCAGTTCCGAGAAGAACTGCACAGTGTGTTTGAGACATGGAGATCCAATTGGGCAGATGCAAATCAGATATTGCATTGATGGTGCAGAGTGGAGTGATAGACTGGGGAAATAAGCCCAATGGCTAAAAATGGCCCAGGGGAATCCTGGGGAATTAAGTGCTGTGAAGGATGCATTGTTAAACGCGATTGCGGAGGTATGCCCTGTAAAAAAACAACTGGCTGAGATCTCAAGTTGCACACAAAATAAGGATGAAGCACCAGCTGATTATTTCGAGCGATTCAAGGATGTGTTAGAAAGGTATTCAAGTATAGAGCATCTTACAGAGATCGCTCAGGAAGCAGTAAGTGCTGCTTTTGTACAGAGATTATTCCCAAATATTAAGAATCAGCTCACCACAATATGTACTCAATGGCAGACCACTAAGTTAGCTGAACTGATGACAGTTACAAACCACAACACACACTAACAGGAGCAAAAGAGAGAAATTGCTGAATTGAAATTAACCCCTTCGCTGCTTGGCCTTCCACCCACCTCCATTAGAAGCCTTTTTTGGGCTATTTGGGGTAGTTCAGGCTTAGGCCTCCATAACGTTATGTCCACATAAGCTATCCATGTCCAAATTTGTGTCCTTTTTTTCCAACATCCTGGGGATTCTAAAGCTACCCACAATTTGTGAATTCCCTTGGAGGGGACTGAGAAATTAGCCAAATAATAGCTACATTGGTTATTTTGGGGGGAAAATGGGAAACAGTGCTGCAGAAGAAAGAGTCTTTTTTTTCCTGCAAATGGCATCAGCAAACGGTTTGCAATACGAAAATCACCATCTTCCCAGCTTTTAGGAACAGGCAGACTTGAATCAGAAAACCACATATTTTAACGGTTTTGTCAACATAGTGGGAGATAGCTCGTTTTTCCTGCCTTGTGTGCTTTCAAACTCCTTCCAGTTTGTGGCTGAAATGGGTGTGAAACCCATGGTGAATTCCCAAAAGCTATACATTTCTGAAACAGGACAAAATACTGAACTCAGCAAGGTTTCATTTGTGTAGATCCTTCAAGGTTTTCCTATAAAAAGTAACAGTTGAAATAAAAAAATATTTTAAGTGAGTTAAAAAAACAGCCAATTGTGTCTACGTTTTCATCTGTAACTTCTTATTACTATGGCAGATATTTAAAAAAAATATACAGTTAAGTCCTCTAGACCCTTCTGGTTGCAGAGATATATAGGGCTTGTAGGATCTCTAAGAACCCTAGGTACCCAGAGCGAAAAATTGAGCTGCACCTTACAATGGTTTTTTAATGTGCACCAACTATACAGCAATACATATTTAATATTATGAAGAATGGGAAAAGGATACGAAGGAAAACTCTATATTTCTGAAATATACACCAGATACTGCGTTTAGGAGCAGTGGTTGATGTACAGCTCTGAATTTATGGGTACCCATACTGGCATGCGCATCAGAGGGCATTTTGTAAAATGCCTTCTGTGTTACACACATGCTTCCATTTGAAAGGCACAAACATACAGATATTCAAATGGTAATAACAAATGTTCTACTATCCTGCATTCCCATGTGCCGCTCAATAAAAATGGTACCCCACTTGTCTGCCTAGACCTTGCGCCTGCAACACAACTCACCCCAAAACGTGACCTAGGAGACATCATATTTCACCCAGCAGAATCCATGTTTTGCAAGGAGGCTAGCTGTGGATTGTAGACCCCGAGCTCAGCCTGCACCTAGTGACACCTACCAAACTAGCACATTTTTGAAAACTAGACACCCGGGGTAGTCCAGGGTGGGGTGACTTGGGTGGCTCTTACCAGTTTTTTTACCCAGAATCCCCTGCAAATTTCAAACATTGCCTAACAAATCAGATTCTCCTTGCATTTATGTGAAGAAAAGTCCTGAAATCTGCAAGCAGCCACAAACCGCAGGTGCCCCCTTTTACAAAACCAAACAGTTTTGTGATAGATAATTTTGATGTCTCCACATTACTTTTTGTGCCCTTCCCTGTCGCAAGCACTTGGCCTTCCCACACAACTGAGGTAGAATTTTTATTGGGAAACCTGGGGGAATGCTGGGTGATAGGAAATTTATGCTGGCCCAGTCATCCCACAACTGTCCCCTACAGAAATGTGAGGAAAAACAATGTTTTTGTTAACCAAATTTACAAGGGCTTCTGGGTAAGTAAACCGTGTATGATCCTCACATAAAATACCCCATATTATTCCCTTAGGGACCAGTTTCCAATAAAGATGCGAGGGCAGAATGTGTTCACGACAGAGAGTATTCTCTGACGGTAAAGATAAAGAAAACACCAAAACCTTATCACATACCCACCCACTAGTCAATCACAGGCATACTGGTTGGATTTGACACAAGGGCAAGAGAATTGTTCCTTAAAAATCTTCATTCAGCAATGACTTTACAAAATAAAATCCGCTAAAGTGGTTGTTAATATTTTCATCAGATCAGAGAACCACTGACTTACAGCTCGTGAGCTGTAAAGCGACGTCATGGCACCAATCGCTTTACAGTCCTTTCACACGCCTTTCATTCATTAAGCACAGAAAACCATTCACATTACCAGCTTTGGGCCCAACACACCAATCACACCACCAGGCATCCAAACACCAGACAACTGACAAACGCACCTCAAGCAAGTCCATACACATACTGGCTACCAACCACCAACACACCATCAGTCCGCGCACACACCAGCCAAGAGCCAGTCTGTGCACACCGCCAGTCAAGTGCCAGTCTGCCCACACTGCCAGCCAAGCGCTAGTCCACACACACACTGGCAGAAACACACACCAGAAGCCAATTGCCAGTGCACGCACACCGCCAGCCAAGCACCAGTCCACACACTCTGCCAGCCAAGTGCCAGTCCACACATACGGCTATACAAGCACCAGTTCACACACACTTCCAAACAAGCACCCATCCACACAAACTGCCGGACAAGTGCCAGTCTATACACACCACCAGCCAAAATCCAGTCCACACGCGCTGCCAGACAATCACCAGTCCATGCACACTGACAGGCAAGGGCCAGTCCACACACACTACCAGACAAGCACCAGCACACACACAGCCAGTCAAATGCCAGTACATGCAGACCGTCAGTCAAACTCCGGCTCACACACTCAAACTTTACCTGGTGTCTAGGGGTTTTCTGCCGGGCAGATCAGCCTAAAAATATGGCCGATCTGCTCCTGGGGGAGCAGAAAATGGGCAAAACATTGCCCCAATAAAGGGGAGCAATAATTGCCCAAGGGGTCTCTCCCTGATATACACATACAATTATCCCTCATGTCCAGTAGCTTTCTGCTCCCATTTGGGACAGATTGGCCTAAAAATATGGATGATCAGCCCCCACGGGGGGCAGAAATGGGGCAAAAAATATGCCCAAATAGATGGGGAGCAACTCTTGCCAAAGAGGCTGCTCCCCAAATTGTGCAAACAGTTATCCCTGGTGTCTAGTTGGGTATTTCTCCCCCCCTTAGGGGCAGACCAGTCTAAAAATATGGCTGATCTGCTCCCATGCGGAGGGGGGCAGAAATGTCCAAAACAATATGCCCAAAAAAAGGGGAGCAACCCTTGTCCAAGTGGCCACTCTGCAACATGCACATAAATGGAAAACGAGTGTCTAGTAGCTTTCTTTCCCCCTTGGGGGCAGATCGGCCTAACAATATTGCTGATATGCTCTCTGGGAGCAGAAAATTGCCCCAATAAAGGGGAGTGACAGTGGCCCAAGGGGTCTATCCCTGGCATGCAAATAACATTATCCCTCATGTCTAGTGGCTTTCTGCCCCAGTTCGGGGCAGATCAGCCTAAAAATATGGACGATCAGGCCCCACGGGGAGAAGAAATGGGCCAAAATATGTGCCCAAAAAAGGGGAGCAACTCTTGCCAAAGGGGCTGCTTGCCAAAATGTGCAAACTGTGATCCCTGGTGTCTAGTGGCGTTCTGCCCCCCTTAGTGGCAGATCAGCCTGAAAATGTGGATGATCTGCTCCCATGGGGGTGGGGATGCAGGAATGGCCCAAAAAATATGCCCTAAAAAAACGGGGAGCAACCCTTACTCAAGTGGCCACTCTGCGACATGCCTGCAAACAAAACACTGGTGTCTAGTGGCTTTCCTTCCTCCTTGGGGACAGATTGGCCTAATAATATGGCTGATCTGCTCCTAAGGGGGGCAGAAAGGCCAAGATTACTGCCCAAATAAGGGAGAGCAACCCTTGCACAAAGGGTTGCTCCCCAACATGCCCATACACATATCCCTGGTTGCATCCTGCCCCCCAATGGAGCAGATCGGACTGAAAATATTGCCAATCAGTCCCCTAGGGGAGCATAAACAGACAGAATTAGTGTCCAAATAAAGGGGAACGACCCTTGCTCAAGAGGCCGCTCCCCAAAAGAAAAGAAAATACAGGGTGGCATAGTGGGTGCATTCCTGCTGTGCGATCACAGCCCCACTCGCGATTGCACAGCAGAAATGCCCTGCAAAGAGACACCGGGAGAAAGGAGAAACTCTTTCCTTCTCCCCAGTACCTCTCTGCCTTCCCCAAACACTCAATGGAGGAGAAACTCACCAGGTTTCTCCAACACGCTGGATGCAAATGATGTCCAGCATGTTCTAGCCTCTTTTGATGACATCAGTGCGCATCGTGTTTGCCTATGTCATCAGATCAACAAGGGAGAGGTTGGAGTGGCAGCAGAGGCACTTCCACAGCCACCCACAATGAAAGCATACTGCATGGGGGCCTTTGGGGGGAGTGCCAGTGCTCCCAATAGGGGTGGGTGAGAAGACGGCTTGGAGCCTTCCTCAGGAAAAAGCCCACTGTGGATGAAGACGGAGCCAAGCCTTCCTTAGTATTTAATGGGTTAATATCTTTTAAATTGAAAAATATTCAGAGGGCCATTAACAGGATGATACAAGGAGCAGTCTTGAATTTGCCACAACAACAAGAAAGTAACATACTTGCATTACTTTGTGAGAATTTAAATTGACCAGAGGAAGCAGGCAAGATTGCCATGTCCATTGACGTAACATAATTGCTTTTTCAGGTACCATTCACATTGTGGTGCACAGAGGCCAATGATGTGCAATCCATATCCTCGATGAAACCAGTAAAGATGAACCTCGACCCCCAGAAGAAGCTATTTAGAATAGCTTAGTCCCCACTAAAACCAGAGGAGGGGATCTGCCCTGTAATTTCAGATTTGATTAAGCAAGGAGTTTGAGTAACTATTGTGCGTTGGTGTAACACCCTGATTACTCTGATAAGCAAGGTGGGGAAAACCAACATTTTGAGGTTTGTCCACGATTTTAGGGCTTTTAATAATGTAGTTATCCCAAGCTTCCCCATGATTCCCAACTCCACAACCATTCTTATTTGCATCCTGACAAACACACAATACTTTGCTGTGGTTGATCTTTAATTTGCCTTCTTCTCTATCTCTATATACAAGGAGATTCAGTATCTCTTCTCATTCACAGTGTGAGGTCTCAGCTTTGATGGATACGAATCCCTCATGGATTTACGGAGTCTAGCTTCAATCTCTTTCCAAGCCCTAAAGAAGGATTTGGAAACCCTTGTTTTCCACTGGCCTCTTCTCTAATTCAATACTTGGACAACTTATTGTTGCCATTTGTTACTTTAGATAAGTACAAGAAGGAGTCATACTATCCCCTCTCTGATTTGGCTAATAAAGGACACAGAATTGCAGTTCTACCATGCCCAAGTGTGATACTGTAGTTGTGAAATCTCTGCTGGCAAGCACAACCTATCTTCTTCATGAGTTGAAGTCATCCGTAAGTTGCCTGGGCCTGTAACTGTGTCCTGGGTATGTATCTATTTAGGAATGGCTGGCTACTGTAGACAGTGGATTCTGGGCTACACCAAAATGGCAAAACATTTGCAAGAATATGCTAAATAGGATACCCCTCCATCTTTGCAGTGACCTAGTAAAGCAGAAAAGGGGTTTGTAAAAACTTAAAAAGTTCTAAATTCTGCCCCTACTGTGGGGCTCTCTGAGTATGTTTACTTTGCATTCTATGAACATATTAGATTTGCACTTGAAGTTGGTTCAGAGTCATGGGGATCAGAAAAAGCACATTGTTTATCAACTTTCAGTTCTGTACCCAGTCACAGTTAAGCTCCGACCATGTATACGGTCTGAGGCAGCTTTAGAGTTTGAGGATATTGTGTTGCGTTCCCCCTCAACTGTTGTTGTGCTCCATTATGTGATCACATTCCTCCTCACCACAAAAACAGTATCTCTCCATGGCCTGACTATCCTGATATGAAATATTCTGGTCCATTGTTCCGCCTGGAGCCCTGCTTCTCCAGTGCCCACGAATGAGGATGGAGATACCCACGATTGTCTGCTGGTGTCACAGGATGTCTATTTCCTCAGGAGCAGCACCCTCAAGAAGCCCACCTTCCAGAAATTCTGACTCTGAGTCATATACACAAGAGGATCAAAGTGGCCAGAAAAGGGGAAGGGAAATAGGGAGGGTACTGTGCGGAGGGAGATCTGGAAAAAGGACAATTCCACAGGTGAGGTTTGATCTTTACCTTAGTCTCTTACTACACATATATGATATAACAGTTTTTGCGTGTAAAAGAAAATCAAGGAGTTCAAAAGGAAGAAATATACCAGTTATCTTCAATAATATCCAGTAATAGTCTTAGGTAGATTCCATAAAGTTTTTTCTCGTGGATACTGTCCGTAATGCAGCAATGCCTAGTAGTTACAAAGTAATTGCCGTAGAGTATTCTTATCTCTGAAAAGCGTTTACAGTTCAAGGTATTTCACCAAATAATTTTTGATTTACTCGTTCGTGAATAATGTGCCCTTATCTTGTTTCATTATAAATAATCATATTGAGTTCACTTATTCACCAATGCACATTTAGGGCTAGATGTAGGTAAATCTAATTTACCGATTCATAAATACCGAATTTTACCGATTCGGTATTTATGAATCGGTAAAATAGAAGGAGGCAGATGTAGGTAATTTTTAAATCACAATTACCGAATCTGTTAGATTCTGTATTTATCGATTCGGTAAATACCGAATTGGTATTGCCCATTGATTCCTATGGGCCTTGAAGCCCATAGTAATCAATAGGAAATACCGATTCGGTATTTTACCGAATCGGTAAAATTACCGAATAGGCCCCCTACATCTCAAAAGCCAAATTCCGGTCGGTAACGGCCAAAATTGGCCGTTACCGAACGGTATTAGGGCTCCTACATCTGGCCCTTTATCTCTTAAACCCAAGTACTTATTGTTTACTTGTGCACTTTATTTGGAATGTCCTGAATCGTATTCGTTTTATGCTTTTTTAGGCGCACGTCACTAGGATCTCTTGTACATGCTTTTCCATAATACAAAGATACGAGGCACTCAGACCAAAAGTCTATGGAATTAAGAAACGTCATCTCCTACCTGAAAGAAGACACTCCTGGGACAATCCTCCATCAAGAAACCAGCAGACAGGAACAGAGGACTTCACCCACAATCGAGAAACCAACCGACAGGAACAAAGGACTTCACACGCTCGTCGTCGCCGAAGGAATAATCCGCAGGGAGACGATGGGTGCGGTTGTTGTCATAGAGGCTGCGTGACATATGGCAGCCTTGATGAAACACAAGACAGCATATCACGAACTGGCTACAAAGTAAAACAAATGAAATAAAAAGAGTTTGGACATTACAGTTAGTCATTTGTTCAGGTCTCCTCTATGAGGCATAGTCATTAGTGATTATTGATCCTGCCGTTGGTGATAAGCTGTGTACAGTTGTGAGTGTGGTTCACAACAATCATACTACGGGATTCTGTGGGCTATAATAATCCGGATAGAGGGTCATGTAACAAAGTCTGGAAGCAAAATCTGGACAATAGTCCAGATAGAGGGTTATGTAGCAAAGTCTGGATAGGACACAACAGTCTGGTGAGTTTGTGAGCTTAGGACGCAACAGTACACAACAGTCTGGTGAGTTTGTGAGCTATCATAGGGTATCACGACAGTCCTACCCATCAAAAACAGAGACACCTGTTTAAGCAGGCTCCTGCGGATGACGTTTATGAAATTGATGGATCATTCATGGGGCATGAATGGCTTCTTTGGGTCCCCATGAATCTTCTTCAGGTTCGTAACCTTTCTATGAGACTAACTACCACAATTTCCCATTTTTGTTTTTACTGTCTTTAATTCTCTGTACTCCATACTCTAGATGATCCTCCACAACCACTGGGGGTGGTCTGGTCCTTGTTAAATTTGTTGCTGTTTTAAGCAGTGAAGTATGAAATACTGGATGTTTTCTCATTGTCTTTGGGAGTAGAAACTTAAACGATACCGGATTGATGCATTGGAGGATTTCAAAAGGTCCTATTAATCCTGTATGAAATGGGCATTTTCGTTTAAATCAGAGATTACTCATAGACAATCATACTTTATCTCCGGGTTGGTATATGGGACCTGGTCGTCTCTTTCTGTCTGCACATTTTTTGTATGTTATTTTTGCTTTGGCTACATTCCGTTGTAAAGATAACATTTTTTTTCTCATTTGTTGCAATTTGGAAGCTACATGTGAAATGTGTGTGTCAGTTTGATTCACTAATGGTAGTGCTCATGGATTCCAAACATGAATGGCATAAAATGGTGACATTTTGGTGGATATATGCATCAGGTTGTTATAAGCAAACTCAGCTTCCCACAACAATCCACCAATGAAGCATGCATGTGAGCTAAATAACAGCGAAGGTATTGTTTCAGTACTTCATTAACATGCTCTGTTTGTCAGTCTGATTCTGAATGGAAACTGGTGGAGAGATTGTATTTGATTTGTAAGGCTGTACACCATGTTTTCCATAATTTGGAGGTAAATGTGACCCTTGGTCTGATGTTATGGATCGAGGTAATCCATGTAATCGTACCACGTGATATAAGAGCATTTCTACCAGAGCAGCAGTCATTGGTAATCCCTTACCAAAAGCCACAAAGTGTGACATTTTAGACAGACGGTCCACAATTATCAGAATAGCGTATTTTCCTGGGTCTTTTGGTAAATTAGTCATGAAATCTAATGAAATGTCTTCCCAAACATGTGTCGGTGTTGGTAAAGGGAGTAAATAACCTTGTTTAGGTGAATGATCAGATTTAGCTCTTATACAGGTATCACAGGCCTGTACATAAGCAATGACATCTTTTTTCCAGCTGGGCCACCAAAAATTACAACTCACTAAGTCTAAGGTTTTGGTACAACCTGGATGACCTGCTAAGGGATGGGTGTGAGACCAGAGAAGTACATAAAGTAAACATCCATGAAATGGAAGTACATCAATCATAGATCTTTTTTTATCTTGTTGTTGCCAAAAATGTATTTTGTGTATGGGCATGATATTCATGATTTCAGTCAAAAATTGTCTGGACCTTGTTATTCCAATTATGTGGTCACAAGGTATCATGCGTCTTAACTCCTTTTGTTAGATGAATTTTGATGATTCTTCATAATGGGAGAGCTAGCTGCTTTCTTATTTGAATTACCAGGTCTGAAGGTCATATGAAAATCAAATTCTGCAGAAAAAAAGTCCATTGTAATTGTCGAGAAGTTAGAGATTTAGCACATCGTAAGACCTGTAAATTACGATGATCTGTGTACACTGTAATGGGATGATTAGCACCATTAAGATAACGTCTCCATTCTTTGAATGCTAGTCTTTTGACCAATAACTCCTTTTCTGCTATTGTATAGTTTTTCTCTTCCTGTACATACTTTTATGATCAAAATGCCACTGGATTAACATGATTAATAATGTCATTGTTTTGTGAAAGTACAGCTCCTATAGCTATGTCTGAAGCATCAGCTTTTAAACAGAATGGTTTTGAAAGGTCCGATGTTTGAGTACAGGAGCAGTCATAAAGGCTGTTTTTAGGTCCTGTAAAGCACTTTTAGTATCAGATCACCACTGAAATTTGCATCCTTTCTGTAACAATCTTGTTAAGGGCGTGGATCTGGCAGAGAAATTGTAGAAAAATCATCTGTAAAAATTGGTGAACCCTTAGAATTTCTGAATGTCCTATACAGATTTTGGTTCTGGAAAATGTTTAATCGCTTGTACTTTATGATCCGCCATAGTAATACCTTGAGGTGAAAGAATGAAACCCAGAAAATCAACTCTGTTGGCGTGGAACTCACATTTGAGTAATTTTCAGTAAAGACCATGTTTTGGTAAGGTTGTTAAGATGATTTTTACATGGAGTTCATGATCGGACAGTGAATTAGAATAGATAAGTACATCATCTATATAGACGATTACGAACCAGTCTAGGTATTCTTGTAAAACGTAATTTACAAAGAATTGAAATGCAGCTGGGGCGTTGCACAGCCTAAACTGCATTATGCAGTATTCAAATAGACCATACCAAGTTCAGAAGGCAGTCTTCCACTCATCTCCTGAAGGTACATGTACTGGGTGGTATGCCTATTAAGATCTAGCTTTGTATACACCTTGGATGTCCGAACTTGCTCAAGAAGTACTGAGATAAGGGGTAGAGGATACCGTTTTTTTTTTTACAGTTATGTTGTTTAATGCCCTATAATCAATACACACACCGGAGTTCGCCATTACTTTTTGGCACAAAGAAGATGGGGAAGGTGCTGGGGATTTGGAAGGCCTGATTAATCAGTTCTTCAGAAATGTATCCAAATAGGTAGGTAGATTTTCTACCTTTGTAAGGGAATATATTTTACTGCATGGTATTTTAGCTCCAGGTATTAACTATTTCACAATCATAGTCACAATGTGGTGGTAATGTTTCTGCACTTTTTTCACTGAAGACATCGTGAAAGGATTCGTACTGCGGGGGTAATTCAATATCTTGTTCCGCTGCTGTGGCTATGTATTGATAACCAGTTAGTGTCTTCATCCCTGTATCTGCTATATTGTCTTGAGAGCTTAACTGAGAAAGGCATTCCTGAAGGCACCAGTCAGATTTGAAGTTAATGCTTCTTTTGGGCCAATCAATAGTGGGGTTATGTTCTGTGAGCCATGGCATCCCCAGAATTACCCCAAACCAGGGTGCGACAATCAGGTCAAAGCGAATGTTTTCAGTATGTTTACTAACAGATGTGTAGCATTTCATGGTTATAGTAATAGTGGTATGCGTCATAAGACCTGATGTGAGTATTGTACCATCAATTTGACCATCGTTTGACCACCAAGGATCCGGTGTATCTATCTTGGTCCGATCACCTTGCGGTTCCATTTTTCTTGGAATACCATAGGGTGGATGGAAGCAAAAAAGGGAATCACGTAATGGAAACTGCCAGAAATTTTAGGAATATCAGCAGTGACTCCTTTGCGCCTTGGGCTGCCAGCCTTTCTATTACAGGCATGGACAGCGTACAGACCGCAGTTGGCCATTTTGAACAGGTTACCACTGAGGCCTTGAATGAACTGGCCCCAGTACAGACCCGCCGTCCAAGCCAGAAAGAGACCATCTGCCCCATGGTTCTCAGATTCCCTTAGACTCCTCAGGCAAGAAGTGAGGAGGAAGGAGAGGCTCTGGCATTCTAGTTGGGACCTTAAGAACAAGGAAGCCCACAAACTCCTTGTCAGGAAATATAAAGCTGAGATTGTGCAGGCCAAACAAGACTACTTTGTAGCCCTGACAACCTCGCTCTCCTCGCCGAAGGAGCTTTTTAAAATTGTTGATTCTTTAGTCAACTTACAAGCCCCTGACCCTGTTGTACCATCGCAAGATCTATGTGATAGGATTGCCTCCTTTTTCCACACCAAAATACAGGATATCCACCTGGCTCTTGAGGAACAAAGAGCTTGTATTAGTGTGCCCACGGCTCGGGTTGAGATGAATTTGACCACCACTGACATCTCCCCATTGTGCACTCTGGACTCCTTTCCCCCGCTGGCTCTGCAAGATCTGGAGATCTTGCTTAATAAGACCAAATCTGGTTCCCCCCTGGATACTTGCCCATTGAAAATCATCAAGCAGTGTAGGGAGACCTTCCTACCACCGCTGCTAGAAATAATGAATCTAGCCATGAGAGACGGTATCTTCCCTTCGGAGTGGAAGAACGCAGTAGTGAAACCCCTGCTAAAGAAGGCCTCCCTCGATCCGGAGGTCCTAAAAAACTTCCGTCCAATCTCGCTGCTTCCTGCTCCAGCGAAGATGCTTGAGGCACATCTTAACAAGCATCTCGCTGCCTTTGTGGAAAGCTCGGGCTGCTTGGACTCCTCCCAGCACGGATTCAGGAGGGAACACAGCACCGAGTCGGCCCTCACCATCGTGCTCGATAAGATCCGCACGACAGTGGACGGGGGCCAGACCACCCTCCTGGTCCTGCTAGATCTAACCGCGGCCTTCGACACCCTCTCCCCCTCAGTACTTACATCTCGCCTGAGGGATGTGGGGGTGAAGGACGCAGCTCTAGATCTATTGACTTCCTTCCTTGATGGGAGGGAACAAAGAGTCAAGCTGGGGGAGTTCCTATCTCCATCCCGACCAGTGCTATGTGGGGTCCCTCAAGGGTCGGCTCTTAGTCCGACCCTATTCAACATCTACGTGACCCCACTAGCCAGACTAATAAAAACTTTCGGGATGGAGGTAGTCTCTTATGCAGATGACACCCAAATACTCGTCTCTCTTTCCCATTCAGATGTGCAGACCGCCTCCAAGTTTAGAGCTTGTATGGAGGCGGTTGGTCATTGGATGATTCAGAACTCACTCAAACTGAATGGGGAGAAGAGTGAGGTGATGGTGTTTGGAGGGAAAGAAAACATCTGGTCAGCCAGTTGGTGGCCTGACTCGCTAGGAATGTGCCCTTCCCCCACAACATCTGCTAAGAATCTTGGGGTGATGATAGACCCTGCCCTGGACATGGGCAGACAGGTGAGTAGAACCATCTCCACCTGCTGGGGCTTAATTCACACCCTGCGAAGGATTAGGAAATACCTTTCTTTGCAGTCCAGAAAGCAAATAGCTGTCGCACTCATTGGCTCACGCCTGGACTACTGTAATGCGCTGTATGTGGGGCTAAACAGGAGCCTCCTGCAGCGCTTACAGGTAGTTCAGAATGCCACAGCCAGATTTGTTCTGGATGTTCCCAGACGCTCCTCGGCCACGTTGGCCAGGAAAACGCTGCACTGGCTACCGGTAGAACACCGAGCACGGTTCAAAGTCTTATGCATGACCTATAGAGCCATTGCAAAAAACAGCGACACGGGAGTTGGTTCCATCATCTCCCACTACATTCCTGGAAGGAACTTGCGTTCCTCCGGGAAATTACTCCTGACAGTTCCCCGCATACGAAGAGCCAAGTGGGGTGGCAGGGCCTTCTCCACCCTAGCTCCCAAATGGTGGAATGATCTTCCTCTGGATCTTAGGTCCCTACCTTCCCTACAGAAATTCCGTAGTGCCCTTAAAACTCGCCTCTTCTTGCAAGCCTATGTGTAAGGATGTATGTTTCAATTTTTTGTTGTATTGTTAGGCGCCTTGATACCTGCGGGTTATTGTTTTGCGCGTTATAAATTTTTATCATATAAAATCAAATCAAACAGCATGGACCGATTCTAGTTTATCTTTCTTAACGGTGGGAATTTGTAACTAGGAACAGAAGGTGGTATCAATAAAATTCACAGTGGCCCCGGAATCCACCATGACCACTACTTCCTTGTCTATAATACCTGGTACTAAGAAGAGTACGTTTAATGTTAGTTGTGGAGCCGAGATCTGTAGAGTGTTGGCTATGATTTGATCAGAGGAATCAAGGAATGTACTCGAGGAATCCCCCTGTTTGTTCCTCAAGCTTTTCAGTTCTCCTGTTTTTGAGAGGGTGTATCCATACTTTTCTGTACTTTGGGTCGAACTGGGCATTCTTTGACAAAATTACCTTTTTTTCACAATTTAGATACACACCCATTTTGTGTGGTGTATCCTTTTCTTCTTGAGTGAGTGGTTTTTGTAACCCACCAATTTCCATAGGCTCACTGTGGTCAGTACTAGGTTGACTGATTCTGCCCCTTGGACAAACAGATTGTTTAAAGTCTATTCTCCTTTTGTCTCCTTTTCTATCTGACAGGTGGTGATCTAACCTAAGGGTTAAAGCCAATAATTCTGTGCAATCACAGGGTTGAGGATCTATAGGAGCTATAAGATCTTTTAGGTCATCCTTAAGACCTTGATAAAAGAGGGCCGCTCTTTTATCTTCTGGACGATTTGTTTCCGAAATTAATCAATGGAATTGTGTCAAATAATGAATCAGATCTTTATTTCCTTGCCTGAGTTCCAAAAGTTCTTGATCTGCTGATCCAGTAATTGAATATCTATCGAAAACTCTTTCAAACTCTAACTTAAATGGCTGCCAATTGTAGAGCAATGGGTCATCTGAATTAACCAGGGGTACTACCCACACAACAGCGTTCCCACTTAGATATGAAATGAGGAATGCTATATGGGACTGTGCATCTGGGAAAGATGCTGGTTGTACCATGAAATGCAGTTGGATTTGTCTCAAAAAAGTTTGAAACTTTGTGGGTTCTCCTGCGAACCGTTCAGGAGATGCCAGAAGTATTGTGGAAGGCACAGTTACGGAGACTGAAGGCCCTTCAGGCAACCCCAACTGCTGAAGAGGGTGGCACTGGGCTGGCTGGGAGCTGCACCTGTATTTGAGCTACTCTACTAGCCAGTGTTGCTGTCTCTAATTGGACTGCAGTTAGGTCCTTCTGCATGTTTCAAAGTATTTTACATACATCCTCTAATGTGGTCATCATGGTGATACTGCTAGGGAGGATCAAAATCAGCGGGTGGATTATTCTGTCACAGTGTGTCTGGTTCCTCAGGAGCAGTACCCTCAAGAAGCCCACCTTCCGGCAGCCCTGACCCTGAGTAATATACACCAGAGAATGACGATTCTCCAATTATCATACAGAGAGAATCTTGATTTCCTTAAAGGCTACGGAGGTTAGCATTATGCAATATACTTTTATAAAATGCGTATTGGTGAATAAGTGAACTCATTATGATTATTAAGAATGAAACAAGATAAGGGCGCATTATTCAAGGTTTTTTTACTGATTAGTTTTTTATTTATTTGTTCGTGAATAATGCGCTCTTATCTTGTTTCTTTCTTGATAATCATAATGAGTTCTCTTATTCACCAATGCACATTTTTTCTCTTAAAACCAAGTACTTATTGTTTACTTGTGCACTTTATTTAGAATATCCTGAATCATATTAGTTTTATGCTTTTTTAGGCGCACGTCACTGTGATTTCTTCTACATGTGGCACATTAGTTCTCATGTGCACATTTCCATAATACAAAGATACAAGGCAGTCAGACCAAAAGTCTATGGAATTAGGAGCCGTTGTCTCCTACCTGAAAGAAGGCAGTCCTGGGTCAGTCCTCCATCATGGAACCAGCAGACAGGAATGGAGGACTTCACCCGCTCGTCGCCGCCAAATAAATATTCTACAGAAACGGATGGGTGAGGTTGTTTTTATAGAGGCTGCATGACGTAAGGCAGCCTTGGTGATATGCTGTGTATGGTTGTGAGTGTGATTCACAACGATCATACTACAGGGATTCTGTGGACTACAAAAAAGTCTGGATATGACACCACAGACTGGTGAGTTTGCGTACTTAGAACGCAACGGTACACAACAGTCAAGTGAGTTTGTGAGCTCTCATAGGGGATCATGACAGCTGGCCAGTGATTACGTTACTAAATCCTATATTGATTTGCTGAATTCACCCATTATTGATTGCAGGTTACCATGCTTTGCGGATGGATCATGTCTCAGAAACGATGAGGTTGCCCTAGTTGCTGATTATTCTGTGTTTACTGTGTATCAATTTGTGGAGAGTTACCATTTACCATTAGTGAAATCAGCTGAAGTCGTGGAGCCTGTTGCTGTCACATGAGTTTGTCTCATAGCTAAAGAAAATATTGCTACTCTATGCACATACCTATAGTATGAATTTGAAATGACACACCATTGGGGCTACTGTGGATGAATAAATGGAACTCCTATTAAGGAATTACAATATGCTCAAAAGCTTTTAAATGCTTAGCAGATACCTGAGAAGGTGGCAGTGGTAAAGTGTTGTGCACACCATCACCCTCATGATAATGTTTTGAGGGGCAAATCCTAGCTGATTTAGCTGCTAGAGATACTGCATTGTCTGAACTTTCTTTAATAAAAACAAAACTATTTCCTGTACCAATTTTAAAAGATTTGTTTCACTTGCAAGAGCAAGCTTCCGAAAAGAAAAAACAGTTGTAGATCAAGCAGCTATGTCAAATTGGGTGGAGAGATATCATTCGGCAACCTTGTGGTTGCACCACCATTTCTACTCCCCAAACTCGCCAGGTGGAATCATGGAGCAGTCCACATTGATAGATGCCTCTGTAACCCATTGGTATGAAACCTTCCTTTCTTTCATAGCCCATAGCCCAAACTAATGCCAATCCTGTACCATCTGCCTGTCATACAATGTCGGGAAAACGTTCAAGGTCACTTCCTTTGATCACCCTCCAATTCGTGCACATTTCTTCCCCCATTGTGTAACCTTTGCTACATCTGCTTTATCTCCCATCTAAATTGTATGGAATATTATTCTAACCCTGAGGTAAAGAATATTCGGTAGAAAATATAAGTGGTCCATAAATCAGCAAATGTAAATGTCAGGGCCAGGGAAGACAGCAAACAATCAACAACGGGATATCAGTTTTGGGGCATAGATATCAATAGACAATATATTGTTGAGAAAACCAAATACATGTTGTTGATTAAATAGTAACAGTAACCTGCTAAAGGCAGTATCTACTCGACTCAGGGTTTGCATGTCGAACATCTCTCCATTCTTAAATCCCAGCTTTGACCACATTGATCTACTTCAATAACAACAGGGTTTAAAATCTGGTATGCGAAAAAATTGAGGGCCATATTCACTATTATTGCATGTAAAGTGGCACTGCAAGGGAACTTGTGAAAGGGAAGAGCAGAAATGCTCCAAATGTAAAAAGATTTGGAGCATTTCATTAGCTGGTGCTGTGTGTGCTGCCTAGCGCCAATGCAAGCCCCCCTGCACTATAGTGCAAGGATGCCTGCGTTACAGGCAGGATTGTTTTTCGGCAGGATGGGCCACCTTCCTACACATAAACAAACCAAACATGCGTCTTTCTTTTTCTATGCGTGATGCAGAGAGCATCAAGCACAGAAAGAGGAAACACAGTGGCGTAACACAGACCCCGCAACCCTTGCGGTGCGGGGGGGGGGGGCAAGCCCCAGGGGCCCTCTCAGCACATTACTCTCGTGGGAGAGCTCTAGATTGAGTCTGGAGTGGCCCTCCACATATCCTTGCAGGGGGGGGGCCTCAAGTTTTGTTACACCAGTGAGGAAACAATGAGGAGAGAAACAGATTTGTGTCCTTGTTTCACCATTCTCTGTGAGGCATGCAGATTTGAAACAATCCCAAAGCAACAAAGCTTTGTAAATTTGGAATTGCGTCAAATCCATGGGAGGATACACAGAAACACCCATGCTCCACCCATGGAATGCTTACGAACTTGAAATGTAATGCAATGAGGCTTGAGCTGCATTACTTTGATTTTCTTTCCAAAGCCATGCAAGGTAGCACCAATTGCCCATGTGTGGCTTCATATATATTACTGAAGCCTTTGCGTTGTCCTTATGTTGCCTTGCGCGATGCAACGACAACGCAGACAAGGACAACGCAGACAATTGGTAAATCTGGGTCTGAATTCCTGCCTGCACTCACCAGGACGTGTGTTATTTGAAATATGACTGTAAGATTAATTTGTTCCCAGAACACTTTTACAGTACACTACTTTGCTTACTGAAATCCACTTAGTTATTTCTATTCACATCCCTTAATTGACATTCATTTAATTCAGGCGTCGGTCTATGCCAACTGCACTCTTCTATTTGTGGCAATTATTTTAAAACCAATCAATTGAACCGCATGGAGAGCAGTGAAGGGACACTTAAAAATCCCCACTCCACTGTCCTCCGAACAGTGATGGGAGTTACGTACAGCCTACCTCTAGAGGGTTCCCATAATGAACATGCTGCAATCAAACATTGTGGAAGTCATTTAGAAAGCATTATTAGCAATATTTACAAGTCAATTGAGTTAGTGCATTCTAAATAAAACTAGTCCAGGCTAGCAATTCAACTGCAGTTTGCATTATCAGGTTTGGGAACGATATTGCTCTGTGCTAAAGTTACTACCTTCCTAGTGAAATACGCAAATGAGTTAATGCACCTGCTACATGCATTTGCATGCAAGCTGCAGGTCATTGGTTCAAGTACACGGTTACCGACTTAGTCTAATTTTTGGTGACTGATAAAATCAGCTACCATTCTCACAATATAATGTGTAGCACTTTGCAACAACTACATAAATAATTCTTATCCACAAAAAATATCAATATTACTGACATACATGGGCCAAGTCGTCAGTACGCAAAACACTGAGCCAAGGTAGGTTTAGCATAAGCACTGAGCTTTTAATCATATTTCATCAATTAGATGTGGCTTTAATGTATGTATTTGAAAATGCAGAGCATCAAAACAAGTATCGCAGGCTCAAACCATTTGCAACGAATAGGGGGTCGAAATGGTGTCCCAAATTGAAGAGAGTGAGAATATCTTTGAACAAATGTGGCTCAATAGAGCATTTATCAGCATAGTGGTTGATAAATAGTGAATGCTTATGAGTGGAACAACATTTTTGAACCCGAGTATCCGAGTCCTTCAAGAATTCCATTCAGCCTCCCAGTGCATGCCCGCTGACCTCTAACATCTGGTGAAGGTTCAGCTCTACACACATGACTTTTTAACTTTTAAGGTAGACCACAATTACTTGATGCTGGAAACACACTAGTGGCAAAAATACAATTTTTGCATGTGGGCTGCAGTATACATCTATACTTTCTATAAGAGTGCCTTTAAAAACAAGGCTTCAGGCCTATCATTTTAGACTGACTGGCTGAAACACAAGCACTTCGACATGTAGAAAAGCTTACTTTAACACTTTAGCTAAGTTACCCCTAAATGTGCCTAGAAGCCCATAAGGCTGGGTGCTTAGTGTACAACAGTAGGAAATAAATGTCGAGAATAGTAACAAGCTACTACGTGTTATATCACTGTTTACCCCACTGTTTCGTTTTGTATTTAAAAGCATTTTAAAATCTATTTTCCCATCAGTCATGGTAAAGGAAATGTACAGAAATAATCTAAGCAATATTTCAATATTTATCAATGTAAGGAAATTGGCTTTTTGCAGGTTTGCCACCACTTTTGGCCCTCATTTGAACTACTAGCTGCAAAAGATATGGTTAACTGAATTTTCCCAATTGGCAAGTTCAGACTTACTTGTACATCCTAAGTATCTAGTACCCAGGGCATGTAAGGCCCAGTGTCCACACAGGGCTGCAGCACCGGTTGTGCCACCTTGTGCCACCATGAGTGTGACCATTACCATTAAAGGCAAAGCCACCACTACCCTTAAAAGTACATTTAGGAATTCCCTACGGAAGGCCTATAGAAGGACCTCAGAAGGATAACTTTTTTCTACTTCTGGTTTCAATAAGGTTTCAATAAGAAAGACTTGTGCATTAGCAATCCCAAGAAGTTGTTTAAAGTTACCGGTGCCTTTTTACACATATAATTAAACAAACAACCCTCAAATCCTTCATTTTTCCAATTCCAGCACCCTGTCCTTCATCCACAATGTTCTGCCCTCCTCCTGTAAGGCTGAATGCAGTGAATAATGTGACTGTATTGTCTCCAGCAGTTACCTTGCAGCATAGGCATAACTTCTTCTTTGACCTTTGATGGCGTCAAGCAACCAGTGCCGAATGGCACAGCCTGCATTTACAAAAGTGAGCATGTGCCCTGCTCAGCCATTCTGTGTGCCCACAATGAGGCCTTCGCATTGCCCCTTTAGGTGCATCAGTAGATTCGGCTGCTCGCAGCCTGACTCCTGCAGCTGAGGGATTTGAACCGAACTAATGGCAAGCTCCCATTGCTTTAGGAGCTGTTGCATCTCTAGTAGGAAGTGGTGTTGGAACAATTTTTAGACTGTTGGTACTGCCATCAATGTTACATCACTGAACTCGTAGGGATTCTGAAACATCCAAGCATCACACAAAAAACAAGAGCTGCAAAGGAGCCACGACAGTGTAACAGGAGAGTGGTAATAGTGTAGTGTGTAGCTGTTGCTGCATTTATGAGCACACCATCGCAAATATTGTACTGAAGCATGGCGTGGTAGCCATAGTCATTTAGAGACAGCACATTCTCCATTTTTTGACTACTAAATTTGCAGAAACATAATTAACTGATAAAACTATATAGCACTAAAACGATAATGTGTGGAAACTGGATTTCAGTGAATATTCGTCATTTGTCTTGATTTATTTTAACCCTATTAAATGTTTTGTTTC
Source organism: Lissotriton vulgaris (assembly GCF_964263255.1). Taxonomy (NCBI): domain Eukaryota; kingdom Metazoa; phylum Chordata; class Amphibia; order Caudata; family Salamandridae; genus Lissotriton; species Lissotriton vulgaris. The sequence continues at coordinate 656,926,739 of NC_141689.1, forward strand.
CATCACAAAAAAATATTCATTTGTTCTATCCTGTTTACTTATTTTAAAATATTTGTACAGTTCCTTATAGGCATTTAAGTGTGGTTTTGTCTGGCGGAAAAGGAAATCCTATGGGCTTTCTTTTCACACCAACAAGGTTTTCACGTAGTTCACGTTACAAAACACTCACACTTTGCAGAATGTGAACGAATATTAAACTCTGGTCTACATTATGAAGAATAAGCAGCAACATGTCAGAAGACTAGACTGACTTTTGACCACTGTCTTTGAATGCACAGCAAAAGTGGCACGAAAAAAATCATGTTTGGAACTTCAGCAAGTTTTTTCAGGTAGCCTCTCAGGGCTCCCCTGTCCCACATCTGTGCTGCACCACTGGTTGATACGCCCCTAGTTACAGGTTCATTTTCCGAGTATAAATCAAATCTTAAATCCAAGAGTCCTTCTTTATTGAACAGCCCAAACCTAATCACGTTAGTAATTGCTCAGCACCGCGAAATACTAAGAGATGCCAGATCTGGTGGGTTAGTGGATTAATGTTTCCACTTTGGGGACCTGTTTTTGCCCTCATGGTCACAGCTTCAAATGTGGCGTGTCCACTCAGCCTTTCATCCTCCTGAGGTCGATAAAACGAGAACCACTGAGTTGGGAACCAATACACATCTGTTATTCAGTGGCAAGATACCCTTGGGGGAACGTGCACTTTACAAATACACATCCTATTATAAGTACTGACACCAACGTATTTGCGTGTCAGCAGTTTGTGGTATGTATGAACTAGATACATCATGTCAGTGGGCCATCAGCTATGGATGACGTAGAATGAGCTCTGATTGGGAACACGGTCAGTAAGAATTGGAAAGAATATGTATTTATTGATCTAGACATTTTATCAAGGGTGTCTTTGAAAATCACATCTCAAACAATCATATAATGCAAGAGACGGAATGGACTTTACTACTCATTGAGTTAGATGTTTTATGGCGGCAATTAAGTTAGTGTAGGCTCTCTTTGCTGTGGGCTAGAGAGCCAAGCAAAAATGTCATTTCAAGGATAGGGATTTGTAATCTTTCATTCAAAGATCGCCCCTTTTTTTTTAGCTCACTCTGCACTCTGTGCGAGCACAAACCTTATTTTCTTTCATACAAATCACACGTTGCTACTCCTCTTATTTTAAAAGGCTATTTGGGCAAATTGAGATTTATTTGACTACAACTCTGTCCTTTGACCGTACACAAAAGAAATGCTTTATCTGCAATGGAAAGATGAGCTTTGGACCCGAAAGGACTTCAGATGTGCACCGTGTGCATATTTACTGAAGTATAATAACAGTATGCAGCAGCCTTAGACCAAAAGGGTGATGCAATGGAAGGCCTCAATCCTAGATCTGTTGCAATGAGAAAATGCTGGCACATATTTTTCTTGTCTGAAACGAGAGTTAGTTGGTGAATATGCGTATATGTAAAGATTGCATGTGGCTGTTGGTGTTCAATTTTGGCCTCAGTCCACTTTGGGAGCTTGTTGTTAGTAGGGCAGGCTTGTTATATACCTTGCGAGGGATCAGAGCTTAGTTTGGAAAAGAAATAAGTGCCAGGGTCCAAAGTTTTGCCGAGAAGGCTACACTTCTAAAATCTGAGGCAACCAAGGCAAGGCTGCATTTTGCCTATGAGGAGGTCTGTGAGGCAATGCAAGCGCTCCCTTCAAACAAGGCTTCCGGATGGAGTCGCGATTGATGCTTTTAAATCTAATGTAGCACTCTGGTCCCCCGTGATCACACTATACCCTAATGAGGTTACTAGAAAGTCTATACCCACGATGTGGTCTCACTAGATGATAGTAGCTGTCTTAAAAAAGAGTAATCGTGCAGATACTAACTGAAACCTATTTCTTTGATCTGTTCTGTGGTCAAGGTTTTTGGCTGTGTATTTTTGAATAGTTTAATGGATTGGGCTTGTTAAAATAGAGTCTTATCTGATGGTAAATATGGGCTTTGGCCTGGCTTAGGGACGGTTGATCAATGTCTCAATCTTTATCTTGTCAACAATGTGAGAAGTTAGCCTGGCATATGATGTCCACTAGTTCTAGTGGGCACCTTGCACCAGTCTCATCGACCCTTATTGATGAAGGTTGTAAAGTCAACCTTATAGAAAGCTATACTAGTGGTAGCATGAACCAGCAGTCTTCAGGCTAAGACTTCAGAAGGCGAGTTAAGTAAGCATGGGCGAATTTTGCGAATCTGGCGTTCGCGAATTTACGTATTTGCGAACTCACAATCCGCAAAATCCGCGAATTCTCGCGAATTTGCGGATTTTTTTTGTGTGTTCGCAAGGGTTTCTGCAAGTTCGCGAGGGTTTTGTACCAGTTCGCAATTCCGAACTTACTTGTCGGCTCGCGACTATGTTGTTTCTACGTCTGGTTCATCATCACAGGTTCCCAGCACCCTCTGTTTCACCACTGCCACCCTCTGTTTCACCCATGCCACCCTCTGGTACATCAATGCCACCCTCTGGTTCATCATCACTGTAGATTATGGGGGGGAAAAGCAAGCACACCTGCCCTGCTTCAACTGACATGAATTAATTTGGGGTTGATTTATTAATGTGTCACTGTTTTAAAATTCCAGTCTGGCACCTGCTTCCTTATCTGTAATTTGCTTTCTGTTGCAGTGCAATTTTTTTTCCAGGACCTTTGTGGCCTACTTGTAGCTAATTTATGAGCCTGCTGTGAGGGTCAGAGCAGGGTCATACAATTGTTGCAACTAGCAACTGAACTCTGGAGGGGCCCCAGTCAGGAAGCACTACAGGGAATGGTTACTAATGATGAGTTTGAAGTTGAACTTTTGCACCTGCTGAGTGCTTTCAGTTTTGCAAAACTCGTTTTTCTGCAAAACAGCAACTGTAATGCCCCAAACAAACATAGGCAACTGAACTCTGGAGGGGCCCCTCAGGAAGTACTACAGGGAATGGTTACTAATGATGAGTGAACTTTTGCACCTGCTGAGTGCTTTCAGTTATGCAAAACTCGTTTTTCTGCAGAACAGCAACTGTAATGCCCCAAACAAACTTACTTGTGAAAGTTGATTTCTAATCCAAAAGTGATCCAAAGAAAGTCAAAAGGCCTCAAATCCAAAAAGTGCAGGCAAATGTCAACCTGAGGAGTTATTCTGATAAAAATCATCATTTTCAGAAGGTCTATGCTGCTTGGTAGTGGATTTCTTGTGCAGAATTGCAAATTTTGTAATTTTGTGAGTGCGAGATTGTTGCTGCCCGCCGCACCTACATGTTCGCAATTGCGAACTCTCGCGATGCGTCGCCAAACTTCCGCGGGATCCCGCAGCAAGATCCAAAATGGCACAGCACTCGCAAAATATCGAGAAAAACAACTCGAGAAACGCTGAATGACGGTAAGTGAACGCCGCACGCCGCAACATTGTATCACCAAGAAAAAAAAATCCGCTGCGTGCGAAGTTGCGGATTTTCGGTAAATTCGCGCAGCGTTTGCGGATTGCGAATTTACCGAAAATCCGCAAAATCCGTGAGCGGAACGGATTTTCCGCCCATGCTTAGAGTTAAGCAAGTTGTTTTACCATATATAATCTCTTGAATACTTAATGAAAGGACACCACACAATGTTTAGATCAAATATACATATAGTTAATCTAAACACAACCCCTCTGCACTGTTATGAGGTCAGAGGTCAAAATACAATACAAGTCACACAGTTAATATATGATAAGTTGCACAGTATACGTTATGCATTAGGGGCCTCAAAAATCATATACTAAGAAAGTGGCATAAGCACCATGTGAGAGTTAGAAAGCAGGACTAGGGCCTGTAGAATTACTGGGGCTACAGTAAACAACCCAAGGTTAGGAAGTAGGAGACCCACGGGAGTCACGTGCAGTGTCTAAACACAGGTGCGGGTTCCCATTGACTTTCTATGGAGTTTGTAAAAGATACAAAGTTACAATTTAAGGACACTTCCGGATGGACTAGGATGGAACCCTTTCAATCTACGACACGTCGAAAGTCAAGACCCACGGGAGCACCAGAGTACTCATGTTACCTCACCCAGGGAAGCCGGGTGCATAGGTGTCTTTTCGTGTCGGATTTTGTCGTCGTTTTCTATGGAGAACTGCGAAGAAGTGCTGCAGGCGACCAGAGGGAAAGTGTCCGGGTGGATCCAAGGGTGGAACGGTGATGTGAAGAACCTGAAAGCAGAGGGGACAGAGTCTGGGTCACTAGCCAGTGACCAGGAAGGAACCAGGAAGGAACCAGGCGATGTCGCGTGCTTGAAGGTGAAGAAGGTGAGTTTGTCTCTTCAGCCACGAGGTCCAGGAGGCATCGACAATGACCAGGCACTGGATTCGAGCTGTCCCACAATGGATCTAGATGACTGCGTTGTAGGTATCCGGATTGGACCCAACAAGCCTTGGCAACGGCAACCCATGCAGGATGTCAAAAATTGGCTCTGTTGCAGACCAGCAAGGTCTGTGGCGCTTTTCCTTTTCAGGAAAGCTGGAGCAAGCCTGGAGCAACCAGGAAAGCAAAGTAAATTTAAGATGGCATCTTCAGGGGGGCTCACTAGGCAATCAGAAGGAACTGGGAAGATGCATCAAGCTCAAATACAAATGCAGGGCCCACGGGACACTCGCGGAGTGTGGGGGCCTGAGCTTCAGTGCAAATGGTGCATAGGGCTGGGGCTTCTCGTACCCCAATGCACAACTTACTGAGGCTTCAGGAAAGGAGGGCAGGTTTCAAAATGCAGGATGTCCAAGATGTCTGGACCCATTTTTCTTTTTTTTTTTTTTGTTTAAAAATTTTTTATTTTCTCCCATTTTTTTCCGTAGATTACAATACAGTATATACAGTACAGAATTTTCTTACAATTATACAGTCATATATATTATCACCATACAATCAATGCCATGGAAAAAGGAAAGAACCCAAGATTTAAAGGCAAACACCACAATAATTCAAAACAAAACAGTGAGCACAAAACCCAATTCATGTCTTGGTGTTCTTCCACTCTTCTATAGGGCGCCATATCTTTCCCCCCAATATTCTTGCCCTTTTGCCTTTCCTATCATAAATGGCTTTCTCCAAATTATATATATGCAGTAATCTCGCCATCCAGATACGAAATAGTGGTGCAGATTTGTCCTTCCAAGCTTTCGCAATAATTAGTCTATACACTGCTGTGGCCAGAAATACGAATTCGGGGTAGTTATTATTATCGCTTATGCTAATTCCTAGTATTATCAGCTCGTCTGTAAGTTTCACCTTCAATCTTAAGGATTTCTCCAAGAACTCCTCTATTGCAATTTTTAACGTATATAGCTGAGGACACTGACAGAACATGTGCGTGATATTAGCATTTGTTGCGTCGCACCGTGGACAAGTTATACCAGTGTTACCCCCCCATTGTGCTATTCTGGCTGGTGTGTGATATAATGAAAATATAGTTTTATAATGTTGTGTTTGCAGTGTAGCAGAACAAAGTATAGTTCTCCCCAGGTCTAGGGAGGCTTGCAAAGCTTCCGGGTGAGCCCCAACTTGCTCGGTCCATTTCTTGCTAAATTTTTCCCTGTCATCGGTTTTATACTCCTGTAATTCTATGTACAATTGTCCAATTGAGCCCCGTAGACTGCTCCCTAGGTATTCCATAATCCTGCAACTTGACATACCAACTGGTCCCCCCTTTTTTAGATGAAAGTAGCTTCTTATTTGTAGGTATTTAAAGAAATTGTTTCCGGGTATTTCAAATCTATGTTGAATATCCTGAAATTCCAGGAAATCCCCTTCCCCATCCATCAAATCACCTATTTTCTTAACCCCTTTGTCATACCAGATTTTCATTGTGTTATCCCAGAAAATTTCTGTCGGTAAATCAACATTTCGGTATAGCCTCACATATCTGTTAAATCTGCCTAGCCCTGTTCTTTTCATAATAACCCTCCAAATTTTATATACTGCCTCTAAGGTCTTAAATCTAGTATGCTTGAAATACATAAACTCTACTGTATTAACCAAAGCATTCTCAGCCCTTTCTCCTAATAATGCTTTATAAGTATTCTCTATACCTATCCCTTCCTCGTGAAAAGATCCACCACCTAGTAGCGCTTTAGAGTACTGCAGTACTGCAGCCCAATAATAAAATCTGAAATCTGGTGCCCCCCAACCTCCCTTTTCCCGTGATAGTGTCAGGAATCTGTATGCTCTTCGTGTCTTGCCTTGTGCCCATATTAACCTATTCAGTGTTGCTTCTATTTTATTGAACCATATCCCGTCGAACAGTAAAGGAATCGCCCTAAAGAAATATAGAAATTTGGGGAATGTGACCATTTTAATAAAGTTAATACGTCCCATTAAAGTCAGATGTAAATTATTGACCCTCTCCAAATTTCTCCTCACTTTCCCTAATAATGGCCCCATATTTATTTCCACCAGCTTCCCTAGATCGGCCGTCACTTTCACTCCCAAGTATGTAGCTTCTTGAACTACTCTACTATCACTAAAGGTGGTATACTTATTCTGCACTATCTGCGTTTTCCCTTTGTTTATTAAGTATCCTGAGAATATACCAAATTTCCTTGCCTCATCTTCAATTTCGATCAGCGCTTGCGCTGGCTCTGGAGTGACAATCGCTACATCGTCTGCGTAGGCAAATAGTTTATAATCTTCCCCATGCAGTGTGACAGGTCTAATCCTACAGTTCACTGTTAACCTTCTCAGATAGGGGTCCAAATAAATAGCAAACAGCAACGGAGAGGCTGGACACCCCTGTCTTGTTCCCCTCCCAATCTGTACTGTTTTTGAAAAGGCTTTATTTATTCTTATTCTAGCTGTAGGTTGTTTGTATAGAGCCTGGATTGCTGTCATAAATCCTTTACCTATTCCCACCCACTCCATCGCTTTCCATAGGTAGGCCCAGGAGACCCTGTCAAAGGCCTTCTCGGCATCTAAAAAGATTGCTGCAACTGGGTCTCCCAAGGCCTCTGCTGCATCCAGGACAGTGATCATTTGTCTGGTATGTTGGGTAGTCCCTTTACCAGGTATGAACCCATGTTGTTCAGGGGATACCATTTTCTCAATTACCTTACTCAATCTATTAGCAAGGGCCTTAGCATATATCTTCACATCGGCATTGAGTAGAGTGATTGGTCTATATGACCCTGGTTCTGTTGGTGGTTTATCCTTCTTTAATATCACAATGATGTCTGCCCCCGACCATGACTTTGGAACAAACCTACCGCCCTGTGCCAGACAACATATCGTCCACAAATCTATGCCTATGATGTCCCAGAAGGTCTTATAAAACTCGACAGGTATCTGATCCTGTCCTGTTGCTTTACCTGCTGGGAGGTCGGAGACAGCATCCCCAATCTCCTGAAGAGTCAACGCCTCGTCTAGTTTATCTCTCTGCTCTATACTAAATTCTGACTGTGGTCTTGGAATTAGGTAGGCCATACTTTCTTCCTCAAGCTCAGACTCGCCCATATTTTTGTCTTTCTCATATAATATCTCGTAGTACCTCCTAAATACCTCCTGTACCTCCTCAACCTTATTCACAATAACCCCAGTGTTATCCCTAATTTCTTTTATTTCCCCTGCTGCCATTGATTGTCTTGTTCTTATTGCCAGGAGATGTCCTACTCTTTAATTTTATTCGTAACACAGCTCTTTTTTAGCTAAGTAGTTCCTAGCTAGCTTCTGCGCTAGCGAGACCCCCGTTTCTGCCTTTTGAGTTTCCAATTCAAGTAATATTGATTCAAAAGGTTCCCTCTTACTAATTGCCTCTACCAAAGCCTCTTCTATTGTTGCAAGGATTCTAATCTCTTCCTCTGTTTTCTCCTTCTCTCTTCTATTTCTAGCGATTGTGTAACTTAGTGTCTCCCCCCTTATACCTGCCTTGAAGCTATCCCATACTACATCTGCCGATGTGGAGTACCTGTTAATATCCCAGAAATTCCTTATCCAAACTTTCATGCGACTAATGTAATCCTCCTCTTTTAATAGCCCTCTTTCGAACGTCCAGGTAGTATTTACTCTCTCTTTAGCTTGGGCAGTTCTTATACTTAAAACCAGGGGGTTGTGATCCGACACAATCCTAGGGAGTCGATCTATACTAGAGATGCCAACAAGAGAGCTAGAAATAAGAAAATAGTCAAGTCTAGCTAACGACTTATGTGGCGCAGAATAGAATGTGCTACCTGACCCCGTTGGATTTTTTTCGACCCACATATCACTTAATGCATTGTGTCTAGCAAGGTTTTGTAGTGATCTGTGTACCTTTTTCTTCCTCCCCGTGTAACTCTCCCCCTGCTTCTCAAGCAAGCCATTTAACCCATTGATGTTAAAATCGCCGCAGCAAATCACCGGCTCTGGCCATATAGCTAATTCTCTATCCGCAAATTCGAAAACATCCGGATCATCATCATTTGAGCCGTACACAGAGAAAATCGTAAATCGATGTGCATTTGTTTCCAATTCAATCATCACCCACCTCCCTTCACTGTCTTCCTTTTTCCTTTTGACAATTGTGCAACCTTTCCTTGCCAACACTGCAACCCCCCTGCACCTTTCTATTTGGCCTGTGTAAGCTATAACATCATATCCCATTTGCTCCAACAAATAAATCTCATTAACGGCTATGTGTGTTTCTTGCAGACAGACAATGTCAATTTTCCAGAATCGCAGTAGAGCTCCCAGTTTTTGTCTTTTATCTCTATTATTCAGACCACATATATTCAGCGTAATTATCTTAGTTTCCATCTACCTTATTTTTCCTTCCCCTTCCTTTTTCCCACCTTAACACTCTCATTACTTCCACATTTTCCTCTTAACAACATAATGACTTTTATTAATCTGTACTGTATTTTTGTTCCAGACCCAAAACGTGCCCCCCCACCACCCTCCCCTTCTGTACCCCCCCTCCCCTGCAGCACCCTCCCCCCCCCTGTGACAGGCAAATAGGTCAGAGCTGACCTATGCGTGCCCACTGTGCGTTGTAGCGTCGCCCCCTCTCCTCCCCTACCCTACCGTCAAGAAAAAAACCAATCCCAAAAACAACTCCTAATCACAATAGCTATTGTTTTCCGTTTTCCCCGTTTTACTGGGCAGTGCTGTTTCTCCCTCGTTGCACTTCCTCAACTTTTCTTTTCCCCTTATTTTCGTTTTTTTTTTTTTTTTGTTTTTTTTTTTTTACCTTTTTAGCCTTCTGCCCCATCCTATTCTCATATATCTACTTGAGACTACTATCTACTAGCTCCACCTTTGCCCTTCATCTCTTTCAATTCTTCTAGATATTCTCCAGCCTTGATCTCTGAAAAGAACATTCTGACTCTGCCCCCAACAATGACCTTTAATTTTGCCGGAAACATCAGATAGGCTTCAGCGCCTTGACTCTGAAAAGCAGCAATCATTTGCCTTAATCTCCACCTCCTTTCCACAGTAGCGTGGCAAAAGTCCGGTCTCGCAAAAAATGTCGTACCATCCACCGTCTTTTTAGAGTCGGGTCTGGCCTTATCCATCAGTTCTTGTCTCGCCAGAAAATTCCCGAAGAACACTAGCATCGCTCTTGGAAGTGAACCGTCCCCTCTTTTTTTCCCCTTTGTCGTAAGCGGAAACCTATGTGCTCTTTGCACCTCTTGTTCCCATTGCCATGGGGTCTCCGGGAAGGCTCCTTTTAGCAACTTTATCACAAAGCCTCTGGGGTCTTGGCCCTCTGACCCTTCTTCTATTCCAAGAAGGCGTGCGTTATTTCGCCTCTGGCGATTTTCCAAATCCTCGACCTTCCATTGCAAATCCTCCACCGTTTTTGATTGCTCTTCTCTGTTAGTCTGCCAGTCTGTCACTTCCTCCTCAATCCTGCCAGTCCTTTCTTCCACTTCGGTAACTCTATCACTCACTTCCTCATATTTTTTATTTATTCTCCTAATGGAGGCTTGAATTTTTTTCGTATCGTGCCTGGCTCTTCTACTCTCTGCCCTGGCTTCCATTTGGATTTGTTTTAGCGTTGTAAATATTAAGTCTAGTTTCCCATCATCATTCTGGGGGTCTTGCCCATCCTCTTTGTAGAGATTTGAAGTAGCGGAATAGTCCCACATCAATTTTTTATGAGAACTCTTGTGCGTTGTTGTGGGGGAGCCTGTTCTCCTGTTAGATGGCCTACGTTTTTTCTGTGTGTCTTTTTCTCTGGAGCCCCCTGTATCATCAGTACTGGAGAATGAGTCTCCCGTTTCTCCCTCCTCCTCACTGCTGGTGACAGTGGAATCTGATTCTTCGGGAACAGAGAAGAATTCTCTGTCCCCCTCTGCTCCCTCTGTGCTCTCTATGTCCTCCGTGTATCCACCACCCAGTTGCTCCTTTTGCCCTTGCAGTAATCCTGCCTCCACCTCTTGAAGCGCTTCTAGTAGCGGGTCTGTGTTTAATACTTTATTTTCCCTCGCCTCTTTTGTCGCTCTCACCTCATTCTCCGTGATCGTCCGCCCAGCCTCCTCTCCAGCAGTAACCGTCTCGTTTGCAGCTTGTTCCGCGGTAAGCGTGAGCTCTGCCTGCTCCGCTCGCGACCGTTGCCTAGCAACGCCTATGCTTGCGTCCACGAGGACGCTGCCTCCAGGTCCGCCCGCCGGAGGGTTTTCTGTACCCAAAGCAGACTCTGCGTCCTCCGTTAGGGCTGGTGGGGGTACCTTGTTGCTGAAGATCTCGCTTACCGAGGGCTGACGGAGGGATAGATCGCCCTTCTTCCTCTCCGTGGTGAGTTTCCCCGCTTGACCAGTCTGCATGCAGTGATCGCTGCTGCGCGTGTCATCATTTGCATTCAGCAACTTGCCTCTGTCTTTCTTGGCAGCCTTGTCGATTTTACGCTGCTGTGCCTTGGCCGCCGTTGAGATCATGGGTGTGGAGCGTTTACTGGGTGGGGGCATCTTGGTCTTCGGGATTGTGCCGGTCCTTCCCGGATCTTTCTGGGCTATCTCTTTTACCGGTCCGCTGATAGTAGCCACAGTTTGTTTTTCTTTTGCCCGATTGGCCATTTTAGGAGTACAGGCCTTTCGGAGCTCCTTAAGGAGTGATTTCCAATGCAGTAAGCTTTTTTTAAGGAAGTGTAAAATCCCACTATTCTCTTCCAGCGACTGCCGGTGTAGCCACCGCTGCATACTTCTTCCTGCAGCCGATCAGGATTTTGTTACCTCCATGGGTCAGAGAGGGGTCTAGATGCGACTTGCACCTACAGCGCTACAGCGGCCATCTTGTCTGGACCCATTTTTCTCGTGTCCGCCACGGGTCTCAACTTTGCTGTGGATGTGGGTAGGGTTCAGAGAAGTCTGGAAATCCAGTTTTTGTGTCGCAGAGTCTTCGGGTTCCAACTGGAGCCTTGAAACTGCAGACCGGCAAAGAGGCTGTAGGTGCCTGTTTGCACAGGGTGGTCACTCATTGACCACAAGGGAGATGTCTTCCATCTTCCAGTTAGAATGGAATGTCGAAGGTCCAAGATATGTCTTTCAAAGATTCGTCCAGGATAATCTATGTGTCTATATATAAAGGTAGATATAGGTATACTATATCTAAGTAAGGGGTGATTACACCACCTTACCCAGGCTGTGTGAACAGACCTGTGGTGTCAGTTTGGAAGGCAAACCAGGGGTGGCACAATACATGCTGCAGCCCCTGGTAGGCCTAGGGTACACCTATGCCCTGGGTACCTATGGTACACTATACAGGGGCTCACAAGAGTGACCCAGTAACCAATCTGGTATGTATTTAATGTACATGATGTCAATTCAGAGAGAGAACAGCTAGGCTGTGGGTCTAATTAGCAGGCCCACATCCACACGAAAGTCAAAAAACCAGAGAGTCACATTAAAAAGTGGGGGTGACCAATCGAAGCAGACCCTACTCTCCTACAAACAACAAATAAACAGTGGTCAAGCAAGGGGCCCTATGTTTGCCATTTATGGACCTGAGTAGCGTATTTGGAAGAATTAGTAAGATATATGGTTGGATATAGACCAATGTGAAAATATCTACATTCAGCATTTCTCAAAATGTGAATCTGATACATTTAAGTAGAAAAGTACTGAGATACTAAATACACCAGTGAGACAGTGGTAGAGAGGCATGCAAATAGCTCTTATGGTGTGTTTTGGGATTTACAGTGTTGAGACACTCTATGTACTTCTACACTTGAGTAATGGAGTAATGGAGAAGTGTGGCTCAGGGGTTAGAGGCGGCAGACCCGGAAGCTGAGATCTGCCCTGGACCAGGGTTCAATTCCCTGCCTCGGCGGGTCTTGGGCTAAAAATTCAACGGACTCGATAATTCTTGCTCCGGTGCCTTCTTGACTCACGGGTTCACACTCTGCGACTCTGGGCAATAGCTTGCTTAATCTCCACAACGGCCCTTCGCGGCGGGATGCCTGGCTTTCTCCTTGTGGATACCCTGCCGGGGTTATCTCACAGGGGAATACCAGGACGGGTTCCCTAAGCAAGCGCCGGGACACCACTGCGGGTAGCTGTGCGCTATATAAGCTCAAATACATTTACATTTACATAATGCAGCGCAGAGCCCCAAGCCATTTGGCTGTGCCGTGCCTCATTATTTTCAATGCACAGAGATGCATTTTATTTTCAACAAAATAATGGATCCCTGTGCTCTTCCTTGCGCTGGTCACAACTGGCTATCATGCTCCAATGGAGGCACCCTTGCAGCATTGTGCCAGGATGCCTGTGTTGCAGGGATTATTGTTTTTGTACAGGAAGGCACATCTTCCTGCACAAAAACAAGCACAAGAAGTGTTTTCCCCTTTCTATGTGTGTAGCAGAATGCAGTACACATAGAAAGAGGTAAAAGGGGAGAAATAAAAGTATTTATCCTTGTTGTGCCTTGTTGTAACGAATTTCGGAAGGCAATGTTAAAATACAACTTGTGTTTGCCCACATGGGCTATATTCCTATTTGATAATGTTTTGCGCGATGTGTATGACACATAGTTGGAAGAACTGAGTTTATATGAATAATAGGACTGCCCACAGGGGCGCTACCTGTTTAACTTTCACAATGTAATTGGTTGATTATGAGCATTGTTGATAAGTTCTTCAGCCAGTTGTTTTTGCGCAGCATACACCAGCTGATGTTCAAACTAAGTTGTGCCTTTTTGTAATTACACACATGAATTTATAGCGATATGCCATTCATTTAATTTAACCATGTTCACGAACAATGAATTGTATTTAGAGGAAACATTCCGTAGCTACCGCTTTGTTTACTTAAATCGCGGCAGTCTTTTGTTTATGTTTATTTGTCACATGTTGTTTATATTACTCCAATGAAATTCACACAACTTGACTCGTGAGCAAGGGAGACTATCCCGAAACGCGTTGAGTTAATCTGTTGCCGTTTTTGCTAAAATAAAACCTTTGGATGCACTTGGGCTCGTGTTTTTCATACCTGGAGGAGTGTGTGGAAATACGAAGTAATTGCAGGGCTCCCCACCCAGCACGAGCCCACATCGTGAGAGGTCGGGTCAAGGCGACGTTTCAGCGTTTGCAGAAACCAAATGATTTGATATATATATATATATATATTTTTTTTTTTTCAAAGCAAACGTCCCTTACTGGAGGAGGAGCGGCCGGCCAGCTGGTGCAGGTGACGAGTCAAGGACAAGACTCGTGAATTATTTCCGAGCAATTTCAAAAAAGAACACCGCACTCTTCTCGGATGTTTTCAAAGCTGTCTAATCCATCTCAGTAAAACTTCCTCACCTACGCGTTTCGAACAATAGACTGTTCTTGATCACGGTAGTAACAAGTCCATTTTTTACTTTTTGGTATTTATACCCTACGGCCCACTTTACAGTTAGGATGCATTGTGGGAGGGGTAGTTTTTACTAGGTTTTATTTTAACCTTTGTCAATTTCCTTTTTGCAAATTACCAAGCCACATATTTATGACAGTTTATAAGCTTATGTTGGACTTATTTTGGGTGTTAGTAAAGGGCTAAGTGCCATTTGGGACAGAAGAATTAGGTTAGTTTCTTCTGATTAACGTAATGTAAGACTGCTTACATATACTTGCAATCCTATGTATGATTACATACATATGCTTCGGTGATAGCTAAGTGCTATCCGCTTAAGTCAGTGGCTTGTATTTTGGTATAGGAGATTGACATTATTAAAAAACGAGCAGTGCCAAAAACAAACATAAATTTTTCATTTTGTTCAAATCAACTTTGACCACTATAAATTTCAAAAACAAATCAAAATGTACTCTGAAGAGCTGCTAAAACGCGAGTTTCAAGCATAGAGCATCTATTTCTCAAATATTTCAATTGATGTTCAAGTTATATTATCTGTAGTCCCATATATTTCATAATCTGGATATCATGCATTCATGTTTGGAGATAGATTTCATGATACATAGATCCCATTCATCATTTAATTGTCCTTTCATTGATTATATGAGTCTTTCATAAATGTACATACAGTTCTTCGTCCCCATTCAAACCTATTGGGATCTTGGTCTTAAATCTTATGATTAACTTTGATTCCAATCGTCTGAGTTTTTGTAGGTGGTTTCCTCCTCTCTCATTTTCTGGCACCATGGCTATTCCTGAGTATCTTACATTTTGCCAGGTTTTATTTTTATGAGTAATGAGGTGTTTGGCCATTGCATATGTTTGGTCTTTATTTTGAATTGCTCTAATGTGCTCCGACATTCTTTTTTTGAGAGCACATATCGTCGATCCAATGTACCGTTTACCGCAGTCACATTCGAGGAGATAAACAACATAGTGAGACTCACATGTAATTTTATTCCTGATTTCAAAAGGTTGGCCTTTAGGGTTATTCAAGGATTTCAGATTTTTTCCAATCTTGCAGGCTTTGCACGATATACATTTTGTAAATCCCTTTTGTCTTCTTTCCAAACAAGATTCTTCCTTTTTGTTTATGAAGTGGCTGTTGACTAAGGTATCTCCATGTGATGGTGCCTTTCTGAAAGAGATTAAAGGTGCATCTCCAATCATATTTCCAATGTCCGGATCCTTTTTTAGCACACTCCAGTGTTTGGTGACCATTTTTCTGATTTTCACACTTTCCTTGGAGTATGTTAGGATAAGACGTGGCTTATCCTCCATGTTTGTTGCTGTTGCATCTTTCTTTTTTTCAATCAATGCTTCTGTTCTTGTCTTTTTTCGTGCTCTTGTTTCTCCCAATTTGATTGTTTTCATGCTGTATCCTCTTTGAGAGAACCGTTGTGCAGTTTCAGCAAATTTTTGTTCCATTTCAATAGGTTCAGAACAATTTTGTTTCATCCGTAAAAACTCCCCGTAGGGTACATTTTGTTTCAGAGATACAGGATGAAAGCTGGCTCCATGTAGGATGCTGTTAGTAGAGGTCTTTTTCCGGAAAAGGGTGGTGTGTATTTTATTCTCTTTTTATATATACCTTTGTGTCTAGAAAATCGATTTCTTTTTCTTGAATATTGAACGTGAATTGTAGTCCCACATTGTTAGTGTTCAAAATCATTATGTATTGGAGCAATTCTTCCCTTGTGCCTTTCCACAATAGGAAGAGATCGTCAATGAATCTCAGCCAGAGAATTATTTTGGCAGTGTATGGCTCGTTTTCTTCTCTCCAAGCTATGTGTTTCTCCCACCATCCCATGGTGAGATTAGCATAGCTTGGAGAGAAGGAAACTCCCATAGCAGTTCCACGATTCTGGGAATAGATTCCATTATTGAAAAGAAATACGTTGTTCGTTAGACATGTCTGTATCATGTCCAACAGCATGGCTGAATGATTGAGTTCTCCTATTAGTCTCTGCCTGAGAAAATATGCAATTGCTTCTAGCCCTAATTGATGTTCAATAGATGTATAGAGTGATACAACATCTATTGTGGCCAATAGATATGTAGGTTGCCATTCTGTATCCATGATAATACATAGGAAATCTCCAGTGTCTTTAATAAAGGAGTTGAGTGTAGGTACAATGAGAGCTAGAAAATAGTCAACATATGAGGCAATGTTTTCATATAGCGATCCACAGCTAGATATTATTGGCCGGGCCGGTGGTTTATGTAGGGTTTTGTGAACTTTCGGCAGAAAGTAAATTGTCGGTGTTATTGGATTATGGACTGTTAGAAAGTTTGTTTCGTCTTGAGTCAAAAAGCCCTTTTCCTGCCAACGTTTTATTTGGTGATGTATGGTCATTGTCATTGTCGCTATTGGGTTGTCTTTCAGTTTCGTATAGTTGTTAACATCATCCAGTTGTCGATGGGCCTCCTCTATGTAGTCTGTTTTGTTTAGTATCACAATGTTTCCGCCTTTATCGGCTGGTTTAATTTCAATTTTCAGATTTTCCTTTAGAGATTTGAGTGCTTGACGTTCTCCCTAGGTTAGATTTTCTTTCTTGTTATTGTTGTTATTTGTCATTTTATCTAGTTCAGTACTAATCAGGTCTTGAAACGCATCTATTCTGTTTCCAGGATGTAATGCTGGACACTTAGCTATCACCGAAGCATATGTCTGTAGTCATACATAGCGATGCAAGTATATGTAAGCAGTCTTACATTACGTTAATCAGAAGAAACTAACCTAATTCTTCTGTCCCAAATGGCACTTAGCCCTTTACTAACACCCAAAATAAGTCCAACATAAGCTTATAAACTGTCATAAATATGTGGCTTGGTAATTTGCAAAAAGGAAATTGACAAAGGTTAAAATAAAACCTAGTAAAAACTACCCCTCCTACAATGCATCCTAACTGTAAAGTGGGCAGTAGGGTATAAATACCAAAAAGTAAAAACGGATTTGTTACTACCGTGATCAAGAACAGTCTATTGTTCGAAACGCGTGGGTGAGGACGTTTTACTGAGATGGATTAAACAGCTTTGAAAACATCCGAGAAGAGTGCGGTGTTCTTTTTTGAAATTGCTCGGAATATATATATATATATATATATATATATATATATATATATATATATATATATATATATATATATATATATATATATATATATATATATATACAAAGAAAATCCAAGTATTGACTGCCTCCACCAGATCGAGAGTTGCGTCGTCCCAGTAGGACTCCTTGGATTGAGTCCCTCACACTTCTTTCCATAAACGACCACGCCAGGTGAGATTTTCAAAGTTTCTTTATTGCCGCTGCCAAACGCGTTTCGACTACACAGTAGTCTTGATCACTGGTTGTGATTAAAAGAGCGCGCGGCCATTTTAAAGAAAGTTTGTTTCATCATCACATCCGTCAGTGACCACATGTCAACTGACAGAAAGGACAGACTTCATTTTACCAATTCAGTACAGAAATAGTGTTTCTTCACATTTCCTTTAACGTAATTATACAGATTTGGTCAAAAAACGTGTATGTATTGCAAATGGTTGCTAAACACGGACAATTCATTGCTTTGTATTAACATGTCATATTACGAGTTGTTTTCAAAAACTTTATCAACAGTGCCACATGTTGACAAAGAGACAAGGCACTTTGCCAACGCTTATCACCAATTTAGTGGTGCGAAATTTGAAAATTTAGCCCATGTGGGCATACCCAGATATTTGTCAGATTAATTAAATTATTCCAATTTACCTTTAGGCTTAAAGCATTACACACTGAGTTTCCTCACAACTCATCATACAAAACATTACATGAATTAATGGAGCTCCAGTGAGCGAGCACTCTGGTTGTCCCTTACGCAAAGCAAACCACGATTGTTTACAGTTGACTCAGTTCATGTTAGTCCTGATTCATGAATACATTACACAGTGTGCTGTCCATACATTAATCAAAGTGACCAAAATAAATTCATTATATATGAATATAGCAGACACTAATTGTAGAACACTGAAGATATTAAAGGTGTCTATGCAAATCTTCTTCAATGTTAAGACCGTTCGGTTGCTTAGTGTTGAGCTTGATTATGTACATAGATTCTAATTTCCTCAACTTGCTCAGTCTGTTCCCCCCTCTTTGGCTAGCTGGAATAGAGTCGATCACACAATATGTCAGTCCTTTGGCATCCCCATTGTGCATCAACTCGAAGTGCCTGGCTACAGGATAGGCCCTGTCAGCATTCTTAATTGCACGCAAGTGCTGCAAAATCCTTTTATAGACTTCATTGATTGTGCTCCCTACATATCGGAGCCCGCAAGGGCACTCGAGGATGTAGATCGCGTAATCAGTTTTGCATGTGTATTTATGTTTGATTTTTTCTGTTCTGTTGGAAAGGCCTAGTCTGTATTTGCCACAGTTCAGGCCATACTTACATGCCTTGCACTTTGTGCATTTTACGAAGCCTTTTTTGTCTAGCCAGGTTGTTTTTAGCTTGGGTTTTGTGAGCATGTTGGATACCAAACAATCTTTAAAAGATTTAGATTTTCTGAATGTTACTTGAGGTCTCTTGGGGACTTCCCTCCCAAGCACGGGGTCGTTTTTAATGATATGCCAATGCTTGTTGAGTATTCTTCTCACCTCAACGTGTTGTCTGCTAAAACTTGTTATAAATCTGCATTGGTTCTCATTTTTAGGCTCTTTTGTACTGCCAAAGAGGATTTGTTCTCTCTTTTGCTTAGAGGCTTTCTGTATTCCTTCTGCTATCCAGGTGGTAGGATAGCCCCGTTCCTTAAATCTAGTACTCAAGACTGTCAATTCTTTTTCTGTTTCTGTGAGAGTACTACAGTTGCGCATGACTCTAAGGCTCTCTCCATACGGTATACTGCTCTTGAGGGCCATAGGGTGAAAGCTTTTAGCGTGCAACAGAGTGTTGCCACTGGTGGGTTTTCTGTACAATTTAGTTTGGATTTTGCCCTGTTCGACATACACTGTTAGATCTAAAAAATTAACACTATCTTTACTGATGGTGCTTGTAAAGGATAGGTTTAGCTCGTTCTTCTGAAGCTTGGATATGAAAGACTTAGCTTCTGACTCTGATCCTCTCCACACCAAAAATAAATCGTCGATAAAACGACTCCAGTGGACAATATTCTCCTCCCATTCCTTTTGGTACTGCGTCCGGACCACCTGCTCCTCCCACCAGCCCATATGCAAATTAGCATAGCTGGGGGCGAAGCAGGTGCCCATGGCAGTACCACACGTCTGGTGGAATAGTTGACCATAAAATAGAAAATAATTACTGGTCAAACATTTTTCCACCATCCTCAGGAGCATTTGTGTATGTGACCACAGACTAATAGCTCTCGTGCCCAAGAAGTGTTTGACTGCACGAATGCCATCCTTATGTCTGATGCTTGTATACAAGCTGGCCACGTCGATAGTGATCAATAGGTAGTCATCTTCCCAGGGTGTGTCATATATTTTTTTCAAAAAATCCCCAGTGTCTAACAAAAATGAAGGTAATGTTTTTGTCAATGGATTCAGGAAGGAGTCAACAAATTTGGAAGTGTTTTCTAGTGCGCTACCTATTGCTGAAATAATAGGGCGTCCGGGGGGGTTAAACAAATCTTTGTGCACCTTTGGGATCAAATAAAATACAGGTGTAGTGGGCATGTCTATTTTCAAGTACATTAACTCATCATGCGTTAGTAAGGAAGAGTCGTACCACTGTTTCAGCTCTGTGTTGAACAATGCATGGCTATCTGTCATAGTTTTTTCTTCAACACGTACATAACAGGCTTTGTCATCAAGTTGCTTATATGCCTCGGTTAAATATTTCTCTCTGTCCCAAAGGACTACATTGCCCCCCTTATCCGCATTGCGCACTATGCAATTATTACACTCCAATAGTTTCCTAATTAAAGCATAATATTCTCTCTGCTGTTCATTGCTTGCTTTGTTTGGATTTATGTTCTTACCCAATTTCTTCAGTTCATTGAGGACCAGTTCATTGTAAACATCAACTGTATCCCTTGATGTTGAAGGTGTGAAGCGTGATCTCGGTCTGAAGGGAGTTGGGGCATCTTGATATATATTGATGTCTTCTTCCTGGGCAATGTTGTCAGCAAAGTCCTCAGGTTCCAAATCTTGTGCTTCCATATTCGTTGCTCTCAATTCCATCATTAAATCCATGTCCTCCACTCTAAGGTTGTTCCCAATTGCAGTCCCCACCTGGGGAGCCTCAGTAGTCCTTTGCCTCGGGTTTGTAAGGAAATGCTTTTTAAGTTTGAGCAGTCTTATAAACTTAAAAAGATCAATGCGGGTTTGTACAAAATCCATATCAGCTTCTGGGCAAAATGAAAGGCCCAGTTCTAAGATCTTTTGTTCTTTCTCTGTCAATTGGATATTCGTCAGATTAATGATTGTCATATTATTAGTGGCATCTGTTATCAAAGTTACTTCTTCTTCTGTTTTTGATAACCTCTCCCGGCGTTTCTTCCCCTTCCGCCGGTTTGCCCTCTGCCTTTTCCTCCTGGTGGTTCTTGACTTGCACTCTGTGTTGGTGGCCTTTGACGCAGATTGTAGCGTCGCTCCACGTTTAAATATCCCAATTCGTCTATCACGGTTGGAATTTCTTCTGGTGTAGGTCTGTTCGCTTCACCTTCCGTATCGTAGTCTGAGCTGGTAACGCTGCTTAAATCAGAAGCAGGTTCTGTTCCCTTTTTCGATAGGTTGCTGGCTTTCGCTTGTTTTTGCTGCCTGATGGCATCGAACTTCTTGGCAAAAGTATATATCTGCCCTCGCTCGTAATCTTGTTTGTCACGCTGAAATTTATGCGTTTTGCGTTCTTTTATAGAAATTTCTAATTTCTTCAGTCTCTCTTTGCTCTCAGCTTTGAACTTCAAGATAGTGGCCTGATCTTCCTCTTTGCTGAGGTCGTTGAGGATTTGTTCTATTTCCTCCAAGATTTTCTTCCTATCGATATCGGCATATTTTATAAGAATGCCTAACATTCTTCGTGAAGAATCGTTGTTGTTTGCCGCCCACTCTTTCAACATTTCCGGGTTTGGATCTTCGTAGCTCGGGGCCACCATTACCCGGAGTCCTCGAGGTATGCGTTGCACTTCCAGGTATCTTTGAAGTGATTTGGATTCCCACCACTTGGATAACTCCGATCTTTGGAGTTTTTCCAATCGCCTTAGTTTTGCCATCAACTCGTTCTGTACATTCCCGCTCGTGCCTGGTGCCGCGTTGTCACCCGCGGGACCTCTCTCGTCAGTGAATACTTGAAGCGCTGCTTGTTCGCGCTCGTTAACCTCAGCGGCATCCATGTTGTAATGTATCAGCGCACTCGCTGTAATCTCATCCGCCAGACGCTCACCGTGTTGAATCACGAGCTCGTGAGGCTTCACTCTCTCCCCCGCAGGATGTTTCTGGGTCAGACTTATCCGCTCACCTGGTTATGCCACGGAGCTGCCGGCAGCCGCCCGCAGTGCTCGAGGCAAGTCCGAGATGTTGGAGCTTTCCCGTAAATCCAGCCGTTTGTTCTTTTTCCCGCGATGTGGGGGGGGTGGCAGTACAAACGTATACAAAGAAAATATATATATATATTAATTTAAAAAAACATAGGTTTCAGAGACGTTATAGTTAGGAGAGGCATGTACACACTGGTGTAACTGGTAATAGTTTAAAAAAGCCCTGGCATCACAAAATGATTGCTGCAGCCACAGACATGAGTCTGGCCTCCTGCTGCTGACCGAAACTCTGACAGGGGAGGCCTGGACAATAGGTTTCCTGTCACAGGGAGGTGTAACCACCTCCCAGACAGGCTTTAGTGTATTAGGCTGGGTTGGTGCACTCCATGAGTGCTTTGAAAGTCTGCACGGGGGCACATTTGGTGTCCCTGTGCAAAGCCTAATTCAAACCAGTTGCAGGGGATACCAGCCCCTGCTCTGGTGCGAAACTGGACAAAGGAAATGGGTATAGCCACCCCTCTTTCCAGACCCTCCCAAAGGTGAATCCCCAGAGTATGTCCAACCCCTTTCTAAAATATAAGTAAAGAACCCCTGGCAACAGGACTTTAGATTACAGCTGGATGAAAATCTGAAACTGAATCCTGGAACTTCAATGCTCTACTAAAGACTAGAGGACAGAAGAATCTTCCTTGGGGTCAAGGAGTGACTCTCCTGCTTGGCAGGCACCAACAAAGCATCTTGCCAGTCTGCATTTTCGAAGCTCTCGCCGGACTCTGAAGTATTTGTGACACAGGAAGAGGATTTCCAGACTTCTCAGAGGATGACCCCAGTCCCCATCAAATCTGAAACCAACAGTCCTCGTAGGTGATGTGGAACCGGAACTCCTGGACACTGTGCACATTTGCTAGTGCATTGACTTCTCAATGTCTCCTGAAATTGTGCTTTGAATTTCTTGTAGCCCAACCTGCAAGCACCATCTGCACCAAAGATTGTGGGCCTACACTTCACGGGTGTTCCGTGAGCCTGCTTCTTGCATTTCCACTTGAGGCTCCTTTGCGCTCCCTGCTCTGTCAACTGCTGGGTCCCTGTGAAAGCAACTCTGATTTTCCTTGGGCTTCTCTAGTTGCTCCCAATGTGCCCAGACTCTCTACCATGTGGTGAGTCCCTCAGACCTTGCTGGTCTGCACCAAAGCGTTTCTGTGATTCCTACGTGGGTTGCTGTTGCCAAGGCTTGTTGGGTCCAATCTGGGCACCAACACTGCAGCACTCGACATCCTTTGTGAGACAGCTTGGTTCCAGATCCTGGAACCATCAGGATTCAAGCAAGCCGGGCCGAAGACGGCTGAAATGCCAGAAACCTGTCCCCGGAAGCTTGTTTCCTTCCCAGTATAAGAATTGGCTTGGTAGTTTGGTCTGCCCTGTTCCCATGATGCACTGGGCCAGGGACAGACTAATTTGCATGTAGCCAGGTTCTGAGCTGGGATGGTGCAGTGAGCTAAAAAACGGTGATGGATCAAGCCCTGATCTTTGGACTGGGTAGGAGTGGTCTGCTTAATTCAGACACTCTGTTCATCACCACCCCCTTTTCTGTCTCATGTTATAGGAGCAGCAGGAAAATCTAAAACTGCTAATTTAACAGGGTTTCTTACCTACAAAACAATATTTCCTTCAAAACATTTTTTGCTAAGGATCACATGGGCATCTTCCCTGCATTCTACCTTTCATGATCAAAACTATGCAACATCAGGTCTAATAAGGACTGTCAGTTTATTTACACGGACTAGCTAATAAAAAACTAGCAATGCCCTTGCAAAACTACAATAATGGTGTTATCACTTAAGACTTGTAGAACAAAACTACCCACATCTAATTCCCCTTAAAGGTCAAAATAAGAGAACAGCAGTCTAGACTACTGATCCTGTCATATTTTCATCAAACAGGATGGGCAGTAATAAAACCTATATATTTATTCATTTTAATAATGCTATCAATGTTTAAAACAGTATTACTGAATAGCCAATTAAATGTCTCAATGCTGGGGGCGTGGCTAGCAGCCGATCATGGCGGCAGCATAAGGGACGAGCTCCGCAGCTGAAGCGGCCTCTTCGTCAATCCGACATATAATCCGTCACATTTTTTAAGCCCTACAAGAGGGTACCAGAGCCCAGGACCGGGTGGAGTAAGCAGCGACAAGCGGCGACAAGATCCGACGTCTGATGACCGAGATACGTCGGAGCCACGAATCGGCCTACCCCGACCTCCTAAGCCGGGACCTTCCCTGGTTGAGCGGCCCAGCAGGAAGTACAGGCGGACCTGGGGACCTGGACCGGAAGTGCCCGTAGGGCGCAGGAGACGACAGAACGAGTGCACACCGGACGGTCGGACGCAACGAAACGCACGGACCTCGGGGGTGTGGTGGACAACAGCACTGTCGCTGGCGTTCCGACCGTCCCTGCGGTTGATACGAGCGGAACCGAAAGTCAAGGAACCGGTGAAGAAGGGGGCGTCCGCCATTTTCTAAACCGAAGAAGACGCTACGCACCTGGCAATAATTGACGCTTCTCGCCCTCCGGCTCACCCTACTAAGACCTGATCTTTGTCGAGGTGGTCTGGGCAGGGTGTCCACACCACTCCACACATCCTGGAGCGTAGGGGCACGAGGAGCACGACAATCAGCGGCATGGTGGGGAAAGGTCCCAAGGGCGGCGCCACCCAGACCCGCATCGAACGGTATACCTCTGACAAGTCAACCGTCTCCCCAGCGGGGAAAGACCTGGGAGGGAAGACGACCGAAACCCCAGGGGGGAAGAAGGCGACATTAGACGATGTCATGCACGCTCTGGCCCAGCTACAAACGACCGTGGGCGCAATATCCACGGATGTCACTCTACTCAGAGCGGACCTCCACAAAATGTCGGAGAAAGTCAAGAACATGGAGGTGATCACAAAATCTCTAGTGGAGGACGTCTCCGAACTTCAACGGGAAATGGGGAAGATGGCGCAGGACAATAGAATGCTCCGGGAGAAACTGGATGAACAGGAAGGATGTTAGAGGCGGAACAACATCCGCATTATTGGGGTGCCGGAATCAGAAGGTGTAAAGGCCATGGACCTCTTTGTGGAGAGCCTGATCACGGATGAACTGAAGCCAAAAGGGCTGTCTAACTTTTTTTCAGTGGAAAGGGCCCATCGAGTGCCGGGAGGTCAACCAAAACCGGGGGCAGCTCCGCGGCCCATAGTGGGCCGTTTGTTTAATTTCTTTGACCGGGACGCCATCTTGCAGACGGCCAGAACCTCTCCTCCTCTTAAGATCCAGAATGCTACTGTCGCCATTTTCCCCGACTACACAGCGGAGGTCGCCCGTCGGCGACGAACGTTCTATGAGGTGAAAAAGGAACTGAGGTCCAGAGAGCTACCATATTCCATGCTCTTTCCTGCGAGACTGAGGGTGGTAGCGGAGAACAAAACGTGGTTCTTCGACAACCCTGAAAACGTGCAGGAATGGTTGGAAGGCTGGAGACCGGGACAGAACCAGAGACGGACGAATCGACCCAAGAAGGACCGAACTGGAGGCCACCACCAGGACTCCCAGGCTTCGGGAGGGGGACCAGATAACAGTGATACTTTGGGAGCAGAAGGAGGCCAGGAAGAGTTCGAGGAACAATGACCATCTGATATTTTTTGTTATTGACACTTTAATGCTGCGTAAGCGCTTCCCGCCATTGGACACTGGGTGAAGGGCCTCCGAGGGTGTGAATGAGAGACTGCCGGCAGCGGAGAGTCCCTCACCCCAACGCGCAAGTACACTGTTTGGGGGATGGGGTATGCACTCTGCTCAGTTGGGGGGGCGGGCAGTTTTGAGTCCGTGCAGCAGGGGGGCAGGGAGGGGGGGGGGAGTGGGAGTTGGGTAAGTTTGCACTACGGGACCCCTTGGTCCTGCAAGTTCTTGTTCTAAGCACACGTATGTATATTGGCATGTTTCACGCAACTGAGAGCATCTGGTCTATTTGGGGCGATGAGGGAATGGAATGTTGGATGGAGTCACACTTGCCCTACATCTGCCTCCGCATGCCACTTCGCCTACGGCGAAGAGGCCTCATAATGGTTCACCGTTTTTCTTATGGCTGGAACGATTAGTCGCACCACACCGAGCCCTCTGCTCGTAATGTCATGGAATGTCAGAGGTCTAGGGGATAAGATCAAGAGGGGGCTGTTGCTACAGGGAATTAGAAGACAGGGGCCTGCTCTCATCCTCCTACAGGAAACACACTTGACGGGGGCGGCCACGAAGGCCCTAGACAGGAGAGGCTATCACATGATAGTGCATGCGGAATTCACTTCAGGGTCCCGTGGTACGGGTATCTTGCAGAAGAAATCCTCCCAATTTATTGTGAAGTCAACAGCGGTCGATGCCCATGGCTGCTTCGCGGCAGTTCATGGCCAGTGGGAGGGGAAACTGTTAAACGTAGTCTCCGTATACATACCACCAGCACTACATTCTGAGGCCTTGCCGGACCTCGGTAGATTCTTGTTGGACCTCCCTGATGGGGACCTACTCATAGGTAGGGACTTCAACATGGCACTCACGGACACCCTCGACCGGTTTCCCCCCCGCACACACATAGAAGGGCCCAGCAGGCTCCAGACCTTTCTAGATGCACAGGGATTGGTGGACATTTGGCGCACATTACACCCTAGCCAGGAGCAATACTCATATTATTCGGCCACACATAACTGTCTCTCTAGGAAAGACTACTTCTTCACATTGGGCAACGGGCATCTTACGGTGGCCGAGACAAGTATACAGCCGAGGGGCATCTCGGATCACTCTCCGCTCACCCTGACGATCTCTACCACAGGCACTAAACAACAGAGGCTGTTCCCGGTCTTCCCTGGCTATCTTAAAGTCCCCCAGATCAGCAAGGACCTGAAGAAGGCAACACGGCTTTACTTTGAGGAGAATCGGTCCTCGGTAGACTCCCCCTCTACGTTATGGGAAGCATACAAGACCGTGTTTAGGGGCCAGGCCATTGCCGTTGTTGCGAACCATAAAAAGGCTCACAGGAGGGAGGCATTAAACTTGGAATTGGGCCTCGAGAGGGCCAATACCGCCCATATGGCAAGTCCTTCGGACGACACGCTCCACGATCTACAGGTCCATCAGCGTCGCCTCACCGACCACTTACGGAGGATCACGGTGTCGGACATTGCGGCGACGCAACACAGGGTATACGACATCGGGGACAAAGCTAGTAAACTTTTGGCGTGGCTAGACAAGAGGCAGGGGGGAGGGAGGAACATCCTACAGCTCACTGACTCGTGCGGCATCGTTCACACTTGCCCTGGCGAGATAGTGGAGGTCCTTGCTGATTATTTTAATGAAGTGTACACCCCAACGACGGTGGTGGGGGAGGATGAGGTCCGTGTTGCCTTTGAGCATGTTCCCCTGCCGAAATTGACGGAAGAGGCGTCAAGGGACATCGACGCGCCCTTGACGGTGGAAGAGATTCAATTAGCCATTGGCGCCCTTCATCCGGGTAAGGCCATGGGCCCCAATGGAATTCCCATCGAGTGGTTTAAACTTATGACAGAGTCCTTGAGTACACCCCTACTTCACATGTATGAAGAATGTAGGTTGAAGGGAATACTGCCGCCGGATCAACGGATGGCAACCATTGTAGCCATACCGAAACCTGGTAAACCCCCCAGTGAATGCTCGTCGTATAGACCTATTTCCCTTCTGAACCCAGAGGCCAAAATTATCGCTAAGGTGTTGGCGAATAGGCTCCTGCCGTGTATAACTCAATTGATTCACCCAGACCAATCCGGCTTCATGCCACACCGGAGTACCGCCTTAAACCTCCGCAGGGTGCATGGGGTAGTGGCGCGACTCCCGCTACTAAGGGAACCGGCCGCGATCCTTTCATTAGACGCCAAGATGGCATTCGACATGGTGGAGTGGAGCTATCTTTTAGCAGTGCTCGCACGTATGGGTTTTGGCCCGGTGTTTATCTCCTGGATACGCATGCTTTACAGAGACCCCGTAGCCAGAGTGGTGGCTAACGGCCACATTTCCAGAACCATACATCTAGGCCGTGGCATGCGGCAGGGGTGTCCGCTTTCACCCCTCCTTTTTGCCCTGATTTTAGAACCGTTGGCGGCTACTATTCGCACCACGCAGCTCCTGAAAGGGATCCAATGGACCCCGCAGTGGGAGGATAGAGTGTCCCTATACGCGGATGACATGCTGATATACCTCACTGACCTGGAGGACAGCCTTCCTAACCTCCTGGCTCTCTGTACTGCACATGGGCGAGTCTCGGGCTACACCATTAACTGGGCGAAGTCAATAATTTTTGAGCTACGGGGACCACTCCCGCCACTCCCGGATTCCTGTCCACTAGAGCTAGTGCACACTTCTTTTAAGTATTTGGGGATCCATATTACCCGGGACGAGGCAGAGTTCACACGACTTAATTTGCAGCCTCCCCTGCTCCGCCTCCGTAGTGATGTGCAACATTGGAAAGAACTCCCCTTAACACTACTGGGAAGGGCAGCGCTCTTTAAAATGATGGCTCTGCCGCGCTTCCTGTACGTTCTTGAAAATACTCAACATTTGGTACCGGATAGCTTCCTCCAAAAAATAACGGCACAGATCACGGGCCTGCTCTGGGGGAACCAGCCAGCCCGGATCTCGCACATAAAATTGAATAAGGGGTGGTACGACGGAGGCATTGCGCTGCCCAACATACAGCTATACTACTGGGCGGCCCAGCTTAAAATCCTTAATCAGTGGTTACACGCCCCGCAAGAGGACCCAGCGTTCAAAGCAGACAGGGCACAACTGGGTACGAACAGTTTGTTGGCCCCACTGTACCACCGCAGTATTGCGGCAAAACTCACTGGGCCCACGAAACATACTGTTCGTCTATGGTACAAGGCACAAGCGAAATTGAAATGGGATGGGACCATCACAAAACTTACGCCTCTGTGGGACACTAAAGCGTTGGGCCACCTGCGGCGCTCCAAGGGCTTCACGCAGTGGGACAACATCGGGATCTCAACTGTGGGGGACCTGTGGACGAGGGAGGGAGTGGTTCCTTTTGAGACTCTGCAGGAGCAATATGAGTTGGGGGATACTGAGCTTTACAGGTACATACAGGTTAGACACGCCCTACAAGCGGCGATTCCGCCAGACACCTCCCCACCATAATCCTCCCCTCTAGAAGACCGTCTACTCACTGACTACCTACAGGAAGAGCGACATCGATGACATACCACAAATTGATTAATAATATGCCTGACCCACTGGGGAAGCTGAAAGACAAATTGATGCTGGAGGTAGGAGATCTAGACGAGACCGAGTGGAACGCAGCCATGGCGTCCCCACGTGAAGCAGGCACATCTTCCAAATTCCGCCTGGTAAAGTTAACGATTCTGCATAGGATTTACTACACTCGCACGACACTACATAAACTACACAGGGCAGATCATCCTTATTGTCTCAGGGGTTGCGGGGCAGAAGGCTCGTTTATACACACAATCTGGGAATGTCCACTGATTGTTAGCTATTGGCAACGAGTTTTGCGCACCATAGCCCAAACACTAAACACCTCACTTACTCTAGACCCGCGGATGTGCCTGCTGAATGTCTGGGGGCCGACTGACCTCACCTTTTATGTGAGAACGTGGACTACAGTGGGGCTGGTGACGGCAAAACGGGATAAAGCGCAGAAGTGGGGGTCGGCTGATCTCCCCACGCTGGCTCAGTGGATCCGAAACATGGACATGCTCATGCTGACTGAAAGGGCGGTGTATAAACTGAGGGATAATCCGCGGAAATGGAATGGGGTCTGGCAGCCTTGGAACTCCTATAGGGGGGACATATGTGAACCACTGGATGAGGAAGATCTTGAGGGATCTGAGAGTGAAGAAGACCACTGATTGGGTATGGGGGTGATTGCTGGGCGACATACACGGGAGCGGGATGGATTTGCGCTAGGAGTTTGATAGGGGGGGATGGAGTGGGGCGAGGGGCATAGGAATGTTTGATCGGTCCCTATATAGGAAGACTGTGATGCTAGATACTGTCGAAAGTACCTCACGGACATGCCGATTTATGTGTGCACTTTTCCTGGTTTAAGTTCGCTATTGTTCAAAACACAAGAAAAAACATAAAACGCAAACTGTAATTTTTACGATACATGTATGTTCCTGTTCATCAAGTCACTCAGCTCACCGGGTTCACAACGTAACTGCGGGGTAATGTCACAATGCCTACCGTTTCCCATTTACTTTGTGTCCTGAAGGGACCCTACGAATGTATATGTTTATGTGACTGATGATGATACTAATACTATTTATGTTTTGCAACAAAAAATTAAAAAAAAAAAAAATGTCTCAATGCTATTTCACAGACATATTAGACAGGCTAAAAAAGGATTGAGAAAAGGAGAGAGCAACATACATATTACCTAACCTTAATTTGTAGAGGAGCTAGCCTCCTTCCCCCATTTTTACAGTAGGAAACCTGAAACAGGTTTCACTTCTGTCAACACTCTCAACCCCTATTTGGAGCAACTGGGCATAAACAAAGTTATAGGAGGTACACAGCACTTTTGAGAGGGCTAAAAAATCTTTTTAGCAAATGTACAAATTTCATTGCCTCAGCTTTTAAGCATTAGTGCTGTATAAATATGGCAAAACTTATCTGTTAATCAAAGTTCACATATACCATTATATCATTTTCTATCACATGAGTCCATAAAGTGCCTGTTTTATGCCCCCCCCCCAAAAAAGCTAAAACTTCTCTTTTTTTTCCTGTTCTCTTTCAAAATATTTCAGAGGTCAAAATGGCAATGCAGACCTTGCTCTGGGAGCCATGCTATGCTTCCAAATATAGAGCTGACATTTAACTCTTCCCAGCAGTCCTATTCTGTGTGCGAATGCAGCTTTCGCTAATTCAAAGTCATTGTTAAAGCAGAAAACCGACTCATTCCCCTGTTTGTCAGTTCAATAACTTCAGCTGTTTTTTTTTAAACATATTTTCAACTACAAGCAGTGTGCAGTATACTTTTGCAGCAATATAAAGGTCAGCTATTTGTTTTATACCTAAATGTATGGATTTACTGAAGCCTAAGGCACGTTAAAAGATACTGTAAATGGAAAAAATGCTGTTTAAATAGTGCATTTTACTCAATTTCGACTTTGATATTTGGGGCACTTAAATTTGAATATCCTATAATAGTTTTGCATAATATTCATTATCAGAATGTTCATTACATAGCCCAGGAGTTAGAAATTGAAAGTAATCATATATAGCTTTATGCAAATTAGTTTTTTACGCCTGCGCAGAGTGAAATTCCGTATGCAAATATCCTCATTATGCGGTACAACACAACTCAAATTAAATTGTAATGCTAGGAGGTCACAGTATGAGTATTAAAATTTATAAATATAAAAAAACGAATTTAAAAGCACTTATTTTTTAAATAATTTTTCATAATTAGTAAATATATATATTTGAAATAAAACCAATCATTTTGCTAATTCCACATAGGAAAAGCAAGCTGCATCTCTTGCCTATCATATTTAGACGCATTCATTCACAAGCCTAAGCACAGAAGCCTTTCTTAAAAAATGACACATATTTGTGCCACTTTTTTAAAAGGACAGTTATTATTTAACATCAGAACCAAGAATGTGCTTATGTAAAAGACTTTAAGAAAGGAAATCCTGTTAAATGTTTTCCTGGTATCTAAAATAATGAACATAATTTTTTTAACTTTCTAAAAACAACAGTCTGAAATGCAGGGTTTCACCCTGTGTTTTAACTGACAAAATCCTGGCTAAGTGAACATTCCTGTCTCTCCGTGGCCTACAATCAAAACAACAGCTGCTGCTAAGCTTTTTTTTAGTGTTGAAATGGAAGCATGGTGACTGTCTATTTAAAATGAAGGCCTTTCAATACATGTTCTATAATATGCGTTTTAGTTCAGCAAAAATGTACTTCAGATGAAGTGTTTGCCTGTTAATATCTAATACAATGTATCTAAGGAAAATGCTTTATAATTGTTTATTTATTACAAAACACATAATTTCGTTTTTGACGCCTTATTATTCCTATTGAATGTGAATTCTAATTTTATATTTTAAGCATTGGCATTTTGCACATGTGCATAATTGCTTACTCTTATCAATTTAATAATAACATACAGTTATTTAGCAAATCATATGGTTCATTTCTGGATTTTTATTACATTTGTATGTAATATTAATTAAATGACATTTTGCATAACAGACTGAAGACAACAAGAAAAACCACAAACACACACATTGAGCTCATTCCAGACATATACATAAAGGGTCAAACACTCAGGACACATAATACAACGCGCTTAATAGCCATTATTTAATAAATAGCGCAATCGCTATTTACTTACAGAAGTTGCAATGTAAAACCTTGTACCACATAGACATTTAAACACACATTTAACCCATAGATCAACACTTAAGACAGAAACAAAGGACAGCACACAGACTGTACTTAAACCAAACCATTTGTAAATACAAGTTGTAAATCATATTTACAAGAAGCGCTTCTCAATATTATTCCAAAAGACTGTAAAAACAGCCCAACAAACTGTTTTATTTCCAAGAAGCCAAAATAAACTCAATTCACTATCTTTGGCTGGCAGAACACCAGAAAAATCGCTCTGCATATCTCCATTCATAAAATTGTGCAGAAAAAAGGATCTTTGTTTGTATTATTTTCATATTTGTATTCCATGGGGATGCAAAATCACCAAGGAAGAAATATGTTTTTATACCTAAACCTATCTAGCTATTCCCTCCAGGGAGCCGGCTAATTCACTTTACATCTCACTATGGTACCTCCAAAAAGCAACACATTCTTCGATGTGTGCTTGAAACAGGCATGCCAAAAATATTGCAGAATATGCAAATATTATAATCAAAGTAGTGCTTAATGTACTCTTCGTACGTTGCGCCGTTCAAACAAAAGTCAAACAGAGAAAAATCTCCTCATTACCTGCCTACATAAATTGCAATTTACATATCTACCCCATACAAATCCAAAGTTGGCCAACACAAATCTAAGCCACAGTAAGTGTTGCTAAACTACCTTACCAATCAAAGGCATCAAACCGACTCTTACCAAACAAATAGTTGTCCAAATTCCAACTGCCAAGTTCTGAATGACCTATTGGTCTTTTTTTTAAATACTCACGCCAAAAATTTTCTTAGTCATGGGTGACATCATGTGGAGGATCAAAATCAGGAAGATCAGAAATATACTGGGCTACAGAGACAGAGAATCCCCAGAATCTCCGTGCACAGAGTACCTCCTTAGTAGAGTCCTCTCCTGTCCTCCACAGTAGATTTCTGTCTCCTGACAAGATCACTCCCTCAGATAGCCACTTCTCTGATGAGGTCCATGTTGAAGCGCCTTCTGATTAAATAAAAATACCTTCTTAGGGGTCTCACTGATACTTGGTCCCTTTAAACCAACAAAATACTCACGCCAAAAATGTTCTTAGTCAGGGGTGACATCATGTGAAGGATCAAAATCAGGAAGATCAGAAATATACTGGGCTACAGAGACAGAGAATCCCTAGAATCTCCGTGCACAGAGTACCTCCTTAGTAAAGTCCTCTCCTATCCTCCACAGTAGATTTCTGTCTCCTGACAAGATCACTCCCTCAGATAGCCACTTCTCTGATGAGGTCCACTTTGAAGCGCCTTCTGATTAAATAAAAATACCTTCCTAGGGGTCTCACTGATACTTGGTCCCTTTAAACCAACAAAGAAAAAATTGGCGCAGAAGCTGAAATATAAAAGAGCATCTTTATTAACCTCAAATGAGTGAGACTACGTCACACAGAAGCCTTAGCAACTGAATGAGGCAGTCTGCGGAGTACAGAAAACAGAGCCTATATATGCTTAGGGTTACATAGTAAGCATAAAACCAAGGGGCAGCCCTGACTCATGAAGGCATGCAAAATGACTAAGATGGGCATACAAGATCTGCTTGCACAAACAAAGTGGGAGGAGAGTTACTTCTCCATACAGCAGCACAAATAGCCTTACAGTTATACTAGAGAAGCAGGTGCATTTTGCTAGCTAGGCCCTTCTGGGCATGTGCGAAGGTGGAAGATGCTAAATATAGTTTGTCTCTAGGCAGATTACAAGAGCAGTTAACAGAAAGGTAGGACAGAACACATGGCGAGCACATGGCAAAGAAAATGGCTGCCAGAAATACAAAATGGCTTTCACAAAGCGGATAAGATAACTTCTAAATACAGGATGGCTTCTGCTAATGCTAACCCATTGCAGCCAATTTACAACAAAACTCCCTCAGGACTAAAGTGGACTTCATCCCTTATCCTGTAGTCTGCCAGGAGGCGTGTTTGCAGAGTGGGGGAGAAAGGGGGGCATGGCCTCCGAAGATGTCTCAGTAATCCCACTGTGTAGGATGTACTGGAGGGAACAAGAGGGGTAGTTGGCCTCCAAGGACTACCTTGGGGGCAACTCCCACTACTATAACCTCCAGTAAGTCCCACACAGCTGCATTGATAAATACTCATACCAGGCCACTCCCCCTTTGCCCACCAATCTACAAACTCATTCCCTGGCGTGCTCTTGGATGGAGATTGAAGTCCCCTTCGCTGCTGGGGGTCCTTTAGGGGCCAACTAGCCTACCTCGTACTTCCAGTAAGCCCCATGCAGTGGGACTGCTGAGAGGTAGACAAAGGCCACGCCCCCTTTTTCCACCACTCTGCAAACACGTCACCTGGCACGTTGTTAGTTGGGGGAATTAATTCCCCTTGAATACTGAGGGTCCCTGAGGGCTAACTAGCCCACCAGGTACCTCCAATATGCGCCACAGAGAAATTGGTATGTGATAAATGTAATATACATATATATATATATATATATATATATATACATATATATATATATATATATATATACATATATATATATATATATATATATATATATATATATATATATATATATATATATATATATATATATATATATATATATATATATATATATATATTACCTACTGGCGGTCACCAGTAGGTATATATAGTTAGGATTTTTTCTCTATGGGATTTTTGAAAATTCTATGTCTAATAACATTGGCGTTTGTGGACGGAATTGGCTGAAATTTTCAGGAAAATGGAACATTTTGTTTCTGAGCAGCCCCTGACAATTTGGGGGGGTTTCATCAAGGGGGGGCCGAGAAAAAAGGGGGGGTCCCAAAACGCGTTTTTCCCATGTTAATTTCCATAGGGCGGTTGGCCTCACTTTTAGCTCGAACGGCTGAATGGATTTGCACGAAACTTGGCAAAATTGTAGGGACTGTTAGCCCGATGTGCCTTTGCTAGGTCTCAATATATGTGCTCCAGTGGATTTTGAGTAATTTAGGTTCAAAAAAAGATATATATCTGGGCGGAGCCTAACCACACAGCTGATCTGATTGGCTGTCAGCACTTCATCCAAGAAGTGTTGGCAGCCATCTTGGGACCAATATACATGATAGCACCTCATTAAAAAGCATTGTAGTTAATAGAGGGTTTTGGGACTTTAGTTACATTATAAATCATTTGTTGATGGTACCATACTCGTTTTAGGAATTGTGGTGGGTTCTAAGGTGATTTTACCATGTGAAAAAACCTTCTGCTGTGATATTATGAATATTGTTTGAAAGAAAACTAATATCTCATGATTTTCCCACAGTGGTTTGGAAGGGGATCTATAAGCTAAACTGAAAGCTTATTTTCTGTAAATTCACATTATCTTTCTCAGTCATGTGAAAATGAAGTCTGACATTCTCAGTAAAACATGTACATCCAACAAGGACAGAGACTGTCAGTTGATTCCTTTGTGTTCTACTGCAGCCTCCTAGAGTGTTCTAAAGAACATCTAGAGCGCTAACAGTCCTACTTATTACAAAGGTACGGCACACCTGAAGCCATCTTGATTGGAATAAAGTGGTAACTCTTAAAACATTTAATTTAAAAAGAAACAGCATGAGGGGGTATATTTTGCCATAGAAAGTATGATTAGTGCTGCAGAATGAAAAATTAGGGCACATTTTGAGTGACTTCTCAAATCCTTTTCTATTTCATTAAAACATTCTGACATGCAGTCTCCCAAAATGGCCACCAGAGACAAAAGAGCCCAAATGTAGCCCAAATATCACCCAGATGTAGCCCAAGTATAGCCCAATGACAGAATGTCCCAGAGTGTTCTAAAGAACAACTAGAGCGCTAACAGTCCTACTTATTACAAAGGTATGGCACACCTGAAGCCATCTTGATTGGAATAAAGTGGTAACTCTTAAAACATTTAATTTAAAAAGAAACAACATGAGGGGGTATATTTTGCCATAGAAAGTATGATTAGTGCTGCAGAATGAAAAATTAGGGCACATTTTGAGTGACTTCTCAAATCCTTTTCTATTTCATTAAAACATTCTGACATGCAGTCTCCCAAAATGGCCACCAGAGACAAAAGAGCCCAAATGTAGCCCAAATATCACCCAGATGTAGCTCAAGTATAGCCCAATGACAGAATGTCCCAGAGTGTTCTAAAGAACAACTAGAGCGCTAACAGTCCTACTTATTACAAAGGTATAGCACACCTGGAGCCATCGTGATGGGAATAAAGTGGTAACTCTTAAAACATTTAATTTAAAAAGGAACAAAATGAGGGGGTATATTATGCAATAGAAGGTATTATTAGTGCTGCAGAAAGAAAAATTAGGGCACATTTTGAGTGACTTTTCAAATCCTCTTCTATTTCATTAAAAAATTCTGACATGCAGTCTCCCAAAATGGCCACCAGAGACAAAAGAGCCCAAATGTAGCCCAAATATCACCCAGATGTAGACCAAGTATAGCCCAATGACAGAATGTCCCAGAGAGTTCTAAAGAACAACTAGAGCGCTAACAGTCCTACTTATTACAAAGGTATGGCACACCTGAAGCCATCTTGATTGGAATAAAGTGGTAACTCTTAAAACATTTAATTTAAAAAGGAACAAAATGAGGGGGTATATTTTGCCATATGAATTATGATTAGTGCTGCAGAAAGAAAAATTAGGGCACATTTTGAGTGACTTCTCAAACCCTCTTCAATTTCATTAAAAAATTCTGACATACAGTCTCCCAAGATGGCCACCAGAGACAAAAGAGCCTAAATGTAGCCCAAATATCACCCAGATGTACCCCAAGTATAGCCCAATGACAGAATGTCCCAGAGTGTTCTAAAGAACAACTAGAGCGCTAACAGTCTTACTTATGACAAAAGTATGGCACACCAGAAGCCATCTTGATTGGAATGAAGTGGTAAGTCTGAAAACACTCAATTTAAAAAGGAACAACATGAGGGGGTTAATTTTGCCATAGAAAGTATGATTAGTGCTTCAGAAAGAAAAATTAGGGATCATTTTGAGTGACTTCTCAAATCCTCTTCTATTTCATTAAAAAAATTCTGACATGCAGACTGAAACATGCACTTTGAATACCAGCAGCAGACGTCCCTTGTGAGCAGTAGCTTTACTACAGTGATCTAATGTGCAACTAGAGTGCTAACATTCAGAATTTATGGCAAATGTGTGACACATCTGAATGCCTTCTTGATGGAACCAAAGTAAACAAGCATTGAAAATGCAATAGATCTCGCCCTCGTTTAAGTTAAAGCCATTCTGTTTGTAATGAGGTGGCTTTTTAGCTTTGCTTTTATTAGTGTTTTTTCAACTTTCATGTAAATAACATGCATCTGTATGCATATAAGTATATGTATGCATGCATTTATGTTTGTATTTATATTGATATACAGATGATATATGTTTATATATGTATGTATATATATATATATATTCACTGAAAAAAACATAGGTTATAGACCATATATAGTTAGGAATTAGCATTTACAAAACCTTGAAAATTCACTGAAAAAAACATAGGTTATAGACCATATATAATTAGGAATTAGCATTTACAAAACCTTGAAAATTCACTGAAAAAACCATAGGTTATAGACCATATATAGTTAGGAATTAGCATTTACAAAACCTTGAAAATTCACTGAAAAAACCATAGGTTATAGACCATATATAGTTAGGAATTCGCATTTACAAAACCTTATTTTACTCACACAAAACCATTGAAATTCCATATATAGTTAGTTGCACTAACTATATATCGCGCACCCGCAATCCACTGCTGATGATGTCACATATTACATCATTCATGACATGGTCAGTGACATCACTGATGACATCACTGATGACATCTCAAATGACATCACTGATGACATCACTGATGACAACATCCAGTGAATGTATGTTTCTGTAAAGTTAAAATATGTCTTACATATTGAAGAATGAGTGGATGTATAAGTGTCTGGATGAAGGATTTAGTAGGTGCATGACTGACTGTATGAGTGAGTGATTAAATGTGTCTCACTGAGTGCATGGGTTAGTGACTAAACTGTCTTAATTTGTGCAACATTATGTCTGTTGTTCTGTAAACTGTTGCATGTGTTGATAAGTAGCTATATGAGTAACTATATGGGTTATTGATTGGTTGCCCAAGTATTTGTATGGGAGACTGAGTGTGTGTGTGGGTGGCTGGGAGGTGTATGACTCTGTGCATAGATGTGTGAGCAGTTGATTCACTAGATGTATGGTTTCAAAAGTGCATGTGGAAACAGCTGTATGGGCGGTTGACTGTGTGCATGAGTGTATTGGTGAGTGAATGGATATCTCAGTGCTACATGTCAAAGTAAGTACATATGTAAAACACAGTACATGTGAGAGTTGACATATATAAATAACTGTGCATAAGAGCCAGTGAATGTGTGAGTGGCTGTATGGATCATTGTGAACTTGTATCAGGGATTGTATAAGAGAGTAAATATGTGTTAGTATATGTTTGAATAAGTAAAGTTTGTATAACTGTATAGTTGAGGAAATGGTGGTGTGATTGATTCTTTGCATGACTGACTAGGTGTGTGAGTAACTCCATGGATGAGTGACAGTCTGTGAGTGTCTGTTTACACTGATTGTATCTAAGGTTATATTAGAGTCTGAAGAGGTTCATCGTATTATCACATGAATGATATCATCAGTGATGTGATCAGTAATGTCAAATGAGATGTCATCAGTGATGTCATCAGTG
This sequence comes from Lissotriton vulgaris, assembly GCF_964263255.1. NCBI lineage: Eukaryota > Metazoa > Chordata > Amphibia > Caudata > Salamandridae > Lissotriton > Lissotriton vulgaris. The sequence goes on from NC_141689.1 coordinate 656,965,283, forward strand.
ATGTCATTTGAGATGTCATCAGTGATGTCATTTGAGATGTCATCAGTGATGTCATCAGTGATGTCACTGACCATGTCATGAATGATGTAATATGTGACATCATCAGCAGTGGATTGCGGGTGCGCGATATATAGTTAGTGCAACTAACTATATATGGAATTTCAATGGTTTTGTGTGAGTAAAATAAGGTTTTGTAAATGCGAATTCCTAACTATATATGGTCTATAACCTATGTTTTTTTCAGTGAATATATATATATATAAATATATTATATATTATATTTATTGGAAAATATTATTACGTGCTCCTGGCTCATCTTGCCCTCGTCCGGAATTTTCTGCTGCCCTAAACGCTGCCTGGCGTTTTCCTGCCCGGCACAGCCCTCCTCGGCTGCCCACTTCTCCTGGCACTGATTTCATGTCTAGCGTTTCCTCTACCCGGCCCAGCAGTTGCTGAGTTTCCATCTACTTTGAAAAATCTGTGCTGCCCTGGCACACTGGTGCCCGCTACCGCAGGAAGAGTTTACACCATGCCCCGAGTGTGCACGGTTCTTTCCTAGTTCACTGTCTCAGCACAGTTCCCACTGTACCAGCCCTCGCCATTGCCTCTTCCCCGCTGGCCGCCGCTGTGTCTTTAAACGCTGCCCTCGGCAATGATGTATTCTTAGTTTTTGAAGCTCTGATTGAATTCCAGCCTTTTAGGTTTTGGCTCTGGTGATTAGTCAGACGGGATGATGTAGGGGCTTCTGGGGAGGCGGAGGCTTTAAAGAGGCAGGCCGTGGAAAAGAGCAAGGGCTCTAGAAGACAAGAGCCCGGCAGTGCCGCAGGGGCACCTTTCGGTGGTACAAGTGCCCTACAAGTGGTACAGGGGTGCCTCACAGTGTTACAAGTGCCCTGGCAGTGCCACAGAGGCACCTCTCATTGCTACAAGTACCCTGACAGTGCCAAAGGGGCATCTCACGGTGGTACATATGACCTGCAGTGCCATAGGCTGTGTGAGTGTCTCGGTGCTACTAGTGCCCTGTCCTAGCAGTGCCACAGGCAGCAGTGGCAGCACAATCTCCCCTCCAGTGTGTTGTACAAACTTTAAGATGGCCCCTGGCTCCTAGGGTGCTCCCCACATCTCGTACGGTGCATGTGTCACTCGCCCCTGCCTGTGGCATCCACTCTCAGCTTGTAACGTGTTTCCTCCCCCTGATGTATTCAGACGTCAAGCGAGGGAGTATCTGACTCATTGTGTGAAGTCTGCCAGTGCCCACCTGGCTCCATCCCCTGCTGTAAAGTGTGAGTGGGGGCCAGGCCAGCCCTGGGCCCCAGGTGCTGTGGGATGACCTAGCCTGGGAGCTGGTGAGTGTGTTTGTGCGTGGGACCTGTGCGGGGCAGAGCGGGTGTGGCTTTCACATCAGCTCGGGCTGTGGGGAAGCGGTGAAAGACTGTGTGCTTGAATAGGAGAGACGTGAGATCTCGGAAGACTTGGCCGTGGGCAGGTGGGAGGGCGGATTGTGGAACAGTTTCCCACTCGGGACAAATGTATCCGTGGGATTGTCATGGGGATCGGAGCCAGCATGACCCAACAGAGTGCTGCAGGTATGAGGTGTGCACATGGATCAGACAAATGTATGATGCCAGCCTGGGGCCAACTCTGGAAATGCCCCCTGCACTCCAGATGCAAGTACACATGCCGGACTCTAGTTTTCCTTATCAGATGGGGTGTGGGCTCTTCCATCCTAAGCATGCCTCATTGCTCGACCGAGTCCAATTACTTTGTCTTGTGCATTCTTTGCCACGGATACCTATGTGGCCGGCCGCCGAGAGCCCGCCAGCTGTACTTCCATCTAATACTGTGGGAGAGCCGTCAGCAGCCGCAAGGGCTGATGGTGTGGCTCCATGGGAGGGAAAGGGCGGGCAGCTAAGATGGTTGTCACTAATGGTGGCGGAGAGATCCTCGGAGGAAGGAGCAGGCGGGAGGTCAGATGGGACACTTGGCATAGCTGGCACTGAACACTTTAGGGGCATGCCACCGGAGGGAGGTCTGATGGCTCCCATGGTTCTGAAATCTTGATCTATCCATGTCACAAAAGGGGGTCTGCTCTGGCACCTTTGGGCAATGTTCTCATTACATAAAAATGCCAAAGATATATTAATAAACTGGGGGTGGCAGGACTTGTCTGGTGACCATGGGGAGGGAGGGAGGAAGGGAGGGGGCATAGTAGGTGGTTCTCCTGGGGAGGACATGTCTTGTCCACCAGAGAAGACTTGTCTATGTTGATCTTGCCCCTGTGGTTCTATCTCTTGGTTACACACTCATAGTTTCCCTCGTGTGCAGCACAGTTCATGTATCGGTTGCTTCTGATGTTGGTAGTTAGTTTAGGTATCGGGCTGTAGGATGGATGTTCTCTTCTGCTAAGAAGGATGCTTTGAGATGAGAGGCTTTCTTTGAGGCAGTCCTGTATATTGCTTTTAGTAACGTTAGTCTTGTACCTTGGACATGTTCGAGAGCAGCGTGAGTAGCAGAGTACGAACAAGATTTGAGTGGGAATAGCTGTGATTGGGCAGGTGTTGTTGCTTTTGTTGCTGTTGTATCGGCGTTCACAGGTAAACAATTGTTGTCCTTGCGCCCCTTGGTTACTTCCTGCAGCTCGGGGTTCAGCAGCCATCTCTTTCCCTAGTCCAGCCCCAATACTGAGCCCTAGAGAGAGGCCAGTGGACTCTGTGATGGTGCCAGCAGCAGTCACTGAAGGTGGTATGCGGCCACGCACCCGTCCCACAGAGACTTTGCGCCTGTCCCCTCAAAGAAACTCAACAACTTTTTTTTTTAATAGATTGCGCTGTGTGGGGGATCACACCCATGTTCTGATGGATATAGATTTGTCTATACCTCCACCTTAAAGGCAACCAGTTCTAGCCCCCTAAATCTCACCACTCATCTAATGCGTTAGAAGGTTTTGTTTTTTAGTCCGTTTTATACAAAAGCATTGGCAATGCTCTCATTTTTATAAGGGTAAAAAAATCCCCGCCACATAATTAAGCATGCCCCTTGGACCTGCCCATCCAGGGGCTTAAATACAACGAAGCACTGGAGCCCGAACTTTGGTTTTTTTTTCTCAGCCAGATTCGTGACCCCACCGCGAATTCGGATGATTTAAAAAAAATAAATCTTTTTTTGGCACTGGGGGTACTTGTGGTAATCCCTGAGTGGGCCTAGGGGGTCAGGGTGTTTGCCCCCTACTTGTTTCTTGTGACTCAGTTACAGAGTCACAAAATGGCTGCCAACACTTCCTAGTTTTGAGTATTGGCGGCCAATCAGAGTAAAGCTTGTGCCCGGGAGGATTCGCGAACCCTCCTCGGTGCTCAGATATCGATGTTTTTCCTTTTTTATTTCTCAGGAACTACTGAGCAGATTTTCACCATTCAAAAAAAGGGCTCTTTCTGAAGGGCTACCTTTTTGCCAAATTTGGTGTAATTCCGTTCAGCAGTTCGGGCTGTAATCTGTTTCAAAATTCCAATGGAAATTAACATGGGCAAAACACGTTTTGGGACCCCCTTTTTTCTCGGCCCCCACATGACAAATCACCTCAAAACTTTCAAGACAGGAACTGACTGGAGCACCCCATTAGATTTGAAAATATCACGAAGATTCGTCCATTGCGCCAAAGATATTGGCAAACCAAAAAATGCTCTGCCTATTGAAACTAGGTTATAACTATAACTGCCTACTGGTGACCGCCAGTCACCAGTATATATATATATATATATATATATATATATATATATATATATATATATATATATATATATATATATATATATATATATATATATATATATATATATATATATATATATATTACCTACTGGCGGTCGCCAGTAGGTAGTTATAGTTAGGATTTTTTTCAATGTTAAATCTCAAAATTCTATTTGGAATAACTTTGGCACCGGTTGACGAATCTGCCTGAAAATTTCCTGAAAATGGCCTCGTCGAGCTCGGGTCCTTCCTTGAAAGTTTGGGGGGGATACGTCAAGCGGGGGCCGAGATAAAAGGGGGGTCCCAAAACGCGTTTTCCCCATGTAAATTTCCATAGGGCGGTCGATTTCACTTTTAGCCCGAACGGCTGAATGGATTTCCAGCAAACTTGGCAAAATTGAAGGGACTGGTAGCCCGATGTGCCTTTGCTATGTCTCAAGATATGTGCTGCAGTGGATTTTGAGTAATTTAGGTTCAAAAAAATATATATATCTATAGGCGCTCTCCGGTGCGCGCACCGGAGTGCGCTCCAGGCGCGACACGCGACTTGCGCGCAGGAAGCTGATTGGCTCTTGGGTGTCTGTAAACATTCTAAACAGTCTGGAGCGGCCGCCATCTTGTGTCTCGGTAAAATCGAGACACAAGGGGTTTGAAAAAAAAAGGGGCAAATGACCATAAGGGGGAAGAGTAGACCCCCTCTGACCCCCTAGGTTTGATGTAGGGGCTAAAATAGGGTCCTGCAGGGCATTACATTTTTTATTTTTTTTTTCGTTTTGCGCGGGGGAGGCGCATGGTACGCGCACCGGCGAAGCACGGGGAAAATCCAGGACCATATTTATGAAGGCCTTGCGCTGCTAGTTTTGCGCCTCCTGTGCGTCAATTTTTGTGACGCACCAGCGGTGTAAAAAAATGCGCATTGTTATGCAATATTTAAAAAGTGACGCATCTATCTAGATGCGTCACTTTTTAAATATAGTGCAACGAGGCACATTTTTTTACACTGCTGTTGTGATGCGTCACTTTTCTGTGCGCACTCCTTATGACATTCCAGATGTGTCATATTTAATGTATGACGAATCATGTTGCAAGGAGTTACAGATACATCAGTATTTCTGACATATCTGTAAACATAAAAGTGATGCGAGGCAGGTGCAAGATTTTGACGCAACAGCATCCTAAAAGTGACGCAGAGAAATCTTATAGATTTCAGTACGTCGTTATTACCAAGCTTTTTGCGGGGGAATGCCCCCTTTGCATACATTATACCTGACGCAGATATAATGTGGCGCAGAGTTTTAAAAAGTGACCCATGTACCTAGATGCGTCACTTTTTAAAAATAGCGTCAGGTATAATGCATGCAGAGGGGGTGTTCTCCCGCAAAAAGCTTTGTAATAGCGACGCAGTGAAATCTTTGAGATTTCACTGCGTCACTTTTAGGATGCTGTTGCGTCAAAATCTTGTGCCTGCTTTACAGCAGGTGTTAGACTGACGCAAGCCCTTTCACATGGTGCTTTTTCCATGTGAAAGGACACATTACTGGAGTTGCGTCACTTTTGTGACGCACTCCAGCAATGCGTTACTTGGAATGTCATAAGGAGTGCGCACAGAAAAGTGACGCATCGCACCAGTGGTGTAAAAAAATGTGCCTCGTTGCGTTATATTTAAAAAGTGACGTATCTAGGTAGATGGGTCACTTTTTAAAATCAAGCGCCACATTATATCTGCGTGAGGTATAATGCATGCAGAGGGGGTGTTCCCCCGCAAAAAGCTTTGTAATAGCGACGCAGTGAAATGTTTGAGATTTCACTGCGTCACTTTTAGGATGCTGTTGCATCCTTTAAATATAGTGCAACGAGGCATATTTTATTACACTGCTGGTGTGATGCGTCACTTTTCTGTGCGCACTCCTTATGACATTCCAGATGTGTCATATTTAATGTATGACGAATCATGTTGCAAGGAGTTACAGATACGTCAGTATTTCTCACATATCTGTAAACATGAAAGTGACGCGAGGCAGGCGCAAGATTTTGACGCAACAGCATCCTAAAAGTGACGCAGAGAAATCTCATAGATTTCAGTACGTCGTTATTACCAAGCTTTTTGCGAGGGATTGCCCCCTCTGCATACATTATACCTGATGCAGATATAATATGGCGCAGAGTTTTAAAAAGTGACCCATGTACCTAGATGCGTCACTTTTTAAAAATAGTGTCAGGTATAATGCATGCAGAGGGGGTGTTCCCCTGCAAAAAGCTTGGTAATAATGACGCAGTGCGTCTTTTTTAGGATGCTGTTGCGCCAAAATCTTGCGCCTGCTTCACAGCAAACCTTTCACATGGTGCTTTTTCCATGTGAAAGGACACATTACTGGAGTTGCGTCACTTTTGTGACGCACTCCAGCAATGCGTTACTTTTGTGTTTACAGATACGTCAGAAATACTGACATATCTGTAACTCCTTGCGAATTGATTAGTCATATATTAAATATGACATATCTGGAATGTCATAAGGAGTGCGTCCAGAAAAGTGACGCATCGCTGTTTTCACGTAGCGATGCGTCACTTTTCAGAAATGAGGCCTCCAGTTTATTCACTGTGTCATAACTTTCTTTTCTAACACTCACCTTCTTTCATTCCTCCTACTTCACTTCCTTTCACCTCTCATACCTTTCTGTTCTTTCTTACTCATTCTCCTTTCAATTATCAATGCACTATATTTCACTTACTCTTCATTTTTTTAAGAATATAGCTCTTTGATGAGAATTGGAGGTAGTTCTGAAAAGAACTTTTGGTTTTCTTCTTTTAACTGAACAGGAACAAAAACAGGGAATGGAAACTGCTCAACAGGAGCAAAAAGAAAAGAAAAAAATTAGGGGCGGGAAGGGCAGCGATGGTTCTCCAATGCTCGAACCATGAGCAGGACACTTTGCTCACCATAGGTGAGGAGTTGATTGCAGTATCTGCATTTGACGACCCCATGGTTAAATGCAGGTTGTATGTTTGCCACCTGCTCCTGCGATTGCTCTCTCCCAGAAGAAGTTGCTCCTCCTGTTGATGTAGAGGCCCCATCTCTGGGAACCTCTTGTGCCAGAGCCCTGACACTTTCCCGGGCAAAATTCTGGGGGTGCCTCCTCTCCACATGGCGAATCATGGTGAAGTTGCCAAAAGAATACTTTTTTTGGGGGTTACCCCGTGACAGGACCTGTTTGCAGATCCTGCACTCTACTTTTGGTGCATTCACCTTTTTCTGGTCTGCTGGAAACTTAAAAAATTTCCAGATGAAATGTTCTTTGACCTTCGGCTGAGGAGGCTCTTCATCAATGAAATCATTGGAGTCATCTTCACTGCTGGATGGTCTGGCAGCCATGATTAATCAAGAAATATGCAACAGCAAAAAAGGCAGGTCTTTCAGTCACAAAAGTGAAAGAAGAAGTGAAGGAAATGGGTGGGGATTTCATTCATTGTAAAAAAAAACTGTTAGCAACCAATGAAAAGTGTTATTTTAGGGTCACATGACCCGACGCGTTTACGCTGCGCGCTCCGGAGCACTTCCGGTGCGTTTACGCAGCGCGATCGTAGGCGCTTCCGGGGCGCAAACGTGGCGCGATCGTAGGCGCTTTTGCGTGCGTTTATGCGCCGCGAACGTAGGCGCTTCCGAGGGCACTTACGTTGCGCGCCGAAGTGACGTCATCAAACTTTTACAGAAATGCATAATCATTTTCCTTATTAAAAAAAACTAATTTTATTTGTATGGTACGAAATGTTTTGCATTATTATTAACTTTTCATTCATATTTTTTTTCACGAACGACAGTTGCGCTCTGGGTGCGCTTTCAGATGAGCTCACGGAAAAGCTTACCGGAGAGCTTAGCTGAAAGCTTCCCGGAGCGCGCACCCAGAGCGCAAAAGAAAAAAATTATATAAAAAAAACATGAATACTTTAAAAAAAACAGCAAATTGTAAAAAAAAAAAAAGGTTAGAAACTCGATATACAAAGGAATTAGCATTTAAAAAACCTATGAAATTCACTGAAAAAACCATAGGTTTCACACCAGTTATAGTTAGGAATTAGCATTTAAAAAACCTATTAAATTCACTGAAAAAACCATAGGTTTCACACCAGTTATAGTTAGCTGGAAATTTTACTGATATAAAACCATTGAAATTCCCACGTTATAGTTAGATGGACTCACTATAACTTGCGCGTGCAATGCACTGCTGATGATGTCTTATTAAGCCAGTTAACCAATCAATTTTTAAAAACCATCCATTTAGACACTTATTTAAACATTTATTCTTCCATCAACTTTTACATATACATATATAAAATATATTTATTTTTCAGAAAGACACACATTCACTGGATGGTGTCATCAGTGATGTCATGAGTGATGTCACTGACCATGACATGAGTGATGTAATATGTGACGTCATCAGCAGTGCATTGCACGCGCAAGTTATAGTGAGTCCATCTAACTATAACGTGGGAATTTCAATGGTTTTATATCAGTAAAATTTCCAGCTAACTATAACTGGTGTGAAATCTATGGTTTTTTCAGTGAATTTAATAGGTTTTTTAAATGCTAATTCCTAACTATAACTGGTGTGAAACCTATGGTTTTTTCAGTGAATATATATATCACTGAAAAACCAAAGGTTTCAGGGACGTTATAATTAGCTGGACATTTCACTTGTACAAAATCATAGAAATTCCGGCGTTATAGTTAGTTGAGTTAACTATAACTCGCACCCCCATAAAGCACTGCTGTTGATGTGACATATTATATCATTCATGACATGGTCATGGATACTAATTGGGTATTTACAAGAGTGCATCAATAGTATGTACCTGCTTGCATAGTGCACAGAATATTGTATCTGTGCTGATGTTACTGGCTAGAGCATTCCATAAGCACATGACTAGTCTCTGGAATAATTACAGTGCTGCAAACAGACTGCATGATGAATTTATAAGTGCTTAGGTATTGGCGGAGTGATAGCATATGTAGATAGTGCTGGAAGGGTGATTCAAGAAGTCATTAGGATAGACAGGAGGATTCCTAGACTGCATAGCTACTAACTGGGTATTTAAAAGAGTGCATCAATAGTATGTAGCTGGTTAAATGCCTGCATGCATAGTGCAGAGAATATTATAGCTGTATTAGTGTTACTGTCTAGGCTATTACTTAAGTACATGACTAGTAACTGGAATAATTACAGTGCTGCAAACAGAGTGCATGGTGAATTTATAAGTGCTTAGGTATTAGCGGAGTGATAGGATAAGTAGATAGTGCTAGATGGGTGATTGGAGAAGTGCGTGGGACAGACAGGAGGATTCCTAGCCTTCATAGGTACTAAGTGGGTATTTAGAAGTGTGTATCAAAAGTATATAGCTGGTTAGCGGTCAGTATGCAGAGTGCACAGAATATCTTAGCTGTACTAGTGTTACTGTCTGGGCCATTCAATAAGTACATGACTAGTAACTGCAATAATTACAGTTCTGCAAACAGAGTGCATGGAGAATTTATAAGTGGTTAGGTATTGGTGGAGTGATAGGATAAGAAGATAGTGTTGGATGGGTGATAGGAGAAGTGCATGGGACAGAAAGGAGGAATCCTAGACTGCATGGGTACTAATTGGGTATTTACAAGAGTGTATCAATAGCATGCACCTGCTTAGAGGTCTGCATGCAACGTGCACAGAATATTGTAGCTGTATTAGCCTTACTGGTTAGGCTATTCCATAACTACATGACAAGAAACTGAAATAATTACAGTGCTGCAAACAGGGTGCATGGTGAATTTATAAGTGCTTAGGTATTGGCGTAGTGATAGGATAAGTAGATAGTGCTGGATGGGTGATTGGAGAAATGCAATGGACAGGCAGGAGGGTTCCTGGACTGCATGGGTACTAATTGGGTATTTACAAGACTGTATCAATAGTATGTAACTGCTTAGAGGTCTGCATGCATATTGCACAGAATATCATAACTGTGCTAGTGTTACTGGCTAGGGCATTCCATACGTACATGACTAGTAACTGGAATAATTACAGTGCTGTAAACAGACTGCATGCTGAATTTATAAGTGCTTAGGTATTGGCAGAGTGATAGGATAAGTAGATAGTGCTGGATTGATGTATCGAGAAGTCCTTGAGACAGACGGGAGGATTCCTAGACTATATAGCTACTAACGGGGTATTTAAAAGAGTGTATCAATAGTATGTAGTTGGTTAGAGGCCTGCATGCATAGTGTACAGAATATTGTAGCTGTATTAGTGTTACTGTCTAGGCCATTTAGGTATTGGCGTAGTGATGGATAAGTAGATAGTGCTGGATGGGTGATTGGAAAGTGCATGGGAGAGACAGGAGGATTCCTAGACTGCATAGGCACTAACTGAGTATTTAGAAGAGTGTATCAAATGTATTTAGCTGCTTAGAGGTCTGCATGGATACTGCACATAATATTGTAGCTGTACTTGTGTTAGTGGCTAGGCGATTCCATAAGTACATGACAAGTAACCGGAATGATTACAGTGCTGCAAATAGACTGCATAGTGAATTTATAAGTGCTTAGGTATTGGTGGAGTGATAGGATAAGTATATAGTGCTGGATGGGTGATTGGAGAAGTGCATGGGACAGACAGGAGGATTCCTAGATTGCATAGGTACTAACTGGGTATTTAGTAGAGTGTATCAATAGTATGTAACTGGTTAGAGGTCTGCATGGATAGTGCACACAATATTGTAGCTGAACTTGTGTTACTGGCTAGGCCATTCAATAAGTGCATAACTAGTAACTAGAGTGATGACAGTGCTGCAAACAGGGTGCATGGTGAATTTATAAGTCCTTAGGTATTGGCGGAGTGATAGAATAGGCTGAAAAAGCTGGATGTGTGATAGGAGAAGTGCATGGGACAGACAGGAGGATTCCTAGACTGCATGTGTACTAATTGGGTATTTATAAGAGTGTATCAATAGTATGTAACTGCTTAGAGGTCTGCATGCACATTGCACAGAAAACCATAGCTGTGCTAGTGTTACTGGCTAGGGCATTCCATAAGTACATGAATAGTAACTGGAATAATTACAGTGCTATAAACAGAATGCATGCTGAATTTATAAGTGCTTAGTTATTGGTGGAGTGATAAGATAAGTAGATAGTGCTGGATGGGTGAATCGAGAAGTCCTTGGGACAGACAGGAGGATTCCTAAAATACATAGCTACTAACTGTGTATTTAAAAGAGTGTACCAATAGTCTGTAGCTGATTAGAGGCCGGCATGCATAGTGTACAGAATATCGTAGCTGTACTAGTGTTACTGTCTAGGCCATTTAGGTATTGGCGTAGTGATATGATAAGTAGATAGTGCTGGATGGGTGATTGGAAAGTGCATGGGAGAGACAGAGGGATTTCTAGACTGCATAGGCACTAACTGGGTATTCAGAAGAGTGTATCAAATGAATTTAGCTGTTTAGAGGTCTGCATGGATAGTGCACATAATATTGTACCTGCACTTGTGTTAGTGGCTAGGCCATTCCATAAGTACATGACTAGTAACCAGAATGATTACAGTGCTGTAAACAGAGTGCATAGTAAATTAATAAGTGTTTAGGTATTGGTGGAGTGATAGAATAAGTAAATAGTGCTGAATGGGTGATTGGAGAAGTGCATGGGTTTGACAGGAGGATTCCTAGACTGCATGAGTATTAACTGGGTATTTACAAGAGTGTATCAATAGTATGTAGATGGTTAGAGGTCTGCATGCATAGTGCACAGAATATTGTAGCTGTACTTGTGTTAGTGCCTAGGCCATTGTATAAGTACATGACTACTAACTAGAATGATTGCAGTGGTGCAAACAGAGTGCATCATGACTTTATAAGTGCTTAGGTATTGGCTGAGTGATAGGGTAGTGCTGGATGGGTGTTTGGAGAAGTTGATGGGAGTGACAAGAGGATTTATACACTGCATAGGTACTAACAGGGTATTTAGAAGAGTGTATCAATAGTATATAGTTAGAGGTCTGCATGCATAGTGGACAGAATATGGTATGTATACTAGTTTTAGTTGCTAGGCCATTTCAAAAGTACATGATTACAACTAGAATTATTACAGTGCTGCAAACAGAGTCCATAATGAACTGTATGGGTACTACCTGAGTAATTGAAGGTGTAAATAAGTACTGTTAGCGTGGTTAGAGGATTGTATACATAGTGTATCAATAGTGCACAGGTGATTGTAGCAGTGCATGCGTAGTGCTAGAGTGACTTAATTTTACCTGTTTTGAAGTAGATATGGCATTTTTTGAAACATTCTTTCCCTTTTTTCTTTCTAATGTAAATTTAAAATATTTTAAACTTTAGCAGGAGGGTCTGTAAAAAAGAAGAAAAAATACTGTTATTACTTATAATTTTATAGTTTTAATAACACAACATAAGCTTATAATTACATAACATATTCATATTGCCTTTTATGCTGTCTTCAGAATTTATTGAATTTCACCATGCACAGTGATTTCAATTTAAATCATCAGGTGACAGCAGGCAAAAAATACGATCAATAAGATTGCTAAAAAAACACATGCATGTTGAAAATATCTACAACAAAGTCTATTCTCTATTTATATTTTCACAAATTCACATCCTTATTAACATTGTATATAATACAAATATTAAATAGATAAGCACCTTTTTTCGAACACATTTTTCAAAATACAATATGAAAAAACAGAATCAATTATTCAAACCATAATTCTGAACATCCTTTCGATGATGCTTCTGAACACATTTGCATTGAGCATAGCCAAAATAAACTTCTGAAGTCATAGTAACACCTTCCCAATAGGCCGAATGATGAGTTTGAAAGTATTTGATGTGAATATATCCAGAATAAACTGATTAATTCATGTTGACATCTTCTCAGAATTTTGGCATCAGAAATATTAGATATGAATTTGGTAATTCATAAGGTACCCGACATTTGAACTCTAAATGTGCATCACTGCACAATATCCATCCTTCATTGCATTTTAAATACACAGTTTAGTGTCCAGATGTTGAAGTAGGTCCATCCTGGAAAACAATAGCCACTGTTTTAAAAGTTCTTCCTGAAATTGACACTTGATCTGCTACAAAAAATGTTATTTTGGTTTCCAATGTTGTCCCATCTCCTCTACAACATTTGAGCATTAAACGTATATATTGTCCACACCTTTCTAGAAATAATGTTGATAACATTTCCGATTTTCTCTGAGTACATTCCATTTCTTGATTAGCTGATTTCACTAATTTGTTGAAAGACACGGCTTTCAAATCTGGTTTTGTCAAATATATGAACCGTTCAGTGTCTATTTTAGTGGTAGATGAAAATGAACAGCTGTCACATGTATGATCCCATCTGTAACGTAGTCCAAACAAATTTTCCATTTGTATTTCTTGATCTTCCAATACTGCAAGCATAAACATAAGAAATTCCTGAGCATCTTTCCGTACATTCTGGTAAATTGTGAAGATCCAGAACATATATCCAGAAGATTCCACACAGCAGAAGCAGTATGGATTTCGTTCTATCAGTTTTCAACTTTTTAAAAATATAATGTAACAATGAACAAAATCTTTTTTCTTGATTTTCCATAATTGCATGCTGTTGATTTTCAAAGTAAAAGACAACGTTCATGATTACATTAGCATAGCAGTTGATACCTGAACTGTTTGCTAACTGATATCCTACAATATTTGCAACCGTGTTCCCTTCTATTTTCTTTCCCAACTCATCATTCCATTCAATATTTTTTTTCTTTGCAACCTCAGTAAAATCTTTATCATATTTTCGTTTTGGACGTATTAAACGTTTTTCATAAATAGGATATTCACCTAAGCTAGGAGCGTACAGCCTTCTTAACCGAATGTACTCTTTTACACAATTAACATCTGCACTAACCTTTTGCTCATCAATATCAATCAAATACAATCTGGATTACATTGTTACTCGAGACAATGTAACATATGCCATACCCTCTTTAAACACAGAATTCACAATATTTACCAAAGCACTGTCTACACTAAAACCTTGAGATTTAAGAATGGCAACTTCATATGGTAAACAAACGGGAAACTGTTTTTTACGAACATACAAATCTTTTACAAGCAAGAAATGAACAGAACAACATCTAATCTGTTTCACCTCTTCAATCTGATCAAATTTAATGTTCAAAAATTCAATCCCATCTCTATTTGCATAACAAGCAAAGTCAACAACTTTCCCCAATGCTCCATTTACTAAACCTTTCTCAACATCTAAATTATGCGGTAATATTATCCGGCAGTTTACAGATACATATAAGGTTTTTTCCAAATCAACAGTCTTAGATATTGATTTTTCCAAAGAGTCAAATTTTTACTGTAATTTCTCTGAAAAAAATATAGGTACTCCTTCATGTTCTATTTTATCAATGGCTTCCATTTTCATTTTCAATTCATTCTCCAGTTTCAAGTGTTGTTCATTAAATGTAGAGCATTCTTTCAGTGTTGGCATAAGGCAAATTATGGACTTCTTTCTGCAATTTTATGGTAGATTGTTTCAGGTGAAATATTTTCTTTTGGAAACAAGTTTCTTAGTAGCCGATTTTCTAAAGCTTTTTTTCCATCCTTTTTTAAGACACTAATTCTAATACCTTGAAGAATCTTTCCATAATCTTCGTCATTTGCTTGTTGCATGTTCTTAGTAAGTTCCTTATATTCAAAATAAGTCCAAATGTTCACATATCCAATACTTCTCAATGATTTTTTAGTGTCTTCATGAAGAAGGGTCTTAAAAAGTGGTTGGCTGTAACAGGTGTGAGCTGTAGTAGATCACCAAATAAAATTATATGTTTTCCTCCAAATAAAACATCGTAATTTGTTTTTAAAATCTGCTGCTTCCTCAGATGTAGAAACACAAGCATTACGTTTGAGACCATGCTTACTTCATCAATTACCAGAAGTTTCATTTTCTTCAGTACTCTTTCAATTTCTAAACAAGCTTCTCCAGATAGCTTGTGGTATTCCAACCTATTTTCATGTTCTTTTGGTAACATAAGCAGACGATGTTGTGTGCGGCTAACCCAGTTGGAGCAGTTACAACACAAGATAAATGTGAATCCGCTGTTTTCTGTAAATAACTTGACAAACATTTGATCAAGAAACTTTTCCCCATTCCAGATTGTCCACTAATGTACATAAGAATAGGTCTAAATGACGTACATTGGCAATCACTCTTTTTTTAATGCAGTAATCCATGTTGTATCTGTTGTGTAACTTGGTGATATATTTCTTTCTGTTCAGTATTCAGACGTTCCTCTAAATTTTTCAAATCAATATTGTCCTGTTGTGCTTGATGCATCACCATTTCCACTACACTCATTGCTATTGCCGCTTCATTTTCAAGTATGGCTTCTTCTAGTGGAGCAGAACTCTGACTATCTTGAGAACTATCTCTAGCTATTTCAGCTGCAATAGTTCATTTTTAATGCATTTCTTCGTTCAATATTTGGAGAAAATTTGGTAAAATTGTACATTCAATGCTATCTTTACATGCATTGAAAGAATCTTCATAGCAGTCACAATCTCCAACTAATTCCATTACAGTCCGCCAAGGTTTGTAGAGTTGCAGAAGAGCTAAATAGAAAAACTATCTTTTATCTGGAGTATCACAACTTAGTTTCCTGTGATTAATCAAATTTCCTTTGGCATGCTTTACCAATTATCCTTCAGATCCAATTACAGCGTATTTTCCTTCATTTATATTTTTCGTAACATTTTAAAGAAAACTATAATGTTGCAGAAATTCATATAGACGTATGTTTTCCAGGTATGGACTTCTTATTGGATAGTACGTATCCATCATATTTGTTTTCTGTAATATCTGTACTTTCCGGTTCATTAAGTGCCAAATATTCAATTTCTTGTACAGATTTCATAACGCGATTTTGTGTTGCAGCAAGACCTAGACATATCCAGATGAATTCTCTTGACTTTGAATATAAACTTGCAGATGCCAATCAATTCGAACATTGGTAGGATCCAATTTCTCGATGTGGAAGCATCTTCAAGCTGAAGCTGTACAATTTCTTTGCTAATTGTGAAATTTCCTCCCACATTTCTTTTAATTCTGTCTTCTCAGATTTGATAATCCATGACCTGACATAGCGAGCAACAGCAATTGAGCTATATGCAACATATTGTATGTCCATATTTGTATTCCACATCTTCAAAATCACCAGATTGCAATCATTAATGTACTTCGATTCTTCTGTTCTTTTTATATTATAAGTATTTTTTGGTGATTTTCGAGTGCGAATCTGCCTCCCTGCTGACATAAACTGTTCACTCTTTCTTTGGACATTACTGGACGTGGAAAGCCAAATCGACATTTTGTGTAAAATTGATCCTTTGTCTTATATTTCCGTCTGCAATTTTTTCCACATCTACGAGCTTGAAACCGTTAAACTTGCTGTCTTAAGATATTTTCTCCTCCTGTTTTTGGAATCGCACAGGTAACATAGTCTTCAATAAAAGATAAAACAGTCTCATCCGATTCAGTTCCAAATTTGAGTGCATCCTTGATCCATAAAAGCATTTGCATATAAGGAACACCTCTAGTTTGGTATTCCTTTCTCCCCAAAAAATCAGTAACTTCACTAAAAGGTGGTTTCTTTTTATTACAGATGAAAGAAATCATAGCTTCAAATCTATGATTAGAATATCTGCTGACATTTACAGGATCCAGGGAATACAGTTCTCCAAGTGTCTTCAATTCAATATTTTCTAAATTTGAACTTGCTTGTCATAGAAAATCCAGTAAATCATCCCATGCGTACTCAGCACAGCTAAGTGTAACAAACCACGTAGGGCTTCCTAAGTTCTGTAACATGCATTTCAGTTCTCCATGATGTCGATACCAATATTCATTAGTGCCACGTTGACATGCCATTAAATTAATTAACTGTGATTCTAAATGTTCATCTCTTTCTTCAACTTTGTACATGAATTCCTTTGCAGTAACATGAGAAAGATGAATTCCTGTTTTCAAAATGTGGTTGACTGCATATGAAAGTTTAGACAGGTCACTTTCAAATAAAAGATGAAACAAATATGGCCTACACTGGTGAAATCTTGGTTCTTCTGAATATAGTCTTAAAGTACGATATTCTGAGGCTGGAATCCGAACTGGTCATTCATCACCTTTTCCGGTAGGAAACAGCTGTGGAAAACAACGAGCTTCCAAACTTTTTACCATACACTCATGCGAGTTCCTTTTGCTTTTTTCATCTGGAACAATTCAATAGTGTCTCCTATCAGTTCTTTTGAATGTAGAGGGTGTATAGTATAATGTGCATAAATCTCTTCCTTTCTGCAGTTCTCCACTTTTTCTATTTGTCCACTTGAAATGTCTGTATCATCTTCTGAATTCATTCCTTGTGATTCTACATTTATTCTTTTATAGTAGATATTGTTTTGCAGCAGATATATTGTAGCTTTTTTGAGTTTTATCACATCCACTAACTCTTGCCATATTTTCCTACTCTTTGTAGGTACACCATTAACAAGAATGACTACAGGTTCAGTATCCTCTCTTTCTACACAAACAGTTTCAACATTGTTCTTGAAATCTTAAGGTAAATACACAACTCTTCCTTTTAAACCTCTCTGTAGTTCAGTTGGAGGCAGCTTACCTCTTTTAGGATCCATACGAATTATAGCCTGAAATGGGTGCACAGATTGAATAAGGAAGGACTCATGTGTATGTAAATCATTAATTTCTGGAGGTATAGCTACGAATTCTAGGTCATTATGGACAGCTCTAGCTAGCATTTTATTGTCTTCTAATTTATTGTAACAATATTTACAAATGTATTGTTCACTATCCAACTCAAAACGACCTTCCACAAATAAATAAACAGCATATTCCCTCCATTTATCATTGTTTTCATTTTCACTTTTTAAAAACACATCTACATTCCTAGTTTGAATTTTATAATGAGTACGTCGGCAACAAATACAAACATAAGGGCCTATTAGGATGGCGGACGGACCTGCGTCCGTCTGCCACCCCCGAGGTGGAGGGACCGTCCGCAGGGGCAGCGGCGGTCCCTCCGGTGCAATTAGGATGTGACCGTCACCCTGGCGGTCACATCCTGTATCTTTAACGTTGCGGCGGATGCTGCTTGAAGAAGCACCCGCCGCAAGGTTAAAAATGCATGTTTTACATTTACATAATCAAAGCGGCAGGCACCGCATGGTGCCTGCTGCTTTGTGCATGTAAATGCTGGGGGGTACCATATGTACCCCCCATGTGCACCCCCCAGCCCCGACACCCTGGGGGCCCGCAACGGGCCCCCAAACACCAAAGACCACATGCTTTTCCACGGCGGAAAAGCCGCCGTGGAAAAGCATGTTTAAATGCGCATCCTAATTTGGCTGACGTTGTCTTGCAGACACCGCCACCAAATAGCCCACCATACCCCGCGGATCAGCGGCGGACGGACCTGCCATCCGCCGCTGGTCTCACTGCAATCCCACCGCCATCCTAATCTGGTGGTGGGTGTTTACTGTGGCCGCGGCGGTGAATCCGCATCCTCCAGGCCGGCGGTGGCTTCCGCCGTCCCAAGGATGCGGATTCACCGCCATCCTAATCGGCCCCATAGTTGGGATTTTCACCAGAAACTACTTTAAACTTTGTTATTTCTTTTTTAAAATTCACATCAGTAGTACCTTCCACCTCTTCTTCAACACCTAATTTTCACTTTTTCTACTCTCCTTTTGACCAGTACGAAAACGTAACTCTAAATCATCACGAACATTTTTTACATTAAACAATGAAACATGCAAAAGAGCTGTATTCATTTAATTTAGACATATGCAGGACTTTTCATGTAGTATACTCTTCTAACTAACTTCAGCATTTCGGAATGATGTACTGCTAACATTCTCAATTATGAAAACGACTTTGACACACTTCCTAGAAAGACAAGCCAGCGAATAACCTTGCAACTCTGTATTTTTTGCACTTTGCAAGTCTTAATCTTCTGTTTGATAGTTTTTATCCATATTCTCGCAAGAAATTTAGTAAAATATCAATAGATTCTTGACGTATACTACAAATGCTACTACAATCCCATATAAACACTGGAGCCAGTGTACGTCTCCCTTGAGCTTCCTCAGCTATTACTTCTTCCACAATTCTAAGAACCATCTTTTCTTTTTCAATTAGACAACTATTTTTAACTTCATAACAATGACCGCTGGTATCAACTGCGTGAACTAAATCATTTTGTTGAAATTAGCTTTTTTCATTAAAAAAGGTTCTGTACTAGAAGTATGCTTCCATTCTCCAGAAAATATTTTACAAAAGTTAGTTCTATTTACAATTATTTTTCTTTTACATTTGTCCTTCATAGACTGCATTATTGTATTTAAAGTTTTCAATCTTTTTTAAA
Source organism: Lissotriton vulgaris (assembly GCF_964263255.1). Classification (NCBI taxonomy): domain Eukaryota; kingdom Metazoa; phylum Chordata; class Amphibia; order Caudata; family Salamandridae; genus Lissotriton; species Lissotriton vulgaris. Next base: position 656,984,505 of record NC_141689.1, read on the forward strand.
AATTAGATGAACAATCTTCTTTTCAATTCAAAAGCGTTTTCAATAACACTTAGAACCTCGTTTTTTTGTTTGTAAAATGCTGATTTATTTTTGTATTTTTTACATTTTTTGTAACAAATTGTGAAGAACTCTCCTTTTATATAAACTTTTCGGAATTTCTAAAAATTGTTTCTTCCTGGTTTCCAATTTTTTTCTGATAATCCAATTTTGTAGTTTTTTGTACATTTTTCTTTACCTTTTCTTTCACTTTTCTTGTTTTAGCTCTCTGTTTTTTTTTTAGAATTCATAAGACTCTTTTAAACTTAAAATAAAATCCTTTACTTCTCTTACCAGAAAGCTTTTTCTTTAAGGATCCATGTTGTACTTGATCTAATTGTTCTTTTGCTATTTTCTTTACATAGGCCTCTTTTCTTTGTTGTCTTGGCTCTTTTGTTGTCATTGTAACTGCAAAAACAACAGTTGATGGACAGAATGCAGAACAATGTCATACATTCACCCCAGTACAGAGATCTGGGCCTAATTCCATACTTGTTTTGCTCACCATGTCATTCCAGTTTGAACTCAGCCATATGCAAATCAGTCTTGACCCTGTGGCCCATGGGAACGGTCCAGCCCGAACTGCCAAGGCAGGTCCTCCCTGGACTGGAAACAAGCATCCTAGGACCAGTTCGGGCTTTCAGCACTCATCAGCCAGGATAGCTTGATTCCAGTGGAATGGGGCGCACAGGACTCACGTCTGAGCATACCCGTCCCACTCGGGTGACAAATGCAAAAACAACAGTTGATGGACAGAATGCAGAACAATGTCATACATTCACCCCAGTACTGAGATCTGGGCCAAAATCCATTGTTTTCTTTTGCTCACCATGCCATTCCAGTTTGAACCCAGCAATTTACAAATCAGTCTTGACCCTGTGCCCTATGGGAACAGTACAGCCCGAATGGCAAAGCCAGGTCCTCCCTGGACTGGAAACAAGCATGCTAGTACTGGTTCCGGGATTGCAGCCCTCATCAGCCAGGATAGCTTGATTCCAGTGGCATGGAGAGCACAGGACTCACGTCTGAGCATACCCGTCCCACTCGGGGTGATAAATGCAAAAACAACAGTTGATGGACAGAATGCAGAACAATGTCATTCATTCACCCCAGTGTAGAGATCTGGGCCAAACTCCATTGTTTCTTTGCTCACCATGCAATTCCAGTTTGAACCCAGCCATATGCAAATCAGTTTTGACCCTGTGCCCCATGGGAACAGTCCAGCCCGAACTGCCATGCCAGGTCCTCCCTGGACTGGAAACAGGCATCCTATGACCGGTTTTAGCTTTCAGCCCTCATCAGCCAGGATAGCTTGATTCCAGTGGCATGGCACGTCTCAATAATTATGCAAAATATCTGCAAAAAACATAAATCTTTGAAAACAATTTAATGTAAATGAAATAATTATAAATAAATATTCACATCTATAATAATACAGATACATACAATCATACTATATCAATGATTAGAGCAGTGGCTACCTAGATAATTGGACAAGTCTATAATAAGTGTTTAGGAGATTAGAGCACAGCATTCTTACTACACATGTGATTGTAGAAGTGCATAGTTAGTACCTGCATGATTGCATACGTACATGGCTACTGAGTGAAATCTTATGCTATTTTATATCTTAGTGCTTGGCTCATTGCAAGAGTACATGAGTAGTGACTGGATGATTACAGTGCTGCAAACAGAGTGTATTGTTAATTTATAACTGCTAATGTATTGGCAGACTGATTACATAAGTACATAGTGCTGCATGGATCATTGGAAAAGTGTATAGGCAGAGACAGGGGGATTGTTGGACTGCATGGGCAATCCCTAGAGAATTGGAGGAGTGAACCAGTAGTATGTAACAGGTTAGAGATCTACATGGATAGTACACAGGGAATGGTAATAGTGCATATGTTAGTGCCTGGATCATTCCAAGAGTACGTGAGTAGTGACAAGATGATTCATAGAATGCATAGGTACTAACTGGGTATTTAGAAGAATGTATCAATAGTATCTAGCTGGTTAGAGGTCTGCATGCATAGTGAACAGAACATCATAGCTGTACTAGTGTTACTGGCCAGTGCATTCTATAAGTACATGACTGGTAACTGCAGTAATTACAGTACTGCAAACAGAGTGCCATGGTGAATTTTTAAGTGCTTAGGTATTGGCGGAGTGACAGGATAAGTAGATGGTGCTGTATGGGTGATTGGAGAAGTGCATGGGACAGACAGGAGGATTCCTAGACTGCATAGGTACTAACTGGGTATTTAGAAGAGTGTATCGATAATATGTAGCTGGTTAAAGGTTTGCATGCATAGTACACAGAATATCATAGCTGTGCTAGTGTTACTGGCTAGTTTTTCAAACAACAGATGTCCCATGCATTCACGAATATGAGACAATAAATATAGACAGAATCAGTTCTATATTTTGAGCGACATGTCCAGCTGGACAGAGGTCTTTAAGTTTACTCAATAAACAAATAATCTGTACAATTGGAATACCTTCAACTAATCACCAGTGTGGTACACAAGCCTGTGCCCAACACTAACGGATCAAGTACAAAAGGTAGGTTACGAACATAGAAGGGCTTTTAAGGCAAACAAACGTTTTCTGTATGAAATACAGTTGTACAGAGAAATCAACACAGCACCATTACATTACATAGCAATCACGTTTTGTATAAGGTGCTAGACAGGTCAACGGCGTTTCGGTCCCCCTATTAATCATAGGAACCATCATCAGGATATTTGAATAATGCCTTAACGTTATTAGCCTCTAATTGCCCGGACACTCGTGTGTGACCGGCAAGGAAGTGAATGTGGGTTTTATAGAATGTGGGTTTTATAGAGCGCGTAGTAACCCGGAAGCATCCCAGCGCTAAAAACCAAGACAGCTGATTCAGAGGTGGTGACCAGGCGAAAAGGGGATCAGGGGAAGAGGTGGGAAGAGGTGGGTGTAACCTGTATTTGGTTCAGCAGCCCAGGATCAGGCGCGTTTTGTACCGCGTTACAATATCGTAATCCGACGGTGCCAGGATAATACCAGGTTAGTCGGTAATTCAGTATGTTGCCTGGCTAGGGCATTCCGTAAGTACATGACTAGTAACTGGAATATTTACAATGCTGCAAACAGACTGCATGCTGAATTCATAAGTGCCAAGGTATTGGCGGAGTGGTTGGATAAGCAGATAGTGCTGAATGGGTGATAGGAGAAGTGCATGGGACGGACAGGAGGATTCCTAGACTGCATGGGTACTAACTGGGTATTTACAAGAGTGTATCAATGGTATGTAGCTAGTTAGAGGTCTGCATGCATAGCGCACAGAATATCGTAGCTGTACTAGTGTTACTGGCTAGAGCCTTTCACAAGTACATGACAAGAAACTGCCATATTTACAGTGCTGCATACAGAGTGCATAGTGACTTTATATGGGCTTGGGTGATGGGTGAGTGATAGGATAAGTAAATAGTGCATGATGGGTTATTGGAGATGTGCATGGGACAGGCAGGAGGATACCTAGACTGCATAGGTACTAACTGGGTATTTAGAATAGTGTATCAATAGTATGTAGCTGGTTAGAGGTCTACATGGATAGTGCACCCAATATTTAGTGTCCTTGTACTTGTGTTACTGGCTAAGCCATTCCATAAGTACATAACTAGAAACTGCAATAAATACAGAGCTGCAAACACTGTGCATGGTGAATTAGTGCGTAGGTATTGGCGGAGTGATAGGATAAGTAGATGGTGCTGGATGGGCCATTAGAGAAGTGGATGGGACACACAGGAGGATTCCTGCACTGCATAGGTACTAACTGGAATATTTAGAAGAGTGTATCAATAGTATGTAGCTGGTTAGAGGTCTGCATGCATAGTGCAAAAACTATTGTAGCTGTAATAGTGTTACTGGCTACTGCATTCCATAAGTACATGACTAATTACAGTGCTGCAAACAGAGTCTATGGTCAATGTATAGGTGCTTAGGTATAGGCGGAGTGATAGGATAAGTAGATAGTTCTGGGTGGGTGATTGGAAAAGTGGATGGGACAGACATGAGGATTCCTAGACTGCATGGGTACTAACTAGGTATTTACAAGAGTGTATCAATAGTATGTAGCTGGTTAGTGGTCTGCAAGCCTAGTGCACAGAATATCGTGGCTGTACTAGTGTTAACGGCCTGGTCATTCCATAACTACATGACAAGTAATTGCAATATTTACAGTGCTGCAAACAGAGTGCCTGGTGATTTTATAAGTGCTTAGGTATTGGCATTGTGATAAGATAAGTAGATAGTGCTGGATGAGTGATTAGAGAAGTGCATGGGGCACAGGAGGATTCCTAGACTGCATAGTTACTAACTAGGGTATTTGCAAGAGTGTATCAATAGTATGTAGCTGGTTACAGGTCTGCATGCATAGTGCACAGAAAATCATACCTGTACTAGAGTTACTGGCTAGAGCATTCTATGAGTACATGATGTTAGTAACTGAAATAATTACAGTGCTGCAAACAGAGTGCATGGTGAATGGGTGAATGTATAAGTGCTTACGTATTGGCGGAGTGCTGGGATAAGTAGATAGTGCTGGATGGGAGAGGGGGAAGTGCATGGGACAGACAGAAGGATTCCTAGACTGCATAGGTACTAACTGGGTATTTAGAAGAGTGTATCAATAGTATATACCTGGTTAGAGGTCTGCATGCATAGTGCACAGAATATTGTAGCTGTTCCAGTTTTATTGGCTGGGGCATTCCATAAGTACATGACAAGAAACTGCAATAATTACAGTGCTGCATACAAAGTGCATAGGGAATTTATAAGGGCTTAGGTATTGGCGGAGTGATAGGATAAGTAAATAGTTCTGAATGGGTGATTGGAGAAGTACATGGGACAGGCACAAGGATTCCTAGACTGCAAAGGTACTAACTGGGTATTTAGAAGAGTGTATCAATAGTATGTAGCTTTTTGGATGTCTGAATATAGTGCACACAATATTGTACTTGTACTTGTGTTACTGGCTAAGCCATTTCATAAGTACATAACTAGAACTGCAATAATTACAATGCTGCACACAGAGTGCATTGTGAATTTATAAGGGCTTAGGTATTGGCGGAGTGATATGATAAGTAGATAGTGCTGGATGGGTGATTAGAGAAGTGCATGGGACACACAGGAGGATTTCTAGACTGCATAGGTATTAACTAGGGTATGTAGAATAGTATATCAATAGTATGTAGCTGGCTAGAGTTCTGCATGCACATTGCACAGAATATCGTATCTGTACTAGTGTTACTGGCTAGGGCATTCCATAAGTACATGAATAGTAACTGGAATAATTACAGTGCTGCAAACAGAGTGCATGGTGAATTTATAAGTGCTTAGGTGTTGGCGGAGTGATATGATAAGTAGATAGTGCTGGATGGATGTATCGAGAAGTCCTTGGGACAGACGGGAGGATTCCTAGACTGCATGGGAACTAACTGGGTATTTACAAGAGTGTATCAATAGTATGTAGCTGGTTACAGGTCTGCATGCATAGTGCACAGAATATCGTAGCTGTACTAGTGTTACTTGCTAGGCCATTCCCTAAGTACATGACTAGCAACTGGAACAATTACAGTGTTGCAAACACAGTGCATTGTGAATTTATAAGTGTTTAGGTATTGATGGAGTGATAAGAATAGTAGATACTGCTGGACGGGTGATTGGAGAAGTGCATGGGACACACGAAGGAGTCCTAGACTGCATAGATACTAACTCGGTATTTAGGAGAATGTATGAATAGTATGTAGCTGGTTAGACGTTTGCATGCATAGTGCACAGAATATCGTAGCTGTACTAGTGTTACTGGCTAGGGCATTCCATAAGTACATTATTAGTGTTAGACTTGACATCATAGGCGTGAGTCTCTCTTCCATTTTTGACGGATTGCCTCCTCTGTTTTGATATGTTTTTGCTGGATTTATGCTTTGGGCACTGTGTTACTGCTAATCTGTGCCACAGTGCAAGTGCTCCCTAGGTTAAATTGATGTACTAATTGGTTATTCCATTATTGGCTTATTTTATCTACTGTCAGCCCCTAGTACAGTGCACCATGTGTGCCCAGGGCTTGTAGTCAGATGCTTGCTGGTGGGCTTGCAGCACTGGTTGTGCCACCCACAGAAGTAGCTTGTAAAGTGTGTCTCTGGCCTGCCATTACAAGGCCTGTATGTAGTCTGTGACTACCATGTCGACTTGGCCAAAGGTACCCCCTTGCCAGTCCCTAATCCTTCCCTTTGCTTCATATTAGACACCCCAAGTAGGTCCAATGGCAGTGTGCATTGTAAGTATACGGTAGGACATGCTCTGATGTGTGTAGCATGTCTTAATAGTGAATTGCAGCAATTTTCATTTTTCACTATTGAAGGCTACCTGTTCTCATAGGCCAGAATGCGCAGTTAAGATTGTTACATTCCTACAATCCTAACTGACCCAGGTAACATGGTAGACATTTGAATTTAGTATGCCTGAACTTAGAAAAATAAAATACATCTTTTAGTAAAGTTTATTTTAATAATCTGTGTTTGCAAATACCACTTTTAGAAAGTAGGTATTTGCTTGCCTAACCATTTGAGCCCGCCTCTGCTGACATGTGTATTCCTTGTCCGGGTTTGTGTGTGACAGGGCTGGGGAAATTCCAGGAGACAGGCTGTGGCAGCCCAGTGGTGAATAGAGAGATCAGCACCTAGATGGGTGGGAGGTGTGCACCTGGGACCTGAATAGGGCTAGGCCTTCCCTCCACAATGCTAGCTCCACCTCCTGTGGCTTGTCTCTTGTCTCTGCCCTGCACTGTGAAAGGAGAAGGGGAATCATGTCAACAGAGTGCTCCAGAGCTACATCTTCCTTCCCCTGTGCTGCTCCACCTCCTGTGGGGCGGCTGATGTTTCTGCCCTGCACAGAGAAAGGAAGAGAAGAGTCCTCTAAACAAAGTACTCAGGAACTGGTTTGAACTAGGCAGAGGCCTCTCTGCCTTTAGAGTACAAAGGATTTTGGGGTATAAATTTTGGGACCCATTCCCACAGACTTTAGATCACTTCTGGAACAAGAAACCCTTCTGCCAAGGAGAAGAACCAAGGACACTGCAGGAGTTTGGACTGCCCCCCTGCCAGTGTGCTGTTTGCTGGGTTGGCCTGCAGTGGTTGCTTCATTGCCAAGGGAAAGGAGAAGGAACTTTTAAGGACTTTCATTTATCTACAGAATATTCTCCAAGGGCTTGAACTGTGCTTGCCTCCTGCTGAAGTCCCAGGACCAAAAGACTTCACCTCCAGCTCCCTCCTGAATTCCTTTGCTGGGAATTCTGACCCCAGTCACTTGCGTGCCGCTGGGAGCTGGAAATGCGACGCATCGAGAGAAGCATCGCCGGAGAAGTGAGCCTTCGCAGCATCTCCCTGGGAGCGTGTGTTCATCGAAGCTGCCTGCTGTTGCATCGCTGGAGAAGCGCAACGCATCGAGAGAGTCGTGGCTCCAAAGTACAGAGTCGTTGCAAGGCTGCCAGGGAGTCATCGTCATCGCATCGCCGCATCAAAGGCGCCATCTTCTTGCATCGCAACTGGATCATCGCGTCGCATCAAGGGGCCATCTTGCGCACCGCATCGGGCCCGGAGGCCGAAAATCTACGCATCACCTCTGCACCGGTAAGAAGCACGACGCATCCCCTACTCTGTGCAAGCATTGAGGCCCGATGCATCTTCTTCCCGGGATCACGGAACCCACGCATCTCCCCTTTTGCATGCCTTTTGTTTACTTTGCTTCACGTATCCAGGTACTTTGTTGAGAACTTTGCCACATTTATCATCAACTTGAACTAAGCAACTTAAATCATCTTTTAAGCAATCTTAAGTGTAGTATTGTGGATTTTTGTCGTTTGTGGTCTTGTGTTAAGTCTATATAAAGAATACCTATTTTTATAAAACCTGTGTTGTGCCCATCTGTAGTGTTATCACTGTATTACTGTGTATATTCGCAAATGCCTAACACACTACCTCTGAGATAAGCCTGTCTGCTCGTGCGAAGCTACCAAGGGGGTGAGCAGGGGTTATGAAGGAGTGTAATCCCCTTATCCTGACTTAGAAGTAAGGGTCCCTATTTGGACAAAGGTGATAACCATTGCCAACTAGAGACCCCCAGATCTAACAATTAGTAACTGGAATAATTGCAGTGCTGCAATCAGAGTACAGGATGAATTTTTAAGTGCTTAGGTGTTGACGGAGGGATAGGATAAGTAGATAGTGCTGGACGGGTGATTGGAGAAGTGCTTGGGACAGAAAGGAGGATTCCTAGACTGCATAGGTACTAACTGGGTATTTAGAACAGTGTATCAATAGTATATACCTGGTTAGAGGTATGCATGCATAGTGCACAGAATATCATAGCTGTACTAGTGTTACTGGCTGGGGCATTCCATAAGTACATGACAAGAAACTGCAATAATTACAGTGCTTCATACAGAGTGCATAGTGAATGTATAAGGGCTTAGGTATTGGCGGAGTGATAGGATAAGTAAATAGTTCTGGATGGGTGATTGGAGAAGTACATGGGACAGGCAGGAGGATTCCTAGACTGCATAGGTACTAACTGGGTATTTACAAGAGTGTATCAATAGTATGTAGCTTGTTAGAGGTCTGCATGGATAGTGCACACAATATTTTACTTGTACTTGTGTTACAGGCTAAGAAATGTCAGAACTACATAACTAGAAAATGCAATAATTACAGTGCTGCAAACAGAGTGCATGATGAATTTAAAAGTGCTTAGGTATTGTCGGAGTGATAGGATAAGTATAGAGTGCTGGATGGGTGATTAGAAAAGTGCATGGGACACACAGGAGGATTCCTAGACTGCATAGGTACTAACTAGGGTATTTAGAAGAGTGTATCAATAGTATGTAGCTGGTTAGAGGTCTACATGCACAGTGCACAGATTATCGTAGCTGTACTAGATTTACTGGCTAGGGCATTCCATAAGTACATCACTAGTAACTGGAATAATTATAGTGCTACAAACAGAGTGCATGGTGAATTTATCAGTGTTTAGGAATTGGCGGAGTGATAGGATTAGTAGATAGTGCTGGATGAGTGATAGGGGAAGTGCATGGGACACACAGAAAGATGTCTTTACTGAATGGGTACTAACTGGATATTTACAAGAGTGTATCAATAGTATGTAGCTGGTTACAGGTCTGCATGCATAGTGCACAGAATATCATACCTGTACTAGTGTTACTGGCTAGAGCATTCTATGAGTACATGACTAGTAACTGGAATAATTACAGTGCTGCAAACAGAGTACATCGTGAATGTCTAAGTGCTTACGTATTGGCGGAGTGATAGGATAAGTAGATAGTGCTGGATGGCAGATGGGGAAGTGCATGGGACAGACAGGAGGATTCCTAGACTGCATAGGTACTAAATGGGTATTTAGAACAGTGTATCAATAGTATATACCTGGTTAGAGGTCTGCATGCATTGTTCACAGAATATTGTAGCTGTACTAGTGTTACTGGCTGGGGCATTCCATAAGTACATCACAAGAAACTGCAATAATTACAGTGCTGCATACAGAGTGCATAGTGAATTGATAAGGGATTAGGTATTGGCGGAGTGATAGGATGAGTAAATAGTTCTGGATGGGTGATTGGAGAAGTACATGGGACAGGCAGGAGGATTCCTAGACTGCATAGGTACTAACTGGGTATTTAGAAGAGTGTTTTAATAGTATGTAGCTTGTTAGAGGTCTGCATGGATAGTGCACACAATATTGTACTTGTACTTGTATTACTGGCTAAGAAATGTCATAAGTACATAACCAGAAACTGCAATAATTACAGTGCTGCAAACAGAGTGCATGATGAATTTATAAGTGCTTAGGTATTTGCGTGATAGGATAAGTATGCTGGATGGGTGATTAGAGAAGTGCATGAGACACACAGGAGGATTCTTAGACTGCATAGGTACTAACTAGGGTATTTAGAAGAGTGTAACAATAGTATGTAGCTGGCTAGAGTTCTGCATGCACAGTGCACAGAATATCGTAGCTGTACTAGTGTTACTGGCTAGGGCATTCCATAAGTACTTGACTAGTAACTGGAATAATTACAGTGCTGCAAACAGAGGGCCCGATTCACAGATAGCTATAGTGTAGTTGTTCTGTTTCATATTCCTCGTCCAGCAGGCTAAGAAGGCATTTTGATGGATCTGTGTGTGTAGGTGGTGGAGATGGTTTGGTGAGCTGTGCGGTTTTTGTAGAGTAGCCTTATTGTGCAATATACATGGAGATGCAAATTTGTGAAGAGTGGCATGTTGTTTTTTTTGTTTGTATCTGTTTATGGTAGAAGGTGTATGAGTTAGGGGTGGTGGTATGGCATGTGGGTCATGTTGTAAGGCACTAAATTGTCCAATGGAATAGAGGCTGTTAAAAGAGCGTTGCTGTGTTTCTCTATATGTGTTAGGTGTGGGAGTAGAGAAAGGCTTAGCAGTATAGTTGGTTTAGGGTGTGCATTGTATGTGCAGTTAGCAGGTTCAAAGTGGGTATATGTTTCCGGTTTATAATGGAAAGTATTATGAGGTAGTCTGTGTGAGAGATTTTGTTGTGCTCGAGTGTGTTATGTTTTGTTTTTGATGAGTGGTGAGAGGTGATGATAATGTACTTGATTTCTGAGAAGAATTTGTTTGTAAACTATTTTTGGCTAGAGTTTTGGAAAAGAGTGTATGTGGTGTGTGAGAGGAGATGGACAAGAGTTAGGGGTGTTTTTGTTAGATTTGATTGTTGAAAGAGTTAATATGTGTGGTGGAGTAGAGTGTGAGGGTTGTGTTGTGTTATTTGGTGAAAAAAGAAGAGGAAGGTGTTGGTGGATGAAAAGATGGAGGTTGAGTGTGTGCCTGGATGGGATATAGTTAAGCAGGTGTTACTTTGGGTTGGCTTGGAGTTGAGTGTATTGGTTAGTGGTATAGGATGGAGTGCTCTTTTGTGTGTGAGTAACAGTGCCATTGTGTGGTAGTATACGTGTTGTTTGTGGAGTTTTATGATGGGTGTTGAGACACTGAAATGTGTGTGGGGGTTGCTTGTAGTAAATGTGTGGAGTGCATTTGCTGTGAGTGTGTTATAATGTATGTGGTTATGGATGGGATGAGGTGGTTGCTGATGAATGGAAAAAAGGGCAGCATCTCTGGCCCTAGGCCCGACCAGTCCTGAACAGACCCAAACAGGCAAGTGCCATTGTCCTTTCCGCCCTTAGCTGAGACACCCTGACCTTAAATAGCCTTAGCGGTCAGGTGATCCCTTCAGCAAATAGACGTCCTAGCCCTAACTGTGACCAATAGGATCACTATTCCTAAGCCCTAGGAGCAATAGGAAAGTAGGTCCTTATAGCCATTCACAGCCTTATCCCTAGCTGTCAATCAGAGACCAAACCTTAAGCCCTCGGCCCAAAAGAAACCTTTGACCTACGAAAACAATTTAAACCCCAGACCTATCCGCCAATGAGAACACAAACCCTAAGCCCTAACTCCAATTGAAACCCTAACCTCAGGGACCAATCACAGTCCAAGATCTATCAGCCAATTAGAAACTGAGCACTAAGCCCTAAGCCCAATAGAATCACCATATACAGGAACCAATCAGAGCACAGATGTAGCATCCAAATATGGCTGATTTAAGGGGCGTTTGACCTCAAGATGAGGCTGCTGAGCAGGGGCAAGGAGCTGCTCCTCATTTCAAAATCTCCTTGGAGGCATTCAGGCTCAATGTACACTCTGGAGTTCTGCAGGTAAGGGCCTGAACTAAATCACTAACAATACTGCTTTTCCCACAATTTATCAACTCACTCTCCGAGCCACAAACCAGTGCTACATATACTTTCCAAACACAGTTTAAACCCTAAGAGTAGATTGCTGCAGTCTCAAAGCACACTCTGCTGAGCCTCTGGGGTGTAATATTAATGCATTTTTTCCCTCTTGCTAAGACAAAAGGGAGCTGGGGGTAGATTGCTTACACACATGTCTGAGCACAGATTTGGGGAAAAACTAGGAGGGAAATGTAATCAGTCACAGGCAGGTAAAACAACAGATTTTTGACTACAAGGCACACACTCCAACAGGTAAATGTAAACAGTCGTAGGCAGGTAAAACAGCAGAATTAAAATGCATGGTCCACCTCCTGGTCAGTGGTCCTGATCTTGCCTAACCCACAATGCACATTGTAATGCTATATGTACATGATGTGACAATGGGCCCTATCTGTTGTGCAGTCACCTGACTGAAGTGTCCATTATGCTTCCATTCTGCTTACTGACTCACTTGATACTGCTGAGGTCTAGGAAGCTCAAGATCCTCTCCTCCCAAAGTGCAAGGTTGAGTTCTTGAGGGAAGCACCTCCTTTGAAGATTCTCACCTCAGTAACATGAGCTCGACCTTGAGGAGGAAGGAAGAAAATGCTATCCTTCTGGTCACCTGTTATCAGACTCTGGCATGGTATTTACAGCTTGTCTTCATATTTAATCCTTGGGAATCAGGAGGCTTATTGACTGCTTCAATCTCCCTTTCCAAACATGTGCCTTTTCTAACTGGTCTAGAAGAGATGGGGTCAGTTGTCATTGGTCAGGTTAGGTGAGTGACAGCTGCATAGGATGGCAGCGAATGCTCCCTGCTGCTGTTGAAATCCAGAAACCACCAAATGAATGCTTTATTGTGGGTGATGTTATTTGAACAGGAATAAGCTGTGGGTCTTCCTTGGTAGAGTATTTGGTGCCCTTCTGTACTAGGTTGGTGTCTACAGTCACTTGGGGTACTCTATGATGATGTGTATGCTTGAGAATGTGTCTTCCCCATTTTTGTGCCTGCTCAATATTACTGGGTGCGGAATTGCTACACCTGCTAAGTTGGATGTACCAGAATCTCTGATACTTGAGAAATTATCATATACAATGATTCCACACTTGTGAATACCTCTTCCATTGGGATCGATTCCTGCCCCTAATCACACGTTGGATGGGTGCATTTACCCGGCGGTTATTGATATTTTCCGATTAGAAATACTTGATCCTTTTAGTGTAGGACTCATATTGAGCAAAAAAGCAATTTTCCACCCATGTTGGAGACAAATATGTTGATATAACAAACACATTTGCTAGCATGTCAAAGAAAGGCATCAAGAAAAAACAAATTAGTTTAAAATGCACCAGGCCCAATTGCAAGAAATTATAATGCTCCATTCAGATACCTCACTTATAATGCACCTAAAACATTGATTCACATCGAAACCTTATGAGTTCAAAATGGTCTGTGCAAGGCTGAGTCCTGCAGCAAATTCTTTTTTTTACATATATATCTTTGGTCTTCCTATCAGTGTGAATAGGTGCTACATTTTGCATCCCTACTTATGGATCTATTGAAGCATCACCACTTATGTATGGAGATGGTGCTGCTGAAAAAGGGCTGGATGTGCAACTAAATTCAGTATCCTTCTATGGTACGAAACACCACTGATCTATTAAAATGGCTAACACTAAGACCATATTTATTTATTTAAGGGTTTATATACCACCAAAGTCAACTTCGAGGAGTATCTCTGCGCTTTTGTGGAGGAATATCAACTGTGCTGCGGAGGCTATGAGGGTTTTTTTTTATTAAAAGCAGAACGAAGTGGTTTTAAGTAATTTCCTAAAAACTAGATGATTTGAGCATTCGTTTGAGGTTTGTTCCAGTATTTCGGTCCGAGGTATGATAGAGATTTCCCTCCTAATTCTAGGGACTGTCAGTAGATGTTTAGTGGTGGAACGCAAAGATCTCGCGGGGTGGTAGAGAATTATTTTTTCTGACAGATAGCTGGGACCAAGATTTAGTTGTTTCTTTTGGATGGTACAGCAAATCTTAAATGTTATCTGTTGGCTTATTGGCAGCCAATGGAGTTTTAAGAGAAGAGTCCAGGAGGCTGATCTGGGTGGCATATTCTGAACCAGTCGCGCCGCTGTATTCTGAACCACCTGTAGTTTATTGATTGACGCTTCTTTAGCAGAAAGCAACAAACAGTTACAATAGTCTAGGTGACTCAGTATAAGAGGCTGAGTCATAGTCTTTCTCACAGAGTCTGGGAGTAAAGGGAAGACTCGCCGAAGTAGGCCCAAAGTATGAAAGCATATATCAACAGTCTGGCCAACATGTTCTTTGAAAGTAAGGGCCTGGTCTAGCTGGACTCCCACGTTTTGTTTTTTTTTAAACAGATTTTATTGATAGATTGCACACATGGCGCAGCACTCCGCACTCCGGAGGTAACTGCAAATCAATTATACAGCATCTATTGATTGGCAATCTATGCATCATTTTGAATCTTAGAATGTCAGAAAACAGTTCTACATCCTCCCCCACCCCTATCCCACCCCGTCCCCCAATTCCCCCACTCAGATCCCACCCACCTAACCGCACGACACCGTCTCACTCTTCCTATAATCCATGCTCTAGACTGACAGTGTACAAACACCTTCCATACTGACCTCTTTAAACTATCACTGGGCATACCTCCTGTTCCGCCGGCGGTTCTAACCACAAGCCTCAATAGTCCGCCCATCGCTTCCATATCCTGAAATGTTTCCTTGGGCAGCCTCGGGCCACAAAGATTGGCTGTTCCAGCCCCATACAGAAGTCTAGCCCTTTTTTCCATATCAGCACTGAGGGAGCTCAGGGATCCTTCCACGCTTTGGCGACATCTCTCTTAGCTATGGTTAAACCTAGTAACAATAAGTGCCTTTTGTATGTGTTACCCCCAACCCCCTCTAGCACATGCAGCAGACCCAGTTGTGGAGTGCGAGGGAGTTCCCATCCCAGGACCTCAGACATACAATCCCACACCCCTTTCCAGAACCCAACCAAGGAACTACAACTCCATACTGTGTGGATGAGAGTACCCACCTCCTGACCACACGAAGACAGTCAAGGGATGCAATCAGGCCTGCCCACCACAGTCTCTCCCTTGTGAAGTAGACCCTATGTAGGTATGTGAATTGGATGAGTCTCAGGCGCATTGCTATAGCCGCGCCTCTAGGGGCCTCAAGTGCCTCCCTCCAATCTTCTTCCTCCAGCGTCCCCACATCCCTTTCCCAGGATTCCCGCAGTTTCTGCAATGATGTGGGGCACTGTGTAACTAGGGTCTGCTATATGCAAGATATCTTTTTGTCCCCCAGGTCATCCATAAAAACCTTAGCCTCCAGTGGGCTAAATTCGGAAAGAGAGTCAAGGACCTCCAGGCTTGGCTTGATGGCATGGCTGAATTGTAAATACTTAAAGAATTGGGACCTGGGCATACCATATTCCTCGCTTACATCCTGGAAGTATTTAAGTGTTGTTCCTGACATTACATTTCCTAGCGTCGAGATTCCTATATTATCCCAGCCTCGAAAACCCTGGAGGGACGCCAGTGCTGGCAGACGTCCATTCTGCCACAAGGGGGTCTCCTCTGTCAGCGTGCCCCACCACCCCATACGACGCAGGGCCTACCTCCAAATTTGAAATACTACCTGGGGGCCGGTGGCAACCTCTTCCGCAGTTGTGCCGAGTATAGGACTGTGTGTAAAGTGCTGGATCCCATAAGATATCGCTCCAGAGCGTATGCCGGGCCCCCCCTATCCCCATACCACCATTCATTCAGGCCCAGAAGATGGGAGGCTTGGTAGTATGACAGGATGTCGGAGGTTGCCTAACCCCCACAATACATTGACAAAAAACAGGTACGCAGCGCAACCCGCACTGCGCCTCCTGCCCAAAGAAATTGCCCCACCGCCGAGAAAACTTGTCGGAACCAATGGGATGAGATCGGGTAGGGTTGGTTCTGCAGCTGGTATAGCAGGCGTGGGAGGGCCACCATCTTAAAGATGGCCGACCGGCCATAAATAGGACTCCCAAGTTTTTAACAGAAATTTTGGGAATGGGAGGCTTTCCAAGAATAATGGGCCACCAATTGCGGGACCATAGTATGGGTGATTCCCCAAAAAGTAGGAGCTCGGTCTTACTGACATTGCACTGAAGAAAGTTATTCCTCATATATTGTGAAATGGCATTCATGGCTAAAGAGACGGTCTTCCGAATGGTAGGAGTTAGTTCATCGAAGGGAAAGAGTAGCTACGTATCGTCGGCATATGATATTGGAATAAACCCATATTTTCTTAGAACATTAGCCAAGGGAGCCACATAGATAATAAATAGGGTGGGGCTCAGGCAAGAGCCCTGTTGAACTCCCTTGGTAAGTTCCATGGGTGCCGAACGATAGGGTCCTAGATTAACCGTCTGAGTCCGACCAGATAGAAAACTTGTCATCCAATGAAAGGCAGAGTCTCTTAGTCCTATTTCCTTCAGCTTTCTGAGTAGTATTTGATGGTAAACAGTGTTGAATGCGGCAGATAGGTCCAATAGCACCAGAATCATAGAATAGCCCTTATCTAGGGTCATTCTGATGTTATCTACGACCACTAGCAAGGCTGATTCGGTGCTGTATTTGGGCCTAAAACCTGACTGAGAGGGGTCTAGGTTGCCTGACAATTCGACATAACTAGAGAGGTGTTTGTTGACATATCTCACTAGTACTTTACTCAGAAATGGCAAGAGTGAGATAGGACGAAGATTGGTCAGATCAGTCAGAGGGGCCTTCGTGTTCTTTCGAATAGGCATTATCTGAGCTGCTTTCCATTCCGGTGGAACATAATCTTCTTTTAGTGAGAGATTCAAAAGATGTTCGATCAATGGGGCAAGTTGAGGAATAAGAGTGTTAGCTATTCTTGCAGGGATCAAGTCGCACAGGGAGCCGGTCTTCACTTGGTGCATTAAACCTTCTACATCTATAGTAGTAAGCGGAGGGAAGTTCTCAAGCAGCATAGAAGAGGTCAATCCTGCTGCATCTATTGTCTCAGTTTGCATTTGATGTGAACTCCCCGAAGAAACAATGTTATCATAAATTGATTCAATTTTTTGTGAGAAATAAGGTGCGATGTTATCACAAAGTGTTTGAGAGGGTGTTTCTGTATTCTCATGCCTTAGGTTTCATAAACGACGGAAGGATGTGATATAAAACTCTCGGTGTATTAATGGCCAATGTAAGTTTGGTGGGGATGTAGTTTTTTCGTGCAAGCTTAATACTACTGTGATAGCTTGACAGAGAGGTTAGAAGCGGGGTTTTATCACTCATCCCATGAGTGGTACGCCAATTCCTCTCATGCTTTCCACAGAGTTTTTTTTTAGTAAGTAGCTGGGGGGTAAACCAGACAGCTTGTTGATGTTTTGGGTAAGTAGAGAAGTGTTTCACTGACGCGAGATGGTCAATGGTTTCAGTTAATGCAAAATTGTACTTAGTGAGCGTTTCTTCTAGATTATCTAAGGGTTTGTGTTGAGGTACTTTCAGGGAGATTAGGAAGTTCTCTCAAGAGACTTTCTGCCATTGCCTACGGGTCATACCAGTGTCTTGACGTGGACCCCTATGTTCAGCTTTAGGCTCTTAATGACAAATTCAATTAAGGCATGGTCAGTCCATGTAAGATGCACTGGTTGTTCACACTGTATGTTGGGGTAGTTGGACTGAACAATATCCAATGTATGGCCAGCCATATGGGTAGAACCTTCATTCAGTTTGTTTAAGCCTGAAAGTGCAAGACTATTCAGAAAGGCTAATGGCTCCATATGATTAGAACACTCACTGTGAATGTTAAAATCGCCTAGTGACACAAAATTTGTGCTGGCGAGTACGTGAGGGGCTATAAGTTCAGTGAGTAAGTTTGAGAATTCTGCTATAGGGCAAGGGAGACGATAGATCAGGGCCCCTTTCCAACTGACTTGGGCTGATGAATCAATTCGGAAAATGAGAACTTCCATCTTTGGGTCACAATATTCATCCAGAAATCAGACGTTAATACTACCTTTGTGTATAATGGCAAGCCCTGGCCCCATCTTAACTAGTCTATCCATTCTAATAAACTTGTAGCCCTCTGGTATTGCCAAAGTGATAAAAGGCGTAGAATAGGGTTTGAGCCTGGTTTCCGTTAGAAACCCCAGCTCAGGCTGTATTGAAGAAACTAAATCCCAAATTTCAGTAGGATGTTTGGGAAGGGAACGGACATTGCAAAGTATGTTTTTCCATTTTCGCTGGCTTTTAGTTACGGAATATGGCTCACATGGTGAGGAGGCTAGATTAATATGGTAAGGAGCCTTATTTGATAACTGGTGATCGGATGTTACCCAGGTCCGCCTTGTTTCAACAACATTACTCTGATAATAGCAGTTTCTACATGAAAAAGGTGCTTCAACTGGTGCCAAAGAATCATATTGGCAGTATAATAAATTAGTATTCTTAAAATCGAGTAATTTCTGTCTAGAGTAGCACCTGATGCTGCTTACGGTATTCACATCTATAGTGGCCCGACCAGAGGTCCTGGCTTCGGGCGCTGTCCTGGCGCGGCTGGGCGCAGATGGGCTTGCCTTTGGCGCACCACCGGCGCGACCGCTGCGCATGCCACTGCGCGTGATTTGTAGCATCCAGTTTATATGGAGGAGGTTGGAGCATTAGAGCGCCAACCTCCTTCCCCCGTAAATAAGTGGAAATAGCAGCAAAGAAGTTAAAACGTTTAAAAAAAGAAAGACTCCCACCAGATCAGTTCAATTTTAGCAGCATACAAGAAATAGCAGCAATTTAATATAGGCGCCGCTTAAAAGTGACAGCGTGTCGGCTGCGCGGCGCTTGGTTTATATGGAGGAGGTTTGAGCACTAGAGCGCAAACCTCCTTCTGCCGGAAATAGGTGGAAATAGCAGCAAAGAAGTTAAAACGTTTTTAAAAATAAAGACTCCCTCCACATCAAATGAGCAATGCTCGCGGTGGATCGGGGGTCTAACACACAATAATAAGGTGAGGTGAAATCAGTCAGAAGGCCTCAATTCAATTTTAGCAGCATACAAGAAATAGCAGCAATTTAAAAGAGGCATCGCTTACAAGTGACAGCGCGACCGTGGTCTTTGATGGTAAATGCTTCAAGACTAAGGAGGTCATTTAGACCACTTCAGGAGGTGTACTAGGTCACAAGAATGGTGGAGGCCCTCACGCTTCTCACCAGAGGACCATCTGCTGAATCTAGAGATCTCTGGCAATTTAGCAGGGACTGTACTTTTAAAAATGCTCCAACCAATCGGGCACCTGTGTCAAATAAAAGGCCAGATGACTGTTATGTTGTGTGGTCATTTGGCTTCTTTTCTTTTGCAGAGTCAAACCCTAAATACGGGGTTTCCTCTCTGAAATAAAAGAAAATCAATGGCCAAGACACTCAGGAATTTTTCTCACTGCACGTTAGGGCCTTTGTGCATTTTTCCTGTGAGGTTACATCTGCTGCAGCATACGTTTCGAACAGTGTAGCCAGCTGAAGTTCCACCACTGGAAACCTAGTATTGCCCCACAGCTAAATATGGCAAAGAATCTGTGGGTTTAGGGAGGGTGGAAGCCCCACTGATTTATGGTGGCGCTTCTGCTCTGCCAAACCTATGCATTGGCCAGATGTATAAAATTCCAATTTTGCATTCCCTAAATAGTGAATACTAAAAAATTGCTATTTAGGAAATGCAAAATGGAATGTACAAAAGTAGCGATTTTCTTATAGTGATTTCTGCAGAATATGAATCACTATTAGGAAATCGCTGTTTAGGAAATACCAAACCATTCGTTCATATGGCTCTAAAGGCCCATAGGCACGAATGGATCTGCATTTCCTAATTTCCAATTTCCTAATAGGGAATTACAAATTAAGAAATGCTAAAGCAAGTGTGACTATGGGCCTAACTCCCCCCTTGATGCACCCCGAAAAAAGTGGAACACATGTAAAGTACACACATTCCCTAGGGGCATGTATGCACTGTACAGCACTTTAAAAAAACATTTTGGAGTTCTTATTTTGAATTGCATATGGATATTATCAACTTGGAGTCAATGGTAATTGCATTTTGTAAATGCCCATTTCCCATTTCGGAAATGCTAAGTACATGTGCTTAGGAAATCGCAAATAGGAATTCTCTTACGATTTCCTATTTTGGTATCGCAGAATGCATTTCTACTGGGTAGAAATCAAATTTGGCGATTTCCAAACGTCCTTTGTACATATGAAAAGGCCATTTAGCATTTCCTAATAGTGCGACTGAGTGATTTGGTCTATTAAGAAATGCTAAATGCTTTCCTACATCTGGCTCTACGATACTAACTTGTGTCTGACTATGAGGCGGAAGCAGCATGTCGAAAAACATATGTTCTATTACTACCTTAGCTCGGAAACCTATGTTTGAGTCTTATATTGGCAGTTTATCACTGTTCTCTCGTCACCTTTCTACTGAGGGCATGCAAGGAAAAGAAGATCGTTTGGTAATATTATGAGCAGAGAAGTAGGGTCTCGGCCTGAGTTTATGAGTACAGTGTCGAGGAAATTATTGGAGTTACCACTGGGACACCTTGTCATTCGTAAGAGAGCTCTCTGTAGCGCTGCTGCCAATGGTGGCTACTCAAATGCCCATATTCTATTCATGGGCTACACTTGAACAAAAAGAAGTAATATGAGCAGTTGGTAAGGTCCACAAAAAACTGCAATATGTATTAGTTATATATTATTTACTGAAGAATATTAGGATTTTCTTAAATTTAGTTTAAAAAGAAACACATTTATTTCGAATCTGCCTGTGAAGTCCCAGATTAAATGAAAGCACTACAAATGTAATCAAGGCTCTTTACTGCTAAATGGAAAAAGTGTAGGGTCCTCTACAATGTTTGCATTGAGTCTTGATTCTGCAACTGGAAAAGGTCTTCTGAAAGTGAGGCTTTGGGTGTATGTCATGCCAGCCCGTTTGACCTTTATTGGGGAATTCCCTTCAATGAGATACTATGTATTATGGTGTGTGATCAGGATCCGTGGCATATAAAACCTTCCAATGCCCCTGCTGTTAACATCTTGAGAAACTAAGGGGCATACTTACAAGGGGATTGTGCTACCTGAAAGTCACTTTTTCGACGTTCAGGTGGTGCAATGCCCTGCACAATATTTGCACAGTGGCATTAAGCCACTTTACATGGCTTAACACCGCTTTAAAAATATGGTACCCTATCATGCAGGTATCTGCATGAAAGAGGTGTTCAATGGGCGTTGCTGTAGTCGTTTGACCGCAACACCCATTGCTTTTGGATGCTGCTCCAGATTTGCAAGAATCTGTATATCTGAGGCAGCGCCATAAACTAATACCATGCAAAAGCAGACATTAGATTAGCGCAGCGAGGAGACAATTTCTTCTTGTTTTTACTTTTTCTACGTGTGGTGCATTTTGCAGGTCACATAGAAAGAGCACAACACCATTGAGGATTGTTTTTGTGCAGGAAGGTCTCCCTTCATGCACAAAAACAATCATTAAATAATGGCGATTTGCTACTCCTTAGTGTGCTGCAGAATCCAGCACACAAAGAAGTAGAGAATTTCCATTATCGATTGTTTGTTTTATGTTGTGAATATTTATACAGTGCACAGCTACTCCCAGGAGTGTCTCAGCACTAGAGACAAATGGCGGCAGCTTATGACCCTATACAGATTGTGGGAAGGACGAGTATTTGGCGCTGTTCCCACACGGCCTTAAATAAGAGAACAATCTGCCTCCAGTTCTAAGTCAGCATATATATGAGAGACTTTAGCCAGAAGTGCAGAAAAGGAGCACAAGGTGCGATCAGGGATGTAGTCATAAATCCTCTCTCTCAGGTAGCCAGTGCCTGAACCACACAAGGCTTTATGCATTGAGACCACGGCCTTAAAATGTATCCTCTGTGTCATTGGGAGCCAGTTAAGAGCCTCCAGGTGAGCGGTCATATGAGATCTAAGGGGAAGTTTGAGTATGGGCCTGGCCACCTAATTTTGTACCACCAGAAGTCTGATCAGAGGGGGCGTGGCTTGGATGCCGCGCAAGATGGCCAGCTAGGTACGGAGCTCCGCCGCATCGATCACCTCACAGCGTGTTTTCCCGATGTAAACGGGACCGCTACTGAGCACCGTCGCCTGATTTGGCTTGCGGAACATTAGCGGAATCAGCGGAGCAGCTTTTCAGCGCTTGTGGAGCCGTTTTCGCCCCTCTCCGCGATGATTTCCCTGCCCCTCACGGAGCCGCCATTTTGAAGCTCTTCCGAGCCTCGGAGCCTCTGCTGCCAGGCGCTGCCACTACACAACGTGTCACTGGACACCAACGACCTTTAAGACGCCGACTTCACTTCAGGGGTGAGAATTACATATATTGTGCAAGACTCTTTTACTGCATTTTTTTTCTCCTCTTCCACATTAGAGGACACGACCAAATACGCAGTTTTTACGGCGCTTCAACCCCTGACAGCTGTGTTTTTCACACCCTAACATGCTCAACGCTCTGAAATACTTTTTCTCCTAAATTTTTTCCTCATGGCGCTATGACAACAACTTTCTCTGAGACTTTCTGCTCATTTCTCCTGCGCCTCAGCTACTTCAGGATGCCCCTCCATATGCTCCCATTCTAGTCATCCTCCTTTTTGTACTCACTACCTATTTCACTCTAATTCCCTGACGCTCTCTCAAATTAGTTACGTCTTGGTGCTTCACCCTATCTTTGGAGATATTTCTGGAACATTTCACACGCACCTTTAGTTGTCTCTCAGGGAATTGAGACTACATTGTGGCACGATCATTCCTTTCTATGGTCAGATTACGCAA
The DNA here is from genome assembly GCF_964263255.1 of Lissotriton vulgaris. NCBI lineage: Eukaryota > Metazoa > Chordata > Amphibia > Caudata > Salamandridae > Lissotriton > Lissotriton vulgaris. The sequence continues at coordinate 657,007,292 of NC_141689.1, forward strand.
ACCTCAATTTGTCTTCACACCATCGGGGAGTGCTTCAGGGGCTTCTTCATCTGGTACAAATAGAGCCACTTCATCTACGAAAATGACGTCTCAAAAATCATCATTGGCTCATACCAACACTAGTAAGTCTTCCCCACCTGCTCCAGCGGGCAAACGCCTTAAGCAAAATTCTCCTATGCCAGAAGACAATCCTTCAAATTCTTCTACTGACCAAATTCTAGAGGAACTGCGCGCGCTGCGCCCATTTATTGAAAAAACGAGTACAGATATGCAGCTTTTAAAGGATAAATGGGAAAATATGGATGCCCGTCTTTCTACTGTTGAACAGCACCTTCCTGAAGTTCAGTCCAATACACAACGTATAGACACTTTAGAAAAAACGGTCCTCTCACTGCAAAAGCATACAGAAGATTTGGAAAATCGCAATAGGAGGAATAACCTCCGTATTTACAATTTGCCGGAAAATCTTGAGGGGGATAATCCAGTGTCTTTCTTCACCACTTTCTTGCCGAAACTTCTGGACCTACCACCCTCCACCTCCATTAGTATACAAAGAGCCCATAGACTAGGTGCCAGAACGGGCTCCTCCTCAAAACCTCGTGGAGTCATCATCTTATTTCTGAAATACACAGATCTTCTATTGATTATCTCAGCTGCGAGGAGTAAAAAACAAGTGTCTTGGCAAGGTCAACGAGTATATCTATCTCAGGATGTCTCTAATGTCACTGCCTCCAGACGTAAAGAATTTCTGGCTATGCGTCCTTCTCTGCGCTCCCTGGGAGCAAGATATGGCTTGTTTCACCCTTGTACTCTCAGAGTCACCTATCGAGACAAGACTTGGTCATTTCAGGAACCTGGAGAATTAAGGAACTTTCTTCTTCTACACAGTGAAGAAGGGATGGACGCCTCCTCTTCTGCTTCGAACAGTGGCTGAAATTGGATTTTTATTGTCTACATGTTTGTTCTTCTAATGGCTTGTCTTTGACTTCATGTATTCTCCTTGCTTCTCATCTCAGTTCTCACACTCTCTTTTCGTGTATCTTTTCTCTTTTATCTTTTTCTGGCCTCTCCTATATATATCTCTACTTTCTTTTTCTACTTTCTGGGCCTGTGCTTTTACGTCACATGTTCTGTATGTTAACAATTTTTTCCTTTTTCTTCCCCAGACGGATATGTATCGGATACTCCTTTCAACATCTTGTCCCATTCCATGTTCCTTTTGTGCGGTCTCGATGTGGTTTTCCTCCTGATCCTGGTCCGTACGTCTTGTAAAGCATTACCACCTCCCCACCTTCCCTATGTGTATATTTCCCCTTTCAGGTATGTTTCATACAGTCATCCTTTTGGATTTGTACTGTCTTCTATGCATTCTCTCTTTCCTTCCTTCTTCCTTCCCCACTGATCTTTTTTCCCTGTTCCCACCCCTCTCCCCCTCCCTTTTCCTTTTTCTTCTTCCTTTTCTACCTGTTCTTCCTTCTTCCTTTTTGAAGAGTTTTATGGTTAATATTTTTCTGCAGTTTGAATTGCTACATGTACAGTATGTTCTTGCAATTCTCGGTTTAGATCAGTTTAATAAGCTTTCACCTTCAAAGTTGTTTCATGGAATGTGAAAGGATTTAACCACCCTATCAGAAGGCAAAGAGTACTCTCCCACCTTTCCTCTTACAATCCAGATATTGTCCTTATTCAAGAAACCCACCTATCTGATATTGAATCTTTAAAGCTAAAGCGATTGTGGGTTGGAACTGTTTTATTTTCTCCTGCTTCTCAAAAAAAGAATGGGGTGGCTATTTTGATTCATAAACGACTCCAGTGTAAAGTAGTTCTAGAAGAAAAGGATGACGAGGGGCGCTGGGTTTTAGCTAAACTAATAATTAACAATATCCCACTTACGATATTCAATGTTTATGGTCCTACATGTTTTGACTCCTCTTTTTGGCCCTCCATTACAGCAAAATGTATTCAATATAAAGATGATGCTTTTCTATTAGGTGGAGATTGTAACCAGATCATTGACCCATTTTTAGACCGTAGATCCTCTGTTTGCTTTTCTCCTCACAAACCACATAAGCAATTCCTTGACACTATCACCCAAACTCATCTTGTAGACTCATGGAGACTCACTCACCCAGATGTTATGGATTTCTCCTTTTTCTCTCCTCCTCATGCTTCTTTCTCCCGCTTAGACTATATTTTTCTATCTTCATCTCTTTCTCAACACCTTATATCTTCTTCTATTGAACCGATTGTTATCTCTGACCATGCTCCTATTATTACTGTTTTTGACCTTCTTCCTCCTACTCCTAAATCTTCTCGCTGGCGCTTCAACCCCTCTCTTCTTACTGATCCTCTTTTTTCCTCCTCTTTTCGTTCTTTTGCTTCTGAATTTTTCCATCTTAACTCTACCCCTGATACCCCCCCTCATATTCTTTGGGATTCCTTCAAGGCCACAGCCCGAGGTTTTATTATTGATTTTGTCTCTAAAAAGAAGAAAAACTTCCTTCAAAAACGTAAAGTCACCCTTGCACATATTAAATCGCTGGAACATCAATTCTATACTTCCTCTGCTAAGATTATGTCTCCTGAATTACTTAAGGCTAAGATTGCCTTTAACAAGCTTACCACAGACTCTGCTTCCTCTTTTCTCCTCCGGAGCAGCGCGCGATATTATGGAGGTCGCAATAAATCAGGTAAATTATTAGCTAACTATTTAAAATCCCGTAAAGAACGAACTAATATTGATTCTATTTATTCCCCCTCTAATGTTCTTCTTCATACCGATGCAGAAATTTTGGAACAATTTCACTCTTTTTACGAGACTTTATATACTCCGGAAAACCCTCCCACCCCAGAGCTTATTCAATCTTACTTTGACAACATACCCCAACCAGATACTTCCCACCTTAATATTTCGGCCGTTGATTCTGATCTTACTATTTCGGAACTCTCCTCTGCTCTATCCTCCCTCACTAAAGGGAAAACTCCAGGACCTGACGGCTTCCCAGTTGAATTTTACCTACACTTTTCAGACCTCCTCTTACCCAAACTTCTATCTCTCTTTCAGTCTTTTTGTTCTACTGGATCAGCCCAAGGCTCCTTTCAAGACGCTACCATATGCCTTATCCCTAAAGATGGTAGAGATCCTAAGTTCTGTAAAAATTATCGACCTATATCTCTAGTTAACGTTGACTATAAAATTTTTGCGAAATTACTAGCTCTTCGCCTTGACCTGCTCCTACCACATCTTATAGGGAAAGAACAATGTGGCTTTGTTAAAGGCCGTTTAACATCGGACAATTCTAGACTCTTTCTTAATGTTTTAAGTAAAGCCCCTTCCCTATCACTTCCCCTTGCAGCCATTTCAGTAGACGCTGAGAAAGCCTTTGACCGGGTTGACTGGTCCTTTCTCATGGCCTCCTTAAAATGGCACGGCTTCAATCCCAAATTTATATCTTATATTTCTTTGATATATTCTATGCCCAAAGCCTCTGTTCTCGTTAACGGTCAACTCACTTCCCCATTCACACTCCAACGTGGAGTTCGTCAGGGCTGTCCCTTATCACCTCTTTTATTTATTTTGGCGCTTGAACCCTTCCTTACTTCCATACGAAATAATCCATCCATCTCTGGCTTCCCGTATGGTAAACACCATCTTAAATTGTCTGCATATGCTGACGATATCCTTTTATTTATCTCAGACCCGACTACCTCAGTCCCCGCTTTATTAGACGAATTTCAGAAATTCTCCTTGGTCTCAGGTTACAAAATAAATTCTGATAAAACAGAGATCCTTCCTTTAACCAAATTTTGTCTCCCCCACTTTTTCACAGCCACTGGCTTTGCTTGGAATTCTACAAAAATTAAATATCTCGGTGTTCTTTTTTCTAGCTCTATTTCTTCTTCTATTCAACTCAACATGAATGCAGTCATCTCTAGAATAGACTCATTACTCACCTCTTGGAATCCACTATTTCTTTCCTGGTGGGGCCGTCTTGACTCCATCAGAATGATGATTGCCCCTATTCTGATTTACTTATTCTCCATGCTCCCACTTCGTATTCCAACCTCATATTTCCGTCGCATTGATTCTGTGTTGTCCAAATTTCTTTGGAAGCAGAAAAAAGCCCGCATATCGCTTTTACACTTACGTAAATCTAAACTTAATGGTGGTACCAACTTTCCAGACTTTCGCCTCTATCATAAGTCCTTTTCCCTTCGACAAGCTTCCCGCTGGTTATCTCAGGAACCCTCCCCTTTTTCTCCCCTCTGGCTTTCTGTTGAACAGGAATTACTGCTTCCATACTCCTTCCAAGAGGTAATTCGCTTTACCTCTAAAGCCCCGTGCCTTAATCCCCTTTTATTCAAGCATACTTCTTCTCTTCTACGCCCTTTAGTTTCACCTACCTCAGTGTCGCAGGAATCCTTCCTACTATTGCCTATATGGTACAATTCACTTCTATTAATTAACAACAGACCTATTGCATGGCCCTCATGGAGAGCGAAAGGTATCATTTGGGTACATCATCTTTTTGATGGGTCATCCCCTTGCTCATTTCCTAAATTTCGTTCTCAATTCCAATGCCCTTCCTCTTTTGCAAAGAAATTCCCTATCCTTATGGAAACCATTCTAGATCGTTATTACTCTCTCCCCTCTGAAGACCTATCAGCCTCGTCTTCCTCTCTACTCACTGTCCTTTCTACAACTCCTAAAGCTTCCATCATTTACCGGTACTTCTCAGCCCCCAACCCAGATCGTCTCAAATCAAAGTTGGAATTGTCTTGGGAAACGGATTTACATTCTTCTTGGCCGACTTCTCTTTGGGACAAAATATGGGCCAGATCCTTGAGGATTTCCCGTACTGCCTCTCTCACTCAATCCCTATTTTTCTTTTACCACAGACTATACCTTTCTCCTCTTTCTATCTCTCGCTTTCAACCCGATTCTATATCTACTTGTTGGACCTGTAATGCTCCCTCTGCAGATCTTTTGCACCTCTTCTTTTTCTGTCCTTCAACTCGTATTTTCTGGTCTCAGATATTCTCTCGCCTTTCTCGTATTTTTAACATCTCTATTCAATTCTCCATTTCTTTTGTATTTCTTGGTAGCCTTTCAGAAGATTTAGATCTCCCCCCACATTCTCACGGTCTTTTTGATCTTATGCTGGCTCTTGCATTACAACATATCGTCTCTAATTGGAAATCTTTGAACAAATTGTCTCTAAATTGTTGGTGGAATCTTGTATGTCAATCACACAGACTTGATGTTGCCTTTGCTTCCTCCTGCAAACCTTCCCGAAATGTTGAACTTTACTGGCTACCTCTTACTCTATACCTCGATCAATCTGCCCAAAAAAGTTACTCTCCACTTTCTTCGGATAATTTCAAGCCCCCCTGAACACATGTACTCTTGCCTGCAGTTTTTATGATATTTTCCAGTCTTAATATTGTAATTATTTAGCTTTATATTGATCTCCTTTACTACATATTCTTCATTCAAACAATTACTGAATATGATGGTTTTTACTGTACTTTTTGATTGACATTTAATGTACTTTCTATTTTTACTTATCCATCTTCTATGATAAATACCATGTTTTCTTTCCCTCTCTCCCCCCTTCCCCCCTCCTCCCTTCCCAATAATTCAAAATGCTTTGTTTTTCATTGTGATATTGGCTGCTTCTATTTACTTTATCCCATCGTATACCTTTTTTCTCATATTTTGCTGATGTCACCTTATTGTAATACCTATTCTTCTCTAATAAAGCTTTCAAACATAAAAAAGAAGTCTGATCAGAAGTTAGTCTGGGAGACCAAAGTAAAGGGCATTACCATAGTCCATTCACAAGGTTGTCAATGCTTGGATTACCTTTTTCCTAGCAGACACAGACAGAAGGGACACTCATTTCTTCAGCATCTGAAGTATTCCCAACCAGAAGTTTGTCAGAGCCTGAATCTAAGGATGAAAGGAGAGGGCAATATCAAATGTAATGCCTAGATTCTTTACAGAACTCTGTTGAGGGCCTGGCTGCGGGGTTTCCTTCGAACAGCAAGAACTCCAAAGGTTAGGGGAAGATGCCCAAAGATCATGATCTCGGTCTTGTCCGGGATGAATTATAGTTGGTGCAAAGCCAACCACTGAAACACCTCAGAGAGGCAGTTTGTGATGGACTCCCCTCTAGCTCCTCTCCCTTTCCATAGGAGAAGAGAAGCTCGGTGTCATCTGCATATACAATTATTTTTGCACCCATTGACTCTGCCAGTGCCACCAGAGGTGCAAGGTATACATTAAACAGAGTAGGGCTTTGGGCTGATCCCTGAGGAACACTCACCATCAGAGTGCGTGCTTTAGACAAAAAAGGAGGCATCCAAACGTGTTGGCTCCTGTTGTACAAAAAACAGGAAAGCCAGTTCCGAGCAATGTTCGTAGTCCTCATTGCCTGAAGCCATTCAAGCAGCTATGATGAGGAACAGTATCAAGGGTGGCGGATAGATCAAGCATAATTAGGATTGTCTTGCCATCCTTGTCAAGGGTGCCTCTAAAATAACCCATTGCTTCCAGGAGCCCTGTTTCCGTTCTGAAGTGTGGCCTAAATCCTGATTGACTATAGTGTAACAATTTGTTCTCCTCAAGATTAGGGACAGTTGCCTAGTAACTGATTTTGCCAATATTTTGGAAAAACCAGGGAGGAAGGATATGGGTCTGTAGCTTGCTGGCTGTATTGGATCAGCTGTGGGTTTCTTTAACAGACGTTGTACTTTTGCCATTTTCCAGTGTGCTGGAACCTTGTCAGATATTAAAGAGGTATTTAGTATTTTATTTACTATAGGATTGATGACCTGAGCAGTCTTAGTCAGCGTATCTATAGAGCATGGATCAGACAGAGAGCCCGACTTCAGGCTCTTGATAGCTGACTAAGACATATCCATGGATATAGGGCAGACACTGGCCAAAGTGGAGATTCCTGTTATAGGGGTAGGAGTATCCATTAAATCAGAGAGGATAGGGTTGGATTCTAGATTTTTAAGGAGATCAGTCTGAATAGTAGTCATCTTCTCATGTAAAATAATTCCAGCTCCTCGCACCAATCAGCTGACGGTTAACAATCTCTTGAGATAACATCAGGTCTAAGAAATGATTTTACAATTTTTAAGTTCTCATTAGTTTTGTTCTCATCAATCTTCTTTCAAAAAAAGGCCTTTTTTAGCTAGAAAAACCTTAGCGCAATAGTTCTTTAATGCTAACTTGTAAGTCGCTTATCCTCAAGATTGAAGTTAGGCCTCCATACCCTTTCAAGGTGTTTACATTGTTTTTTGCATGATCTAAGGTCCTTGTTAAACTAGGGGGCTGTTGGTTTAGTCCTCTATGAAGAACTTATTGAGATGGGGGCTATCTCATTAAGAGTCACTTGAATCCAACTACCCAGGCTTGCTGCATCCTCTTCAAGAGAGCCAGACAGGACAGGGGTGTTTGTTACCAGGGCTTGCATTAAGTAATTTTGCTAAACTTTGTGGAAGGCCCAGTAAAAAGTAATATGGTGGAGATCACATCATGTAAGGTGGGTAGGCTCCGATACTTCGAGACTCACATTGGAAAATGCCTGGTCTAGTGTATGGCCGTCTTGATGAGTTGAGCCAAAAACCTGTTGCTTAACCGATGTCTGCCGCGGTGCGGAAACAAATTACGTGTGTGCAGTTCGGATGGCCCCCGGCCGTATGACACACACGGCCACCGTGATTACGGCGGCTGGGGGCCGTCTGAGGCATCGAAAAAGCTAAGTGCAAAGGAGCTCATTGTGCCAAAGAGTTCGGAGACCTCCGGCTCAGAGGGTTGTCCAAATGGACGTTAAAGTCCCCAAGGACTATAAAGTGGGCACACCTTCCTGCACATAAACAATCATCCCTGCAATGAAGTCACCCTTAAACTACAGCACAAGGGTGTCTGTGTTGGCGCTAGGCTGCTATTGTTAGCACCAGCGATTGGGAAAATACAGAGGTGCACGGTATTCTTGTAAATACGGCGCATCCCTATGTTTTGGAAATGATGCAGCACTGCAAAATTTGCAGCAAAGCCAGGTTGTGCCATTTCCTTGTACATAAGCCCCTAAATTTAAACCCTTTGCCGCGGGTCCACTTACCCCGCAGGGGGGGGGGGCGCACACGGCACCGCGGTGCTCGTGACGAGCTCAGCTCGTCATGAGGCACAGTGGAGCTGTGCTCATGACGAGCCGAGCTCGCCACGACTCTGCCCACTTAATGGAACGCCCGCACAGGAGGGGTATTATCCCCGCGTGGGCGTTCCACGGCAGTTATGACGAGCACAGCTCGTCATGAGCACAGCTCCACTGTGCCTCATGACGAGCTCAGCTCGTCATGAGCGTGGAAGGAGTTAAACAAAATCTTGTTTCTTCCTTCGGCTAATCGGAAGATGAGCAAAGGCTGTCAGGAGGTTCTGCAGACATAACAAAAAGATGATTATGTTATTTAGTCAAATGTGATGGCATCCTCTTCCCGATGGAATGGTGTATTTTTAAATGTAGCTGGGTGCATTTTGTATTTTCATTGTAAACTAGACAGAGTGTTTACAAAAGAACACGAATGAATTGGTGAATTAAACAATTCCATAATTTATGCTACTGAATGATTGATCTACTACCATTAGCTTTTGCTTAATGTTGGAAATGTATATTTTCGACACTTTCTATATTTAGTTAAAATATTTAACCATTCAGCCACAACAGTGCATCCTTGCGTCTGGGGCAGTCAACAGTAACTTTATATGCAAAAGTAGCTCTTTATATTAATGAAATAATGTACAATGCAAAGCAAAAAGCAAACAGTTTATAAAGTTTTTTGTGTTAGAGTTTGGTAACCATTTGAATTTAGTTGAAAAAATTGAGAAGACCCATCAACATAATACAGGAGACAAATACAAATTTAGACATTTTGAGTTACGGAAAACACTTACTGTTTTTATCGGCAGGAAGTAATGCACAGTTTGCCAGTACTTGGCATTGTACTGCATGCTCCATCTGTCTTCCTGAGAGAAAATGTAACCGAGATCCTAGCTGTGCAAGTCTAATGATGAAATATCCGGCAAATAGCAGGGCAGCGAATAAAATGCTAAATCAAGTTAAAAATAATGAGATGAGCAAAAATAAAAAAAGAACATCAAATAGCACCGAACATTTTACTTAAAGGAAGAGATGCCTGAGTGCATGCACAGTAGGCCTGTGATAAAAGAAGATATGGAATCTTGCTGCAAATGACAGTAAGGAATTAGAGGCAGGCGAAGAAAAATAGCCGAGATATTAAATAGTGACTGTGCATCTGTCTTCATAAATAAGCAAGTGAAGGTTGCTTGCTACATGACAGATTAGATTTTAATAAACGGCAGTTTCTGAATTGAAATGTGTAAAAATAACCAGAAGTGATTATGAAAAAGCGCCACAAACTCAAATGCTACTCAGAGAACATGACATTCTACCACTGAGTCACGCATTTAGACATAAATCTCCCACAAAACACCTGCAACGTCCAATGTTCTGGCATAGCTGAGAAAGCTGTCACCTCGCCTCCCTTCAACTTTGTCAGGACTCTCCCTTTTTCCACACCTGTGCACTGGAGAATGTCTCGAGCTGCTCCACGTTTTTTAAGATGGACAAACAAGGCAGAGTCCTGCCCTCTTCTGGACAGGGGTTGCTTAATTAAAAGGCCACAAATTGCCGGGTGTGTCTGGTTCACTTTTTAACCCAATAAAATATATTTTTAAAAAGTGCCACAAATGTCCAGCTTCAAGGCAGTATTGCCACATCTAAATCCTCTTAGTGAAGGGCGTAGCTTTTTTTGGTGCAGCAGTTACAGTGGCACTGGGGCCCAGAGGCCTGTATTTCACGATTCAAACAGAAGCCAGGTGCCCATTTCCTTCCTTGCACTAGGGTCCATGAGGCACTGGCTAAGCCACTGCTCTTAGTATGGGATTGTGTCTCTGAAATGGGGAATAACAATAAAAATCTGGAATTGCTAATTCCACTTTTCGGATTCCAAGATCCGTTCCTTTACCATTTTGGAGGTTGTAATTGGGAGAGCGGTTGGAAGGGTGTTGAAAGACTGGTCAGGCTGTAGCTTTGCTGAGGTGAGCACTGCACGGGGCTCTATGGATGACGTGGTGAGTGCTGGTACAAAAATGGCAGGTCTTCTTTGTGTTGTCATTGTCCTTCCCTTCTTTTTACTTCTGTGTGTAGGGATCAGCCACAAAGACACTTTAGGTATCTAGTTGACTGTGGTATAAAGCATCTATAAAGGAACTTACAATTGTGCAGTATAAAGAGTTAAGTTATGTAGTTTTATTCAGCCATGTAGGTCCACACACTGAAAGAGGGGAGCAGTCGATCAACTGTCACTCTTTGAATCTTTCCACTCTCCATATTGCAAACTGTCAGGGCATTTCAGAGTACCACTGTCTGCTTCCCTACCAGGGAGGTGTCATTTAGAGACCAGAAGTCTATGTCTAAAGGATGTTCTGCAGATTCCATTCACCATTTACTTTAGACAGTAGCTGCCAGCATGGCTCGTGGGTGGGGGCGGTGAGGGACGGGGACTCGCGGGGGAATTCGCGGGGTGTCATGAGGGGAATCGCGGGGAAATAAAAAAAAGAAAGAAACTAAACATACCTTTCCGTCGGGTCTTGCGTCTTCTCAGCTCCTGCTCTCCTGCCTCTGACAGGAACAGGAATCAGGAAGCCAGGCTTCCTTCCCTAAGCCAATAACAACGCTCCAATGGCAGCGTTGTGATTGGTCGGGACGGAGCCCAGCCTGAGGCTAGTGGGGTGGGCATGTTCTCCGGCAGAGTGCGCATGACTGGTTTTGGCAGCCTGAGAGAGCCAACCAAACAGTCTTTGCGCACTCAGGAGTGGGTAAACCACTCCTCCCCTGCCCTGCACAAAGAGCAGAACAGCCCACCCACGACCCGCAATGTGCAAAGCAAACATAGGATGGTAATAATTAAAAGTTATTACCCTTATATGTTTTGACTTTCTCGCACTGCGAGAAAGCAGTGGGGTGACACTCTACCATCCTAGTGGAGGAGCTGCCCCTGACTTCAGACCCTCCCCTACCTTCATGAACGTTTGTGATGGCGGTAGGAAAGGAAGAGGTGATGCACTCTGTCCTGGTTGGAAGAGACTTCAACATTTGAAGAAAGAAGGGAGAAGCTGGTGGTCTAAGGCCTATGTAATACACACCGAAAGGGAATAACACCAAGTATGCTTATTTTATCAAATGTTATCAACTTTGGAAGGATGAAAAGCTACATTGCCTTTGTCTGGATTTAAGGGTATGACCTGAAGTTCATACACAGACGTTATCTGGAGACATTTTTTTCCATCATGCGATGCCACCCAAGGAAAATTCCTGGTACGTGAAATAAAATCTATGTTTTATGCACATACATAGTTACACCAAAACCCGAATTGTGACTTACAGCTAGATTCATCAAAGTCCCGATTTGCGAGTCCTTAATAGCGATTATTAAGGAATCGCTATTAAGGACTTGCAAATCGGGATTCATGTAGAAATCGCAAAATAAATTGCGATTCCTACAGCCTCCTTATTTGCGAGTAGCAAATTGCTAATCGCAAATAAGGAATAACTCCCCATTCATTCCTATGGACCAAAGGCTCAATCATTCTGTCTGCTCCCTGTTAGTTGACTGGTCAATAGGTTAAGGGTGTCACTTGTTGTTCACTGGTTATAATCTAGCTGCTTGGTGTGTTTTAACAGTAGTGATAATGCCTGACCTTTTCTTTCTGCGTTTGTCAATTAATCTGATATTCCAGTGAGTTAAAGTTTCTCCTGCAAAGTTCTATGTGTATGTTGTAGATCACAAATGTGAATCAAGCCAGGAATGAGAGAAGATAAAATGTTGCATATATTATCAATTTAAACCTACATCTTTAGAAGTGGGATTTTGCTCCTCTGAACTATCTCAACAAAACAAAATTTAACCAGGAGGACAGCAGGAGGCACATCAACCAATTATATAATTAACTGGATTACTGTAACATCTTATATCTAGGTGGGAAGAAATCAGTTACAAAGAAGCTGAACTCGGTCCAAAATGCAGCAGCCAGATTATTGTTCCCCCTCCTTAAGTTCTGTCCCATCTTTGGGCCAGGTCCCGTCCGGACTGACTGCCGGGTGTTTTGGAATGCTGCCGAGCTGGGGGCTGATTTCACTGCTGTGGGGGCGGGTTTGTTGATGAAGGCCTGCATGTGCTTCGAAATAATTAAAGCAAAACGAATTTCGTTCAGCACACGCAGGTCCCCATCAACAAAATCAGCCCCCAGCTCAGCAGCATTCCAAAACGCCCGGTAGTCAGTTTGGCCCTGCTATGGGCTCTTTCAGAAACCCCACTTGCTGCCTAATTGAGAAGTGCATACAATTTAAAGTCCTTAGTACTGCGCACAAGATGATGGCTGCATCAGGAGCTCCAATCCTCCCAGGGCTCATGCGATCCTATCCTCCGACCAGACCTCTTCAATCAACCGACTTAAACTTGGCAGTAATTCCTCGGTTCAAAAGAAAGAGATTAGGATGCTGCACCTTTTGAATCTTGGCCCAGGCCCCAGCCCCTTTGAATAGTATGCCCCCTGAGTAAAGAACACACAGAATCATCTTTGCTTTAGGAAACAGCTTAAAACTTCCTCGCCCCCTCTCTGCTTCTCCGTGTTGTATGATGCCTTGTTTTTGTGGGAAGCGCTGGCAAACCCTGTCGCTGGGTCAGCCATGATCTCTATAAATGTTATTAACATAACATAACTCTTGCTTTTTTCTCACTTATTCATACTATCCTATGAAGTGCTGTATGTACTCCATATCGGCAATCTATTCCTTTTTCACCATACTCTTAAGCCCTGTGTCATCCTTGTTGTAATACTATGTTCAACCTAAACAAAATAGAAAATAAAGTAGGTAAATAAATAAATATACTTTAGAAAATTAAAAAGCTGATTAGTAGCAGGGGCGTATATAACATGTGACCTGCAGGGGCATCAAGCTGGAAATTTGCAGCATTTCAATCTAGAGGTTAATGTTCTACCCTGCATCCCCTATCTCATATTCGTATCCTCTCCCAACATTTCCAGTCTTGCTCTTCCTTCTTCCCTCTGTATCTATGTCTACATGTATTAAAGTGTTTACTTAAAAATCTCCAGTTACCCATGCTTGTAATTGTCACTGCAAGCCAATGTATGGTGAGCCAAGCAGGATCCATTTTCTGAACCAACCTCTGCATCTTGATATGGTAAAGAATATACCAGAAACACAAAAAATGTGTCTGCTGTTGAGCTTGCATGGTGTAGTGTCGTGTTTTTTTCAGTAATATGTTTCTCACTTGTTTTATAATCTCTTGTCATCTTTATTGGAATTGTTCTGATTCTTAGGAATTAGGAATCAGAACAATTTGTGTGTTCTCTGTATTTAATGCTGTGTACTAGAATGTTGGAGCAGTCTTCTACTTGTTCTTGCTATGCTTGGTTCATGCTGAGGGGTTGTCGGAATAAAGGAGACTACAACTTATTTACATGCTTCAGCCTCATTACTACTGAATTTTTGGCGATGAGCTGGGATCGCCTGACGAACCTACTTCTACGTGACTTTACACTTAATTTCGGCACATTGTATTTTGAGGCCCACGCTGCAGTGTAACTTCTGTTTCTGCTGGATTTTTTTCATTACTACTTTGCCATTTTGTTTGGTTGATGAAATCTACATATATCGTTGAAAATTGCATTCACTAGACGATCCTGGAGTTTTAACAAGATTTTCCTGCATTGAACGGTTAGGTAAGTGCCTCCTTTAAACTTACCTCCATTCCAACGGTTACACAAGCTTGCCTTGAGCCCTCGAGGGTAATCTCGAGTCACCCAAGTAAGACGCCTAGCGCACGCAGTACGTTCTATGCAACAAAACATCAAGCGCACTCTTTGCATCTTCGTAATCACGTTGGTCACGGAAGGTCGTGAACCCGACGTGCCGCCATCTTGGATCTCTTCACCAACCAAGCGCTATCTCATCGCAAATACTTTCAGCTCCGGGCACAAGTACTGTCAGCTCCGGTGTGTACAATTACTGGTCTATTCTGAGTATACAAGCACGCAACGCAACTTTACGAGTTTTAACTTAGTTTGTGCCATGTTCTACTTATGTAAGTACTTTGTTGGTTGTTAGCAATAGCAGTTATTATTACATTTTCAGACATTTCATTACTTTTGCGAGTACTATCTTGTATACCAGTTTATTTTTGATGGTCTTCATGAAAATGTCTACTGAAGAACCACCGAGAACTTCTGCTTTTAATCTCAATTCTCCAAAATGATTTTTTTTAACTGATCCTTGTGAACCTAAAGTGCAATAGCTTGAATGGAAAGATTATTTCTTGAACTACATCGCTAAATTAGAGGATGGAAAATGTATTTTCTCCCCTGAAAGGAAAAAAAGAATTGCATTGTACTGTTTTGGACCTGAAGGCTTAAGAGTGTACAATCAACTTCAAAAGCGCAAAATATATGGCAATTTGGATTTTTTTAAACTGGCTTTATTGGACCTGGATGAACATTTTTCTCCAACACTTTGTGAGGCAGTTATGAGACATGCTTTCTTCCAAAGAAGGCAAGAGAAACATGAATCAATCGATGACTATGTATCTGCTCTTAAGAAATTGGCTATTACGTGCAAATTTGGTAATTTACATGATAATCTTATACAAGCCAAGTCATAATGAACACTAAAAACAAATCAATTCAAGACAGGCTATGGGTCGAAGGATACTGTACCCTGAAAGATATGTTAACCATTGTCAAAAAAGCTGAAATTTCGGAATGTGCTAAGGTTTCGTTAGGGCATACAAAAACTGAAGGCAAGTGAATCTGTGAATAAGATTTCCGATAGTAAAAATAATTTGCCTTTTAATCCTTCTTAGCATAGTAAAAAAGACTTCAAAAAGTTTGAACGTAACAATAATTACCAAAATCCTAACTTTGAATGTTATATGTGTAAAGGTCCACATCACTCTGCTCGCTTTGACAAATGCCCAGCTAGATTCGTTAAGTGCTCAGAATGTGTTCTGATTGGGCATTTCACTAAAGCTTGCATACGAAAGGGTAAGAAGATGGGTAAAAGTAGGATCTCAGAATTGGACAGAAAACATTCAAAACATTTCTAGTCAATCTAGTAGTAAACCTATTTGCTGTGTTTCTTTTGGTGGAGTTTCATTACAAGTCGCTGCAGATTCTGGTTCCCCAGACACAATTATTGATGAATATATTTGGTCTAATCATTTTATTGACGTCATTGGCAATCATTTTGAGCCTTCAGACATCTCTCCTGAAAGTTATACTGGCAAAAAAATAGACGTTTTACGTTTTTAGAGAATTAATTTTCAAATTTGAGGGTAGACACGCTCTCTGTAAGTTGTATGTGGCTAAGGAAGGACCATCTGTTTTGGGGTGGAAGGATCAGAAAAAACTCAACATTACACTTGATCCGAATAGCCCGGAATAAGTCCTCGTAGCGTGTGATGGTGAGGATACAAAGAATTGGGTTCGCTATGAATTCCTTGAGGTAGTCAATGGCATTGAAACCTCTGAGTGGATTTTGCCTTTAGTCGGTGCCAGACGTGCTAACGGCAAGGTTCATCTATGTGTTGATCTGAGAGGTTTGAATGATAATATTGTGGTAGACCAGTTCCCATTACCTCGTATTGACGAAATGTTAACGTTAACCAGAAATGCTAAGTGGTTTTCCACCTTATTCCTTTCATGTGTTACTATCAGGTAGTTCATAACAAAAAATCGAAACATTTGACAGCCTTCTGTACACCATTCGGTTGTTACCAATTTTGGCACATGCCTTTCGGACTTGCGTCAGCAGCAGCTGTCTTCCAAAGGCTTATGTTTGAACTTTTTGGTAACATAAAAGAAGTAAATTTTTTTCAAGATGATATATTGATTATGGGTAAATCTAAACAACATCATGATGTAGTGTTAAGAAACATTTTATCCATTTTGTCTAAAAAAGGTTTGGCAGCTGAAATGAGTAAATGTAAGTTCTAAAAAAAAAAGTCACTTAACTAATACACAACATTACTGAGGAAGGCGTTAAACATAAACAAAAACTGGGAGAAGCTATCAATCATGCCCCTTCACCGTCCAATAAAGATGAACTATGTTAATTTTTGGGGTTAGCAGAGTTTTACTCGAAGTTTGTAGAACATTTTTCTGAGCATACACATGAGATGCGAACCTTGTTAAAAAATGTCCCAGCGCCTGTTTGCTTGGTGTGGTGGCCATTGTGTAATTCCTCAGTATTAAATAAGGTTATTTGCTTGTTTAGTGCTAATGATGTTCTTTGACCCTTTGAAAGTGGTAACGGGGGAAATTGGAGGAAATAGTGAACAAGAGAAGAATGGAGGAGACCTGAGCACTGGGGGGATATATATATTGTGATTCCAAAGGAAAAGGGCTCAGGGAATGTAAGCTGGAGTAAGAAATACAAAGGGGGTGGCAACTTTGTGAAAAAGGGTGAAACAATGTTAACCTTAATTTGCAGACTACTTAAACCCTAATTTTGAGGAGTATGGTATTGTTGGGGTGCAAATTCCGCACGTTGAATTATTGTTACAGTGTGGTAACACAGCACCAGTCCCATGCAATCATGGGTCAAACCCCATGGAATGGTGAATAACCGCTTGGGTCAATCAATCAATCAATCAATCAATCAATCAATCAATACACTTATTGAGTAAGCTACTCACCCGTGAGGGTCTCAAGGCGCTGGGGGGTGGGGGAGAGCCGCTACTGCTCTAAGGGCCAGGTCTTGAGGTGTTTCCTGAATGTGAGGTTGTCCTGGGTCAGTCATAGGTGGGCGGGGAGGGAGTTCTATGTCTTGGCCGCCAGGTAGGAGAATGCCCTTCCTCCGGCGGTGCATCTGCGGATCCGTGGGGCGGTGGCGAGGGCGAGGCTGGCGGAGAGGAGTTTGCGTGTTGGAGTGTAGAATGTGAGGCGGTTGTTAAGGTATTCGGGACCTATGTCGTGGTGCGCTTTGTGTGCGTGGGTGAGGAGCCTGAACGTGATCCTTTTGTTGACGGGGAGCCAGTGCAGGTCTCTCAGCTGGGTTGATATGTGGCTGTGGCGGGGGATGTCGAGGATGAGTCGTGCGGATGCGTTCTGTATGTGTTGGAGTCTTTTCTGAAGTTTGACTGGGGTTCATGCGTATAGGGCATTCCCATAGTCTAGTCGGCTGGTGACGAGGGCCTCGGTGACCGTCATTTTAGTTCCGGTAGGGATCCACCAGAAGATCTTACGGAGCATGCGCAGGGTGTTAAAGTGGTCCAGATTTACCTGCCATAAAACCATATTGGATTCATTATTCTGTGGAGTCTAGTGCATACATTTTCAACCTGCTTTGAGCAGGTGGTATATGCAGGGCCTCAGGGTGGGGTGAGGGTGGAGGGCAATAGGTAAGAGGAAGCTAAATTCTGGCAAGGGAATCATTGTCTTCTTCCTCCTTACAGGACAAAAATTAGAAAAGATGCTTTACAGCCGTGGCAGACAAAGCCTTGAGCGATTTTACCACGTGGAGTTACCACCCAGTAAAGTTAGGGCCGATGTGCTCCCCACCCATAAATTTCACCTGGTTAAAAGTACATATATTAATCCTTCTCTGCCTCATTCCTAATCAGGGCCTAAAAGGATTTTGTACCCCACCATAAGAATATCTCCGCTGCCACTCAATTCTGTAGGATGAATGAGGTGATGAATTTATAAAATCACATAATGTTTTATTAAAGTAAGAGAGTCTTGAATAAAAACTAGAATTAATAATTCCTTTACATACAAATGAAAATTGTGTTTTAATTACATTTAACTAAAGCTTCTTGCCCCCAATCAGATGCTGAAACTCTTTTGTGGAAATGTCGCATTCACAGATTATACTGTTGTTACTATTTTCTTACTATGTTCTAATCTCCATTCACTTTCAATTTGGTAGGTGACAGAGAACTGAGAAAAGAGGATTTATTGATTTTTTTTCTTACTGACAGAAATAAGTATCCTAAATATTTGTTTCTTATTCCTGAGCCGGTCTTGCACTACAGCTGCAGACTGCCGTGTTTTTTTCAGAGGTGAATTACAATTAAACACGAACTGGACATTGCTTTAGAACACACAGTCTCTTGACCTTCCAAACTTGCTTGGGTAAAAATCATTTTGGGAGTATGGGCAAAAGATATATACCTGGAACCCCCACTCCGACACCCCACACTCCACTATTTGAGTTGGTTCTGTGGATTTAGGAGAACGCATTGTTCGGGTGTCAGGGATCGCATTGACCCATCACCCCGGTTGGGCTCTCTGGGCAGCATTCATGGGCTGAGACAGACATGAGGGACTCCTCCTCTTATAGACTGATTGGTGGAATGGCAATACACTTGTGGCTATTTGTGTGAGCCAGTTTGATGTTTGAGATGGCTTATAGAGTCCCCAGGAAAATTGTTAGATGGAGGACCTGTGGTTCTTGGCTCTGGCCTTTCAATGTCCTGCTGGTGCACATGATGCAGAGGAGTCCAGCTGCAGAGCATCATATGGGAGGACCACCACAGGCATGACGGGCACGAGGCTGGGGTTTAAGCAACACTAGGTCAATTCCTGTTTGCCACCCTCGTCTCTTCCATTTTGGCAATACACGACGGAGGCCAAAAAAGTCATGAATAACATGAATTTAACAGTCCTCTATGAGGCAATAAGTTGTCATAGAGCAAAATGTCACCTCCCTAAGGCTGCTAAACCCGAGAGTGACAAGGGCCCTCACACACACAACACACACACACCCGCACGCACGCACACACACACTCTGCCATTTATCATAATAGAGTGTATATTTACCATTCTAACCACGAGCACGCTTTAATTCTTGGGTAGGTTATGAAGTGGACGAAAGCAAATGAAACTGCACTGTAATGTTGTGATACACTCGCTTGAAAGTACCTAAAGACACTAGAGGGACTGGTCCTTAAAGAGATGGCCTTTGTCTGGTTATGTGGCGGCCCAGGACCTTCTGCTTATATCGACAATTCAATAGAAACGTATAATAGTTCTTTACTGAAAAATGTTGATCATCTTCAATTTTTGTTGGCATAACCTGACAACTTTCCATACGTGGCACATAAACACGGAACGCACTGTCATTTGAGATCCTCTTTTTGTTTCACCAGCATTCATTGTTGACTTGTGCAGAATCTTTAAGTCCTGGAGACAGCCTTTGGCATTTTTGTTTTGTTATGCTTGTAAATTCATTGTTTTCCTGCAATAATTGCAAAACATTTCAAACTAAAATTAAGCATCTGTAGAATTGTTGCATGCTGACGTTTTGCATATTTTGCAAAACACGTCAATCACTGTCATTAAACTTTCACAAAATATAATTGCTTTTTAAAATGCCTATCTGTTTCATATAAGGAGCAACGGGTTCTGGCTGGCATGCCAGCTGATCAAAGGAATGTGAGGTTTCTGCCGGTATCACGTAATGAGTCGTTCCTGACAGCAGCGTTGTGCGAGACATTAACTGTAAACATCGCATTACCACGTCCAGGTTCTCTTGCGTAGGTAGAATAAATTAACCGAATGAATCGTCAAGAAGCAGTACTTCCAGAGTAGTTCCTGCCTCAAGGAAAGGTCCTAACCTCTGCGTGAATTAAACCCGTTATTTTATTTTATTTTAATTTGTTGAGGATGCCTTTCGAGTAAAATGAGCGTTAAAATGGGTTTTATTCGGCAGGCATAAATAATTGAGACTCATGGCGATCCTGATATCAAAGGTTGGGGCTGCACGCCGTAGAATCTCCCCTTCAGAAGGAAGGCAGTCGCAGACCCCTCTGTACTAAACGTCTCTCTTTACTATTAGCTCACTTCACCCTATTCCCTCCGATGGCTGGCAGAGCCAGACTGCCCAGAGGGCCCACTTGGATTAACATGGCCATGTGTCAAAGCAGCATATTTGGATTAGTCGTTTTTGGTCGCTATCAGTAGGACAGGTTCACAATATGCCATTACATATTGGGGGATATTAGAAAGAAGCATATGAAAAAGCAATAAGATTGTTGCGAGGCACTTGCTTTCCATATTGAAATATCTAAACCAGGGCAACGCGGACAGATGTTTGGGTGTAAATCTGGAGCATGCAATAACATGATTGTATGCCATGTTATGTTAATTATTTATTTACTTCAGGGAACCTGGTTAGAAACAAATATAATTAGTTGGTTAATCCTTTTTAAGAACATGAATGATACCGTTATTATGTTATTTCAATATTCAGACCTATCAGACATTTACTTTTTTGCAATTTTGCCTTGGAGAGGAGAGTGCTTCTGAGGGTTGAGGGGAAGGATGACAGAACACCATGTATCCATTTTATTTATGTGAAGTGGGTGGTATATTGTAAAGGGTGGCAGAAATGGATGTCAGAATTCCAGAATTCCCTTCTTTGGATGTTGGGCAGGAAAAACTACTAGTGGCTGGTGGAGTGTTTGCCACACCACCAGGTACATTTATTCTACATAGAGCAACAGAGGAATGGGTATGAGGGACGTTTCACATGGCACCTCATCACGTTTCGACTCATGGTCCGTTCCTGGTCTGAAGAGTGAAAAATGATTTGGTGGACTGTGTTAGAAATTGGGTTTCTGGTTGGTAGAGGTATGCACTTTGTCCAAGCAGGAACCACAATCCTAGTCAGGGTAAGTCAGTAACAGACTTTTAAATTAACCTGTGCTCACCCTGTGGTAGCTTGGCACAGAGCAATCAGGCTTAATTTAAGAGGCAATGTGCAAAACATTTGTGCAACATTGCAAACAATGACACAGTGAAATCACCACAAAAAAGACTCCACACCAGTTCACAAAAATAGCTTCTATTTTTATCAACTAAAACATACCAAAACGACAAAAATCCAATACATAGAAGTCAAGATATGTTTTTTTAAAGAATAAAATATTTTGTAGTGCTTAGAAACAGATAGCACCAACCAGGTCTATCTGATTGCGATGGAGAGCATGTCGGATAAAAAACCAGCCTTGGCCTGCTGAGCAGTATGTTGGTTGTGTGGATGTCGAGGGAGATCCGTCACTGTCATTCCTGCATATGTAGACATTACGTCAATTCCGAGCTGTGAAAGACGAAGATGCGTCGAGAGTCAAGATGTGATGAACATCGGGGTGATGTGTCAAATAATGGTGGTAAATAACGAATCCTTACAGCACATAAGCACTCTTAAAAGTGCTTCCTACATGCCATTTACCGATTCGGTAAATACTGAATCAGTAAATAATGATTCGGTAAATACCGAATCGGTAAATACAGATTCGGTATTTACCGAATCATCCCCTACATCAGATATTGCTCTATACCAGTCGGTAAGCCTGAAATATACCGAATTGCAGTTTACCGACCGGTAATGGGCCACCTACATCGGGCCCAATATGTTTTGCAGTCGGTGGTATGGCGTCTGCGGTTCCTGCAGCAGCGGCGATGCATTAGCTTCAAGTGAAATACGCTGGTTCAGATTGGCACAACGTCATTGATGCATGGATTTTCTTAGTTGCAGCACTTAGTACAGACTTTCAAGGTCCCAGGACTAGTAGAGCACTACTTGGAAGAGAAGGGCTCACACAAGGCAGAGTCTAGATGCTGGTTGCAGGATGAAGAAAAAAGTCTTTAATATCCCTGAGACTTCAGAAAACAGGAGGCATGCCAACAAACCCCTGGAGATACTTTGGTTCTTGGATGAAGAGATGCAGGTCCAGTACTTCATACTGCCAGGCAAGAGGCAGCAGGTTAAATTTAGCAAAGCAGTTCAGGAAAGTGTCAGTCCCTCCAGCAGCACAGCAATTCTTCTTCCTAACAGAATATTCTCAGTTCCAGGAATATTCGGATTTGGTGGTGTCAGAGTTCCAGTATTTATACCCAATTGAGCCTAGGAAGTGAGGGTAGATGCTTTGAAGTGCAGAGTCCCTTTCTTTCCTGCCCTAGCTCCAGCTTCATTACACAGGGGTATGCAACCCTTTGTGTGGGGACAGGACACAGCCCTTCCGATGTAAGAGTCAGCTCTTCCCTCCCATTCTGCTCAGGATGACCAATCAGTATACAGATGTCCACTCAGTCACACCTAGCCTTTCTTTGTGTGTGACTGTCTAGAGGGAATGCTGAAAGTCAGCTGTCCCACTCCCAGACGTGTATTCCAGAGACAGGCAGATGGCACCAAATGGTTACAGTAAGAAAATGCCAACTCTCTAAAAGTGTGTTGCCAAAACGGGACACCTTTAAGCCCCGTACTGCTGCACTGCTGTTGGGGATTCTCCCCTCTTAAAGTGAAGCATATTCACTTCTTTTTTTTTTTTTATTGGGAATCATCGCCCCCCGTTGCCTCCCGTTCTTTATCCAGTAGTGCCTCCTCCGCCCGTGCCAAATCTCTCTCCACTTGTCTACGTAGGCCCGCTTGTACACCGAGGCAGCTTCCCCGGGTCACCGCCTTGAAGGCGTCCCACTCGGTTCTCGGGGAGGAGGTCGAGTCAGTATTGTCCTCGAAATACTGTAAGATCTTCCCGGATATCTCCTCTCGGAATGGGGTGTCAAGTAGGAGATCCGGTTGCAAGCGCCATGTAGGTACGGGTGGATGTGGGCGCTTCCATCCATAGACCAACGTGTGCGGGTTATGGTCCGAGTGCGTCCGTCCTAGGTAGTCAGTGTCAGTCACGGAGGGAATCAGGTCACGGGACATCATGTATCTGTCCAACCTGACATGTAGTGAGTGGGCTCCCGAGTAGTAGGAATACGCCCGGGCGGTGGGGTTTCTGACGCGCCAGGCATCTTGTAAGTTCCACTGTGTTGCCCAGTCAAGTAGGGCCCTGGAGGTTGCCTGCACTGGGGCGAGTGCCACTGGGGGGGACGAGCGGTCAAGGGAGGCATCTAACACGCAGTTGTAATCCCCGCCCATCATCAGGGGTATGTCTGGCCAGGGCGCAATTACTGCCGATAATCGCGTGAAGAATTTCCCCTGTTCTACATTAGGTGCGTATATGGAAGCTATGACAATCTGCTGCCCGTCTAGTCTGCCCTGTATGAAGACATAGCGTCCCTCAGTGTCAATATTGCTGTGTGTCAGTGCAAATGGAACCCCGGGCCGAACCCAGATCAGGGTCCCACGCGCAAATGCTGAAAAGGTTGTGGCAAATATCTGTCCCCTCCACCTACGGCGAAGTGTGGCCACCTCAGCGGCGACTAGGTGTGTCTCCTGCAGTAGTGCGATCTGGATCTGATGTCTTTTAAGATAGGAGTACACCTGGTATCTACGTGAGGGTGTGTGCATGCCCCTGACATTCCAGGTACAAAATTTAATCGTAGCCATCACAGTATTCATTGCGCCCAAGTACCCACCCCCCCCCCCCGGCCCCCAACCCGCCCCGCCCACACCCGCACAGCAGCAGCGAACAATGAACATTTTATCCCCCCGCCCTCTCCCACAGACCCAAGGATGCACGCTGTAGCATTTCAGTGCCAACACTAGTCTCAAAATGAAGAACTTGAACATAAACATAATTCCAAAAGGGCAGCAACAAAACGAGTCGCCGCCCAAACGCTCTATCGAGCTCAATCAATCCGTAAGTTCAATGGGGGGATGACTAAGTACAGCACTTGGATAAAACAAGGTAGTTCGTTACGCCAAAAGAGCCGTGGTGGCTCCCCTCCAAGGGCAGTGGGCCAAAAGGGCACCAGGAGTCAGTGGCAGCGTCCGCAGACAGGTCGGAGTCCCCAATGTCACTGGACTCGGATAGTCGGTCCCATGGTGGGATCACATCCTTTATTCCCCCGGGGGGGCACTCACCTCCAGGGGTCTGTCCACCCCTCCAAAGGTATGGTCCCGGTGGTACTCCAGTGGAACAGCTCCGGCTCTCCTCCCGGTGCCACGGCGACTCCGCGGCAATCCGGTAGATGGGGGGTTAGGGAGTAGAGCACAGACCCCGGGTATGGGGGCGTTCATGACTGCCGGGGTCTCCAGGAGCGCTGGTGCGGACCCCCGATTGGGCCATCTTCGGAAGCGAACTGACTATTCCACTATGTTAGTTGCAGTGGTCTAGCCAGAGCTAGGCTGGGGAGGATTGCTCATGCTATCAGATCTGATGTTTGGGGCGTGACATCTGGCAGGCCCTCTGGGTTCGAGTCATCTGGTAGTCCATACATGTAGTCGTCGTCCTCGCTCCCGCGTGATCGTGGGCTGGCGTTGGAAATCAGGATAGGCGATTGTGACCCGCTGATTTCAGCTGTTATGCGGACGGCCTCCAGTTGTTCATTCTGTATTTGCTCCGGGGTGGGGCCGATTTCTGCTTCCCCGGCTGGTGACCCGGCCCTCGAGGCGCGCCGTTGTCTCCGCCTGCGCGTACCTCGGTTTCGGCGCTGCTCCATTGGTGCGGGTCCGGGGTTCGTATCCACTCCCGAATCCAGCCAGGCCATTGCCGCCTCTGGGGTGTCGAAGAAGTGGGTCTTGTCTAGTGCCACCACTCTGAGGCGTGCCGGGAACAGCAATGAGTACTTGAGAGCCAGGTGCCTGAGCCGTTGCTTCACCGCGAGGAAGGATTGACGTCGCCGTTGAACTTGTATGGTGTAATCAGGGAAGAACATCACCTTGGCGTTGTCTACCTGTATATTCGACAGTTTCTGCGTTTCGCGGAGGATGGCGTCCCGGTCGCGGTAGTTCAACACCCGCATGAGCATTGGTCTCGGGTTGGAGCCCTCCGGGGGTGGACGGGATGGTACTCTGTGTGCCCTTTCCACTACAAAGTGTGGCGACAGCGTGCCCTCCGGTTGTAGCTCTCTGAGCCAGGTCTCCATGTGTTCCGCCGTCTCTCTCCGTTCCCATCGTTCCGGCAGGCCTACTATGCGCACGTTGTTCCTTCTGGCCCGTCCCTCCGCGTCCTCCGCTCTATCCTCAAGGAACTCCACCCGGTTGAGCAGGTCTCAGACGTGCTTGTCCGTCTGTGCCATCTTGGGTGTGGTCTCCGCCATCGTATGTTCTAGAGTCGTGGTGCGGTTGGACAGTTTCTTGTGGTCCGCTCGGAGGAGTGTCAGGTCTACAGCCACCTTATCAATCCTGTTCTCCAGTGACTTACGGGTCAGCTGCATGGATTCTTCCAGGCGTCCATGGCCGCCAGCATAGTGTCCAGTTTGGAGGCAGTTTGGTCAGCCTCTGTGGTCTTCACCATTTTTCCTTTGCCTAGTGCCCCTCCGGTGCCAGTCTTCGCCCTGGTCCCCCCTGACATGTGGGTGGTCTTTGCAGCTGGGCAGCCGAGTGGGTATGTTCTCGCAATGCGCAGTGTTGGGACCCGCGTGTGTGAGTCTCCCGGTCAGGCTCTCCGTGTCACCCGTGGTGGATGGTGTGTGGTCCGCGGGTGGGGGGGAGGACTGCTTTACCGCAGGGCTTCAGGATTCTGCGCTATGTTACCGTCTGGGGAGGACGAGGTGGTCGTGCAGTGGCTGGTATGAGATCCCCAGGTGTGTCAGTCTATGCCGTGAATGCCTTTATTGCAAATCGCCTCTCGGCTGCGCTATGTGGTGGCCCGCCAGGCCGGGTCGCTAGGTCTCTCTGACTGTGTCCGTCCACAGGGCCTGGGAAGACGCACCTCGCCGGGTGATGCTAGACGCCACCAAGCGCCGCGTGGGGATCTGCGTAGTCCGGCAGTAGTCTGGTAGAGGTGGGGTGTGCGGGCCGTTCAGTGTCCGCACCTGCGCCGGCTCGGGAGATTCCCTTAGTGTTGGGCCGACCGTCAGGGGGGCCGGTGCAACGCGGTTTCAGTTTGCGTGTGGCGCGGCCTGGGCCCCTCGGTGCCAGACGAGTCCGGCGTTGATCTGCGATGGCATCCAGGTGGTGGACGGGTACAGAGGCCCAGGGGATAGGGCCGTGCGGCCTCCGGTGGTAGTCGGCTGGACCCAGGGGTGACGGCGTCTGTGTGGACCCCGCAACAGCCGAGCCCGGTGATCCTCTGGGGTCCGCCAAGCCCCTCTGGGTGGCTCGAATGTCGGTGGGCGAGGCGGGCTGGCGTCATAGCCCGCCACGGGCCGGTGTGACTTGGTTACTTGCAGCTCCCGTGGCCCACGAGTGGTTGGGTCGCCGGGGGTGTTGGGTGTCGTGGCGCGGATTCCTTCCCTTGGCCGGGCCTATGTCAGGGCGACGGGTGGGCATGGGGGCCCAGGGGACTGGGCTGGTCAGCGTCCGTTTTAGGCCGTCAGGGCCTAGGGGCAATGGTGCCAATGCGGGTCCCCAAACAGTCTCGCGCACTCTCCCCCTGGTGCACACGGAGCTTGGCGGGACGTCCCCAGTGATGGCTGGCAGGGCGGGCTGTTTTCGCGGCTCGCCGTGGGTCCAGATGGCAAGCCTTCTGCTAGTGTCTGGGGCCCCTGTGTAGCTGGGCCGCCGGGGAGTGTCCGGTTTGCGGGACGTGGTCTCTGTTCCCCGCTTGATTGCGCTTCGGAGGTCACACGCGCCGCGGCCTACCTCGCAGGGCCGGATCCCCGGTCTCAGGTGGTTGGGGTCGCCGACCGGAAGTGCGCTCTGGGCGGCCAGCTGCCGGGGTCGCCGTCGGTCGGAGGGTCAGGTGCTCCGATTCGCCTGAAAATTGTCCAGGTGGTGGATCAGGTTCCCGGGTGCACTCGGTTTGAGTTTGGGCCCGGTGCCACCAGATATGAAGGATAAATGGCCCGTGGTAGGGGAGCTTCACTCGGAGCTCAGCCCGGGCACGTCTTCTCACATCGCGTGCTTGGCCACGCCCCCCCACCATATTCACTTCTTTTAATAAAGTCTTGACATGTAATCTGTCGTAATCTACAACCTTAGTCATTATTTTATCCATACTTCCTTAAATCACTCTGGAGGCAGCAATGATAACTTAGAATGTTTTATTTCGCATTTTTAAATGTCGTTTGTTGCCAAAGCTTGTACAAAGACACATGCTTTCAACATTCCAACAATAGCCGACTCGTGCCTATCATACCCATAGTGCACCTCTCAAGTAAACACAAACTAAAAACCAAACTAAAGTAAAGCACATTTGCCTAATCATGTGAAAAATCATCATCAACTTAGACATCAAAATCGTGCACAATTGTGAAATTGTTTATGTAACTGAATTAGTCCGTTAATTCTAACCAGAATCCATCATGTATAATGACTTTCGTGTAATCCAAACTGAATAGCTCTTGTCGATGGTCCGCTCGTGATGACATACTATCATGCTGTCTCCAAAGTGATCCTTGTTGTACTCGAGTTAATCCATGTGTAATCTTCTGGGGTGCCACTACGCTTTTGAGTAGTATTTGATTCACAGCCCTGGACACATGTAGTGCAATTTACTAGGGACTTATAAGTATCAAGTATGCCAATTGTGGATAAATCAATGTTACCAAGTTTTAAGTAAAAGCCCATGCACTTCAGCACTGTTTAGCAGTGGTAAAGTGCCCAGATTCCTAAAGCCAGCAAAAACAGGACGTCAGAAGGCAAAATGTCATGGAAGAGCATACCAAAGATGCCAGATCTAACAGGCTATTAATAACATAAAAGTATAGATGGAAAACTGTATAACAAGCAATGTATCTCACAAGATTGCAAGTGACATCTTAGACAGTTCAAGCTTCACTGTTGCTGGCCATTGTATGTTACATGGAACTCCTAAATATAAAACAACCGAAGAGTTCTTATCTGTATTTCTATATGTACATTTATTACAGTTGTGTTGCAATATCACAATGCCTACTGCCAGACACAGAAAGGCAGGATTGGACAGGGAACTGAATCATCCCTGGCACATTTTGTCAGACCAGCCCCCATATGGTGCCTGGCTATCGCAGCAAGCACGCCTGACTACTACAAGGAGGTCTGGAGGTGTTATCTCCTCAACAAGTGATGAGGAAAATTGCAAAAATGGTGCATTCTACAATGCATTTGTCATTATGTATTCAAATATATTAGTTGTTAAAGCTTAGCAAAGTATGACCTTACAATGCACCACGGTTCAGCAATATTAGGATAATAAAAGACTGGGAAAAAACATAACTTTCTAACCTACATTAAGATTGTAACTTAAGAACTGTCCAGTAACAAAAGGATCTCTGTGACAAAAGCAGTAACCCACTGAACTATGCACATAAAATACAGTTCTGTTATCTGCCTACTACACACTCTTTGCAGCAGGCATATTAACCCCTTATGCTACCATAGAGAGAGTAAACAGCCACTAGCAAAAACTCTGATCTCTCTTCAGCAGGTACATGAATTACCAGAATTATGCCGGCACTTTTGTTGTTGCCTGAAAACTTTTGGAGATACAAGGAACTCTACAGTGCTTTTAAAGATGCTGCTCTGCTACAAACCAGCCCCCATTAGCAAAAGACCCCCCCACACCCTTCCAGCCTTCCGGGGAAATGTCCAATGTCGAGTCTGGCCTTGAAGGAAGGAGTGCAAAATGCTCCTATCCACTGAAAATATCATTCACTACTTAAGCAGTTATTCTGAAATCTATATGATCAGTCTCTCTCCTTCTGACATTTCACAGCTTATCCCACTACCTTCATTTCTCAGGTTGAAGAAAGGAGCTCTGTTACATCTTCATGTGGCAGTGAGACTTCTGGCTCAGAAGGAACTACAAACACACAAAAGGTGACAGGAGGTTGCTTGCAATAAGTGTAACCATCATTATTTTGACCACTATGCCACCTCAGATTAAACCCAGTCATATGCAAATTAGTATTGGTCCTCCTCCAATGGGATAAGTCAGCCCAAACCCCCAAGACAGGTCCTCTCTGAATCGGAACACAAGCAACTCAAGACTGGTTACACTCAGAGGGGGCTTTTTAGTCAGATGTAGCATGGTTCCATTGGCACAATGAACAAGGGACCCACGTATGGGCATGCCCTTGGCCACTTACGACATTGCATCAAAGGCACAAAAGGTGATGGGAGGATGCTTGCAAAAAGTCTAAACACTGGCAATTGTTTGGGGTAGCATTCCAACCCCTTGATCTTTTGCCCACAATGCCACCTCAGATTAGACCCAGTCATACTCAAATCAATGTTTATCCTGATCAAATGGGAACAGTCCAGGCCGACCTGCTGAGTCAGGTCCTTTCTGAACTGGAACACAAGCAACCCAGGACAGTTCCTCCCTGATTTGGGCTCTTCAGTCATGTGTAGCTTAATTCCAGTGGCACAGTGAGCAAGGAACCCATCTCTGAGTATTATTATTATTATTATTATTATTATTATTATTTAGCTGTTTTATAGCGCGCTCAGATACTACCAGAGTGTCCTGGCGCATGAATAGAAAAACAAGCAGGTGACCAAAAGAAAGAAGGATGAAGTTCATGTTTGTTTTTTATTATACCCATGTATACCCAGTATACCCATGGCCCCTTAGGGTGTTACATAAAACATGTAAAAGGTGATGGGAGGATTCTTGCAATAAATCTAACCACTGGCAAACATCCGGGGTAAAATACCAGCCCATCATTCTTTTGCCCACCATGCCACCTCAGTGTGGACTCAGCCACATGCAAATCAGTCTTGGCACTGCTCCAGTGGGAACAGTCCAGCCTGAACTGCCAAGCCAGGCCCTCTCTGACCCAGAACACAAGAAATGAAAAACCAGTTTCACCCTGATTGGGGCTCTTCAGTCAGGTGCAGCTTATTTCTAGTGGCACAGTCATTAAGGTGGAACAGGAATGCCCAGACGTGGGTCCTGTGCTCAATGAGTCACTGGAACCAAACTATTCCTGGCTGACGAATCCTAACTAGGGAGTAACTGGTTCTGGGCTGCTTTTGTTCCGGTTCAGGGAGGACCTGGTGTGGCAGTTCAGCTGGACTGTTCAGACAGGAGTAGGGCCAAAACAAATTTGCATATGCCTGGGCTTAAATTGAGGTGTCACAGTATGCAAAATAAAGATGGACTGGGATGCAGGCCCAAGTAATTATCAGTGGTTGAGATTATTTCAAGCATTCCACCCATCACTTTTCTGTATACTTTAGTGTGTCGCCCTAAGTGGGACAGATATGCCCAGACATGTTTCCTGTGCACATTGTGAAACTGCAACCAAGTTATACCTGGCTGATGAGCCCAAACTACGGCAAAAGCGGTCCTAGGTTGCTTGTGTTCCAGTTCAAGGAGGACCTGGCAGTTCGAGATGGACTGTTCCAATTAGAGAAGGGTCAAGGTTGATTTGCCCATGGCTGGGCCCAAGCTGAGGTGCAATGGAGTGCAAAATAACAAGGGACTGAGGTGCAGCCAGAGTCATTACCAGATGCTGAGATTAATCCAAGCATTCCATCCATCACTTTTTTGTATACTTCAGAAGGAATCACTTGCTGTAAACGCATGCCAGCCTGTCTCCTCTGTCTCCTCCTCTTGCATTCCATTTTGTCCCTCCCAAATATAGGGCAGTGTAGACACAACAGGGGAGGTTCACAAGCAGTTTCTGCATGCTTCTGCATTATTTTGTGTGGCAGGGCTATCTTACAATTATCCCAATGCCCTTCCCTGAAGTGACTGCCTGCACCCAACCTGAAACACAGGACTAACGATGAAGTCCACAAGTAGCTCTTCAGTAAAACGAGGATTAGGAGCTATGAGTTTTGTGGCTCGGTTTTTGCTTTGCATTTTGAGAATAATAGTCCTGACTTTTACATTAGGAACCACAAACCAACACGACCCAGCATCCAATTAAAATAGGCTGTATAAAATGCTCTATTTTCACCTGTGTCAAACTGCAAGCTCTCTCTTATGTTTGGTATATCAAAAAGGACATTGCAAGTCAATTAACAGTTCAAACTGGGCACAGAACTTCTCTAAGTCTAGAATGTTTGCCCCAACCTGCACTATGTTTCCTATATGTCCTGAGAAAAATCAGACAACTCCTGTCGCCTGATGACTTGAGATCTGAAGCACAGGCACTAACCATCTCCCATCTGGATTACTGTAAGACAATTCATGCAGGAGTACCACAGTACCGTCTGTCAAAGTGGTTTTCCATGCCTTGGCAAATTTCGTCAAAAAGGAATTTCAATCACATTTCACTGTGATAAAACAAGTACATTGGCTAGCCATTTAATCCAGATTACAATTCAATATTTGTTGTCTACCTCACAAAATCCTAGTTATTCCTCTATTGAGAGACACACCGCTCAATAGCATTTCTGGCACTGTGACAAGTTCCTGGGACTCACTCACTCATCATTTAGATTCCAACAGGATTTGCTCACCTTCAGGCAGATGCTGAAAAAGGTACATGTTCTTGCTCTACCTGAACTGAATGTGCCTATAACCGACCAGTTAAACCTGACATACTTGGTTGACTTTAGAACCCTGTGCACTGTATCACTGAAAACTAATGCTGCTTGTGCACTTTCTTTAAAATTTGGTAAAATTGGCCTACACCTAATTGGCAGATGTAATTTACTTATATGTCCTTAGTAAATGGTACTACATGTACCCAGGACCTGTAAATGAAATGCTACTGGTGGGCCTGCAACACTCATTGTGCCACCCAATAAAGTAGCCCTTTAAAACATGTCTTAGGCCTGCCACTGCTGCCTGCAAAGCAGTTTTACACTGCCATTTCAACCTGCCAAATAGTGCTTTTTGGATTGGGAGTAGGTAGAAATATACTGTTTGCACTCAAATGATTTGTAATCACAAATCCTCTTAAATGGTAAATTCAGATTTCCAGTTAGAATTCAGAAAATGCCACGCTTACAAAGTTGGCATTTTTTTTATCCCAATCATTTGTGCCTTCTACCAGTGTCCCTGGTCATATGACTGGGAATGGCTGTGAATTGGGGTTTGTGTATTGCTTCCAGCCACTAATACAAAAGGGGCTTAGTTATGGACACGATGGGCCATCCCGGCAGGATGACTGGGGAAAGGGTGTATCCAGACTCACTTACATATCAAAGGGCTTTGCCTCCTGCAAAACAAAGAAGCCTGATATTAGGCCGGCCCTGCCATTTGTGTCCAAAGAGCCAGTAATTGCCAAAGCATTCCCCCAGGTTGTAGCTGACAACCACAAGAGTCACTATCCTGTGGCTCTAGTTCCAATTGAATGGTGAGTTCAGGTATGCCTGTGAATTGTCTGCTTTATATCACAATGGAGCACACCATCTGGAAGGGTTTGGAGCCCTGGAGATGTTATGGTTGACTAGGTGCGTGTGCCTGACCCCACAGTCCATGGCAACCCTGGAGGCAAGTCAAGAGGACCTGGAGCCTGGAAAAATGACCGAAGTACCTGCCAAAAAGAGGAAAGGCAAGAGGCTTGAAATATCCACTTCCGAGACTCCCACAGTCCAGTAGGAGACTGAACCTGAGGGGGATGCCCTGGAACCTACAGGGGAGGACATTGATACCTTGGTAGATCTACTGGACTGGCTAGTGAGCTGAAGGGGATCCATCTGGGGCATAACTCTCTAAAGCCCAGAGGGAAGGCTCTACTCTTGATGGCCCTAGTCTTGGAACTCTGGAAAACATCAGAGCATTCTCCATCCAAAGAAAAGGTTAAAATCTTGAAGTTTGGAATCCACACAACGCAAACTCTGCCCACTATGGTTGCCAACATGAAGTTCCAATGAGACCTGCTCTTCGTGTCGACTGCAACTGCCAGCGACAGCCGGCAATGCAAGATCTGTACTTCCCACTACCGCAATGACAGCCCACGATAACTGCACTTAAGAAGCAAAAGCAACGCTCGCCTGTGACACCTGACTGACTCTTTGCACTACAGTGACAACAATCTGCTCTGCCTGACCTGTTCTCCGTGCTACAACGTTGACTGTCTGTGATGCTCAGTCTGCTCCTCTTGCCCTCCTTCAATGTGAATGGATTTCTTCGCTCCAGCCTGTGAAGGTAATTCTTGAGCTTCATTTATTAAATAAGTGTGCCTTGTCCACATACAGACTTCCCTTAAGATCCTAGTTTGGAGAATGTGTGTAAAGGGCGGTTTTGTCTATGCTGCATGCATTGACATCTCAAAAACCACATCACAGCTTTGACTGTTTAACCACACCACAAACAGTGAATCTCTCTCCCCCCTCTATGCTTCCATTAGAATGCAGTCCTGCACCCTTTGAGCCATCATACTTGAGAAATTGTCTAAAGAGTTGATTATTTTTAGCTAGTGAATCTGACATCCCAAATGCCACAACACTTTTTAACTGCTATAACCTCTTAGTATAAAACAGAAAAAATGGATCCTGTGGTGTCATTTAACAATTCCTGATAATGTATGCACAATTGCAATAAAAAGGGGTTATTTGGATATCAAAAGGAGTAAAAAACATATCCACCTCTAGTTTTGGTTAACACAATTGTTATTTATGAATGAAGAAGTATACAGTATTTCACAAAAGTGAAACAATGGTGCGTGGTGTCCCCCGCGAACATGGAACCTGAAACATTGGTGACATATTTGTGTTATGTGCAATTGGTTTCCAATATTGTCTAAAGTCGACCATCACAAATAATAACTAATTAGTAACAGTGTAACCTAATGGGCGCTGGTTGACGGTTCGGTTGAATTTCTGTAGACGGCGTTTCGACCCTTTGTGCAGTGTAGGGTCTCTTCAGGACTTAGTGATGTAGGGACATCTGAGGATTTGGTTGTACAGCACATGTTGAGCGTGCAACCCAGGAATTGAGAGGAAGAAGAGATATAGTCACATGGGACCAAGCCGGGTACCCAACGTGAGGGGAAGGAGGCCGACAATGAGAATATTGGCACTGAGTATGATGCTGAGATGAGTAGCTTGTTACGTGGGTATACAACGATCCGTGCACTCCAGGATGATCTATGAATTAAAAATAATAGGACATCAAGTTTAAATGCTTGGAATAATGGTGACTGAATAGTGAGTAAAATGAATCATGCGGAGTAAGGGATCTGAAAGTCTCTTGTTAGTCATGTGTCAGAGATCTGGGCGTCTATAGCCACTACGCACACGCGTAGAACCGTGTCTGCCCGTCTTTCCTGGTTGAGTGACCATGTGAGTAGGGTTTCCCTTGTCTCCTCATCTCGACAACCTCTTAGTAAGCAGCAATGTGGGCTTTACTCTTCTAAACCCATCTAGGTTTGTACACAGGGCCGGCGCTAGGCATGGGCAGTATGGGCAGCTGCCCTGGGCCCTGTGCCTAGCCGACCAACATGGGGCCTGCACCTCTAAGCGCCCCCTGCCTTTGGCCTCACAACTGTGGTGTTTCACTGCGAGACCCAAGGCCTCGCAATCATGTGTAACTCTGACAGTAATAAGCGAAGTGGCCCTCTTTCCTGGGCTTCCCCACGCTTCCATGACTACGAGGAACAGGGAAGGGGTGCTACATCATAAGTGCGAGGCTTGGGGAACAAAGGGCTCTCCCAGGCTAATCATGGTCTCAACTGCCACATAAAGGCACCGCAGGACACCCACTGTCCCGCATATTTAACCCATTAAAATGACCAGCAACTCTCTTTCAGCCCTTGATGAGGTTGTGAAAGAGATGCTTGTGGATGGCAGACAGGAGGCTCTGCAGTACAGAGGGGTCCTGCACAAGCAGCTTCAGTAGAGCCTTCAGCTACTGGGAAGCAAACAGTCTTAAATGAATGAATGAAACCTATACTCAAGACCTGTACTGAAGGAATGCTCTATAATGTTATTTAAAAGTGCTGTCACAATGGTAAATCACTGAATGACGCACATGGACATTATTATATGTTCAGGAACAAACAGTTGATAAAATTAGTAGAGCCAAGACTGCAACACACTTCTGCTTGGTGCATAGGCTATACACAGGGCCACTGGAATTATGCAGCAGTGGATGGCCAAATTATGCAGCAGCCTCTACTAAATTATGCAGTAAACCCCCCCCACCCCCAAATGATGCGGTATAATGCAGTACATTTTTTGAAAGTATTACTTCATTATTTTCTCACATTACACTTGTTAACACAGTTGGCGAATAGGTTGCTCCTCATTAGTATCGGTTTAACACCCAAACATGGGAATAAGAAACCAATAGGTGACCAGTCAACCTATGAAATGGGCTTTTCACTGCATTGGCAACACGTGTTGCTGCATTTTTAGGAACTTTTGAACCGTCTGAGCTAAAAACATTTTTGGGGGATAAATTCTGTAGATTATGTAGCAAATGCTAGATTATGTGGCAAATGCAGCAAATCCATAATTATGGGAAAAACATAATTTCAGTGGCCCTGGCTATACATTTACCACTGGATTGTATTTAGGTGAATATACTATGTGACTGGGCACTTCTCCTCTCCTAAGTAATATTTAGTCCTTTTTTTAATGAGACACTTTCTAGCAGTTTTTAAATGGAATCACAAATCTCCCAATCTTGCTAAATAAAACAAAAAATACCAGAGCAATGCATTCAGAAAAATGATTGATCAAAGCACACAATTTGTCCAAGTGGGAGGGCAATATTTTTTTAAAACTGTCTTCTCGTTCTAAGAGTTTTATATAGCGCTGGCTTGATCCGGAGGTATCAGAGCGCTTTACATGAGGTTCCACAAAAATTACAATTACAAGATTACATCAGTTCCCACTTACATCAGTTGCTAGACAAACAATTGCAAGAGACATAGAAGACGAGATAATTGAAGTGTAGAAGGGAAGGGGGGAAGGGTAAAGGGATAAAAGGGAGATACGGCAGAGAGACGAAAGGAAAGTCTGTCCAAAGTCCGGCTGGGTAGGTGATGGTCGAGGGGAAGTCCCAAAACCCATCTCCTCTATAGCTATCAGGTAGCTCCACCGAGCATTGGCCAAATAGCTCAGTCTCAATGGGAAAAACAATTAAAGGAACAAGGAGGGCAAAATAAATGGAGCGTAGAGGGGAGGGGGCATGGAAGGAGAGAAAGGGGGGATAGGGGAAGAGACAAAAGGGAGAGACGAAATGAGGTCTGTCTAATGGCCGACTGGGTAGGTGACGACCAAGGAGGGAGTCCACTGTCCATCTCCCCTATAGCTAAACCAGGTAGCTCCATCGGGCATTCGACAAAATAGTTCAGTCTCAATACATTGGGAGAGGAGAGAAGGAGAGACAAAAATAGAGGGAGGATGCGGGAAGAGACGACAGGAGAGACGAAAGGAAGTTTGGCTGAAGACCGACTGGTAGGTGACGTCCAAGGAGGGAATACCCGATCTGTCTCACCTATAGCTAAACCAGGTAGCTCCATCGGGCATCAGACAAAGTAGCTAGATCTCAAATGACGAGGGAAAAATTCACAGATAGACAGGGTGGGGACTAAGGGCCAGAAAATGTGAAGGCAGAGGTCAGCAACAGGAAAGTAGAGAGGAGTAGAGCGAGGCAATAAACAGGGTGGGGATTAGGGCCAGGACAGGTGAAGGCAGAAAGGTAGGTTGGCAGGAAGTTCCCATGGATCTGGTGGGCTATAGATCGCGGTCCTGGTGTTGCGTCACGAGGTCAAGGACCCTGGTGCCCACCGAATTCACTTCTTGCTGCAGGGACGACACTGCTCCGACCAGGCCGAACGTAGATGATCCATTGAGGATTTGATGTCACGACTGATGTTACTGCGTAGTTCAGCTTTGTAGTCCTTGAGCATGTTCAGGCGATCCGCTTTTTGAGGGTCATTGTTGCTGCGCCTGTGTCTCATCGAAGTGTAGATCGTCTTTCAGAATTTGGTAAGAAGTCCGAGACCTTGTTTAAAGACCATCCCGTCGCCTACTTAGGCGGCCTAAGGAGCAGCCCGAGAACGTTTTGGACTGCGATGGTAGATTAGCGCTAAATTCAAGGCTGCAGACCGTTGCGGCACGTGAATATGGAAGGCCTCGCGTCCGGGATATGTTGGGACAGATGGCTGGTGCTCAGTAGTGAAAGTTGTCAACACATGTGTTCCCCTACGTCAGTAGCAGCAGATATAGCACTCAAGCTGGAGAGACTGCGCTGAAACTCGTCGACAGCACCGGGTGTCCAGGGGCCGCTGCTGCCTTCTCTGTGGTTAGTCCACTAAACTACAACTGCAGTGTCAGTGATTCCTACAGATAGGACAAGGGAGTATCCTCCCCAGGGAATTGTCATTCTAGTAATAGTGTTTATTTCCATCATATTTGGTTGAAATGGAGAAGCTAAGATTAGATGTTAACCCCTTAAGCGCTGCC
The DNA here is from genome assembly GCF_964263255.1 of Lissotriton vulgaris. Lineage (NCBI taxonomy): Eukaryota > Metazoa > Chordata > Amphibia > Caudata > Salamandridae > Lissotriton > Lissotriton vulgaris. Next base: position 657,044,545 of record NC_141689.1, read on the forward strand.
GTCGGCCAACGGTCGTCGCGTGCACTACCTTGGTAGTGCTGCGCACGTCCGTTGGCCGACGCGGCCCCACCCATTATTCGAACGTTCAGCACTGGGCGCTGAACATTCGACGCTCTAAACGAGTTAAATATCCTAGGCCCCTGGCTAAAGCATACCCCTTGGACAAGGTCATGTGGCAGTGTTTATTTACTGGATAGCTAAACTTGTTGCTCAAACTTTGCGTAGTGATTAGTAAAGGCTTACTACAGGACGTAGTAACAGGAACGGAACTCAAATATAGTATGAATATCAATCACAATAAACTCAGTCTCCAGCCAAATGATTTTAAGATGGTCTGTGTCAGAGTTGTAAAATGAAGTTCCAAAATATGTGACTCGCAGTTCCTCCCCTCCACAAGAAACTTCTTCTGATGTCTCCGCAAACACAGTGTGTCCCCAAAGGTACAAAGTGTCATGTGAAATGAAAATGGGAAATTGGCCACCTTACCAAGGCATCGCAGTGCCAGACCATGCTGGTGAGCTCCAGGGGAAGGAGCCCCCTCTCCTGGGACTTGCAGTGAGGTTGGTACATATCTGCGTGGCCTAGGAACGGAGGCTCTTCTCCTCTGAGCCTTGCAGCACTAGACCATGGATCGGAGGCCCGGGTCAGTGGAGCCTCCTCTCATGGGCCTTGCCACACCAGCAAATATATGTGAGGACCAGGGATTCTGACTACCCTTTGCAGGGCCTAGACCATGGCTGGAAACACATTGAAATGGGACCACACCCCCTGGGCTTCACTGTACTAGACCGTAGATGTGAGGCCCAGGGTAAAGCTCCTACCCACTCCCCTGGCCCTCTTAGTTCTGGATCATGGGGGGAATGTCCAGGGGAGTAAACCCCAATTAACTGGGCTTGCAGCACCAGACCATTATTGCAAGACCAAGGGAAGAGAGCCTTATTATGTTGGGCTTCACTTTCCTGGGCCTCACAACTCTAGACCATGGTTGAGAGGCCCAAGGCATTGGGGGGGCAGGATGGAAGGGAGGGCTACTTATTTATTTTATGTATTTATAAAGCGCAACGCTCATCCTAACGGATATCATGGCGCTGTGTAACGGAACATATGGTAGGGTATGTTGGGGCCTTCAGCTGCTTGCACTTAAGTCATAGGAAAAAGCTGGGTTTTTAGCTTTTTCAAGAACATTACATAGTTTTCAGTGAGACGCAAGTCTTTAGGTAGTTTGTTCCAGTGTTTAGCTGCCAAGTATGAAAATGATCGACCTCCTGTTCTTACTTTCTTTATACGCCTGGGCCTAGCTAATGCTTGGTGTCGAGATCTTAGGCACCTCGTATGAATATAGAATTCGATTTTATTCTGAAGAATTCTAGGCCCAATGCTATGCAGTGCTTAATGCGCATGACTCAACAGTTTGAATCTGGCTCTTTTGGCGCATAGGTAACCAGTGGAGCTGTTTCATGCATGCAGATGCTGAACTAAGTGTGCCCTTGTTAAGCGTGAGAAAAGGTTGTCTGCCATGCCGGCGTACAGTGCATTACCATGGTCTAATCTGCTATTGAGTAATGCCTGTGTGACCGCCCTTCTGCATTCTAGAGGGATCCACGGAAAAAGCCTTCTTAGGACTTTTAGAATTGCAAAACCTCTCCCGCACAGAATTCGCCTGTGATCCTGCTTTGACAGGGTATTGTAGATGGTTATACCCAGGTTTTTTGCGCATTGTTTGGGCGCTGGGGCATCTCCCACGGATTGGGGCCACCAAGTGGCGTCCCAAATTAAGTTAGCTCAGCCGAAAAGTAGTATTTCCGATTTACCTGCATTCAACCTATGGCAGTGTTCGGACATCTATATTGCCATCTCTGAGAGGCAGTTGTTTAAGTGAACCCTAGTGTCCTCATACCTTTCTTCTATGGTTATCATCAGCTGTGTGTCGTCCGCATAGGAGCAAATGCTGAAGACCCAGTTCCTACTTATCAATGCCAGAGATGACACATAGGCATTAAAAAGTGTTGGGCTCAGGGGGGCTCCTTGGGGAACAACACAGCTGATGTTTCTTTGGTTTTGAGGTGAACTGGCCCATTTGTACCATCTAAGTTCTATTCCTCAGAAAGGAGTTAAGCCACTGGAGGGCTTTGGCGTGAATCCCCTTTTCATAGAGAATTTTCAACAAGGAGTTGAGTGAGACCTTGTTGAACGCTGCCGACAGGTCTAATAAGATCAGGGCAACAGCCTTTCCTTGATCAGTCAATGATCTTATGCCGTCAAGGACAGCTAGGATGGTGGTTCACCAGCTTTTCCAAAACCTTGGAAAGGTAAGGGAGCTGGGAAATGGGCCGATGGTTTTCTAGATTATGAACAATTGTTCCGGTTTTCTTCAGCAGAGGAGTCACTACGACCTGTTTCCATACTTCTGGGAATACTTCTGTATCTAGTGATCTATTAAGATGGTGAGTGACATAAGGGCAAATTACCAAGGTGATCTGGGAAAATATGAAATGGGGGGATGGATCAAGGGGGATCCTGATTTTACTTCCATAATGGCTCGCTCAATCTCTAGCTCTGTAAGAGGGGTGAAGTTTCCCATCTGTGTTGCAACCTCTGGATGAGGGGGTAGGTGTTCCAAGTTAGTCACTGCTTAGGAAGAGTTAGTGTCGAATTACGAGTAAATTTTGCTGATCTTATCGGCAAAGAATTCACTTTACTTTTTCCTCAGAAGGAGGCAGAGTTTGAGACAGGCTGGCCGGTTTGCAAAGCTCCTTCCCTACTTTAAATATTTCTTTAGCCGAGTTAGAGTTTTCTTTGATCCTAGTTGCAAAGTAGGTCTTCTTTGCTTTCTTGCTGGCATTGTTGTAAATCCGTAACTCAGTCCTATAGCTTGTTCCATCTATTTCCTGTTTAGACAACCTCCAGGAGTGTTCTAGTGATTTACACTTCCTTTTCAATATCTTGAGTTCTAGTGAGTACCACTTCTCAGATGAAGGCTTGTTTGTGGGTTTAGATGTAAGTTTGGGGGCAAAGGTATCTAGGGTAATGGTGATCTCAGCTTCAAGCCTACCCTAGGCCTCGTAGCTATAGTCCTGTCCCATAAGGCCCAAGGGAGTTGTACTCTCTCACTTACACCTAGTACCAGGCCCAAGTGTATTAGGGGCACAATGCACCTGAATTATGGCAGTATTTTACTGTGCAGGATGTGGACAAGGTTGACAGGACACTTTATTTATGCACCAGAGCCAGGGCACCATTGCTATGCAGCTTGACTCTCTTTAATAGGCCTCACAGCCAGGTTTAGCATTGTGAGGCTGAGGACAGATTCTATCCTGGGCCTCTCAGCCATGGTTGGATGCACATGGAAGGGAGTGCCCGCACATGAGCTTTGAGGCACTGCTACTTGGCTATGAGACAATGGGGGGGCTCTCTCATGGGGGCAGCTATCAATAGTGTAGCATGTGCTTGTGCTGTGGCGCCAGGGTTCATGGATGGCATGGAGCAGGTGCATCAAAACTATTACTATGTTTTACTGCCCAGCCGCTTTTACTTGCATCAGAGCCCACACTGTGCCACTGGTCCCTTCTCCCATGAACCTCAGAGCCATGACACGGAGCTGCGAGGACTACGAAAAGCCTATCCTTTCCTAGGATTTATAGCTGTGGTCCAGTTCTCAGAGACCGAAGAAAAGGGGCCTTCTGCCCTAGGCCTCCCAGCGCTGGACCATAGCTCTGAGGGTCGTAGCTATGGATAGCATAGCAAGTGCAGCATCACTGTTGCCTTGGGGATTTTGGGGCCAGTGCAGCCAAATTATGGCTGCATTTTACTGTCTATTCAGTGTCCTAAGGGAATGGGGAGAAGCAATTTACCTTGTGCGCACCAGTGCTCAATACTCCACTGATACGGCACAGGCTCCCCTCTCAACCAGGTTTCTCCGCTGCAAAGCCTCGCATCACAGGATCATGACAATGTGACCCCTTGCATGGGATTAGCTGATAATACTGCAGCAGGTTCAGTAAAAGTGGAACTCTGGGGAGCTAGGTCCCAGATATATTTAAATGATGGCTGCCTTTAACAGAACAATGGCTGCAAGGCCCATAGGATGTGGCCCCTTCCAAAGGTCTTAGCTATCAGTAGTACAGCAGGTACAATGGCACTAGAGCCAGAGTGTTCTGAACCATATTTACCAAAATGATGGATGTATTGTTGATCCATCTTGTGGATCAGGCAGGGTGAGGGGGAGTGGTCCATTGTTCTTGTCTTGACCATGACCTGTGGCACCATTGCCACTCCGGTAGCCAGCTCACCTAGGCCTCATTGCCTTGATCCAGCTATCAAGTCAGGAGAGGCCCTCACTCCCCTGGACATGACAGCCATGGTCCAGTCTAGTGCGGCCCACCAAAGTAGAAAGGCAGTATTCTTGTTAAACAGCTAGCCTTTCTTGCTTGCCAAGTGACTGATTCAGACAAGCAGTCTAAGCAATATGGGTTAATAAACAAATAGTTTAGCTGTGATGCCTGGAGTAGCCCAGCCCAGTGACATGTCTTCGCACTGGCTCTTCTGTACAGAGGGGCAGCATTTACTAACATGGTAACTGGGATGGAGGACTTGTACTAAAGGAAGTGAACTACACAGGCTACTTTATTAAAATGTTTACCTTTAGAGTTTCTAAAATGGAGGGATGTAAACAGAGAGAATGAATCACTACAGAAAATACCATCTTCTTGGTGAAACCACAAGTAGTCTAAGTGTCCTGCAAAGTAATAATGGAAAGTTGACTTGAGTCCTGGGTGGATGTCTAGGCATAGGGAGGGTGGAGTGTGTTTGTCACTTTTAAAAGTTAGGGATTGATTCTTTTCACCAAGGTATCCCAGCCATGGCCCTATGCTCTGTAAGGCCTGGAAAAGGAAGGCCCCCCCATATGCTTTTCAGTGCTGGACCATGGTGGGAAAGGCTCAGGCAGCGGTTGTCCTTTACGTGGGCCTCACAGACATGGTCAAGCACTGCATGATTCGAGGGGGCATTCCCTAGAGTATATAAATACCGCATGCACATATGCATACCTAATGCACTAATCAGGACACAAATTGTTAACATTTGATTGAATTTATACGTTTTGGAGAGACCTAGGCCAAACCTTTCCATCCAGTGTGACTAATACAATGTATTTCCAGTTAACTGAAATTTAAAATATATGTGCCTATTTTAATTGTGTTAATATTTGTTTTTGTTTTACTGATATTCGCACAGTTGCTCTACCATAGACAATTGATGGCACTTCCTATGATGTCATTTCTGTGATAGTATGCAAATAAGCGGGCCTTACACATTACCTCTTCGCCTGGGGCGCCAAATGTCCCAGGACCGGTACTGTTTGTACAAATCACCTTTCTGTTGAAAAAGCACACGGATCGACGTCAGGGTGATAATTCAAACCACAACTGTATTTGTTTGGCAGAACATGAAGACACAACTTAGTCAAGCGCATGAATGCTGGTACCTGGCACTCCACCCGTTTATATATATATCCCCCAAACATGTTTCAAACCATAACAACCCGCGTGCCAGGAATGGTGTGCCCACTGCACTTGAACCCCAACACCAAGACATGAGTGCTGGGAAATCTCAACGTCAATGCTCCAGTTTGTGCCACAACATAATACGCATGTGTCACGCGCGCACATGTCACGCTTGTGCACACACAGAAGCCCTGCTACCTATATGCAACTTTCCTATTCAAATGGCCTGTCTTCATGAATCTGCAGCATCAACCGAAAACGCACCAGCTCGGCAGACGCACACTGTCCCAGTAATTGCATAGCTCTGACTCTCAGAAAACCTTTATCAGCTGTTCATTTGCAATAACATTCCGATGTGTTCCGAGATTCCTAGAATTTTTATGCCAATTAGTTGGCTAACACGTCTCTCCTTTAGTCAAAAAAATAACTCTATCTTTGAATGCCTTAACAAAAGTAGTAGTATTTTCAATGATATTCACCAGAAATAAATCAGGTTTATAGATATATAAGAAACAGAGCGGAGTGCTACCAAGAAGTAATCACTGAAAGCAATGATGATAGTCAGGCTGTTGACCTTGAAGTCGAGTTACAGATGCTTCTCTTTACAAATACATCCTAGACGCAGGCTTCCATAGCTTAGAAAATGAATAGGCTTTTAACAAACACCAGTGAATTAGACTTGCCACATCTTGTAAATCACAATGACTTCTAACTAAAATCGGGGAACTTCACAGTTTAAAGGGCTTGTGCTCTACTACGCTTACAGAAACTGGGAGTAAATAGGAGGAAAAGGAGGTCTTTAGCAACTCCAAGGAGGTGGACCGGGGCTCTTCTAACAATGCGCTGAAGTTTTCCCAAAACAACTCCAAAATAAGAAAAGTTAATATAAATCCTGTTTAAGGTGATCCAATGTTTGGAAAATCAAACTTAAGTGAAACATGGAAGCATAACGGCTACTAATCAGGGGCGGCTCCGCCAAGTGGGCAGAGGAGCGTCACCCACTGTTTTCACGCAGTGGGAGAAGCAGAAACATAAAATGGTATTATGAATACAATTGTATGTTTCCGCTTCTCGCACTACGAGAAAGCAGAAGGGTTTGGTTGGCGGGGGGTGGGTGGGCGGTCCTGCTCCAGGCAGGGTAGGAGTGGCTTGCCCACTGTTGTGGGTGCTGACTGCTTTGTCGGTCCTCGGGCCACCACTTGACAGGGTAGCCTCACATCGCAGAGTCCAGGTGACTTGTGTTCGAAGCCTGTTGTGTCCCTTTGGCTTCTGATCAGGAGTTCAGCCAACTAGCCATTGGAGTCACTCTGATTTCTGGTTTCAAGATATGCAGGTCTAGCCATTCTCACACAAGCAAAAAAGCACAGGCAGTGTATCAGCACAGCATTGCAAGAGTCACACAGAGTGCAGTGCTGCAGAGTGACAGTCTGTCAGCTGCAAAGCAGTCCTTCTTCCTGGCAGAGTATCCACAGGTCCAAAAGTGTAGTGAAGTCTTTAACTTGGCCTGGAGGGGCTGAACCTTACCCCTGCCCACCAGGCATCACAAGTACACCACAGACCCCTGTCCTATCTGGCAGTTACTGGCCTTTATAGTCAAACCTGCCAGTTGCAGAGCCTGAAGCATTCTCTGGAGATTGCAAAGGTGGTCCTTTCAGCTGCCGTATACAGCTATGTCATACAGATAGGCAGTTGAGAAGGCCTCCATACCAGCAAGGACCTGGTCCACCAACCTCTTGAAGGTGGCAGGAGTATTTTTGAGTCCAAAGGGCATCACCCTAAACTGGTAGTGGCCCTCTGGAGTGGAGAAGGCTGACCTCTCCTTGGCTTCTACTGTTAGGATGATCTGTCAGTACCCTGACATAAGGACAAATGTACTTAAGTACTGGGCGCTCCCTAACCTGTCAATCAGCTCATCAGCCGGGGAATTGGATATGCACCTGTTTCTGTGACTGAGCTTGGCCCTCTATAAACCACAAATAACCTTAGTTCAGCTTCGATGCTCAGTGGGGCAGCATTTGGTGCCAGAACCAAAGGACTGGACCAGGGGCTACTGGAGTGTTTCTTCACCACCAATTCCAGCATTTTGGAGACTTCACTCTTAATGATTGCCCTCACCTTATCAGACAGCGTGTAAGACTTATTCTTGACAAAGGAAGTTGTCTCCTGTGTTCACATTATAGGTACACAGGTGGGTAGTCCCAGGGATGAGGGAAAACATAGAAGAGTACTGCTCTAACACTTTGTGGCAGTCCCTCTGCTGTTCAGGAAACAGTCAGGGGCACAGGATTACTCCCTCCACCAATCCATCTTTCTCATTTGGGTCCAAAAGGTCAAATATAGGTTTACTCTCCTCCTCCTCTTCTCCATCTGTCACCAGGGTGAGCTCAGAACTTTCAAAATGGGGGTTGAACCGATTGACATGAGCACACTGTGGGGGTCCCTAGGGGTGTTAAGGTCCAGCGGGTAGGTATCCTCACCATTCCTCTCAATCACCTGTCTCCTCACTGGTAGTTGCTCTTCTCTTTGCAAGCACTTTTACACCATTGGCTATAATGCGCTCAACAAATTGTAAAAAGATAAAATACAGAGAAACCTACTCTGTAAAAAATCCCCATCAGGGCCTTTGCAAAATACCTCAACACACGCCTGACCTTTTACACCCCCACCCGCCAACTACGATCGTCCAATCAAGCCCTCGCCACGATTCCACACATCCGAAGAGCCACCATGGGAGGAAGATCCTTCTCCTACTTAGCGGCCAAAACCTGGAACTCTCTCCCCACCCACCTCCGCCTTACACAGAACCACCTCTCCTTCAGAAAACAACTCAAAACTTGGCTATTTGATAAGTAACGAACACCCCACTCTGCACCCCCTCTGGGTGAGTAGTGTGCTATACAAATTTTTGACTTGACTTGACTTGACAGGTGCAATTGTGGTCTTCAGAGGGATTGCCTCTTGGTAACCTATGGCATGATCCACCAGAACCAGGATAAACTGACAGCCTGAAGTGGTTTGGGGATCCAGAGGCCCAACAATGTTGATTCCCACCTGCTCAAAGTGTGTGCCAACAATAGGCATGGGATTAAGGAGGGCTTTAAGCCTCTGCCCATCTTCCTATTGGCCTCGCAGGTTACACAAGTCCTACAGACTGTATCTGAGGAAGTCTTGATTCTAGGCCAATAAAAGTAGGAAACACATCTTATAAAGTTCTTGTCTTGGTCCAGGTGACCTGCCAGGGGAGAATATTGTGTACTTACTGCGTCGATGTGATGATTATGCCGAAAGACCTACCCTCTCTCTACCACCTCAGGAGAGTGGTAACACGGAAAAGGCTGGATATTAAGTAATCATGCATGCTTCCTTCACAGGTATTTTGACACTACCCCTTGCACTTTACCCATCAAGACACATCTAACCTCATGGCCCTACACCCCCACTTCACATTACGGCTTTGGAAAAAAGATCTCCAAAAAAGAGCCCCTTAAGAGTGCCTTTCAGGCATTGCAGTGACAGCTCGACACAGAGCAAGCCCAATGATAAAGCATGAACTCACTTGGGTGTGTGAGGACCCCAGTTTCAAAAGGAGCAGACTCCTCTCCCACCCTTTGGATACTAGACTGACCAGTCACATATTCTCTTGAGTTCACTATGTCCAATGGAATACCATACCTGTTTGATTCTATTGTTTTTTCTCAGGTGTCAGGCCAAACTTGTTGACTGGTATGGTCTTCATTGCAGTGTAGCATGTCTGGCCCCCCATCTCTAGTGTTATAAGTGTATCCCTGCCCACTGTGGGCATGTAACTCCATATACTATCATCCCAGGAGTCCTCTGGGACCTTTTGCACTATTAGAGCCACTTCATAGGCTGCACGCCATTTGTCTATGTCATGCCCCACTACATAACTGGGCCACACAAACATGGGTACTCAGGGTCTTACTTCTGTAGTAGATGCAGGTAATCTGCCATTATTACTGTTGCTGGAACCCACTTGTAATGCTCTTAAGTCCCGCTCTCTGAGGTTGAGCTCATGGGTTAGTTTCCTTTCCTCTAGAGACAATCTCCTTTCCTCCAGGGCTTGCTCCTTATCCAATTTCATTTTGGCAATCTCCAGCTTTAGTTTTTTACCCCTCCCTTCTCTCTTCCAGCTCCTCTGGGGACAGGTTCTTGGAGGAGACACTGCTTCATCCTCTGTGGATCACCACTGCTTCCAGCAAGTTGTTGGACCCCTTCACTGGCAGTTCCAGAGCCACCTCAGATTCCAGGATCAGGTAATCCTCCTCCTCTGGCATTTCCTTCTGCTCCTCCTCTGGGACCTCAGTCCTTGCATTTCAGGCCTCTTCCCAGGCTCTCAGAGCTGTCTGAAGCTCCACCTTCCTGGTGAAGCCTCGCATAGACAAATGAAATTCTCTGCAAGAATCTTTAAGCTGGGCCACAGTATAGGATTCTAGCTTCCAGTTCAAAAGAAATGACTCCAGATGCACATGCCAGTGTGGCAATTTGAAATATAGACATGGTTTAGCAAAAAATAAATAGGCCGATCATGTAGAATTGAAAAAGGCTCAAAAAGGTCTTAGTACAGAGTTACAGTGAACAATGAATTACTAAACGTTATTGCACAAACACAAGTCCTATCCTCACCGCTGATCACCAGTGTTAGAAATGTGGTCTATATTTGGGACCACCGGTTTAGTCAGTATAAGCTAGATACACACTAAAAGATAACCTGCGCTCACCCTATGGTAGCTTTGAACCGAGCAGTAAGGCTTATGTAAAGTGGCATTGTGTAAAGTATTTGTGCAACACACACATGCACACACACACACACACACACACACACACACACACATGCACACAGTAACACAATGAAAACACCACAAAAAGACTCCACACGGGTGTAGAAAAGCAGACAATAATTGCATTCATAAATGAAGCCCAAAATTAGAACAATGCAATGTACAGAAGCTGAGTTATGAATTTGTAAAGAATAAAAAGAGCTCTGAGCTGAGATAAGTTGGTTCTGTAGTGTGATGCACCAGGTTTTGCCAGCAGCTGAAGAATGGGTTGATCTCTCCACACTGCCATGGCGGTGATGCGCGGTTCTGATTCGTTGTGGTTCTCAAGGCTATACGTTGGTTCCAAGAGCAACGTACCATTTTTACTTATGCAACCAGATCGATGTGCTGGTTCTGCTACACACAGAACGGAGATGCATCAATTTCTGTGATGCAATTATCTAGGTCCAATTCCAGTGAAACAGGCACAGGAGCAGGGGTAAAGACTGACATCCCTGACTCTCAAGCAACAGGAGGCAAGCCAACAAGCCCTTGGGGATCACTTCAGTGTAAGGCAGAGTCTAGCTCTCCTCATCAGAGTCAGAGAGCAGCAGGCAGCAGGGCAGCATGGGAAAAATGCTAGCCTTCCAGGTCAGCAGTCCAGCAGAGGATCAGTCAGGGTGTGGGAGGGGAGGGTAAACGTTCTAAAAAACATCATCTGCAAAGAAAACTTTGGTTATCCAACACCCTAAAATACCAGTTAATCAACAGCACCCAGAAAATGCCGCTTTAACTGTCAGAGTACAGACTTTTTCTCTCAAACTTACCACTGCACTTAGCTCTTTATGAGAGCAATTAAAAGGGTTTGAGAGAAATGTTCTATCTCATTTAGATAAGCTTGGAATGAATCAGTCAACATCAGCATGTCCCTTGTCCTTCAGGGAACCTCTAGGTCCGACTCTACATCCCCCTCCGTTGGAATCAGCACAATTTTCTTAGGATACTTACTATCCCCCCTATGGTTTTAACAAGGGATGTCGACACAAACAGCCCCTTCTAGTCTATTCCAAAAGGCTGTGAGCACCCTCTGCCGATCCTCACGGAAAGGGCAGGTGCCATAATTACATTTCCTGGGACCAGTCTTAACACTGTTATACAGTTCATGCCGCCCCAACTAGACCTTAGAAATTCTTCTTTTATACCACCCATCAATTTGCAGTGCTCTACGTTTCAAAATCATTCTACTTTAGAGCCACCACATGTTTTCCCAACATCCAAAATGGATCCTTTGGAGCTTCCACCTGCAGCCACTCCCTATGTGGTAATTTTAGACAACGTGCCCAGAGTCTCTAGCTCAGCACCTGAGTCCTGGGAGTCCCTACGGAATAAATCTTTGAGCTGGCTAAATGCAAGGGTTGGCTTTGGCAACACACTCTTTGCTGACTTAAGAATGATCAGGAGAGTTAAATGGGTGGGCTCAGGTCGTAAAACCTTGGAGGGAGACTGTGTGGTGCTCACATTCATAACCGTTAACTTGGTAAAGCTAATATTAGAGAGAGCTCTCACGACTAAGCAGATTGTTGTTTTACCTCTTGTTTTTTTCTACCAGCCACCAGTCCCGTCCTCTTTAGAAGCCCTGCCATAACACCAGGTGTACTTTCCTGTGTTACAATTTCCCCAGATAAAAATTTTTAATAGGTTCGACCCACTCTCCACCCTATGTTGTGTGGATTGACTGAGGGATTCTAACCAGCCCAGCAGCGACAAACCGTGCGGACCTGTCATACCTCTAGAACATGCAGGGTTCCCTTGCTTGGGCTCCAACAAGATTAAAAAGTTGCTGCTCAGGCCCTGCTCCGGCACACAATCCTGGTACTGTTGATGCCCCTATTTAATTGACATCACCTCACACCGACACTGAGACTCCCATGGAATCTATTACGGTTTTATAATGGAATGTTGCTGGCCTACACAATAAAAGTACGATGAGCGAGTGGCTTGATTTCATTACCAAACTTGACATTTTATGTTTACAGGTAATGTGGTCAGTGGACCCTATACACTTAAATGGTTTTAAAAACATATCATTGTCTGGCGATCCAATCCAATAGCGGACCTCCTAAAGAGGGATTGCGCATTTACATATCAAACTTGCCAGATCCCTTGAATACAACTGTAATTGCTATCAGTGCATATTATCAAATTGTCATTTTGCAAATGTCTGCACACTCTTTTATGGCTATTGTAAATTTCTATAGCAATGCTTGCAGCCAGGAAATTATTGCTGTTCTCAATTGTTTAGATCAGACTTAGAGATAGCCTTCCCAGACAATTGTAAGAATTCTTTAGTTCTCTGGGGTTGCAATTTTAACATTTGTGTATGCCCGCACTCATCTAACAAGAACTGTGGCATGAAGTCCCCAGATCAATCAATCAACCAGGGGTTTGTAAAGCGCACTACTCACCCATGAGGGTCTTAAGGCGCTGAGGGGGTGGGGTGCAGTTCCAGATCAGTCAAAGAGCCAGGTCTTGAGGCACTTCCTGAAGGTGTGCAGAGTGGGGGACCGTCTGATGTTGACTGTGAGCTTGTTCCAGATCTTTGCTGCGACGTAGGTGAATACTAAACAACAACAATGGTTCTGTCGGGGATCACAAAGGATTTGAATAACCTGTAATTAATACACATTCCAACAACATATCCCGTGAAGGATATAAGAAGACACACACTACCAGATATGGATCAAAATGTAAATCTTTTTAGTATGAACATTGGTTGTGACTAAATCACCAATTTTTGGGATAGCTGTCCAAAACAAAAAACACATAGACTATATACATTTAGTGATGGGGTTGTGACTGGTGACAGTATGCTATACAAAACTGAAACAAATGACACATTATCATACAGTTATACAAAACATTAAATCATGGATGTCCACTTTTGGTTACAGTTGTCACAACGGGATTGATTATTCCCTTGTTTTAGTTGAGACTTTGTGTGGACGGATACACGTAAAGAACATCGAAGTTTCGCCCATACTTGTTAGTGCAAACTTGAAAGCATCTGTGTCGGGTCTTCATCAGGACTCAAAGGGGAGGTAGGACAGCCTGTGACTGTAAGACAAGGGAATGAAGAATCAGAACTGTGCGTGTGTCAGCATTAAGTAGTAAAATAAAAGTGACCCATAGGGGCTCACCTGAATGAGCGTATGCACTCTCTTGAGTGGGTCCTTCTAAGGCGGGTGAAACTGTCAGCCGACAGACTCGATAATTATTCTTGGAGTAGCGGATTCTATAAAAAATATAATCAAGGCACAAATCAGGCCTCTACTGGGGAACCTAGGTACTCATTATATGTCTCATTAGCTAGGTTCTGATCATGATTGAGATCCATACCTTGTTTCTTTATATTACACACCAGCCTGTGTGTCGATCTGGGGGTGTCGCTGTAGCGATCACCGCAATGTATAAACGGGGGAGAGAATCTGGGAGGTGCCGCAGTAGCGATCCCCTGCAATGCAAAAATGGGGGAGCCCATGGTTAACCAAATAAGGGGAACCAGCAATGTCGATATACACATTGGTGATGTGAAAACCCAAAGCCGAGTGCAGTCTGCCATTTTGTGATTCATGGTAAGTGGTGCCTTAAGCCAAGTGGCTGTATCCCAACTCCGTTGCATGGCTCTAGTGCGTTAATCACGTGAAGTAAAACTTAGAGAACAAATTAAGTGTCTCAGGAGCATTAACTGGTAATACGCTACTATCTACAGAAAGCGTACTCAGAGTTCCTGTAATTGTGGAGTTAGAGTGCCCTGGCCATGCTGCAAAGACCGGAGTGCCCGCTTTGGTTAAAAACAGCGATTGAAAAGAGCGAAATTTGAATTGTTAACAACAGCGCTCTTTCTTTAGTGGGTGATTCATGGCTAATCCGTCGTAACAAACAGTGATTGAAAAGAGCGAAAATTGCATTATTAAACAACAGAGCTCCTTACGCGAGTGGTACCCTTATCTGGAGCGGGTGATTCACAGCTAATCCGTCACAGTTATTGCGCTTATGAAATGCTAAATCGGGCGCGTTCTAAATGCAAGAAACAGTCCTCGACTAAGGATTGCAGAATGAGTTGGTTATCGCTAACACAGGGTGTCACAGTGAATTAAACGTGATTATGGTTGTGAGAAACAGGCGCTTTCTAAATGCAAAACAATAGTTACACAGGCATGCAAAGTCCTAACGGGATGACACAGTGCAGGACACTTACTGAGGAAAAGAAACGAGGACGTCCGCAGGGCCGTTTCTAGGTGTTTTGCCTCCCTAGGCGAGAATTGAAAAATCCCACCCCCTCCCTTTTACTACCATCACTCTCCCCCCTTGTCATCCAGGGCAGAAGAATGAATGCATTAGATATAAAAGAACTTGTATTCAACATTAAACAATATAACACATCAAACATTAAATAACTAAATAAGCACTGTTCATGATATTTTATTTAGTTTTGAAATTTCTCTCTTCTAACTTCAATGGTGTTTTCTAAAGCCATTGCGCTCTAGGCCACAACACTGCACTCTACGTCAGTGCCACACTAGTTTATCCTGAACCGCACTACACCGCCCTACTCTATGCCACTGTGTTCTATGACACTCCACTATACTCTACGCCACACCACTTCACTCACTATATTCTGCTCCTCGCCACTCTAGTCTAACGCATTTCACTCATCTCAATTCTCTACCACACCACGCGACTTTACTCTATGCCACGCCATTCTACATCACTCTACTCCATGTCATTCCACTCTACTGAACTCCACGCCACCCCACTCCTCTCTATTCCACGCTGCTGTACAACATGGCTAAAAGACACTGGCATAACCAATAGCTCTCGCGCAGGTGAAACCTATTGGCTTTGAAAATGTGTGTTTAGTTGAGAGGGCAAATATAAAGGATTCCCCGCCTCCCTTCTATTTATGCTAGAAGACATTTACATAATGCATATTGTTCCATTAGTGCGGCCTCAAGTGCAAAGTAAAGCTTGCCAAAGTACAAATCATTTGCTATGCGTAAAAAATGACAAAATAAGAGAACCCTGATAGTTGTAGCCTTCTACCAACCCACCAGCTAAGGATAGAACAGTAGGTTCCACACCTGCTGCTAGGGCGCTTGCATAGCTTGAATGTACTAGCAATGGATCATTTAGGGCCTATTCAGACTGTAAGCCGTTCTGGGCAGCTAACTTATGTAACACGTAGCTGTGGGAATCAAAATAAAAACCCATGAGCCAGTGCGCTTCTAAGCTGCAGGTCCTTGGCTGTAGGCGCTTTATAATTACATTATCATTGCTATGCTTAACTGCACATGATGCACGTGTGGGCGCAAACGTATTACTGATGGTGCAATTTTTGAAGTACTTCAAATAGAGGCGCTGATTTTCTTTGTGCGTAAAAGGAAACAAGCCTTTCACTGCACTTAAAGTTCTGTGCAGCGCAGTCCCTTCCCCCGCCCACTTCCCACCACCAACAACGCAGGGTTGAGGTCACAGGAAGCAAAATTATCCATTCCTTTGATGAGAGCACTATATTTTTCATTACAATCTTTCTCCCCGGGATTGGCTTTTAATATTTTGTGCTTTACAGAAGTCTCCATCTTCGTGCGCGCACAGGGGCAGCTTCAGGGCAAAGTAAGTAAATACCTTTTAAGTAAATTTTTTCCCCCTTTTGCCGCCCTAGCCATTTTGCCGCCCTAGGCAGCCGCCTAGTGTTGCCTAATGGTAGAAACGGCCCTGGACGTCCGCATCTGTCTTTGTGCAGCGTTGAATGACACCTGGGGCCTGCATGCGGCCTCTCTTTGACCTGCACGTGTACGTGTCAGTTTGTGTGTATCGGGATTCAGGGCGCTGACTGATTACAGAGCATACCGATAGAGATCGGAGCCTCTCTGTGTGCTGGTCATATAACCACTGTAAAAGAAACCACTAGGCATTTGTACATGTGACAGCAGTGGCTGTACATGTCATACTCCCATCGTTTGCCATACACTTGTTAATAAATACCCATATTGCACATGGATTTATTTTGACATCCATTCTCATACTGCATGTGTCAGTGGAGTACAATATTCTCAGATTGATCAAGGTGTAGTGGCTTTATATTGAGCGTTATACATATAATGTTAGTACAGCGATGAAGTTGCAAATCGCATGATGTAATTTGTTAACCCTAGCAAATTAGCTATACATTTTGTTGTTCATATAAGTACAGTTGCAAGTTTAAAATCACACGACGTAATCATAACACATAGCGCTTTGGTCTCATACAATTTTCACTGATTCGTCTAGGCGAACTGGCTAAATACTGTGCATTAAACTTATAATGTGAGTACAGTCATAAGTTGCAAATCGCATGATGTAATTTGTAAAACATAGCGCATTAGCTGTACATTTTTTGTTCATATAGGTACAGTTGCAAGTTTCAAATCACATGACGTAATTCTAACTTATAGCGCTATAGTTTAATGCGATTATCTCCAAGGTATATTTACAGGCTCAGGATGGACCATGATCTATGTATACGTCATTGAGACATAAGGACACAATATTCGCACAAGTATCTATTCTCAGGTGCAGTGGGCCCAGTATAGTGGTGGTGTCAGGGCTGATCATATCTTTAAGCATGTCTTTAGCCTGGGGATGCTATATGGATGTGGGGACTGAAGCGGTGAGCAACCACTCCTGAATTGATGTTTACGTCGACACGTTTAGGTCTGAAACATGTGCCAAATCACGATACCCATTCTATCATCTGAACTGCGCGTGCCTGAGGTGGATTTAGAGTCTCCTCATTTGTACGTAAGTTTCCTCTTGCTCATTTAGCCCATGGGTTACAGACTCAACAGTATGAATCCACCGACATTCCTTGAAATTGAGCGAATTAGCAATATTGCCACCTCTCGGAAGTGGAACTACTTGTTCAAGAAGCCACCACTCGAGTTGTTCCTGAGTGTGGCCAGTAGCAGAGTAGTGTTCTACTAGAGGGCCTCCTTGAACCTTGCATTTTAATCTACTCTGATGTTGGAGGACTCTGTTATTTACTCTTTGAGTTGTCTGGCAAATGTAGATCAGTTGACAAGGACAGCTTATCGCATAGATGACATTTTGGCTATTGCAGTTTGTGAATTGGGTAAGCTTATACGTTTTGCTTTGGTGTGTAAATGCTTTCCCTGTTTGGTATATTTGCACGCTTTACAGCTACCGCACCTTTGGTGCTGTGATCTGATGTCTGCTGTAGTCGTTGTTTCAAGAAAAGAGGAAACGACATAGTCTTTAACATTTTTAGCACACTTGAAGGAAAACATGGGAACGTTTGGCATCCCTATTTCTGGTCCCATGAGATTCCAGTATTTCTTGATGACTTTGTTTATTTCATGCTACTCGTGGAAAAAGTTGTCACACAAACTAGTTTGTCCATTTTTTGTTTTTTTGGTTGTACTTCCAGTAAGGTGTCACGTGGTCTATACCAGGCTCTTTTCCTGGCTCTGTTAAGGAGGCCCTTTGGATATCCTCTCTCTTTGAGCTTGATCATAAGCAGATCCGTTTCATTAAAGTAATCCTTTCTTCTTGTGCAATTCCTGCGTAAACGCAAGAATTGCCCATTGGGCACATTATCCTTGAGGTTCCTAGGATGGTGTGAGTTATATTGTAGGAGCGTATTCCGATCCGTGGGCTTTTTGCATAGGTTCATCACCACTTTTTCTTCTTCCACTTCCAAAGTAAGGTCTAAGAATGGGATTGACTCATTGCTGTGTGCCATTGTGAACTGGATGTCTCTGGAATGTGAATTAAGCCATGTCAGAAAAGACTTCAGTTCTTCTTCCGAGCCCGTTCACATCATCACAATATCGTCTATATAGCGATTCCAAGTTGTTATGTTGTTAATATAGGGGTTCTGGTCTGAGTATAAATATTGGTCCTCAAAGTTATCCATGAACAAGTTTGCCAAACTAGGGGAAAATCGAGCCCCCATGGCTACTAGTTTGCATTGGTAAAAGAAGGAACCCTGGAACATGAAGTAATTTTTTGTCATTGCAATTTGCAATAATTGGACCAAGAACTCTGTAGGGATCCAATGTGGAGAAGGACGGGTGTCTAGGATACTCCTGATTACTGTAATGTCTTCCTCTTGTGATATGCTAGTGTATAATGAGCATACATCAAGTGTGACAAATCGTTGTGTGGAATTGTCGAATGGTTGATCCTCAAGGATTTGAATAGTGTGCATGGTATCACAGAGGAATGATCTTGTTTCCCATACAAAGGGTTGTAAGAAACTGTCAAGGTATTGGTTAACTGGTTCCAGGATGGATCCACATCTGGAGATGATGGGTCTCCCAGGAGGATTTTGTAGGTTCTTCAGAACCTTTGGGATGGTGTAGATCATTGAAATCCTAGGGTCTGTTTTGTTCAGGAACTTAAATTCAGGTTCTGAAAAAATCCTTCTTTTAGGCCTTGCTTGGTAAGCTCCTTTATCAATTTGGTTATTTCATTGGTAGGGTCTCTTGGTATGCGGGTAATCTCTGCTATGTAGTCTTCTGTGTTCTGGACTACGACTGCTCCCCCCTTGTCAGCTTGTTCCTAGTGGCTTCTACACTGATGCTTTCATTGGTAAGTGGATCCAGTTTGCTTGGGTTGGACACTTGTGTGGGTGTTACCAATGGTACATTTGGCGTCTCGTCCTGATCTCGCCTTGGTTCTGCTGAGGTTGTGGCTGGAATTGTACCCTGTTGTTTCCTCTTTGGTTGCCTCTCGCCTGGTTCCATCTGGATGGACGTCTCTGTTGTTCCAGGAGGGATCCCCTAAAAAAGAAGACGAGGTTGAAGGGCCAAAGGTGTCCTGATATTGTACCCCTGCTTGATATGATGCCCCTCTTGGGAAATTCGGACCCTGTCCTTGGTAGGATGGACCTTGTTGGTAAGTACGAGGGTCCACATTGTGCTGGATCTCTCAGATTCACTTTCTGTTCCACTGCCGAACAATGAATTAGAGAAAGTGGCAAATATTCAGTTATTCTGTCTGTTGTGATTAGTGAAGTAACCCTCTAAATCCACCTCAGGCACATGTAGTTCAGATGATAGAATGGGTGTCTGTGATTTGGCACATGTTTCAGACATAAACGTGTCTAAACAAACATCAGTTCAGGAGTGGTTGCTCACCACTTCAGTCCCCACATCCATATAGTACCACAGGCTAAAGACATGGCTAAAGACATGATCAGCTCTGACACCACCACTATACTGGGCCCACTGCACCTGAGAATAGATACTAGTGCAAATAATGTGTTCTTATGTCTCAAGGACGTATATATAGATCTTGGTCCATCCTGAGCCTGTAAATACACCATGGCGATAATCGCATGAAACTATAGCGCAATGTGTTAGAAATGCGTCATGTGATTTGAAACTCGCAACTGTACCTATGTGAGCAAAAAATGTACAGCTAATTCACTATGTTTTACAAATTACATCATGCGATTTGTAACTTATGACTGTACCTACATTATATGTTTAATGCACAATATATAGCTAGTTCACCTTGACCAATCGGTGAAAATTGTATGAGACCAAAGCGATATGTGTTATGATTATGTTGTGTGATTTGAAACTTGCAACTGTACTTATATGAATAACAAAATGTACAGCTAATTTGCTAGGGTTAACAAATTACGTCATGCGATTTGCAACTTCATCGCTGTACTCACATTAAATGTATAACGCGCAATATAAAGCCAGTTCGCCTTGATCAATCTGAGGAAATTGTACTCCACTGACATATGCAGCCTGAGGATGGATGTTGAAATCAATCCATGTGCAATATGGGTATTTATTAACACATGTATGGCAAACAATGGGAGTATGCCATGTACAGCCACCGCTGTCACGTGTACAAATGCCTAGTGGTTTCTTTTACATTGGTTATATGACCAGCACACAGAGAGGCTCCGATCCCTATCGGTATGTTCTGTAATCAGTCAGTGCCCTGGATCCCGATACACACAAACTGGCACATATACGCACAGGTCAAATAGAGGGCGCACGCAGACAGACGCGAACGTCCTCTCTGCTTTTCCTCAGTAAGTGTACCGCACTGTGTCATCCCATTAGGTCTTTGCATGCCCATGCAACTATTGTTCGGCATTTAGAAAGCGCCAGTGTCTCACAACCATAATCACATTTTATTCACCGCGACGCCCTGTGTTAGCGATAACCAACTGGTTCGGCAATCCTTATTCGAGGACTGTTTCTTGCATTTAGAATGCTCCCGATTTAGCATTTCACAAACGCAATCACTGTGATGCATTAGCTGTGAATCACCCTCTCCAGATAAGGGTACCACTCGCGTCATGAGCGCTGTTGTTTAATAATGCAATTTTTGCTCTTTTCAATCACTGTTCGTCGTGACGGATTAGCCGTAAATCACCCACATGTGGAAAGTGAGCTGTGGTTAACAATGCAAATTTCGCTCTTTTCAATCACTGTTTTTAACCAAATCGGGCACTCCGGTCTTTGCAGCACGGCCAGGGCACTGTAACTCCACAATTACAGGAACTCTAAATACGCTTTCTGTAGATAGTAGCGTATTACCAGGTAATGCTCCTGAGACACTTATCAAGTGCTTTAAGTTTTACTTCACGTGATTAACGCACTAGCTCCCACTAACTCCATTGGCTCCCTATGAAAAAGAGAATATATTTTAAGGCTCTCTGCCTAGCACATAAGGGGCACTACATGGTCAGGGACCAGCCTTTCTAAAACAACATCTCACCTGGTACCACCCCTCAAGACACCTCCGCTCAGCACAGAGCAAACTCCTCCAGATTCCAAAATACAGGAAAGCCAACTGGGGTGGAAGAAGCTTTGTCTTTGGCACAGCAAAACTATGAAACTCACTTCCAATAAACATCAAGAGCTGTTCAACGTTACTCGGTTTCAGAAAGCTGTTAAAGACATGGCTTTTCTCAAACTAACTTACTCAATCTAAAAGATCCGATTCAGGAACTCAGGCTTCTTTCTGCCGCTATGAGCGCCTAGATACCCTTGGGCATTCGTGCACTATATAAATCCTCTTCACATCACATCACACATCACTAGAGCCATGCAACAGAGTTGGCATACAGCCACTTGGCTTTAGGCACCACTTACCATGTAGCACAAAATGACAGTCTGCACGCGGCTTTGGGTTTTCACATCAACAATGTGTATATCGACATTACTGGTTCCCCTGGTTTGGTTAACCATGGGCTCCCCCATTCTTGCATTACAGGTTATCGCTACAGCAGTACACCCCAGATCAACACACCGGCTGGTGTATAATATAAAGAAACAAGGTATGGATCTCAATCATGATCAGAACCTAGCTCATGAGACATATAATGAGTACGTAGGTTCCCCAGTAGAGGCCTGATTTGTGACTTGATTATATTTTTATTATAGAATCCGCTTCTCCAAGAATAATTATCGAGTCTATCGGCTGACAATCTCACCCGCCTTAGAAGGACCCACTCAAGAGAGTTCATACGCTCATTCAGATAAAACCCTATGGGTCACTTTAATTTTACTGCTTAATGCTGACACACACGGTTGTGATTCTTCATTCCCTTGTCTTACATTCACAGGCTGTCCTACCTCCCCTTTGAGTCCTGATGAAGACCCGATACTGATGCATTCAAGTTTGCACTAACATATAGGGTCGAACGTCGACGTTCTTTACGTGTTTCCATCCACACAAAATCTTAACTAAAACAAGGGAATAATCAATCCAGTTGTGACTATTGTAATCAAAATTGGACATCCATGATTTAATGTTTTGTCTATCTGTATGATTATGTGTCATTTGTTTCAATTTTGTATTGCACCCTGTCACCAGTCAGACCTGATCACTAAACGTATATAGAGTCTACATGCTTTTTGTTTTGGACAGCTATCCAAAAATTGGTGATTTACTCACATCCAATGTTCATACTAAAAAGATTTACTTTGCGATCCACATCCAGTAGTGTGTGTCTTCTTACATCCTTCACGGGATATGTTGTTGGAATGTGTATTAATTACAGGTTGTTAAAATCATTTGTGATCCCCAACAGAACCATTGTTGTTGTTTAGCTTCCATACTCAGGTTCTGAGGGTTACTGGGTTACCCTATTACTTCTAATGGCGCCGTAGGTGAAGACTCTTCTGCCTTTTCTGGTTCTGTGGATGTGTGTGGTCTCTGCGAGGGAGAGGTTGGTGGAGCGGTGGTTCCTTTTGGGTACCTGGAAGGAGACTTTTTCATTGAGGTACTTGGGTCCGATGTTGTGGAGGGATTTGTTGGCGTAGGTGAGTAGGTTGAAGGTCACTCTCTTCTCAATGTGGAGCCAGTGGAGGTCTCGTAGTTGCCGGGTCATGGGCGCGTGTCATGGGGTTTGGAGGAGGAGTCTGGCTGCGGTGTTCTGGTTGGTTTGGAGCTTGTGTAGCAGGGTTGTCTTGATTCTGGCATAGAGGGCGTTGCCGTAGAGCAATCTGCTGGTTATGAGTGTGTGAGTGACGGTCTTTCTGCACTTGGGGGATCCACTTGAAAGTCTTGCAGAGGATGCAAAGGGAGTTGAAACAGGTAGAGGCGACTTTGTTTATCTGGTGGGTCAAGGAGAGGGAGGAGTCTAGAATGATACTGAGGTTCTGGGCGTGGTCTTCCAGGGTGGGTGGGTTTCTGAGGGCAGGAGGCCACCAGGAGCGGCCCCACGCAGTGGGGGTGGGTCAAAGGACCTCTGTCGTCTCTGAATTCAGTTTTAGGCAGCTGTTGCTCATCCAGGCTCTGATATCTTACATTCCTTCTTGGAAGCTGAGTCTGGTGTCTTCGGGGTTCTTCGTGAGAGACAGGATGAGCTGGGTGTCATCGGCGTAAGATACTATGCTGAGCCCATGCTGTCTTACGATGGTGGTGAGGGGGGCCATGTAGATGTTGAAGAGCGTGGGGCTGAGCGAGGATCCTTGGGGTACTCCACAGTTTATCTCAATAGGTTCGGAGAGGAAGGGAGGGAGTCTGATCATTTGGGTCTGCCGGAGAAAAAAGGAGCAGATCCAGTTTACGGCAGTTCCCCATATTCCGGCGTCATGGAATCTGGCTGCAAGAGTCCGATGGGAGAAGATGTTGAAGGCTGCGGATAGGTCTAGTAGGATGAGGGCTGCAGAGTGGCCCTGGTCGATTAGCATGCGGATGTCATCAGTGACAGCAAAGAGGGCACTGTCGGTGCTGTGGTTAATGCGAAATTCGGACTGGGAGGGGTTGAGGATGGCTTGCAACACAGAAAGGGTGGCAGGTACTATCGCTGCACTGGTGGGTGACACTTAGTGGAGACCCTGAGGTGGAGGCTCCCAGATTCCGTGCGGGTCTTGTGGCAGTAGCAAGCTGGCTTCGCACCAACTGCCTTCAGTTGAATGCCACCAAAACTGAGGTGTTGGTGTTAGGGAAGCACGCTGAGCTATGGGGAAACCAGTGGTGGCCACCAGAGCTGGGCGTTACTCCGATCCCAGCCTCTGGAGTGAAAAATCTAGGCATTTGGCTGGAACCCGCGCTCACTTTCACGGACTACACTAAGAAGGTGGCTGCCATGTGCTATGGCATCCTGCGGGGCATAAGGCCGGTTTTAAAGTACTTTGATCCCCCTACCAGGCAGCTCGTGGTCCAGAAATCGATCTTATCCCGGCTGGACTACAGAAGTTCGCTGATGTTAGGGGTGAACCAGGCGGAGGTCTCTAGGCTCCAAAGGGTGCAAAATGCCACGGCACGGGCCATTGTGGGCCCCCCAGACACTGTTCTGTGTCTGGTACCATCTCGGCCCTACACTGGCTTCCGGTCAGACAGCGGATCAAGTTTAAAGCGCTGTGTCTGGCCTTTAAAATTTTGAAACTTTCCTCGCCGCCGGCGCTTGCCAATTTACTCACTCCTTACATCCCTCTGAGATCATTGAGATCAGAGGCTCTTCATTTGGCAGTCTGTCCCCGTTTTAAATTGAGTAGAATGGGTGGCCGTTCTTTCCGGGTGCTTGCAGCGGGGCTGTGGAACTCGCTCCCGGTGCACATCCGAGCTCTCAATGACTTGTTCACCTTTAGGCGGGCGATTAAAACTTTCCTGTTTCCCGCCTCTGAGTAGCCGTCCCTTTCCTTTCACTGTGTGTTATGTTATAGTGCCTGTCAAAGCGCCAGGACGCCCCTTTGCTGGGGCAGCTGTGCGCTATAAAAATATAAATAACATAACATAACATAACATAACATAACTAACCGACAGTTATTATAACCGTTTTTTGGTTTACGCTACTATTTCCACTTCTGCCCACCTCCTAAGACCAGCCACCAGAAATGGTCTTAACATATAAACTTGTTCAACACAACAGTGGAGAGGCAAAGCGTATCAGTACTACTTTGTGGCTTTAGATGCCATGCAATTTAGTCAACATAGATGACAGGAGTAATGGTTGTCCAGACGATGACGTGATTTTCAAGTGCCTTTATTGTATTCATAAAATCCACAGCCAAAATCCACAGCCTACGCGTTTCGCCCAAACACGGGCTTCTTCAGGGCTTAGTGTCATATCCTGGTGCTACATTGGTGTCGAGACTTTGTTTGGTCCAAATGAAGCTCCCATAAATGGCAGTTGTATCCCACTTCTGTTTGTTAAAGGTATATATTTTTTTGTGATCCCCTGTATGCTGCCAAACTCCTTAATTCAGAGAATGGAAGAAGAACTTCAAGCTTGGCCGTGTCGCTATCACGTGCCAATTAAGGCATGGTGTAGTGTCTCCTATGTCGGAGCCTGTCCCTCTTGAGATTCGTTCCGGAACAAGTTTGGCAGCATACAGGGGATCACAAAAAAATATATATACCTTTAACAAACAGAAGTGGGATACAACTGCCATTTATGGGAGCTTCATTTGGACCGAACAAAGTCTCGACACCAATGTAGCACCAGGATATGACACTAAGCCCTGAAGAAGCCCGTGTTTGGGTGAAACGCGTAGGCTGTGGATTTTGGCTGTGGATTTTATGAATACAATAAAGGCACTTGAAAATAACGTCATCGTCTGGACAACCATTACTCCTGTCATCTATGTTGACTAAATTGCATGGCATCTGAAGCCACAAAGAAGTACTGATAGGTTTTGCCTCTCCACTGTTGTGTTGAACGGGTTGAGGATGGCGTTCTCTTCGATGAAGGTGGTAAGTTGGGTGTTGATGAATCTCTCGGTGACTTTGGCTGCGAAGGGAAGGAGAGAGTTGGGCTAGCAGTTTTTCAGGTCTGTCGGGTTGGCCGAGCGTTTCTTGAGGAGGGCCTTGACCTCTGCCCGTTTCCAGTCGTCAGGGAAGGTGTCGGAATCGAGGGAGGCGTTGATGGTCCGGCCTAAGTTCTGGAGCCATAGCAGCGGTTTTATGGTAGATGTACAATGGGCAGGGGTCCGTGGGAGCTCCTGAATGGGTTGTCTTCATGGTCTTATTATTATTATTATTATTATCGATTTGTTGAGCGCGATTGCTGCCCAGAGGCGTCCAAGCGCTGAGATTAAACAGAGATCTGACAGGGCCGAGGGTGCAGGAACTTAGAGGGATTTGGCAAATAAGGCTGTTTTCAGCTTCTTACGGAATGAGAGCAGGTCGGATGTAGATCGAAGAGTGAGGGGGAGGGCATTCCAGAGCTTGGCGGCGTTCAGCGAGAACAGCCTGCCCCCCGACCTAGCTCTCTTCACTCTAGGGACGACTGCCAGAAAGGCACCCGTGGACCGCAGGTTCCTGTTAGGGTGGTAGGGGGTGACCAGACTGTTGTTAATTGCTGAACCAGTCTTCCAAAAGGCCCGGTGCGTAATGCACAGTGCCTTGAAGGCCACTCTCTGCCTTACTGGCAACCAGTGTAAGCTTTTCAGGCCATGTCTGGCCGACTGGGATCGTGGAATCTGGAGTATGGTACGTACCGCGCAATTTTGTACCACCTGAAGCTTCCGAAGAGTCATCTCGGGTGCCCCTAGGTAAAGAGCATTATTTGAGTCCAGACGGGACTGAATGAGGCCTTGTACTGCCACCTTCTTGGCATCAAGGGGCAGAAGTGGAAGAACCTTCCTTAGTGATCTAAGTAAGCCAAAACAGGTGGCAGACAGCCTGGTGGCCTGAGTGGAGAAAGAGAGCTTGTTGTCAAGCCATACTCCCAGGCTCTTCACACTACCTTGGGAGTGGGCGGTGTGCCTAGACCATCGGGCCACAAGGAGGTAAAAGGTACTGGTGAAGCTGGACCTAGGAGCATGAGCTCTGTTTTTCCTCCATTCAGTTTGAGGGAGGAGTTGGTCATCCATTCCCTCACGTTCTCCAGACAGTTCAGCAGGCCAGCCGAGGGATGTCTGTTGTTCTCTTGGGCCAATGAAACCACTAGCTGGGTATCGTCGGCGTACGACACGATCTTAATGCCGTACGGTTCGACTACCCCAGCCAGAGGCTTCATGTACACATTAAATAATACAGGGCTCAAAGACGAGCCCTGCGGTACTCCACAGCTAAGTGGCCTGCTGGTAGATGTTGTGTCGCCATCAAAGATCTGAAAAGATCTGTCAGCTAGAAAGGAACTGAACCACCTTAGTGCATCTCCCGAGATTCCGATGGTCTGGAGCCGGTTCAGCAGAGTGGCATGGCTGACCGTATCGAAGGCAGCACTTAGATCAAGGAGGATCACTGCCACTGATCCTCCCTGATCCAGTATCCTTCGAGATTCTTTGGCGACTGCTAACAAGGCAGTCTCAGTCCCATGATTTGGTCTGAAGCCTGTCTGGGACGTGTGAAGTAGGGAATGGTTCTCCAGGAACTGGCCCAGCCGGGCGTTTATGTATTTCTCCAATACCTTGCCAGCCCACGGAAGAAGTGAGATGGGACGGTAATTGGAGTGGTCATCAGGGTCTAGGCTAGGTTTTTTTAGAAGTGCCCGAACCATGGCTTGCTTCCAAGCAATGGGGACTGTACATGTGGATAAGGACAGATTTAGTAGTTCCAGGATAACAGGGAGGGTGACTTCACCTGCCTGCATCAGGATTCCTGGAGGGGCTGGGTCGCGGGGGGAACCCGACTTTACTTGGCGAGCCACTTTGTTCAAAGTGTCCAGGTCCATGAGGGGGAAATGATCGAGCAAAGGCTCAGGAGTCAGCTGGTCTGGGGGGGGGGAATTTTCCGGGAGGAATGACTCAGTCGCCTCATGATTTGAGGCCGTGGCTGGAAAGGTGGAGTATATGTTTGATACCTTATTGTAGAAAAATTCCGCCAGTTCATTGCATTGCTCCTGGGTCTTGATCAGAGGGGGGGCAGTGGCGACATTGGTACATTGCTTTATTATATTAAAAATGTCTTTGGGCTTAGATTTGGATTCCAGGATTTTGTCGGAATAGTAGAGTGCCTGGGCTGTCCTGACCCCTTCTTTATAAATTCTGATCGCCTCTCTATAGGAAGCCTTTTTTTCCGGGAGGAAGTCTACGCGCCAAGCTCTCTCTCGTTGTCTGCAGATGCGTTTCAACTCTCTTAGCGAGTCGGAAAACCAGGGGGCTGATTTCTGCACTCGCTTTGAGGATGACCTACGGAGAGGCAGAAGTGGATCCAAGGATTTTGTGATCCAGCTTACATAGTTATCGTACGCCACATTGGGGTCTGGACAAGGTAACGGGCGAGTGGAGTCTAACTCACGTCTCCATGGTTCCACAGTGTTTTGACCAATTTCTCCTCATAGTAGTTTGAGGGGTTGGCTGGGGGGCTTTAGAGGTGACCCAGGTGAACGGGACCAGAAAATGGTCTGACCATGGAAGGGGAATGGGTTGATCCGTAATTAAATCCAAACAGTTGCTAAAGATAGGGTCCAAGAGGTTGCCTTTTTCGTGAGTCGGGCCAGTAACCAGCTGGATCAGTTGGAGGGCTCCAAGATCGTCTAGTAACTCCGTGGCGGTATAATCTGATGGCGAGTTAAAATGCAGGTTGAAGTCTCCCAACACCGTGTGATTGGCCGTCAATAAAATTCTTTTTGCTAAGATCTCTGGGAGAGCTCTAAGAAATGATTTTGCAGGCTCGGGGGGCGATAAATCAAGGTACCTGAGAAGGAATTATTAGCGTTGAGCTGTATGCAGAATTCCAGACTCTCACAGCCGGGGATGGTATCTGTTTTGGTGCGGCAGTGGTACTGGTCCTTAGTAATAATGGCCAGACCACCCCCTCTCCCTTCCGGTCTGTCGAGTCTGGAAATATGATAGCCAGTTAATAAGGCTGCAACTATATCAGGCTCCGAGTGAGCCGTGAGCCACGTTTCTGTTAAAAAGAGCACGTCTGGTTTGTGCTCCTCAAGCAGCATAGCAATTTGTGTGCAGTGCTTAGGGAGTGATCGGCAGTTTAGTGCATACATGCTGTATTTCTGAGCTGAGGCCAGCGGAGTATTCCGGAAGGAATGATTACAGTCTGGACAACGAAGAGGAAGCTCTATGGGGGCATATATATGTGTGCACCGGCCAGCGACGGTTCTTCCTATGCTGTGTAGGGCACTCGCGCTGTAAGCCCTGCCCTGGGGAGTAGGGGAGGCAGGGGTTGTGGCCCCTGGTCCCGTCTGGTCGCGGACGGGCGCAGACGGGCTTGCCTTTGGCGCGCCTTCGGCGCACCGCCGGCGCGCCCGCTGCGCCTGTCCGCTGCGCCTCCGGAAACAGCACATTATTAAAATTCAAAAAGAAGGGCGTGTCCTACTTCGGTGGGCGGAGCCCGGGAGGTCGCGGCGGTTGCCTGGTGCCTGCTTCGGCGCTTTACTCGGCTGAGCGGCAATTCAACCAACCAAGGTGAGCAAAGTGCAAGTTTCCACAATTCACACAAGTAAAATCAATTTATACAGTTTTTAAAATCAACTTTGTTTTAAAATGGCAAGATAACTCCTGGCTCTCGGCTTTCCGCCTCAAGAGCTCTGTCTAGGCAGCGCTGGTCACAGGGCGCGCCTAGATATAGGGAGGGGGCGTGTCCTACTTCGGTGGGCGGAGCCCGGGAGGTCGCGGCGGTTGCCTGGTGCCTGCTTCGGCGCTTTACTCGGCTGAGCGGCAATTCAACCAACCAAGGTGAGCAAAGTGCAAGTTTCCACAATTCACACAAGTAAAATCAATTTATACAGTTTTTAAAATCAACTTTGTTTTAAAATGGCAAGATAACTCCTGGCTCTCGGCTTTCTGCCTCAAGAGCTCTGTCTAGGCCCCTCAAGAGCTCTGACAATGTCTTGGTGGTGTCTTCAGTGGTGTTAGTTTTCCAGGTGGTGATGGTTGGCTGGTTGGCGGTGGTGGGGAGGGGTGCGGTGTCCGGAGTCTGTTCAATGAAGTTGTCATAGAGGGCCTTGATTTTCAAGTGGAAGTAAGAGCTGAGCTTGTTGCAGACGTCCTGAGAAGGAGTGAAATCTGTGGCTTTGCTGGGGGAGGTTTGGTGAACTGCTGCATGATGTTGAAGAGTTCTTTTGCATTGCTTGCATTGGTGTGGATTTTGTTCTTGCTTGGTGGCTCTTATGCGCTGGTGGTATTCATTCATGGCGTTTCTGTAGTTGTTCTGGTCTTCAGTGATTTAACAGTTCCGCCAGAGTTTCTTGAGGCACCTGCGGGAGCACCGGGCTTCTTGGAGGTCGGTGGTGAACCAGGCTGCCTTCAGGGGGCGTTGTTTGATGGGGTGGCAGAGGTGTGTGAGCTTGTCAGTGCAGCTGGCGATACCTGGGTGTAGTTCTTTGGCTACGGAGTTGGCCTTGGTTGTGGTGGAGGAGGGTCGTAGAGGAGGGTGGTGTTGAACTGTTCCTCTGTGATCTTACTCCAGTTTCTCCGTGGTGGGCCTTGGGCAGGTTTGGGCACAGTGGTGGTGATGAAGGTGAAGTGTACACAGTGATGGTCTGTTCAGAGGGGATGTGTGGTGTGGCTGAAGTGGATGCTTGTCCCTCCTGTGAAGATGGGGTCCAGGGTGTATCCAGCTCTGTGGGTGGGGGTGGTGACGAGCTGCTTCAGTCTGAGGTAGTCGAGGTTGTCAAGGAGGGTGGTGGAGTCAGGGTCGCTGCAGTTGTCAAGGTGGAAGTTCAGGTCTCCGATGAGAATGTAGTCTGTGGAGGCGATGGCGTGGTGTACGGCGAGGTCGGCAAATTCAATGATGGTGGCGGAAGAGGAGCGGGGTCCGGAGGGTCTGTAGACGACGGTCCCATGCAGCGTGGTTCTGGGGCTGGTTTGGATCTGGAAATGGTGGTGCTCTGTGTTGGAGAGGGGGTCGCTCGTACTGGAGGAGGAGAGTCGAAGGGAGCTCTTGTGTACCATAACAGTGATATTACTCATGTTTCCCACACAGCTTATGGGGACTCTCTAAATGATATGCTTGTTTTTCTATGATGAGCTTAGTACTAACCCGGTTCCAGTGTGTTGTACAATGGCAGAGGCGCGAATAGTGTGATAGATTTTCTACTCTTCTCCCAGCGACATTCTAGCTTAGTACAAGGATTTACTTTAGATGACATTGCTATTAGCGACCACTTTCCCCAAAGCGTTATGCTGAATATTATTATTTTTGCACAGAGGGGGGATACACATAGAGCCATTACTTTGAACAACATTGATATCTCAAGTCGAAATGGGTATGTTTTAAGATGGTATTTGGTGGATTCGTCTAACTTTCTAGCGATATTAATTTGAGAAAATAGAGAGGTTTTTGAAAAATGTCTTGACAAAAACACGGAGGCAGATGAGTTTATCCGAGCATTTTATCTTATAAAAAAAGGGCATTGTCGAAGGGCTGTTCATCACGCAGAGCAACATTAATACACCTCAACTTCATTGGTTTGATGCGACATGCTCTAAAACACACAAAATGCTAAAACTCGCCCTAGCTAGAAATCCACGACAGGTCCTGGAGGTACGAGAATGCAGAGCTGCGTATTATAGGGCCATCAAGCAAGGGAAAAAAAATCTTTAAAGGAGGACACTTGGAATAGTTAATCGAAGCCAGTTTGTCTAAGAACAACACTATGTTCTGATATATTATCGATTCCCCTTCTTACGACCCTGCAGATAGCCCACGAGCCGAGATATGCATTAACGAGGCTACTTGATTAGTGTAATTTTCCGACCTATATTCCCCCACAAATGATACGGAGACCTTTCAGATCGTCTTACCCTCCCTTAGTACTTTCCCCTCAACCTTACCTCCTATTCAAAGGAAGTATCCGGTCTTTGGAAGAAGTAGCCGTAGCATGGGAGTTTAGTAAGGGCGGCAAGGCCCCGGGCCCAGATGGGATCCCCATCAACTTGTTTAAGCACAATATTGATCTGTGGGCCCTAATATTACTAGCCTGCTGGAAGAAGAGTTTTTGCACACCTGGCCGGAGTCTGTTACCGTTCACATATATAACATGCATGCATGCATAGGTCTCTCAGTTATACGAGTTTAAGCTATTGGCATTGTAAATGAGAATGCCTTTTATTTATGTTTTTAAAACAAAAACAAAAATAAAAGGCATTGTTATTTGCAATGTCAATAGCTCAAACGCGTAATTGCATTGCAAATGCTTGTTTTTATTCTGTCACTTGGGTCATGTTTTCAGATGGTCAAAGGGGTGTGTGTGGTGTGTAGAGGAGTGGAACAGTGGCTGCTTGGCATGCACATGATTCAGATGGTTGGGTGGAGTGCAGAAGGGTCCAAGGGATATGTGGTGGGGGGGGGGAGTTTCCAGGCTGAAGATGCCTGTGCAGACGATGCCGCTAGCTGTAAAAAGCTGTGCAGGAAGTCGATAAAGCTGAAGGTTTTTTGTGGTATGCCGATGAGACAAAGGGCCCGCCAGAGGAGGCTGCACAATGTGTATATGTGTCCAAGGGCTGTGTGGTGAACAGATCATTGGCGTCTGCGTAGAATGGGAGTACACAAGCCAAAGTAAAAAGAGGGGAGCATTCATTTAAACAACTGCTAAATACATTTGTGCCCTTAAGCATTTCGCACACATGTAAACAACAATGCTGCTTACTTACGAACATCACTTTTCGGGTTACCTTCAATTTAACCCCCACTAACAAGTAAAAAGCACACCCGCAAAAACCAGTGCTCTCTTTTGAACATCTTAAGGCAAACTTACCATGTCTCTCTGCCTCGGCGGTGGCAGAAAGAACTCCAGCGCATTGAGTGAGCCACTTCTAAGAGCTGCACTGCTGCAATGGCGCCGGACAATGGACAGTTCTCCCAGCCTTTGTGTGGGAATCATTTGCAATGTGCTTTTTTATCTGAGACAGGATCTAAGTGAACAAAGAGGGCGCACTTGGGAAAGTATGGCAGTAATAAGCTCTAGCCGGACTCGATAGTGGGTGAATTAGGAGAATTGCATGCTCTGGGCACTGCGCTGGAGCCCAGAGTTCAGCCAGTTGGAGGAAAACCCTGCAAATCAGACTGAATTATGAGCCTGACAGTGGGTTTATTAACATGGAGTCAGTTCAGTGCCAGCCTCCACACCAAACTTACAGACAAGGGGATGGCGGCCGGGGCATGGGCAGCCGCAGTGTTTGCGATGCCCGGGATGAACCACGGGATGAGGAAAATACAAGAACTCCATACCAAAAAAATTGAGTAAAAAAAAGAAAGGCACGGGCATGTAATGGTGCGGACAATGAACTGTTCTCCCCGCCTTTGTGTGGGAATCGTTTGTAAACTGCTTTGTGATCTGACACAGGTTCAAAGTTAAGGAAGAGGGCACACTTGGGAAGGTTTGGCAGTAAGAGGTGCTAACCGGACTTGATAGGGGTGAAATTGAATTAGGGGAATTGCATGCTCTGGGTGCTGCGCTAGAGGCCGGAGTGCTGCCTGTCGGAGGAATCCCCTCCCAATCAGACTTATGAGCCGGATGGTGGGTTTATTAACCTGCCGTCAGTTCAGTGCCAGCCTCCACACCAAACTCAGAGACATGGGGATGGCGGCCGGGGCACAGGCAGCCGTAGTTTTCGCGCTGCCCGGGCTGAACCATGGGATGAGGAAAATACAAAATGAACTCCATACAAAAAAATAGAGTAAACAAAAGAAAGACGCAGACTGCTATGGGTAAACCATGCACCATGGTGCTTTAAAAAAAAAACCAATGAAGTAGTCCATAAATAAAAAGATACGCCCCTGCAAAAACTAAACTGGCCACGAAAGTGGATGAAAACTGTAGTTAGGCGGCGCTGATTCTGGAATAAATGGAAGTGACGCATCACCTCTACAGCCATTAATGAACACTGTAAGAAAAGCAATGCCAGTGTTTACAAATGGCAAGCAGAAGGATAAAATTCCCCGGCAAAAGGCAGAGTTCACCCCTGATAGAGATTACTTGATGTCTCGGAGAGACAGTGCATGCGCGCTGCCTAGGCGAGACCTAAAAAGGGCGACCGTAACAGTCCACCACAATATAGACCAATTTCCCTTTTAGATTCCCTAGTAAAGGTGGCTGGGCGTATTCTTTTGGATCATTTGCGTGATTGGGCAGAATCTAATAACATCCTCTCAGACCCTCAGTACAGCTTTAGACCTGGGTTGGGGACCACTGAACAGGTCATTAATTTGGATATTTTTAATTGGCAAATCTACGCATATTAAGGAAGGGAATTTGTTTTTAGTTTTCATGGACCTGTCTTCTGTTTTTTATTTTGTGGTCCACGAGAACCTGTGGTCTATTGTGACTAGCCTGGGAGTGTGTATTGTGCCATTGAAAACTTCCTTAGAGATCTGTACGCTTTGGGCAGTGGCAGAGTATGCTACGGTATTAATGGTAACTGTACCAAGCCTTTTAATATAAGAGGAGGGGTACGTCAAGGATGCGTCCTAGCCCCCTTCCTGTTTAATCTTTATCTTAACAGTGTAGGGGACACTTTGGCAAGCAAGTGTGCAGATCTACCCCGAATAGGTCATCCTCCAGTTTCGGCACTTTTTAATGCCAATGACGCAGTTTTAATGGCTCGGTCCCCCTTGGTCTTCAGCACTTAGTGGATGAATTTTCCATTTGACTGAAAATTAACATTGGTAAAACCTTTGCCATGAATATTGGATGCACGGGTTCTAGATGTCGAGACATCTTCATTGAGGGTGTAAAAATCGAGTACACAACAACTTTCTCTTACCTGGGGATACTATTTAGTCGTGCTGGGAAATAGCAACAGACTATAAAATCTAGATCACTTCAATTTGTTAACACTACAAGAGCCCTGCTGCACTTTGCTAGTACCCAAGGATAAATGCTGACCTACTGCTGTGTATGGCGTTGAACTATGTGGATATGGGCAGACCAACAGTCTCCATCTTGAAGAAAAAGCTTTTTGAGAATCCTTTTAGCAGCTCCAAAAAGCAGTGCAACTTATGTTTGTCACACAGAATTAGGAGTCCCCTATATTGTTGGCCTGATTAGGATACAGCCAGTGTTATTATGGCACAAAGTTTGGTCCTTCGAACACGCCACCCTGAACCGATCGATTATTATCGATTGTCTTGGTCCACATCAGCTCTTAAAATTCCTTGGCTCAAATACGTACATAACGTTTTGGCAGACATTGGCTACCCTGAATATTTCAATTACCCTGAGAACTTGGCTATTGTTCCAAGAAAAGTACTCAAAATGAAATGTTTAACTTTAATAGAGGAAACAAGACTAGCATCAGAAATATCGAAACCGTCTGTCTAGAGGAATCAGACGATCTTGACCAGTTTTAACATGCAGTTCGATTTAGTTAATATGTTCAATGCATGTCACAGGTTCTTGCTGACCCGATTCCGTTTGGATAACTTCCAAAATTTAATACGCTTTTCCATTATTAATAACTGGTCCACTGGCTTGGGGAAGTGTACCTGCGATGAAATCTCTCAGAAGAGTACCATGCATACTGTCTTGTTTTGCAAACATTTTTTGAGGCTAGGAAAAAAGATGTTAAATCCCTGTTAAGACAATTAGGCTTTGTGCAATGCCGACCATATTTTTTGTATTTGCAAATGTTACCTACCATTTATATATGTACTATAATGGTTGATTTTTATAGGCAGTTGTCAATCTTAGGCAGCAGCTATAGTGAAACCTGGGAATGCACTGAGTATGCCTTTGATCATCGCACTTGCACTTGTATTTATGTACTGTTGTTTTTTCAGCTTTTTTAACTTATTCAAATTTTATATTGTTTTTAACTTTTTATGGAAGTTCTAATGCAGCTTTTATGATTCATTTGTGAATTCGAATAAAGCTTCTTTTGATTGATTGAGTGTCAGTCCCTGATGCAGCACAGCATTTCTTCTGACAGAGTCAGTTGTAGGTCCAGAAGTGTCTGATTTGATGAGGTCAGAGAGCCAGTATGTATACCCAAACATGCCTTTGAAGTGGAGGTGACTTCAAAGAAGGGTCTTTGAAGGGCACACAGATCCTTTCTTTCCAGTCCTGGATCCAGTAGGGTTAATCAGCCCTATGTGTGGGAAACAGGACACTTCCTATTCAGGTGTAAGTGTCAGCTTACACCTTAGAGAAAATGCACAAATGGTAGCTGTCACCCACCCTAGATGTGTATTGGAGACAGGCTGCAGGCACACAGACCAGTAGAGACATTTCCACTTTCTAAAAGAGGCATTTCTGAAATAGTAATGTTAAATCCAACTTTACCATTAAAGGAGTTATCATTACGATTCCAAAGATATAAAACATGATGCACAACCCTGCCCTGTGGACTACCTAGGGCCTACATTAGGGGGGTCTTGTGTGTAATAAAAGGGAAGTTTAAGCCTTGGCAAGTAGTTTTAAATGCGGGGTCGACGTGGCAGTAAACTGCAGACAAAGGCCCTGCAATGTCAGGCCTGAGACAGGTTTGAAAGGCTGTGTGTGTGGCACAATCAGTTCTGCAGGCCCAGTAGTAGCATCTAGGTTGAAGGCCCTGAGTATGTGGTATACCACTTTACAAGAGACTTACAAGTAAACTAAATATGGCAATAGTTTATCAAACAATGTTACCATGTTTAGAGGGGAATCACATGCACTTTAGCACTGTACAGCAGTGGTAAAGTGCTCAGAGTCCTAAGGGCCAGATTCTGAGAATCTGGCCCTTTGCGAGCGCAATTTTTGCATTTGGGATTCATCATCCCAAATGCAAAATTCGCTATTATAGAATTCCCAAATTTGCAAGGAATTGCATATAAGGAATCTCTATTTGAGATTCCTTAAATGCAATTCATGAAACATTTAAAAATTGAGAATTTGCAATTTTGGGCCGCTATTTACCGCGAAGTCAAACCTCGTGGTAAATAGCGGAAACTTAGAAAAATGCACTTAAGTGCATTTTTCTAAGTTGTATGTTACACACACACATGTCCTTGGGACATGTGTGTGCGTAACACCAGCATCCAATATCATTTCAGGGGTGCAACAGGGTGTCCTTTGGACACCCCATGCACCCTTGAAATCGCAAACTCAACATGCGAATCGCTAATAGCGATTCGCACATTGATATGTCTTCCCATTCATTCCTATGGGCCTTTAGGCGGCCCATAGGAATGAATGGGGAGTTATTCCTTATTTGCGATTAGCAATTAGCTAATCGCAAATAAGGAAGCTGTAGAAATCGCAATAAATATTGAGATTTCTACATGAATGCCGTTTTGCGAGTCTGTAATAGCGATTCCTTAATAATCGCTATTACAGACTCGCAAAACATTCCGGTGATGAATCTATGTGCTAGCGACCTGACGTCATCGTGTTTCTGCAGATGCAGGTAATAATAATTTGTTGATCGTCAATGACGAAAACCTGAGCTGAGACTGTGAATGTAATAATATTTCTGGGATGTTGTGCCTTGTGAACCTACGCTCAATAATCTTATGCATTCAAATGAGTTTAGTTAATTAGAATGATGATGAGATGGTGAGGCGATTTTAGTGTTTTACTTGATGCTAATTGCTTGAATTCAGCTAAGGAAACACGCTCTTCTGTAGTAATGTGAAGGGCCGAATTGCAGTAGATATTTCCAGAGAAAAATGTAATGTACATACACAGAAATGTGGAACTTTGGGCAAAATTGTAGCTTCTTGTTCTTGGTCGAGAGATTGGCCATAACCTCCAAGCTGAATCCCAGATAATTGAAGGAGTGAAAATGGAAAAGAGACTTAAAGACGATAAAAGTAGATGTCAGGTTAGCTGATCCACTGGTGTTTAAGAACTCATTCATTAAGCTCTGAAGAGAAATGAAATAGAGTAGAAGCATCACTCACAGGTGCTCGGGGCTCGTGCAACAACAAACACACATGACCCATGATTAGCGTAAAAGGCCATTTATTAGGACATGATTGCAAACTTATTGAACTTTAATCAACAATAGCATCAACTTTGCAAATATGAAAACCTCCACATACATACTGCGACCACTTACACCACACGCTATCTTTCAATCCCCCAGGACATCATACTTTGTTCCATACTGCCCTGATCCACTCTTTGGGCTCTTGCCATTTATGCAGGCTCTCTTTCCTTTTATTCCACACACTGAATTTTCACTTGTACTCCATTCTTCGCCAGAGGGTGTGGATAAAAACGCATGTGAGTTTCCCCTGAAAAAACACAGCCGAAACCCGTGCAACCTGTCCTAACCTTGGCTGATAGCACGCTGTAACTCAAAAACAGCCCTCACTTCCAACCCCTATCACCATGTGGGGTGTGTGGGTGGACAAAACTTGTTTAATCCCTTGCTCCCCTCCCAGTGATGCTTAGAGTCAGGACGAGTCCAGATACGCCTAACTCTCGTCCCCTTCCCGCCTTGGTTATCCTGGCTTATGTCCTGTTTGGCACGAATCACCTCTGGGGAAGACCATTCTGCGAAGTGCTTCCCGCAGGAGCTATAATCGTGCAACAACAAACACACATGACTCATGATTACCATTGTTGTGTATCAATTTACATACCGTATGTAGATTTCCTGATTCATGCCCTTATATAGGTATAATTCGCATTGCCCATATTTAGGCATAGAAATCCAGCCCTTATTTAGGCATTCTCCATGCTAACCAAATACAGGCATGGCCACCTACATCCGTTCATCTACGTCACAACGAGTTCTCGGAAAACCAGACTCTTAAGCATTTAGGACTTCCCCTAGCTTGGAGATTGATTTCTCCAAGAACTCATTTATTACGCAGGAACATCTATACCTCAGGGGCTCATTCATGACATTCTAATGCCCGACTTTTACATCAATACTGGCATTCCTAAACACCTTCAAGGTATAAATATAGCTTCACTTGCAATGGCAAACCACGGTACGGTCCACGGTTCGGCTGCATACTTGCACAAAGCGGTTCGCCACGGCAAGTTCGGAAGGAAGTCGAGTCCCCAACTGACGCACTGATCAGACGCTGCCATCTTCCTCGCAGAGAATCCAGCTCCAGTGTTTCTGACTCCCCTTACGGGTTGTTAGAGATCGAGACACGGAAAGAGATTCCAACCTCACTCATTCTAAGGTATGGAGAGGACTAGAACCTAGAGAGAACTTTGGAAAATCTTGGCAACTATAGCTAAACTAGACTATAGCTAAACAGCACCTATTTCTTCCCTCGAATTACACTTAGGTTAGGTACATTCGGGTAGGATTATTTTAGAAGCACCAGATGAGTATTTTAGCCTGTGTGATATGTTGTATGTATTTTTATGCATATATGTCATAGCTACAAACCATGCTATTGCAGTATTATCTAATCTTACTGCTAAGGCTGTACGTATTGTACT
The DNA here is from genome assembly GCF_964263255.1 of Lissotriton vulgaris. Taxonomy (NCBI): domain Eukaryota; kingdom Metazoa; phylum Chordata; class Amphibia; order Caudata; family Salamandridae; genus Lissotriton; species Lissotriton vulgaris. The sequence continues at coordinate 657,083,601 of NC_141689.1, forward strand.
TTGCATTCTGTCTTACGTTTGTAGCAGTTCATATCTCTTGCATGAGACATAAGACTGTTCAATAAACCCTTTTTATGGAAACACCCGTCTCCCTAGTTCTGTTTAAACTCTGTAGAAACTAAGCATGCACGATTGACTGAGTGAAACGGTTATCTATTGTTTCCACGATTCTGAGATTGTTCCGATTCTAAGGGAAAGAAAGTTGTCATGCTTATGCGGTTGTCAGAAACTAATCCCTTCTTGTTAATTCGAGAAGTTTCTAGTGACCTCTGAGTTAGCTGGCACACACAAGTAATTAAGTTTAATGTACTCGATAGAGACATACTGACCTCAGTCCTATGTCAAAACTATAATGTATATTATTCCAATGTGCAGAGCCTATCAAGGAAATAGGAACTACACTACACCATACAAGGCCATTTATTAGAACACGGTTGCAAACTTATTGAGATTTAATTAACAATAACTTGAACTTTGCAATCACAAAACCCTCGCCATACACCCCACGACTACTCCCACCTCATTCCAACTTTCAATCCCCCAAGCCATCATACCTTGTTCCATATTTCCCTGAGACACTCCTGGTGCTCTTGCCATTTATCCAGGCTCTCTTTTCTTTTTCTCCCAAATCCCCTCCCCGGAAAATCTTTCCTCACTTGACAACCTACAGCACACTGAGTTTTCACCTGTACTCCGTTCTTCTCCCCACCCCGAGGGTGTGGATAAACTCGCATGTAATTCTCCACCCTCCAAAAATACCGCCACCCAGACTAAACTCATGAGGGCATTTTTCTGGCCCCCCACATAAACTGGCATCTCTCAATGGTGATCTTGCGTGCACCATATACCCTCATGCTACAAATGGCTCACTTCATCCTGCAACTCCGTCATGTAGTATGCATTCCCCATTTGAAAAAGATGCACCCCGTCATCCAGAAACAAACAGGCCTTTTCTTCCTTAATATCCCCATGTGAGATCACGGTGATACCTATCCCCATGCAGAAAACTCTCATAGCTCAGTTGAGTTTATGACGAGCCTCATCAATTTCTGCATGCCGTACAGCCACCCCCCAAATCTGATGTGGCAAAAATTCAGTCCATACAATGCATGTCCCGGCAAAGTTCTGTTTTATGGCTTCAAGATCCCACTGCATATGTTGTAAGTGTGTCAAACCCAATAATTGCACCAGTTTGTTTTCCCCTAGGTGAATCAAAAGCATATCAGGGCAACCCCGTTGCGGAACTAACTTAGTCAACCAGTTTAGCAAGCTACCCCATTGCATTCCACTTTTTCTACACCACAGCACTTCATGCCAGCTGCTGTGCAGTTCCAAATTCCTTCCGTCTATTTATTGGTCTGCATATTTTGCCATCCAGTGCACAAAGGAATGTCCCAGGATCCAGGTCAATGTTTTGTTCCCTGAGCTGCTCAAGCAACCTGCATTTAAAAAGAAAGGAATTAGATCTGGTGCCCACACAGACCCCTACAGAAACCCCCCATCCAGCCCAACAACAGACAAAACCTTTATTTCCTTACAAAGCGATCGCACCAGCATGACCTCCTCCTGCGTACCCTACTTATCTGATTCCAGTCCCATCCCAGACCTGCTACTGCAGTCGCTGCCTCTATCTGATATGAGTGGGTTTCAAAAACCCTCCTTGCAATGTTCCCAGGCCACACCTTCAAAAGCTGCCATTCTTGCACCGGACACAATGCCGCACTCCCCCTTTACACAACCATACCCATCATCCCTACCCTGCTGGCCAGTCTTTAAACCGTGCAACCAAATGCCCATGCGCTCCAAGTCAGAACGTACTTCGTCATGCAATTTCCCCACCTCCCTCGGAGATCCCAACAACTCTGAAACTCAGATGGCCCCAAAAATGATCAAAGCCATACTGAGATGAAAAACAGCAACCTCCAATGCATCATACCAACAGGCAGGCAAAACCACCTACAAATCCTTCAACAATTCAAACATGATAGCATCCCGCGTTGCAAACCCCCCGCCCCTTTGTCTGTCCCAACCTTTCAATATCCAGCCCAGTATCTCATTCCCAGCAGGGTCGAAACCTCAATGCAGCTTGCCATAAAATAAGGCCCCAGCCAACTTGCCCCAATGCTTATGTGATGTGATGTGAGAAAGATTTATATAGCTCACAAATGCCCAAGGGCGTCTAGGTGCTCATAGTGGCAGAAGAAAGGCCTGGTTTCCTGGAGTGGGTCAATTAGATTGAGTAAGTTAGTTTAAGAAAAGCCATGTCTTTAACAGATTTCTGAAACCAAGTAATGTTGGACAACTCTTGATATTTATTGGAAGTAAGTTCTATAGTTTTGCTGTCCCAAAGACAAAGCTTCTTCCAGCCCAGTTGGCGTTCCTGTATTTTGGAGTCTGAAGAAGTTTGCTCTTCGCTGAGCGAAGATGTCTTATGGGGTGGTACCAGGTAAGATGTTGTTTCAGAAAGGCTGGACTCAAACCATGTAATGCCTTATATGCCAGGCAGAGAGCTTTAAAATCTATTCTCTTTTTCATGGGGAGCCAATGGAGTTTTTTTAGGCCTTCTGAGATGGGCTGAAATTTAGAGATGTTCAGTAATACAATGGCAGCTGCATTTTGAGCTCGCTGGAGCTTGGCCAGATGTTGTTTTTGGATGCCTAGGTATAGGGCATTTCCGTAGTCCAGTTTAGCCAATGCTAGAACTGTGACTAGCGTTTTTACTGCCTCTGGAGGAATGAAGGTGCGTATTTTTCGTATGGATTTTAATGTCAGGTATGTCATTGGATGATAGACCCTTGTTAATCCAAAAAAGAATGGATGCGGCCAACAATCCTGCGACCAAACTTACAAACACCAATAGCCCAGCACCCAAATGTCTGACGACAGCAGTGCTAGGAATCAAAAGCAAAGCCACTGCGAATGATATAAAGAATCCGTAATGTCATACTGCACACCAGCCACATGTTTAGCCTTGAAAATAATGTTCAGATAGACATGTCAGCATGGAACATGGAACTCCTCAACAATCCCAGTACCCTAAGGTCTCTGGCCCGCTATCTTCTGACCAGCTCTACAACCGTCATGTTGTCAACATGAAACAAGACTGTCCTATTAGCTAGTTCCGCACACATGCAATGCCTACTAGCAATGGAACTCAAAAATGGCAATGCTGCACCCTTGGTACAACCACTGCTCAGGCCAGCACTCAGAGCACCACCGTCCATCCCAGAACAGATCAAGACCATGAGTATCTGCCGTGACCGAAAATGTCTGAACCTGCCAAACCATATTCTCATCGAGGAAACACATGGTCACTCCATTGAAATAGTCTTAAAATGTCCTCCACACCCCCATGTCCGCCCTGACTGCCATCGAGATTCGCACCCTTTGGTGCAGTAAGGTTGCCCCGGACAAGTCCACGCCTACAGAACGTCAGTCTGTCCAGCCCTCACCAAAGAATGCAAAATTAAAAAATCCAAGCTACTTTTGCACCCTACACCGCTCGATCTTGTGCTCAACAAGCCTTGAATCTCCCTCACCTTTGCCTGTGGCAGTCTCACCACCAACAACACCGTCTCCTGCTCAACACCTTGAGTGGTCCTTCTGTCTTTTCAGGTGCCAAAGGTACCCCAAAACACCACATCATAGACTGGAAATGCTGCAGCACCGCAGGAACTCACCGGAGTCTTTCCATCCCACAAACACAAATTCGTCTAAATAGTGAGACACCTCCCAATGACGGCTAGATTTTGTGAAAGCATATTTTTGGAAGGTACTGAAGGCTTTGAACAGCTCACAGGAAATGGCACAACCCATTGGCAACACCTTGTCAACGTAGAGGGCCCCACATACTGCGTGCCTATTAACGAAAAATCCTCAGGATGAACTGGTAGCAGTCGAAAAGAAAAAGCTGATTTAATGTCACATTTTGCCAGCTCAGCCCTGGACCGCACTGTCACAGAAAACAAACAGTATTGCCCTCGACACGTGCAGCACCCTAGAATCCTTCTCCACAATCACAATGTAATCGTTCATGGAAGCTCCCTCATGCCATAATAAATGATGAATGAGCTGAAATTCCCCCGCCACCTTCTTAGGCACTTCCCCCAAAGGAGATGCAATCAGGTCAGAAATGGGCCAATCTGTGTACGGTCCTGCTATTCTCCCATCTGCCATCTCCTTGGCTAGTTACGATGTCACCACTTCCGGAAACTATTTCATCAACTACAAACTGTCGGCCCACCTGCCTACCCTAGGTCCTTGGTACCCAATCCTAATACCTTCAACAAAACCCATTCAAGCCACAAAGCCTCCTCCCTCTCCGCATACAAAGCAAGCCAAGGACGTGGAGAATCTTCTTTAATGGGTGTCCTTGCCTTTTGACCAAAGGTGCCCTTTTTGACCCTGCCCCAGGACAATTTCCACTGTTCAGCTGGGCTGACCAGCGTTAGATATTGGGTAATGGGATGTCTCCCCCCACATTTGTAGCATTTGAAATTTGCACAGGTGGCGGTAATACAAATGTTTGTTAAAATTGCAGCATGTCCCAACATTGGATCATGCTGGCTTTGGCGCATTACCCTTGGATAAGTAAATAAGTAATAGGCAAACGACTAGCCATATATATGTGGCATCCACTGCATCCATAGTTCAGAGTCCACCTTCCCTCAGGGCTTGTCCGGGTTCAGGCTCACCCTCACCTGGAACTCCTCCTTGTAGATAATCATGCGAACCCCCCAAAATGCATTTTGGCCTCCCAAATGATGTCCATATACTTGAACAGGGCTTTCACCCTGTCTCTATGCTGCTCACAATATATGCTTGTATATATCAGGAAAGCATTCCAGTTCTCCAAATTAATCAGCACCCTGGGCCGTCTGTTCAGTTCCCACTATTCCTCCTTAGACCCCTCCTTAGCCCGAATATCCACATGCAGAAGTTTAAAAACAGCTGCATACTCATGCTTCTAAATTCTGTTTTTTATCTTGTCGGATTAGTGGGACACCAAAGGCATCGCCAGGCGCATATATGGTAGTCTCTTCTTATGCTTGTCGTCCTCAGAGTCCTCATCCCCCTTGCCCCCCTCGGAGTCTTCTGATCTGTCTGTCTGACACCTCTTTCCCTCGACAGCCTTCTTATCACCGGCACGCTAGCGTGACTCCTTTCCCTTTGAGGCACCCTTAGCTTTGTTAGTCCCAACCGTGACTACTCTGTTGCCCACCGCCACAGACTTGCTTGTGGTTGCACAATTTTTCAGCTCCCCGAAACCCCAAACAAACCACCATTCACCCATACCTGATGGCAATGGCTGCGCTCCTTTTTTATCCTTGCAAAGTTTGCCATCCGTGTTCTGCACCCTGGTCCTGGTGCCTCTCTGGTCCGCACTTGATTGCTGTTAGACATCAAGTGAAGGACATGTTGCGTGCCCCTTTTCGGGGTTAAGAGCCTCATGCATCTACACATCCTCCTCCTCATGTAATTCACCTTTCTCCCAATCTTAACTATCATAATCCAACTCCAAAACATCCTCACATGCACCCTCCTCACACTCATCCTGCTGTGCCCTCTCTGCCCTGCTCCATACACTTGCATCAGTGATCCACTGTGGTGTGGTGAACTGTGCGATCCCTCAATGTAGGGGTGGCTGCTATGGACCCCCCACCTCTTCTGGCCAATGTCTTGGCCATCAGGTGCCCCGCTGGTATCACTGTCTTTCTGTCATCCTCTCTAGATGACCCTGTCTGTCCCTCCCCTCCTGGCTGCCCCAACCAGGAGAGTCTTGAGCACCACCGGCCCGAGCCACCAGAGCTGGTTCTCTGTCCATGTCCTGAGCCCCCGGCTGGCATCCATAACCAGTAGTCCACACTTGCCCCACCAGCACCAAAAACCCAGCTGTCCCTGCCTCTATCCTGTTCCTACCTGCCTTTGCCCACCCACCAGATGGTCCTCAGCCTCCCAGGCCCTGCACATTCGTTCCCAACATTCCTCAGTCTCCCTGGTGAGGTGTTGCTGCTCCTGTATCTGCGACTCAGTGTCTACTCCTGCCCATCTGCTGGCCTGGGTCAGGTACCCTGTCTGCCCACTGCTACTGGGGTCTGCCAGCTCCTGAACTGTGCCCCCCCCCCCCCCCCCCCCCCACTGTCCACAAGGCTCACGAGGCTGTGCCCTCTGAACACTTCAGTTTCAGCGGTAGAGCCCCTGGGCTTGGGCTCTGCCTTATTTTCCCACCCCACTGTCTAAAACATCACTGCCTCCATGCCCGGAGCATTGTTCTTTGGCAGGCCTGTGTTGGTCAGTATGAGTGCATCAGCAGTTGGCCCCGCCCCATCCGAGTCGACCTGCAGGCCGGAGGAGGCAAAGAGGCCTGCAAACTTTCATGAGGCTGCAACACCTCTGCCCGCATCTAGTGCATTTTCGAAGCGCTTGCCGCTCCGACCATGCCCAGTGGCACAGTCCTTCCCCTTCTGCACCCCCTGTCTGCCTGGCAAGCCGCAATGGCAGCAGCCACACTGCACTATGTGGACCGCGTCGGGTGAGATAACCCCACCCAAGCTTCCCCCAGGACCCCAGGCCTCACCAAATCCAACAGGCTGATGGCACCCAGCATGTGCAGCGTGGCCCTCACCTCCACAGCGGTCAGCAAGGCCATGCCCCGCTTGAGTCCCTTGTAGCGACCGCCGGCCCCGGAGGAACAGAGAGCTGATACCACTTAACACCGACTACAGTAAGGAAGCTTAGCCCTTACAACCTTGTTACCTTTTAAAAAAATCTCACAAAACATTTTTAAACCCTTGCTCACCTCCTGGTGATGCTCAGAGTCAGGAAGAGGCTAGACACACCTCTCCTGACTCTTATACCCTCTACCTAACTCCCGCCCTTCCCCCCTTTGGTACCTATCCTGACCCATGTCCTGTTTGGCACAAATTACCCCGGGGGAAGATTAGTCTGAGACTTGCTTCCCCATGGGGCCATCAATGTCACATGTGTTAGAATTAAACACTAATTTATCATATTATAAGTTGAAAACAGTCCGTTATTTAAAACTAATATGATTGTTTACAAGGGAGTGACAAGTCAATCTGTATGTCTCCAATAGATATTCTCACATTCATTTAACTTTGGCCTGTTATAAAATGTCTATTAGTGCATGTTTGTACTGTTCCATGCAAACATTTAAAAAGGAGATTTGAATGATTTCCAGCTTATTTCTTCCTTATTTCAAACTAGACAAACAGCAATTTTGGTACGTTCATACATTTAATGTTTTGGTGCACTTTACATTGGTAATTGTAATCTTTCCAAGTCCTTTCCAGTTGATAATTCCTCAACATATACACGATACAATAACAATACAAATATCCATATTGGATCTATAACCAGCCAATGCAGACCACAATATTTTTTTTATATTGAAGTTGGCATCAACCTCTTGCTCCTGTGGTAACTGAAATTTCTTGAGGGATCTTATACTTTTCTTCAACACCATGAGAACTTCTAATGCCGAACTCAACTTGATGAAGAAAGCATGGGATATAGGTAAGGCCCTGGCTGTCTATTTATTCCACCAGCCATTGAAGGCCTGCTTTTGACAGCAGGTGGCCGATGCTGGCGCCTCTTACACTTTCACCAACTTCCCTATGCAATTACATCAGGCACAGGAGGGTGCTTTGGATGAGAGAGAGGAAAAAGAAAGAGGAGGTAGAAAAGGCAAGAGAAGGAAGAAGGAGGAAAGGAGAAAGGGCGGAAAGGGAAGAGGGAAGAAGCAGGGAGTGGGTTGGTTTGAAACTTTTGTCCATTGCTGCTTTTGGTTCCCAGTCTGGCCCTGGTATACTTGCAAGCAGTACCTAAAATAGGTACAGAAATTTAGGCAGTGTGAGAAATTGGGTTACTGGTTGACTGGGGTGTAAGTCCTTGTAAAGCAGTAACTGCAATCCTTGTCAGAGTAAGGCACAAGCAAACCCCAAATTAACCTGTGCTTAACCCCGTGGTATCTTGGCAAGGAGCAGCCAGGCTTAACTCGCAGGCAGGTCACTCCCCAAGCCACCACACGGCCGCCAGCTGCATCGTATCTGCTCCCTACCCCCCGCCTGTTTTCCCACCATTTCCCGCTCCTTCCCGCCGCTGCGTCCCTGCGGCCCGCTCCCCTGCTCCCCATTGGCCACCCCACTCCCACCTCCCAGCTGCTCCTCCCTCCCTCTCCCCCTCTTAAGGAGGCCGTGCAGTGGCGTAGAAGCGACCTCTTACCCTGCTCACAGGTAGGTCGCGCCCAACGCCACCACACGGCCGCCAGCTGCCTCGTACCTGCTCCCTGCCTCCCGCCTGTTTTCCTGCCATTTCCCGCACGCCAAACACAAGCCCGTCTGTGCCCGTCCACGCCTGGATCACGCCCAGTGCCAGAACCCCTGGACCCCACGAACGCCACAACACCAGACTCCACTACGACGCCAGCACCCTCTACGCACTCAACACCGGCTGAAACCACACCTGCTTCCAAGTCGCCCCAAAACAGACTCACAGACCTTTCTCCTGCCACACCTGCAGCTTCACCTGCGACAGAGCCACCAAACCTCCAAGGACTGGACCCAACCATCTCTGCTGCATACTCCTCAACACCCGCTCTGCTCTACACCTCCTCCCCAGACGTGGCCTTCCTGACCGATACCTGGTGGAACAACTCCTCGGCGCCCGACATCACCATAGCCATCCCGGACGGCTACAAGATCACCCGCAGGGATCGCGCCAATGGAATCGGAGGAGGAATAGCCATCGTCCAGAAGTCCACCCTCAAGGTCACCACCCACACAGACGACACCCTCAACACAGCCAAACACCTGCACTTCCGGATCCACACCGACCCCAACACCACCCTCAGAGCAACACTCATTTACAGCCCCCCCGGACCCCGAGCTCAATTCAGCGACTCCATCGCCGACATCGCCAGCATCCACGCACTCGCCTCCATGGACTGCATCCTCCTCGGGGACCTGAATTTCCACCTTGAGAACAACGACGCCAACTCTGCCGCCCTGATCGCCAACCTTGCTATCCTCTGCCTCAGACAACATGTCACTGCACCCACCCACGCCACTGGAAACATGCAGGACCCCGTCTTCTCCACAGGCACCCACGTCACCTTCGACCATACCACCAAACTCCAATGGACCGACCACCGCTGCATCCATTTCACCTTCAATAAACCAACCACGCAACACCGCACCCAACAGCTTCCTCGCCGCTGCTGGAGCAAAGTCACCGAAGACCAGATGATCACCACCCTCGCCCAAAACCCATCCACCGACCCCACCAACCCAGACACCGCAGACTGCAACCTCAGACAGTGGATTGACGACTGCGCCAACACCCTCGCCCCACTCAAGAAACCCTCCAACAAGCATGCCAGCAAGAGAGCCACCTGGTTTACCGACGAGCTGCAGACCTCCAAACGCGCGTGCCGGAAACTGGAGAATATATATCTCCATGAATGCACTCCGGACAACTATGCAGCCCACAAGGATGCCACCCACAGACATCACCACCCCATCAGATTAGCCAAGAGATCCTCCTTCAAGGATCGCCTGGATAACAAAGCACACTACAGCAAAGAGCTCTTCAGCATCGTAAAGGAACTCTCCAACCCCAGCGCCAACACCAACGACATACCGCCCTCACAAGAACTGTGAAACTCCCTGGCCATCTTCTTCCACCGCAAGATCGCTGACATCCATGACAGCTTCAGCACCATGACAGCCCCGACTACGCCGGCCCACCTCTCCTGTGAACACCACCAGCGCCAATCGCCTGACCTCCTGCTCCAACATCAACGACGACGACGAGGCACGCAAGGTCATGAACTCCATCCACTCAGGATCTCCGTCAGACCCGTGCTCACACCACGTATTAAGCAGATGCTGCCATCGCACCCCAACTACGGAAGGTCATAAACATCTCCTTCGAAACAGGAAACACGCCGAAATCAACGCTCTCCACAAGAAGCCCAAAGCGGACCCCAAGGACCTCAAGAACTTCCGGCCCATCTCCCTGCTCCCGTTCCCGGCGAAGGTCATCGAGAAAATCATCGACATGCAACTGGTCCGACACCTGGAAGACAACATCTTGGACCTGTCCCAGTCCGGGTTCAGACGAAACCACAGCACCGAGACAGCCCTCATCGCCGCCACAAACGACATCAGGCACCAACTAGACAACGGCGAAACATCAGCCCTCATCCTCCTGGACCTGTCAGCCGCCTTCAACACGGTCTGCCATCGCACTCTAAAGACACGCCTCCTAGAAGCCGGAATCCAAGAGACGACCCTTGACTGAACCACGTCCTTCCTCTCCGTCAGAACCCAGAGCGCCCGCCTCCCGCCCTTCCGATCTGAGGCCACCAACATCATCTGCAGCATCTTCCAGGGCTCATCCCTCAGCCCGACGCTGTTCAACGTCTTCATGGCTCCCCTCGCACAAGTGGCCCGCCAACACGACCTCAACATCATCTCCTACGCTGACGACACCCAGCTCATCCTCTCCCTCACCAAGGACCCGCACACCTCCAAAACCAACCTCCATGAGGGAATGAAGGCCGTCGCCGACTAGATGAGGAACAGCCGTCTGAAGCTGAACTCGGACAAGATGGAGGTACTCATCCTCTGACCCATCCCCTCAGCTTGGGATGACTCCTGGTAGCCGACCACACTGGGAACAGCACCAACACCCACCGACCATGCACGCAACCTAGGATTCATCCTCGACTCCTCCCTCCCCATGTCTAAGCAGGTCAACGCTGTCTCCTCCTCCTGCTACAACACCCTTCACATGCTCCGCAGGATCTACAAGGGGTCCAGACCGAAACAAGAAAAACGGTGACACAGGCCCTCGTCAGCAGCAGACTGGACTACAGCAAAGCACTCTATGCAGGAATCCCAGCCAAACACCTATGACGAATACAACGCATCCAAAACTCCTCCGCTCGACTGATCGTCAGGGTCCCCCGCGGCAGCCACATCACCCCCCACCTGAGAGACCTACACTGGCTCCCCGTCGACAAGAGGATCACCTTCAAGCTCCTCACGCACGCACACAAAGCACTCCACAAAGCCGGACCAGCCTACCTGAACAGCAGACTCAGCTTCTATACCCCCACCCGCCAGCTCCGCACGGCCAGCCTCGCCCTCGCCGCTTTCCCCCGCATCCAACGAACAACCTCGGGTGGCAGATCCTTCTCCTACCTCGCTGCCAAGACCTGGAACAGCCTCTCTACCCACCTACGGCAGACCCAAGTCCTACTCGCCTTCAGAAAACTCCTCAAGACCTGGCTCTTCGAGCAGTAGCGGCACCCCCTCCCCTCAGCGCCTTGAGACCCTCATGGGTAAGTAGCGCGCTTTACAAGTACTCTGATTGATTGATTGATTGATTGATTAAATGTGTAAAGTATTTTTGCAATGCTTAAAACAGTAATAAAGTTAACAACACCACACAAAAAGATCCCACGCTAGAAAAGAAGAGCAGAATGTAATAAATAAAACAAGACCAAAATGACAAAACTCCAATCAGTAGAACCAAAGATATGAATTTTTGAAGAGTTTAATAAAAACAGCACCAAAAATCACAAAGTGTCAACTTGGGATAGATTGTCATGCTGGACTGGGTCACAGTCACACTTTCAGGCTGACAGTGATGGAGCGATCAGATACAGTCAGGGTTAGGCTCCTGTAGTCTACCTTCTCAAGTCCTTTCTAATAGTACAGTTCACATTAGAGAGGAATGCAAGGAGCAGGGAGAGCTTTGAAGGAGGCTTTCAATGTAGAGGGCAGGTGCTGCTGGAGTTTCATGCTGGTGGCCCCCACGAGTAGTCTATACTGGGGTGCGAAGAGTCAGACTGTCAGAGCTTCAAGCTGGATTACGGTACGAACAGCAAGGTCTCACTGCAAATGGGCCCATTCTCAGTTGTGAAGAGCCCAAAATGATTGAATTGAGCTCACTGAGCCATACCGAGGGTCCAGGACCCGAGGGGCACCACTTTGGGGGGCAGGAATCCACTGCAGCTGTGTCAAAGAGCTGGTGCAGTATGTTGACGACCTTTTATGTCTCTGAGGCTCGGATCAGCAGGCCAGAAAACTAGCCCTTGGAGTCACTCTGGTGTCCTGTGTTCAAAGATGAAGTTGTATGTTCTACCTTTATTGTCCAATATCTTGGCTGGATCTCCATATGAGGCATCACCTCACACCAGTCTTCTGTCCAGCAGGTATCAGAAATGGATTCTGGATGCAATTAATCAAGTAGCACCAGCCAAATCCATCACTTATAACCGGACCACGCCATCTGCCCAATGGTTCACAGAGGATCTTCGACTACAACGGCAGTATTGTAGGAATTTAGAAAGGCGCCAGCGCAAGCACCACAGTCTTTTGGACAAGCAAACCTACAAAGATGCGCTAGCGCTATACAAGAGATCTATTATTAAACATAAAAGCGCTTTTTTTCAGGCCCAGTTTGAATCTGCCCAGAACTCTGCTAGAAAGCTATTTCAAGTAGTCGATTCTCTCTCTAATCCTCCGACAGGACCTCCCATTGAGCCATCTCAAGATCTTTGTAACGCGGTAGCAACTTCCTTTTCCACCAAGGTCATTAATATATATTCATCTTTCTCCATCCCTAAATGCTCGGATTGCCCTGACCCACTTCCTCTGTCCCCTTCACTTACACCTATTTTTTCCAACTTTCAATTGGTCTCGACAGACCAGATCAGCAAGCTTATCACTTCTATCAAGTCTGGGTCTCCTTTAGACCCTTGCCCCCCTTCCATACTTAGCACTCTCACTGAGGTTATTACTTCCCCGGTCACGGACTTATGTAATTCCATCATCCAGACAGGCATTTATCCTGAAATTTGGAAAAAGGCAGTCATCAAGGCCCTGTTGAAAAAAACGTCCCTGGACCCCGCTGACTCAGCTAGTTACAGACCCATTGCCTGCCTCCCATTCCCGGCCAAAATACTTGAAGCAGTCATGAACAAACAGCTTTCTGGGTTCATCGACTGTCACCAACTTTTAGATGATACCCAGTTCGGATTTAGGAAGGGCCACAGCACAGAAACCGCTTTGATAAAGGCCTCTGACGAGATTAAGACTATAATGGACCAGGGTGGGGCGGCGGTCCTTATACTCCTAGATCTGTCCGCTGCCTTTGACACTGTCGATCACTCCATCTTGATCGACCGTGTCACATCCTTGGGGGTGACCCATCTTGCCAGGGACCTAATTGCTTCGTTTCTGGTCAACCGCACGCAGGCGGTGAAACTGGGCACTTTCTACTCGCCTACTTTCACCCTTCCGTGCGGGGTGCCCCAGGGCTCCTCGCTAAGCCCCACATTATTTAATATATATGTGGCGGATCTGGCGAGGGTCATAAAAGCACACGGGATGCGCTTAACCACCTATGCGGATGACACCCAATTGGTGTTGGCGGTACATAAGGATGGACCAGCCGTTGCTGCAACATTCCAGGATGGAATGTCGGCCATTAGCTCATGGATGTCAAGTAACTGCTTGAAATTAAATTCGGACAAGACCGAGGTGATGACCTTTGGCAACCTTTCACCGGAATGGCCCACTGAAATGGGTTCACCTCCCACTCCGGTTGCCAGGGTCAGAAACCTCGGTGTCATGTTCGATGACAAGCTGTCATTCAAGCACCATGTTAATGCAGTGGTCGCATCCTCCTTCTATATGCTGAGGAAGATTAAGAAGCTGCTGCCATATCTCCCTCCAGCCGCAGGAAAAACATTGATCACCACCCTCGTTTTATCCAAGATGGATTATGGCAATGCTCTCTTCCTCAACACACAAGAAAAGGTTTTAACCTAACTACAATCAGTCCAAAAGGCTGCAGCCAGAATCCTGCTCGGCATCCCTAGTCACCGCCCCACCTCCTCGGCCATACGTCACCTGCATTGGCTAAGGGTCAAGAGTCGGATAAAGTTCAAAGCACTCTGTATCGCCTACAAGGCCATCCATGACTCAGGACCCAGGTTCCTTAAGGATGCTTTTTGGATCTAGGCTCCTAAAAGATCACTTCGCTCATCCTGCACCCATCTTCTCTCTATCCCACGTACCAGAACCACTACCTGGGGAGACAGACGTTTCTTAGTAGCAACCCCCAGGCTATGGAATTCCCTCCCTTTGTCCATCAAAACCAGTCCCACTCTCATCATCTTCCGTAAACTTCTGAAAACCTGGTTATTTAATCAATGATCATCTGGCTGCTCTCTGTCCCAGGAAGTCCTTTATGCGCCGAGACACTCCAGGGTAGTTGTGCGCAATAAAAATCCCAAAAACATAAACATAAGCATAAACATATGTCCAGTTCTCTGTCCACCCAGGCAAGAGGCAGCAGGTCAGCACAGCAGGGCAGCGGTTCCTTCAGAGCAGAAGTCCTTCTTCCTGGCAGAGTATTCACAGGTCCAGAAATGTACTGAACAGTTGGTGTCTGAGTTCGAGTATTTAAATCCAATTGTGCCTTTAAAGAGGGGAGAAGCTTTTAGAGGTTTCCACCCCATGCGGTGTCAGGCATCCCTTTCCTCCCTATCCTGGCCCCAGCTTGTCTAAAGTCACAATAGCCCTTTGTGAAAGTACTCATGCAGAGACTTTGTGGTGTGCAAATTTAGTGGGTGACAACTTCTCCCCTTTGATAACTCAGATTTGCCCATCCTGCCAACATCTTTCTTCGCTTTGTCTCACTGTCTAGGAGAAATACACAAAGAACAAACTGCCAGCAACACTTATTCATGTGACACAGGATCAAGCTGCAGGTACCAAATGGCTAAGGCAGGAAACTAAAAATGGCCTTTGCAAAATATGAGTTCAAATCTGACTTCACCATAAGTTAGGATGTTTCATTACAATTTCAAAGACACCAAACATGAACTGGTTACCTTTTCCCGTTTGGCAATTATACTTATTAAATGTAATAAAGCAACTCCAATGCTATCCTATAGGAAAGATAGGTCTTGAAGTAGAGAAAAAAGTATTTAGGAGTTTTCACTACCAGGACATGCAAACTTAAAGGTACATGTCCTATGTTTTAAATATGTTACCCCCGCCCTGCAGGATGTTTAAGGCCTAACATAGGGGTGAGCTATATGTATTATAAATGAAGGTTTGGGCCTGCCAAAAGGTTTATTTTGCAATGTCGAAATGGCAGTTTAAAACTGCACACACAGTCTAGGATATGTTCAGTGTTGTACTTAAGTGGCTAGGGCAAGGGGACAGGAGTATAAGCTGTAGACCAGATTGAGATCTGGCTGTACATATGTATTTAGCAACAATATCTCAATAGGATTCAGTAAAACTGCAGGTATATATGTATGTACAAGACTTTACAAAAAGCGCAGGTTGTAATGTCTTGTACTTAAGTGGTTGGCACAGCCAGTGCTGCAGGTCCACTAGTAGCATTTAGTTTACAGGCCTGGGCGCAGGTAGTGGCACCTTACTAGGGACTTACAAGCGCATTAAATATATTGATTGTCTGTAACTAATCCAATTCTACCATGTTTTAAGGAGAAAGCACAAGCACGTTAGCACTGGTTAGCAGTGGTAAAGTGTGCAGAGTCCTAAAAGCTTACAAAAACGGGCTCAGAAAAGAAGAGGGTGAAGGCAAAAAGCTTGTATTGACCCTGTAGAAAAGGCTAAGTCCAACATGACCCCCCTCCAGCCAAAAGCCAGGGAAACTAATCAATACCTCTATGGGCTTCCCTGTTTAGTTTGTAGAACATGGATAAAAGTCCTGTTATGCAGGGGTACTTATCAGTTCTACACCTCTCTGAACTCAGTTGGATCCCTCTTTCTCTACTATCTGAGCCACTGAACTGTCCCATGGGGAACCCTTCTCCTAAATTGTGGTCCCCATCTGTGAAATACCTAATCTTAATTTGCTCACAGGTGCATCCCAGTAGTCAGACAGTACCTCCATAGCCAACAAAGTGATGTGGCCCATTCCACCCCTTGGATCAGACTTCTGTCCCCAATCCAAGGAGAATTCTGCCCTCTCAGATCAGTACAATGTATTCCCCAGAATGCAGTATTTCAGCATCTAGTTTACCTCCCCACCCCATTCCAGGACTGCTTGGGCCATATGGGGTAAAAGTACTGGCCATGACCCTGAGTCACCCTGCACACCCCTGCTCTGGGGAAACTAGCCTTTCCACTACTATGCTCTCACTAGCCCCATTGTCCCTCAGAGCAGTGACTGGGACCCCAGTAGTAGTAGTAGTAGTAGAAGGCTTTATTTGATAAAACATATCTTAAAAGCATCACATCCTATAAAATACCTTTAAAACATTAAAAAAGAATTTTGACAATTCATTTACACCAAATTTAAAATTGACAAAAAGAATATAAAACCACAGTTAGAGATTACGATCACAATTTAACCATGTTATTTTAAAACTCCAAATTAAACATTTTGTTTAAGCCTTTTTGTCCTAATGGACCATGCCCATGATAAAAACTTCGAAAGACAACAAACATACAGTGACCGTGTGTCAGACATCAAAATACGAAGTGCCTCACTATGATGCCTAGTGCCCAACAACCGACATATTGGCTTGAGCCAGTTTCTCCTCGGCGACGCATGTGCCGGGCAAGCAAAGAGGATATGGGCAACAGATTCTGTTCTGGTTATGCAGATTGGGCAGAATGGTGTTGTTTGGGACAGGGCTTTCCAGCGAGCTGTTAAGGCGCGCACCGGAAGAGCCCCGACCCTAAATCTAAAATACAAGGTCCTATCGACAGATTTCCAGACGATATCCAGGTAGGGTTCCCGAAATGCCACATCCTTAAACCTTAAGAAATCTTCAGTTAATCTGCCAAAGGTTGGGTCAGTGCTGGTTCTATATGTGACCCACCTCCAATAAAGAGTCTATAGAGTTGCCTTCGGGGGCGAGGACCTACTTTCCCAGGCTTCTTTGAGGCCCACTTCACAAAGTAAAATTTTTACATCTTTTAGCCATTTTATTTTATGCCAACCCGCCATCGACATTACTTCTGATAACCCCTTTGCATACTTTGCCAGTTCCGGCACAAACCACAGCCTGGCCCATAAAAGCAACGGCCAGACTTTTGTCAGATCTTTGATAGAGTGACATCCTTAATCGAGTAGCAAGGGTATTATTGAGGTTGAAGAACCGCAGCATTAAGGACCGGCGGCGCAGGGTACGCCTAAAATCCCCGGGGTTCACCTGCCTTGTCTAAACAGAGACACGGACTCTTCGTCTGGCGTAGAAGATGGTATTTATTAGCTGCAGCTAGTACAGTGGTCTTAGAAGTCGTCACTACAACGAGGTTCAAAAGAGACTGCCACTTAACTCCGTGGCGCACAGGCTTATATACAATACAATACAATGCAAAATGCAATCACACACAAGCATGAGCTATAGGCAAACGTTATGGACAATGTTTTAAGACTAAAGCAACTCAAGTTCCCGGTTCTTGTTTGTCATTCGACCCCTTAAGTAAGTCACAAATGAATCCACACAATTCGATTTACAAGCAGAGAAAACACAGCTGCGTGTTGGAGAAGGACAGTTCGTGAAACAGGAGAATGCATGAGACATGTAGCGAAGGACAGCAGATAAGATAACTTAAAGGAAACAATGGTGTGAAACGACATGTAGTCCGGACGGGGATTAATCAGCTCAGACAGGAATTAGTGTACTCAGCCAGACCCTGACACTCGTTAGTAAACATAGGCGAGGAAACCACCTGACACGCAAAGCAGAAACGACAAAAACATCGCGTTCGCCAAGCTGCCTGAGTGAGGGCAACATAAAATGGCGCGATCACAAAATGGAGGCTGAGCACGAACGAATTCCTAATTTACAGAACCTCAGACCCTCCTTTGCCATTACTCATGCAAAAAACAAACCAACTCATTCTAATCTGAGTCAGAATCAACACTGATGTTCATGAGATCTTCAAGTTGTTGCTGCACCATCATTCTAATATTCTCTGTCTTCTCAGCAGCAGATCATGGAACACTTAAAGTAGCCAACAAGCCACAGACTGCAGGACCACACTGAACGCATAGGCAACAAGAGAATATGACGGCCAAAATTGCTCCAAGGAACGTTAAGATCTTCCATCCCCAAGTTGACAATATTCCCCAAAACCATCCCATAAAAGACCAATCTCCTTAATCCTGATGAATCGATTCGGAGACAGTATGCAATTTGGAAATGGCTTGGTATACTGCTGGAGCGTCATCTGGAATATAAATGCAGCAACTAGATCCAATCAATCTACAGACACCTCCTCTGTCTGCTAAGATCACGTCTAACGCAATCCGATTTTGCAGCGTCATAAGACGGTCAGCCTGAAGCTCTGCTGTAATGTTACCTATAGCACCTGCAGTACCATTAATAGTGGTCTTTGGCATCAAATACACCTCTGCTATGTCTAACTCTGTGGTGGTCTGATGAAGTCGTATATGTAGGGGGAAGGAGGAAAGCTATGTAGCAGGTTCCAGAAAAGTTGGAAGGTAGCCAAGTATAAGCTTGATCGTTACAAACAAAATATGTTCCTTGTGACGGAACTAACGGAGGGAAATCAAGAGACGAGAAAATATATGTGTATGTACATTTCCGATTATCGTCAGCTTTCTTGCTGTTGATTTGGAGACAAAAATTACCTTTATAGGGCACAGTCCACACTGGGGAAGCCTCGCCTTTTTTAGTTTTGTCACCAAAAATGGAAACATAGTGGATAACATTCCATCCATCATAAGCTTTCTTCTAATCTAATGGAATCTTACTCTTCTCTATAATCTTGGCCATCACCACTATACCTTTGATCAAAGAACTGTGGCTAAAATCTAGTCCATTCCCAGAAGTTCTCACAGGGCTTCTAAGTCTGTTGTGGTATGAGGCTGAAAACATTGTCAAATAGGCCCAAGCTGAACCTTCGTATGAGAAAGGAAGAACCAAATATGGCATTCCCTTTTGTGTATTGTGTGGTATGAGTCCGCACACCCAACAGTCAGTCACATTAATGGCCAACTGATGTTGGTGCAACAACTGAATAAAAGTATTATTCATATACTCGGCTCTCCTTATCTGTTCATAAGGGGGTAGAGTATGCATTTTGTGTGGAAAGACAGAAAGACGAGAAGGCAAAGAAGTCGTAGAATTAGCAACAATTCCTGATTGCAAAACGTGTATAACCCAACCTGTGCAAGCTAATAAAATACACAAAAACATAAGAACACACAAAGTTACACCAAATCGACTACCCAATAATTTAAAATATTTTGACCTTATTTCCTGCTTCCTATTTTCCCTACCTACAATTGTTGTACCATCCATCTTTATCTAAAAAACAATGTCGCTCACAGTACTCTTCCTTAATCACTCAGCTAGTCACTTTAGTATATCCTGAGGCACTAGCCACTTACTAAAAGAACAAAATCAGGTTACAGTCTGAGTCTCCTACCGTGACCCTGCGATGGAGACAGATGGCACATCTAATACTAATGTCACACTAAAAAAAGCAAAAAGAACCAAAAAGAAATGTCTTTTATGTAATAAGAGAAGTGTTCAAGAAAAATGTTCAGTTCTAATTATTAGCTCTTGGTCTTAAGTCGTAGCGTGTTTTGCTCGGCACGGTTTGATCCTTAAACAATGTTTCTGGATTCGTAGTGTCTATTCGACGATGTACAGGCACAGCAACTTGAAGAATATCGTCATCTGCTTTTTCGGACTGAGTCCCATAAATCTGAGCGTCACTGAATGGAAGAAAACAAGGAACCGCTGCAGTGTCCGATTCCCTTACACCGCTGTGAATCCACTGATCGAAGGGTAATGGAAGTGGCACCTTTTTACACTGCACTCCATGTATCCAGTTGCGCTTGCCGACCACTTTCACTGCCGTGCGGGTAACAATAAAACTTGCGTAGGCGCAGACCAGCGAGGCTCCAGATTCTTAGTCCGCTGAAAATTTTTGACGCAGACCCAGTCACCGGGCAAGATGGTGTGACCTGGTTCTGTGGAGGCCTCCGGCAGAACACTTTGTACCTGTTGACGAATAACACTTAATTTAGTAGTCAGATCATATAAATAGCCAATTAGCAGAGGATATGGTATGTCTGAGTATCTTTTGGGACGGGGGAAGCCCCAAACATTAGCTGGGCGTCCAAATACTACTTCATATGGGCTAAGTCCCATACGAGAGTGCACAGTAGTTCTGGTTGACAAAAGAGCTAGGGGCAGCGCATCAGGCCAAGCAAGACCTGTACTGGCTTGAATCTTCGCCAGCTTAAGCTTGAGCGTACCATTTTAACACTCAACCAAACCCGCTGACTGTGGATGGTTTGCCGCATGGAATTTTTGTCTAATTACAAGACCAGAACACACTTTCTGCATAATCTGGCCCACAAATTCACTTCCATTGTCACTCCAGACAATGTGCGGCAAACCAAATCTAGGAAAGAATTCCTTAATCAATACTTTAGCAGTTGACAAAACAGTGTTATCGTTCAAGGGGTAGGCCTCTATCCAACGGGAAAAGGCACATACCACCACCAGAACATACTTGAGGTTTTTGCAGTGATCCATATGAATGTAATCGATCTGCAACATCTCAAAGGGATATGACGGGGGAGCAAAATGACCTGCCGGGGTTGGGGTACCCTTTCCTGGGTTGTGCATTAAACAAACAATGCAATGTCTAACCACATTTTCTGCACAGTTCGGGATTCCTTCATTCTGCCATACCGGAGCCAAAAGCTTACATATGCCTTTTGCACTAATGTGAGCTGGGCCATGAGCCATAGTCACGACCGGCAACACATAAGCGTCCGTTAATAACCATTGCTGATGTTCCGACAACTCTGTCCAACAACCCGTTGAATCTAACATTCCAGTCCTTTCTTTCCACGTCCTCAATTCTTTCTCAGTAGCCTCTCCCTGAATCTTTTTCACACTTTCAATCGTGTCTTCACACATTCCAATTTCCTTCACCCAATTTGCAGGACCTGCCACATACATTCGACTAGTGGTATTTCTAGCTGTAGTTTTCGCTACCTCATCTGCAAACGCATTTCCACGACCCACATCATCTGTAACTTTCTTATGTGCGCTGCACTTTATAATTGCTATCTGTGCAGGCAAGGTAAGTGACTCAAGAAGATCAGTCACTAACTGACCATGCTGAATCCTTGTCCCGTGGGAGGTAAAGAATCCTCTCTCCCTCCACAGCTTTCCGAAACTATGCGCAACACCGAAGGCGTACTGACTATCCGTGTACACATTCACTCTCTTTCCCTTCGACAGCACACACGCTCTAGTCAAAGCTATCAAATCAGCTGCTTGGGCTGAATTATGTCCAATACGTGCCGTCTCAACAATAGTGCATAAGGTGGTGACAGCATAGGCAGAAGTGGTTTCTCCATTCGGAAGCTTAAAACAAGAACCGTCCACCCAAAGGATCCCGTCCGGGTCCTTGAGCGGAGTGTCCTTTAAATCAATACTCCCCTTCGTTTCTTCTTCTGTTCAAAGAAAACAATCATGCTTTTCCTGATCGTCTTTCTCATCCGGAAGTGGCAACAGTGTAGCTGGATTCAACGTGTTACATCTTTTGATATGTATATGGCTCGCTGGAAGTGTCAGCTCGTAACCAGACAAACGAGCATTCGAGAGATGCTGTGTCTTGGTTCTATTTAACAAAGTATCCACTGCATGTGGAACCATAACAATAAGTGTGTTATCCAATACTAATCCGGCAGACTGCCTAATAGAAATTGCGGCAGCTGCTGTAGCTCTGAGACAACTCTGCAAAGCTTTAGCTACTGGATCAAGTGTAGAGGAGAAATAGGCACATGGCCTTTGTTTATCTCCGAATTGCTGTGTCAAAACTGACAACGCGCAACCTTCTCTCTCCTGAACGTACAATGTAAAGGACTTGATATAATCTGGGGTACCCAACACTGGAGCGGAGCACAAGGCAGTACGTAAATCAACAAAACTTTTCTGACATTCATCCGTCCAAGGGAGCGGATGGGGTGTATCTTTCAACGTTAGTGCCACCAATGGTTTCGCCAAAAGTGAAAAATTGGGAATCCATTGTCTACAGTAGGAAGTAATACCCAAAAAGGCACGCACTTCTCTCTGTGTCGTAGGTTCAGACATCTGTGAAATAGCATGAATACGTTCTGGGGCCAATCGCCTTCCCTCCTTCGACAAGAGATGACCTAAACAGGTTACTTCTTGTCGGACATATTTCAACTTGGAGGGCGATACTTTATGATTCAAAACAGCCAAATGATGCAACAACGCGATAGTCACATTCCTACACACATCTTCCGTATCAGGAGCCACCAGTAAATCATCCACATACTGAACAAGCGTAGCACCTGGAGGCAAAGAGAAAGCATCAAGTTGACATTTAAGAGCTTTGCCATACATAGAGGGACTTTCACAATAGCCTTGAGGAGCTCTCTTAAATCGGAAACTTCGGCCACCCAGAGAGAAACCAAAGATATCCCTACTTTCTTCAGCAATGGGAATGCTAAAGAAAGCGTTCTTAAGGCCTATCACCGAAAACCAAGCCGCCGAAGCAGGAATCATTGTCAATAAAGCTGTAATGTCCGGAACAACAGGAAACTGTGGTACCACTATTTTATTGACTTCCCGTAGGTCGATAACAAATCTATAGACAGGAGGCTGTGAAGGATCCGTCCTCTTAAGAATTGGAAGAACAGGACTATTACAAACATTGCCTCTAGTCTCTTCAACCACACCTTTCTGAATAAAATCATCAACAATAGCCAACAGTGCTCTCTCTCCGTCACTAGAAATACGATATTGGGGAATGCGTGCCATTCTAACATTTTCTTTAACTCTGACAACATAGGGTGGGATCGCAAGACGACCCGCGACATTTGGGCCCGTGGCCCAAAGACTTTCTGGGAGAGAAAGTAACTCAGGTGGAAACTGGTCCCTTGACAAATACATGGGGGACATCAATCTCCTTCCTAACGTAAGATGCACACCAGAAAGGGAACAATAAAACATTGCATGCAGTCTTTTCAACAGATCCAAACCCAGTAAATTCTCACCACAACCAGTTGTCAAGATAAGTGGAGCTTCCAAATCAGAAGGACCAATCGAGACTGGCAAGGGGCAAGAAACCGGATTACGGACTGGAGCGCCAGAAAATCCCACAGATGTATTTATTAAGCCAGACAAAGGTGCCCCAGGGAGTTTAGAAGAAATGATAGAACTTCTCATCGCACCAGTATCCAAAAGAAACTGTTCTGAAACACCCATGGTATTGACAGTGACATACGGCCCATTTTGATCTACTGGAATCGATACAACTCCCTTACTTCGTCCATGGCTGTCCTATTCAGTCTGAAAATTGTCAGCCCCCTCCTCAGCGTAATAATCATCATTTTAATACTGCGTAGACGGAACTATCTGCTGATCAAAGTAATTTGAAGTAGATGGAGTAAGAGAACGCTGCTCCTGAGAGGACGCACCTCGTCCTCTACCTCTAGATCCTGTCTGAAAATTACCACGACCTCGAGGAGCAGACATCCCATCATTGCGCTGTAACAAGACCAGACAACTATTCTTAAAATGTCCTTCTTCCATACAATATGCGCATTGATTAGGACCTAATGAAGGTCGCGGCGTGAAATACTCAGGTTTTTGTAACAGTATTTGAAACTGTGGAGGCTGCTGAAACTGAGAGTTTTGCTGATGCTGATTCGAGCGAGGCGGATACGCCTGCTGTAAAAGAACTTTTGTTTTCAAATCTTTATTTTTCTTCTCTTGCTTCTCCTTCTCCTCCTTATCCCTATTCTCGTAATACTGTGCAGTAGCCAATATCTTAGCAGGAGAAGAGACAGCCCATGCACTTTCAGAAGTCTTTAATTTGTTCGATAACTCTGGAAGCAAATTATATACAAATTTGTCCACAAACAATTGCTGACCACCCTCTACGCTCAAATCCTGACCACTGTGGTCTATAAACATTTCTTCGAAACGAGTGAAGAAATCCGAGACGCTTTCATCTTTCTTTTGCTTGCATGCGGCCAGCTTATCCCAATTTACTCGTACTGCAGGCATCATTGTCTTCATCAATTCAATTATTCTACCTGAAAGAGCCGTAATCAAATCCTCTGGATTTGCACCACCCACCTGATTCGCATCCGCAGCTCTAATAGCAGCCCAATCACCACCCAATTCAGCTAAATGATTTTCCCTACGAATCCGTGCCCATATACATTGCGGAACAACATTTCCAAATAACATAACAATGTCGGCCAAATTCATAATGCAAGCGTCAACTGTTTTAGACAATTCATTGTAATATCCAGCAGGATTTTTACGGGGGTCGGGAAGAGTTTGCTTAAGCGCCAACACTTCAGACCTTTTCCAGGGTTCGTGAACCCATATACGCTGGAAATGAGCAGGGACAGGAGGTGGACCAATCACCGCTTCTCTCCATATGGGAGGAAATTCACGCATCGGATAATTCTCGCTACCTTTCTTATTGGCGTGGTCAGCCTCGGAAAAGGACAGGGACAAAAACATTGTTCGAAACGCAATGAGTCTACTCACTGCCTCTTCGACTCGATGTCCTACAATAAAACCTTTATCAAAATCAGCTTGTAATTTCAGTAGCTCCGAAGGAACAGGTCTAACTCCATATCTTCCCAACCTCTAATAAGAGTTTGACACATAATGTTGAAAACATATCTCTGCGTGGGCTCCCCCCATTGGCGAAAGCAACTCATGATATCTTCAGTACTATATTCTGATCCATGCTCAATCCATTTACGAGCGAGAGAACCCAGAACTACTTTCTCGTCCGTAAGAGGAAGTTGACACCGAGATTGTCGTTTAGAAAAAGCTGGGGACAGATTTAAAGACCTAACAAAAGGAGAAAAGAAACTTGAAACAGCATCTGCTATCCTCCTCTGTGAAGTAGGAGAATCCCTTGCGAGAATAGGAAGTATTTCAGATGTAGAAGGCAACGGGGACTGAAATGTAGCAGACCGAAGAGTAGGAGCGGGAGAAGATGGGGGCTGAAGTACAAGCTCCGAGGGGGCGGAGCAGAAGCAGGCAAAGAAGCATTAAGGAGCTGAGCCGGTTGCTGGGCAATCGGTAACTGAGCAACCACTGGTTGAGCAACGGGAGGGGGTAACGGAGGTGCATTAACATTCTGAACAAAGGGCGGAGGTGAATTCAATAAACAAGACATTAGGGAGTCTTCTTCTAATTCCTTACTTTTATCTGAAGAGGAATTAGGCAATACCGGATAGCATCTATCTATCGCCATACGATGTTGTCTCTATGATACCTCCTTCGCATCATCTACTTCGTTGTCTTTAAACTGCTGGGCAGCCTGTAGAATTGACATATCTTGTGCTTTCTTATCCTTTTTCGCTTGTTTGATTTCTTTCTGTTTGGCTTCTTTACGCCAAAGGCGAAAGGAGTCAAACATAGCCGGCCGGGCTTTTCTTCTAAACAAAATTGTTTCCAAATTATCTAATATAGCAGGATCAAAGCTACCGTTCTGAGGCCATCTCAAAACACCACTACTTTTCGTGTATCGGACCCATGTCTCGTTAAAGGTAATGGGACCAATACCATGTTTCGAATAGAGCTCATAAGTGGGAGTTCCAAATGGAGGGATCGGACATGATTCCTCTAACTGGGAATCCCTTGTACAACCCAAACAACAAAATCTTTGAACTTACTCAGCCCAGGCATCGTCACTTCTCTAGACTGATCACAAACAACAAGGGGTATAGATCAGTGAGACAGTACAATCGTACTTACCCCTTGGCTTCAGCTATTGCAATATCTGAATAAAAACAAAACAAAACAAAGGTCTGTGGGAGCGACCCACCAAATACTTAACTAAGAATCGTTCTGCACCAGCGAAGGTCCGTCTATCGTCTCGCTCTACAAAACCTCTTCAGAAGGGTCCAAGGCAGGGCGACATTCAGGGCAGCAGTCGTCAGCAGCCGTCGGAGAGGAGTAGCCGTGCTGTCAAAGACCTTCGGTCCACTTCCGACATACAGGGTTCGATCACGTGGTGCGCTTCCTCCGGAATTTTCTTGTGGGGCTCCTCACGACCCTCGGGCTCAACCGCTACCGCTGAAGTCGCCTCACGTTGGGCGCCAGTTGGAGAACCGCAGCCTTAAGGCCCGGCGGCGCAGGGTACGCCTAAAATCTCCGGGGTTCACCTGCCTTGTCTAAACAGAGACACAGACTCTTCGTCTGGCGTAGAAGATGGTATTTATTAGCTGCAGCTAGTACAGTGGTCTTAGAAGTCGTCAATACAACGAGGTTCAAAAGAGACTGCCACTTAACTCTGTGGCGCACAGGCTTATATACGATACAATACAATGCAAAATGCAATCACACACGAGCATGAGCCATAGGCAAACATTATGGACAATGTTTTAAGACTAAAGCAACTCAAGTTCCTGGTTCTTGTTTGTCATTCGACCCCTTAAGTAAATCACAAATGAATCCACACAATTCGATTTACAAGCAGAGAAAACACAGCTGTGTGTTGTAGAAGGACAGTTCGTGAAACAGGAGAATGCATGAGACATGTAGCGAAGGACAGCATATAAGATAACTTAAAGGAAACAATGGTGTGAAACGACATGTAGTCCGGACGGGGATTAATCAGCTCAGACAGGAATTAGTGTACTCGGCCAGACCCTGACACTCGTTAGTAAACATAGGCGAGGAAGCCACCTGACACGCAAAGCAGAAATGACAAAAACATCGCGTTCGCCGATCTGCCTGAGTGAGGGCAACATAAAATGGTGGCGATCACAAAATGGAGGCTGAGCACGAACAAATTTGTAATTTACAGAATCTCAGGGTGCTCTGACATGAGGGTGAGTGACATAAGGTCCCTTAAAAACTTATTTTCAGACCTTGCCAGCTGATCTATGCTAGAAGTACCCCACAGCTCTGCCCCATAAAGGGCAGAACTGACTCCCTTTGCTTTATAAATATCGATGACAGGGGCAATCGGTCTAATTGAGGAAGAGCGCTGCTCCTTAATAAGCACCCCCTGACCCTCTTGTGGCTTCACAACATCTTGCAAAGATGTGGGGTCCACTGCATGATATCCGAAATATGTATACCTAGGTAATCAAATACAGTGACCCTTTCCAGGGATACATGGTTAAGTACTGGGGGTCGCCCAAGTTTTTTGGGAGGGTTCAAAACCAAATACTTTGTCTTATCTGTATTTATTATAAGCCCACGTTGGATGCAAAAGGCCTGGAAATTATCAAGAAGGCTCTGGAGGTCTAGAGGGGTCTTAGATATTAAGAGCGTATCATCAGCGAATAAAAGGGTAGGAATTCACTCGCCTGCCAGGGATGGTGCATCAGATGGTTTTTCTAGCAAGTGCTCAACCACTCCATTCACATATAGCGAAAAAAGGGTGGGAGCAAGAACACATCCCTGGCGGACCCCTCCCTCCACTGGGATTCTGTTAGTTTTCTGGCCCTCAGTGCCCCACCTCACTTGCACGAAGGTTCCCTCTTGGAGCCTCATTAGGATAGACAAAATATTAGGAGGGATCCCCATATCGGACAGCACTCCCCAAAGGCATTCCCAGGGCACAAGGTCAAAGGCAGTCTTTAGGTCAATAAACGCGAGGTAAAGACTGCCTTTGCCTATAACAACCACTTTCCAGTAAATTAGCAATAATCTGAAAGCCTGCTCTATTGTTCCAGTGCCAGCCCTGAATCCCGCTTGATAGTCAGAGAGAATCTCATTTTCTTGAGCCCATTGTAGAATTCTCTCAAGTACCACCTTTCCAAGAACCTTCTGAGTGGAATCTTTTAAGCTTATTGGGCGGTAGTTGGAAGGGTCGTCCCTATGCCCTTTTTTTAAAAATAGGGACGACCTCAGCCCCCTTCCATGATTCGGGAATGGCAGCACCTTTGCTGATAGCGATGAGTAGGGTGCAGATAAGATTCCCCCATTTTGGCAGGTCGAAGCAAAGCAAATCCGCGGGGATACCATCCGGGCCAGCTGCCTTTTGGGGCACAATGCGACTAATCGCGTATTCAACTTCCTTAATTGTAAACGGATATGTGGTGCTATCTCCTGGGGATATATGGAGATTACATGGAGCAAGATAACTAACAGCTCCTTGCTGACACGTATACAATTTCGAGAAGTGATCAAACCATGCCTGGCCAGTAATGTTACACGTAATAAGATCCCTGTCAGGGCTGTTCCTGGCTCTTATGGTATTCCAGAAGCGGCCCGCATCCCTCCCAGAACTGGTTATATTCTTTCCTAGCGTGTTGGATCAAAGGATGTGACTTTGCCTTGATAGCCTTAATTAGGGCAGATTTCTTTTTTCTGCATTTGGATGTGTACCACCCCTGTTTACCATTGGGCCTCTGAGGCCCTCTCCCCACCCCCCCCTCGTGTTTGTACCAGGAATAGGTTTCCCACCGACTTGGTGGTATCCTGAAATACTGCCGTAACCCTTGAGGGGTCACAGTGATCTCAGACGATCGTGTCCAACTCGCTTTGTGAGGCTACCAGCAATGCTCCTATAGTATGAGCTTTCTCCTCATACAGGGCAACTTTGCGCCACTTAAGGCACCTTCCCAATTAGATGGAAAAAGTTTTGAGGTGGACTTTACTTTACTTGGCACCACTGGGCCATTTTCACTTGTCCACAGGTGGTTTAAGCTCAAAGAGAGCAGGTTGTGTTCACTGTCTACATTGGGTATTATTACCATGTCCTGCACAAATTGCCAAAGCCTTAGATCAAGGAGAATATAATCAATCCTTGACAAATGGTTGACCCTGTTATACGTATGGGCCCCGGAAGGATCTGAGATAGTTCTGCCATTTGCTGCTCTTAGACCAAACTCCATAGTCAGGGCATTCAGCTGGATGGCCCTTTGTGACCATCTTTTTATTGGCTTAAGTGCCAAAGTAGGTATACCCCTCCTAGTATCATCCTCAGTAAGATCTAAGATGTCCTGTATCGCAAGGGGCTCGAATGTGCAATTAAAGTCCCCTGCGACCAGGACCTGCATACCATCATGGCAATCTCTGAGTTCGCTTTCTAACATTGTCACTGTAGGGGAAAGGGAACCGCTTTTAGTGCCCCTTGCATATACATTAAATATATCAAGAGTTCTCCCCCGGTGGGGGCCTCTCAGTGAGATCCTTAGGATATCTGGTGAATAACATTGCTTTTGTACAATGCTACAACCCAGGAAAATGCTCACCAAAATAAGGAGCCCGCCTGAAGGACGACCCCTCCCAGATGTTGGGGGTACCGCAGGTAAAAAATATGTAGTATAGCCCACTCTATGGTTCGGTTCCAAACTCCAGGTCTCCTGTAAGATTCAGATCAAGTACGACTCCACCAGGGTATTCCAGTCTGGTAGATCTAGCTTCCTGGAAATACCTGTTATGTTCCAACTGAGGATCTTTAACATTGTATCGGCCACTGATGGCTCCTGCGAGCAATTTGGTGGCACACTAGATAGATTAGATTGCTCTCCTACAGTCTCAGTTGCCAAACACAGCGGGAGGGGAACATACAACGAAGGGGCATTGCTCTGATCAATAGATTGAGCTGCTGGGGACATACAGGTACATATGGGACCAACATGGGTATACCGGTCGTTAGTCAGTCCTACCCTAGCCTTGGGCTTATTAGCTAACACCTCCACCTCGGTGCTCCAGCAGTAGTTCTCAACGATTAACGGTACTGGCCCTAGACTGTTCTCCAATTCGATTACTTAAGGGGGAGTAAGATTGGGGGTGATGAGGAAGGTCCCTTGGGATTTAGCTGGGGTCCAGTGCCTATGCGACCACTTAGTATTATCGAGGACAGGCAAGGGATTAATAGGTGGGTAATCACTATGTCAATACCCAACATCAGTTCCATAACAGTTTAATCCTCCGCCGAAGACAGAAGATGGGTAAATATGGGAATCACACGTAGGCCCTCCCCCAAATTGGTTTCCATTGCACTGTATTTGCTGCCAATATGCAGGTTGTGGGTAAAAGTATCCCAAATCATAAGTGCCAATTCCTCTACCATCATGCATGTTCTGTTGGTTACAAATGGACCTTACAACTCGCATATTCTTGAAGTTAACAAGGATACAATCGCCTGGAATATCCTTGGTTCTGCTGCCCACCCAACTAACTCGTCTAGCAAAAAGGACTTGACCATCAAGTTGCCTTGGGAGAGGTCTATTGTTTTTTATCCAGAATGTGGTTTTATTTTTGAGTTCGGTGTATGATTCTGATATACCCGGCGTTAGACGTGGAACTCCCGTCAGGACAACTACATAGGGCATGCAAGCGGGAGGAAAAGTGATATGGGTAGAACTGGAATCAGTGCTGTCTACCAAGTCAGATTTTCGGGGTGGGTTGCATTGATCTTTTCCCTGCCTCGCTACGTTACTATAGGCATGTTCTCCTTTCTGGCTAAGTGTAGATGCATTGTCACTTGATCCCTTATCCCCTTTAGGCAATGGTTGGCTTATTGATTTAATGCTATTATTTGTTGCAGAGGCTGTCGCTGGGGAATTAGTTCCACTTTGGGGCCCAGAAACATCTTTGCGAGTTATGGATACATGTTTGCACATTTTTGAGGGGTCTACCGATGGAATTTGCTTCTGGTCAGCTGTATCACGGCTATTTTTTTAATGCAATTTAATTAAAGCCTTTATAGAAAAGAAGTTGTCAAGGGTCCCTTGTTCAAAGCGATCCAATCTTTCTGACAAGACTTTTAACCTCTAAAGTACCGGCAATATAAGGGACTTCACAATTTGCTCAATGTGGGGAATAAGGGGAGTTTCTTTTACAGAGTTTGAAGGGCACACTAGATTTGGGCTGGTACTAGGCATCGGGGCAGAGTTACCGCTAGTTGGTACGCTACTTGCTAGAACTTTAGGGGGTTTATCAAAGAGGGTCTCCATTCTTTCCCAAAAGCATGCATCGGCTAGTGGAACTCTGTCGTTGGTGGGAATGGGTACAGCAACAGATGCATTACCATTAACATTCTTCCTCTTTGGTGCATTTTGTTTATCAGCCACTTTCTTTTGTTTGTTACCACCTACATTCCCCCCAGCGTTTTTCGCAGATAGACATTCCCTATTAGTGTGTTTAGACTTGCGCCTAGCCTTCTGCCCTCTGGTTGTTACACGCGGGCTGTCGCTGCTTGAGCTTAGCCGCGAGTCAGAGACCGAAATTGAAATTCATGGCGTGTCACAACATCCATTATCTATCGGGTCCCCAACCTGCCGGGAAAGATCGTGAATGACCTCATTTAGGAAGGTAGTAGGGGTCAGTGATAGCCTTGTGGACAAGGATAGAAACTCAGGAGATGCGTTGCCCATCATAGGAGCTACATCCTGAATTGCCGGAATATGGTGGACCCCTGGAAGAGCAACAAAGGATGGCGCCAATATCGAGTCCTGGGAGTTAATAGTGAACATCGATATGTTTATAGAGGGCAAGGGGGGAAGAGAACCAGCAGGGAGCGAGAGGCAGCGTTCTGTACTTTCTATAACATTAGCCACCACCCCAATGGTTTTTTGGAGCATGCGGTCAATTGCTGTCAGGCTGGGTAGCGGAGGATTTGAAACTGCTTTGTGTTTTGGGGCAGGAGCAGGTATCACAGGGTTGTTCTTCCCCATTCTTTGGAACAATAAATATGGGGATAGGTATTGTGGGCACACATACTGTGCAGACAACACACGCCAACAGATACGACACTATGCGTAACACAGTATGAAGCACGAAGAGGTAGCACTCATTATCCTACCCTCGATGATTACTATATGTCCTGAGAGCTTTTCTATGCCAAGTAAAAATAAAATAAATGCCTATTAAGTTATAGCAGGCTACAAAAGCACAAATTCGCAAACCCAAGAGGGGTGGCCCAGCCCGGCCTCTCCCGGACGCTAACGGTCACAAACGGTCCCGCCCTTGTCCTGGGCTTCTCCCGGGATGCTCCTGCGTGCTCCCGTGCAGCTGGCGCTTGTGCTTGTTATAAGGTCGTGAAGGTGTCCTGTTGGCGTGGCTGGCGGCGCAATGCGGGACCAGGTGTGATTGTATTTGTAATTGTTTTTTTTGATTGAAAAAGCTTTATTCGAGTTATAGACTCATAAAAGCACAAACATACATTTTAAAATACATACATTTTAAAATACATTGTAATTAAAATTCATATTTCATACATAAAAATACATTTTTAGCAGTTGTGCAAGCTTTAACAAGAAGGATGATAAAAATTACTATAAAATTTCAATTCATATTGGGAGATAAAGCCCTCCGCCTAATGGACCATGCCCACCCCAAGTACTTTGCTGTTCCCAGCACAATGGGCATGTCAGTGGAGGTACAAATAATTCTCAACCCCTCAACACCACTAGATACCCCAAGGTTTCTACAAACTGGAGCCAACCATACTCTCCTTGGGTTTGCATAGGCCTCACACAAAAATAAGAAGTGGGCTATGCTTTCGTTAGGAGCACCACACACCGGGCAGCATGAGGTGTTCGAACTCCTCCACCTACCCGTCAATGACCTCAGGGGGAGGGAACCTGACCTTAGCTGGAAAAATAACTTCCTGTCTATCGGGACAGTAATACTGTCCCAGTATTGTTCTAATACAGGTCTCGTTTTAATTTCCAGAAATCTACCCCCCATTGTTTCGGATTGTGTACTCCTCCAGAGCCTTTCTTCTATGTGATCCCAATAGATGGCCTTGATGGTATTTTTACTTGGGAATACTTCCCCGGAGGGATTTTCCCAAAGGTTAGGGAGACCAAGCTCACCAAGAACAACCCTGAGTGTCTTCAACCATGATATTTTGTGAAAAGTATCTGATTTGATTAAGGCTAAAAACCCATCAGCATAGTGTCGGATCTCTGGGGTTGTCCAAAGCCATGTCCAATAAAGGATAGGCCTTAATCGAGCACGGTCACTAACCGATCTCCTCCCTAGATCAAGGCCAAGCGGGATTAATGGCGCGCTCTGGGGGAGACCCGTAATTCCCCTCAGAAACCTAT
Source organism: Lissotriton vulgaris (assembly GCF_964263255.1). Classification (NCBI taxonomy): domain Eukaryota; kingdom Metazoa; phylum Chordata; class Amphibia; order Caudata; family Salamandridae; genus Lissotriton; species Lissotriton vulgaris. The sequence goes on from NC_141689.1 coordinate 657,116,703, forward strand.
TCTCTGATATTTGTAGAGTAGGGAACCTCTCAAAACCCCATACTTCTGCCCCATACAGGGCTGACCCTAAAGCTTTGGCATCATAAACCATGAGGACCGGTTTTATAGGCCTAGTTTTTGATTTAGCTTGCTCTACCCGAAGCGCCCCTGCAATCTGCTGGTGTCTTAGTACCGCCTTTTCTATATGGCGGGACCAACCTAGCTTGCTCGATATCTCTACCCCAAGATACGTAAAAACATTTACTACCTCAAGCTCAATGTTATTCAGAGATACCCTTGGTTGGGGTCGGCGCCTTTGGGAGAAAACCATCAGCTTAGTTTTGCCAGCATTAACTTCAAGGCCATGCTCCCTACAAAAAGTGCCAAATATATTTAGGGCACGCTGCAGTCCAACTGGGGTTTTGGACACAATTAGGGTGTCGTCAGCGAACATCAGGATCGGAACCCTGATGCCCGCTAGCGAAGGTGCATCCACGCTTGCGTCCAACATCCTATCCACAATACCATTGATGAATAGGGAGAAGAGCAGGGGTGCCATTGCACATCCCTGCCGTACACCCCGCTCGACAGGAAAGTTAACAGTAGATTCCCCATTCCTCCCCCATTGGACTTTGGCAAAGTTACACTCATGGAGTCGCATTATCAGGGTGAGCAACTCGGGTGGGACCCCTATCCCTTTCAAGACTGCCCAGAGCTTGCTCCTTGGAACCAGGTCGAAGGCAGCCCTCAAGTCTACTAAAGCGACATATAGGCTGCCCTCGCCAAGGAGTACCGTCCCCCATCGCAACAAGGTAAATCGAAATATTTGATCTACCGTGCTGGTCGCCCGTCTAAAGCCTGCCTGGTAAGGGGAAAGAGCATTGTTCTCTTCTACCCAGTCCATAAGCTTATTAACCACCATCTTCCCCACCACTTTTTGGACAGTGGCAATCAAACTTATCGGCCTGTAATTGGCCGGGAGTGACCGATCACCTTTCTTTTAGATGGGTATGATTATTGCCCCCTTCCATATTTCTGGGATTACAGCCCCTTTAGCTAAGGCGTTTCCCAGTAGGGTCACATACCTAGCCCACCGTACCTTATCATTCTTAAATATATCAGAGGGTATCCAATCTAAACCCGGTGCCTTTCCCCCTTGTAAAGAGGAGATTACCAATTCTACTTCTTTGTTTGAAAACAAGTTTTCCTTGCAAAATACAACTGGAATTGGTTCTATAGCCACAATCTCCCTGTTCTCTGCGTACTGGGGTTTGAAATACTCGACCCAGGATGCCTCCTCGACATTGTTATCTGGGTTGTTAGGGGTACCACCTCGGCCCCACTTCACAATTTTCCAGAAAAGTCTGGAATCCCTTGCCCCGGAGGCTTCCAGCAACTCATCCCAATATTCCTAATCCCACTTTTTCTTAGCCTGGCGAATACTAACATTGTAGTGTTTCCTGGCTGCACTAATCAAGACCTTGTCCCTACTTCTGATTGCCCTACCCAGTTCCAATCTAGCTAACCTGCACTGCTTATTAAACCACCTAGCCATTTTGAGTGGGGCTTTTCTATTTGCTTTAGTCAATCTCATAAAAATTAAACCACCTAGCCATTTTGAGTGGGGCTTTTCTATTTGCTTTAGTCAATCTCATAAAAATTGTAATTGTAATTTACATTTATATAGCGCCTTATCACCAACGGTCTCTAAGCGCTTGTGTGCGTGGTGAAGCAGGGACTCCTGGTAGATCGAGTCCCTGCTAGCGTTATGTGCCCGGTTTTTGTTCAGCACAGTGCTGCACCAGGTTGCACGTGACAACGTGTCCTCAGGTCAGTGCTCCCTCCTGACGGCGACGCAGCACCCACGAAGCGGGTGCTGCGAGCTGTTGCGCTTAGTCTCTCCAAGGGCGCTTAGTCTCTCCAAGGGTCACAGGTTCTCCTCACCTTGACACAGAGCCTTTCCCCCAGTAACTTTCACCTGGTGATAGTGATGACTCCCACCATCAGGGATCACAGTTCACCCTCTGAGGCTATCTCGCCGTTAAAGGTGATCATTGTATGACCTATGACCTTCCCGTGTAGACCACTTACCCCTAAGTCCATATTGGACACCCTTGCGAAAGACCCACCAGTGAGTGGTTTCTTAGGACAGATAGAGTGTCCCTGCGTGTGTCCTAGATGAGAACAATCAAAGAAGCAGGGTTGGAAGCGGGACACCCTGGGCCACCGCCCACCAAAACCTCCTCCCTGGTTCTCAGATAGGGCATGGGAACCCTTCCTCCCCTTACTCTGGGACTTGTCTGGATCCCTTTTAACCTCCCCCTACTCTGATGAACCAACCTTCTTGGGGCCACTACCGAGTACTTTCTTATACCAGTGGTCAGCCTCCTTAACAAACCTCTGGGGTCAGTGATAGTGATCTTACTATCAATAAGGTATTGGCGCAGATCTGTAAAACAAAGACTGAACATGTGCTCTCTCACAATCAAATTTCACAGCCCCTGATAATCCCTTACTTCACTGCCCTTCACCCAACTACTAGTGCCTTGCATAGGGAGTCCACACAATTCATCCAGGACTGCTGGGGAAGCTTCTGGCAGTCCCTAAACTTGTGCCTGTACTACTCTGGGGTAGGACCATACTTTCTGACAAGGGCTCCATTCCTGGGGGGATACCTCATCCTTACCCCCTTTTCTAGGGCCCGTAGATTAGCCTTCATTGCCCTAGGGACATGCGTACACAGACTATCCCCCTGAAACCCCCTCAGGGATCCTTGCATCTGTAAAGTAATCTCATAAGCCTTGAATCACTTGTTAGTGTCGTCCTTCACAACAAAGTAAGGCATGAGACCTTTAGGAATATAAACCCTCTTGTCTCCAGAGGGCACTGTAGAAATGATGCCATATTCACTGCAGAGCTCTCCCTGATTGGCTTTGATATCCATCTCCTTAAGACACCTCTCATGAATCAATTGCTTCAAGGTAATTATATCCTCCATATCCAGTTTTCTTTCCCCTATGGCCAATTTCTTCTCTTCCATTCTCAACTGGGCCATCTGCAGCTTGAACTCTTGCTCTTCCCTCCTTTCTTCCAGCTCCAATGGGGACAGGTTGTAGGAAGATACACTACTGCCCTGTCAGGGAGCTCTAACTCAAGGGGTGAATCTTCCCCCTCAGCAGACTGCTGCCTCTTAGAATCGGCATCCAAATCCTCTCCTTCCCTATCCACCTCAACATCTCCTTTTGTTGCTGTATCTATTTTCTGGTGGACTTCTGTCCAGGCCCTTTTCACCTTTTGCAACTCCACCTTCCTGGTGGTGCTTTTTGTAGGATGTCCTCTCTCCTTACTGAACTCCTAGAGCTGTGCCACAGTGCAGGACTCCATGTTAGCCAGCTCAATCTCCATAGTTGTAGAAGTGGGTTCCGGCACAACAGTATGAGAGAGAATTTAGAAAAAGCAAAGAAAGCCAATCAAGGAGAATTTAGAACTCGAATTGGTCTCAGATATGGGATGGTAGTGTACACCTAATGACTGCATGACACTGCACAAACTCAAGTCCTGATCCCACCACTTCCACCAGTGTGATAAATATGATTTTTCTACCTCTAGTTACTTCACTCTTTCTAAATACCAGGACCCATATCTCAAGTAGTTTATGCTATTGAATTCGTGAAACACAGTAATCAGTGACTTCACATGCAGCTCCCAATCACCTAGTTGCGTAGTTTGTGACTGGAGATGGTATTACTGGTAAAACCCAACCTTCTTCAGTGGAATGATATTCAGAGTTCAGAGCATGAGTTCCAGCCCACAAAGTAACTGGCTTTTCTTGATCCTTCAGTCCTCACCGATTAATATAACAAATACAGTTAAATCAGCTTTGTGGACTGCTGCATCAGGTAGAAGAAGATCGATGTCCTCAGCCACTTTGAAACTTTCTGGTAGACTGGGATGTGTTGATGGCTTGTAATGATTTTGCACACGTTAGCAAGGTCGTTGGGTTTTGCCTACAGCTGACACAGCTTGTTTTCCAGGAGCTACCTCATTGGTACAGTCTTCAAAAAGCACCATGACTGTATCAGGATAAAATGTATCAAGAGCAGCAATTATAAATCTTTTCCTGGTAAAGTGACTTGGAAGTGGTGTGCTGTCTGATTCACAAGATTTTACAGAAGGATCTGATAACATTTACTTGCTCCATACTATGGGCCTGATTATGAGTTTGGTGTCCCTGGAGTGGGCCGCCATGCCAGCGCCCTGCTCCGGGACCCTGGAGCTCGACCGCCAGCCACCCGCCAGATTATGACTAATCTCATGGTCTGGCGGGAGGACCTTTGGTGTTCCCATGGTGGTGCCTATTAAAAAGGCACCACAATGGGAACACCAATTCTGTTCCTGCACGGCATGGACAGTAAAGTCCATGCTGTGCATGAAAGGGGGTGACTGCATACAGGGTGGCACAACATGCGCCCCCATGCAGGCACCCTTTGGCCCTGAGGCAAAAGGGGACCGTGTAGGGCTCCCTTTGTTTCCTCACCGCCGCAGATTTAATGGCAGCCTCATCACCATCAAAACTGTGGTGGTAAGGAAACTTCTAATATGTTTGGCGGTGCTGCAGTGGCACCACCAGCATACTAGGGCATCTGACCACCGTTCCACCACCGTGGGATCCATGATCGGCCGGTTGGGGCGGTCCATGGCAGTCTCCCTGCTGATTCATAATCCAACAGGTGGACTACCAATCTGGTGGTACGCGGACCGCCAACACAGGTTTGGCGGTCTGATAGACCTCCAAACTCATAATTAGGCCCTAAGTCATTATAACTTGTTGATACACCAATCCTATTCATTTAAGTGGTTAGCTCTCTATGTTTGCACTTGTCATAGATTGCCTGGGCAGTCATCATGTGTAGCAGAGTTTTCTTTTTGCTGTGATGTAATTCATAAAACATGATTTGGAAAAGACAGAACATTTGCACAGCATAAGTCTGTCGGTTCATGGGATTGTTTTCCACCTCTTTGCTTATATCTTCAAAGCCATTATCAATGTTTCAAGCTTCTTTTCCAAACTCAAGAACTTTAGTTTGTAAACAATGATGTAAAAAATGTTGAGACAACATCAGGCATTCTTGTTGAATCCAATGATTTGAGGAGCTCTGGGACATCACAAAATATGTCCTTAAGTCCAAAATCTAAATATTTCAGGACGTTTTTTAAAATGGTTCCTGCTGATTTTACAGCCTACTGTGATTTTATTTTGGAAGCAAGAACTTCAGGAGTCAGATCAGCTGAGAACACCATAAGTGACTCATTCTTTTTGTTAGACTGTCAAAAACAAATTTTGTCATGGCACATTCTGACCAGAAAAATCTTAATTTCATTACTTTGGATCAATACAGTTTCATAAATCTTGACCATTTTTTGTCTGGTCTCACTGAGTGTGAACCCATCGCCAGCAATCAAGAGACGCTTTAAAACTTAGAGCTCGATGAGGATGGCAGGCGGACTTATTTCCACCCGCCACACTATAGGAAACGGGACGAACCGTCTAGCCGTCGACGGTCCCACCATAGGGATTACGATGTGACTGCCTGCAAGGCAGTCGCACCGTGTATTTTTGCATTGCGGCGGGTGCTGCTGGCTGCAAAAAATGCATCCTGTACATATCCCTGCACTGCTTGGCAGGCATCATAAAGTGCCTCCCACATGGTGCAGGGATATGGTGCCCCCCAGTGCCCACATCGGACGGCCAGGGGGAAGGGGGCCCCCTACGGGGCCTCAAAGTCCCTGTCTGCCTGCCTGTTCATGGTGGGTTGACCACCATAAACAGGTGGGCAAAAAGGGACCTATTAATCCCTATGGCAGCGCCTGGTAGGCACCGCCACCATTGAAACCAGTGTAGGTAATTTGGCTACACCGCCGCTGATGACGGATGCGTGGCAGTCAGTCTTTCCGAGCGCCACCTATCTACCCGATAATGAAATATGGCAGGCGGATATGGTGGGTCCAATGGCGCTGTGACCGCTATCGACGGGTTGTCAGTGGCGGTCCCACCGTCATCCTAATCCTGCCCTTGAATTGCTTTTTCAAAGAGTGCAAATTTAACTAAAGGCTGGCGGTGACGTTGCTGCTGGGAGCTCATTGCACATTCATATTTTTTAATGTGTGCACGCATGCAGTTTGGGTGGGCATACAAATCCGCTGCAAATACATTCACCTTGCTGTTTAGATCATCTACTCAGCTGAAAACTTCATCTTGGAAGGAACTTGCTCCGATAAAAAACATGTTTGCCTGTTGAGACTCACATGCTCTGTACTTTGCTCTTTTGTCAATCCCTTTGGACCTTGTTTTTGCTGAACCACAAATAACACAGTAAAGATCCTCTGATTTCTGATCAGTTGTTTGAGGTGAACGAGGAATAGCCATCGATCTTCTAAGTGGATGGGTATTGGGTTTGGTTGTCGTCGCTTTCTCAGAATACTCGGATTCTTGTTGTGACTCACTGGTTTCTACTACTTGTTGACAAATTTTTTCCAGCCTTTTTTTATTGCATTCAACTTGTAGCACTTGTTGTGACAATTATAAAAATGTTGATCCTTTTCACCCATTGGTTACAATTTTTGTTAACTTTGTCTTAACGTATTTCTGCAGCATCTCGAACTCTCTTTTGCCCAGCCACAGTTGATGTTAGCTTTTCTCGGAGATTAGTTTGGCATATGACATATTTTTGTTTGTTGAAGGAGTCTTCAGATTTTGTGGTTAGCAACACTCTGTCAGGTGGTACCACCTGCTTCGCTCATGTTTACGAATTTGAATCAATGGGAAACCTGAAACATAAACAATATTAACATAAATTACTAATATGATGACTAAAAAAATCATTATAAAGCCGCCATTTTTGGAAAATGGCGAAAGGGTTCCTCTGAGGATTATTTTCTGTCTCTTTAAGACTACTTGGCCCCCAAAACTATGTTTTGATATCAAAATTAAGTATATAGGTCTAGTGGTTCCTAATATATTAATTGTAAACAATGGGATTCTATCAATGTGAGTGGTGACTAATTTTATGTGATATTGTATAGTCTCTAAACTTGTGGATACACTGCAATTTGAAAATCAGGCCTCTCTGCGAGTGGCAGAATGAGGGCACTGTGTGTTTTTAAAATACCCCTCACACACTATGAATCCCATAGTGTCATTCTCCCATCATTGGGGTCTTCCCGTCCCTCTACGGGGCGGGGCGTGCTTCGACCTACGGGTGACGCGGGAGCACTTATATATATGACAATAGGCTATGTGATGTGATGAGGATAGTGATATGTGTTAGGGAGTGTAGGGACCTATTTACGTGAATGGTAGTGTAAAAAAAGGGTAAAAATTCCCTGGCTAGTCGAAAAATTTAACTTTAATGGCTTCGCAAGCTGGGAACATTAAAAAGGGGGTTAGTAAGTAGAATTACAAGTGTGGTCTACTTTGTCGACATGACATGTTTCATAGGCAGACTCCTCCTGCCTACTCATCAGGACCTATGTTGATCCCTACAAAAACTCAATTCTAAACTAAATGTTAAATGCTTATGGTCCTAAAACTTAACAGCAAAAATCGGCTGCTAGGTTTAGCCTCGGGGCTTGAGTTGGCCCTTAGTGTGGCATTATCATAAAAATTACCTATTATGGTCTATTTGAAGCGTGGTGATAGGGCCTCATGAGCTTGCGTCTTAGGGTGATTAGTTGACTGGTTAGTGACCGCATGCCTAATCTGGCTTTATTTCATACCCTCCACGAGCTGTTGTAGGGTATGGAATAAAGCCAGATTAGGCATGCGGTCACTAACCAGTCAACTAATCACCCTAAGACGCAGGCTCATGAGGCCCTATCACCACGCTTCAAATAGACCATAATAGGTCATTTTTCATGATAATGCCTCACTAAGGGCCAATTCAAGCCCCAAGGCTAAACCTAGCAGCCGATTTTTGCTGTTAACCGCTTCCGTGCAGCGCCGATTCCCTCCCGGTGCTGAGCCCTAATTAAAACGGGCGTGGTAATGACAGAACGGTTCCGTCATAAGAACAGCTCGACCGATGCTCATGACGGAACCGTTCCGTCATGAGCATCGAAGGGGTTAAGTTTTAGGACCATAGGCATTTAACATTTAGTTTAGAATTGAGTTTTTGTAGGGATCAACAGAGGTCCTGATGAGTAGGCAGGAGGGGTCTGCCTATGAAACATGTCATGTCGGCAAAGTAGACCAAACTTGTAATTCTACTTACTAACCCCCTTTTTAATGTTCCCAGCTTGCGAAGCCCTTAAAGTTAATTTTTTCGACTAGCCAGGGAATTTATACCCTTTTTTTACACTACCATTCACGTAAATAGGTCCCTACACTCCCTAACACATATCACTATCCTCATCACATCACTTAGCCTATTGTCATAAATATAAGTGCTCCCGCGTCACTCGTAGGTCGAAGCACGTCCCGCCCCGTAGAGGGACGGGAAGACCCCAATGATGGGAGAATGACACTATGGGATTCATAGTGTGTGAGGGGTATTTTAAAAACACACAGTGCCCTCATTCTGCCATTCGCAGAGAGGCCTGATTTTCAAATTGCAGTGTATTCACAAGTTTAGAGACTATACAATATCACATAAAATTAGTCACCACTCACATTGATAGAATCCCATTGTTTACAAGTCTAGTTCAGGAGGGTGATTCTATCATCTCCTCTACACTTCCCCAATGGATTTTTTGGAATTTCCTAATATATTACATCATCACTGCAACACATCTGCTATTTAAAAAAATCTTGTCCTGAAAAATTTGGCCTGGATTAACGATGTCTACCCAAGCGAAATTACTTCTTTAATGATAAAAAACACAAATCAAACATGAAAAATTCTGGACAACATTTTTTTTTACAAAGGTATATCAAGGGTCCAGGATTACTTTTGTTATCCAGTGGCATAAAGGAGACCTGCTGTGCACCACTCCTAATGTCTTATAGTGAGTGTCACTCAGGAAGCATTAAACTGCTGCCAATGTCTCCTTCTCTGTATCTATGGCCTAGAACTGGCCACAGCAGCACACCTGAATCAGTATAGTTCAAGTCCGATTTGAGAGCATCTCTCTGGTCTCTCCTGAGACTATCTATGTGCTTTACACTCTTGATAGATCACACAGTCCTAATAATCACACATATTAGGAGAAACACAAAATAAACTGCAATTTAGAGGATTCATTTGATATATGATGATTTGTATTTTCAGAGCGTTCAATCGTGTTTGGAATTTCTTCTAAGTGAAACCTTGCCGACAAAATACACTGACATCTCTTGGAGTTCTGGACTTTTTGGTTCCGTCCAGAGGTGTCAGGGAACAACACCCAAAGACCCCGGAGTTCCACCTGCCTTGGTGCGCAAATGAACAGAAACACGGGCTTCTCGATGGTGGCGCCAAAGACCAAAGGTTTATTACTGCAGGGACACAGAAGTCACAGAAACCACACATGGGCAGATTCTAGGAGCCTGTTCAAATTGTACAAAGAGGGTTGCTCCTTATATACTAAAAATTGGGCTTCAGGCAAATTCTTCACATGTTAGTACATTCCCAAACCTTTGTGTCCTAAACAATAAATATTTGGCGTTGCACAGGAATCGTCGACAATATCTGATGTCAAAACATTACGAATGAGGGGTTCCCACTTTTCCATCATAATCTCATGTCAACTTTTCATTCAAGACCCGGACCGCCTCATCGTAAATTTCGTTACCTCCCCCTAATAAAGGCCCAGAAGGAAAGGAGCAGAGCCAGGTGCAGAAGATAGAAAAGCAGGATAAGGGATGTTTGTGGGTTGTAAATGGGCAAGGCTACCGGCTTCGGCCGCCTGATCATGATCAGGACAATGGACACGAGAACCAGTTCGGTGGGGCTGGCCTCGGGCAGAGGAGGCAGCCTTTGTCGAGTCATGCAGCTACAGCGTGTTCTGTTCCAAGGTGCACGTGTCACTAGAGAGGTGAATCTCCGGCTAAGGCTACGTGTCCTTAATCGAAATGAAGTGATCAGAGGTTATTGCTTATGTGAGGGCAAGAAACACAAAATGGCTGCCATGATCTAAGATGGATGCCATGGGTAGATCGGAAATGTGTCTGTTACAGGAGTACTCTTGCTCGTAGCGTAGCGAAAAAAACACCAGGATATGCTAAATGGATCATTTGCGGTTCGCTGATACCAATATTATGTATTTCCGACAATATTGAAAACACGGGTTCAAATCGTCACGGAACCTCACTCTCGATGCCCGAGGGAATTGACCCCTTTCAAAATATTTTTCTACCCATTCCTGCTAAAGTTTAAATCACTATATGCAATGCAATTAGATGGAAGTGTCTTGAATCCCAGGACAACTGAAGCAGCATGCAGCGCACAAACAAAATAATTGGAAACACGATGCCTTCCAAATCTGTACATTTGTTTAGCCTGCACCAAGGGGTCAAATATCAATTATTAACAATTGTTCTTCAAAACTTTCTGGTTCTGATTCAATTACTTTGTGTTTTCCCTAAGGAAGGGGGGTGGGGGATATCCATACCCCATCAAGCGGCTGAAAACCAGCTCTACATATCACTGTAAGGGTTCGCCTCAAATTGATGAGCGACGCGAGGGGACAGAGAACCAAAGGCTGGTATCGATCGGTGCGGTGACACGGCACGTGCTGCTGACACTGAATGGACACACCATTCCATAGGTCGCGTCTTTAATCACTGAGCGCATTGGTCACGCCAGTGTTTAGAAATAGGAAAAGCCATCTTAACCAACTATTTTCTGTAAAAGTGTAGCCTTGAATAACAGCAGTTAATCGGTCCGCGAATCCGTACACGCAAACGAGCACCTAAGACGAGGAAATATGCAATTTGTATTATATTTCAACTGGGAAGGAGTTTATTTTAGGTTTTTGTAATTCTCTGGCTGCTGAGAAGAATGTTTCGTGTGTGTGACCGTGCCTGGCAAGAAAAGACTGTTGAACTGGCAGGAAAAGATGAAGTGCATTTATAGCTCACAAGCCTCATCTGAGTCCAAAAATGGCCAAAATAAATTAAACACAGTCCGTGTGATCGAAAATCTTTTAAGTGGAGGCCCTAGGACTTGCATATATCTCGACTGAAATAAATTAGCGATACAAGCTAAGGTTGAGACAATAACATACTAAAGACGTGTACATGCAATGGAGAAGGCGCACGCGATCCTCTGTTTATTAAGTGGTAATATGCATTAGTTCAATACATGTCATGTATACCCTCAACATGTGTCTTGGGGCGACTTCGCAGCACTAATAGTCTGTGGGTTTTGGGGTCAGAATCGCGATCCATTGTAGCTGGGTAACATTAATACCACTTTTATTGAGTGCGGTTCGAGTCTTAAACTTTAGGTCGTCAGTGAGACGTCATGTTCCTCAAAACCTTTGGGGGGCGTGTTGGTCTTTATAAAATAGATCACGAGATAAGGTGATGCTGTGGAGACAAACACGTTTCAAAAGTAGGTTTATTCTGAATAAATTGGTAGTAAATGATGTATCAGTAGCTTGTTTTCTCTGAAGAAAAAGTACATGGGCAGGACTTACAGAGAGCATGTTGCTTACATGTGGGTCCAATTTAACACGTTCTCTGCCCGCCTCTGCAATGTCTCACCTGGTGGGACCGGGCAAGGGAAAAGAGTGACTGTTGCCCTGCCCTCACCCCGCCCTGCCCGCCACTCGAAAGCCATACCGGACGCCACTGCTTGTAAAGAGGAGAAACAACTAAATGAGTGGTCCTCCAGCCTCCCCTCCCCCAAAACCCGAGTTTCTTACACTCTATTTAGCACTGGGGGATCTCTGGGTTACCATCAGTAGAGCATCTTCTGTCTATGCCAACAGTAACCGCTGATGCAACAGTCCAGTTGCCATAGGACGGTTGGGTCACAATTGTGGTTGTCTCACCATGTGCACTTAAAATACCACAAATAAAATAAATAAAATATAATATAGCAGAAAACACTTGTAGAAAATTGGACTGTTAAGCTAGGCGTAAAGGAGGTCACAATGTTGATGTGAGCAGGAACTGAGCCCCGAAAATCGCACACAATCTATAGGGTAGACTACTTTCTTTGAGGAATTCCAGGTTTAGCCGAAGTTGGCTGGCTCAAGCAGTGAAGAACAATGCTTTCATCAGAGAAATGCAGTCAATGATTGTCTGAGAACAAAAACACAGAAAGCAAAGAAAAATAAAGGCCTAACTAAGATTGTTAAAAATATAGGTATTTAAAAAGCAAAATTATACAAATTTAATGGAACGGGTTGAAGGGGTTCAAACGTTATATACATGTCAATGTTACTTACAATGAATGTTCTATTTAGAAAGATAAAAATAAGGAAAATGTATAGCATGTGGAAAATGGCCGCTAAGGGGCAGCAGTGCATTCATTTTTGGCACGGAACGAAAGCATTGTCACCCAGCACATTTGTTCAGTAGAGAAACGTTTGTATCTCTTTTTTAAGACGGTTTTGCTCTCCTGTAGCACAAAATGTTTTATTAAGCACTGTCTTGCCAAAAAATTTCCAAGAAGGGAAAGCTGGTTGCTCAGTCACCATTACATGGTTTGCAGTTACATGGTGTTTCCTACTACCTCAGTTCAGGTTAAGAGCAAGTGACAACTCGTTTCTGAAATTTCTCTTTCACGTCAACTGCTTATTTGCCCAGGCTTCCTTCTGCAAAGCCCAGGTATAGAAGAGAAACTCCCAATGACAGCATGAGTCGAGATTGCTGCTTTTCGCTCCTTCAGTTACAGCTTCCCCTGTCTCAATGACCTTCTGCAACCTGCAGCTTCAGGACAGAAATCCCACTGATTAAGAAGGCATAATGGCTGAAAGAGACTCATGTGTTCTCATGAAGAAGCAAAGGGCAATTTTTCTTAGTTTTTGAAACTGCTTTCCTGTTCCCAGAGATTCAAGACATAGCTGGAGGGAGACAAACTATTTTCTCAGCATACTATTATCGGGCAGACGAGGATGCCTTCTTCTTTTCTACTGTTATAGGCAGTTCTTCTGAGAGTGTTCATACAGCAGTTTGTAAACGATGAACTCAAATATATGATTTCTGAGCAATCATTAGCAATGCACACAAACTTTCTCAAAGATTCCTCGCTTAATATTTGCAACAGCACAGTCCTGTACCTGTTTCAGAAAGATTCTTTACTGTCAAAGGCACCTCAGAGCCTTTTGTACAGGAGCCAACAAAGATGAGTAGCACATTGTTTTCCCCTGCTAATTTCCTCTCCTCAAACTTCTCTCTCTGGCAAAATTGGCTGAAAAGCACATCAACTCCCAACTGACAGAGTTCATCATAGAGAATAATATCCTTATGAGACCCAATGAGGTTTCAGGCCACAGTACAGCACAGAATCTGCCTTGGTTCTGGCCTCAGAGATGCTACACAAGGTGGCCCATGAAGGGGAAACCGGGGCTCTCATCTTGCTGGATCTTAGCACAGCGTTCAATACAGTCTTGCACTCTGTGCTACTGGAACGACTGTGGACACAGGGCATCAAGGGCAAAGTGTTTGACTGGATGGCAGACTTTCTCTATAAATACTCTTTCCAGGTATCTCAGAAGCCATATACCTCTGACTTCATCCCATTGCATCGGGGTGTGCACCAGGGATCGGCACTGAGCCCCACTCTTTATGACCTATACCTTCGCCCATTGGGTGACGTTATTGAGGGCCATGGAGTCAGAAGGGTGTCATATGCTGATGACACTCAACTTGTTATCACACTAGCTAACGATGACGAAATGGCTGCAGCTAATTTTAAATCATGTCTCACTGACCTAGCGACATGAATGTAGGCCAGTTTCCTGAAGTTAAATGCTGATAAAACAGAGGTGCTGGTGGTTAGGAAACAGCCCTCTATTTGGTTCTCGGCATGGTGGCCAGTGGATTTAGGCCCCACCCCTATTTCTAAACCGAAAGTGAAAAATCTAGGCATCCTCTTTGACACTCAGCTGAAGTCAGATCAGGGACACAGTGAACAACTGATTCGGGTTTCTGAGACTGTTAAGGAAGTTTCTGAGGCTAATACAGGCCTCCGCACAAAAAACAGTTACACAGGCCCTGCTGGTGTCACAGCTTGACTACTGCAATGTGCTCTACTTAGGGACTTCTAGAGACAGATTGGCAATGCTTCAAAGAGTACAAAATGCAGCAGCCCGGATGCTATTAAGATTTCCGAAATGGACCTCCATTAGCTCCGGCTTGGCTGAACTTCACTGGCTCCCAATTAAACACAGAGTCTCATTTACAGATACGTTTCACAAACAGGACAATGAATCAGAGGGGTCGCAGTTATCTCCTCCTCTTGGTCAACGCTTACACTCCTTCCAGAGTACTCAGAGCTGGAGAAGCAGTGCTGGCAGTGATTCCCAGAGTACACCATGCACAACTGGGGGTTGCTCCTTTGGGCTTCGGGTTGCTCTTTTGGGCTTTGTGCAGCCAAGCTTCGGAACTCCATATCAATCAACCTAGGACTTGAACACTCTGAGACAAGTTTCTGTAAAAATCTGAAGGCCTGTCTTTTTACACAGAGTTAGACGCCTTCTAGCTCTTGACTTTTCTGACCCTGATAGGATGCTACTGCTTAGCGTGGGGATATTCCTTCGGAGTAACCAAGGGGCATATTATCAAGAATGGCGTTAAAATTATCATCAGTTTAGCTGCTAAAGCGGTGATAATGGGCTTGATAATACGCCCTGGAGACTTTCAATAGAAGCCCATGTTCACTCCAGAATATGGACTTCTATTGGAATTCTTAAGGGCATATTATCAAGCCCATTATCGCTGCTTTAGCAGCAGTTTTCTGCCGCTAAACCGGCGATAATATTTAACGTTGTTATTGATAATATGCCCCCAAGTGCTTTACAAATCCAAGTTCATTCATTCATTCACTCCAGGCTGGCCTACTTCTACCTCCAAAGGTTCAAAGAAAATCCCCATCCTGCCAGGTCTTAGCTACCCACAAACCCATGCTGTGAAGGGCTATGTCTAAGAGAGCCCTGCTACCAAGAGGGAGCATGTGTAATGGCAGCCATAGATGTGATAGAGAAGCAGAAAAGGGCCTTGCTACAGACTATTATACTGCAGCAATTTAAAGTCAGACAGTTGGCGTCTATAGTCCTTGGGGAGATGAGATGTGAAGTGGCACAATTAGGTGTTAGCCAGGGAGGGTTCTGCCCGAAAAAAATGGATTAGCCAATTTTAACGCCATTGTTAAAGCTTCTTGAAACAATTTGAAAATTTATGAAATACATGGAAAGAGTGTAAATAATCAAAGGTTTACGATTCAATTCTTTTCTGACACTCATTTACATGCTGTGTGTTGGACTTGGCTCTTTCTGCATGGGCATCCCCAAACCTTTTGCATTCACTTCTCCTATTTTTGCCGAATTCGTTTTTGTTGGCTTATGGACTCTGTTCACTTCATCACTGCTAACCAGTGCTAAAGTGCTTGTGCTTTCTCCTTAAAGCTTGTTAGATTGGTTTATACCCAATTGGTATATTCAATATCTTAGAGGACCCTAGTGTAGGAGCGCTATCAATGCCCACGTCTGTAGATTAAATGCTACTAATGGGCCTGCAGCACTGATTGTGCCACCCACTTAAGTAGCCCTTTAAACATGTCTCAGGCCTGCCAGTGCAGACTGTGTGTGCAGGTTTAAATTGCCAATTTGACCTGGCAAAGTAAATCCCTTGCCAGGCTCAAACCATCTTTTTTTAGTAGATATAAGTCACCCCTAAAAAAGACCGTAGACAGCCCAGATGGCAGGGTACAATGTATTTAAAACGTAGGACAGTTTTACATTTTCTGGTAGTGAAAACCTTGTAAATTCGTCTGTCACACCTGCAAGGCCTACTTCTCTCATAGGGTAACATTGGGCAACCATATCACACTTTATAAATGTAATTTCAAAATGGAAATAGGTAACCAGTTCATGTTTTTTGTCCCTGAAATCATAATTTAAAATCCTAACTCACGGTGAAGTTATTTTAAGTTACAATTCTAAAAATATATCTTTTAGAAAGATAGCACTTTCATGCCTTATCCATTTGGTACCAGCAGTCTGACTCTCGGTCACATGATAGGGTATAGATGGCAGTTAGGCTCTGTGTATTCCTCCGTAAACAGCCACACACAATGGGAAGCTTAGGTGTGATGGGCGATCACTGGCAATATGGGAAGGAGGAGCTGGGCCCAGCCCCACTTACAGTTGAATAGTTTTTTCCTGTCTCCACACAAAGGGCTGCATACCCCCTGTAGTGAGTCTGAAGCCAGGATCAGGAAGGCAGGGCATCTGTGCACTTAAAAAACCTACCTCTAGAAGGTTCTTCCAACTTCAAAGTTAAATCTTGATATAAATACTGGACCTGAGACACCACCACTTCAGTACACTTCTGTACCTGTATATAATCTGCCAGGAAGGAATGCTTTGCTGCTGGAAGAACTGCCACTCTGCTGAACTGCCCCCTGAATGAACTGCTGCCCTGCTGTGCTGAACTGCTTCCTGCTGCCCTCTTTCCTCGATAAGAAGAGAACTGGACCTGCAAATTTACCCTTGAACCCAGGACACATGAGTGACTCCAAGGGCAAGTCTGCTGGCCTCCTAATATGAGCCTGAAGGACATAATAGGCTTCATGCTTTTGGGCTGTTTGCAACTGTGAACAGGCCCTTCTGCGCCGAGACCTTTTTGTTCGCACCATGATTCAATGCAAATCTCTGGCAGCCACCTTTTTGCACTAGAGTATCGATTGATAGTGGGGGACCGCCAATGCAAGGCACCAGCATGCCCACCTGCAACTCCCGGCCTGCTCTTCGCGCTATGTCGGCAGGCTCTTTGTGGCCCCCTCATCGTAACAGGACTCTTGGCACGATTTTGAGAAGGTAAACTTTAGCGAGCCCAACCTGGTGACTGAGGACGATCTGCTCTCCATCGCTGCCAACCTGTGAGACTTTGGCCCGTACCAGCGCAACCAGATATCTATAGTTAACGCTTTGTGCTTTTTGGAGCTATTTTCACTAAAGTCTTCAATCTTTTGGTCTTCATTTATTGATTACGTGTTACTCTTTGATTCTAAATTGGTGGGAGATCTTTTTTGAGTGGCGTTGTCACTGTATTACTGTCCGAAGTGTTGCACAAATACTTCACACATTGCATCTAAGTTAAACCTGACTGCTCTGTGCCAAGGTACCAGAGGGTTGAGAACAGGTTCATTTGGGGTTGGCATGTGCCTCACTCTGACAATGACTGTGGTTGCTGCTGACCAGGGCTCACAGCCTAGTCAACTAACAACCCAGTTTCTTCTGAATGTTAAGATACCAGTATGTTCCAAGGAAAAGTAAAAAAAAAAAGTAAAATTAGAAAAAACATTGCTTTATAAAGCTCAAACAGCCTATTTACAAACATATCCTTTTAACCATGTGTTAATGTTTTTTCTGTTTGTAAGCGATGAATACATCTTCTTCAAGCTCACAGTCATTGGAGAGTCAGGCATACAAACTGTCGCAAGTTCATGGCTCACCAGTCCGGAGTTATGCAGGGCATGACAGTAAACCCCTTCAAGAGCCCATCCCAAAGGTATTGACTTTGACACTGATGGTGGAACTGCCTTATCAAGTGTGAAGCATGCAGGTGACGTATAGGTTTCCAGGTTCTAACACCAGGAACAAACCCATTCCTATTCACTAGGAAATATAGCCATCATTGAACCTGCTAAGGATTGAGAATAGATTAAACATCATATCCAGGCTGACCATCAACAAAAGTAGGTAATGGATGAGCCAAGAGGCAATGTTTGCCAGGGATATAGTTTATGGATGGTCACATTTCACTGCCACTAAGTTAATGACCAGAACAACAGGAACAGGGCCATTGAGACAGGGCTCACATTTGCTGTGTAATGTTGAGTGGATGGCCACACTTCATTTCCAGATTGCAACACAGGAATACAATATTAACGTTCATCTGCATAGTCTTAATACATCAGCTGGATTCTGCAAAAGATAATAACAAATATATTTCTCTAACCTTTGATTTACTCTTTCAGTCTGACCATCGTCTAAGCGTGGTGGCTCAATGATAAATCAGCATCAATTAATAACAGGAAGCAAAAGATCTTGCCAGAAGGGTGAAATAAACTGAGGACAGCAATCAGTAATAAGAAATGGATGGACCACCTAGTAGAGGAACACAGTTCTTAAAATTGATTATGTACAAAGACCTGTAAAGGATATGGATTACTCCTCCTTAGTCAAATAGTCTATTATGACTAGAACTGTATTGAACACACCTCGCCTTCTGAAATTGTCACAAATAATTCAAGTGACATGGTGTGCTAAGGAGTGGGTTGTACTAGTATGGATTGAAAAAGGCATGTTGGAGCTTGATGAGAGCTCTCCCACTGGACACGTGTGGCACATGTCATGACAAGCCTACCGGCCTTCTGAGGTATTGTTGGCCACCAGAAGTACTGTTATACAATTTAGACAGTTTGCTTCTACGATGCATGACTGGAAAAAGGGGAAACGTGACATCACTGGAGAGCTTGGATCTGCTTTTCCCGATCAGGGACAAACAAATCATCATGAATGTAACAAAGACAGTTCAGAACTGTACCTCATTGTTTTTATCATCCATGACTGAATGTCTGGTTTTGAACGATTGACCCCGAACTGATTTAGGAAGTCTTCTTTTATAGCCCTTATTATTTTTCTCAGTGGGCCAGTAAATGCAGAATCAGTTACAGTCTCTGATACAGTTTAACTATACTGTGTGAGGGCATGACACTTGCCATTCTTTGGCCTGATTGAAAATAGAGGACAAAATCATAAGCGCCAAAGTATTCTACCCACTCTAGTTGTGTAGCTACAAGGCCCTAGCTTACTTAGGAAACTGAAGAGTTCATTAATCTCCAGGTGAGGGTGGTAACTTTGTGTCAGACACTTATTATTATTATTACCGCTTATAAAGCGCATGGCTACCCCCAACGGGGGTGTCCCGGCGCTGGCAGCAGCAGGATGAAGATGGCTAGGAAATTCATGGAAGGCTAAACAGCCAGGTTTTCAAAGTTTTCCTAAATAGTCTTTCTGCCTTGGCTTTCCTGATGTGTATTGGCATGGTGTTCCAGAGTGCAGCTGTTTTACAGAAAACGAGCGCCCGCCTATGTGCGCTTTTATATACCGAGGAACTAGTAATAGTTCCTGATGGTTGGATCTCAGGGATCTAGTCTGGGTGTATTTCTGTACTCTAACTTTGAGGTAGTTGGGACCTCTCTCTTTCAAAGCCCTACGTGCTATGGTTAATGCTTTAAACCCTATTCTTTTCTTTACTGGAAGCCAGTGAAGGCTTCGCAGGTGAGGGGAGATATGGTGACGGAGTAGGACATTCCTGATCAACCTTGCAGCTGAATTTTGGATGATCTGAAGTTTTCTAATTAAATATGCAGGGAGACCCAGATAAAGACTGTTGGCATAGTCTAATTTTGAGGTAATCAAAGCATGCACCACTGTCTTCCTGCTATCCATAGGGAGAAAATGTAGAAAGCTACGAAGGGCTTTTAATTTCTAGAAACATTGAGAGGAGAAATGATTAACCTGTGCTTGGCCTGAGAGTGCAGAATCAAATTTGAAACCCAGGTTTTTTGCTACCTGAGCAGGTTCTAGGGGCGGATTTAACTCAGCAGGCCATCATACTTCTGATCTTGGTGGTTGTGCCTGATTAAAAAATATCACCTCTGTTTTATCAGTGTTTAATTTCAGGAAGTTGTCTGTCACCCAAGATGCAATATTGAGCAGACACTGCCTGAATTTGGAGAAAGCTGCCTCCTTGGGCTCCTTAAAGGAGAACACCAGCTGGGTGTCGTCAGCGCAGGAGACAGCCTTAACATCCCATTCCTCAACCAGGTAGGCCAGCGGAGCAAGATAGGCATTAAAGAGTGTTAGACTTGATGCTGACCCCTGGGGCACACCACATGTTAGAGCTTTTGCTGAAGAAATGTGGGGATGGAGGGAGATTAACTGGTGCCTGTCTTCAAGGAATGATTTAAACCAAGCAAGCACAGTGCCCTTTACACCCATCATTTCCAACCTGTTGATCAGTACCCGGTGGGAGACCGTATCAAAGGCCTCGGAGAGGTCTAATAGCACCAAACATTGCACAATTTCCCTGATCTACTGTTGCACGCACAGTCTCTGCCACCTCAAGGAGAGCTGTCTCATTGCTATAGCCAGCCCTGAAGCCTGACTGAGAATCATGAAGGAGGGCATTGGACTCAAGGTGGGCTGATAGCTGTCTCTGGACCTCTTTCTCCAAGATTTTTGCAGGTTTGGGGAGAAGAGAGATCGGCTTATAGTTTCTGAGGATAGTAGGGTCAGCCTCGTCTTTCTTTAAAATTGATCTAACATATGCTGTCTTCCAAGGTGCAGGAAAGGAACCTGATCTCAAGGAGGAATTCCAAATAGCATTCAGGATAGGATTAAAACTAGTGGCTAGTAATTTAAAAAACCTGTCCGGACAAGGGTCCATAGGTGAACCTGAGCTTATACTATTTAGATCAGCGAGTGAGGAATCCAATCTGAAAGGGCAAAATTCTGACCACTGATTAACTGATTGGGAGGAGCAGGGGGGGTCTATCTGCTTTCTCTGATTGCGAGAAGGAACTATAAATTTCCTGAACTTTCTCCTGAAAATAGATGGCTAGATCTTCACAAAGAGTGGGTGAAGAGGTGACCAAGCTCTTTAACGCCTGTGGCTTAAGAAATCCTTTTACTAGGTTGAAGATCTCTTTAGTCGGGTTTTTTGAGTTTCTAATATGCTCCGTAATATAATGCCTAATAGCATTATGTATAAGTTTCTTAAATTTCTTCAGCTCCATTTTGTATGTATTTTTTGCTGCAGTATCGTAAAGTTTTCTCCATGTATGCTTAAGTTTTTTACAGGCACTTTTACATGTCTGAAGTTCTGTGAAGAACCAGGGAGCAGAAGGTTCCTTCCTAGCGTGCTTTACTGGCTTTTTGGGAATATTATTGTCGAGTGCTGATGACACCCAATGGAGAAAGATGGAATTATCCCGGTGAGGGTCACCTGTTAGCTCTGAAGAGGCGTTTAATAGTTCTCCTTCTAGTGATTTTACTTCCAGTTTATTCCAGTTCCTTCTGGTCTCATAAGTGAGAACCCCCTGTTTAGAGCTAGAGGTGCGGGTCAAGTTCAAAGGTATAAGTCGGTGGTCTGATCAGGTTAGCTGGAGAGGTACTTTGACTTCCAAAAATCGGTTATTAGTAAAGATAAGGTCTAATATGAATGAATACTTAGAAGGTCAGGTGTCCACTTTCCAGACACTATCTTGATTGATAGCAGCTTTACATTAGCTATGGTATAGTTCCATTCAAAAGAAAACAACTTGTGAGAGAAATACTCCTCAGGGTGCATGGGACAGTTGTAGGGTTTTGCTGTGACAGACCAACCCCTAACCCTCCGAGAGGGCCATCTGCCCCACCTATGGAAGTTGTGTGGATCATGATGTTGTAACACAGGAAACTTGTGAGACTGATCTTAATGAAAAGCCTGTTGGGATTCCTCCATTAAAGATAATAGGCTCTTTTATTCTGTATACTTGAAAAAAGAAATGCAAAAGGTGAAAAATGGGCAATTAAACTTCTGTAAAACTTGCTGAACCCCAAGAAGTCAATTCTCAACACCGGATTGCTTTTACATTGTTGGAGTCAATTTAAACCGCTGGAGACGTCCTAGCAATTCTACTGAGGAGTTAAGGAAAACACAAATCTTGAGGTCTGCATCAAATGAGTGTCTCATAAATATTGTAAAATGGCTCTGTCAAGCATGTTATGATATAGAGTTGAAATAAATCAGGATATCACAAATGAATACAATAAGAAATATCTCCTGATACTACAAGGTTTATTTTTGTCAATTTATCATGTAAAAATATTGTGAAGCATAAAAACAGACTCAAAAATATTATGATGCCAAGGCTCCATCCAGATCTCTGGGGATAGGCTTTCGAGTGCCGAGTTGGAGGATGTGGTCGAGAACCTGATGGAGAGCTCGGTAACTGCTCTTGCTGCGTGGTTGCAGCCTCACTGACAGTGACTTCAGGTGAGTCTGCAGGGGCCTGGCCAGGTCACAATCCTTGGCCAGGCGAGGCTCAGCCTCAACATTGGGGTGGTGGGCAGCCTGGAGCGGGTCTGGCTGCTGGCCGAGGCCCTACGGACCAACCGCTCGGAGCAGTCGCTCTTGTGAGTATGACTCTTTGATTCAATCAATCAATCAGTGCTTGTTATGTGCGGCTACTCACCCGTGAGTGGGGGGGGGGGTTGAAGGTCCGACTGGGTGCTGTGGGTTTTACAAAGAGCCAGGCCTTGAGATCCTTCCTGAATTGTGTCAGAGACGGGGAGAGCCTGAGGTGAAGAGGCACGTAATTCCAGGATTTGGCGGTGAGGTAGGAGAAGGATATTCCTCTGGTCGTGGTCTTGCGGATCTGAGAGATGGTGGTGAGGGCCAGTTGGGCCGAGCAGGACTGTCTGGTGGGTGCGTGGAATGAGATACAGTGGCTCAGGTATGCTAGTCCGGTGTTTCGGTGGAGAGCTTGGTAGGTGTCTGTGAGGAGCTTGAAGGTGACTCTTTTGTTGACTGGGAGCCAGTGGAGTTCTCTCAGGCTTTGGAAGATGTGGCTGTGGCAGGGGAGGTTGAGGACCAGTCTGGCTGCGTGTTCTGCACATCTGAAGTTTTCTGAGGAGTTTCTGGGTGGTGCCTGCATAGAGTGCATTGCAGTAGTTGAGTCTGCTGCTGATGAATGTGTGGGTTGCCATCTTCCAGGCCTCAGCGGGGATCCATCCAAAGGTTTTCCAAAGCAGGCGAAGAGTGTGGAAACATGATCAGGTGACAGCGTTGATCTGGTGGTTCATGGTGAGCGTAGAGTCCAATATGATGTCCAGGTTTTGTGTGTGGTCAGAGGGTGTGTGGAAGTTCCTAGCTCGGCTGGCCACCAGGAGTTTTCCCAAGCTGATGGGTTGGGCCCCAGGATGAGATCTTTGGTCTTGTCTGAGCTGAGTTTGAGGCAGCTGTCTCTCATCCAACTACAGTACAATTCAGAGTATATATGTATAGTACCTGGTGCGCAAGCTGTATTAATTATAGTAGTTAGCACGTACATGCAGACAACCACTCGGTGCCATCCCTCTTGTAAGTATGAGTCCCTCATTACATCTGCAATGACAATATATGTGTATGTACAGCAGGGGTTTCTTCATGAGGACAGAGGAGCGTCACTTCCCGCCTTTTGCGAGCTGCACTAAAAACAAAAAATAGAATGGCAATTAAATCATTTCATTGCCATTTAATTTTTCACTGAGGAGCACCACAACTACCAGCCTGAACCTGGGGCAGGAGAAATGGGGCATCTCCTCTCCTGCTGACTGGCAGCAGTGGATTGGAGCAGTGACTAGACGCTTCAAAGTGTGCATGCCTCGCGCTGGCCAAAATGACATGCCCACTTTGAAGCTATTCACCCAGCTATCTTAGACAGCTAGATGGAGAGCAAACACAGGCCTCCAGGGCTTGAAGGAGCGTTCAGCCAATCCGCACTATCCAATCCTGGCACTTCTCTCATGCCTATTGCTGCCAGCTGCATTAATTATAGAAGGTTCCTAAGTATGTGCAATTAACTGTTCGATTCAGTTACTTTCATGAATTTAACTCTCTACTACTACTGCATATCATCGCTATCCTACCCCCGTGCTCGAGCCTCTTGAGCATAACACCACCACCAGGCATCCGGGAGTCCCCCAGAGAGTTACATCTGGGACATTTGCAAAAGAAGCTTCTGTGAGATACTGTTTCTGGGCGAGTCCTCATGACATGTGATGAGCCCTGATGGCCAGTGACAGGATTCGGGAATGTGTGGCTTCTGTGCGACTCTCCTGCTGCGGTTGGGGCCTCTTACCCTCATTCATATGCAAAAATATGTGGCTGATTCCTGAACTTGATTAATTTGCACTTGTCCTGTGGGAGGGGGTGCATTCTGCCCAGGAGAGCTTTGTGAGCTGAGAGTTAGTTCATTGAAATATAAACACCTTGTTCCCTGACCTCCCTCTTACAGTTGTCTCTTATTCTCTGAGCACAAAAGGCTGACTAGAAACAAGAGCTGTGGCATGGTAGGGTGGCAGCCTCCACTCCTAGCTCTCAGGGGCCCTTAATTGTAGTCTTGTCAACACCTCCTGTCTCCCTTGAAACTGCAGCCTACTGTGGACAGTTACCTTCTCAGTGGCAGAGTTCTGAAGTGGGTAGGGGATTCTCCCTGTCCTGTGACCCTCTCTTACATCCCAGTACTGCTGACACCCGCAAACTATGACAAATCCTGATATTCAAATACAGTTCAGAACATGCCTGGGGCCCCTGGTACAGCAGACCCGACATCGGTCGCTGGTAAACATGCCAATGCTGAAACGCATCATATACGTCTTCTCTTGTACTCCGGGATTAGGGCCCGGTTGACTAGTATATTGCTCCACTTTTTACATATTTATCTTTTGATGATGTTGAGCCAATACTCTGTTTACTGACAACTGGTTATTTACCAATACATCATAAACACCAAACACTCTTCATCTCACGGCTATTGCTGCACCACTTAAAATGCTGTTCTGTCTCGGTTGTGAATATTATTTTGAGGCCACTGCTTTTGTTAAAACCTCAGGTCATTGTCAGTAGGATTAATGTGTTTTATGCTCTCTGTTGTTCCAGATTCCTTCCTGGTTACTTTTCATGATGCTGAACCTATACTATCGGCTGTTTATAACCCGTATGGCCCACTGTTTATGTATCTCTCGCTTACTATAGTATACCCTCTGAATAGCGCAGCTCTCTCTACCGCATTAATCATTGGCCAAAAAAGCACTGCAAAAAAAATCGTCCCTAGTATGATATCTGCCTGCACATGTTTAAGCACTGCCTGTTCCCTAATGCCATAATAAAAGGCCTCCCTGACTCCATCCCAGTACCCTCCAAAGCCCAAATATCAATCCAGGCCTGTCCACCAATTTGAAGATCTCTGGATTAGCCTTGGTACAGCAGGTCCTAATTGAGGCGCCCTGGTATAGCAATTCGTATGTATACTGGTATGGAAGGCATGTGTGCAAGTCAGAATTAGGTTGCATTGACAGAGCTGAACGGAGGTATTACTTCCTAAGGGCAGGATTGAAGAGCCCTGGCAGAGCGATTTGTATCCCTACTAAAAAAGAAAGGGCATTCATGCAGGTCAGAATTGAATTACATTGGCAGAGCTGCATGTGTCACAGGTAAGGATTGATGGCACTAGCAGAGGCCTATAACTCTCAACCAAGTTCACTAGAATGTCAGTTGGTTCCTCATAGCCTCCATCCTAATTAGGTTTCACTACTTGCTTCTGGCCTGTCATTGTCTTCTAGAGCCCGTCCACTTACCAAATCGACAGCCCACTCAAGCTGATCCCACCATAATATCCAGATCACACACAAAGGTAGCTCCTCAGCAGGCAGCCTGTTCTCTGGGGAATCGGCCCAGGTGAAATTCAAATGACCTTTTTTATATAGTTTTGTGTCTATATATTTATTTCTTTACTCCTACTGTAGATACAAACAAGCATAAACACTCTCCAATTCACTACTCTATGTCTCAGCCTATACCTCTTTCAAAATATCCTTTACCTCCGTTCTTTCACTCATCCCAAACTTCATTTTAATACCATGATCTCCCAAATAATCCTTTCTAGACTCTTCCCTCCTTTTTCTTTCCTTTGACTCTTCCAAAACCTTTTTTTCACTACTATGATCTCTCAAATAATCCTTTGTAGAATTTTCCCTCCTCTATCCATCCTTTATCCTATTCAATCCAGCTAAGAGACTGACATGTCCACTGCTCAAATTAATAACTCAGAGTTCCTCAAACTAATACACCACTAATTCACCTTGTGTTCCAGAGTGGCCTGCCACTTGCGGAAAATCAATTCAATGCCTTGTCTGGGGTAGTTAGCCCTAGATAAATAAAATTACAATTTTAATTACCATTGCAATTCTGTGGAACAGAATATAGAAGATAAGAGGACTGTTTATTTAGGCATTTAATAATTTTTTTAAATAAAGTTGTTTGTCATACTGTTTTTATTGTTTATAATATCATTTTTAGCTAGTTTGATCATCTTTACTTATATTAGCATTTAAAGTATTATAATAATATTTGTGTTTAATGTGTTTTGGTATATTTTGTACATTTTTACATGCTTTGCATTTTTTAGCAAAACATCTCTTTATTGAAGATTTGTGGTCCAAAGACAACAATGAATGCTATGGTGCGTTGAACGCAGCAAGGCCAGATTATTCCAGTGCATTGTGTACTAGTGCATCACTTTTAGAAAATCCTTCCATCCCAACAACATAACAGAAAGACGAAGGAAGAAGAATCGAAATATGTGCACAATAAAAGAAGTGTACCATAGTAGGTTAGTGATAACCATCAAATGGAGTCCCATGACCATGAAGGGGCTAAGGGGTGGTGTTGATGGGGGCGAAGGGAGAGATTTCAAGGACATTCGACCAAGGGGTAAAGCTCAGTCAAAGAGCTGGAGAGCTTTAAGTTTAGGCGGTTTAAGGCATGTGTATTCTAAATGTGAGAAGTATTGTAAAAGACGTTGCCAGATACGGTGTAGTATGGCTTATAGGTTCACTGTCGACATTTGCTATTTAGCATGAGCTTGGCTGCTATGAGGCTACTTTTGCGCACAACACTGCATGCATATATTTTGCAAGACCCTGTTTGTGCCCCTTTCACATGAGAACTGTCTACTTTGCACATTCCCTGCTGTGCTTTGAGGTTTAGTCTGCACACAATGTTCGAAGTTAAACATCAAGGCCCCTTGTTATTCCATTCTGGTCAGTCCCTCGCACCTAGACATAACATGCTACACACAGCTGTACTATTGGAAATTGTGTGCTTTAATATTGCAAGTGCAACAAGTATTGAGGCACTTGGAGAGACACCTTTCCGAAGAGAAGCGCTGTGCTTGTCCTGAGATGTGAACATTTCATCTAGGCCTTGGGGTATGGGGATCTGCTGACAAAGTCCAGAGGTCTTCTTATTTATAATAAACTATCTGTTACCACAGGGAGGGTAGTTAGATTGTTCAGTCCTTTTCCACAAATTTTTCGAAAATTATATCCCTGTTTGTATTCTATGGTATTGTAACAATGCTGACTATATTGTGTTTATGCATTTTGCTGCTAGTTTTGGCTCGTTAGTTGAAATAAACATTTTAAACTATACCCCATCTCAGATTACTCGCATTATGGACAAGTACGAGTGAGTGAGCGAAAGAGTGTCTGGCTCCCGCGATTCCCAAGATAGAGTGATGTGTTCTGGGTTGTCTAATCATTAGTAGCTTCGCTGTAGATGGAGAATGAATGAGACACTATAACTAGTTGGATTAGGGTTTTGGTTACTAATGTGGTAGGTTGATACACCCCTATTCACTGAGGTCCTGTTTTCCTGTGCATAGTTCTGTATATGTGCAGAATCCCGGCAACATGGCGCCGCCAACGTTTGGTCTGGTTCTTATCTGCGAGACGCTTGAGGAGTGCTGGTGCTTGTCCACAATACCTTCACTTCTGCCTCCGGATGCGGCTGTGACAGTGCAGCCTCTTATATTGACGTTTTTATAGGTTCTTTCAAGCTTGAACTTTAAATAAAAGGTTTTCTCTCTCTCTCTCTAATTAGCCCCTGTTGTGCTGCTGACTTTTGATTTGTTCTATTTTATTTTCCGATGGGCCATAAAATTGCTGTTCACAATCGCGCTCCGCTTAGGGATAACTTAAGAACATATGGTGTCCCTGATGCTGGTGTGGATCTGATTTTTGGAGTGGAAGCAGAACCTGCGTACCTGTTCGAGGTAATTTACTCTTGGGTCACCTTTCTGGTGGTAAACGGTAATGACGATCTGTTTCATGAATACAACGGCACGGCTGTTCCGATTGTGTAGCAACCCTATCGTACCCTTGAGGTTCCATTAACGGCTTGGCAACACCAAATTTGGTTTAATGGCGCCCTTCCTCACACTTTCACGCCAGTCCGCTTAGGTCCTTTATCAATTGAAGGGGCCACATGGGCCGGTGCTGGCTGGGTATGCACCTCACCCGTGTGGGTTACTCACAGCTAAGCTGCCAGAGCTACATGTGTTGCATACTTCTCTTATTCAAGTACATAGAGCTGTTATTCACTTTGTGTTGCGTACTTTCCAGGTGGCTCCACCTGGAGTTTTTTGCGCAACCTACAGGGCCTGGTGGGATGACTAACGGTCCTGTTATGGTTAATTCGGTAATGGGAAAGCATCTGACAAATAAGGATGAATTACCTTATTGGCTTGCTGAGAAATTTGGACAGCTTGAAGCTGTTTTTCCTAATACCTCTCCTGTAGAAAAACACCAAATTTTGACTATTAGTTTGCCTAAAGACTTGATTCCCGAGTTAGCTGATTGTAACACCTGGAGCAAGTTGTTTGCAACTGTGTATTCAAAGTGTTTCAGAGCTCCCTCTATGACTGTCCTCCCCTCCGTGATTAAGCGTGTTCAAGATGAGCATGGCGCTAAAGCGGCTGTGGAATTGGGGATGCGTCTTGGTGGGGGTGTTTGACCTGGTGGCTGATATGATCCTTGCCAATGTCAAGGGCGATGCAGTAAGTTTTCAAGTCGCTAACGGCTTGGCAGCAGTCCCTGATGTGAAGAAACCACGCTAATTACCAAAAATGCTTTCAAAGGCTTATAAAACAATTGGCCGCCATAGTTTGGGAGTTAAGCCTTTTCCTCAAACGCAAATTCAGTCTCAAACACAACCGCAATTTCCATCTGACACAGATGGATGCCCAGTCTTTTCTAAAAAAAACTGGAGGAATAAAATAAGGGGGCAACAATAACAACAGAAGCAAGGGTCGCGTGCTGGTTCACCGACATGATAATTATGAGCGTACTTATGACTTGCGCGACTGCGCAAAAATTAAGTCTCCTGATAGATTTCAGGTCCCTGATCAGCGTTCTCCTCGTTCTTCACAAGACTCATCTGTCTCACAAGTCGGTGGTGGGGAACGCCAGGATCGTGGCACAAGTCAGCAAGTTCCAAGGTGACGTGATCAGCCGCGTCAGTTGCTGGCGCAGGGAGACTGGCCCCCGTCCTTTGTTTTAGCCGCAGCTCGTGAGGAGGACATGATACTTCCAAGTTTTTCGTGTTATGTCCCCTAAGAGCATGCAGAGGCCTTTTGCAGCTGAGTGGGCTTTGGCCCTGTACGGTATAAAGTTGGCTGGGATAAAGATTCACCTCTACATGATAATCCATTGCAATCTATGCCTCAACCACAACCCCAATATCCAGTACAGCGGGAAGCCAAAGGTCCTGTTGCTGATATTCTAGCCCAGTTAGAGTATCAAGGAGTGATTGAAACATGTGTGTTACTGATGAATAATCTACTCTTTACTGTAGCCAAACCTGATGGGTCATACCACATAGGTGGAAAACAGAAAAAATACTGGTGATTGCCTATGGGGTATAAAAATAGCCCCGGGATTTTCCCCGCACGTGTTGTCTCTCTGTTGGACAGAATAGACCCAGATGCATACTCATATGTGAATGATATCTATCTCACAGATGACGAATTATGGCCACATCTGTGCCATGTTGACCGCATAATTCTAGAATTTGAGGACTACGCCTACAAATTCAATTTTGCCAAATCCCACATCGCATGTTATGATGTGCTATTTTTAGGCTTTGAGCTCAACAATGAAGGTTGGAGCTTGGCTTCCCACTTCCTGGAGAAATGCACACGTTTGAAGTCTCCAACTACCTTGAAAAATCTTCAGTCTTTGCTGGGATTTTTGAATTTTGAGCGTTCTTATATTCCTGAATATTCCCAATGTATCAAGCCACTTTATGCCTCGATGCAACCTAATTTAGGTCTCGGCTAGGCAGCGCATGCGCTGTCTCGTCGAGAGATGTTGTATACAGTATAGTGGGGGAAGCTCTCCCCACTTTCCCGCCTTATTTTTGATTGGCTTCAATCATAAATGCTGCATTTTGATTAGTTTTCAACTTCTTAGTCCCTCTTCCTGACGGCTATGTTGTCATTCATATCCATCCCTGGCTATTGGCCCCTTTACTCCAAAACTATTTTTGGCCCTGTGTTCCCTCCACCGCCCCCTCCCTCGGTCCATGACTTTTCGCCGCCCCATACCCCCTCACTCCCGCTCATACCTTCCTTGATCCCCACCCTCCCGTTTCCTATGCAATAGGTCTCACGTAAATATGAGTCCTACTGCATTAAGAAATGTTTGTTTGTTGTGGGATTTGGCTGACTGATTGCACTCTTTTTGGGTGTTGCGGTACTGACAGCTTATTTTGCCTGACAAAAAGATGGCAGTCTCTATAACACATGTGCAATACAAGCATGCAAATGCTTCACTTCGGCAACTTGTTTCTTCCTTCTTTTACCAGTGAATTGGCTATGTGTAGTTTAGATGTAATTATAAGCATTTTAGCGTCTCCATAATTCCTAATGAGGACAATTCCATCTTAGTGTGATCTTTCCTTTCATATTAAACATAGCTGTAAGGTGACATTAAAATAGGCCATGTATAGTGCGGATATAATTGTAATCGCTTTAGCGCACATACAGCCATCAAAGATGGCGATGCCATCTGAGTCCGCTTTCTATCTTTCTCTTTACAGTAGTAGTGTCGCACAACGCCACTTTTAGGAAAGTAAACTCATACATTCTAACACTGAATTTAAAAGGACTCCTAAGACGCGTCTCAAGTTCTCCCGACCGGAAATACAAAGGCGGACGGACACCAAAAGACTCATAGTAAGTGAGAAGTGTACCGCATTTTGCTAGACATCTATACTATATCAGCAAGTTTTTACATCTGGGGCATTTGTTTTAAGTAGAACAGCACAGGTCGTTATTCAGAGCGCTGTGCCCCTGATTAGCCAAACTAAAGTAGCCAGCAAGCTCTAGTAAGTGTACACAACTATGGACAATTTTTAATGTAGGTACTAAGCCAAATAATACCAGACATGAGGCTATTAGAGCATACAAAATAGACGAAATACCATACAAAAGTTCCTAACATGCATATTTAATAGCATTGATGATGAACTGTGCTGTATTCAGATACCAGAGCCAACTGAGGTTTTTACTGTAATTATTGGCTGTGAGAATTAAAACCCCAATATATAATTACCATACAACATTAGCAGGTACCACTGTATACCTCCAAATGAAAGCAACATAATATTAAATATCAAGGGCAATAAACTCAAAATGAACAGCACTGTGTTTATTGAAATGCGTTTATCTTTCATTTCTGGGTTTTAGAGTAATAATATCATCATGTGTTCATCTCCTTGATTTAATCATTATTCTTCGGGCAGGGTCACTTTAAAACTTACACACATACACACACATGCACACACGCACATGTGCACACGCTCACACACACACACGCACACACACATACATGCACACACATGCACATCCAGTCTCTCTCACACACACACACCCTCCCACACACATACACCGTTATGAATTCTTTCTCTTTCTTTCTCTCCCTCTCTCTCTCTCTCTGTCTAACATTGAGATCTTCAAAAGGACATGGGGACTTTTTTAATGTACACCAGTGGGGCATATTGCTGTATAGGCACGCAGGCAATTTTTAAAGGCTTTCTTGGGCACACTGGCCTATTGCGGCTATGTGCGTATTAGGTGATTTACTGTATCACTGGCCCGCAAATCCATTTAATCCTCACAAGCCGGTTCTTATTCACTTGAATGGAGCTTGGACTAATACATTCACCCAGGACAATGATATTTAAATGAAGCATATTCAGTTACATAGCCCTCCAGTGACTTCCTACAGTGCCAGAAGTCACACATCCCTGGCCTAAGGCACTTCGGCCATTGTCCCACATTCCTTAGTCTGCAGATTCACACGTTCCTAATGTGTTCCATGCTTGAGTCACCTTAGAATCTGGAAACAGGTTTAATTTCTTCCTTGAATCACGGCCCTCGGAGTTCCATTCATCCCACCCATCTCGCTAGCCTACAGTTCCCCTGACAGCTTTCTGCCAATTACGCCTCATCCCTTATACACGTTCATTCATACAGGTCATTGGCAGGTATGCACGAGCCCCTTGGAAAGTAGCATCTGCGAGTAGCTGCTTTATTCTGGTAACTGCTAAACACTTCTGGCAGTGATTAGCAAGTTCATTCCCATTTTGTATGAGAGTCGCGCTGTTGGAGGTTGGTGACGCCTGCCAAAAAATGTCATGATAGCAATAAAATTCATGTGCAATTGTGCATGTTGGTAGATAGATCAGCTTTATCTGAAGATGTGCAGTATTTATTCCTGTGGTACACTTGCTGTTGTGGAAGGCACCACGTTGTGTGTATATATTTATGGAGGAGTTTGTGGATTTTTTTTGTATAGAGCGCACAGGGAAACCAATGTCCTGCCAAGGCACTTGAGAGCATGCAGACTGTGAAAAAGATGCCCATAAAATGCCGGAATTGGGACGCAGAGGGGTTGCCAGCGTGGTCGCGAGAATGCACCTGCGTTTTTAAGCACAAGTGTATCTATGTGTTTCAGGGAGATTAGTTAATGCACTGTCAATAAACGGGCGACGAATGAAGGCAAATCATAACTAAATGCATATAAGGTCCCAAAGACGCGACCGATTGCATTGCAAATGCTTGTTTTCAAAAGCCAGCTGGTTACCAGAACATTCTGCTATTTTACTTTCTTCGCACTCTGATTTGCTTGAATCTAAGTACTTGTTGACACGTGATAATCACACTAACCTGGTGATACGAATTGTGCCAGGTGCAGTAGGTTTCACTTACTTGACGTACAATGAAGACACAGTACCTATCGCATACAAATCACATTTTTACACTTCGGCCCAAATGAGGTTTTCGACTGATGACAAAGTTTTGACAGCTGTGCAAATGGCAGTCCTAAAGGAACGTGCACTGCCACAGGGTAAATGCATTTTTCGTGGTTACACCTTACCATGCTTTAGAAGTAGTGACAAATGCTTGTGTGCCAACCTCAAAATGGGCTGCTTCCCTGACATCCCCGAATGTCACCTTTATCTTTAACCCTTCGCTTCAGACACAGGAGTTTTTTCAGTTTGAAAATGTTCATCCACCTCCCTTGCCTTTGTTTCCTTTGGAGGAGTATGCATGTATCCTTTACACCGATGGTTCGGCGCAACCGGCCATGGATTCTAAACATGCTTACTCAGCGGCTTGTGCCATTGTAGCAGGTACAATGGTGAATGGAAAGTTCAAATCTTCCATTGTTCATACTTACGCACTAGAAGACTGTAATGGTCAATTGGCTGAGCTACGTGCTCTGGTTCTTGTTCTCGAGTTTGCTTATCCAAATGTTTCGACTCTCATTCTCTGTGACTCTCATTACTGTGTTCAGTCTTTCAATGACAACTTATTCTTTTGGTCACAAAATGATTATCAAGATTCTGAAGTCGGCACAATTAAGCATAAAACGCTTTGGGCTCGAGTGGCAGATCTTAAACAACGAAAAACCAAAGGAAATGATGGACGGAGCATTGACAATACAAGCACTCACCCCCAGTCAACTGATCTGGGTTTAATCCATCACCGTTCTTTAGCCCACTCTACCACCCCAGTTCAGACATGGCCATATGCAAATCAGTCTGACCCTGTGCCTCATGGGAACAGTCCAGCCCGAACTGCCAAGCCATGCCTTCCCTGGACCGGAAACAAGCTACCGAAGACGGGTTTCTGGCATTTCAGCCGTCTTTAGCCCGGCTTGCTTGAATCCAGTGGCAAAGTGAGCAAGGGACTCACCGCTGAGCATACCCTGCCAACTTACGGCGAACAAAGAAAAACCAAAGGAAATGAAGGACGGAGCGTTGACAATACAAGAACTCACCCCCAGTCAACTGATCTGGGTTTAATCCATCACTGTTCTTTAGCCCACTCTGCCACCCCAGTTCAGACATGGCCAAATGCAAATCAGTCTGACCCTGTGCCTCATGGGAATAGTCCAGCCCGAACTGCCAAGCCATGCCTTCCCTGGATCAGAAACAAGCTACCGAGGACTGGTTTCTGGCATTTCAGCCGTCTTCAGCCCGGCTTGCTTGAATCCAGTGGCAAAGTGATCAAGGGACTCACACCTGAGCATACCCTGCCAACTTATGGCAAACAAAGAAAAACCAAAGGAAAAGATGGGCGGAGCGTTGACAATACAAGCACTCACCCCCAGTCCACTGATCTGGGTTTAATCCTTCACCGTTCTTTAGCCCACTCTGCCACCCCTATTCAGACATGGTCATATGCAAATCAGTCTGACCCTGTGCCTCATGGGAACAGTCTAGCCCGAACTGCCAATTCAAGCCTTCCCTGGACCGGAAACAAGATACCGAGGACTGGTTTCTGGCATTTCAGCCGTCTTCAGCCCGGCTTGCTTGAATCCAGTGGCAAAGTGAGCGAGGGACTCACCTCTGAGCATACCCTGCCAACTGTACACTGCAATTGTCAGTATTAAATACAGGATTTTCATATAATAGGTCCTCTATATTGTTCATCGACGTTTTGACCCTCTGGAAGCGCACTTGGGGCGTCTAGGCGGGTCTTCCTCAGGACTGTGTGGGGCGGGGGAGGACAGCCTTCTCTTAAACCCAGCCGGGCTTTAGGTGGTGAGAAAACTGTATAAATCAGTTCTGTTGGTGCAACAGCAACTTGTGCCACCGACAGTGGTCCTGCTTATTGATGCGCAGAAATTAATGAAAGCCAGTGTTCCTTCCTGGTTTAATGGCGGTGTAATGAATCAACCATACGATGCTCCGCATGGATGCTCTGAACCAATAGTACTTGAGGGTTCACAGATTTCAAACACAATCGGTGCTGTTTCCCACTTTGCCGACTGACGAGTATGCAACAACGGATACAAAGACCGGAGGAGAAATGTCTTCCTGATCGGCGTTGCTCCAGCATAGTTTTGACGACAAACAATATAGTGGACCTTTTACATGAAAATCCTGTATTTAATATTGAAAATTGCAGTGTACAGTTGGATAAGAGAAATAGTGTAGGCCACGATAAATCCTTCCTGTGTTCCCCTTGTAAATAATGGTTGTATATTTTGTTAGTCACACTTGCGCTGAGAGCACATAGCACTAAAAGTCACAAATTGCACCAATTGTTTCCTGGGCAGCTCTTCCCCAATATCAGCGTGCCATTGTGTTTGGTAAGAATGTGGGCAGATGGGGGTGAAATGCTGGAAGACCTGGTACATGTGTGAGAGGAGCCCACAGGACCCATTGAATAACCTGACCAAGGTCTCAAAAGAAGTTAGTCGGCGGGTGGTCCTTTGCATGTTGGGTGGGGTGAGGGCCCAGTTGAGGCGTTGGTAATAATGCAGTCTTTGGACTTAGAGTGATTGAACTCCTGGCGGCATTGTTCGAATAACTTGAGGGAGTCCCCCTGAAAGAAGTCCCGAAGAGTGCAGCAGTCACCTTCCCCCCAATGGCTACAAGAAAGGGGCTGCAGAGCGGCAGCAAATTCAGGGTTGTTCACCAAGTGGATGTTAGGCAAAGGAAAATTAGTAAGGCTGGGCTTTACTGCATCTTTGTCACATATTTCTAGGACAATTTTTGTGGTGATGGCAATGTAGGCACTTTGTGGCCTTCCGCGTCTGGGAGCCACGCTAGGTTCATGAGGGGGCAACAGCCCACAGCATAGTCCATATGAAACCAATGCTTATCGCTTTCACATACTACTCACTCTGAAATGAAGCAGAGGTAGTAAAGTGTGGCCCAATAATATTTAAAGAGGTTGGGGCATCTCAACCCTACCCCGTCCCTAGAAAGCATCAGTACTGTGTTGGAGAAGCGAAGAAGCATTCCACCCAAAATATAAAAGCGCAAATGTCCCATTGAAGGTGTAAGATCATGTCTTGAGGGATCAGTGTAGGTAGGCATTGGAAGATGTAGATTATTTCTGGTAAGAGGGACATCATAACTGCATTTAAATAGCCCAACTATGAAACAAGGAGTGGTTTCCTTCCGCAGAGGTCCTCCAAGAAGTATTTCTGACATACAGACCAATTGGCCATCAACCATGTAGTCATGGCTGGAGTACGTTAGAGGCCCAGGTATTGGATGGATATAGGGGCCCATTGGAAGGATGTAAGGGATTGGACCACCAGCAGGTCTTCTGGGGAAATCGTTAAGTTCAGACCTGGGGACTTGGCCAGATTGATCTTGAAGTCTGAAACTGACTCAAAAGTCAGGCGTGTGAACACGAGTGCTGGGAGAGATTTCTCCTGTGAGAGAGTCAAAAAGAGATCATCATTGAATAGAGCAAGCTTATGAGTTTGTCCCTTAAAGGGGATCCCCACTATGTCCTCCGTCTGTCGAATGGTGCCAGCCAGGGGTTCTACCGCTAAGACAAAGATAGGCCTGTGTGGAGTTGTGGAGTTCTTGGACTGCTACAGGGAACTCCGCAAGATGCCAAAACAACTCAGCCCTGCTCCGCGGAGTTCCGTGAGCACCGGAGTACGGCACGCCATGCTGATTTTTAGCACTGATTGTGTCCTGTGCTGTAAACGCAACACAAACAGCACTACGTGCAGTGAAAGAGGGTGCTGCTTCTTTCTGAAACTGAAGTAGATGTTTTGCCGCAACTGTCTACATTGAGAAATTTTTGACGGGGGGTGGTCTAGCATATGATTTTTCTCACTTGACAACTTAACATTCGCGGGCTGCGTGGGAGGATAAAAGCTCTGTTTTGCACCACTTCGCATAGTTTTGTGGAACTCTACACTCTGTATGGAGCGGGCAAAAACTCCACAAACTCCACCAGCGCAGCGGAATTCATCGCCCACCCCTAGCAAACACGAGGCCCAACGCAGATGAAAGGCTTGGAACAGGCCTCCATTACCTCAAATTCTTACAGTTGGGGAGCTGTAAGGGGCCATAATCCTGTCAATCTTCTCTGGGCCTAATTCTATCTTCTGGAGTATGGTTTAAAGTAGGGCCAACTGATCCTATAAAAGGCCTTATCTGCATCAACTTTAAGAAGGCAGGGCGGAATAGCATGGTGGTGGGATTTCTCCACCAAGTGGAGCAGGTGACGGAAATTATCCTCTCCCTGCCTGTTGTGTATTAACCGACCTGATCCGTGTTTATAAGACCCAGATGATAGAGCTCGGGCCTGTTAGCTAATATTTTAGTATAGAGTTTAACTTTGGTGTTTAGTAGCGCTATAGGACGATATGAGACACATAGAAGAGGGTCTTTCCCCAGTTTCAGGATCAAAGCTATCTTAGTCTAAGACATAGTGGGGGTGAGATCCGAAACCACTGTGAAGGTGTTAAAGAGGGCCATCAGCTGGTCTTGCAATTGCGAAAGACATTTTTAGTAAAACGCTACAGGCAGACGATCAAACCCTGGGGTCTCACCAAGGAAAAGGCTCTTAAAGGCCTGCTGGTGCTCTCTGAAGAGATTGGGTCTTCAAGCAGCTCATTGTGAGAAACGTCAAGGGCATCCCATTGACATCCCACCAAATAGTTGGCAATGGCATCAAGAGGGGCTTCCTCGCTGGCATAGAGAGTGTAGTGTAGTTCCTATTTTCCCAATAGGCCCTGCGCATTGGAATAACATAAACAGTAGTATGGACGTAGAAGTGTGGATCTTCCAGGTCTACACTGACTATGCTAAACTTAATTGGGTTTGTTACCAACTAGCTCAGAGGTCACTGGAAACTTTCTTCTCTGAATAGGAAGTGATCAGCTTCCCTGGTACAGACAAGAAGGGATTCAGTTTTCCAACAACCGCATAAACATGACAACTTTGCTTCTTAGAATAAGAGTCAATCTCTAGAGTCGTGTGAAACAATAGACAGTTATTTTACTCAGTCAGTTTTTGTGCAGATTACTTTCACCAAGATGCAGAGAATAGAGAGACAGGCGTTTTCTATAAAAAGGTATTGTTTATTGAACAGTCTTTCTTCTCATACAAGAGAAATGAATTGCCACAATTGCAAGACTAGTTATTATAAAAAGTGCGTACAGTAAAATGAGGATTGCGAAATAATACTGTAAAAGCATTGATATGGTTTCTTAGCTATACAATGGTTTAAAATGAATAAAACATATATACATTCCTATATACATTAGGCTAACATACTCAACTGGTGCTTCTAACTACGCCTACCCCAGTGTACCTGACCTAAGCCTAATACTTGGGAGGGAGTAAGTAAGTAGCAGTTTTAGTTAAGTTGGTTTTGCCAAGGTTTGCTTCAAGAATTCTCTGTAAGGGTTTAGTCAACACCATACCTCTGAAATAGAATGTTGGAGGTCTTGTATCTCCTTCCAGGACTCGATATCCCAGTTACAAAACAGTTAGTAGGTTTGAAGTCAGGTTTGATTACTTCGTAGAGAGGTTTAACCATTTCTGCATAATTTAGAATGTAAGTTCTTCCGAAATTCAGGAATCCTAGAATTGACTGTAAGTTTTTCAGCGTTTTGAAGGTTGGAGCAGCGCACATTTCTCTAAAAAGTTTGCTGCCAGGCTTTTGCCTTCACTTGAAAGTTCGTATCCCAAGAATAGGATGTTGAGGTTGGCAATTCTTGTTTTTTTTAAAGTTGAATTTATACCCTTCAGAGGCGAATCCAAGTATTATGGTGTTCACCCTGGTCAAGTACCTGTCCAAGTCATTGTCTATAAGATAGATGTCATTGACATAAGATAATGCATCATCATCATACGTTTGCAGTAATTCAGTTACTCTGGCTGAAAATAACCCAGGACTGTTCTTGAATCCCTGTGGGAGACTACAGAAGTGACGCTGTGTCCCCATAATTGAGAAAGCGGTCAAGTACCTGCTTTC
The DNA here is from genome assembly GCF_964263255.1 of Lissotriton vulgaris. Taxonomy (NCBI): domain Eukaryota; kingdom Metazoa; phylum Chordata; class Amphibia; order Caudata; family Salamandridae; genus Lissotriton; species Lissotriton vulgaris. The sequence continues at coordinate 657,155,732 of NC_141689.1, forward strand.
AGGTGCGATATTTTGACAGAAGAAACCGTTTGAAATATCTAATGTTGTTTTATATTTTTTGCGCACAATGTTATTCATCAGTGCTGCACTGTGTGCATTTTGTACTGCAAAGGTTTTGCAACAAGAATTTAAATGTCTGTAGTCCAAAAACAGATGATAAGTATTGTCTGGTTTGGAGACTAGAAACAAAGGATTTTTCATGGACGAGGTGCATGTTACAATCACCCCTCGGTATTCAAGTTGATCTAGGACCTCCCTGACCTGCTTTTTAGTTTCTTGTTTAACCGGATACTGCTTCTGAGCAGTTGGTTGATTTTTTAACTGGATCTTATGGTGAGGAGAATCCTCATCCCATCCCACATGATTTTTATATAAGGCTGGAGCCTGGGCCACAGCCCATTTTCTGGCATAGGTATATTTTTTATGAATAGGAATATGGTTTGAGAAGGCTGGCATAATGATTTCTCTGCCATGTGGGCACTCCCTGAAAAATTCAGGTGGCCAGTCTTTTTTAGCCAGAAGAATGTCATAACCCTTAGATAGTTTTTCCCCAAAGAGTGCTTTTATTTTCCTAGTTATGTCCCCCTCTATTCGGAGTGTTACTTCATATAACTTATGTGGTACACTAACCCTGGTATCTGCAGTTTTAACCTGAATGTATTCATCCAGGTCCACTGTCTCCAGATGATTCTTCAGGATCTTGGGAGCTATGGTAACGTCTGCTGCACTGTCCAGCATTGTCTGGGTCCACTCCCTGTTCTTGAGTTGTGTCCTCAAGATCCTCGGCATGTCTAATTTTAAGACTTGCTAGCTTCTTTTTGCTGAATTGAGTTTTCTTATTTTTCGGAACGTGTTGATCGTCTTTGGACTTTATGCGTTCTTACTTTTTTTTCCACTTTTTTTTGGTCCTCATTTGCCTTAGCTCGTGAGTGTGTGGACCCCCAGCCACCTTTTCTTGCCTGCATAGGGATATACCCTTGGATCCTTGAGCTCGTCCCAAACGCTGCAAGACAAATGTATCTTAGTGGCGGAAGAAGTTTCCGACTTTTCTTCAGGGCTAGCTAGATGACTCCATTAAGTTGTTTTTCCACCTATTAGACCACAATTTTTCTCAGGGGGAACCCAAAACCAGAGGTCCGTGGAGCAGTAAGGCATAATCATAGGACCCGGGGAAAAAAAATAAAAAATAAATAAATAAATAAAACCCCGAAAAATCCTGACTCCACTGTACCAACAATTCCCAGAAGGCTACTTTTTGTTTGCAACATGATCTGGCCATGTCCACCCTGGAGACATGATAAAGAGATGTTAACCAACCAGCATGTGTTGGTGCCGCTGAATCGACCCAGAACATACAAATTTGTCTCCTTGCCAAAAGGATAGCGTAAAAAAGGAAAGATCTTGCTTGACCAGAGATTTTGTCATCAATACCAAACATAATTAAAGGGAGTGTAATGTTCAACGAGGTTTTAAGAATGGAATCCAGGGAGACTTTCACTTCCTCCCAGAAGCTTTCTATAGTTGGACAGTCTTTGAACATGTGAACATCTGAAGCTTCTGGCAGGCCGCATTTATTGCATTTTTTATCCATCTGATACTTGGATAACTTTAGAGGGGACAGATAAGCTCGATGCACCGTGAAAAGATGATTTCGCCTTAGCCAAGCTGGTTTCACTATTTTATAAAGAAGATTAAATGAATCGGTCCACAGCTGCTCACATTGGGTCTCGATCTCTCCACCCCATAGCTCATCAGGAAGTTTAAAGTCCCCATCTATCTTCTCCAAAAGCATCCAATACCATGTTGAAATCTCCTTGCCACCCCATGGTTTTTTCACAAGCTGCTGTTCAAAGTTACTAATTTTACCCAGGGGGTTTCCCTTCCTACACTGTGTTTGGGCCCAGCTATTCAGCTGCATATATTTAAACTTTGAGAAACTTAGTCCAACTTTCTCCAACAGTTTATCCCGGAAATCATAGGAACCCCTGACAACAAATCTCCCCAGATCACTATCCCGGCATCCCTAAGAGGTTTCGCCAAGCTATCTTTAAGACATGATGGAGTGCCTGGTGAATCCCACATAGGTGCCTGATTTGAAAAGTAGCTTATCCCTATTTTTTTTCGAATTATTGACCAACTCTTGGTCAGAGATTGTAAGCATTTTAATTTCACCTTCTTAAAAAATTGTGGTCTCCAAACTTGAAAAGAAAGCCGTCCATTGGTAGATCGGCTCCCTCTAGCATAGCCCGGAACATAACCCGCGGGATGGATCTATAGGTGTTTTTAGGAGCATTCTATAGAATGAGAGTTTAAAGGCCAATGCGTAATACTGCAGGTCAGGTAGAGCCAACCCTCCCTTCTCCCTTCTTCGCCTCAACTTCTTCCATGCCACTCTTGTACCCTTATAGTTCCATATAAATGAATTTATCTTGCGCTGGCATTTGTCTAAACCTTTTGTGTCAAATGACAAAGGGATAGAATTAAAAAGAAATGTGTATTTCGGGAGGATGGACATTTTTATTAAGTTTGTCCTCCCCAAGATAGATAGGGGAAGATGAGCCCAAGACTTTAGTTGTTTATGGCATTCCTTTGAAACCCGATCAAGATTGAATTCTGCAATTTTACCCACCTCCTGAATAATTCTAACCCCAAGATATCTCATGGAGGTATTCACGGCGAGATTTGAAGTGGTGGTGTTCCAGACCATGATGTTGGTTTTATTGGCATTTACTTCATACCCCGAGATTTTACCAAATTCCTCCGCTTTCTTTATGACTGTAGGAAATGCAAGATCAGGATCAGATGTCATGATAAGGATGTCATCCGTGTAAAGCGCAACCCTCCTTTCCCAGTCACCAAATCTGAAGGACGGGATATTATTCGCCTCTCTTAGAGCTTGAGCAAAAGGCTCAATATAGAGGTTAAATAGGAGGGGGGAAAGCAGGCAGCCCTGTCTTGTGCCTCTTGTTATATTAAAGGCCGCTGTCAAAGAGTTGTTAACAAGTAGTCTTGCCGTTGGTGATTTGTATAGGAGGGCTATTGTTCGGCAAAATCTCCCCAGCACCCACTAGGTCATGCAAGTTGGCGCCCCTTAATGAAGCCTTTCTGATCTTGGTGTATAATAGAGCCAATCACTCCTCCCAAAAATGGTAGCGAAAATGTTATACAGCCAGATTCATGAAGCTAATTTGCGATCGCAATTGCTGCGAATTAGCAATTGCGATCGCAAATTGATTAAAAGCTATTCATGAAATTGAAAATCGCAAAAGTGTGTAATCGCTAAATAAAAATAGTGATTTCGCAAATAAAATCGCAGAATCCTGAAACCTGCCCATTTGCGAATCGGAAATAGCGAGAAACCAAGGATTCTGCGAATTCATTTGCGAAGTCGCGAAATAATCGCTATTGCCATTCATGAAAAATCGCAGATTTCCAAAAACACGAAAATCGCTATTAGCGACGCGCAATTTAAGGAGAACTCAAACCAGGTGGTAACCAGCAAAAAAAAAAAAAAAAAAATTGATTAAAGTTAACTGCATACAGGTGCTGGCCTGACCAAACACACTAAAGGACATGCAGCTGGAGACTGAGGACTCTCACAATGCCAGGACTCTACATGGTGGTCAGGCGGCTTAGGCTGCAGCAAGCAGCACAGAACAGGCGTAGGATCCAGGAGCGGATATTCCGGCAGCGGGTCACCCTTCTGGGCCAAACCAGGGAGCAAATCTATGCCAAGTACCGCCTAAGTGGCCCAATGATCATTAAGCTGATCCAGGACCTAAACCCCCTGCTGCAGCATCCAACAAGGAGAACCAATGCCGTCCCCACCCATGTACAGGTATTGTGCACCGTGCACCTACTGGCCTCCGGAAGCTTCCAGGGGATAGTTGCTGTCGCTGGGGGCATATCCCAGCCCACCATGTCCCGCTGCCTTAGTAGTTTTCTGGATGCAATGCTGACCCGGCTACACCACTATATTTCATTCCCAACCACCCAACAGGACTTAAATGACACCAAGCTGAAATTCTACAACATTGCACATTTTCCGCATGTTATTGGATGCATTGACTGTACCCATATCCACATCTGCCCACCAGCACAAACGGAATACATGTACCGCAACCGCAAGTCCTACCACTCCCTCAATATCCAGATGGTGTGCAATGCAAAGAATTATATCACGGACATAGTGGCACAATATCCGGGCAGCACACATGACTCCTTTATCTTCCGGCACAGCGGCATTCACACACGACTGGCAAGGGGAGACTTTGGCGAAGGACACCTACTGGGTAAGTACACATGTCCCCAAATACTACACTTTGATCATGTATCTGCGCAGAATAGGCACTCACCCTGTGCTCATTACCCGCAGGTGACAGCGCCTACGGTCTACGTGAGTATCTCCTCACCCCATACCTCAACCCAGCCACACCACATCAACGGCGTTACAATGCTGCACACATACGGACAAGAAATTGCATAGAGAGGACATTTTGCCTATTGAAGAGCCGTTTCCGCATACTGCACAAGACTGGTGGGGCCATCAAATACACACCTGAGGTCTGCTGCCGCATCGTGGCCGTGTGTGCAATACTCCACAACATTGCTACCAAGCGCAGGATACCAGTTGAGATATCTGGCAGTGAGTCTGAAGGTGACAACCGGCCATCTCCACATGTACGTCATGCACGCGGAGAAGATCCTGCTGAAGGACACAGGCGCCGCAACCACATCACTACAAACTGTTTCTAGTGCACACATTCCCCTATCACAACACTGCACCCATGCATGACAAATGTAATAATGACATGAGTGTGTATCAAGTTTGACAATTAATCTTTATTGTTAATTCACAATAAATTGGCCTTTAAGTATTCAATTGTCTGATGGAGAGAGTATTGCTCCATACCTCCCCATGCTGGGGTAGGGGGTTTGCAGGGGTTGACTGCATGGCCTCCTTCTGAGTGTCAGAGTCCTCACGGACGCTGACGACGAGACGCCCCAAGTCGTCTCTCAGCATCCTGAGGGACGGTGTTGGCCCTACTTGCTGATGTTGGCCTGCTGCTGTGGCGACGTGCAGGCATCGGTGGCAAGGATGCGCTGCTGTTGGTTGACGCAGCCTCACTTGCGTCGTCAGCCCCCTCTGCTTCTTCATGGGCAGTGGCTTGTCTGCCGAGCACTGCTGCGGTGAGTAGGTCTAGTGACCTGGCCACATCCTGGCAACACTGCACCATCTGGGCCTGCATGGTGAGTGACCTTCGTGCCAGCTGAGATGTAGCATCACGAACTACATGATTTGACCTAGTGTAGGCCGATAGGCGGGCCAGTAGTTGGCGGTGGCGTCGACGGGTCATGTCCTGCTGGGCTACAAGCAGCTGGTTGTTTTCACGGACTGCAGCGATCATCTGGGCTATGTGTTGGCCGTTTGCCTGCATCTGTGTGAGCATTGCTGCCATGTGACGCGCATGTGTGCGATGAACCGCCAGCATGCGGCGTTCGATGGCCAGGCCTGGATCGGGTGTTTCAAGTGCCCTGGCGGTGCCTGCTGGGCCCTGGCGCTGCTGGCGTCTCAGTGCGCTGGTGTGTGACCTGGCACCAGCTGTGCGCCTCGTCTGCCTCCGAGGCACTGGTGGTGGAGCCTGTACCACTGCTGTGGCTGTTTGCTGAGGGGTTGACTGCACGGCTGTGGCTGCAGGGATGGCCCTGTCCGCACGGGTGGTGGTGGTGTTGGTGGTGGTGGGTGCACTGCTGGTGGCTGTGATGGGCAGGGTCGTTGGGAGGACTGGCCCTCACCCTCAGTGTCCTCCTGGCTCTCGGCGATGTGCAGCGCCTCGCTGTCTGTGCTGGCTTGCTCACCTGCACCTGTAATGTGAAAGGGTGCATGATTAAAGTTATGTATCTTGCGCAGGCAATGTTGATACATGCATGCAGCCTTGCTTTCCCTGACTGGCTTATGGATTTACTTTGCATTGAATGCTCTGGCAGTGTTGGGCTAACTGCGGGTACATGATTACACTACAACTTCCACAATGCAATGGGGCTTTTTTGGTGAGTATGGGCTGCATTGATGGGTATGTCATGCTACTAGCTCAGGACTTAAGGGCATTGTTAGGGGATTGGGTCGCAGTCGCATGGCACTTACCTTCAGGTTGTTGGCTGGGTCGAGATGAGTCCAGCTGAAGGACCCCCACGCAGGATTCTGGCGCAATGGTGTCCTCAATCAGGTCCTCCAATGGGGTGTTCGGTGTGGCTACAGGTTACCCTCCACCGGTGGCCAGTCGCTCCCCAAGCCTCTCAGCAATCCGCTCCTTAGAACGACCTCTCAGGTCGTACCAGCGCTTTTTTATGTCGTCAATGGAGCGCTGGGTCACACCAACGGAATTGACCTTTGCGCGGATGCGCTGCCAGATCCTGCGCTTCTCTGCCTCTGGCACCCTCCGGGAGTCTTTTCCAAAGAGCCTGGCATGACCCTTGCAGACCCCCTCAATTAGGTGCTCCAATTCGGATTCTGAAAACTTTATTTTCCTCTTTCTCTCCTGCCCACTGCTCCCTGCTGCATCCTGGGACATCTTTGGATACTTTTTTTCTGGCTTGGGTGCTGCACAGTGTTGGTTTTGGTGCTCCTCAGTTTCCTGCTGCCACTCCCTGGCTCTGTGTTCTGTTTGTGGGTGTGGTAAGCCTACTTCCTGGTTGTGATGTCATCAGTGGGCTCGAAATGCGACTTCTGGTTTTTGCGATCTTGCAGTTAGCGAGTTCGCAATTAGCGATATCGCAATTTGCGATATCGCAATTTGCGATATAGCAAATTCTGCTTAGGAAATTGCCCATTCTGCGATTATTTTGCGATTGCAGCAAGATCCCTATCGCCAATTGCGAACTATTGCAAATCGCTTTTTTTTCTCGCATTTGTACATGAATTCCATTCTGCGATTTGCTAATTTTCGCAATTTACTAATCGCAGAATGGTAGCTTCATGAATCTGGCTGATAGTCTATATTAAGAAGTGATATTGGGCGGTAAGACCCACACTCTGTCTGATCTTTCCCAGGTTTGGGTATCACTACTATTGTCGCGTCACTCCATGACTTTGGGGGGTCCCTGCCCTCCATCAGGATGTCATTAAAGATGGTTACTAAAAATGGGGTAATGACTTCGCAGAGGGTACGGTAAAGCTCCCCTGGTAAGCCATCAGGGCCCGCAGCCTTCCCCCGCTTTAAGTGACTGATGACATTTCTAACCTCAACTTCCGAAATCTCTAACTCCAATTGCCCACTATCCTCCGATGAAAGTTTAGGCCAGGACGTTGTATTGAGCCAAACATTTATCCCTTCTTGATCTTCCCTAATATCTTCCTTTTATATCTTATAAAAGAAGTCTTGAAATGCATCCGCAATACCTGAGTTAGAAACCCTGGGGATAACTTCACCCTCTACCTTAATCTCTCTAATATATTTGCGAGATTGATCGGTTCTGATCTTCCACGCTAAGACCTTGCCGGCTGCTACTCCAAACTCAAAATTAGAACGTTTACTTGCCTCCCATCTCTTAGCTGTTCTGTTTTGTAGAATAACTTCAAGCTGATTTTTCAGTGAGGTTAGCTTTTCTTGTTCCACATATCCACCGACCTGAAAACCTAGATTTTGAGTGATGGTCCTCATTTCTGCCTCCAATTTATTGATGCTATCTTTATATAATCTACTTCTGAGGGAGGCTCTGCTGGTAATACAACCCCTCCCGAAGGCCTTCAAGGCGTCCCACACAAAGATACTGCTCGAGGAGCCTATGTTAGAATCAAGGAAACGTTGGGTCTCAACTTGAAGGGACGTAATTTCATCCTCGTCTAATAGTATTGTCCGGTCCAAGGACCAAGAAAGGTGACCAGACTGCTGTCCTACTTTAAGGCTAAAAGCGATAGCAGAGTGGACGGATAGGTGAGAACGAAGGTATGTTATATCCTCCAGCCGGTCTTTAAGGCAATAGCTGAATATCCAACCAGGGCATGCATTGAATCGCCCATCAGGACCCTCAAAAGGAGCCATCTCCCGCTATGATCTTCGTTAACTTCCACGATCTGCGCCTTTACTTGTTTTTTTAAAATAACTAGAATACCTCTGATATTAGCAGATTGGTCCGTACAGGCGTAGGTGACTATCCATTTCTGTTTCTTTAGTATTGATGTCGTCTCCGCTTTAAGGAGATGTGTTTTCTGAATGGCAATGACCTGCGCTGGGGAGTCTCTCAAATATTGAAGTATTTTTTCCCTTCTACTCTTCACACGCAGGATAGGATAGGTATCGAATCAACGGCATCTTACTTTCTTGCACCTCTCACATGATTCCATTCTTCCCTGGACAAGGAACCTAAAGATCCAAAATAATCCCAATCTGGCTTCGAGGAAAAATTTAGGATACCCTGTATTGGCACTGGCATTTGAGGAGGTTTTTTTTTTTATTTTCACCCCCACCAACCCCCGTGACCCCCCTCCCCGCCACCCCCTGGAAAACCCATCCCTCCATATACTAGCTGATGTATGGCTAGTTTTTACGCCCTATAGCCGCTCCATCTCCTCTCCTCTTCCCCCAACCCATGCTTTGTCGGTATAGGCTGACCATGTTTTTCTGTGCCTGTAGATCACTTTAAGTGTCTAACGTATGTTCACCCCTCTCTTCCTTCCTTCTTCTTCCCCATTTTTTTATTATTTTTTTAGAAAAGAGTTTTCCTTCCATGCTTTATTTGTTTTTTTGTTTTTTTCATGTTGTATTTACTTTCTATTTTTTTTTCCGTTTAAATCCTTGTTTCCAAAGTAGACCGTTTCGGATATTAGATTAAACTGCTTTGCATGGCGTCATAGGGAAAGTGTATAATAGGATACTATCTCAATCTTGGATTTTGTCCCTATTTAACTCCACCCCCCCAGAAAAGTCCTTAATAGACTCCAACATTTCATCAGCCTCAAAGGGGGTTCTAAGGGTATGCATCTTATTATTGAACATAACTCTTAAAAAAGCAGGGAATCTCATATGTACCGTGGCTCCCAGTCCCCTAAATTTCTCCATCCTCTGGCCCAATTCCCATTGCCTATCCAGCGTAGTCTTGGATAGGTCCGAACGGATCTCAAACTGAAAGTCCGAGTTCGAGGGTTTCAAGGACTTAGCTTTCAGGGCTAAATTTAGGATCTTTTCTTTGATAGAATAAGTAAACAAATTGACAAGTATCTTTCTTGGCCTCTCCCTCCCAGGGTTCAAACGGAAAGGGTCCCTATTAATCCTTTGTATATCTTTTTCCAGGGAGTCAGTGGACTCCTCTAAGTTTAGGGTGTCCTTTAGTAGTGCCACCACAAATGCCTTGATGTCGTTCCCTTCTTTACCTTCTGGGATCTTCAAGAGCCGGAGGTTATTCCTCCTAGAATAATTTTCTAGAGACTCCACTCTCTCTCAAACTGCGTCCCCTTCCCTTCGCAGTGTTTGGATTTGTAACTCAGCTGATCCCAGGATTGCCTTGAGTGCATCTACTGATCCTTCCAATATCTCCGTTCTATCATTCAACCGATCCACCTTCCTCTCGAGGATATCACATGCGGCCCTTATTTCAGATTGATTCTCTGCCGAGACCAAGAACCCTGTTCTGATCTCCTCCCTCGTTGATTTAAGAAGGGACTCAATAGAAGGTCCAGCATGGCTATCCCCTCCGGTCATAGTTGCATGAGCAGATACGGCAAAGACCTGTGTGGGGGGCTCAGAAGTTGGTATAGGGGTTTGCACAGTTCCCTCCTCGAGTTCGGTCGAGATGGCTGTGTTGGCTGTATTAGCCGACATGGGAGAAATAGAGACCGGCGGAACGACCTCCTGTCCTCCATTAATACTAGAACCCGGCAGTTTTACGAGTGGAACTGACATTGCTTCTGTGTCGAGCTGATTCAAGGAGATGTTACTATGGATATTCAATACTTGTGGCAGCACCTTGAAAAATGACCGTAGAGACAGAGTAATGCGTGTAGCACTATTCTCTCTGTGCTCTTTCTTTGCACCTACTGTTAAAGGAACTTTCGCTGCTGCTTCTACCCTCTTCCCTTTTCCTTTTCCTTGAGTTAAATAAGATGCTTGGCTTAGCTTGTGCTTCTTAAACCACTCTAGGACTCCCTCCGGGCCAACCTCAGCCTCTACAGCACCAGCAGAACTAAAAGTGGACTGCCAGCTGTTTTTGCCTTTCCCCCGCTTGGATTTCTTGGTCATATGCTTCCTCCCATGTATCCTGTTCTCAGTCTGGGAATCAGGCTGACAGACACCCCCCTTCTGCTCGCAAATCACAGCTCTGTCCCTTTCGGCCCCCTCACTCTCACCGCATCTGCTGGCTGATTTTCTCTCCAAGCCTCTTGCGCTCGCTTCACTGCCTTCGCCGCCTTCAAACACCTCCAGTATCGACGAGACCTCGGTTAGCTCAGAAGGGAAAAGTGAGCGGGGAGCTTCGGCTAACGTTCCACCGCTTATGCTGCTTGTGCTGCTGCCGCCAACTGCCCCCCGGAGGAGGCCGCGGGCCGCCGCGCTGCGGCCGCGCCTCAACTCCACGGCTGCTAGTTTCCAACGTAGCAGATGGGTGCGGAGCCGTTGCTGTCCCACTTCATCACCGAAGCACATTCCGTATAAAGGTGGGGAGACACCGTTTTACACCTTTTCCGGGGGCTTGTATATTGCAATTTCAACTCGAAGCCGATACCGACCAAAGCTTAATTTTCCTCGCTGCATGGGGGTGAGGGAGAAGGAGCTCCTGCGAGGACGAGCACCACTGCCTAACTCCCGGGCGCCATGTTTTCCCCCCGAACCTATGCGACTACGCTTTCGTCCTTGTGTTCTGGTTGTCCTCTTCTTTTGGATTTCTGCGAGGAAGTCTGAAAGGTACGAGAGGAACGTGTATCAGTGTCTTGATATCTATCAGGTTTTCTCAAATTATCCCTATTTCTGAGGTTGTACCTCTTTTCAGAGGGCTCCATTTGAGGAGACCTTCCTCTTGATTTAGAACGCTTCTCTTTAGGAAGTGTCTGTCTAATATTTTCCCACTTCTTTTTAGGAGCAGTGAATGTGTTTTTAACCAAAAAAAATTCTGGATTTTCTGTTAGTTCATGCTTTACTGGTTTCCCACCCAAACTATCTCTACCTTGTTCTTCATAGGATTTTTCTATTATTCTGGCCAGTTCATATGGTTGCTAAGCTACATCAAGTTCTTTTAGTTTTTGGCGGATTGCCACGGATGCTGCTTCACCTTTAATATTAGCTAATATTATAGCTGAGACCTGTTTGAAATCCTTCAGTAACTTCATACCGAGATTTAAATCATTTTGAATCTGTTTCAGGACGTCTGGAATTACCTCCATAGACGATACACCATGAGTTTTTGTGTAGATTGCAGCAAAGACTGTACCCCAAGTGTCTCAGTCCTCCAGGTGTGGTGCGATCCCCATTGGTAAACAGATTGTTAGAATCCTGTGTTCATCATGAGGTGTATTATCGGGAAATACTGCTTCGATCTGAGTAATTTTTTGAGCTAACCAGAATGGAATTTGTTCCCTTTTTGTGGGTAATTTACCAATGACTGATTGTATTGTCTGTGGTGTAATTTTGTTTATATTCCCTTGATGAAGGGTTTGTTGTGGAATTCTGATAGTCTGTTGGACCAATATAGTCCACATGACATATTGAACCAATTGTCTATGTATTTTAATTAATTGTTTTAGCTAAGCTAACAGTTCTAGACCTGTCATTTGTTCTATGTCAGGATGTGGTGTATAGCTGGCTACTATCGGCCATGTTGCTCCTGGTCTACCTAGTGGACCGAGCATGGTAATGTGATTTTGATGTTGTAGGGCGCCTTTAAACCAGAGCTGAAGCTCTTGGTAAGTTAGTGGAATTTCAATGTACTGGAAAGGAGCGTATTCCGCTGGATGTTCCTCTATCTTGTAGAAGTGGAACACATGTGTTGTTGGATTTGCTTGTGGAAAGATAATCCACGAATAGATTATCTCTGTCTGCCGATATTCATGTGCCTCTATGACAAATATAACCCTACCACCTCTTGGTGATAGGCCATTTTCTATGAGCTTTATAGCTATTATTTTCCTTATGTTTTTCCGGGTTGATTATAGCATCCGGGTCATCTTGTTGGAGACCTGTAACGTCTGAACCTGGTCGGGCATTATTGCCTGCGGATCTACCGTTCTCTTCGTCGGTATCCGACATTTTGTTGAAAGTCTTGCAGAGCAAGTTTCAAAGAAACAAAGATAAGTTGCACAATATTTTGGAACACTGTATCCTTCAACGTTGAACAAAACTAAAGCTAATATATAGGGTTTTCGTCCTACTTAGTTATGGCGGATATTTTATCCTTTAAACCCACTCCAGACGTCTATTGGAGTATTTTACGGGAAAAAAGGGGCCTCTGTGAAAAGCACGACTGAGTTACTCTAGTATCTACCGTTAAATTAGTGCCTTACCAAACGTTGGGCGCCATGTAGTGTAGTTCCTATATTCCCAATAGGCTCTGTGCATTGGAATATTATATCCTATAGATGTGACAGAGAGAAAGACAGCGTCTCTCTTAGTGCGTTTGCTGGAGGGTCGGCTTCCTTCGGCACTTGCTGTAGCAGGATACGTTGGGCAAGTAGATAGTCGAACTGCTCCAAACCATCGTGTGTTTGCTATGGCAAGTGTGGGCATATTTATACCTTGAAGGTGCCGAGTTTGACATAAAGGTGGACATAATAACGTCATCAAAGAGTCTTAGTTCTTTGAAAACTCCATGAGTTCTTGGACAAATCAATATTCATGCAAGGGGAGTCCCTAGCTGCTGAAGCCGAGTTTTTCAAGAAATCGTTGTGGATTTTCGGAACTAGTGGAAGTAGCCATGCGTATTTGTACTGCATGAGCTATGTCTAAATATGGTTATGATTTCTATGCCTATATAAGGATATGATGATTTATACCTCTATAAAGACATGAATCGGGAAAATTACACTAGGGTCCTAAAACGCTATACAACACTGGGGCAACTCCTGCACCTTCTTTCACCACCCTTTTAATTGGGTCTACCTTTTCCATTAGACCAATTTCATTTCCTGTAACATCCCACACATCTAACGTCACTGTGGTTTTCAATTCATCGGGCAAATTGTTTTCAATAAGAAGTGAAAACATCTCATCCGCTTCTGTTCCCTGTTTCGCTGACATCATTTTGAAAGTAACATCTTCATCAGATGTTTGGAAAGCAACACCATCAGGCGTACAGAAGATGGTACAGTTCATCTTACATACCAAGTCCCTACCTAACAGGTTCACCGTACTAGAATCACATACCACAAACTGATGCATGTCTTTGAAATTACCAATGTTTACTTCTATTGGATTTGTGACGGGGTTCTTATTTGTTTATTTGAGATTCCTACAACTTGGATGGTTTCTCCTGAGAGGGGTAGGTTTAGTATTTCTGCTGCTCTCACAGTAGAATGGGTAGCGCCAGTATCTACTAGAAAAGTGATATAATTTCCTTCAACCTTTCCATCAACAAATGGACCTGACTGATCTACTGCCAAAGATACACCAATCACGCACTCTTCCTCCCCCCTCAGGCACCGTCATTGGGACATCTATGAATCACTCTCATTACTTTGCATCCAATATTGTTGAACTGTCTGTGTATTCTTACCCCTTTCTCCACGAAATACCGTGTTCACATGGTATTTTTGCACCTGAACGCTCACATTGTTGGGTATAGGGGCTTGTGGCACCTGCAACTGAGGAGTAACTACCTGTTGCTGTTGTTGTTTTTTCACAAACACCTCATTCTGCAGATTTAAAATTTGATTTACCCCATTATTCTGTTGAATATTTCTACCCTCCTTCTTCTAATTTCCAAGCTTTCCGCATCCATGGGGTAATTGCGGCGTGGTTATGCGTATAGGTATTTGGCGTCTAATGTTAGATTTGCACTAGATATGTGTTAGTTTTAGAATTTATTTCACGGTGCTTAAAGGAATGGAGAATCACTTAACTCCACAAGGCAAGAGAAAACTCTCGAAATACAATTTTTACTCCCAAGCACACGTTCGAATTCAGACAAGGTTTCCCCTTTCATAAACTAGACATATACAGCTGTTGCTGGCTGTTTTGGAAAAGACCCGAATAAAACGAGGCAAAGAATTAAACTGGAAACAATATTGTTGATTTGTATCTTTATATCTCTGTATATGTCTAGCTTATAAAAGGGGAAACCTTGTCTGAATTCGAACGTGTGCTTGGGAGTAAAAATTGTATTTCCGCATCCATGACAAGGATGTTTCTTTTTTTGCTTCTTCTCTACTCATTTGTCCTTTTCTCCTATTTCCATTTGACACTTCTTGATATTCTGCTAACTTCACTTGTGCCCACATCATTTTCTTCATTAACCTCTTGTGTTTTGCATCAGTGTCATCACTACAATACTTCGCATATTTCAAAAACTCATCAATCTGCTTACTTTGCCAGCAAAGCATATGCTGTTCAATCAACTGACTAATTTCTGATCTTAATCAATGTTCTTGAATCCACTGTACTGCTTAAACACTCGTAACAACCTTTCGTAGTATTCAGGCACTGACTCTTTAGGTTCTTGACTTGTTCTGTCTATCTTTACCCAATCTGTTTCTCTAGGGGGAATTTTCCCTTTTAGAAATGTAATCACTTGATTGTATTTCTTCATTACTTCCTCTGATGGCGCACCTGTCTTTGTATCTCTAGGGTATTCTTCGGCTGGCCATTCCACTGTAATTTTGCATTTTGTCCAGAAATCAGTTGGTACCACTATATCAAACAGGCAGTCCAAATCTTTCAACAAAACCTTTGAAACCTTTACAAATCTCTCTACCTGCTTGTACCATTCAATTGTTTTCTCTCTCAATCTAGGAAAGTAATTTGTAAAGGACAAAATAACCTGTCTACTCAATGGATTGTGAACATTTCCACCACCAGGAACTTCTTCCATCAGACACATTGTTTCAACCTTTTCTATTTCCCTTAGCGGGAATGTAGATGCTTCTTTTGTAGGTGCTTCATCTCTTTTTTTTTGACCATGTACTTCTCCATCAATTTACGTCTCCCCATTTTTTCAAAATGCGCATTCTTTTTTTATTTGCAATTTCCTTCCTGACACATTCAAACTCTCAAAATCCTTCTCAGTAAATTCTGATCTGTATGGTTTTTGTATCTTTAACTTTTCCACATCTAGTCCAAATTCTAAAGCTGCTACCACTATCTTCACATGAAGATTATTTGTTATTCAGGTTATACTTTTGCACAAAAAACAACAATTCTTTATCTCCATATAAACCCAATCTGTCTGGATTTATTGTACCAATAATCATTTCCTCCAAATCCACTCTCAACTTGCTTACATCTATAGTTTTTGGTTGGGGTTTCTTCTTCTCTAGTACTTTTGCCCATTCTTCTAAATCTTCGGGTGAAAATCCAGTAGAATTCCCTGCCACTGGAGTGACAGTTGGTACTTTCCTCCTTGTATCTATAGGCAAAATTATTTTTGGGGTTTCAGTTATGGTCTCAAGATTTGGGAGATCTAATAATGAGACATTCGAATCACACTCACTAGTTTGATCTACTAGCATCACTATCTCCTTTCTAACACCATTCTGTGAGACCAAAGAATAACACCAGAACAATAGTAGTTGTAAAAGCTCAGAAATACAACAAAAATGCTGACAGAGTCCCGGGACTCGCTGACAGAGACCCGGGACTGATTGCTGGGTGTGCTACCAGCCTCCTGGGAAAGGAGGGGCTGGTGAGTTGAAGCTTCGGTACGTTGCGCTGTGAATTCTGCCCGACTTTTCCAGCCAGCGCTAGTTACAGTGACTTAAGCTGCCTTTTCTGGGTTAATGGAGACTTGTGGGGTCACACGGCGCGTGAAAAGCATGCTTGAGCTGGAATCAAGCTTTTGCCTTGATGCTGAGATTAAGCTTTTGCCCTTTTGGGGCCCTCCTGACTGTGTGGTGTTGTGCTCATTGGGCAGTTATGAGACACAGTGGTGTGTGAATGGCCTGGACAATGCATTGGTGGAGTTTGCAGGTCTGCAATCATAGTTAATACACCGGAGCAGACTGGGTGAGGCTTCTAGACGCCGTATGGTTCAGAAAAGTTGTTTGTTGGACTGACCCAGCCTGGCCTTAGAATAACGCATAAGGGAAGAGGCTCTAGAAGTGTCAAAATGTCATAGGATCCCACAACGCAACGTCGCTTAGCCTCTGAGTCCTATGACCTCTTCTGAAGTGCCTTATCAACTCTCTTCCCCAACTGTAAGACTAGCTTTTTGAGTGATACACTGGACTACTGGGACTCCTGGGTCCTTCTAGCCAAGAGCAGTCTGATAAAGGCAGGCGGGAGGTGCTTAGGCTTAGCCTAGTAAACAGAGGGGGAGGTGGGAGGCCTCTGAAGCAGTCGAATGCCGTAGCCAAGGTTGACTCCACAGCAGGGCTAAAAGCTAAAACTAGTTTAGCTCAGGCAAAAGCCACTGCGTCAGTAGCCAGAACTGAGCATGGCACAAATCTCCCCGGTCTGAACTCTAGTTTTGAAAGCTCTGAAGAATAACAAAATGTATCTCCGATTCAAGTAGCTGGTGGGCCAATTGAGGTTCAAAAATCTATGGAAAACATACATGCATCAGTAAAGGATCAACAAGGTGCTAAGGAATTTCCACTAGTCCGAAAAAAAGGCATCTTTGTTTGCTCCCCCTAACCTTTCAACAAAGTCTCAAGAAACATCGGGAGGATTATTAAAAGATGCATCTTAGGCCTTGCTGTCTCCACCACAAGCTCAAATGTTAGAGCAAGTTTCAGCTACTTCTTCAAAAGGAGGTATGCCTACACCAGACCAAGGTAATGCTCCGGATGCTGCAGCTGCATTGCCAGCAGCATTTCCAGCTTTACCAGCCTTAATAATATGTACGACGCAGAATCATACTCAGCGAGTGCTCCTTATGCCTGAAGACAAAAATGTATCGTCAATATAGGTTCAAAAACAGTCACAGACTCTACTCCTGCCTCAAATACAGAGTGAACTGCCAGGTGACAGTAGCGCGGAGGTAGAGGACTTACTAACCTGAAATCGAAAGTCTAATGGAAACGCCTCTCGGATTAGCTGTAATCCCCTGACGGAGCTTTTCACAGCAGATAGAGATAAAGGATATGCTCAAACTTATCCTGGAGGAGATCCGGGAGATGAAAAAAACACACAAATTTGAGATTGCCTCCCTCCACCAGAGGCTTGGTAAAATTGAGGAGGCTGTGGCCTGCTTTCCAGCCAGACTGCAGGAGGCGGAAACAAGAATCGCATTGCTAGAAGATCAAATGAGCGACATGTGTTTGAAGACGAGTGAAGCGGTGAAAAGTAAAAAAAAAATTGAGAATAAACTTGAGGAACTCGAGAACCACTCTAGAAGAGCCAACCTTCGAATAGTAGGGGTCCCCAAAGTACTCTTTAATGGGCCGACAGGTTCATTAAACAAAAAGTCCTTCCAGAATTTAATGAAGATTTACTAACTACAAGGGTGCATTGAGTTCCCGCTCACCCTCTGCCAATTCAAAGATACCATGAACAATTTTATTGAATTTTGCTGACTTTCGTGTTAAAGAGAGAATTTTAGTGAAGGCTATGCAGCAAAAACAATTTCTAATAAAGGAGTCTGTTAAATGTCACATTTTTTCCGACATGTCAGCTGCCGCAGTTTGTCGGCAAAAGGAATTCGTAAAGATGCTATATTTGTTTAAAGCTCAGGGTGCCCAGGCCTCAATAGCGCAACAATCTAAGCTCCGTGTTTTTGTGAAAGGAGAGTTTCATCTCTTCTTTAACTTAGAAGATGCCCTGGGCTTATTGGAAGAAATCTCCTCTAGAAAATGACAATGAAAATGATTCATGGGTGCAAGTTATAATTTTGGCATTGCTGGGGGGGGGGATAAGGAGTGGCAAAGTCACCAAGGGTGTAATGACATGACACCGAACAGGTTTGTAGGGTGGGCCGAAATGTGGCTAGCATGGCTAGAGGGGTTTTCCACATTTTGGGGGGAGGGTGCACAGGGAGGTGGGGGTTGGGAATATGGCAGTAAAATTGAGCAGGAGAAAAATGTATTGTATCAGTCATTTATACAAGTTATGAAGAGACTGTATAGAGAGGCAAGGCTTATTGAAGGACATTTCAGAGTAGTCAAAGTAGGGATAGGTTAATGGGAATGGATCAAATGTCAAAGATAAAAAAAATGATAACATGTAATGGGAATCGATTACTGAATAAACGTAAAAGTTCAGCTTTTTTAAATTGGCTAGCATCCCTTTCTCCAGAAATAATATTTGTACAAGAGATGCATTTTAGGACAGACACTCCAAAAATAACACTACCTAAGAAATATTATTTGCGGTATTTTTCATCAGCTAATTTAGCAGTATGTGGGGTGGGAATTCTATCAAATACATTAGATTGGCATGTTGAGGAGGTTTTGCGCGATGGAATAGGGAGATGGTTATGGCTGAAGGTTAAACTATACGAGATTGGGCTAAATTTAGTCAACTATTATGGCCCCTTAGAGGATGCTACTGTGGCGCTTGAGTAGATTTATTAACTTGCAGTAACAACGGAAGACATAATGATTCATGGGGGATTTTAATTACATACAGAATCTAGCATTAGATACCTTAAATAAGACCAAACGACAGTTAAAAACTAAGACTGCGAAGCTAATAAAAAGACTGTTAAAGGATTTAGCATTAACGGAACCATGGAGGCAGGGACACCCTGGTGTCGCTCAATTTACATGCTATTCCTCGAGGTATAGAACCGCTTCTCGCTTGGATTTTTTCTTGTTGATAAACTGTTTGCCAAAGGCAAGTCAGAGATAGTGGTTAACTCCTTTTCTGATCATTACGTAGATTCCTTCATACTAAAACTGAGGATGAAACCAAGAGAGAGCAAGATGGCAGTTTGATAAATCCTTACTGGAAGACAGCAATTGGGAGGGCAAGACAAACATTTTTATTCAGGAGTTTTTTCAGTTGAATATAAACACGGCCCCAATATTTGTGGTTTGGGAGGCCCTCAAAGCCACCTTCAGAGGACAGACAATAGACTATAAGCTCAGGTTAAATAATCAACTCAGACAAAAGATTTCGGAATTACAGTGTGCAGTAGAGGAGGCGAGACAATACCTAGATTCGATAGGGATTCCAGAACATACGTTCAAAATATTACAGCAAGAATTGATAGAAGCAAAAGATCACTTGAAAGATTGTTTTTTGTTAGAAGAGATCTCAGGAAGTAAGGCCTATCAACAAAATATCTATGAGGAGAGTCAGCAAATTGGCAGATTCCTGGCTTGGTCTACGAAAAGTAGGAAACAGCGCAGACTATCAGCCAAGTTGGACATTCTTCTACTAACCTGCTTGAAAAGGATAAACAGGCAATATCTGGAGTATTCCTTGCCCATATTAAACAAATCTATGCAGACACATTAGTAGTTGAGGATTCAGAATTTCAGTCCTATCTAAAATTGCTGGAGTTTCCCCAGATATCCCAGCAGCACACCGAGTGGCCGAATAAAACAATAGAAAAATCAAAAATTTGTGAAGTATTAGGTAGTATGTCCAACGCAAAGGCTAGTGGATCAGATGGTATACCGGTCGAAGTGCTTAAGGCATTCCAGGAAGAACTAATCCCTTTTTTGAGTAAAATGTTTTATCAAAAATAAGGATGGGATGGAGTCCCCTAATAGTTTTAAGGAATCAGTTCTCATAATTTTTCTTAAAAAGGATAAAGATCCTTGAAATCCAAATTCCTATCGCCCAATCAGTGAGCTCAATACAGACTACAAACTGTTTAAGAAGATTTGGGCTAGAAGGATTGCTCCGTGCGCTCAACAAATAGTTCACTCAGATCAAAATGGCTTTCTTCCAGAATGGCTAATGGCCACTAATACATACTTTCTCATGCAAGCAGTTGATTTGTTTTCAGTTAATAAAACTAAAGGGGCTATCTTAATGATGGACGCAGAAAAGGCTTTCGATTTGGTGGATTGGTGTGCTTTATTTGCGATTTTAGATAAGTTTGGATTTTCTGGTCAGCTGATACAAATGCTAAAAAATCTAAATAGCCAGGCGGAAGCAAAAATTGATATCAATGGTGCGGAGGCCGGGAAAGTATGTATTAAACGAGGCACGCATCAGGGTTTTTTTTTTATCCCCGCTTTTGGTATCTCTGTTTCTAGAACTTCTTGCTGTAAAAATCCGAAATAATTTGTAGATTGTGTCCCCTATTGAAAATATGCCCAAAATAAAGTTATATGTATACAATATAATTTTATATCTTAAAGCTGAAGAGTCCTGCATACAGAATGTAATGGAGAAAATCTAGAAATTTACAAGGGTAGGTGGGTATAAAATCAATCCGGCAAAAATAGAGGTCCTTACGTTTAATTCAGCTCCGTCTGATCTTCCTGCATCAATATATTCCCGAAGGCCACCCCCTATTAGATACTTAGGCATTTATGTCACAAACAACTATGACAAACTCTTTTCCTTGAATTATACCACCATGTTAGGAAAAGTTAAAAAATTATTGGGAAAGTGGACCTTACTGAATTTATCTTTCATAGGCCGAGTGTCTATGGTCAAGATGTCAGTGCTCCTGCTATTTCAGTTTCTTTTTAGTAATCTTCCAGTGAAAATTCCAAGTACCTATCTCAAAGAATTGGACGGAATGATTAGGAAATGTGTATGGAACGATAAGCACTGAAGCGTCAAGTTGCTCATATTACAGTTGGATGTAGCATCCGGGGGATTAGCTCAGCAACATTTTCCAACTTATTATCAGGCTTCCCTCCTCAACTTACTTTCACAATTAGGAGAAGAGAATTCGGTTTTTGATAATTACTTTCTAATATAAATGGTGAAAGAAAGCACTATAAAACTCCCCATTTTTCTGTGATCAACAAAACTACCTAAAAAAAAAAGACATAAAATCATCTCTGCATCAGTAACCAGGATTACGCTTTCTTTTATTTAAGAAATATTCCACCATTTCATGCTGATACCCCCATACAAGATTGTGTGGCTGGAGGTTTAATGATGTCAAAGGAACTCTATCAAGAGTGGCAAGAATTAGGCTTCTGCCCACTTGGTGATTTTTATAACCATTAAACATTAATTATGTGGGACTCGATATGGCTACCATTTGGTCATTTAAATACTGCTTTTTTTGGTCTCAGCATCGAGACCTATTGTCTTTAAGTTGCTCCTCAAGGGAGATGGACTGGTGCACGAGCGGACCAGGGTCTGTGGACGCGCACACACACAGGCAGGCAGGCAGGCAGTCACGAGCCACACACAGACACACACTCAGAGACGGAGACACGCACACACGCACACACACACACACACACATACACCCCCTCCCTCTCTGCCCACTCCCTCTCTGTCGCCCTCCCTCTACCCCCACTCACCGGGCTCTTTCCCTCGCAGCGGATCAGTCATGGCAGCAGGCAGACTCTGTGTCTTCTCCGGCGATCTTCAGCTGATGTGCACGCCCACGCATGCGTCTCGTGCGCGCCCACCACGCTGTTTCGCGCCCGTTGATCCTCAGCTTGTTACTTACAGCCAGTGGGTTGAACTTGAATGTACTCGACAAAATATCCTTATATAACTAAAAACTGAGCATCATCTTCATCTCACGTTTGTAAAGGTAACCATGAACACCAATTGTGTTAAAATATATTGAATAAGATAGATCACCTTCCACTCGCCCATACATATACTTTCAATTCCTTATTCATGATTTATTAGAACAAAGCAACGCAGAAGATAATTTTTGGTTGTCTGTGGGTGGGGAGATGGGGTTAGCACTCTCTGCCCTCTTTTCCTATCATTGACTCTTTGACGCCTATAGGAAAAACCCAAGCTGCTTATACTTTAGAGGAATTCTGCATAAGGATTATTATAGTGTGAGTGCAGAGTGCGCACAGTTCAGAGTGCGCAGAGTGCAGAGTGTGAAGTAGTGAGTGCAAAGTGAGTTAGCAGAGTGTGAGTGCAGAGTGCAGAGTGTGAAGTAGTGAGTGCAGAGTGAGTGAGCAGAGTGTGAGTGCAGAGTGTGAAGTAGTGAGTGCAGAGAAAGTGTGCAGAGTGTGAATGCAGCTTGCAGAGTTGAGTGCAGAGTGTGAGTGCAGAGTGCAGAGTAGTGAGTGCAGAGTAGTGAGTGCAGAGTAGTGAGTGCAGAGTAGTGAGTGCAGAGTAGTGAGTGCAGAGTAGTGAGTGCAGAGTAGTGAGTGCAGAGTGCAGGTAGTGAGTGCAGAGTGCAGAGTAGTGAGTGCAGAGTGCAGAGTAGTGAGTGCAGAGTGTGAGTAGTGAGTGGTGAGTAGTGAGTGCAGAGTGTGAGTAGTGAGTGCAGAGTGTGAGTAGTGAGTGCAGAGTAGTGAGTGCAGAGTAGTGAGTAGTGAGTGCAGAGTAGTGAGTGCAGAGTAGTGAGGAGTGAGTGCAGAGTAGTAAGTAGTGAGTGCAGAGTTGTGAGTAGTGAGTGCAGAGTAGTGAGTAGTGAGTGCAGAGTAGTGAGTAGTGAGTGCAGAGTAGTGAGTGCAGAGTAGTGAGTGCAGAGTGCAGGTAGTGAGTGCAGAGTGCAGGTAGTGAGTGCAGAGTGCAGAGTAGTGAGTGCAGAGTAGTGAGTGCAGAGTAGTGAGTGCAGAGTGTGAGTAGTGAGTGCAGAGTGTAGAGTAGTGAGTGCAGAGTGCAGAGTAGTGAGTGCAGAGTGTGAGTAGTGAGTGCAGAGTGTGAGTAGTGAGTGCAGAGTGTAGAGTAGTGAGTGCAGAGTGCAGAGTAGTGAGTGCAGAGTAGTGAGTGCAGAGTATTGAGTGCAGAGTATTGAGTGCAGAGTATTGAGTGCAGAGTAGTGAGTGCAGAGTAGTGAGTAGTGAGTGCAGAGTAGTGAGTGCAGAGTAGTGAGTAGTGAGTGCAGAGTAGTGAGTGCAGAGTAGTGAGTGCAGAGTAGTGAGTGCATAGTAGTGATTAGTGAGTGCAGAGTAGTGAGTAGTGAGTGCAGAGTTGTGAGTAGTTAGTGCAGAGTAGTGAGTAGTGAGTGCAGAGTGTGAGTAGTGAGTGCACAGTGTGCACTCACTACTCTGCACTCACTACTCACACTCTGCACTCACTACTCACACTCTGCACTCACTACCCACACTCTACACTCACTACTCTGCACTCAGAGTGCAGAGTGTGAGTAGTGAGTGCAGAGTGAGTGAGCAGTGTGAGTGCAGAGTGTGAAGTAGTGAGTGCAGAGTGAGTGTGCAGAGTGTGAATGCAGCGTGCAGAGTTGAGTGCAGAGTAGTGAGTGCAGAGTAGTGAGTGCAGAGTAGTGTGTGCAGAGTAGTGAGTGCAGAGTGCAGAGTGCAGGTAGTGAGTGCAGAGTGCAGAGTAGTGAGTGCAGAGTGCAGAGTAGTGAGTGCAGAGTGCTGAGCAGTGAGTGGTGAGTAGTGAGTGCAGAGTGTGAGTAGGGAGTGCAGAGTGTGAGTAGTGAGTAGTGAGTGCAGAGTAGTGAGTGCAGAGTAGTGAGTAGTGAGTGCAGAGTAGTGAGTGCAGAGTAGTGAGGAGTGAGTGCAGAGTAGTGAGTAGTGAGTGCAGAGTAGTGAGTGCAGAGTAGTGAGTAGTGAGTGCAGAGTAGTGAGTAGTGAGTGCAAAGTAGTGAGTAGTGAGTGCAGAGTAGTGAGTGCAGAGTAGTGAGTGCAGAGTAGTGAGTGCAGAGTAGTGAGTGCAGAGTGCAGGTAGTGAGTGCAGAGTGCAGAGTAGTAAGTGCAGAGTAGTGAGTGCAGAGTAGTGAGTAGTGAGTGCAGAGTGTAGAGTAGTGAGTGCAGAGTGCAGAGTAGTGAGTGCAGAGTAGTGAGTGCAGAGTATTGAGTGCAGAGTATTGAGTGCAGAGTATTGAGTGCAGAGTAGTGAGTGCAGAGTAGTGAGTAGTGAGTGCAGAGTAGTGAGTGCAGAGTAGTGAGTAGTGAGTGCAGAGTAGTGAGTGCAGAGTAGTGAGTGCAGAGTAGTGAGTGCATAGTAGTGATTAGTGAGTGCAGAGTAGTGAGTAGTGAGTGCAGAGTTGTGAGTAGTTAGTGCAGAGTAGTGAGTAGTGAGTGCAGAGTGTGAGTAGTGAGTGCACAGTGTGCACTCACTACTCTGCACTCACTACTCACACTCTGCACTCACTACTCACACTCTGCACTCACTACCCACACTCTACACTCACTACTCTGCACTCAGAGTGCAGAGTGCGAGTAGTGAGTGCAGAGTGAGTGAGCAGTGTGAGTGCAGAGTGTGAAGTAGTGAGTGCAGAGTGAGTGTGCAGAGTGTGAATGCAGCGTGCAGAGTTGAGTGCAGAGTAGTGAGTGCAGAGTAGTGAGTGCAGAGTAGTGTGTGCAGAGTAGTGAGTGCAGAGTGCAGAGTGCAGGTAGTGAGTGCAGAGTGCAGAGTAGTGAGTGCAGAGTGCAGAGTAGTGAGTGCAGAGTGCTGAGCAGTGAGTGGTGAGTAGTGAGTGCAGAGTGTGAGTAGGGAGTGCAGAGTGTGAGTAGTGAGTAGTGAGTGCAGAGTAGTGAGTGCAGAGTAGTGAGTAGTGAGTGCAGAGTAGTGAGTGCAGAGTAGTGAGGAGTGAGTGCAGAGTAGTGAGTAGTGAGTGCAGAGTAGTGAGTGCAGAGTAGTGAGTAGTGAGTGCAGAGTAGTGAGTAGTGAGTGCAAAGTAGTGAGTAGTGAGTGCAGAGTAGTGAGTGCAGAGTAGTGAGTGCAGAGTAGTGAGTGCAGAGTAGTGAGTGCAGAGTGCAGGTAGTGAGTGCAGAGTGCAGAGTAGTAAGTGCAGAGTAGTGAGTGCAGAGTAGTGAGTAGTGAGTGCAGAGTAGTGAGTGCAGAGTAGTGAGGAGTGAGTGCAGAGTAGTGAGGAGTGAGTGCAGAGTAGTGAGTAGTGAGTGCAGAGTAGTGAGTAGTGAGTGCAGAGTAGTGAGTAGTGAGTGCAGAGTAGTGAGTGCAGAGTAGTGAGTGCAGAGTGCAGGTAGTGAGTGTAGAGTGCAGAGTAGTGAGTGCAGATTAGTGAGTGCAGAGTGTGAGTAGTGAGTGCAGAGTAGTGAGTACATAGTGTGAGTAGTGAGTGCAGAGTGCAAAGTAGTGAGTGCAGAGTGTGAGTAGTGAGTGCAGAGTGTGAGTAGTGAGTGCAGAGTGTGAGTAGTGAGTGCAGAGTGTAGAGTAGTGAGTGCAGAGTAGTGAGTGCAGAGTAGTGAGTGCAGAGTAGTGAGTGCAGAGTAGTGAGTGCAGAGTAGTGAGTAGTGAGTGCAGAGTAGTGAGTGCAGAGTAGTGAGTAGTGAGTGCAGAGTGTGAGTAGTGAGTGCAGAGTAGTGAGTAGTGAGTGCAGAGTAGTGAGTAGTGAGTGCAGAGTAGTGAGTGCAGAGTAGTGAGTGCAGAGTAGTGATTAGTGAGTGCAGAGTAGTGAGTAGTGAGTGCAGAGTAGTGAGTAGTGAGTGCAGAGTGTGAGTAGTGAGTGCACAGTGTGCACTCACTACTCCGCACTCACTACTCACACTCTGCACTCACTACTCACACTCTGCACTCACTGCTCACACTCTGCACTCACTAATCACTACTCTGAACTCACTACTCACACTCTGCACTCACTACTCACACTCTGCACTCACTACTCACACTCTGCACTCACTAATCACTACTCTGCACTCACTACTCTGCACTCAGAGTGCAGAGTGTGAGTAGTGATTGCAGAGTAGTGAGTAGTGAGTGCAGAGTAGTGAGTGCAGAGTAGTGAGTAGTGAGTGCAGAGTAGTGAGTGCAGAGTAGTGAGTAGTAAGTGCAGAGTAGTGAGTAGTGAGTGCAGAGTAGTGAGTAGTGAGTGCAGAGTAGTGAGTAGTGAGTAGTGAGTGCAGAGTAGTGAGTAGTGAGTGCAGAGTAGTGAGTAGTGAGTGCAGAGTAGTGAGTAGTGTGTGCAGAGTAGTGCGTAGTGAGTGCAGAGTAGTGAGTAGTGAGTGCAGAGTAGTGAGTAGTGAGTGCAGAGTAGTGAGTAGGGAGTAGTGAGTGCAGAGTAGTGAGTAGTGAGTGCAGAGTAGTGAGTAGTGAGTGCAGAGTAGTGAGTGCAGAGTGCAGGTAGTGAGTGCAGAGTGCAGAGTAGTGAGTGCAGAGTAGTGAGTAGTGAGTGCAGAGTAGTGAGTGCAGAGTAGTGAGGAGTGAGTGCAGATTAGTGAGTAGTGAGTGCAGAGTAGTGAGTGCAGAGTAGTGAGTAGTGAGTGCAGAGTAGTGAGTAGTGAGTGCAGAGTAGTGAGTAGTGAGTGCAGAGTAGTGAGTGCAGAGTAGTGAGTGCAGAGTGCAGGTAGTGAGTGCAGAGTGCAGAGTAGTGAGTGCAGAGTAGTGAGTGCAGAGTGTAAGTAGTGAGTGCAGAGTAGTGAGTGCATAGTGTGAGTAGTGAGTGCAGAGTGCAGAGTAGTGAGTGCAGAGTGTGAGTAGTGAGTGCAGAGTGTGAGTAATGAGTGCAGAGTGTGAGTAGTGAGTGCAGAGTGTGAGTAGTGAGTGCAGAGTGTGAGTAGTGAGTGCAGAGTGTGAGTAGTGAGTGCAGAGTGTAGAGTAGTGAGTAGTGAGTGCAGAGTAGTGAGTGCAGAGTGCAGGTAGTGAGTGCAGAGTGCAGAGTAGTGAGTGCAGAGTAGTGAGTGCAGAGTGTGAGTAGTGAGTGCAGAGTAGTGAGTGCATAGTGTGAGTAGTGAGTGCAGAGTGCAGAGTAGTGAGTGCAGAGTGTGAGTAGTGAGTGCAGAGTGTGAGTAATGAGTGCAGAGTGTGAGTAGTGAGTGCAGAGTGTGAGAAGTGAGTGTAGAGCGTGAGTAGTGAGTGCAGAGTGTGAGTAGTGAGTGCAGAGTGTGAGTAGTGAGTGCAGAGTGAGTGTGCAGAGTGTGAATGCAGCGTGCAGAGTTGAGTGCAGAGTAGTGAGTGCAGAGTAGTGAGTGCAGATTAGTGTGTGCAGAGTAGTGAGTGCAGAGTGCAGAGTGCAGGTAGTGAGTGCAGAGTGCAGAGTAGTGAGTGCAGAGTGCAGAGTAGTGAGTGCAGAGTGCTGAGTAGTGAGTGGTGAGTAGTGAGTGCAGAGTGTGAGTAGTGAGTGCAGAGTGTGAGTAGTGAGTAGTGAGTGCAGAGTAGTGAGTGCAGAGTAGTGAGTAGTGAGTGCAGAGTAGTGAGTGCAGAGTAGTGAGGAGTGAGTGCAGAGTAGTGAGTAGTGAGTGCAGAGTAGTGAGTGCAGAGTAGTGAGTAGTGAGTGCAGAGTAGTGAGTAGTGAGTGCAAAGTAGTGAGTAGTGAGTGCTGAGTAGTGAGTGCAGAGTAGTGAGTGCAGAGTAGTGAGAGCAGAGTAGTGAGTGCAGAGTGCAGGTAGTGAGTGCAGAGTGCAGAGTAGTAAGTGCAGAGTAGTGAGTGCAGAGTAGTGAGTAGTGAGTGCAGAGTAGTGAGTGCAGAGTAGTGAGGAGTGAGTGCAGAGTAGTGAGGAGTGAGTGCAGAGTAGTGAGTAGTGAGTGCAGAGTAGTGAGTAGTGAGTGCAGAGTAGTGAGTAGTGAGTGCAGAGTAGTGAGTGCAGAGTGCAGGTAGTGAGTGTAGAGTGCAGAGTAGTGAGTGCAGATTAGTGAGTGCAGAGTGTGAGTAGTGAGTGCAGAGTAGTGAGTACATAGTGTGAGTAGTGAGTGCAGAGTGCAAAGTAGTGAGTGCAGAGTGTGAGTAGTGAGTGCAGAGTGTGAGTAGTGAGTGCAGAGTGTGAGTAGTGAGTGCAGAGTGTAGAGTAGTGAGTGCAGAGTAGTGAGTGCAGAGTAGTGAGTGCAGAGTAGTGAGTGCAGAGTAGTGAGTGCAGAGTAGTGAGTAGTGAGTGCAGAGTAGTGAGTGCAGAGTAGTGAGTAGTGAGTGCAGAGTGTGAGTAGTGAGTGCAGAGTAGTGAGTGCAGAGTAGTGAGTAGTGAGTGCAGAGTAGTGAGTGCAGAGTAGTGAGTGCAGAGTAGTGATTAGTGAGTGCAGAGTAGTGAGTAGTGAGTGCAGAGTAGTGAGTAGTGAGTGCAGAGTGTGAGTAGTGAGTGCACAGTGTGCACTCACTACTCCGCACTCACTACTCACACTCTGCACTCACTACTCACACTCTGCACTCACTGCTCACACTCTGCACTCACTAATCACTACTCTGCACTCACTACTCACACTCTGCACTCACTACTCACACTCTGCACTCACTACTCACACTCTGCACTCACTAATCACTACTCTGCACTCACTACTCTGCACTCAGAGTGCAGAGTGTGAGTAGTGATTGCAGAGTAGTGAGTAGTGAGTGCAGAGTAGTGAGTGCAGAGTAGTGAGTAGTGAGTGCTGAGTAGTGAGTGCAGAGTAGTGAGTAGTAAGTGCAGAGTAGTGAGTAGTGAGTGCAGAGTAGTGAGTAGTGAGTGCAGAGTAGTGAGTAGTGAGTAGTGAGTGCAGAGTAGTGAGTAGTGAGTGCAGAGTAGAGAGTAGTGAGTGCAGAGTAGTGAGTAGTGTGTGCATAGTAGTGCGTAGTGAGTGCAGAGTAGTGAGTAGTGAGTGCAGAGTAGTGAGTAGTGAGTGCAGAGTAGTGAGTAGTGAGTAGTGAGTGCAGAGTAGTGAGTAGTGAGTGCAGAGTAGTGAGTAGTGAGTGCAGAGTAGTGAGTAGTGAGTGCAGAGTAGTGAGTGCAGAGTAGTGAGTGCAGAGTGCAGGTAGTGAGTGCAGAGTGCAGAGTAGTGAGTGCAGAGTAGTGAGTGCAGAGTGTGAGTAGTGAGTGCAGAGTAGTGAGTGCATAGTGTGAGTAGTGAGTGCAGAGTGCAGAGTGCAGGTAGTGAGTGCAGAGTGCAGAGTAGTGAGTGCAGAGTAGTGAGTAGTGAGTGCAGAGTAGTGAGTGCAGAGTAGTGAGGAGTGAGTGCAGATTAGTGAGTAGTGAGTGCAGAGTAGTGAGTGCAGAGTAGTGAGTAGTGAGTGCAGAGTAGTGAGTAGTGAGTGCAGAGTAGTGAGTAGTGAGTGCAGAGTAGTGAGTAGTGAGTAGTGAGTGCAGAGTAGTGAGTAGTGAGTGCAGAGTAGTGAGTAGTGAGTGCAGAGTAGTGAGTAGTGAGTGCAGAGTAGTGAGTGCAGAGTAGTGAGTGCAGAGTGCAGGTAGTGAGTGCAGAGTGCAGAGTAGTGAGTGCAGAGTAGTGAGTGCAGAGTGTGAGTAGTGAGTGCAGAGTAGTGAGTGCATAGTGTGAGTAGTGAGTGCAGAGTGCAGAGTGCAGGTAGTGAGTGCAGAGTGCAGAGTAGTGAGTGCAGAGTAGTGAGTAGTGAGTGCAGAGTAGTGAGTGCAGAGTAGTGAGGAGTGAGTGCAGATTAGTGAGTAGTGAGTGCAGAGTAGTGAGTGCAGAGTAGTGAGTAGTGAGTGCAGAGTAGTGAGTAGTGAGTGCAGAGTAGTGAGTAGTGAGTGCAGAGTAGTGAGTGCAGAGTAGTGAGTGCAGAGTGCAGGTAGTGAGTGCAGAGTGCAGAGTAGTGAGTGCAGAGTAGTGAGTGCAGAGTGTGAGTAGTGAGTGCAGAGTAGTGAGTGCATAGTGTGAGTAGTGAGTGCAGAGTGCAGAGTGCAGAGTAGTGAGTGCAGAGTGTGAGTAGTGAGTGCAGAGTGTGAGTAATGAGTGCAGAGTGTGAGTAGTGAGTGCAGAGTGTGAGTAGTGAGTGCAGAGTGTGAGTAGTGAGTGCAGAGTGTGAGTAGTGAGTGCAGAGTGTAGAGTAGTGAGTAGTGAGTGCAGAGTAGTGAGTGCAGAGTGCAGGTAGTGAGTGCAGAGTGCAGAGTAGTGAGTGCAGAGTAGTGAGTGCAGAGTGTGAGTAGTGAGTGCAGAGTAGTGAGTGCATAGTGTGAGTAGTGAGTGCAGAGTGCAGAGTAGTGAGTGCAGAGTGTGAGTAGTGAGTGCAGAGTGTGAGTAATGAGTGCAGAGTGTGAGTAGTGAGTGCAGAGTGTGAGTAGTGAGTGTATAGCGTGAGTAGTGAGTGCAGAGTGTGAGTAGTGAGTGCAGAGTGTGAGTAGTGAGTGCAGAGTGTAGAGTAGTGAGTAGTGAGTGCAGAGTAGTGAGTGCAGAGTAGTGATTAGTGAGTGCAGAGTAGTGCGTAGTGAGTGTAGAGTTGTGAGTAGTTAGTGCAGAGTAGTGAGTAGTGAGTGCAGAGTGTGAGTAGTGAGTGCACAGTGTGCACTCACTACTCTGCACTCACTACTCACACTCTGCACTCACTACTCACACTCTGCACTCACTACTCTGCACTCAGAGTGCAGAGTGTGAGTAGTGAGTGCAGAGTGAGTGAGCAGTGTGAGTGCAGAGTGTGAAGTAGTGAGTGCAGAGTGAGTGTGCAGAGTGTGAATGCAGCGTGCAGAGTTGAGTGCAGAGTAGTGAGTGCAGAGTAGTGAGTGCAGAGTAGTGTGTGGAGAGTAGTGAGTGCAGAGTGCAGAGTGCAGGTAGTGAGTGCAGAGTGCAGAGTAGTGATGCAGAGTGCAGAGTAGTGAGTGCAGAGTGCTGAGTAGTGAGTGGTGAGTAGTGAGTGCAGAGTGTGAGTAGTGAGTAGTGAGTGCAGAGTAGTGAGTGCAGAGTAGTGAGTAGTGAGTGCAGAGTAGTGAGTAGTGAGTGCAGAGTAGTGAGTAGTGAGTGCAGAGTAGTGAGTGCAGAGTAGTGAGTAGTGAGTGCAAAGTAGTGAGTAGTGAGTGCAGAGTAGTGAGTGCAGAGTAGTGAGTGCAGAGTAGTGAGTGCAGAGTGCAGGTAGTGAGTGCAGAGTGCAGAGTAGTAAGTGCAGAGTAGTGAGTGCAGAGTAGTGAGTAGTGAGTGCAGAGTAGTGAGTGCAGAGTAGTGAGTGCAGAGTGCAGAGTGCAGGTAGTGAGTGCAGAGTGCAGAGTAGTGAGTGCAGAGTGCAGAGTAGTGAGTGCAGAGTGCTGAGTAGTGAGTGGTGAGTAGTGAGTGCAGAGTGTGAGTAGTGAGTGCAGAGTGTGAGTAGTGAGTAGTGAGTGCAGAGTAGTGAGTGCAGAGTAGTGAGTAGTGAGTGCAGAGTAGTGAGGAGTGAGTGCAGAGTTGTGAGTAGTGAGTGCAGAGTAGTGAGTGCAGAGTAGTGAGTAGTGAGTGCAAAGTAGTGAGTAGTGAGTGCAGAGTAGCGAGTGCAGAGTAGTGAGTGCAGAGTAGTGAGTGCAGAGTAGTGAGTGCAGAGTGCAGGTAGTGAGTGCAGAGTGCAGAGTAGTAAGTGCAGAGTAGTGAGTGCAGAGTAGTGAGTAGTGAGTGCAGAGTAGTGAGTGCAGAGTAGTGAGGAGTGAGTGCAGAGTAGTGAGGAGTGAGTGCAGAGTAGTGAGTGCAGAGTAGTGAGTAGTGAGTGCAGAGTAGTGACTAGTGAGTGCAGAGTAGTGAGTGCAGAGTAGTGAGTGCAGAGTGCAGGTAGTGAGTGCAGAGTGCAGAGTAGTGAGTGCAGAGTAGTGAGTGCAGAGTGTGAGTAGTGAGTGCAGAGTAGTGAGTACATAGTGTGAGTAGTGAGTGCAGAGTGCAGAGTAGTGAGTGCAGAGTGTGAGTAGTGAGTGCAGAGTGTGAGTAGTGAGTGCAGAGTGTGAGTAGTGAGTGCAGAGTGTGAGTAGTGAGTGCAGAGTGTAGAGTAGTGAGTGCAGAGTAGTGAGTGCAGAGTAGTGAGTGCAGAGTAGTGAGTGCAGAGTAGTGAGTAGTGAGTGCAGAGTAGTGAGTGCAGAGTAGTGAGTAGTGAGTGCAGAGTAGTGAGTAGTGAGTGCAGAGTAGTGAGTAGTGAGTGCAGAGTAGTGAGTGCAGAGTAGTGAGTGCAGAGTAGAGATTAGTGAGTGCAGAGTAGTGAGTAGTGAGTGCAGAGTAGTGAGTAGTGAGTGCAGAGTGTGAGTAGTGAGTGTGCACTCACTACTCTGCACTCACTACTCACACTCTGCACTCACTACTCACACTCTGCACTCACTACTCACACTCTGCACTCACTAATCACTACTCTGCACTCACTACTCACACTCTGCACTCACTAATCACACTCTGCACTCACTACTCACACTCTGCACTCACTAATCACTACTCTGCACTCACTACTCTGCACTCAGAGTGCAGAGTGTGAGTAGTGATTGCAGAGTAGTGAGTAGTGAGTGCAGAGTAGTGAGTGCAGAGTAGTGAGTAGTGAGTGCAGAGTAGTGAGTGCAGAGTAGTGAGTAGTAAGTGCAGAGTAGTGAGTAGTGAGTGCAGAGTAGTGAGTAGTGAGTGCAGAGTAGTGAGTGCAGAGTAGTGAGTAGTGAGTGCAGAGTAGTGAGTGCAGAGTAGTGAGTAGTAAGTGCAGAGTAGTGAGTAGTGAGTGCAGAGTAGTGAGTAGTGAGTGCAGAGTAGTGAGTAGTGAGTAGTGAGTGCAGAGTAGTGAGTAGTGAGTGCAGAGTAGTGAGTAGTGAGTAGTGAGTGCAGAGTAGTGAGTAGTGAGTGCAGAGTAGTGAGTAGTGAGTGCAGAGTAGTGAGTGCAGAGTAGTGAGTGCAGAGTGCAGGTAGTGAGTGCAGAGTGCAGAGTAGTGAGTGCAGAGTAGTGAGTAGTGAGTGCAGAGTAGTGAGTGCAGAGTAGTGAGTAGTGAGTGCAGAGTAGTGAGTGCAGAGTAGTGAGTAGTGAGTGCAGAGTAGTGAGTAGTGAGTGCAGAGTAGTGAGTAGTGAGTGCAGAGTAGTGAGTAGTGAGTGCAGAGTAGTGAGTGCAGAGTAGTGAGTGCAGAGTAGTGAGTGCAGAGTGCAGGTAGTGAGTGCAGAGTGCAGAGTAGTGAGTGCAGAGTAGTGAGTGCAGAGTGTGAGTAGTGAGTGCAGAGTAGTGAGTGCATAGTGTGAGTAGTGAGTGCAGAGTGCAGAGTAGTGAGTGCAGAGTGTGAGTAGTGAGTGCAGAGTGTGAGTAATGAGTGCAGAGTGTGAGTAGTGAGTGCAGAGTGTGAGTAGTGAGTGCAGAGTGTGAGTAGTGAGTGCAGAGTGTGAGTAGTGAGTGCAGAGTGTGAGTAGTGAGCGCAGAGTGTAGAGTAGTGAGTAGTGAGTGCAGAGTAGTGAGTAGTGAGTGCAGAGTAGTGAGTGCAGAGTAGTGAGTGCAGAATAGTGAGTAGTGAGTGCAGAGTAGTGAGTAGTGAATAGTGAGTGCAGAGTAGTGAGTAGGGAGTGACAAAGACTCCATTCACCATTTTTCATTCAAAAAATGTGCATGCCATAGGCTACTCAGTCCTAACTAAGGTACATTTTGCTCTCTATTGAAAATTGTAAACTTGGGAAGTTCTAAACAATTCCTTAGAGGCTTTACACTCAGGCTATGTTACACACAGTAAACATTCCATGAGAAATCTCAAAATATCTCATGAAAAGTCTGAAATATAAACTGAGGGGATGCGTTTAAGGTCAGAGTATTCTGCTGCCAGTGGCATAACAAAATGTTGGGGCCCCTGCAGTATGTTATGAGGGACCCCTGAGTCGGCTATCTCACAGATAATCATTGACCTTCACCTGAATGGGGGTCTCCTGAAGTTTTATGGGCCCCTGAAGGGGTGGGGCTCCTTGCGCTGCAGGAGTTGGGATTTTATAATATGGATACTAGGTGGTGCTCACAAAGGCCTTTGGAAGTCCTGCCTTTATTCCTGAATGGGATTATATACATTCCTACACCTTGCATTCCCAGATGCTCTTCATATTCAACTCAATTCAATCCAGCAATGACTGGAATAACCTACCCATCGACTTGAGGATGGAGCTGTCTGAAACCAGGTTCAGACAGAGGCTGAAAACCCACCTTTTCCCCAAGCTAAATTCAGCATAGCAGGCCAGGCACTCCCTCTGTGACCCAGCTGATGAGATGTAGATAGGGCTGTCAGCGCGGGGACGCACTGTTCTCTGTGCAACCATGCGCTTAACAAATGTCATTAACCTAACCTTAACCTAACTCCAGACTTCCACACCACCTTACTGATGCATCACAGCCTGTGTACTCCTTTCTGTCTCCAAACCCTGCCCCGATCACACGCTGGAGGTGGTGCTCTCATCTCTCTTGACTCCTGTATCCAACGGTACTTGTGACCGCTTTATAACTGCCTTTTGAACCCGCTTTGTTCTGACCCATACTCTTTTCCTGGGTGTCGTGTCTTGTGTCTGGTGGTTTCCCTGGTCTTCCGATTTCCAAGTCCTAGTTCTGTCTTCCCTTCATTGGTGGTTCCCTGATTTCTTTCAACTGAGCGATTCTTTCCACCTTGTTGTCTCCCTGCACCTGTGCTCCTCCCCTGAACCTCTTTCTATTTCTGCTTGGTGAGCCTAGAGTGCTGTATTCACAACCGACCTGGCTGCTTTGCTTCCTTCATTGCTCTCTGTTTGGTCCTGCAGCTATATACCAGGCTTGCTTTTGATTTCAGTTTTCCTTATTTGATTCTATGCTCTTGTTCTGATCAGTTATTGGTCTTTTTTTCCTGTCTGTGGTATATCCATCTTCTTTGTTCCTGTTTGCCTTGACCTTAGCTCTGACTGCACACATCCAGACCAGTCTAGTTTATGCCGATT
This sequence comes from Lissotriton vulgaris, assembly GCF_964263255.1. Taxonomy (NCBI): domain Eukaryota; kingdom Metazoa; phylum Chordata; class Amphibia; order Caudata; family Salamandridae; genus Lissotriton; species Lissotriton vulgaris. The sequence goes on from NC_141689.1 coordinate 657,190,328, forward strand.
CCTTGTTTCGTATTTCTATGTTCCTGTTATGACTGCATATTCCTGTTCTATCCTAGTTAGTGTGCAGGTTTCCTGTATATCCAATTTTGCTTATTTCAGTCCTGTTCATGATCCTTAATCCAGTCCAGGTTTTCCCTGAGCCCAGTTCGTTTCTGTGTACCTTCCACTGTTCTCCTTTGTCTTGTGTGTTTATATTATTATCCTGATGTTCATTGCTTCCAAGTGTACAAGTTAGACTCTACTGCTTGTGCTTTCCACACAGAGAATCACCCAGCGCCCATTTTCCATAGGAGCTGCTGGGTTTCTCCCTGTCATCAGTTAAATTAATCTGCTCCTTGCCTTCTTCTAAGATCATTACAGAGAGAGCACATCCAAGGGTCAGAAAAACTATCATTAATGATAGTTTATCCTTTACCCTCCTTTAACATTCCTGTTATTTGTACTTGTGCTATCTTTATAGTTTGCTCTACGGCCTTCCAGTTCCCTATGTATTACCTGTTTCAACCTGCTGTTTTCCTTCTTCCTTCCAAAACTTAATGTTCTGTCTTGTTTATATATAATTCCTTCTCTAGAAATATTTTCCCTGCATAGAGCAAGCTTCTCTGCTGCATTGCCTTGTCCTGAGGTCAGGTAGTGTCCTCAACAGATTGTCCTGCACTAGCTAAGATTCCTGACAGCAGGGGCTGCAGGGGCTTGTGTTAAGCTCCTGTGTGCTGCGTCAAAATAAGATACTGCACGCTCTGCAAATATCAATGCCATAGCTTCGAAGTATTCCTGAATTATTGCAGGCCAAAGTCAGTCAGCTGAGATGGGCAGCATTACTTCAGTACTGATAAAGTGCTACACTGCTATGTAAACCACAAAGCAAATGAAGAAATCTGACAGTGTCCATTATAGGATAGCCACTGTCTGGCACACCCTTCTTGCCTGCATGCACAATGAAGGCTTTGTTTCACCCTGCAATAGTGGGACATTTTTCTATATATATCCACTGCAGTTTTCGAGCAAATACAACTGAAGCATGGTCTGCCATGTGTTACAGTTCCTATATAAAAATATTTATTTATTTATTTATTTATTTACGTAATTTTTATAGCGCAACAAATACCCTGGGGTGTCTCGGCGCTGTGGAGCTACTGGGGTCAGTCATCCTCTCACTGGTTAAATAACCACGTTTTTAAGAGCCTGCGGAAGCTCATCAGGTTCGGGGCAGTTTTGATGGAATGTGGCAGAAGATTCCAGAGTTTTGGGGTGGCCACCAAGAAACGTCTATCTCCCCAGGTGGCCGTTCTTGTGCGTGGCACAGTGAGGAGGTTGGTATTGGCCGATCTTAATTGCCGTCTAGGAGTGTATGGCTGAAAGGCTTCCGTCAGGAACCTGGGTCCTATGCCGTGTACTGCCTTATATGCAATGCAGAGGGCCTTGAATTTAATGCAGCTCTCTACTCTCAGCCAGTGGAGTTGACGAATGCCAAGAGTGGTGGAGTTGCGGCGAGGAATGCTCAGGAGAATCCTGGCTGCCGCATTCTGGATGGATTGCAGCTTTGTTATAACACGCTTCTGGGTATGGAGAAAGAGAGCGTTTCTATAATCCATTTTGGAGAAGACTAAGGTAGAGACCAGAGTCTTCCCAGCTGAGGGAGGGAGATAAGGCAGCAGCTTCTTAATCTTTTTCAGAATAAAGAAAGAAGACGACACAACCTTGTTTGTATGAAGGTCAAATTCCAACTTGCTGTCAAAAATGATTCCCAGGTTTCTGGCTTTTTCCACTGGGACAGGTGGATAGCCGAGCTTTTCCGGCCACCAGTTAGAAGACCATTCTGAGAGAGTTTTCCAAAGGTCATAACCTCGGTCTTGTCCGAGTTGAGCCTAAGACAATTAGAGGCCATCCAGGTACTGACTAAGCGTGGGCGGAAAATCCGTTCCGCTCGCGGATTTTGCGGATTTTCGGGAAATCCGCAATCCGCGAGATTTGCGGATTTCCCGCAAAATCCGCAAATTCGCACGCAGCGGATTTTTTTGGCGGCGCGCGGCGTTGGTGATACAATTTTTGCGGCGCGCGGCGTTTATCATCGTTTGCCGAGTTGTTTTTTTCGATAGTTTGCGAGTGCTGCGCCATTTTGGATCTTGCTGTGTGATCCCGCGGGAATTGGCGAGCGCGATTACGTCATCGCGGCTTGCCAGCGATAGTTTGTCAACGCGAGTACGGCGAGATCACGTCTCGCGGTACTTCGCAATTGCGAGATTTGAGATGCGGCGAGCGAAAATATAAATTTGCAATTCTGCACAAGAAATCCACCAGCAAGCAGCATAAACCTTCTAGAAATGATGATTTTTATGTGAATAACTCCTTAGTTTGACATTTGCCTGCACTTTTTTAGCGAGGAGTCCATTTTGGGGAGGGGGGCAGGGGGGTGGGAGGAAGGAAGTGCCCCATAGTCTTCAACTTCCTGTTCCTGTTCAGCAGGCTCCTCCCAGTGCTTTGTCCATCTCCTGGTCACTTTTCATTCGGATGTGGACCTGGAAGGATTACTTTTTGTGGATGCTGCTGGATCTTTGGATTTGAGGCCTTTTTGACTTTCTTTGGATCACTGTTGGATTAGAAATTTTACAAGTAAGTTTGTTTGGGGCATTACAGTTGCTGCAACTAAAATTTTGGGATTTTCGATTTTTGGGCTGTTTTGGGGCCTTTTCCCCAGGGGTACTCAGTGGTGGGTGGACTGTGGTTGTCTTGAACTTAAACATCATGGAGGCCATAGATGAATTGGGATTGTGCTGATTTTTCTGTGTTTTTCGTTTTTTTTTTTTTTTTTAATTTTGTGTTTTTCGATTTTTGACCTGTTGTTGGGGCCTTGACCAGGGGTAGTGAGTGGTGCATGGGCCTAGTCTTTCTGTGGGCTGTCTTGAATTTAAACATCATGGAGGCCATGGATGGAATGGGATTGTGCTGATTTTGCAGTGTTTTTCGATTTTTGGGCCTGTACTTGTGGCCTTTTCACCAGGGGTATTTGAGTCTAGCATGGGCCTAGTCTTTCTGTGGGCTGTCTTGAATTTAAACATCATGGAGGCCATGGATGGAATAGGATTGTGCGGATTTTGCAGTGTTTTTCGATTTTTGGGCCTGTACTTGTGGCCTTTTCACCAGGGGTATTTGAGTCTAGCATGGGCCTAGTCTTTCTGTGGGTTGTCTTGAATTTAAACATCATGGAGGCCATGGATTGAATGGGATTGTGCTGATTTTGCAGTGTTTTTCGATTTTTGGGGGTGTTCATGGGGAGGGACATGCCATGTGGCTGGTGGCCATTTTGAGTGCAGCTACAGGCACTGGCCATGTGCTGGCAGGCAAGTGGCCATTTTGAATGCAGGCTTTGTTGTTAGGCCTCCAACCATTTTGCCTACTTTTCAACCTTTATTTATGCCCAGGGGTAGTGAGTCTTGCATGGGCCTAGTAATTCTGTGGGTTGTCTTGAATTTAAACATCATGGAGGCCATGGATTGAATGGGATTGTGCTGATTTTGCAGTGTTTTTCGATTTTTGGGCCTGTACTTGTGGCCTTTTCACCAGGGGTATTTCAGTCTAGCATGGGCCTAGTCTTTCTGTGGGCTGTCTTGAATTTAAACATCATGGAGGCCATGGATGGAATAGGATTGTGCTGATTTTGCAGTGTTTTTCGATTTTTGGGCCTGTACTTGTGGCCTTTTCACCAGGGGTATTTGAGTCTAGCATGGGCCTAGTCTTTCTGTGGGCTGTCTTGAATTTAAACATCATGGAGGCCATGGATGGAATAGGATTGTGCTGATTTTGCAGTGTTTTTCGATTTTTGGGCCTGTACTTGTGGCCTTTTCACCAGGGGTATTTGAGTCTAGCATGGGCCTAGTCTTTCTGTGGGCTGTCTTGAATTTAAACATCATGGAGGCCATGGATGGAATGGGATTGTGCTGATTTTGCAGTGTTTTTCGATTTTTGGGGGTGTTCATGGGGAGGGACATGCCATGTGGCTGGTGGCCATTTTGAGTGCAGCTACAGGCACTGGCCATGTGCTGGCAGGCAAGTGGCCATTTTGAATGCAGGCTTTGTTGTTAGGCCTCCAACCATTTTGCCTACTTTTCAACCTTTATTTATGCCCAGGGGTAGTGAGTCTTGCATGGGCCTAGTATTTCTGTGGGTTGTCTTGAATTTAAACATCATGGAGGCCATGGATTGAATGGGATTGTGCTGATTTTGCAGTGTTTTTCGATTTTTGGGCCTGTACTTGTGGCCTTTTCACCAGGGGTATTTCAGTCTAGCATGGGCCTAGTCTTTCTGTGGGCTGTCTTGAATTTAAACATCATGGAGGCCATGGATGGAATAGGATTGTGCTGATTTTGCAGTGTTTTTCGATTTTTGGGCCTGTACTTGTGGCCTTTTCACCAGGGGTATTTGAGTCTAGCATGGGCCTAGTCTTTCTGTGGGCTGTCTTGAATTTAAACATCATGGAGGCCATGGATGGAATAGGATTGTGCTGATTTTGCAGTGTTTTTCGATTTTTGGGCCTGTACTTGTGGCCTTTTCACCAGGGGTATTTGAGTCTAGCATGGGCCTAGTCTTTCTGTGGGCTGTCTTGAATTTAAACATCATGGAGGCCATGGATGGAATGGGATTGTGCTGATTTTGCAGTGTTTTTCGATTTTTGGGGGTGTTCATGGGGAGGGACATGCCATGTGGCTGGTGGCCATTTTGAGTGCAGCTACAGGCACTGGCCATGTGCTGGCAGGCAAGTGGCCATTTTGAATGCAGGCTTTGTTGTTAGGCCTCCAACCATTTTGCCTACTTTTCAACCTTTATTTATGCCCAGGGGTAGTGAGTCTTGCATGGGCCTAGTATTTCTGTGGGTTGTCTTGAATTTAAACATCATGGAGGCCATGGATTGAATGGGATTGTGCTGATTTTGCAGTGTTTTTCGATTTTTGGGCCTGTACTTGTGGCCTTTTCACCAGGGGTATTTCAGTCTAGCATGGGCCTAGTCTTTCTGTGGGCTGTCTTGAATTTAAACATCATGGAGGCCATGGATGGAATAGGATTGTGCTGATTTTGCAGTGTTTTTCGATTTTTGGGCCTGTACTTGTGGCCTTTTCACCAGGGGTATTTGAGTCTAGCATGGGCCTAGTCTTTCTGTGGGCTGTCTTGAATTTAAACATCATGGAGGCCATGGATGGAATAGGATTGTGCTGATTTTGCAGTGTTTTTCGATTTTTGGGCCTGTACTTGTGGCCTTTTCACCAGGGGTATTTGAGTCTAGCATGGGCCTAGTCTTTCTGTGGGCTGTCTTGAATTTAAACATCATGGAGGCCATGGATGGAATAGGATTGTGCTGATTTTGCAGTGTTTTTCGATTTTTTGGCCTGTACTTGTGGCCTTTTCACCAGGGGTATTTGAGTCTAGCATGGGCCTAGTCTTTCTGTGGGTTGTCTTGAATTTAAACATCATGGAGGCCATGGATTGAATGGGATTGTGCTGATTTTGCAGTGTTTTTCGATTTTTGGGGGTGTTCATGGGGAGGGACATGCCATGTGGCTGGTGGCCATTTTGAGTGCAGCTACAGGCACTGGCCATGTGCTGGCAGGCAAGTGGCCATTTTGAATGCAGGCTTTGTTGTTAGGCCTCCAACCATTTTGCCTACTTTTCAACCTTTATTTATGCCCAGGGGTAGTGAGTCTTGCATGGGCCTAGTATTTCTGTGGGTTGTCTTGAATTTAAACATCATGGAGGCCATGGATTGAATGGGATTGTGCTGATTTTGCAGTGTTTTTCGATTTTTGGGCCTGTACTTGTGGCCTTTTCACCAGGGGTATTTCAGTCTAGCATGGGCCTAGTCTTTCTGTGGGCTGTCTTGAATTTAAACATCATGGAGGCCATGGATGGAATAGGATTGTGCTGATTTTGCAGTGTTTTTCGATTTTTGGGCCTGTACTTGTGGCCTTTTCACCAGGGGTATTTGAGTCTAGCATGGGCCTAGTCTTTCTGTGGGCTGTCTTGAATTTAAACATCATGGAGGCCATGGATGGAATAGGATTGTGCTGATTTTGCAGTGTTTTTCGATTTTTGGGCCTGTACTTGTGGCCTTTTCACCAGGGGTATTTGAGTCTAGCATGGGCCTAGTCTTTCTGTGGGCTGTCTTGAATTTAAACATCATGGAGGCCATGGATGGAATGGGATTGTGCTGATTTTGCAGTGTTTTTCGATTTTTGGGGGTGTTCATGGGGAGGGACATGCCATGTGGCTGGTGGCCATTTTGAGTGCAGCTACAGGCACTGGCCATGTGCTGGCAGGCAAGTGGCCATTTTGAATGCAGGCTTTGTTGTTAGGCCTCCAACCATTTTGCCTACTTTTCAACCTTTATTTATGCCCAGGGGTAGTGAGTCTTGCATGGGCCTAGTATTTCTGTGGGTTGTCTTGAATTTAAACATCATGGAGGCCATGGATTGAATGGGATTGTGCTGATTTTGCAGTGTTTTTCGATTTTTGGGCCTGTACTTGTGGCCTTTTCACCAGGGGTATTTCAGTCTAGCATGGGCCTAGTCTTTCTGTGGGCTGTCTTGAATTTAAACATCATGGAGGCCATGGATGGAATAGGATTGTGCTGATTTTGCAGTGTTTTTCGATTTTTGGGCCTGTACTTGTGGCCTTTTCACCAGGGGTATTTGAGTCTAGCATGGGCCTAGTCTTTCTGTGGGCTGTCTTGAATTTAAACATCATGGAGGCCATGGATGGAATAGGATTGTGCTGATTTTGCAGTGTTTTTCGATTTTTGGGCCTGTACTTGTGGCCTTTTCACCAGGGGTATTTGAGTCTAGCATGGGCCTAGTCTTTCTGTGGGCTGTCTTGAATTTAAACATCATGGAGGCCATGGATGGAATGGGATTGTGCTGATTTTGCAGTGTTTTTCGATTTTTGGGGGTGTTCATGGGGAGGGACATGCCATGTGGCTGGTGGCCATTTTGAGTGCAGCTACAGGCACTGGCCATGTGCTGGCAGGCAAGTGGCCATTTTGAATGCAGGCTTTGTTGTTAGGCCTCCAACCATTTTGCCTACTTTTCAACCTTTATTTATGCCCAGGGGTAGTGAGTCTTGCATGGGCCTAGTATTTCTGTGGGTTGTCTTGAATTTAAACATCATGGAGGCCATGGATTGAATGGGATTGTGCTGATTTTGCAGTGTTTTTCGATTTTTGGGCCTGTACTTGTGGCCTTTTCACCAGGGGTATTTCAGTCTAGCATGGGCCTAGTCTTTCTGTGGGCTGTCTTGAATTTAAACATCATGGAGGCCATGGATGGAATAGGATTGTGCTGATTTTGCAGTGTTTTTCGATTTTTGGGCCTGTACTTGTGGCCTTTTCACCAGGGGTATTTGAGTCTAGCATGGGCCTAGTCTTTCTGTGGGCTGTCTTGAATTTAAACATCATGGAGGCCATGGATGGAATAGGATTGTGCTGATTTTGCAGTGTTTTTCGATTTTTGGGCCTGTACTTGTGGCCTTTTCACCAGGGGTATTTGAGTCTAGCATGGGCCTAGTCTTTCTGTGGGTTGTCTTGAATTTAAACATCATGGAGGCCATGGATTGAATGGGATTGTGCTGATTTTGCAGTGTTTTTCGATTTTTGGGGGTGTTCATGGGGAGGGACATGCCATGTGGCTGGTGGCCATTTTGAGTGCAGCTACAGGCACTGGCCATGTGCTGGCAGGCAAGTGGCCATTTTGAATGCAGGCTTTGTTGTTAGGCCTCCAACCATTTTGCCTACTTTTCAACCTTTATTTATGCCCAGGGGTAGTGAGTCTTGCATGGGCCTAGTATTTCTGTGGGTTGTCTTGAATTTAAACATCATGGAGGCCATGGATTGAATGGGATTGTGCTGATTTTGCAGTGTTTTTCGATTTTTGGGCCTGTACTTGTGGCCTTTTCACCAGGGGTATTTCAGTCTAGCATGGGCCTAGTCTTTCTGTGGGCTGTCTTGAATTTAAACATCATGGAGGCCATGGATGGAATAGGATTGTGCTGATTTTGCAGTGTTTTTCGATTTTTGGGCCTGTACTTGTGGCCTTTTCACCAGGGGTATTTGAGTCTAGCATGGGCCTAGTCTTTCTGTGGGCTGTCTTGAATTTAAACATCATGGAGGCCATGGATGGAATAGGATTGTGCTGATTTTGCAGTGTTTTTCGATTTTTGGGCCTGTACTTGTGGCCTTTTCACCAGGGGTATTTGAGTCTAGCATGGGCCTAGTCTTTCTGTGGGCTGTCTTGAATTTAAACATCATGGAGGCCATGGATGGAATGGGATTGTGCTGATTTTGCAGTGTTTTTCGATTTTTGGGGGTGTTCATGGGGAGGGACATGCCATGTGGCTGGTGGCCATTTTGAGTGCAGCTACAGGCACTGGCCATGTGCTGGCAGGCAAGTGGCCATTTTGAATGCAGGCTTTGTTGTTAGGCCTCCAACCATTTTGCCTACTTTTCAACCTTTATTTATGCCCAGGGGTAGTGAGTCTTGCATGGGCCTAGTCTTTCTGTGGGTTGTCTTGAATTTAAACATTATGGAGGGCATGGATGGATTGGGATTGTGCTGATTTTGCAGTGTTTTTCGATTTTTTTGTGCTCTATAACTGAACTGATGTTCCTCTGTCTTCCATTTTTTTTAGGTGCACAAGACTCAAGAGAACCACCAGTGCCAGGAAGAAGTCCTGCAGCGGTGTGTGTGTGCAGCATAACGTCACGCGACGTCACGTCTGGCCTCAGACAACTCTACAATTCGTGCAACTGCGGCCTGCTGTCTGACCTGCTCTGAAGAAGATGGCCCCAAAGAAAGTTCTCCGTAGCTCCTCTAGCAAGAAAGTTGCTAGTAAGGAGCAGAAGAAGCAAGTTACCAAGGAGGCTGGTGTGCCACCCGCCACTTTTTTTGGGAGCAAAAAAAAAAGTACGCCTGCAGCAGCAGGATCTGCTGGGGACCAACCTGAGAGCAGCACCCCTGCTCCATTGGGTTCAGTGCCTCCACCACCACGCCAACTTAAGTCAAAGCCCTTGAGTGCTTCAGAGGCAGTCAGTGTACTTCTCCAATCACCATCGACCAGTGATGTTGGCTCATCGCAAGAAAGTAGCAGCAATGTCCCTGAATCAACACAGGTTGTTGTAACTCATCTGACAAGTGTTGAACAACCACAGCCGCAACAACAACACCATGTGCAAGTACACGCCCAAGTACATGTGGAAGGAGAGGCAGCAAAAGGAGATGCGCAAGCAAAGGTGCATGGACGTTCACAAGTGCCCACAATAGTTGTTCCTCCCGAAGTAGGGGCACATTTGGAAATCGACAATGAAGCTGAGGTATCATTGGAAGCCACTCCTCCTGATGATCATTCATTGTCTTCCACATCCCTAGCAAGGAAAAGATCAAGGGGGGTGTCTACATCTTCTTCAAGCCCACCTCGTTCTGGTGCAAGTGATCTGTCTTGGGAACCACAACTGCGGTCTGACAGTGAGGCAGAGGCACACCATGATCTGACACCGGTACCTCCTAAGCGTAAAAGGAAGGTCGTCCAAAAACTCAAACCTATGGAGTGTGATGAGGCTCAACAAGAAGTGACAGATACTGCTGGTGATGAAGCCTCTCACGATGACGACGAGCCAGTCATCACAAAGGTCACTGCAGCCCCACCGGGCATGCAGCAAAGAGACATTTTGACCCTATCCCGAGAAGCTGCTGAGCGTGATGATGATGTCGGCGAGGAGGCAATGGAAATGGAATCATTAGATTTGGAGTTAAGTAGTACACCAAAACCTACCGCTTCCATATTTCTTCGCAAGAAGGTACCCACCTCGTCCTCGACCTCAATTCGTGGTGGTGAAAGTGCAAAACGTACTGAAGTTCGGCAATCCACATCCTCCACTTCATCTGTCATTAGCAGCAGGACCACCACCACCAGTATCGCCGCCTCCTCCGGCCCCCGAAGACATTTCAAGTCTCCAGTTTGGGACTTCTTTAGTGTTTGCCCAAAAAAGGAAAACGTAGCCATTTGTAGCCTTTGTAAGCTTCGATTTAGTCGTGGTAAGCTTGGTTCTAACTATGGTACCGGAGGCCAGAGAGGTCATCTTGAGAGAAGGCACGCTGTCGAATGGTTTCCGCACCTAGAGGCGGTCAAGAAAGCCGGAATTGCACGTAATGAAAACGTTGATTTGTCATCTGCTGATGACGAGGAGGTAGAAGAAGACGATTCAAACACTTCACTTACACCCAGTTCCCATGTCAGCAGCACACCCCATGGGAGCCACACTAAGAGTGTGGGAGAGAGTGAGACATCAATGCGGAAAAGTTCATCAGCGAGCGTAACTGGGTCGAAGAGATCATCATCATCCCGTAAATCATTGGTCCAGGGCAACATTAAAAAGATGTTGTTTACAGAAGCGCAATATGAACGCAACCACCCAATGACCCGTCTGTATAACACTAAGCTGGCTAAAATGCTAGCTCTGGACCTTCTCCCTTTTTCTTTTGTAGAAGGGGTTGGTTTTCTAGAATTAGTGACAGCGCTCTGCCCTAAATGGAAGGTTCCTAGCCGGTTCTATTTTGCCCGAGTTGCGGTTCCAGCACTACATGAAGATGTTCTGAAGGTGATTGGGGCAGCTTTGCAGAAGAGTGCTGTTCACACTATACATCTGACAACAGACATGTGGACCAGTGGCGCAGGCGCTGATTACATGTGCATCACTGCACACTGGGTCTCTTTTTCAGGGGCTAAAGCAAAGCTAAACTCAGGTGTTGACACTAACATTGTTTTTAAAGGTGCTCGGAAACATGCAACACTAGCCATGTTTGGTTTGGAGAAACGTCACACAGCAGAAAACATTTTGGATGTCTTTAACACAAAGGTCCTTAACTGTCTGTCCCCACTAAAACGCAAGGTTGGTTATGTTTCCACGGACAATGGCTCCAATATAGTTAAGGCCATGAGGGACGGTTACTATTTCAGAGTGCCGTGTTTGGCGCACTGTATAAACCTGGTTGTCCAAAAATTCTTGGGTAATAAACGCAGTGCAGCGTACAGTGTATTGGAGAACTGCCGAAAAATTTGCAAGCATTTCAGGCATTCTTTTAAGGCCCGCAAGCAGCTGAGGAGCATGCTATATCAATGTCAAATGCCAGTGAAAGCACTCATCCAGGAGGTGGTAACACGTTGGAACTCAACCTTCTACATGCTTGAGCGTCTGTATGAGCAGTATACGCAACTCGATCAATATTTCTTGAAAGAGGGTATAGAGGAGCTGAGGATGGGTGGGCCGCAATGGAACATAGTTGAAAGCCTAACACGCATGCTTCGTCCTTTTGAGGTCTTCACACGTGCAGTCAGCAAGGAGGACTCTAATTTGGGAAAAGCTATCCCATTGTTGTACATGCTGGAGGACCAACTGAAGGAGGTGTGTTCTGTGTTTCGAAAAGATGACAAAAAGAAAGACTCTTTGCTTCTGGCTGAGAAATTATTAGAGCTCCTACAAGGTGATGAACGTCTTCAAAAGATCCACTCAGAACAGCATTACATTTGTGCTACTATTCTGGATCCACGCTACAAAAAGGCGCTGGCAGGCAGAGCATTCTTTCCTTTTGCTGATGAAGATGTTACAAAGTACAAACGTTGGCTAGCCTTGTCAGCCAAGAAGTTTGAAACAGAACGGCTGGAAATTGAAGGAAATGGCAGTACATCAGCAGGCCATCCCCAGTCAAAACAATCCACTTCTGCACCTGTGGCTGTGGCACAAGTGACCTCTCAGCCGTTAAAGACACCGGCAACCGGATCATCTGCACGAAAGACAACAGAAACATTGGAGGCTGAAGAGGATTGGCTAGCTCTGCGTGGGTTTGGTTCTCAAAAGGTCAGAGGCACAGCAAGAGCTACGCAAAGTGGAGGAACCTTGGAGGAGGACCTTGAGTCGATGGTGAAGGACTATCTGAATGACTCCACAGAGGTCTATGTTAATTCTGACCCATTGGCGTATTGGCATGGGAAAAAAGAATTGTGGCCACAGCTCACCAACCTGGCTTTAAACTACTTGTCTTGCCCACTCGCAAGTGTGTCTTCTGAACGGGTTTTCAGTGCGGCTGGTGGGATTGTAACTCCCAAACGGAGCCGCCTCTCGCCCAAAAATGTGGAGAGGTTAACAATGATCAAGATGAATCAGCACCTCATACCACCAGATATAAGAGTACGAGAGAGCGTGCCGGATGAAGAGGAGGTGGCCAGCACCATAGATGAGGGAATTTCTACTCTGTCAGGTGGCACTGTGACTGACCTCACCCTGGCTGAATTCGCAGAGTATGATGACGAAGCCTTATTCTTATTCCTGGACCGTGATACCGACTTCGAGCCCTGAAAATGAGACAACGAATCAATAACTTTCTTTTTCATCCTTATTCACTTTTATTCCTGTGTGTCTGTCTTTCTTTGTTGTGCACAGTTAATATAATTCAAACTTTAATCAGATAATCACAAAAACAAGCCCATCAGCAGAACTGTCTTCACTTGTTTGCTAATTTATTAGAAGGTGCCGCAGTCTGCATTCCTCAGGTTCACAAGTTCAGAAGAACATGCTCCTCTATCCTCCTCCTCCAGACTCCTATTTCCATCAAAGCAGAGGGCTGGTTTACGCCCAATAAAGAAAGACTCAGCACTTGTGGGGGTGTTGTTCTACCTCTTTGCAGGTGAGTTGACGGGTCTGGGGCCATTGCTGGGAAGCACTAAAAGTGGTTTGTGCCAAATCCGAGGCGGAAAATTTTTTGTGTTTTTGATGACTTGCTTGCCTTTGAGGTGCTCTTAGGGGGGGTTCCGTCTGTTTGTGGGTGAGTTTCGTGGTCTGAGAGCATTGCTGGGACACTCTAATCTTGATTGCATTTGCTTTTCAGGAAATCCGTCGTGCCAACCCCGACTTATGGCCTAGCTACGCAGCGTGTTTGGACCGAAGGCCCAGAAATATTGCAAGTATGAGATTTTGCTTTTGGCCTGTTTGGGGGTGTTATGCTTCTTGGCGGGTGGGTTGCCGGGTCTTGGGGCATTCCTGGGAAGGTCTAATACCGGGTAGAAGTGGTTGGGACAAAATCCAGGCCGATTTTTTTTTGGGCTATTTCTGACATTTTGCTCTATGTAGCGTTTTCGGGGGCCTGTTTGGGGGGCTTCCTGGTGTTTGTGGGTGAGTTTTGTGGTCTGGGAGCACTGCTGGGACACTCTAATCTTGATTGCATTTGCTTGTCAGGAAATCCGTCGTGCCAACCCCGACTTATGGCCTAGCTACGCAGCGCGTTTGGACCGAAGGCCCAGAAATATTGCAAGTATGAGATTTTGCTTTTGGCCTGTTTGGGGGTGTTATGCTTCTTGGCGGGTGGGTTGCCGGGTCTTGGGGCATTCCTGGGAAGGTCTAATACCGGGTAGAAGTGGTTGGGACAAAATCCAGGCCGATTTTTTTTTGGGCTATTTCTGACATTTTGCTCTATGTAGCGTTTTCGGGGGCCTGTTTGGGGGGCTTCCTGGTGTTTGTGGGTGAGTTTCGTGGTCTGGGAGCACTGCTGGGACACTCTAATCTTGATTGCATTTGCTTGTCAGGAAATCCGTCGTGCCAACCCCGACTTATGGCCTAGCTACGCAGCGCGTTTGGACCGAAGGCCCAGAAATATTGCAAGTATGAGATTTTGCTTTTGGCCTGTTTGGGGGTGTTATGCTTCTTGGCGGGTGGGTTGCCGGGTCTTGGGGCATTCCTGGGAAGGTCTAATACCGGGTAGAAGTGGTTGGGACAAAATCCAGGCCGATTTTTTTTTGGGCTATTTCTGACATTTTGCTCTATGTAGCGTTTTCGGGGGCCTGTTTGGGGGGCTTCCTGGTGTTTGTGGGTGAGTTTCGTGGTCTGGGAGCACTGCTGGGACACTCTAATCTTGATTGCATTTGCTTGTCAGGAAATCCGTCGTGCCAACCCCGACTTATGGCCTAGCTACGCAGCGCGTTTGGACCGAAGGCCCAGAAATATTGCAAGTATGAGATTTTGCTTTTGGCCTGTTTGGGGGTGTTATGCTTCTTGGCGGGTGGGTTGCCGGGTCTTGGGGCATTCCTGGGAAGGTCTAATACCGGGTAGAAGTGGTTGGGACAAAATCCAGGCTGATTTTTTTTTGGGCTATTTCTGACATTTTGCTCTATGTAGCGTTTTCGGGGGCCTGTTTGGGGGGCTTCCTGGTGTTTGCGGGTGAGTTTCGTGGTCTGGGAGCACTGCTGGGACACTCTAATCTTGATTGCATTTGCTTTTCAGGAAATCCGTCGTGCCAACCCCGACTTATGGCCTAGCTACGCAGCGCGTTTGGACCGAAGGCCCAGAAATATTGCAAGTATGAGATTTTGCTTTTGGCCTGTTTGGGGGTGTTATGCTTCTTGGCGGGTGGGTTGCCGGGTCTTGGGGCATTCCTGGGAAGGTCTAATACCGGGTAGAAGTGGTTGGGACAAAATCCAGGCCGATTTTTTTTTGGGCTATTTCTGACATTTTGCTCTATGTAGCGTTTTCGGGGGCCTGTTTGGGGGGCTTCCTGGTGTTTGTGGGTGAGTTTCGTGGTCTGGGAGCACTGCTGGGACACTCTAATCTTGATTGCATTTGCTTGTCAGGAAATCCGTCGTGCCAACCCCGACTTATGGCCTAGCTACGCAGCGCGTTTGGACCGAAGGCCCAGAAATATTGCAAGTATGAGATTTTGCTTTTGGCCTGTTTGGGGGTGTTATGCTTCTTGGCGGGTGGGTTGCCGGGTCTTGGGGCATTCCTGGGAAGGTCTAATACCGGGTAGAAGTGGTTGGGACAAAATCCAGGCCGATTTTTTTTTGGGCTATTTCTGACATTTTGCTCTATGTAGCGTTTTCGGGGGCCTGTTTGGGGGGCTTCCTGGTGTTTGCGGGTGAGTTTCGTGGTCTGGGAGCACTGCTGGGACACTCTAATCTTGATTGCATTTGCTTTTCAGGAAATCCGTCGTGCCAACCCCGACTTATGGCCTAGCTACGCAGCGCGTTTGGACCGAAGGCCCAGAAATATTGCAAGTATGAGATTTTGCTTTTGGCCTGTTTGGGGGTGTTATGCTTCTTGGCGGGTGGGTTGCCGGGTCTTGGGGCATTCCTGGGAAGGTCTAATACCGGGTAGAAGTGGTTGGGACAAAATCCAGGCCGATTTTTTTGGGGGCTATTTCTGACATTTTGCTCTATGTAGCGTTTTCGGGGGCCTGTTTGGGGGGCTTCCTGGTGTTTGTGGGTGAGTTTCGTGGTGTGGGAGCACTGCTGGCTATATATACTTTACTTTGCAAGAGGTTTGAAGCAAATCCATGGTGGCTGAGGGGACTTAGGGCCTAGCTGCAGAGCGCGCGCGGAGTGATTTGGGAAATTTGTGAAAAAGTGACTAAGTCCCCATTTTTGTACTTTTGCTCTTTGGCTGTTTGGGGGTCTTCTACTCGTTTTCTCCTGGGTTGACGGCTCTGGGGCCATTGCTGGGAAGCTCTAATACCGGATAAAAGTGTTTTGGACCAAATCCCAGGCGGAATTTTTTTTGTGTTTTTGATGACTTGCTTGCCTTTGAGGTGCTCTTAGGGGGGGTTCCGTCTGTTTGCGGGTGAGTTTCGTGGTCTGGGAGCACTGCTGGGACACTCTAATCTTGATTGCATTTGCTTTTCAGGAAATCCGTTGTGCCAACCCCGACTTATGGCCTAGCTACGCAGCGCGTTTGGACCGAAGGCCCAGAAATATTGCAAGTATGAGATTTTGCTTTTGGCCTGTTTGGGGGTGTTACGCTTCTTGGCGGGTGGGTTGCCGGGTCTTGGGGCATTCCTGGGAAGGTCTAATACCGGGTAGAAGTGGTTGGGACAAAATCCGCGCGGAAAAGCCTTTAGTTTTGGCACTTTTTGTAACTTAGGGTTCGTTAGGGTTAGCCCTAGCAGCAGGATTGCATGTGTTTCGGGGTGTTCTAGATTTTTCAAACTGAGTTCTGGGGTCTTAGAGCACTCGTGAGAATGTGTAATTTTGGTTGCAAGTCATTTGAAGAAAATCCATGGTGGGAAAGGGGGGATTTGGCATAGTTAAAGAAAGCCTTTGCCACTATTCTTAACTTAGGGTTCGTTAGGGTTAGCAGTATTTCTATTGCATGTGTTTGAGTGGGGGGGATTTCGAGTCTTGGAGCGATGCTGGCTATGGCTACTTTTGCTTGGTTGCTTGCAAGTGGTTTGAATGCAATCCACGGTGGGTAATGGGTAATTAGGGTACTTCGGCCTACTTTTACTTTCAAAGTAAGTTTTGTCACCAGTTTTCTGCTAGGCCTCGTTTTTTGAGATTTGATTGGGGGTCTTCTACATTTTTGCGACTGGCTTTAGTAAGGGTCTGGGTGGGAGCACTGCTAGGAAGATCTAATTTTGTTCTAAAACACAGTTTACAGTACACCTAGCTTGAGGGGCAAGATCCGATACATTAATTTGCCCATACTTATTTATCCTTCAAAAGGTGACTCAGAGTACGCACTTTCAAAAACATTGTACTGTCTACTAGGAAAAACAAATTGTGACTTTTTGCACTCCACAGCCTACATACCTTATATTTATTTATCAGTGGTGTTGTAATATTATATCACTTCCTGTTTTTCGTTGAATAATTACAGGCCGGGTTTCAGTCTTTGCAATGGGGAAAAAAGGATGGAGTCAGGCTTCACAGTAGCGAGCCACAATTCAGCATCAGGCAGGCAGTGGACAGGGTGTCTTCTGGTGACCAACATCGATGGACGAAGCGTCGGCTGCAATGGAGGAGTGCCGCTAATAGGAGGATTTTTTTTCTGCGGGCAACTTACTTACCACTTCCAACAGGACCACTACAACCACATAGATACAGTATCCCTTGCCTTTTTCTCTGACTGTGACTGCATTTCTTGGCTCTCTCTCTGCTTCTACATTGATCCCTTAACACATCACTTAGTCCACTCCACTATCACATCTCATTTGTAAGTGCTCCTACGTAATTCGCAAGTCGCAGCACGCCCCAGGCCGTAGAGGACTGGGATGGCCCCAATGATGAAGCATGTCACCAAGGGGCAACCCTGGTGAGTGAGGGGACACCTAGAAAAAAAGCAATTTCTCCTTTTCTATCTACTATACCTTCTGTCAGGTTACGCAGCCCCTAAGCGCCTACCGTACTATGAAACTACATTTCCCATGAGTAGGCGGGAGACTTGCAGACTATTTAGTGAGACTATATGAGAGTACCCTTGTATGTTAGGACAGCACTTCACTGATGCCTGTCTTGTCTTCTGTTACAGGTATCCTTTCCCTGCTGACCCTACCTTTACCCATCCCACATTTTTTATTTTAGTTTGTTATTTTTCTCCCCCGCCTAATGCCTCGAACACCCTGTGTTTACACTTCTGGGTGTTGGTGACATTTGGAAGTGGAACCATATTTGCATCGACTGGATCACGGGGAGTAAACCTGACACCTTCCAGACCAACCCCATTGAGTGTTGTTGTGAATGGATTTATAGTGACCAGCAAGGCTCTCAGGTATCTGGCTACAGAGACCTTATGTTGAATATAGTTATCAATATTTCCACCCACGCCCTGTACTGTCGCATTCTTTCTTCCACAGTTGTCGAAAGTACTAATTACTTTTAACTGACATGCATGCAGTTACAGTAGTGTATGCACTTTCAAAGATTGATGGATAGGTTTGTACCCAAAGATTTGTTTATGTTCACAATTGTTCGTCCATGCTGTGCTACTTTTTCTTGTCTCCCAAAACCTTTCCCAAAAACCCCCGTACCCATCCATTTTTCAAACCCTAACCCTCTTCCCCCGGGCTGTGTGGTTTTGATTGATGTGTGACTAAATTACAGCAATAAATCCACACACTTGCTGGGGAGGATAAGGTGATAGCAACAGGCTGGTGAAGAAATCCGAGGATATATTCTTACTCTGCTTGACAAAGACCCATGGCTAATGTCAAAGAACTTCAACCGAATTAGTTATACTTTAACATTTGTTAGGCTACAACGTGGCACTGTTCTAGTGTACTTCTGTCACCTGCTATATTCTGTATTGTACCTTTGTATTGCTCAGGAGGACAAACCAGATTTCATTTTCTTTTTTTCATAGGCAAGCAACTGCCACTGTGTCACACCACTAGTACCACCGCTATGAGGAAATTTTATCCGCCCAGGATTGCCAACCTTATTTGCTGTTTCCCGTGGAGCCAGCCCTGGGCCTAGCCCTACTTGCAAACAGAAATTACAGGTAAGATAGGCGTTTGGTTGGAGGTAGTATAATGGAGTATTAGGAGAGACGAGAGATTTGATTGACGGTAGTACTACTAAAGTCCTAGGACTATTCAGGAAAACAAACTTACTGTTATGTTAAACCCCCACCCACCAGACTCAAAAGCAGTAAAAAACAGGTATGGTCAGATAAAGTTTCAAAAAGTATATTTTTATAGCCCTAACAAAAGAATCTCCCGCAAGACCCTCCCTAACCCCAACGATTGTCCTTCAAAAGTCCCCAAAAATCACAACTCCCAATTCCCACCCCCCAAAAGTCTCTAAAAAAGGGGCAAGGGACACTATGGCAGGGTGCTGTTGGAATTAGCAGCCAGGGCATCATGCTCCTTGCGGAGGGTGGCAAGTTCGAAGCGGAGGCCCTCCACCACGTTCTTATAATTATGGACCTCCTGCTCCAGGTAGGACAGTCTGAGGGATAAGCGGCGCCGGTGTGCCTTGCAAATCCTGTGAGGGGCAGCTGCTTTCTTTGCTGCTGGGCGGTGGCGTTTGGCTTTGGTAGCCCGGCTCCGTACCGCTGGAGCACTGCGCTGGCTGGCAGCCCGCACGGAGGAGGAGGCAGCTGTCCCAGTGGACGTTGTTGTTGTTCCAGACTGCGTCTCCTCCTCCTCCAGGGCCACCAGCCGCCGATATTCAGCAACAGTGGCATCCAGCCTCCGTTGCCGGGCCATTCGAGCCTGCTCCTTCCTCCTTGATGGTGTCTTGGATTTGGAAGGAGCAACTACATGAAAAAAGAAAGACATAGTCTGTAACCAATGCTCCTTAAGATTAACACAAAATGATTGAGCAGAAAGTTGTCACAGTACAAGTAGCAAATTGAAAGCACAGTGCATAACTATTGAGGACAGTATCTATGTAACCTCCGACTTCTTCATCCTTGCTCTAACATTAGTGGGAGTTTAAGGAACAAATTCTACGAGCACTATGGACTTCTATTACAGTCGACTATGACAGTACACCACTCTTATTCTTCTTCTTCTCTCTTGTTTAGGAAAATTGGTACGTTATCTTATGCAAGCCGGCATAATGCCAGCGCAGTGAACTTGCACCCGAGAAAAACAGACGCACACCATGGTGAGTGAGACAGACTTGCGTTACTGTACCGGTCCAGTACATGCAGGTGGTGAAGCTCTTACTTTTCTATTACGGGTGGCACTGAGAATACTCTGTTAAAAGGGCTACTGCTTAATTAATTTAGCTTTCACCCTACAGTGCAAATGAGTATTAGAAAAGGAAAATGAAGAAGCTAAATTATCTGATTATCTATCACTTCACATGGGATGTATTTGATGACATATGGGATGACTTTAGGTGCTTTGCTTATTATTGAGTGAACAGTGATACCCCCACACATGAATGACGTACTACTACTAAACTAAAGTTATTAAGGGAGGTAGGGAGTGCCCACCGTAATAACTGGATATATGCTGTGCTTGCAGTTGCAATACAAACTACTGCTACTATTCATGGTAGTCTTTGGACAACGTTACAACTTCTTTTCCTTGCCTTTCCTACACTGGAACGGACGTGCGGGTGCGGTGTTACATGCTCTTCAAAGTAACACTTAGTTCATCCAGTGACCGTCTACTCTCTCTAGATTCACATATGCTATCTAAGAGTCAGATAGTACCATGAATGATCCAGGCATCCATCCATTCAAAGTATATTGCAGACATACAGTTTCTGTCTCACCCACCCAGGCTGTTCTCCTTCCACCCATCCTTGCTTCATCATTCACCCAGCCATGCACCATACCATTTTCTTACCTTCCCAGCCACCTCGGGGACCAAGCAAACACATATCATTCTTCTTTGCCAGTCATCATTACATTTCTCGTGCTTCCACACTTACTTACACCCTTCTTTCGCTTTTCGTTCATCCCATCCATCAAGTTCACCTCAGATCTGATTGGGATTCTTCTCGCCAAAAACTTCACAGCTAAGTCGAAGTACATTTAGAGGAGGCTACTACCTGCTTTTTTTATAATACACCCGTGCAGAAAGCACACTCTGCAGTCTTCAATCTCAATGACTAAGGAATGTATAGCTTACCTCTGCCCGCCACCACCGTGTGAACCCTCACAGGCATGTCCTTTTCCGGCACTTGCACCGCCTCCTCCCCAGAGTTGTCCTCCTCGTCCAATGCCACCACCTCCGCGCTGGCCCCGTCTCCAGATGTTCCACCTACAAAGTACATTTAATAATGTTAGAATACACCACTCACTACTATATAATATTTGGTCTAGGAGGAAGAAAGAAATGTGAAAAAAAGTGTACAATTTAATAATTTTTGACTGTGTACTCTAGAGTAAAAATGTCCCTTTTTCCAGGGAAGGCTGTTGTCTTGCTGCACTTTTTGGCACAACTGATGAATGTTTGCTTTTTACTTTTTAACACGCACCACTTTTTCTCCTAACAGACAGAACCTTGACTTCTAAGAACACGAGCAGGATCAAGTTCAAACCAGGTGAGAGCTCGGCTCGACCACAAGAAATGTGTCCAATTAATCGTCAGCACTAAGCACTTTTCCATTTTCAGTTACACGTTCACTTTTATGACAAACTTGAATTTAATAAATGTGTTTACTTTTAATAAAGCTTTTAAACTTAAATAGACTCTGTGGTTTTTGGTCCTCCAGACTAGAGTGGATGAGCTAAAGGTTTTCGAATTTTTGCAAGCATGAGTCCGTGCCTCTGCCATCGGTGACTTTGGGAGCGAAATGACTCTGCCACACTATCTAGTCAGTAAGGAGATTGGGGGTTCAACTACAAAGTCTGTTATCACTGAGGTATGTGGAAAGTCTAACAGTTACAGCACCTATTATAATTGATAAGCTAAGCGATGCATTATTTAGTGTCCATAGTTCTGTTTGTGCAGATTTGTCCCTGCAACAGTAGTAGAATGGATTGTCCTATCCAAACCAAAAGTAAAGTAGTATCTTATTATTTCTTGGTGGTGGTCATTCACCTTTTTATTGTTGGCAATGGTCAAAGCATAAACATTTAGAATACTTGAAAAGACATTATGGACAATCCCAGAGGACTACACTCAGTGCATAGAGCTATTGCTGACTAGAATGGGAGTCCAATGGAAATGCCAAATGTGCAATCTTAGTTAGCTACACAGACAGACTAATAAGAATAATCTAGTAATACCACACGGAGTCATAGGGATAAGAATTTAGATCCTGTCTACAAGAAGATCAAAGACGATTTAGAAAAAATCGAATGAGGAACGCTAGGAAAAAATAAGTACTCTATATTAAAATTAAAACTTACTGGGGCCAGCAAAGGAGCCCTCGACTGCCCGGTCCTGGCCTGCATCGACAACAGCACCCTCCTCCTCCTCCTCCTGTGTCCTCCTCTTGCCCCTGGGGGAAGCTGATGTACAACATGAAAGAAAGAAAAACAGAAAACATGGATGATATTTATTTCTCAACCAAATCAAACATTTAAAAAAGAACTAACAAAGTAACAAAATATTTTTGCGAAATAGCAAATAGGGAACGACTCCACGGGATATATTATTGACCAATCTCATGTGGTCGACTACGTCATTACTTTAGTATTGCTTGATTTGCGGACCGTCGAATTGGAAACTACCCTATGTAACTCACTAAACAAAGTACTAAAAAGGTTTGCCTAGGATTGGCAGGCAGCAGTCCGCAGCACGCAAAGTGACAGCCAAAGTCCATCGTGATTGAAGATCAGCGACAACACTAAAGTTTCCTACTACATTCACCAGTCATTAAAATACTCAAACTATTAATCCACCACCACTATTTCTTCTTATCGCCATGTGTACAAAGGAAGGACTGGACTTGAGTCTGTAGGGGCTGATTTATAAGGCCCTTGCGGCTCTTTTGCTCCATTGTTGCGTGACTTTTGTGACGCAGCGACAGCACAAAAGAGGCGCAATGGTGCGGCGTATATTAACAACGTGACGCATCTGGGAGATGCATCACGTTGTAAAGCCCTGCGCCAATAGGGGTGTTCCGGCGCAAGGGAGGGCGTTCCTGCGCAGGAACACATCCTAAAAGTGGCTGAGGGAAATCTACAAGATTTCAATCAGTCACTTTGAGGACAATGATGCGTGACTCAAACCCTGCGCCTGCTTGAAGCAGACGTACGGCTTGACGCAGCATTGGGGAGATAGGGCACCCCAGAGAATTGATGGAGCTGCACCATCGTTGCGACGCAACTCCAGCAATGTGCCACCTTTACGGCACAGATGCGTAACGCTTTGGTGACGTTTTGGGCCCATGGCGCGCCGCATTGTAATACGGCGCACCATGGGTGATGGTGGCGTGACGCACAATTACTGGCGCATCCCTGCAACTTTGCAGGGATGCGCCGGTAATTAAAAATCTGAACCTTAGTGTGTAGCATTGCGCAGTTCTTTCAACTACACTCATACATAATTTCACAGGCCAATGAAATGAACACAAAATCTAAAACAAATAAGCATAGTAGCAACACTACTGAGAAGGAGAGCAGTGTACCTGAAATGCACAGAAGATTTTGAAATAAAATGTACCTACAATGTAATGAGCAGCATTATTGCTCTTGGTAAAAAACAAAAATTTGCAATATAATAACACAGCAGGAGAAAACATAGTAGTAAAGACATAGCTACTACTACTCACCAAGCCCGGGGATCTCAAGGCCAAGGAGGTCGAGCAGATCTCGCTCACGGGTCAGGACATCCGTCCAGCGGTGGGTGGCCTGGTTGTAGGTGCGCCAGACCCGAGAGTGGTGGTAAATGGCCTGGCACACCTTCTCCCACCGCTTCCGGCGCTCCCGGGCCCCGTACCCGGCACTGATCTTGCCGCCTCCCATGATGGTCCTGGGGAGGCGGCGCTGAACATAAAAAATGAGTTGGGCCACCTCCTCCGGGGTAAAGATCTCCCGTGGCATCACTAGCTCCCCCCTCAAACGCCCGCACGGGAGCCGGACACGGGGTGCGGGACCCTTCCCCTTCTCGGGATGCTTCCCGGCTCCCTTCACCATGGTCTGGGCGGAAAGGAATAAAGAAAATAGAATAGGGAAGAGAAGAAAAGAAAAGAGTTTACAAAAGTAGTTTAAAATTAACCAAAAGTAGCAGTAAACACAAAAATATAGGGCTAGAAAAATAGAGGGATAGATAATAAGTAAAATAGATAAAAAAAAACTTCAAACAAGCAAAGTAAATTTGTTGTGTCTTATAAAGCGCACTGCTACCCGGAGGCCTCGTAGCGCTATAGACCGCTGGGGAACCCGTCCTGGCTTTCCCTGTGAGATAGTCCCTCCTGGGGGTCTCCAAGGTGAAACCAGACATCCCCGGCGTTTGTGTGGGGCCGTTGTGGAGATGAGGCAAGCTAATGCCCAGAGTTGCCGAGTGTGCTCCCCGGTCGGAGTAGGCACCGATGCGAGAATTATCAGTCCGCTGATCCTGATCCAAGACCCTGCCGCGTCGGGAATCGAACCCTGGTCACGTGCCGTTCTCTGCACTCGGGTCTGCCGCCTCTAACCAGTGAGCCACACCTCTCCACAAAGGATGGCAGAGATTGACAGAGGATACAAAGACCATGCCCAGAACCATAGCAATGAATGAGAAACAAGATGGCCGCGCCCGTTCACGACCGCGCGGGTAAGTTCGCGCGAGATTTTCCTTGCGAACACGCGCGAGACTGTACTGGCAAACCGCGGACTTTGCGAGATTACACTTCGCGCCCGGAAACGGAAATACGTCAGGCAAACAAGATGGCTGCGCCCTTGAACGACCGCGAGGGTAACTTCGCGTCTTGCGCTACGAGCGGCTCGCAAAAACGCACAAAACCTTGCCAACTAACACGCCGCAAAAAAAACAAATTGCATATTCGCACGAATTTGCGGCTTCCGAATCCGATCTTGCGCGTGTTCGCACCCCGCGAACCCCGCGAAATTGCAGAAAAACGAGTTTTTCAAAAGTGAAAGCACTCGGCAGGGGCAAGAGTTCAAACTCATCATTAGTAACAATTCCCGGTAGTGCTTCCTGACTGGGGCCCCTCCAGAATTCAGTTGCTAGTTGCAACAATTGTATGACCCTGCTCTGACCCTCACAGCAGGCTCATACAATAGCTACAAGTAGGCCACAAAGAAGGTCCTGGGGAAAAAAAATGCACTGCAACAGAAAGCAAAATTACAGATAAGGAAGCAGGTGCCAGACTGGAATTTTAAAACAGTGACACATTAATAAACTAACCCCAAATTAATTCATCTGAGTTGAAGCAGGGATGGTGTGCTTGCTTTTCCCCCCCATAATCTACAGTAATGATGAACCAGAGGGTGGCATTGATGTAACAGAGGGTTGCAGTGGTGAAACAGAGGGTGCTGGGAACCTGTGATGATGAACCAGACGTAGAAACAACATAATTCGCGACCGTTGCGCGACGAAATGTAAGTTCGCAATTGCGAACTGGTACGAAACCCTCGCGAACTGGCAGAAATCCTTGCGAACACAAAAAAAAAAAATCCGCAAATTCGCAAGAATTCGCGGATTTTGCGGATTGCGAGTTCAAAAATCCGCAAATTTGCGAACGCGAGATCCGCAAAATTCGCTCATGCTTAGTACTGACCTCAAGCATAGCTCTCTGGAAGTTGGCTGCCACAGCGCAGCCGTCCTTATGGATGCCCAGGACCAGCTGGGTATCATCTGCATAAGATGTTAGCCGTACTCCATGTGCCTTTATTACCCTCGCTAAGTCTGCTACATAAATGTTAAATAGCATGGGACTTAGCAAGGAACCTTGTGCGACTCCACAGGGGAGTACAGAGGTGGGTGAGTAGAAATCTCCCAGCCTTACAGTCTGGGTACGGTCTGCCAGGAAAGATGAAATGAGATCCTTGGCCAGACCGCTTATGCCCAGCTGTGACACGGTCGACTAGGGTGGCATGGTCGACCGTGTCAAAGGCCGCTGACAAATCCAAAAGGATGAGGAAAGCCGCCCCCCCCTGATCCATGATCGCCCTGATCTCGTCAGAGGCCTTAATCAGGGCGGTCTCTGTCCCATGCCCTTTCCTAAAGCCAAACTGCGATTCATCGAGAAGTTGGTGGGTCTCAACGAACTCTGAAAGCTGTCTATTCATCATGGATTCGCATACTTTGGCGGCAAAGGGTAGACACGCAATGGGTCTATAGCTGACGACGGCTGTAGGGTCTAGGGAGGGTTTTTTCAGAAGGGGTTTTATAACAGCCTTCTTCCATATACTAGGAAATTGGCCTGTCTGAAATGCAGTGTTGCAGATCTCCATAAGGGGGCGTGCGATCACCTCTGTGAGTTTTTGCATCACAGAAGGAGGGCAAGGGTCCAAAGGGGAACCCGATTTAGTGGATGAAATGAGAGTGATAACATCATCAAGTGAGGCAGGTGAAAAACATAAGAAAGGGTCATAATTATGATGAGAAGGTACCTCTTTCACACTACCGCCTCTGTGTTCAGTTTTAATATCCCCTTCAAATAAAGCATATATATCTGCCACCTTTGTGGTGAAGAAGGTGGATAGATCATTACAGAAGGTCTGTGAGGGCTCTACCACAGGGCCAGAGGGGGGGGTGGACAGAGTCGTAACAACGGAGAACAGCTCTCTGGCAGAGTTGGCGGCGGTTTCAATTTGTGCCGAAAAAAAGACCGTTTTTCGGGCCACAATTGCCTTTTTGTAAGTCATAAGGGCATCTTTATAAATTTGTCTGGCTATGGGGCAGTAAGCTTTTCTCCATCGCCTTTCTAGGTTCCTACAGTGTTGGCGATGGAGTCTTAAATCTTCATTATACCAAGCAGCCAAAGGAGATGCTCTGTTAGGTCTCGTAAGTTTTTCTGGGGCCACTAGATCGGCGGCACTTCGGATCCAATCTTGGAAATCTATAGCTGATAATGCTGAAGAATTTCCTCCCTGAGGATGGGAGGAGGCAAGGGACTCTAGCATCTGAGGAATGTCAGCGTTTTTCCAAGCACGTGTCCCCACCCTAATTCGGGGTCTCGGAAGTGAAGGATGTAATGCCCGTATATTTTGCTGAAATATAATAGCCCTGTGGTCTGACCACGTGATGGGAATAATGTCCAGCACCGAGATGTCTGGATCATTAGTGAACAGGCCATCAAGGGTATGTCCAGCTTGATGTGCAATGCCCTTAACTAATTGGTGAAGTCTTAAATTAATGAGGTCAGTCATTGGTTGAATTGTATCAGAATTATCCTTCTCTTCCAAATGAAAGTTAAAATCTCCAAGTATCGTGTAATTTTCTGAGCCGACAACATTGTCATTTAGGTCAGAGAGAGTGGAGAGAAAGGCGCTACGAGGGCCAGGGGCTCGGTATAATATTATACCCTTTAGGGCTTGCTTGGGGTTAATGCTAATCGCAAAGGCAGCTGACTCACAATTAGCAGAGTTTATAGGATCGAGTGTGGTCCGGTATTTGTCCTTGTAGATAATTGCAAGGCCACCACCTCTTCCTACGGGCCTATCATGTCTAGCAACGCTATATCCATCTGGGATAGCTTCGCAAAAATCCGGGCCAGAGCCGGCATCTGCCCATGTCTCAGTAGCGAACAATAAATCTAGGTTATGAGCGATGATAAACTCCTTGATGTGAAAACTGTGGCAAGGAAGTGAGCGCGTGTTGATAAGCGCGGCTCGACAGCCATGCGGAGGAGCATTGTTTGGAACGTGTGACGAGATATAATTAGGATCTAGATGGGCTAGAGGGTGGGAATGAGGAAGTTGGTAGCCACAGCCTGGACAGGGGGGGGGGGGGCTAGTGTCCCTCCCAACAGTGAGAGAGACGGGGGTACAATCCTGATGAGTGTTACCTGGATTCAGCTCTCTTAAGTACAGGGATGAGTACAGCAGTCGGGGACCAGGGGTTATGGCCCTGGGCCGTGTCCGGCCGCGGACGGGCTCAGACGGACTTGGCTTTGGCGCGGCTTCGGCGCGCGCCCGCTGAGCCAGCCCGCTGCGCCGTCTGTTGTTAGTGCTCATTTATAGGCTGTGAGGAGGGTGGGAGGCCAGCACGACTAGAGCGCAGCCCCAGCCCACACCCAAGATGGCGCCCGCCGCAGCCTGCAATCAATGAGAGCAGCTGGCTAGCAAAGGAAAGGTAAGATAGCGTGGAGAGGGGTGTTAGAGTGCCTCTGACTAATTCCCCATTAATCTAATACAATAAAATGCCCCCAGAAAGATTTTCAGCACGATTTAAAAATAATGTTAAAAACGAGTGCAGTCACGTTTTAAAAGCAGCAATAACAGGTACTGGTCTCAGGTAGCTCGCTGCCCTAGTGCTCACCCAGGGAGAGCTCAGAAAGGCTGCGAACGGCTGAAAAACGGCCAGCTAAGTAGTCTGGGAGGGCGGGAGGCCAGCGAAAAATCCATACAGAAAATTGCGTTCATGTTTTCAGATCGCTTTTGTAACAAAAATAAGTTATGAGTCGCAAAATAGAAAGAAACAATTTAAATTGAAGTTCAGGCACTCAGTATTATACATTTTAACGTGGCAGATGGCATGAGGGTGCACATACCTGCAGTTGAAATATGATGGCTACAGCTTAGCTATTTTGAAAGCTGCTAAAGGGAAAGACACATAAAGTAGGGACTTGGGTGTAGCAGGCTGCAGTGAGGTCTGCCCAGGAAAAGTTTTGGAGAAGTGGTGCAGTCCAAGAACTGCACAAGGGTTTTTGGCTCTTTTTGGGCTACTCTTGTTGCCGAACATATATATTTGCCTGCCATTTTGGGTTCTAGCCACCATTTTGTCATGGTAGCACCATGGCTGATACCTAGGCTGGGGCATTTTTATTGGTTTAGGAGCTTCGTCAGTGGCCTGCGTATTCAGGGCATTGTGTTAAGCGCAGTATATTGATCATCAAACATACCTTATGGCAGCGGTTACAGACCTGGTTCTCAGGGTAGCCCAAGATATGCAGCTGCTGGCAGAGGTTGGGCGGCTCAACCTCCTGCGGGACAAGGTCCAGCATGCTATGGGCAGCCTTCCCTCAAGGCCGCCAGCAGGTAGAAGCAGTGGTAATGGCCTGGGCATCCAAGAGCAGGCCACAATACCAAAGAATGGCGCAGTTAAGCATGAGGGGTCGCTCTCATACCAGGAGAATGGCTCGAGCAGGGGGCTGAGCTAGCTCAGCCACGTCCGAGTGCCTGGGCTGGGAGGAACCACAAGACGTAGGTGTGAGCTGTGAGGCCTCCCAAGGTGGATGGAAGCATCACAGGGCAGTAATAGTAGCAAGCAGTGTGAAGCTTCCCAGAGTGAGAGGGAGGCCATGCTGATACAAGAAGAGGGCGCGGCCCCGCAGATTAGGGTGTAGCCTCGCACAGAGGGAAAGGGAGAGTAGGGGCTTTGAATGGGAGCACGGCAGGCTTCCACGTACAGTGACAAGGTGCAGGTAAGGGGAAGAGAGAACGGAAGATAAAATAAAGGAGCTGCAAATGGGCATAGCATCTTCCCAGCCCCTGCCTGCAGTAGACTTCAGGGAAGTGTTCCAGCAGAGAGTAACGGAAGGAGCAAGGCCAGAGGAAGGGGGCATCAAGCAGATGGCCAGACTTTCAAGTACAAAAACATTTACATTTAGTGGAAGGAGATATGAATGATATAGATTGTGGTAAGTATTCATGGCTGGCCAAGGTCCCTACGGGGGCTAGTGCTATTTTGATTAAGAAAGTCATGGAGGGGTCTGTGGAGTCCAGTGAGAAGCATAGGAGGGCACGGAAGCTCGTAAGGGACAAGCCCTACCAGTGCGCTAAAGTGGATGGTTTAGAATGGAGTGAGGGTGTAGGGGCAGAGGGGGGAGTAGAAAGAAATAGGTAGACCCAGACTGGTGAGTGCAGCCAGCATCTGGACTGTGAAGCCAGGTTTACAGGAGGGCAGGTCACAGGGTTCAGAGCTGGGGTTACCGATAGGTGACTTTGCAGTGTGTGAAGACAGGTTGGTAGGTTTGGGTGTTTCTCAGGGCCACAGCGCCCCACTAAGCAGCTGGCTGAGGGAGTGGTTTGGGGTGTGTCAACAGGTGAGGGGGTTCCATGTACCAGCACACCGTATCAAGTTTCACTTTCTCAGGTTAGATCGTGGTCTGTGTTGCAAGAGTTGGGAGAGCTACTTGTGGCTGAACAGTCTGAGGGCAAGAGACAGAGGAGCCCCATGTGGCTAGCTGGAATTCGACATTGGATGGAAAATAACGGCCACAGGAGGGTCTAGCATGACTTCGGGGTGCTATCAGTGGAAATAATCAGTCCATACTCCGCCAGGCTGGATTACGGGACTATCAGCCTGATTCATCATAGACCCGTTTTGCCAGTCTATAATAGCGATTCATAAGGAATCGCTATTACAGACTCGCAAAACGGGATTCATGTAGGAATCGCAAAAAGATTTGTGATTCCTACACAGTCCTTATTTGCGATTAGCAAATTGCTAATCGCAAAAAAGGAATAACTCCCCATTCATTCCTATGGGCCAAAAGACCCATAGGAATGAATGGGGAGTATTCCGTATTTGCGATTAGCAATTAGCTAATCGCAAATAAGATAGCGATTTGAAGGGTGCCAGGGGTGTCCAAAGGACACCCTGTAGCACCCCTTAAATGCAAATTGAAACAGGTGTTGAGCACACACATGTCTAAAGGACATGTGTGTGTGCAACATGCAACTTAGAAAAATGCTTTTAAAAGCATTTTTCTAAGTTTTCGCTATTTACCACAAGGTTTGACCTCGCTGTAAATAGCGGGCCGAAATTGCGAATTCACAATTTTTTCATGGATGATGAATTGCATTTAAGGAATCTCAAATAGAGATTCCTTAAATGTAATTCCTCGCAAAATTGCGACATCGCTATTACCGATTTTTGCATTTGGGATGATGAATACCAAATGCAAAAATAGAGTTCGCAAAGGGCCAGATTCTCAGAATCTGGCCCTTTGCGAGCCGATTTCGGCTTGATGAATCAGGCTGTATATGTCCTAAATCAGTAGGAAGGTGGGAAGGGCAAGGTACGGCCCCCTGGAGAGGTTCTCAGGTGATCGTACTACACATGCGCTTGACCCCTTTCAGGAATGATTTGATACCAGCTCATACAGGGACTCAGGGGTACAGTTTGAGCAGCCATTACTAGATTATGATGACAAGAGTTTAGAGGTACGGTAATTGCAGGAGGATAGCGAAAGGCAAGCTGAAGTCACTATGGTGGCACGAAGGTGCAGCAGGGGGGTCTTCTAATCCATCTGCACCTAGTATATTCCAGGAATCAAGGGCCCGGCAACAGTCAGCATGGCTAGATGGGACCTGGCAGCAGCAGATAGTGTAGCAGGAGGCCCCCAAGCGGGCATTGATCTTGGCACCAGATAAGAGAATGAAATATGAGTCACACACAGCTAGCTTTGGGCCAAAAGTGGTGAAGACAAGGAGCACCAGACCAGTGAGGAGGCCCTCACAAAAATGGTGTCCGCTGGGGACGAGGCTATGGAGCCTCTTGAATGTGGGGAGGCCCACATAAAGATGATGTCTATTGTGGTTGAGGCTGGAGAGGCTCATGATAGCTGGAAGGCCAGCAATGGAAAGGTTGGTATGTGCGGAACACTGGTGTTGGTACAGAGGACCACCTGGTGCACACGAAAAAAGACAGTTTGCTACAAACGGGGAGGAAACAGGAGAACAAAGACAAAGGGCTGCCAGGGATGGAGAACAAGGTCACTGACACATGAAAGGGTGTAGGACAAGGGAGTGTCTGTCAGGCAACATTAAAACTGACTTGGATGACAAGCTAGAGAGCAAGGAGGTAAATTTTAAAACAACTAACTTACATGGGGACATCCAAACCATTGGGGGCACATCTCATGCAATTTACTAAAGAGAGGATGTGGAAAGGAGAATACATCATCATTCTGAAACTCTTACATAGGAAACTGAGGTCCAAAAAGGGCTCAAAGGAGGAAGAGTTTGAACTGTCCACCAATAGTACGGGTGACAAAAAAAACTGGACAGCCGCATTTTTCATTTATGTGAGTGTCTACTGTGAAAAGTACCTGGAGAGGGCGGTGGCACTCTTTAAATACTTAGACATGATCAGGAAGGCACAGTTGAACTGGCTATGCATGGGCACAGCATGACAAGGAATTCCGTGGTAAGTTAGCAGTGGACCCACACGCTTTGTGGGAGGATCTTGACACAAGCTTGTCGCAACACACTATGTGCCTGGTGAAATTTGGCAAAACCATTTTTACATCTAGCGGGTTGCCAACAGTGTACAAGCCCTTTCAGGGGTGCCCCACCCAGGGAGGAGAGGGGGGTACTAACAAAGGCCAGAGTAACATGGGTGGGGCTTGCTGGGACTACATAATAGGACTGTGTACAAGGGAATTGTGCAAGTTCCAACATGATTGCTCAAAGTGCTCAGGCAGGCATCTATTGGTCATCTGCTTTAGCGCGGGCAGAACCAGTTCAGCTACCGGCTATGGGCAGCAACGAGAGACACTGGGTAAACAGCAAGGCGAAAATCAACGGCAAAAAAATAGTCAGGCCACAGGCATTAGATCTGGTGGGGGTCCCAGGGATCTGGAGGGAAGGGCTAGTGCGTCCATTACTTTGGGTAGACTCTTGTTTTAGCTCTCATGTTATGACAAGACGGAGGACACTAGGCTGCTGTTAGGAGGCTTTACTGATGGGTTTAGACTTAGTTACAACAGCCTCAGTGTACACCACTAGGCTTCTAACTTGAAGTCTGCAAGGGACCATGCCCAAGTGTTGAGGGAGAAAACACACAAGGAGATACAGGAGGGTAGGATGGTGGGTCCCTTCGATAATTGGCTTATGAAGAACCTCGTTGTGTCCCCTATTGCAGTGATGCCTAAAGAAGGAATCAGAGCAGTTTAGGGTAATACAGCACCTCTCATGGCCCAAGGGACAGTCTGTGAATGACTTAATTCTGTCAGAGAAAATCTCAAAGACATATTCATCTGTGGATGTGGCCCTACCTTTAGTGGAGAAGGTTGGACAGGGGGCACTGATGGCTAAGAGTGACATTAAGTCTACCTTTCTTTTATTGCTGGTAAACCCTGCGATATTTCAGCTGCTCTGCATCCAATTTGAGAGTCAATGGTTTGTGGACAAGGTGCTCCCAATGGGATGTTCCATGTTGTATGCATTATTTGAGTGTTTTAACACATTTCTTCAGTGGCTATTCATCCGGCACACAGGGCATGACCTTATGAAACACTGAGTGGATGATCTTTTCTTTGTCGGTGCCCCCAGTTCTGGGGACTGCCAGTGCTTTCTGGATAGTTTGGACTCTCTTGACTGACTTAGGTGTTCCCCTGGCCCTGGAGAAGACAGTGGGACCCAGTGTGGTTCTGTCCTTTATGGGAATTGAGATCTATGCTGTGGAGGTAAAGGAGGCCCAGCTACCTGAGATAAAAAAAGATTAACATGCTGACCCTGTTGAATGCAATTCTGGGTAAACAAAAGGTGATGGTTAAAGAAGTGAAGATATTTCTGGCTCATCGGAACTTCGCCTGCAGAGTAGTGAGAGCAGGAAGAACTTTCTGTAGACAGCTAGGTTTTTCTCTCTCGGTCTGCCCTTACCTCGCCATCATGTCAGACTGTCGGCTGGTGTGAAAGAAGATTTGAGAATGTGGAGCACCTTCTTACAGTCATTTAACAGGATTCCATTGGCAGCCTTCGCAGTGGGATAAGTTCCATAGGCTGGCAATGGAGGCAGACGGCGTGAAGACATGAATGCCACAGGAGCTATGGCCACTAGGAGAAAGAGGATGCTCCAATTCATAGCTAGGTCTTTAGCCATTTCTACAAGGCAGGCATTCCTCCAAGCCTGGGTGAAATTTTTAGTGGGGACAATGAAGAGATCTCAGGAATGGGATAGGGTGGAGGACGTTATACAATTCATACCCTCCCTCATAGAGAAGGGCCAGTCAAGGGTGACAATTTTGCAAAATGTTTTGGGTATTGATTTTATGGGCAAGCTCCTATGGGGCTATGCTCTTGCAGCGGGAGAACTAGGGAAGAGAATTTTGGAGGGTTGGATGATAATCGGGCCTGAAGGCCGGATACTATCTCTTCTGACCTTGGAGATTCTGGTTAAAGTGATTAGGTCACTTATCATTGTGCTCAGAAAATAGGGAGTCAGTGCTGTTTTTGACCCTTATGTCCTGGACCTTGTTTAGGACCTTTTGAGTATCAGAGATATTAGGGAGTATAGGGAATTACTCTGGGGTGAGGTGTTTTACGTGGAAAATGGGGTGCATGTCTGGTTGTACAAGTCTAAGACTGACCAAAGGAAAGTAAGAAAAATTGTGCTCCTGGAATATTACCCTCTGTTGGGCATCCGTCTGGTCCATTGGGCAAAGGCTTTGCGGCTCGGGCAGACATTGGGGGGGTGGGGGATATTTTGACACAAGGCTGGCAAGCCTGTTACCTATTTTCAGTTGATGGCAGTTTTGGCAAAGTGCTGTGGTCTATTGGCTTGGTTCCAAGTGAGTATGGGACACACTCAGTCAGGATTGGGCAGCGACAGAAGCGAGTTGGCGTGGTGGTGCTAAAGGAGCATCATGGAAATGGGTAGAGGGGCATCATATTGTTTTTATAGATATGTCAAGGGAGAGGTAGATGTGGGGAAGTAATGTCCAAGTTTTCAACTTTGTTTCTTTTTCAGGCTCTGTTCTCTGACCACGGGCAGCAAGGATGAATACATGGATTGTGGGCCACTCCTTCGTGAAGTGGGCGGAGCAGCAAACTAGGGCAAGCAGCTATGACCTGAATCTGGGATTCATCAAGGATGTATAGTCTTATCACTTGGGTGGGAGGAGGGGGTATGTGGTGGAGAGACCTCAATCCATATCTGAATAGGCGTTTAACAAGCGCAAAATGTCTGAATGTGCTCCTTCTTCATCTAGGGGAAAATGAACTGGTGGGTCAGAAAGACTTGTTGCATATCAAGGATATGAAAGAGGATTTAAAGAAGATTCACAGATATATGGCCGGTTGTCACATTATGTGGACAGAATGTATTCCCAGGAGAGTATGGTGCTGGGCGGTCAAACCGTCTGCCATAAAAAAGGCCAGAAAGAAATTGAATAAAGAGATGCCGTCTTTCTGAAGGGACAGTGGGATTGGCAGGGTAGATCATTCTAATCTCTGTTATGAGGATATTGCATTTTTCAGTGGGGCTGGGGTGCCTCTGTTGTTTATAGAAATTAAGCTTACCCTGCTCCAAGTGATGTTGTCCCTGGCCAAAGCATTAGGAATCGAGTGACAGGGATATTTCCCTTAAAGTACGGGGGAAAGAGGTGGTCGGCAAAGAAATGAGGGAGGTGGGGG
The DNA here is from genome assembly GCF_964263255.1 of Lissotriton vulgaris. Classification (NCBI taxonomy): domain Eukaryota; kingdom Metazoa; phylum Chordata; class Amphibia; order Caudata; family Salamandridae; genus Lissotriton; species Lissotriton vulgaris. Next base: position 657,225,003 of record NC_141689.1, read on the forward strand.
GAGAATTTCTGAGAAGTTGCCATGATTTACGGAAGTTTATTGTTTGTCAGTGGCAGTTCAGGGAGAAAAGGAATGGGTAGGAAGTTCATGCATGGACAACATAGGAAGCTCAAATTTAGGTAGAAAGTTGAATAGGGTTCAAAGGGTGATTGAAGTAGAAAAAGGAAAGGTGTTTTAGAGGTCCCACTTACAGTTGATCAGCTCTGATGCAAGTATGTTAGGTTTGATGTTGTTCTGAGGGGAGAGTTAATTGAGCGGTGGGGGCAGTTTTTCATAGGTGATTAAAGATGTATAGTGAAGTTATAGTTTTGGAAGGGAAAGGCCCAGGTTATGTTGTAATGTGAACCTATTTCAATAAAGTGGCCTTTTTCACACACTCCTGGTGTCAGTGGTCTGTGCTGCCCCCTTTTACCCAATGTCTCTTCTGTATTCGTTAACCCCCTGCAAGAGCCTGCTGATGAGATATGTGTGTACTGCTCGTGCATGTAGGCTAGAGGTGCGCCCTTTGTGAGAGTCATCTGAAGTGCACCTGTAGGGTGTCACATTGTACGTGTGACTGCCGGGAACAGGGGATTCGGATGTGTTACAAGTTAGAGACGGTGTTTAATGACTGCTCCTTTCAGAAATTACAAAATAAATCCCATAATACCAAACTGCAGAAAGCAATACATGCCACTAAAAGCTAAGCCCTGCGAGGTTGGCCGCCTCTTGTCACATAGCAACGCTGAAGCTCTCTGGAGCAGTAGCCTCGCGCCCTATGCTTGGCATTAGAGTCTGCGCTTTAGGGAGAGACCGCGAGATAATTGCCAAGGAAAGAAGCGGGCCAAAGACAGAGTCTCCAGGCAATTATCGTTTGCAAGCCTAAGGCTGCGAGCTCTAACAAAAATAGAAACCAGTCCATTACCACCTGGCTCTTCGAGACTTTTTATCTCGACGATTTCAGTCAAACCCGGAGCTTAAGAACAATTTATCGACTAATTTGTAGTAAGCCCAGAAAGTTACTTCGCCTTTTTGTAACCTGATCCCGGTTATAGAAGTGGCTTCCTATTTTGTTCATAAAGCAATATTTCGATATGTCAACCTAATATCGCAACGAGGGGTCGGACGTGGCAGCAAGAATAATGGTGGCCCACATTTATGAAAAGGATCGTAAAAAAACAAACCGAAGCACATTTGTAAATCGAACAGCTCTTGACTCTTGAAGAAATGCTGTCTTTGAGGCGTGGGTGCTTGCTGCAGGCAGTGCGTGTGGTATTACTACGAGAAATGTGGCAGTGAAATTCACTAGGGGGCAGATGTATCATCCGTTTTTTTTCTCGCAAACGCTGCGATTCGTAAAAAAGCAGCGTTTGCGACAAAAAAATAAATGCGATGTATGAAGAAAATCGCATCGCAAAATTAAGGAATCGCAAAATTTGTGATTCCTTAATTTTGCGCAAGCATTTAAGTAATCAAAAATAGCCATTCCTTAAATGCTATGTAAGAAACAATAAAGTTTTGCGATTTCACACTAAGAAATCGCAAATTACCACCAACTTGTAGTTGGTGGTAATTTGTGAATTATTTTACAAATGCACTTTTTGGCATTTGTAAAGGTGCCATGTGGCGCTCATACATGACCTTAGGGCATATATGTGCGCCATATGCGCACATATGTAAATTTCAGGGGTGCAGCAGGGTGTCCTTAAGACACCCTTGCACCCTTGAAATTATTCTCAATTTGCGATTAGCAAATTGCGAATCGCAAATTGAGAATAACTTCCCATCCCTTCCTATGGGCCTCCTGGCCCATAGAAATGAATGGGAAATTATTCCTTAATTGTGATTAGCAAATTGCTAATCGCAATTAAGGAATTTTAAGAAATCGCTAAAAAATAGCGATTTTCTACATACATCCCAAATTGCAATTTTCAAAAACAGGAAGCATCACAGCTCCCTGCACCTCCACCCGCAAAACGTGATCGATCGGTCCTTCCGCAGGCGCAGAGCATGCAATGAGAACACCGCGTCTATGGCATGCAGAGTGCACTGCCGCCTAGATTTTATTTCAATATGTTTACAACATTAGAGCGCACTCACAACAAAACCGGCTCACACACAGCCACAAAACTGGCCTACACATTGAGCCGTCAGACTGGCCCATCAAATGCTGGCAGACTACTCTATAGGCAAGTCCGACCGTGAACACAACATATAACAAGAAACGAGGACAGCCTTCTTTACATAAAGAGCTCACAAAGGCCTTACCTTAGAGCCTAGAGGCTAAGGGCATTCTATGGCATCACATATGCCCTTTAGTGGCTTTAAATTGCAGCTGATCATCCAAGGCCCTGCTTCATAAGGGGGCACTAAAAGCCACACCTGCAGTTCTTGTTCATCCTCGGTTCTATTATGCAATGCAGCAGATATTTGCATAGCATTCAGGCTCGGCTTGGCATGTAGCAAATATTATTCAACCCATCAAATATGAAAAACGGTCATCCACAGCTTTGTTTGCATTAAATAGCAGAGAAAGTGAGTGCACGCCCACAAAATACTAAGAATCGCTCCCATGATGCCAGGGCAAACATTATGCCAGAAATGGCTATTTCTATATCATCAATACAGGGTCTACCACGAACCGAAACTATCGTGCCACAGATACCCCTGTTATAGAAATAATTACCACCATTGTGTGAGCAACAGCAGTGTGCACCAATTTCAGGAATGTTCATATAATGTAAGGATTGCCACCATTTAGGCATGAATAATCAATGGTCTGCCAGGAATAGGCCCATCATCTCATTTGTGGATGGATGGATCCAGTATGTAATAGAGTGAGTTAGGAGGTCCCCCAGATGCCCTGGACTAGTTACTATATATGGCGGTACCTAGAACAAAGTTTGCTCACCTTGTCCTTATCTGACTTTTGCCTCTGCCTTACCTTTGTTTGAAATCCCAGATGATGCTAACTACCATTGTTTAGAACTGTAGCACACAGCCTTGCAATAGTAGGATCGCCGTCTTGCATTACCCGTTATCTTGTAGCACTTGCAGGCAAGGCTTCCTTCCTAGCCTGCCAAGCCCCCAATCTCCCCCTACCCCGGTCGCAGACTCCACGCATCCACCGACAGCCTACAGTCATGGCTGGGCACATACACAGGTATAGTCATGGTTCACTTGTATATGACCTTCTTTTCTTTAAAGGTTTTCAGTAGAGGTCTTACAAGAGAGAAAATGTGCAGTATGATGATGTCTGGCAGCTATCTTAAAGGCCGTTCATCTCGCAACATCTTATTGAGGACAACCAGCAGTACAAGCTGACATGGTTTACCATGATCTCGCCTGAACAAATATGCATTTTCAAAAGATAGATCACATTACCTTCTTTCACTTCATGTTGAGAATCAGGACGAGTTAGAAGCATCAACCACAATGACTCCCTAGGCATGTTAATTGTGAACATCCAGGCATCCACCACTGTCTGCCGTTCATACTCACTTCGTCTGCCTTTAAAGCTCTGCTGAGCCCTGTCCTTCACAGAGGTTCTGCCTCTGGAAGTGTGGCGCTTACCAGGTAATTCATGGCGCTCAGAGCTCAAGAGGCAGTGACACCCTGCCTGTTTAAGCTGGCTCTGTATATGATATTGCCACTAGACAGAAATCAAGTGCACAGAGTCCAGGGGTTCCCCAAAAGTGAATAGGGCTCAATGTAAAACTCAAAGTGCCAGTGGCGGTCCGTGCAGGTAAACGCGGTAGGGTGGGCAGAACGGGGCAGGACAAGAGGGGGCGAAGTTGACAGAGAACCTGATAAGGAAAATTAAATAAATAAATAAATCCTATTTCGTCGTCTGTCATCATCCCCCTGGCCCATCCTGCCCCACCACACATAAGCATGGACCGCTGTGCAAAGTGCTCTATTACTGGTACCATGGGAAAGCAGTTAGTCCTAACACCGAGGAGTGTAAGACACTCATTGCAAAAGTGCCTGGACTCATGGTGCAGGAACAGACTGCATAGTGCTTGATGGAAGACACTGCGACATATACTGGACCATCCAAGGAACCAAGGTGGAGTCTCCAAACTCACCACCTGCTCTTCGCAGCAGAGCAATTCCAAGTAGGGCTAATGTGTTGAGGGCAATGGAGGTATTTCAATTTCCCCAGGACCGCCTCCTTTGATGTGTGATGCTCTCCACTATGCGTAGTCATACAAATGCTCTCAGAACTTCTCCTGTTTCATGGCAGACAGTGGCACTCAACGAATACCTGAAAGTCTTAATGACTTTATCAACAAAAAGTGCCTAAAGGATGCTGGACTAGGCGGCTGAATCTTTTCCTCTTTTGAGGAAACAGAAAATGGCAACTCTAGCCAGACCTGAAAAACTCACTGAGGAAAACCACAATATAATTATCTGAACCTTTTAGCAATGCCCCTATCAGCTAGCCTGTAAGTGGACCGGAACACATTACACGAAAGGTATGTTATGTTATGTTATGTTATCCACATTTGTATAGCGCACAGCTGCCCCAGAAAAGGGGCGTCCCGGCGCTTTGGACAGATAAAAGACACAACACAACAGACCGCAGAAAATCAAATGAACAAAGGCAAAAACCTAAGGAACAGAAGGAAAGAGATGGGTTTTTACAGCTCGTCTGAACTCCATCAGATTATCCAAGGCACGAATTTGGGAGGGAAGCAAGTTGCATAGCTTAGCAGCTAAAACTCGGAAGGAACGTCCCCCAGCACGGCAGAGCTTAAACCGCGGTACCACAACCAAATTTTGGCCCAAAGACCTTAATGACCGGGAAGGAACATACGGAATAAGAAGGTTCTCTAATAACTGGGGAGAGGCCAATTTAAGAATCTTAAAAGATAGGCACAGAATTTTAAAATCGATCCGTTGCGCCATAGGCAGCCAATTTAGTGACCGTATAGTTTCCTTCGCGGAACAAAACCTCGGTAGGCCCACCAAGGCTCTGGCGGCAGCGTTTTGAACGCGCTGCAGCCGGGTGATTTCTGCCTGGTTGGCCCCCAGCAAGAGCGAACTGGCATAATCGAGCCACAAAAGAATGGTGGCCTGCAGGATCAGCTGCCTAGTAGGGGCATCAAAGAATTTCAGAATAGGCCTAAGCCCTCGCAAAATTCAAAACAAGTGGCTGCCACTTTTTTTGTGTGACTACAAAAGCTAAGGGCAGAGTCCCGCCAGACACCCAGGTTTTTAACCTCTGACATCGGGGTGGGGGTAGCACCAAGCTCTGGAGGCCACCATTCATCGCCCCAAAGGCTGCTCTGTTTACCCACGATTAAAACCTCTGTCTTCATAGCATTAAGCTGAAGACAGTTATCTGTCATCCAAGCCGCTACTGCCAAAAGTCCAGCCCGAAACCTGGGGACCTCGAGGTCAGCCCTCCCACTCAGTTTCACCGCCAGCTGCGTATCGTCTGCGTAAGAGACCATATTCATGCCCCAATGCTTGGCGACCGCAGCCAGCGGTTGCACATACAAATTAAACAGAGTGGGGCTCAATGCCGACCCCTGAGGCACTCCCTGTTCGAGAGCATAGGACTTGGACTCAAAGGGCGGCATCGCTACCCTGAAAGACCGATCCGCTAGAAATGACCGGAACCAGTCAAGTGCAGCACCAGAGATACCAGCCCGCTCCAGACGTTGCAGCAAGATCGAGTGTGAGACCGTGTCGAACGCGGCACTGAGGTCGAGTAACACCAGTGCCGCAGTCCGACCGGAATCAAGCACTGACTGCAGATGTTCTGTCATAGAGAGCAGAGCTGTCTCAGTGCTGTGGCCGGCACGGAAACTATTCTGGGTAGGATTTAAAATATTGGCCCTGTGAAGATGTTCTGATAGCAAACCATTGACATGGGCCTCTGCCACCTTTGCAACCCATGGCAGCAAGGAGATAGGACGGTAGTTCTCCAATTTGAGGGGATCAGACATAGGCTTCTTTAAAATCGGGGTAACAAAAGCCTGTTTCCATTTGATTGGCACAATGCCAGAGGAAAAAAGACAAGTTGATAAGCTGGCGTAAGGGGGGAAGACAAAGAATGGAAGGTTCCCTAAACTGCGCCGGTCTAAGAGGGTCCGCAGGAGAACCTGATTTTACTTTAGCAGCCAGCCTGTTAAACCCCTCCTCCGATAAGCAAGGAAGAATCGACGGACTGCATTCGTGGGCAAGGTAGCTCTCAAAGTCTCACTCGATAAAGTGGGGCGAAGGAAGGAGCGATAGATGGTCTTAACCTTTTCCAAAAAGAACGCCGCTAAATCTTCACAATGAGATTCAGAACAGATTTCTGCTCTAGGCGCTCTTTTCGCAGTCAAATCCCTCAGAACTTTAAAAATCAGCTTCGATGATTTAGAGCTATTTTTGAACTCCTCAGAATAGTACGCTGCACAAGCTCTACATATGGCTCTGTGATAGATTTTAAGTTTGGCTAAGTATAAGGTCTTTCTCTCAGCTTCGTAGGATTTCCGCCAAAGCCGCTCAGCTTGCTTGCATTCTTTCTCCAGCGATAACAAGGCATTGTCGTACCATGGACTGGGTTCAGAGGAGCGACATTTGCTCCAAGTAGCAGGAATCAGAATATCCAAGGCCCGAATAATCCAGGCACAGAAGGTATCATAACCAGATTCTTCCTCATTAAAGGAGCCAAGCGGATTTTCGACAAGAAGACGATGAAGATCGGCATACTTCAATTTTTTCCAAGGACGTTTAAAAATGACTCTATCTGAGGGTTTGAAAGGAAGGTCATCAATCGTAAGATGCAGTTTTACTAAAAACATGATCAGACCAAGCAACTGGGGTTGGCACCAGCACCTTAGCCCTCACCAAATTCGAGAATATGGGGTCCAATATATGCCCACCCACATGTGTAGGGTGAGTGACCAACTGGCTTAGCTGTAATGCCTCCATATCTGCAGTAAAGCTATTGATCGAAGAGGTGAGGTGACAATCAAAATGGAGATTAAGATCTCCTAGAATACTAAAATTAGCGGAGCTCATAGTAAGAGAGGTAACCATTTCAGGAAAGGCTTACCTGAAGGCAGTATCATTATTAGGCGGGCGGTAGACCAAAAGCCCAGAGAACGAAAAATGATGGCTGATAGTAACCTGAAAGTGTTCACTCTCACAGCCAACCAAGTTCAGTACCTTCTAGACACACGGATAGCAAGATTAGACTACCATAGCTATCCCTCCTCCCCTCGACATATGATTATGTGTATAGATGGAATAGATGGAATAGCCCTGCGGGAGTGCCAGATTCACTACCACTGTCAGGCCCGGACTGGCAATGCCGGGCACCGGGCAATCCCCCGGTAGGCTGCCAGGGTTGGGGGCCGTTTTTTTGTCCGGGCCGGTTTTGTTGCTGGGTGGGGCTGGGACCGATTTTTTTAACACTCCGTAGTAGTCAGTCACTGACTTACTACTGTACTCTGCTGCTTCTGGCAGCAGTCTGCATGCATGCGTGTCACTTGCTCCAGAGCCTCAGTGCGGTAAAAGCACTATTTAAACAATGTCAATTTAATTGCAATCACCTGTGACTGCGGCTGCGTTCTGTTCAGGAGAAATGCATTTGGAGCAGGCGCAGCAGAGTCTTCAGTTCAATTACCTTAGGGGGTTGGGCGGGCACTGCTGTTGGCAGTGGCACATGCACAATAAAAAGTGCGCGCGGCGTGACCCGCATTCCAGAACCCAGAGACTGAAACGACGAGAGGCCCTCTCCCGGCACCCCATAATGTAATTTATTTCTAGCCCTGGCCCTGCCTGTCCCAGTGTTCCACTCCCTGCTGTCGACTGTCTGCCGCTCGCCGCCAGGTGAGTCATGTGCATTTTTGTCCGAATTACATTTCAATTAGATAATGCACAGCAGAGTAGGAGCGCAGGGTCAACAGGTAGGTAGGACCGAAGTTAGTTCATGTAGGGCAACCGTGGGAGGGGCAGAGCTGAAGACTAGAGGTCAGAGGGCCATCGCAGTGGGACAGGAAGCGTCTATTTATCAAATGCGCTGAAACGTGGCTTTTTGGGTGCTGAGACTAATGAAGCACAATTTCTGCTTAAAAAACTGCTTGCTCGACATGTTTGCCTCGTTCCCACGTTATGAATGTTCCTTTGCAAGCATCAATAGCTAAATGAACCTTTCAGCCCTGTAAGTTATCTAATGCAAGTGCAATCAAAAGGGCTTTTTAATTTTCTGGCTGAGATTTGCAAAGCTAAGGGTTGTGTGTTCCCTCAGTCTTTATTATTGCAGAATTACTGTACATCCAGGGGTAATTAATAAGGTCATTATTTTTGAGGAGAGTGACAATTTACTAGAATTTCTATGTGTAAGAGAGAAACGAATGTAGTAGGTTAAAAAACGGGGTTATGCATTTGCAACAGGAATGTAGCACTGTGTCAATACACAAATTGCTGTTTGAGACCTTCGTCCCCTACATTAAAACAACAGTCTTGAAATTACAATACCTTTGCACACGCAATGGCGTGATGAAAGGTGGTACTTTGCAGCACACAAAGCAGCAGCAATCAACATTTCACATATGAAAGCTGATTTGCGCCAAAAGTTGACACTCCCTGCGTGCAAAATTACTTCACGCCACAGAGCCCCGCCCCGTTATTAGCCAAGCAAAGGGGATTAACAGGGCAGGAACAGCACAACCATTCAATTTTGACACAAAACCACATTTATTGACCTGGCTCTGCCTGAAATCTGAATGCCAAATGACACCAGGGACAAGTGGACTATAGTTTGAGATTTCTATACAGAATGTGTGATTTCTGGGAAATAACTAATTTTACCCTGCTTACCCCTGAATAGTCAGGGCCCCTAGAGAGGGCAGCTCTGCACATTCCGTGCTTGGAAGGTTGGTGTAAGTGTCGGGGCCAAAGCCCCTATAGCTAGAAATGACCACGCAGATATAGTGCTATACTATCTGGAATGGGCCCAGAGCACGGACTCCCGGCTTCTTTTGTTGGAAGGGTCACCAGACCATTGACACCTGTGATGGATGGGTGTGGGGTGTGTGGAAGCCAGCCCTCAAGGAGTGTCTGGTGGAAGCACAGTATTTGGAAACACAAGCACGTGACAAGCCGGTCACTGCAGTTGGGTGGGGCAGAGGGAGTGATACTGTGACATAGTGGCCGTAGGGCTGGCCACGTGGTGTTGGCACATACAACTTGAGCGTTCTTTCCTTTGTGCCAGCTGCCAAGCAGGAGCCCACCGCCTACATTGGTACATGTTGTTGGGGGTTGTGAGTGGGTGCTTTGTTGTTAGGCTACTGTTGTTGTGTATTATTGTCACTGAAGTGCAAGACGAGGAAGTCCAGATGATTAAGGGAAAAATAAGGTGAGGTATAAGAATTTGCAAAGAACCATGGAGCCGAGATTTGGGGTAGGGATGAAGGCCTGGTCCAAGTGAGGGCAGGTTCAAAAATATGGATAATGTGGGTTACAGTGCCAGGACTACAAGGATTCATAGTATAGTATTTCAAAAGTTGTGTGCAATTCTGAAGTGTTTAGGAGGGTGGGATGTAAGGATGAGAGTTTATTAGGGAAGGTGGGTGGTTTGGAATCTTTTTTTTAGCCCAGTCAACAGGGTAGCTTGTGCGGCTCAGTAGAAGGGCTAAGTACTCCACTTGCCAGTTGTAAATAAAGAGGTCATTTACACTCAAAGCAAGCAGAGTGTTGTGATCATTTCCTCACAATTTTCCTTGTGTTGTAATCTGTACTGGAGAGTGTATCTAGAGCCTCATGCATGTTCCTACTGGCTCATCGTAGCGTACTAGAGCAACACTTAGCATTGCTTTACAGCTCTATTTTAATGTGGCTGATGACAGAATCTGTACATGACTCTTTTTAAAGATGTGGCTATGAAATTGTTTACAATTCGTGCAACAAGTACTGCAGATTTTCACACTGCATTGCACAATGTTTAGAAAATGTTAACTATAAATGGGGGAAGATTTACAAGCCCCTTGCTCCCCTATTGTGTCACTTTTAACATGGGAAAAGTGACGCAAAAGTGGCACAAGGGGCTTGTAAATCTGCCCCAGAGTGTTTAGAAATGTATCAAGAAACTCTACATTGCAGCTGCAGCAGGGTAGATGGATTTTTCTCTCTGAAGGCCATAATAGTCATTCACTTCCTAGGTCCAGCAACCCTCGAAGTAAGCTAGACAGGGCCAGACTGGTCATTCCGGCCACCGGGCCATCCCCTGGTAGGCTGGATGGGGTGGGGGCCAATTTTGTGGCTAGGGAGCCGGTTCTGTTGGGGCCAATTTGGACCAACACAGTCGGTCCAAATCGGCCTCAATAACAGAACACAGTGCTTACAGGCAGCAGTTATCAATCAGATCTGAGGCCTGGTGTGAGCTGCGGCACCGCGGCGGCCTGATCAAAATGAAATAATTTATTTGAAATCTGCACGGGCCGCTCCAATTTCAAATAAATTATTATTTAATTTTGATCAGGCCGCCACGGCGCCGCCCGGCATTAATATATATTTACAAAAACACTATGTCACCACGGACCTCACACCCTCCTGGTCAACTGACCATGATGATGATTTGTTCCTGGTGGTTGTTGAAGACGCCTGCAGGCTCAGCGCGCATATGTTTCCGCCTCCGCGACGCCGCTGTTTTTTTAAGGTGGGCATGCGCATTGGGAAGTGTGTGTGACTGAGCTGAGGCAAGCTTTCAGAGCAGAACAGGTCAGCCAGGAAAGAGGAAGAGATCGGCACCCCTGTGCACCCCATACTTTAATCTCCCCCAGGCCTGATCTCCCCTGTCTGCCTCCCGCAGTGCAGGTGAGTGCTATTCGTTGTTTGCAGCCTGATCCTGTGTACTTGTAATTTTTTTCTGAGGATGTGTAAATAAAAAGGAATCTCAGCATGTCTATGCGGGAGCAGTCCTAATCTGTTTGTGCGTAAGGGCTAGACGTTTACAGATCTTACACAAGAGTTCAGCTTCCCATAACTGCAAGGGTCTGAAGAACAGAGAGCCCAGTCCATAAACGTGTTAATAAATCTTGCATGGGTAAATTTAGGAACTTCGGGGAATGGTAAACTTTTAGCACCCCAGAAAAGGTGTAACAGTAGCATGTTTTCCAGGAGTATCCCTAGAAAGGGGTTTTATCTTTCTATACAGGTGCATCTGAAATTATTTACACATACATCACTTTACATATATACACAATTGAAATGTGCGAAAATGCTCTTGAAAGAGTGCAATTACACTATTCCTATTTTTTCAATAACTTAAATATTTTTCTCTTGGCGAAACCCCTTCTCTGACAATATCAACAACCTTCCCAGGCACACCCTTTAATGGGGCTTACCGTCAACCTTTACAGGAGTGAATTCATGAATATTTCCAAGGGTGAGATGGGGTTTTTGGAGAGTTTGAGAAACCCCGGAGTTCGAAACGATCCTAAAATAGCTAATCTATTCCCATATTTAGGATTTACCCATATCATACTTGTGAAATAACACTCGTGGGTATTAAAAAATAAAATTGCACTCATAAGGCCTGATTCACAGAGGCATTGCTCTGACTCAATCTTCCCCCGTGATTTCCCATTTGGCATTGCCTTCACCACATCTGGGATGTCTTTGTTCATTATTTCTCCATTTAAGCCTTCTCCGAGTGTTTCAGCTAATTGTATGATGGGAAGATTAGTCGTGAAAATCTTTTTGGCAGTTTAGTCTACCGTTGGGTCAGAGGTATATTATATAATGAAAAAAGAAAAGTAAAATTTGGCAAATTCTGCCGGCACATCACTACTGTGCTAAAAAGAAATTTTTAGCAGGAGTGCATCCAGCCAATGAAATATTCGGCATGCGGGCCCGCACAATTTTTTTCTTTTCATGATACAACTTGAATTCAGTGTACAACTGCATTCAATGCTGCGCAGCGCTGCCCGATCTTTTTTGTTAATCTGGCCTGGGCCTCTGTTTCACATCTTAATCTTTAATTCTTCCCTCCAGTTTGCTTTAGATTGTTACTTGCTATCTATTGTTTGTGCATGTTGTTTCTGATAGTTGTTTATTTAGTTATTTAGTGAAGCCGTTTTCTAGTGATAACATGTATGCCAGCAGCCACTTCAGAGCACTTGGTTGAGACTTTCTATCCACACGACTGTGAGTCGAAGGCATCTCTGGAGGGGAAGCGGTTCCAATCTTTCCAGAAGAGACAGCAGTGTCCTTATTGCCTATCAATAGGTCAAGACCATTCTAGAGGTCTTGGCCAGGGCACTTTGTGGTTCTTACTTTGTGTCTTTTTCTTTTCAATGTGGTTGGGACAAGGAGAGCTGATTTGAACGATCTTCGGTTCATTGTGATAAGGTTACCACAGCACTGCACTGCCTGGGCCTGGGCCTGGGGCCGGGAGGGCAGCGTCAGTCTCAGGTATGAGAAGCCTAGACCAGCTAACCAAAGCAGCCTGAAGGCACATGAACCGAAGGTCTAAAGAAAGCTGGGCTTTAAATTGGCAGGTATAGTCCGGTACCTTACCTTGTAGGCCCACTACTTTAATTTAAAGTGAGACCAAGGGCTCTCCTCGGCAGGGGTGTAAGAAAATGCATTTAATGGGAGAGTACAGTACAGACACTTCTCAGGCGCATGCAAATACATTGGGTCAGGGTGGGACCCGGACTAACCTGCAGTTCTGTACCCCATTTCATGCATTGCTTGGTTTAAATTAGATTTTCTTCAGTCACTTCATCAGATCATGGCTGGCTCATTGCTTCGGCAGCTTACAGAGCCCGGGCCCGGCAGTACTGTATCTGCATTGCAGTCTTCCAAATTATGCATTGTAAAATGCTTCTGCTAGACTGCTAAGCATTAACATCTTTGCCTTAAAAAATCATTACTCTGTGTTTTATGCATGGTCTTCCCTCACATTCTGTCTTTTTGTCTTAGTGCCTACCAATTTAAGAGGCAACATTCACCTTTTTGATTTGTGCATGTCATATAGTCTATTTAAATCACTGTATTGTTCTCATAGCAAGGGTTACTGAATCACTCTACAGATTAGAGTCAGAGTTTAGAATCCTCAAAGACCTTGAGTTTGATACATTCTTTTAAGGTCTGCAGTGGAGGAGAGTCCCCAGGTCACAATGTTGTTATATATATATATATACACACACACATGAGGGGGGCAGGTTGCCACAGGGCATTAGAGACTTTTTCTTTTTTTTAAATATTGTTTTGCTGGAGGGGGTTTAAGGCACCTATCAGAGAGATAGTGGAATGTTTGTAGCAAGACTCCTCCCAAAAGTATGACATTCCTGCAAGTATTATATATAGAAAGAGAGTTCTCCCAAGTACTTTAAGGCCCAGAGGGGGGAGATAAACCAAGCGAAAAAGAAGACAATACCTCTGTGCGGACCTATATTTCTTTTAACATGGAAAATATCCAGACAGTGTTTTAGAAAGATGCCAACGAGAAACTGTAAAGTATTATTCAAACATGAGATATTTATTTGACTATTTTTTCATTTTCAACATTTTTCAACATTTATAAAAAAGGCATTTGTGCAAAAGTACATTACAATATCATTATGAGAAACACATTTTTACATACAAATTTTAGTAATGGTCATTTTATCATCCAAAAATGCGCCCTCTAATAGCAGTTTATCCTAGTGATCATACAACACAGACTCATACATCAGTCATACTAATTCTAGAGAATAAAAGATACAGATCTAACAAGCTAAACACATAAACATCAGGGTACAAGACATTGGACTAACACTAATGCTGGCTCAGAGGTGTACTTAGTGTGGTACGCATGGGAACCTAGATGGTATGGTTCTACTGGTTATGATGGAATTAACCAGATCGTATCCTGGACAGTAGATGGTAGGCCGACGTACGTTTCGGTGAATGTCACCTTCCTCAGGGCCGAAGACAGCAAACAGACAATTAGCTAATACACTATAGTTAAAATATGAGGGCTTGGTACAAAATTCTATGATATGAAGGATCTAAGCGTGTCACAGAAGAAAGGCTTGTTGGTTTCTATAAGGCGTTAGCTCAGTGTCTGAGGCGCGCTCATATTAGTTGTCTTTAGGATATGAGCCACCTGGGGGACTTCTGTATGGTAGTTATATCTGATAATTAGTGTTCCGTTCAGCAAAGAAGGTACCTCCAGGAGTGTAGCTCAACGTTAGAAATGATTATATTGCAAGTGTCTGCAGCCTCGTTTTTTCGAGTGCTGTTTACGCATCCGGGGGTTCTGGACAGAAGTTCCTGCCTGCTTTTCCATGTTAAAAGAAATATAGGTCCGCACAGAGGTATTGTCTTCTTCTTCTTCTTTTTCGCTTCTTTTTCTTTTTCTCTATTCCTCCAAGTATTATCTCAAAGAGCTAGACATCTTCAGTGTGTCTCCGCCTCTATTATAGGCATATAGATTGACTCATTCCTTTGGCTGTACAGTGGTGGCTGGCACAGTAACTTGGCACTGGGCGAACGTCACACGCCTCTCGCAGTGGTGGTGGTGGACAGGGCTGGACTGGTCACTCCCACTAGTAGTGGCTGCTCACTGCACTTGCTCGCTACACACCATGTGGGGGCTGGTCTCACTTTTACTTTGTTCTCTCTGATTCACTACTTGTGTCTATTTTTGATACACTCTGAAAGAATGTCTATGGGTACATATGACTATGACTGGGTGGGTAACTTGATGCTCTTTAAGGTCATCATCTACTATTTACTGTGCTTTGAAAGGTGATACAATTTGAATATGTAATGAAAAATGTGCTGTAAAATTCACCATTTTGGTCTGTATTTTTCAAAAATTTTCAAAAATTTTCGTGGGGGGAGAACCCCCCCAAACTCCCCTAGTAGCTGTCGGGCTCGCTCGCTGCGCTCGCTCGCTACACGCCGGGTGGGGGCTGGTCTGCCAAAATTTGCCAGGGCTACTTTCAATTAACAGTCCGGCCCTGACCACTGTGACCACCTCTGATAGCCACGTGCCTAAATCAGTTTCAAAAGTGCAAAATAATTTCTTGGAAGGCAGCACACAGGATCTGAATTTCCAAATGTTAAACTTTCTCACGTAGTACGGCTGGAATGAACTTTCTTGGCAAGTCATTTCAAAGAACTCAACATCACACTTCGAAACTCAGACGGAACTGGAAAAACATCTTCAGGTTTCATGTTTTTGACTTTTTTTTGCTTACACACATTTTTCCTTATGAGAGCATTTGACTTCCACAGTGCTAAGGGCAACTTCAGGTGTTTTGAAAGGACATTAGCGCCTTGCCCACATTGGAAGAAATACACACTTTTCAAACAGATGTTAAATATTCTTGTAGAGGAACTGTGCATAATGCTAATGCTTAAGATGAAATGAATTTGTTTCAAGTAAAGAAGGTTTTCATATGGTAATCAGTCCCGTTCAAAATATTCAAAAATGTGTACTACTTCTGTTAAATGTGCCTAGATTTCATGAACGTTTATGCATATTCATCACATTAATTTATTATTGTGCTTCTTGAAAGAATTCCACACAGCTTTTAAAGTGTCCTTTTAGCATAATAAATGGCTTTGTTTAAAAAGGGCACCTTGGCATTATACATAAAATATCTTGAGGAAGCCATTTACGTAATGTTTTCAAGTATACTATTCTAGAAACAATTTCGTGTCCTTAAAAGGATTTAGACAGAAAAAATTAGATTTGTTTTAATGGCGTACTTTTGTATGTGTCCTAACGTTTGTTGTTCTTCATTACTCATGTGCCCTTCAGATGGAAACTTGTGGCTGTATCATGGTGGGCTTTGCTGGCCCAGTGCAGAGCCGAGCGCCTGTTTTATGTGCTTGCAGTGCATAAAGTGAATTAATTTAACCTGCGATTTCTCAGAGTTACTCCTTTTTTCAGATATACAGTTCGGACACAGTAACGGCCACATGCATCAACCTATTTAGGAAGTGCAAACAGTGCGAATCGCAAAATTCGGCCATTTGCAATTCTTAAATAGGTTTTTGGGATGCATCAAGCATTTTTGGTAAAATCGCTATTTTTAGCAAATTCCAAAAATGCGATTGCTTTTAAGGAATCGCAAATTTGCGATTCCTTAAAAGCAATGCATGATTAATTTTAAAATTGCGAATTCGCAATTAGGGGGTGCAAATTACCACGAGGTTGAACCTCGTGGTAATTTGCGAAAATGTGTTAAAATGCTTTAATTTGCATTTAAAAAAATTGTCATGTTACAGACACACATGTCCTTAGGACATGTGTGTTTGAAACATGCACTTCAAAATACATTTCAGGGGTGCAGGGGGGGTCCTTTGGATCCCCCCCTCCACCCATGGAATGCATCAACATTTTGCGAATTCTAATTTGCAAATTTGCAATTCCCATTGATTCCTAGGGGCCTTTTGGCCCAAAGGAATCAATGGGAATTGCGAAATCGGAAATTGGAATTCGCATAATATTTGCGATTCGGTAAAAATTGCGATTTTATGCACTTTCAATCATGCATCCCGTTTTGCGATTCCTTATTTGCGATTCCCTAAAAATCGCAAATTAGGAATTGCAAAACCGGACTTTGATGCATGTGGCCGTATGCTCTGCTGACCAAAAACCAAGCACTAATTTAGAGATATATAGGGCCTCCATACCGGCACTTTTGCGCCACCGGAACATCACTTTTTTGATGTTCTGGTGACTCAGTGGGCCATGGCATATTAATAAGTGCAAAGCCACTTTACGTGGCTTTTCATGGCCTTATAAATATGTAGCCCTTTCCCACAGAATACTGTGTGAAAGGAGCATTGCGTGGGTGTTACTGTGTGTGTTCTCAGACAACACCCATGGAACATGACACATTCCCAGTTTACGAGAATTCATAAACTTGGGAATACGTTAGAACTTACCGTCACACCAGGGGTGACATTAGGGAGGCGTAACGAGGGGAAATTTTATTATTTCTCCTCGTGCTTTCCTTTTTCTATGTGACCTGCATTTTGCAGCACACTTAGAAAGAGGGATTTGCTTCTTGTGATTGACTTTGTGCAGGAAGGGTGTCAGCCCATTGTGCACCAGGAAAGGGACAGAAATGCGCAGTATCACATATATATGGAACATCCCTGCCCTTTTGTTTTGATGTAGGGCAGCACAGCAAGATTCCTTGCGGTGCTACCCTATGTCAAAACCTCATAAACGAGGCCCAGAGTGTTTAAATTAAATTCAACGTATCCACTGAGGGCCAGATTTACAAACAGTTCATGCAGCACAGCAAGTAAAGTTGCTGTGCTGAATTGCGTGAACAGGACAACGCAGAACTCTGCCACGTTTACTAATAAATGGCACAGGTCTGCGCTCTCCTTGCCCTGGCACACTTTGGCAGGCATGTGCCAACACAGGCACATTTGCTTTATAATCCAGTGGTGTCTGTGTTGTGGTCAGCATAGTTATTGTGCAGGAAGAGATCCCTTCCTGTACAAAAACTTTGCTTTAAGGCATTTTCCTCTTTGTGTGCTGTAGAATGCAGTGCTCATGGAAAGGGAAAAAACAAGGAGGAATTAAAACATTTCATCTTGTGATGCCTGCCTCAGGAAGGTGTGGGATTTTGGCAAAATCATTTTCTATACACTCATAGCCTAAGTTTTGACATGAATGAACACATAATACATTAAGTTAACAATGCAAAAGCATTTGAGATAAAAAACAGATACACTGCTTATCAAATTACTTGAAGCAGGGCAACAGGTTAATTCCAGCAAATAGTGACCTTGGTAAACGAGTTAACACAGCACATCCTTTCAAAAGTAATGAACTACACCATGGATGGACTGGTGAAACTAGTTGACAAGGACATCACTTTTCCTATAGTCCCATAGAGAGAGGAAGAAACAAATGCAACATTTTATGCAAAATCAGGGTTTTCAAATGGGCTAAAGACCATATAGTGCTTTAATACCCCCTTATACCCCAAAAGTTGAAGGAACAAGTGCATTGAAGCCAGAAAATGTAGTGCACCATCAAAGTCCAGATGGTTTGTCACTCTGACATTCCTTTCATTCACTGGACTTCCCAGGTTCCGTTCTTAACAGTATGATAGTGAACCATAGCAGAATACTGTGTGTCATGATGGCACATTACTCACTCCGTACATAGATGCTTGTTGAGTAGGCATGGATTACAGTGACTTCCCTCTGGTCAAGATTTCATTTGCATTAGTGGATTTCTTGAATGATTGTAATACTGTTATTTCTTTAGTAGAGAAAACAAGAATTGATACATGTTATTATGATAATTGAAAGTTGTTGTTGAAGTTTGTGCAAGTAAGAAGAATGTAGTAAAGGAGGGTGAACTGCCGCAAGGAGTGAAGTCATACGTCAGAGGGTCCGCGCTAGGATTGTTAGATCGGTACACGTTTGAACTGGGATTGGTTTGTGACGTCAAGGTGTTGTGCTGAGATTGGTCAGCGGATGAGTGAATATAGCATTGATGAGAGTTGTCGATGGAATCTTTGGAAATATTAGCTATGACAGGATTGGTTTAAAAGTATTTGATGTATCTGGAACAGAATCAAAATATTGAATTGAAGTTAATTCTGCCTTTCAATTTATTATGATCATGAATTTTTTTAAAGAAATTAAGAATTTGGTTAATGAGGATGTTACTATTCCAATACAGAAACATGAAGAGGCACCTCCTGGGGGTAAGCCTGCATACATTATGACAACAGAATATGGGCTACACATGTTTTTAGCTTCATCAGTGGTGCAAGATCACAGATAATGAAGGCCCATTAAGTTTTCCAAGATATGGAGCTTTTGAAACCAGAATTCTTTATAGTTTAAAAGGGGAAATTGTATGAAATGAATACACCTCCTAGACCTGCTCAATATGAAGCTTTAAATATATGAGAGAAAGTTGCCTGACAAAATGAGAAAGAGAAATATCCGAGGAGGGCAAAGAGAGCAGTGCGTAATTATGCAGATGCTCAATGGGATGAAGGACAGCGTAGGTGGAAAAAAGCTGTGATTGAGAGAAAAAGATTGTATCCAGCTATTACAAAAGAGATATCAGGAAAAGGCAATAAGAAGAAATCAATGGAGAAGAGTGAAGAAAAGAAAGAGATGGATGAGGAGACAGGAAGCGAGACAGGAAGCGATTCAGCGTATGATATCCTAGAAGAAATGTTGGCTGCAGGACTCCCAATCTTATGTAACACCTACTGAGTAAAGTGAATCGAGTACCAGTGCGAGTAGTGCAGTGGCTTCTGCACCTGTAAATCGAGTACAGTACAGATTGAGAGACTTATGCAGATACTTCAAATTGTTCCACCAGTTGTGGCTTGAACACAAGTTGAAGTTTCTACTGTGATTAGTATTCCCGTGGTACTTAATACAACACTAACACCGCCAGTAAATGTACATACATACTTTACATACATACTTTACCTGGGCCAGTTCTAAATGTCCCAGAAAAATGAAAAATTGATGCCAAAAGCTCAAGGAGCTGTAGGAGGTTCACCTGCAATGGGGTTTTTCCCAACTTCACACATTTCCCGGATTGTTGTGTGAAGACCACCAAAGACAGTGCAAGCACTTATAGAGGGACACTGTTTTTTACAGCACCTATGATCCCTGGAGAAAAAAGAAATATTGAGGAGGTAGCTATTCAAACTTGGTTGGAGGAAGCAGCAGTGATTAGAAAGACAAGCTTATTTAGTTTCTAAAAAGGAAAGACCTGTGAACATTACTAAACTGAAGGTGGAGTTGGAGGAAATAATAGAATTAGAAAATTTAGAACAATATCAGAAAAAGAAGTTAAATTACCTGAGTAAAGAGATTACCAGGCGAGCAGTTGTTCTAGATGATACATTCACAGAATTAGCCCACAAATATGAGATTGATCTTTCTAAAAAATTACATTGGCAGAAAAGTTATAGGGTCAATTTGGATGATGTAGCAATCGAAAAAAAATATGCTTGCAACAGGAATGCAGGTGAAACTTCGCAAATGGTGTAAGTGACAAATTGGAAATTAAATGGGCAAAGAAACATAAAAAGAAAAAGAGGTAAACTGAAGCAACAGAAAAGAAAGATGAGGAAAATGAGGGAGAGACTACAGCATATCCCTTAAGGGAAATAGCAGGAGGTATGTATGTACATGTGCCATGGAGCAGAGGCGATCTTGCAGCATTTAGGAACAATTTTCCAAAATTGAGAGACAAACCTTGACATTGGTACTCACAACCTTGAAGGTGTTGTGGGCTAATTTGGATACGTTCTTCGATATTGTAGTGCCGGCTGATTTGTTGACTGAATGTAAGACTACTCAACAATGGCCACGAGAGGAATACTAGAACTAATGCACCATTTCCTGTGGTTTTGGAGAATTATGAAGCTGTGATTATTTTCCTGCAGGGTCGAGTGCCCCCAAAAGATTTGGACTGAGTTAAGATTGATCAAATGACCCAAGAACCAAAGGAATCAGTTCATGAGTTGTAATGAAGACTGTTACAGGTGTTTCAACAGCATAGTGAATGAGAATACCAGGAAGAAAAGGATATGGGGATTTTTGTGTCTCAGTTTGTCTTAGGGTTGAAACCAGAGATCAGTTCACATATAACTCAAAGTAGATCTGCTGGCGGAACAATTCCTTTGATGAAGTTCTTAGATATGCAAAGTTGTGCAGTGACAAGCTGGAGATGAAGCAGAAAAAGATAGAAGGGAAAGTTATGTTGGCACAAACGATATTGGCTCATTAAGGTTACAGAAGCCTTCATTTGAAGAAAATCAAGGAAGCATGCAAGGTGTTATCATTCCACAAGTTGGCTTCAAGGTTAACCAAGGAGGGTTCAGTATGCCTCAGGGAAGAGATGTTCCTGTTAATATGGGTTAAGGAGCAGATGTTGTTGCTAGGAAGAAAGTTGCTCCTTGTCACATCTCCCATAGGGCTGGACATTGGAAGAAAGAGTATACTTATGCTCCTGATAATGCTAATGGGAAAGTACAAATATAAAGAGGAGTGCAGATGCACATAAAAAATCATTGGCATTTTGCTGTTACTATGTTACCAAGGCAACACACATGGAAACAGACAAAACGAGGAGAAATAAATAATTTCTCCTCGTTTTGCCTGTTTAAGACCAGGTTTTCATGGGGAACAGCGTTTACAACGCAACTTTTACCATGCAGTACCTTTACCACGCAACTTTTACAACGGAAGTCGTTACAACGACTTGCACTGGGGGGCACTGTCGGATAGGGAATAGTTTAGTTTACTATCCAAAACCTTCCCTACTATCCACGGGGACTGGAGTTGGAATAGTAAATTAAACTATTTACTATCCAGCGCTCCCCAACGCAAGTCGTTGTAACGACTTGCGTTGTAAAACCTGCGTGGTAAAGGAATGCGCTATAAAAGCATGTGTAGTAACGCCATACATCCGGTTTTCCCTGGTCTTAATTTGGGTGCTTCCTTTTATTTACACTGCTTTTGTAAATAGGGGGCAGCATCAAAATAAATGGGTGTTGCTGTGGAATGCCCACCACAACACCCATTGCCCCCCCTTTCACCCTAAGTGTAGCGTGAAAGCGGGCCTTATTTACAAGGCAGCTTTAGGCTACATTAAAAAGAAGTTCAATATCTCGGACACATATTTGAAACAGCAGCTAGGAAATTTGTGCCAGAAAGAGTGGAAGCCATTCTTCAAATGAATCCACCTCAAACTCAAAAGGAAGTCATAATGTTTTTGGGAATTACTGGCTACTGTAGACAGTGGATACCATACTTTTCAGTAGTGGCAAGACCTTTACTGAGTTTGACACACAGAGATGTGTCTGTTCAGATTCCATGGGCCAATGACTGTATGAAAGCCTTCCTAGAGCTGAAAGAAAAATTGTGTCGCGCCCCATTACTAGAAGTGCCAGATTATACAAAAAAGTTTACTTTAGTTTACAGTGAGAGAGAGGGCTGTGCTCTCTCAGTGTTGACTCAGAGGCACAGTGATGATTAAATATCAGTTGCATATTTCTCCACACTTGACCATGTAGCTGCAGGTCGTCCTGGTTGCCCTAAAGCGGTTGTTGCGGTCAGCACAAGTCTGGAGAAAAATGAGAACAATGTGATGGGATACCCTTCAACTGTTATGGCCCCACACTCAGTGGAGCTTCTATTGACAAGAACAAAAACACAATGCATGACACAATCGATTGACTAAGTATTAACTTCTGATACTGTTGTTTTGAAAAGATGCCTGATATTAAACCCATCAACTGTTTTGCCAGTAAATGATGTTGTTTGTAATGAAACTTGAACATGTTTGCCTGGACGTCATAGACTTATGAACCAAGCCAATACCTGATATTAAAGAGGAACCCCTGGTTGATCCCATCCACGTTATTTTTGTAGATGGTGTATGTCTCTGAAGTAATGATAGTACATTAAAAGCAGCATATGCAGTGTGCACTGTAAATGTTGTTGTGGAAGTCACCTGACTTCAATGAGCTACCTCAGTACAAGCTGCATAATTGATTGCCCTAACCAGAGCATGCAGTTTAACTGCTCACATGAAAGTGACTGTATTTACAGATAGTTAGTATGGCTATTGTGCTGTCCATGATTTTGAGCAATTATGGTCGCAGAGAGGGTTCTTTACTTCCTCAGGTACTCAAATCAGAAATGGAATGCAAGTTAAAAATTTCCTCCTGGAAGCTTTGCACTTAACCTGAAAGGATTGCAGTGGTTAAATGTGCAGCTCATCATAGTGGTAATGGCTATCTTGCCATGGGAAGTAGATATGCTGATTCAGTAGCACAGTATTGTGCTTTGTTGGTCCGCACACTTAATGGAAATTTCACATGTGAGTCAGAAGAAGAGACTTCATTCACCTTGTTAATGAAAGTGACTGATACTTGGGATGAATTGAAAAGGGTACAGGAAAATGCTTCAGAAGCAGAACAAATCAGTTAGATCAAGGTGGGTTGAAAGAAAAATTCTAATGACATTTGGTTGTCTGCTGATGGGAGACCCATGTTGCCAGACAGTTGGTTTTTCCTAATGACAAAAAACTATTATGGAGACACACATTTAGGTAGGGATGCTATGGTCAGGCTTTTTTGCCATAATTTGTTTAATCCCAGATTTAGGATGCTGCCAGAAGAAGTTTGTCATAGATGTGTAATACGCAAACAAATGAATGCAGGAAATAAAACACATATCACATTAAGTCAGAAGGAGAAATCAGGGGGTCCTTTCAACAGAATACAGATGGATTTTATTGAGATTCCTGCTTACAACGTGCTGAGGTATATCCTGGTCATAGTATATGTCTTCTCACGATCGGTGGAATCCTACCCAACTAAAAGAAATGACAACCTCACTGTAGCCAAACTGTTATTGCGAGAACTGATCCCACTTAATGGCATGCTGTTTTTTCTTGAATCAGAAAGGAGGACTCATTTCAACAATGATGTCCTGAAGATGATTTGCACAACATTACCGATCAAGCAAAGATTACACAGCAGTTACAGACCTGAAGCTTCTGGAATAGTTGAACAGGTCAACAGAACTCTTAAGTTAAGATCAGCAAAAGTGTGTATTTCAACATCACTGAAATGTCCAGATGATTTGCCTTTGTTATTGATGAATATTCAAGGTATGCTAGATTGAAAGACTGGTTTATTGCTACACGAAATTCTGATGGGCAGGGCAATGAAACGGCCTGCATTAACTGTAAATGCACGTTTGAAAATTACAGATGATATGATACTCGATTAATTAAAAGGGTTGGCTGAGGTGGCCTGTTCTGTCTATTACCAGGTTACAGCTGCCACAAGAGATCCACAACAAGAACAATGCCATAACCTCACTCCTGGTATTGGTTTGTTATAAAGAAGTATGTTCGGAAGAATTGTTTGGAACTGAGATGGAAAGGCCCCTTCCAAATAATCCTTGTTACTAATACTGCTGTTAAACGTCAAATCTTCAGCTGCCTTCTTCTTCCAGGAAGCCAGTTAAAAATCTAAGGGTCTGGTTTGATGAGAGCCATTCATTCACACTACACATTAAGAAGTTGGCAGGATGCTGCTTTGGTCTTCTTAAAACCTTAAAAAATTGTTTCGACTTTTGCCGCAGGCAGCAAGGACAACGGTCACATGTGCTCTAATTCTGTCACAGTTGGATTATACCAATGCCCTTTTTGCGGGTGTGCAGGCTACATGTTGAAAAGGCTTCAGGTGGTTCAGTATGCGGCAGCTAGATTGCTCCTGGGCACTTCTGCTAGGAGCAGCATTCACCATCAGCTGCGCTCTCTCCATTGGCTCTCCGTGGTGGATAGAGTTAAATTCAAATCTTTGGTCCTGGCGCATCGTGCTCTTCACGGGCTCGGTCCGCGCTATCTGCAGAGTCGGTTCTCTTTTTATGTTCCTTCGCGAGCCTTCCGATCCAAGTCCCTATGCCTTGCCCTGGTCCCCCGTTTTAAGTATCAGAGGCTTGGGGCCAGCTCCTTGGCTGTGAAGGCAGCAGTGGCCTGGAATGCTCTTCCTCTTGTCCTGCGACCTATCCGGGACCCGTGGCTTTTAAGCTGAAATTAAGAATTCACCTCTTTACCGTTAGCTTCCTTCTTCCCCCCTCAGGCATCCCGCCAGGACACTCAAGAGTGTCTATGCGCGTTATAAATATAGGTAATATAACATAACATAAGTGCTCTGGAGTTCTGAATTGAATTCATGCTTCTCAAAAAAAGAAAGTGACAAAACCAGAAGAGGCAATTGTAGGCTTAGATCCTGAAAGAACAGCATTGGTGGCTGTACCACTGCCTGAAAGTCCACCTAGACCAGTGGTACCGCCACCACAAGGACAGCAAGAAGAAGAAAGGGGTGAAGATTTGCATGTCAAAAAACAAATGCAATTGCCTGAAGTTAAACAAAGTGGCATCAGAGTCTCTAATGAAATAGAAGCAGCAATGGCTTTACAAAACGGAAACAATACTGATGGTCTATCAGTACGACTAGAAGAGCTTCGTAAAGGAACAACCTCTAGGATAAGGAGAAACATCGGTAAAGCTGAATGGACACAAATGTATGAACAAGAAAGGCAGAGAAAGAGTACATCAGTTGATCGAATACCAGCAAATATACCAGAAGAAACTGAGTCAAGTGATAAAAGTGGTATAGAGTAAGCAAAACAAACAATCCCCCAGAAGATCCAAAAAGCAAGGGTACCTTGGTGGAGATATTCAGCACCTTTATGGACATAATATGTGGACAAAGTACTGAATGCCACATTAGATGATCTGTGAGATGTGAGATCTGAACTTTATGAACCTACATGACATATAAGCGTTAAATTGAAAATTTGGAAAAGTAAAAACTAATAACTTAGAACTATTAAAAGCTGAAAGAAAGAAACAAAACAAATCAATGAAAAAGAACTGCCTTGCTAGACCAGTATTATTTTAATTTCTTATTTTACAGAAGATCAACCTAGGCCCAAGTCTGCAGTAGAAGAGTAGGGATTACAATATAGAAAAACACAGAGTAGGGTTAAGGATTGTCTAATTAGAAATCTGAACTGCTGGGGCCTAAGTCATCTTTAAAAGCCACTAACCATACTTTACAGTGAAACTACTGAACTGTTGAACTTTATTACACCTAGCCTGATTTAAGAGAATTGTGTTGCATTAGAAATAAGTGCAAATATGTTATGTGCTTTATCTTCATAATAAGAGTAATACTAATCACTATAGTATTAGTGGGATTTTATTTAACCCCGGAAGTGCAGTATAGATCAAATAATACAACTAAGCAACAGTGCATACCTTAATGATGAAGACCAACAAAGAGCTTCTTTTGATAGCTACAAGAAAGATGATTTCTCCGCTAACGTTTACTGTACATTAGTACAATAATATACTCATGCTATAGATGCAAAGAATTATAAGGGCGTGGCTACGCACGCGACCGACATGGACGCCTCCGGGTAGAGCTCCGCGCCGACCTCCCCTTTCTGGCGAAATTATCCGGTGAACCGCCGTCCACAGCCGGCCGATAATCGCCGGCGCTGCAGTGGGACATCATCACTGAGCACCCCACCAACTCTGGAGGCAATCGGTACATCCGAACCGCACCGAAGATTTTGCGGAGACTCAGCCGCGCACGTCGCCTCCAGCTCCGGCGTGCGCCCAGGAAAGCCAGAGGCTCCGGCGGGTGCAACAGGCCCGAAAGTGCGGCCTGCAACCAACGCTAGTGAAACGCACTGACGTGCAAGGGAAGCACCCAAGACCCGACCTTAACCAGCTAGGGGTGCCGTTCCCTGCGTGCTGCCTGCCTTGACGCTTGCCCGGCTGGGTGACGACGGGCAGCCGCGAAACACCGACCGGAACGCTACGGACCAGGGGCGAGGAGAGGGGGGACGACCCACTGAGCACAGAGGCCTACAACCAGTCACCATGGCAGCCCGAGGCCATACCCCAGAACGCGGAAATCGCAGAACCAACGCTGCGTAACAGCCAGAGGTGAGCGGAGGAGGCCTGGGTGACAGAGGCTGCCAAGGCCGAAGACGCGGTCTGGGAGCAGGCTCTGGTGAATCTACCTGGGGATAGAGCACCCACCCGCCGTTGGAGAGCGGCGAACGTACATGAGAGCCCACAGCTGGGAGAGGCCCGGGCGGGACGGGAGAGTGGATAAGCGACACGCAGCGCCCCCATCACCAGCTGCGCCACGTGGAAAGCGCGGAGGCCTGCAAGACCCGCCGCCATACCCACAATACCCCTGGGGAGAGGATTCTGAATCTGTGCTACACACGCACGAAGACACAGTGGCCTAGCTGACACTGGGCGTCGCAGATCTCCAACACAAAGATAGAGGGACAAGCAACTGCCCTCCTACCGGCCACGAACCCTGCGAGTCTGACCAGACCCCCGCCGCACAGCGGATTCAGGCTCTGACTAGCCCTCCGGAGACAGATCTCGCTGCTCTGGCTGAGCCCGCGCCACGGTACTGATGTCTAACGGACCCAGAACCCGAACCGGGACCGGCGGCGCAAGCTCAAAGGGCAAGATGGACAAGTCCGGGAAGAACAACGACCCGGATCAAACGACGGCAAAGTTGGACACCATGCTGGCAGCCATGGAAAGACTAGAAGAATCCTTCCAGCTCACTCGCACCTCCCTGGCTACCAAAATCGATAACGTAGTCATAGACCTGACACACCTGAGAGCGGACCATAAAAAATTGGCGGGACGCACCACGTCCCTGGAAAGCGACGTAAAGGTACTTCAACCTCAAGTTGGCCAATCGAACAAACAAATACAGGACCTGCTGAACAGGGTGGAATTTTTGGAAGACAGGGCCGTGGATGCTGAAGGTAGGGCATGGAGGAACAACGTGCGACTAGTCGGGGTCCCGGAGAAATGGGAAGGGAGGAGTCCAGAGGAGCACATGGAACGGTGGCTGAAGGACATACTACCAGAGGGGTCACTCTCACCACACTTCGTGATAGAACGTGCTCACAGAGTCCCTACTAGGCCTCTAACAACGGGCTCCAACCCGAGGCCCATGCTGCTCCGTATACTGAACTATAGAGACAGGGATTCCATCCTACGCGAAACACGCAAACTCCAAGAGATCCGGATTGAAAACTCGTCAGTGATGTTCTTTCCGGACTATACTGTGCAGGTACAGAGGCAAAGACACTCCGTCCTAGCGGTGAAAAGACGCCTGAGGCAGCTAGGCCTGCAATACTCTCTTCTGTTTCCCGCGAAATTGAGAGTTGTAGCTGGCGAGCGAACCCACTTTTTCACTGACCCAACCGAAGTAGAGGCATGGCTAGACAGCGGCACAGATACGGACAACAGAGTGGCCACAGGTCCCGCACCTAGACGACAATCCGGAGGCAACTGAAGAAGACGCAGACCCCGCCAAAGATCACAGACCAGCGGACACCCCCCCAGCGGATGCCGCACAGCAGGAGAAGCAAGGCGCCCTTCGCCTAGTGATGGAACTCAGCCCATCCCCAGCGCAGAGCGAAATGGCGGGTGGCAGCCCACAGGACCTCCCCAGCAACGATGAAGCCATCTATGGCATACCGGACTCCCAAGCATCGGAAGAAAGACCGGATGTCACGCCCCAGACGGCAGATTACATAAGCTGATTGCACCATAGGATCTGCTCTTTCAGAGACCCTTTCCAAGGAGTGCCACAGCGGCTAGGAGAAGTGAGCTGACAGGGCCACAACGCCGCGAGCGCAGGGGACGCTCATAACAACGAATGGCAACCTTGACCCTGAACGCAATTCACGAAGCAATCGCTCGCCCGACGCCTCTCCGGCGGACGCGGGACTCAGGAACGGCCCTGAGAGCCTGCATATGACTGGCACGCAGACCCGGAGACGACTCACCTGGCAGCCGACCGATTGGGACACGTAAAGTATAGTGTTTAATGCATGTGCAAATGGGGTTCCCTGTATGCAAGGGTGGTTTAGACTGGCATATACCTCCCGGGAAGGGGGAGGGCCTTCATGCAATGACTTTGTTGATTTAAAACCACTGTTACGGTGCGCATTGCACAGCAGCCCCCTTAGACTTAGAATTTGTTGCTCTCCTAGAGAGTATGGACGGGAGCACGTTTAGCATCTGACCTTTTGGTATTCTGTATGTTCATCACGTTCAATGGCTCATTGTTCCATTAGCCATGTTCCCCCCCCCCATCTCGATGAAGTGGTGTGAAGACATAGATGCCCTCTTGATTGTAGGGAACATTTGCTCGATGGCAGCTTTGGGGCTCACGGGAGGATGGTGGGAAGCCTGGGGGATGGGAACTGTTAAAGAACTGTAATGTCTGCCATTAAGATATGTACATGGAATGTGAGGGGCATGCATACACCATCCCGATGCTACCAGATCTACTTATACCTCAAACGTCACCAAATACAAATTGCCCTCTTACAGAAGACACACCTCAGTGACCCGGAAACCCGCACTTTACGCCGCAGATGGCGGGGGCAACTATATGCTACGCGCTACTCATCTTATGCTAAGGGGACATTGGTATGGGTCAGACCGGGCACTCCATGGACAACACTAGACACATATGTAGACCCTGGAGGGAGGTACGTTGTGGTCCACGGCAAGCTAGACGGGAACCCACTGGTGCTAGCCTCGGTGTCACTCCCAACACGGGTCTGGCGGCTTTCCTTGCACAGTTATCAAACACATTGGCTCCCTGGCATGGTATCCCATGTGTGCTGGGTGGAGACTACAACTGCAAATTAGATTTGGCCCTGGACCGATCCCACCCCCCGCCACGCAACTCACAGGCACAGACTGCTGCGAACACTCTTCAGGCATGGTCCACGCAATGGGACTTACAAGATGTGTGGAGCAACCACACCCACACACCAGAGTCTACTCGTACTATTCAGGGGCACATGCCCTACACGTGCGCCTTGACAGGTACATGGTCACCAGCGAGATCCTACCATATGTCACGGACACATGCTATATGGGCCGCACACACTCTGACCACAACCCACACCTCATGGATCTGGCATGGGAACACCCACGACCCCCGATACCCACCTGGTGGCTACAACCTGACCTACTACTGGACGGCCCATTTAGAAGCTCCATATGCACACAAACAGCACAATATTTCGAGGACATCACAGACACGGCATCGACTCCACAGATTGAATGGGATACATTCAATGTAGTCCTCAGGGGGCAATGTCTGGGCACACAAGCCCATTCCCGGCGACAGCTAGAGACAGATCTGAGGTGCCTAGAGTCGGACCTGATGCAGGCGGAACAGGAAGCGGCTGAAGGCGCAGACACTAGACTATTGGAGGCGCGGGCGGAACATGACAGGCTGATTGATAGGTTGAAACATGTTAATTACACAGTCCACTCGGCCCGCACGCATCACACTGGGGATAAACCCGGCAAGCTATTAGCTTGGCTGATGCAGCGCGAGGACCTGTGACGGCGATACATCCAACTGTCGGCCCAGTGGTATACACCCAGGCGAAAATCCACGAAGCCTTTGTGGCACACTACTGTGCGCTGTATAGGTCGCGTCTGCAGAACCCACAACCAAACATTGCTGCTTATCTAGACGAGCTCAAACTACCTGCCCTAACAGATGACCAACGAGACGACCTTGGGTCACCAATAGCGGCAGATGAGCTACGTGAAGCCATCTTCGCCCTCTCGAATGGCAAAGCCCCCGGCCCGGATGGGCTACCGGCAGAATACTATAAAGCCTGCTCCGATATCCTGATCCCGGAGCTCCTCAGAGTATATTCAGCGGCGCTAGAAGACTCGACCTTGCCCCAGTCGATGAACGAGGCTACATTGATGTCTCTTCTTAAGCCAGGTCAAGATGACACACTCCTCGGATCGTATAGGCCTCTAGCACTGTTGAACATGGATTACAAGATCCTGGCGTCGACCCTAGCCCGACGACTGGCAACCCTGGTGCCCACCCTGGTACACAGTGACCAGATCGGCTTTGTGCCCACTAGATGCACCTCCCAGAACATAAGGAGGCTGTTTCGAGTACAGGAATATGCAGTGCAGGGGTGGCCAAGATCAGGCTGCTTAATTTTAGACCTCGAAAAGGCGTTCGATTTGGTCGAGTGGCCCTATTTGCTGGCAGTGTTGCGTAAATTCGACCTAGGAGACAAATACATCGAATTGGT
This sequence comes from Lissotriton vulgaris, assembly GCF_964263255.1. NCBI lineage: Eukaryota > Metazoa > Chordata > Amphibia > Caudata > Salamandridae > Lissotriton > Lissotriton vulgaris. The sequence goes on from NC_141689.1 coordinate 657,255,660, forward strand.
CGGATTGCTGTACAGGAACCCCGAGGTACGAGTCCGCACGGGTAAGCTGATGTCCAACGCCATTAAGGTCCGACGAGGCACCAGGCTGGGCTGTCGGCTGTCCCCACTACTCTTCTCGTTGGCAATAGAACCCCTCGCTGAGATATTGCGCAGCAGAGGCGCACACCGGGGTATCCCACTGGCGGACGGCACACACGTTGTCTCGCTATACGCAGATGATCTGCTCCTGTATATCAGAGACCTTACCCGATTACCATCGGAGTTATCGGAAATCTTCCGGTCCTTCGATAACATGTCGGGTCTCAAAGTAAACTGGGCCAAATCGGGGGCGTATTCGTTCGCTCCCGACTCTCCAGACCCCGAAATCAGAATCAATGGCGAGCAGCTGCCATGGCACCACACCACGTTCAAATATCTGGTAATATACATATACAGGACACCCCCGGATATCCTGGATGGCAACCTGACGCTTGCCATTACGTCCATAAGGTCCCAGATCGCCTTTTGGAAGACTCTCCCACTCAATGTGCCGAGCAGAGTGACATTAACGAAAATGATCGTTCTACCCAGACTCCTATATTACAACGCCAACATCCCAGTATACGTCCCGGTCCGCACTTTTAAAGAACTGGAAACCATGATCAGAGATCTGATCTGGAACACTGGAAGACCTAGAGTGGCACTGAAAAAATTGTATACACCTGTTGGTGACGGTGGCCTCGCAGTACCAAACCTAGAGCTTTACTATCTGGCAGCGCAACTACAGTGGGTGGCGGTCTGGCTCTCTGGTAAAAACCTGGAGGACACAGCCACAGCCGCGGGCACACTGTCCCACCTACAGATACACTCCCTATTCCACCCGCTGGCACACACGAAGAAACAGTCACAACTGCATGTAGACGTGGCCATTAAGTGCTACACCAGGAGCTTACGACTCACAAAAACTATTAAACCGTATGCCCCAGCGCTCCTGCTCCTAGGCACCCCTAAGACTACAACCATTGTCACGGAAGCCGCACTGGAACACTGGACACGCTCGGGAGTGGACACCATGGCGGACTTATATGCCGATGGAGCCGTGATACCTTTCGCGACACTAGCTAGCGACACGGGACTCCCAGCGGGACAGTTCTTACAACACGCTTCCATAGTTATGGCATACACACGACGGTGAGGAAACATCACTGAGGAACTTCCCACACATCAACTGATACAATGCCTACACGTCATGGGGAATGGCTCACACGTGGTACATTGGCTGACTCAAGCGCTATTGTCACACACACAGCATACTTTACAACCTCTGTGTGACAAATGGGCGGTTGACAGGGGGAGGGACTGGACGGATAAGGAATGGGCAGTGGTACTAGCGGGCCCCAAAAACATCCCCCGCAACGCACGCTTCAAACTGATTCAGTTTTACATATTGCATAGAGCGTACCTCTCACCAGACAAAATTAACCAGTACTTCTCAGGCGCCGCGGCAAGCTGCCCGAGATGTGCACGGGAGGGGGCGGACCTGCTGCACATGCTGTGGCGGTGCCCACGGATTCAAGCATACTGGAGGTCAGTGTTGCCGATACTAGAGCGATGCACGACCATGCCGATACCGCACACATGGGAGGCATGCCTACTGGGCCTATACAAGAGGACCAAACACAATAAAGTCCCCTCCCGTTTCTGGGACCTTGGCCTCCTCACGGCCAAGAGACTGATCACCAAATACTGGAAACGAGCAGTCCCGCCCCTAACGGAACATTGGCGCGCCTCCTTGGACAACTGGGTGAGAGCAGAAAGCATCACCCTCCATAATGAGGAGACAACAGGACTGAGACAGTTCCCAATTGCGACTTTATGGGACGAAACGCTCTGCTCCTTCCATAGAGAATGCCAGTCACTGAGGGACCCCTCAAACGACACCTCCACTAGGAGAGACCGGGATGCAAAGGACTGAGCAGAAGCTATCGGTCACAACCCTGGCGTCCCCGACAGGGATGTACATGAACCACCAGGCGTTGACATTATTGCACCTACTGAGGACACCCCACTCTGACCGACGAGGCGACACCCCCCATACCCTGCCCACACCTTGCACCTCCGGCTGGCGATCCACCGCCCTCCCAGAACTAGACACACGACCACAGGCACAATTCGACGACATCCATGAGCCCCTACTGCATCGACACACTCTCACCACGACACACGCACCATACCTCCAAGTTTGATGACCACAACCACCCCCCCTTTTATCGCTCTCTTTACAGAGCCAACACGGCTGGAATGATTGTGCTGAGACCTTGTTATGATGCATAAAGTGATGTACTGCTGTATTGTGTGATACGCCCCGCGACCATGGCATGCATCCTCGAGATGTAGAAACATGTATGATGTACTAATCACGTTTTCTTTCCTCCTGTGAACTCAATAAAAGATATATTAAAACAAAAAATAGATGCAAAGAATTATTAGGTTTATACTCATTTACTCACATCTACGTCAGAAGAGTTCACTTATTATCACATACCATTATCATATGCTATTTCTTGTAGTATTTTGTTTCACTTGTTTATTGATGAGAACACTTTGAATATTTCTATTTTAATAATGATCTAATGCTTTCAAGAGTACCTTCCTTTAATAGAAAGCATGAACTTAGACTCACAAGCAGAAGAGGTGGACACAGATTGGTATTACTTCTTTTCCCGTTGACCTATAGATAGTTTTAAGGATTAAAATAAACATTTTAATCTGCTTGATTAGACTTATACAGAAGATTTACATAATGCCTTAGAAGTGAGATACATTAATATAACACATACTAAGGATAAACATAGTGATATTTTGTAAAATGTTTAGAAGAAAGAAGAAGATGAATTTATAAAAAAAATTATTTACACAAACTAAGGGTAGAAAGTCAACACAAAGGCAACATTTGCATTTCAAGAACAAGAACACCTAAACAAAACAAACATGCAGGGAATAGTAGTTGTGAACACACATTTGAAATAACAGGGTGAGCATAGCAAATTTTACATTGAGCAGAATGTGCAATTCCTGGAGTTTATTTGTTTTGTGGACGGAATACTTATTTCTTGCTACTTGCTGTTTGGTAAGGTATTTGCTATTAAGGGCATTAACACCTGTAGTGTATCATGTATAAAGCTATATCATTAAAATGACACCAGCACGCAGACACAAACGTTGCACTGTCTGAAACAGGAGCCGAGTTAGTAGGAGATATATTTGGTGTAATCATTATACCTGTAGGCATCATATTGAATGGTGGAAAGATTTGGCAGCTGTCAACTGTTGTCAACAAAATGGCAAACAGCACTTCTGGGGCTTTACTGTTAGTGAACATTGACTTAATTGCTATACATTTAAAGGTTTTGAAGGACCCTCTAGCATTACACATTTTACTAGGATAAAAAGGCAGAGTTTGTAAAATGCTTAAATTAACTCACTGCTGCTCCTATATACCTGATGAGAGTACGGAGATTAAAGAATGGACAAGGAATATTTCAGATTTAAAACCTGAGTTAGAAGAGTTGGAAACACCTATTGTCATTGAAAATACTGGAAAAGGAATTCAAATGATTGGAAATTGGCTTCCAACGGCAGGAGGAGGCATTTCAAAGGCTGTTTTTATGCCAGTAATAATGATAGGGCTTTGCTTACTGTCTCTTTACACTTTATTCTTTAGTAGTAGATATATTCTATGCAAGAGAAGAGGAAAATATTGAATAAGAGATTCAAAAACAGTTTTGGGAATTAAATCTTCTCATGAATGATGATAACATGAAATCATTAAAATATCAGGGTCAGAAAAAAAGGGCAAGACTCGAGGGTTGATGAAAGCGCCCCCTGAATGAACTCACATATGAGCTGACTTCAGAGTAATGGTTAAGATAATCATCAGACAGGGTAATTGATCGAGTAAGAAAATGTACATAAAAATTAATTCACGAAAATTATAATTTGCATTAGGTATTGACAGGAAAAACGCACTTTAAAATGGCACATAGTCCAAAATGTGCAAAATGCAACAGGCATCCATATTCATTGGTAGAGTGCTGTTGGATTATTCATTAACAAACAGAGGCTTTAAGAAATTGCTGAACCATGCACAAATATATTTGATAGGTAGACCTTAATGGGACTTGCTTAGATTTTGTCACAGCTGCAGAATGTTCAGATTTTATAAAAATGTATTACTTTCTTAAGCTACATATTATAGATGTACCAAGTTTGAACTTCCTATCTATCTCATGTTCACATAATGCAGAATAGAGAATCACACATTTTAACATAAATGCTTACTTATATGTCCAAACAAAAGCCATTACTTAACTATAAATCTGCAAGAACATTTTTCTGGCTTCAGCTTAGTTCATTGTTACTCAGTGAAACATTGAATAAATGATAGAATAGACACTGCAATAAACTTCCCTGGGAACCAATGTGAGATATTTCCAGCTATACAAATGTTTAGTGATGTCTTTTACATATTTGATAGCAGACTATGGACTCCATGTGTTTTCTGTGGGAAAGGAAAAATGAAGCTTTTCACCATCGAAGATGTCTTCTCATTGAACTGGAGTCTCCTGATCCACATCATTGTTGTTTGCATGTATTCTTGTCTTTTGTATTAGTGTGTGCCTCTAGTTGGTTCAAGCTCTCAAGCACAGAGACCTCACTCACTCTCACTTTCCCATTGCACCCATAGCTTCTCCTTTACAGGATCAGCGATTTGCAGTTGGCTACTGCTGATGGCTATTACTGTTGCCTGTCTCTTTGGAGGAAATGGTACATTATACTTTTCTATCCTGACGGGTGAACCTACTGATGCATCTGTTTTCCCTATTTTCCTGTTGAGGTTTATTTAGTACAGAATGCTACTGTAACTGTATGTGATTGTGAAGATTGTAACTCAGCTGAGTTTCACAAACTTCTATTTTTTTTAAAATAATTTTTAAGCTATTTAGCCATAAATGCAAATCAATATACATGAAATAAGTATATCAGGAAATTACATTAATGAATTTCAAAAAGAAGAATAAAGAGAAAGGGAGAACAAGGGAACATAAAAGAAAAAAGAACAAAGAGTAATTATAAACTCAAATATATCTTGCTAGATATAAACTCCAACAGAGTATGTCTACAACCCAATTCTAGTCCACTGAATACCAGACCACATCCGTGTAAATGGTCGCCATGAGTGTGGACCTCTAGCTTTGGCAAGAGCCATTTTCATTTCATATATTTCACAAAGCTGAGACCAAAATTCATTGATACTGGGTCCTGTTTTTTTAATCCAAACACGCGCAATGCACAAGCGAGTACATACAATTAAAATTGAGACAAATTGACCCGAAAGACATCCTCGATCCTGTATTACCCCCAACACAATTTGATTCTCTGTCATCTGAATGCTTTGTCCAGCCAAAATTGAGAGAACATGATTAACTTTAGACCAAAATACACTCAACCTTGGACACATAATGAACATATGTCGTAAGTCAGCAGCATACATTTGACACTTTGGACAATATGCTTTAGATGAAGATAATTGATTCACAACGCATTTAAAAATTAGCTTGGGAGTATAGTACTGCATAAAAATTACCATTGCTACTGCTGTATCTATACTAGTGGCCATGGATTCCTGTTTTTCATTACTTGTTAAAGTGATTTGAAAAACCCGACTTAACTTTGCTGCAATTTTGTATGCCATCATCACTAGCAGTAGCTAAAAGTTTTTTATATGCTTTGCCCATTAACCCCTGGCGACAAGTCTGAAAGAGTACAGAAAGTATCTCAGAGGGACTTGGTATCTGTAATAAATTCAAGCTGCAAAACAAACAGTCCCTTATTTATAGATACTTAAAAAACATAGTCTGTGGCAACCCATACTCTCCCTACAAAGCAGCAAACGACCGGAACCCTTGACCATCATACAATTGGCCAAGTTGTACTATACCCCTGCTTTGCCACCTACTTGCAACAGAGTCGTGAAATACTTCTGGTAATACCGGATTCCCCCATAACCTAGTGTATACATGCAAATATGAAAAAGAATATGCCTTAGAGATATCTTGCCATATTTTAACAATATCTCTTACAATCTTAAATCACACCCTCTTGTAGTAGTTGGGATCAGTGGTTTTGTGTAACAGAAACCCCGCCTCAAGGCCACATACCATTTGATAGGAAAGCCAGATACTGCCACTATCCGGACCCTTCAGCAAACTTTGCATTCGACCAACGAACACAGCCCGAAAATATTATTTAAAATCTGGGAGCATAAACCTGCCTTGAATATAAGATAGTTTAATAAAACGTAAGGCTCTCCTAGCACATCGATAACTCCAGATAAAGCTACCTACAGCACCCTCCAGGTGTTTAAAGAATGCCAGGGAGACTTTATATAGAATAGTACGAAATAAATACAAGAACTTCGGCAAAATATTTATTTTTATGATATTACATCTCCCCACAATACTAATGGGAAGCCTATGTCAACTATGCATATTTGAAACAACCCTCTTTAACAATGGTTCATAATTGAACGCGATCACCTCGTCTACTTGACTACAAATGCAAACCCCTAAATATGTTGCTGTTTGTGTAATCCCCTAAGCCGCCGGGGCCACATTTGATTGATAGTTCAATATTGTTTGTGCTTTATTTAAGTTTAATTTATAGCCTGAAAACTAACCCAAAACGCTGGGCTTATGAGGTAATTTTAACTATAGAGTCTTCAGGTCTACTGGAAAAGACTACAAACTTCTCTTTATGGGGAGTTCAGCTCCAAAATTTTGACTTCACACTTGATGCTTCTTTGATCTCAATCCTTTCCTGAACTCTTTATTAGTTCCATTAGATTTTACTTCGATTAGTTAGAATAGTGACTAATTCTTTTATTGAACATGCTTGTCAATTTGTGAATATTAATGACTCTAGCCATGTTTTTCTTTGATCATTTCTGTAAAGGATTTTATCTGACTTGCTACTTGAATAAAGAGACAAAAGAGAATTTACTAATCTCTTAAAGAAAAAATAGATCTTTTGAAAAAGATGTAAAATTCTCCTTATTGACTGAACTTAAACTGTTCATTTTGATGATAATTGACTTGATTTTATTTAGTTTCTATTAAAAAACGGTGCCAGAGATCGGTTGCCTTGAAGAAGAAGATTTAGCTTGGAGTTGGAGTCCATTCTTGTAAAGTAAAGGCTGAATTGGATTTGGAAAGTACATTTTGGAATTTCTTCAGATGTATTTCATGATATGTGGGATGCTTGCTTGGAACTGCGCATAAAAGAATAAGTTAATACTAGATGTTGCCATTGATATCAATTCTTCCCCTCCCCACCTTCTACCCTCTTAATTTTTCTGCACAGTTTTTTGATAAAGATGTATGTATTTATTAAGGTTTTGACTCCACTATGGAATGGCATTTTCCTGACAGGTTACCTGCTTGTAATGTATGACCACAGTGAAGCAGTGATATACAAAAGAGGGACAAGGTGGACATGAATTTCTGGAATAGTGCTCCAAATAGGAACTGGGTAACAATGAGGTGTATGCAGTTCCTAAGCATGAAGAAAAAAACAGGTTGGTGCTTAAAAACCAAGGACCCAGATGGGGGACATCTGAATGCTCAGGAACAAGGGCCCTCACACACCCAGATGCTTCATCATAGGGCATTGCTCCTCTTTGAGCCAGTGCTGCAATGCCCAACAGGCACCCACAAGGAAGCCCATTGCACCACCAGTGCGACACTTTTTTTGATGTACCTTCGGTACAATGGGCTTCCCCATATTTACAAGGTCATGTAATGTCACCCTGCATGACTTTTCATGGCCTTGTAAATATGCTTCCCTTTCACGCATAACTCTGTGTGAAAGGGGCATTCCAGGGGTGTTGCTGTGGGTGTGCCCATGCAACATCCATGGAACTTGGTGCATTCCCAGATTTACAACATATTGTAAACCTGGAAATGCGTCAGAATCCTACGCCTCCACAGGGGAGGCGTAAGCAGGCACAATGGGGAGAAATACTTTAGTATTTCCTCATTTTTTCCTGTAGCACACATAGAAAGAGGAAAATGTGTTTAATGATTATTTATGTGCAGTAAGGTGTCCAGTACTGCACAAAAACGATCATCCCCTCCACCGCAGCCCCCCTTGCAAAATGCTGCAAGGGTGTCTGCACTGGCGCACAGCTGCTGTTTGTGCATAGGAGCAGGGGAGGACAGGAATGCAACATATCTTGTAGATATGGCACATTTCTGCTCTTTTATTTTGATGCACGGCAGTGCAGCAGGAAGGCTTCCTGCGCTGACATGCGTCAAAATATTGTAAATGAGGCCCTTTGTTTTCTGCTGTCCGTGAAGCAAGGGTGTATGTGTAGATTGGTTTAGAAGTGAGTAAGTTAAAATAGGCTAAGGAGTACCCTTATAATATTTTTATTTAGTGGACTCTACATTACTGTACTCTAAGCCACTACTTTCTAAGCCATTCTACTCTAGGCCCCTGCACTGTATGCAAATTCACTACAAACCACTCTACACCACTGCATTGTGCAACATTCTACTCTGCATGACTCCATCCTATACAACTGCACTCTTTGCCACTCCACTCTGCACAACTTTACACTACCACCCTCTCTGCCACTCTGCTCTGTGTCAATCTACTCTACTCTGCACCACTGCACTCTATGCCATTGCACTGTATTCCACTCCATTCTATGCAACTGTACTCTACTCTCCATCACTGCACTCTATGCCACTCTAGTTTGCACCACTGCACTCTATGCCATTGCACTTTACTATGCACCACTCTAACCTATACCAATGCATTCTACAACACTGCATTGTACGTCGGTAAATACTACGCAGCTGCACTCTTTACCACTGCATTCTATGCCACTATACTCTGCAATAGTCTAAGCCAATGCACTCTGCACAAGTCCACTTATCTAATCCACTCTAGGCCACTCTATGCCACTGCAATCTGCTCTGCACCACTCTACTCTATGCCGCTACACTCTACTCTGCACCTCTGTGCTCAATGCCAATGCACTCTACGCCACTCTACTCAGCCCCTTTCTACTCTGGGTCACTGCACTCTATGACACTCTACAACACTGTACTCTACGGCTCTCCACTCTGCCCAACTGGATTCTAAGCCAGTGCATTCTACGCCAGTCCACTATATGCCACTACACTCTGCAGAACTCCACTCAATGCCACTGTACTCTATGGTGCTATAATATACTCTGCAACACTCTACACCACTTTACTCTACACCACTCTTCGTCTCAGCACTCTATGCAGCTCTACTCTACTCTGCACCACTGCACTCTATGCCACTCAACTCTACTCTGCACCACTGCATTCTACGCCACTCTACTCTGCACCACTCCACTCTGCACCACTTCAGTCCACACCACTGCACCCTACTATGCAACACTCTGCATTCTACGATTCTCCGTTTGTACGCCACTGAATTCTATACCACTGCATTCTATGCCACTGCACTCTATGCCACTATACTCTGCAACACTCTGTCTACACCAATGCATTCTACAACAGTTCACTCTACTCTGTGCCAATCCACTGTACGCCACTCTTTGTCACTCCAGTACATGACACTCTATGCCACTCCACTCTACGACCCTCAACTCCACTCTTCGCCATTCCACTTTTTGTCACTCCACACCACTCTCCTCTATGCCACTATCTTTTAGCCATGCTGAACAGCAGTCACACTGGTGTACAGCATGGATAAAAAACATTAACAAAGCCAATGGTTCTTGAATAGGGGAGATCTATTGGCTTTACCAATGCCTGTTCAGTTAATCCCTTAACATCAGCAAGCTAGAGGCATTACCGATGTAAAAAGGCATGTTAATCCCACAGGGGTGTCTCCTCTGAATGTGGTTGTGGAGACTACTAGAAGATTTGCTGGGTCAGATTGGAGAAGAGGCGGTAGTAAGTAGAATGTTATTTTCTGTAAGGTACCTGTGCTGAGCATTCTTGGCCTTTAAAGGTGAGCGATAGAATTTTGATTTGAATTGTTGCTTAGGCTGCTCGTAAATGAAGGCTTTTAAAAAGCAATGCTGCTGGCTGGCACTTTTGTGGACCAAAGTTAGGGCACACAGCAGCATTTTGAGCTTTTTTTAAAATCTTTTTTACACAAACTGATGTTAGATTGTGCCCATTGCGAGTAAGGTTATTGAGATATATTTTATTTGGCAGAATATGGCTTCAAATGATACTGTTATTTTCACTTTGAGACTTAGTTTTTCATCCCCCTATTGCCCACTGGTTCCTGACTCAAATTTTGATGAGGATTTTGTCTGTCATTAAATTGACATGGGGCCATATGGATGAAGCAACTTTGCATTCGCAAAGGCCGTAATTCGCGAATGCGAATTTGCTAAATGGGATGTATGAATGAAAATCCGGTGCAAAATAAGGAATTGCAAAATTTGCGATTCCTTATTTTGCAATTGCAACTTCAAGTTGGTGGTAATTTGCGAATTTCTTGAAAAATGCCCATTTATGCATTTTTCGAAGTGCAATGTGACGCACATACATGCCCTTAGGGCATGTATGTGCACCATATGTGCACCCATACTTATTTCAGGGGTGCAACAGGGTGTCCTTTAAACACCCCTGCACCCTTGAAATTATTCTCAATTTGCGATTAGCAAATTGCGAATCGCAAATTGAGAATAAATTCTCATTCCTTCCTATGGGCCAGGAGGCCCATAGAAATGAATGGGAAAGTATTCCTTAATTGCGAATTCGCAATTAAGGAATTTAGGGCCAGATGTATCAAGGGTTTTTGCCCATTCTGTGTCTATGGGGAAAATGTGTTGATACATATGGCCCATCAAGAAACTGCAAAAAAAAATCGATTTTCTTGATACATACCAATTAGCGATTCTGAAATAGCGATTTCTTAAAAATCGCTATTACAGAATCGCTAATTTGTATCTTGATACATATGGCCCTATGTGAGTTGGACATAGGGCAAGGATTTCTGTTTTGTGACCATTGAGCTTCAGGATGCTTTGTCAACGCAGAAGTTGAATATTGTTGGGTCTGATGAGACCCATAAGAGGTTTGCTGTAAATGCTGAGTGGATATGATGAAGATGGAATGCAGTGGATCCCAGTGGGACTCAGCAAGTCATTGTGCTTCGTGAGGGGCTCAACTCCCTCAGTCTGACTTTTTGGATGTGAACTGCGAGGGAGGTGTGGGGTAAGTGCCTTTTTTAAATGTTTAGCCCCCACTTTTTGCCTGATGCCTGATGTGATTTTGAAGTTTCAGTGCACTGGGTTCTTGCTGACCAGGTTCCCAGTGCCAGATCTCCTTCCTGAACACTGTACCATGATTGGCACAACTTCAGCTACCCCTGTAAGTCCCTAGTAAATGGTACCTCTGGTACCTAGGGCATTGATACAGAAGAGGGTCCACTCGGGCTGCAGCACTGGTTTTGCCACACAAGGTACCCTTCACTAAGGCTTTGCACTCTGCCATTTCAGGCTGTATGTCTTGGTGCTGAGAATATCGAAGAGTCAACATGACACACACCCCTGTGCGCCATTCTCGTATACACTGCATAAGATAGGTAAGTAACCCCTATTGCAGGCAATTAGCCCTAAGTCAGGGTGCACTAGATCCTATGCCAGGGCATATCAGCATGAGCAGGTATGGCCATACAATGTCCAGTCCATTTTGTGATGCTGTAAGTGAAAAGGGAAGCCATAAGGAGTACATGGGCTGGCTACTTGTCAACACGAGTTTCTGAGGTCTATGATGGCTTCACTGATTTCTTAACTGTATGATACCAAACATCTTGTCTTAATAAATCCTCACTGATGCCAGTTTTGGATTTATTAATACACTCACACAGGAGACCCTTTTCGAGGGTCCTCTGAAAACTTACCAAGCACTGATGTGGTTGTTGACTAGTTTTTGGGGTGAGCACTGTCAGAGGACAGAAACAAAGCCAGCTCTGGGCAGATGTGTTTTACACCTCCTCCAGGACAGGATGGCCTTCCTGGGAAGGAACCTTCAAAGGCGATGCCACCTTTGAAATCCAACCCAGGAACCTCCAGACAGTGGAGTAAGCCAAGCTTCCTTTCCTGCTCCACTTTTGCCGGGTGGAAAGGCGGGAAAATTAGTTAGATGAGAAGGAGGGTCCCTACTTAGCCTACATCACCCCTAGGGAAGGTGATGTATACCCCTCCTCTGACATCCCACCATCTTGGAAAGGTGGACAAACCTCCAGTAAGGGCAAGGGCAGTTCTGCTCCCACTGTAAAGAGTCACTAAAGAGTGTAGATACCCTTAAGGTAAGTAGACCATTGGCTACTACCTGTCTCCCCTTGTAACACCACTAAATTCAGTATTTAGGTGACAGCCCAAGATCTGAACATCAGGTCTGATGGGCAAGAGAAGACCAGGAAAAAAAAAGACTCATTGCGTGAGAACTGAGGTGCTGCTGCAGAAGAGAAAGGAGCCAACCCTGACTGCTGCTCCGAGGACTCAACATTCATTGCTGCTGTGCCATCCTGACTTAAAAGGACCTCAAGAATCCTGGAGTGCCTCCAGCCTTCAAAAAATTGCCAAGAAGCTCTCTTATAGTGAATGTATAACTCTCCTGCAAGACACAGGCACTAAGCCTGTGAAATCCAGTTTGTTGACTTGCTGCTCTTCCACAACCTCAAATCAGCACCTAAGAAAAAACAGTTAGAATCACTCTGGAGGGTCAGATCTGTCTCCTCACCATGTTTGGAATGCCAGGGCCTACCGGAGCCGTGGTTTCCCAATACACAGGGTACCGGACCCCCAACAGCAAACACCAAGAAAAAGCGGCCACTCTGGACTCCCAAAGCACCAGAAGCAAGCACAGGTCAAGGTACATCAGGACACCCAAAACCCACTTCCTGAGTGGCCCAGCTGTCTGGAGATTGCCTCTCAAAGTTGCCTGCTCCTGACAGGGAGGACCTAAAGACGCATGATGCCCGGCTGACCTGTTCACTCTGCACCTGGCCTCCCTGGCATCAACTAACCTATTGTGCTCCCATGGTCCAAAGGCCCTTGCAACCTCCCCCCTTGAAGGAGCCCCCTCTGACTTACATGTAAGTCCATCTGTGCAGTGCGCTTTAAAGTTGCTCACTTTGTCTTTGCTCACTAGTTTACATGACCCTGAGCACTGTGCTCTCGCCCGATCAGGGATGCTCCCGAACTTCTCCTGCTGGAACTTAGGACCTGGCCTTGACCTCGACCCAAAACTAGAAGGAGAACTTCGTGCAAGCACTGCCTGATTTTCAATGCGTTTTTCTGCTTTTTACCAATTACTTCCAATGGTGCATAATTGTGCATAAATGTGATATATTTTCCAAACTTTGAAAATTCGTAACTCCAAAAGTACTTACCTTAGAACTGTGTTCCTGGTCTTACAAATTCAATACAAGTCAATATAATTTTTATATATTGATCTTAGATTTATTCTTGAGTGTATATCTCATTTAGTGCCCCTGTGAAGTACAGCAAATGCTTAGCACTATCCTCCGATAAGCCTAACTTCTTGCCCACACTACCACAAAAAGACATTAAAATTATCTGCTTTTACCTCTGTGTACCATTTGGGGATTCACTGGAATCTCTGCACAGTGTACTTCTTTTTCGTACACTATATAGAGAGCCAGCTTCCTACATTTGGTGGCAGCATGGGATAGAAGACCTTGCATTGGCTGGAACCACATTGCCAATGCCTAGAGTCAATCCTGGGTGGAATTTGTTGACTTTTCAGTAAAACACTAGGTGGTTGGTTAAAAGGTAACAATGTGAATGACTGTGAAGGGCTTTACAATTTAATTATGAAGGAGCATATTTTGTGTAATTGTTACAATAGGAAAGTTACATCAGAATCTGTTAGACCGAGGTAGAGGAAGAAGGCAGACTGTTGGGTTAAAACAAGGGTAACTAAAATTACCACTGGTGGGGTGACTAAAAGAAATTTGCCAAAAAGGTTCACCAAGGAAAATATGGTGACCAAAAAGAGAAAAACAAAAATTAGTCTTCTCCAGACCATCAAAAACTGGCTTGGAAGGTTTGGCCACAAAACTCATCACAGTCCAAGGGTGGGTACCAGAGTAAGAACTGGGATCCCAATAATGCTTGGTGTTTGATTGCAAGGCAACTGAACACCAAACTGGAGACCTTAGCTGTAAAATCAAAAAGAATGTCTCTAGTCCAAATGCAGCAAATGCAGTTGTGAGTCTCCGGTTGGGATCACAGGTAAGCCTTGACCAGGTCAAGGTGCTCACTGAGGCGACTCTAGTCTCAGAGGGAGGGATGGATGTAGCTAACCTGGCTGTCTGGCCCAGTACCCCGGAGAGCTAAGGTCAAGAGCCAAATATTAATGGGATAAGGGTGGAAGCCCTGTGGGATACTAGCGCCAGTATCACCATGGTAGCTGAGCCACTGGTGTCCCCTGATCAATATCTCCTATGACAGACCTGTACTGTCCTCAATGCTGATAATCAAACCAAGGAACATCCAAAGGCCTTGGTGACCCTAGATTGGAGATGGGTGAATGACCTCAGCAGGATAGTGGTGCCTTCTGCTACCCCTGTACTGTTTCTGCTTGGAAATGGTTTGGAGTGCTCAGCATGAGCTGAGGTAGAGAAGAAAATCCTGCAGCAATGCTGTGGATAACAGAATGGGTGTGTGTAAATACAAGGGCACAAAGAAGTGATGGACCATCCTTCTAAGAAAAAGTGTAGGAAGTCTGGGAAACCAGCTTCAAAATGGACAGCAGACCAAAAACCTCTCCTCAGGGAGAAGGCTTGTCCGCTCCAGAGGGAACTGAGCCTCAGGAGCTTGGGGCTTACACAGCAGAGCTCTTAGACCTAGGTGGACCCTCTAGGGAAGGTCTGTGCCAGGGGCAGAGAACCTGCCCTACTCTTAAAAGCCTGAAGCATCAAGCTGCTGATCACAAAATGTTTTATGTAATGGTATAGAATTTTGTATAGTGCACAGCTGCCCCAGCAAAGAGGAGTCCCGAAACTGCCAGCGGTGAAAGAACGGGGGCCCTGGTGAGGACCAGAGCCTATGACAAAGGAAAAAGGTGTGTCTTAATTGCCTTCTGGAATGCTAGGTAGTTGCTGAAGCTGCGGATCTATAAAGGGAGAGAATTCCAGAGTGTCGCCGCCATGTTGCGAAACGAGCGCCCCCAGCGTGTATCCTTCTTACCGGATGTAGAATTGTACCATGTATCAGGCCATACACATTATTTGCTATTACGTAGAGAACTGGAACAGACATGTGTAAACTCATGGCCAACTGCAAAAGCATCACATATACTGAAATACCTTAAGAAATGTGTATGAATCTTTCAATACACATTGCACACATGGACAGGAATGTAGCTGTAACAGAGAGCAAAATCATTGACAGTTGTAATTTCTGTTAAACATCCAGCTGACCAATGATATTGTCTCCAGCCATGTGTCATGAGCACAGTAGCACACCCCAACACTAAGCAGGAACAACAGTACAACCAGGCACTGGATCCAGAACCCGCAACATCGTGGAAAAAACCTTGTTGTGCTAAAGTCCCGGTTTAGATGTCTGGACATGTCTTGACATGTCAGGTGTAAGATTGCTATACTTTCCCCCTAGGGTCTGCAAGATCATCATAGTATGTACCATTCTCTACAATATATGTGTATGCATAAATGTCCCATGGGACATGGACTATGATGACCAGGACCCAAAGGAGGATGAGTATGGAGGAGAGATCCAAAATACAATGGTTGGGAAGAGGTGACACACTCACATTGTGCAAAACTTCTTCTCTTGAATTACATGCACTTTGAAAGACACAATGTCCAAACATAATAGGAAGGTTCAACATGGAAATAAAAGCTTGCATCCATTATTTGTGTTGCCATGTATGTCACAGTCAAAGTAAACATCACCTAACCACATCGCGTTGAAGTAGGCCTCAAAATTTAACTATCATGTCATCAGACCTGTTGACCACCATTGTGCCATCTATCATTTACACTTAAACCGAACTGCTATCTGAATCAGTGTACTGCATGAAAGGGACAGGGCATCCATGTGTAATGCTATAGACATTTATATGCATTGTGAGATTGTGGTGACCCTTAACTCAATGTGTTTTAACTGACTCCATTTTGAATGTACAACATACGTTTTGTGCTTAAGCATGATTTCATTTCATGTTTTCTTGCAGCTTCAGAGTGGGATGTTTTCTTTCTTCTCATCACAGAGCAAAAAACCTTGCTGGAGCAGAACCTGTGGGATGCACATTTGAAAGCATGAGAGAGAAATGTACATCTCTGTCTCAGAGTTAAAACACGGAGGGCTGGCCAGCTTACGTCTTGACCTTGGAACAGACTTGTACGGTCAGCCTTGGTTTTACAATAGATAAAGGGAGGGGGAATTTTTAGTAGTCTCTCTCCATGTTGGTAAAAGGTATTAAAGACAGAAAGTTCTTTCGCTCATACAGAAGCTCACTTGTGGAGTGGGCTCCCTCTCACGGGGCAAGATTTGCTGTCCCATTGAGACTTCTGGACAACTGGGAAGGCTTCCCAGTCAAGCTGACCAGAATGAGGTGTACTCAAATGGTGATGTATGAGCTATGTGTTTCATTGTTTTGTGATATTTTCATGTTGTGTATATATGCTCTTTATATTTGAGTCTTTTATTTGACAGTGCTTATTCTTGGCATTTGACAGTGCTTTTTTCTTGCATTGGACATCCATTATTATTTGCTTATGTTTTGCTTCCTTGCATTTGACTATGAATGGTCCATTATTATCTGCTTGTGTTTTATATCATAAATTTGATTACTTGTGAGTGTTTTATTATTATTTGCTATATATATATATATTCTCGTAGATAAAGACACGGCACAGCAACAGATAGCTTCTCCACTATTTTATTTACACACCATGTGCAAAGCAAAGTGCATCAAATGGACGGTCTACGCGTTTCGGCTTCCTGCCTTCAACTGGACCATAGAGTCCCTTGGTCTAGACCTGATTTAAATACAGTGCTGTGTATCATCACTAACTGGTAATCATGGATCCCACATTTAATGCTTTTCCTGTTTGAATCTATATCAAATACACCATGGTTGAATCTCCATAGGGTTTTTTTTTAAAAGGTATCGGGTCAGAAATGGACAGAGTGGTCTGAGATCACTCTTGGCTCAATGGAAGTTTGATCTATTCTGTTTACAGCATTGCCAGAAATAAGTAGATAGGCTATTCGTGAATAAGAGTTATTGTGAGATGAATAAAAGGTGTACTCGCTATCTGTGGGTTTTTGTAATCGCCAAGTGTTAATCATATTAAAATGCTTACATAAATTGTTAAGAGCTTTGTGTGACTTATTGGTATGAAAGGGACATCTAAAGCTGGGTCCAAGGGAAGGTTAACGTCTCCTGCAAGTAAATGCATGGCAGTGTCTGGATTTGTTTTAATTTGTTTTCTAAGGTCTTCCAAGAAACCGAATTGTCCTTGTTGGGAGCGTGAATGTTTGTGATGTAGAATTCTGTTATGTTTCGCCAATTTCGTTGTGACCCACCTACCCTGTGTGCCTGCTGAGCTTGATACAAGGTCAATGTTGGCTTTTTAGGCTATTAAGGTTAGGACACCGTTTTTTTTTTGCCTATTGCATCTGAACCCACAACGTCGCTGTAAGACCTATTTCTAAGTGAGTTGAATTGTTTGAAGTCGATTTTCGTTTCTTGTAACAAGATGAAGATGATTTCCTCCCTCTGCTTGTGAAGATAGTCAAGAATCTTCCTTCTTTTTTTCGGGTGGTTTATGCCTTTAACATTCAGTGAGACTATTGTAATGATTTGTTGGGCCATAGCTATCTGTAGGGACTGAGACATGATAGTTTTGATATGGTGATAGTGTGTATTTCTCAACATAGGGTAATCCAGTTGGATTGTTTCTTCTCGATATGGGTAAGGAGTGGTCCTCCTTTTTGTAAGAACTAGAGGATGCTTATGAGCATTGAGAGTTCCTTCAATAGAGCCATGAGTATATAGAGCACTTTTCCCATTGAGGGGCCACCTGCATGTACAAGGGTTTTACAGCAAATCCTGACGTAGGAATAATATACACAATAATAATAATAATGGCAACAACAAACAAAGAAAAACCAAACAAGTACATAAGGAAAAAAACTATAAAAAAAACCTTCCCTTCCATCCCTGAGTCCCTCCCTCCCAACCTCCAAAGTAGTGAACTGGCATGGTGACATAGGAAGAGAGCTCCCCTTGCATAAAAAAACAGATTAGAATAATCTGAACACATAAGACCAAACTATGCCCTAAGGCATGCTCAACAGTAATGAGAAAACGATAACATTCTCTGCTAGGGATAAACTGACTGCTCGTTTAGACGTATGAGCAATTTGGAGCAAACTAGTTGATATTACCATGTGTATGGTGTTATTTGTATGGTGTTATAAACCTAGGTGAGTATTTACTCATACAATGAATCGTCTGCCTAGTAAGTGGCATTATATGAAGTATATATATGAGTATGAGGCATTTAGTAAGAGGGTCTGAATTGTTTTGATAAGACCCACAACGTACAAGCTGTAGTAAATATCCAAATAATGTGTAACTTTTATGCAGCTATTCAGCCGATGGCTGAAGAAGACTATGCATCTGATTAGACAATGAAGGTTCTATCTATGGTCGTCAGTAGTGTGTAGTATGAAGATAATATGAAGACCTGAAGCTGACAATGGACTAACAGCACGATTGAGCATAGACATTGCCATGACATAACAATAACGACTCAATGATATGACAGAATCAGAACAGTATAAGGACACTTTTCATACATATATTAGAGCTGGATATCGCTGGATTTCGTCGGATGATTTCGTTTGTCAAGACAACCAGTCATGACAACCAATCATAATCGTAACACAGTAGCGACGTGATAATGTGAGATCAATTCACATACATTTGGCAGCGCAATAATGTATGTCAGTGTATGTCAGTGTGTATGAGCAACTAACCACTGGTCATTTAACTTAGGAAGCATTTCACTTAGCAACTTTGCATAGGTTCTCTTAACTGAATTACGTCAGAGATTTCTTAGCATGGCAATCGTTTCACTTAACAATTTAGCGAATGTTAACTTAACTGAATTACATCAGAGATTTCTTAAATGGGTTTCTTTGAAGGATTTCACATAACAAGGCAGCTACCAAACCTAAGATGTATAGTTTACAAAAAGGTCAGAAGATTCAAAGTTGGTCTCTTGCCAATACAGTGATAACTTAAGATCTTGTAGCAGAAGAACCAGGGGCAAAGATGTCCATAAGAGTTTCTTCTTTCCCATCGAGGATTTTTTTTCAATGCTAGATGATCGGTGAAAGAGTGTGGAGTCCCCTGAATTGTGACGTGATATTTGGTTGGGCCTGCAGAGGAGAACTGGTAGTTCATGGCCTTTAATTTGGGGCGAAGCGCCGGGAACCTTTGCTTATGTCAACAGTTTCTTTACTATAATCCTGTGAGATATAGATTTGATTGTTTTTCAAAGGATGTGGTTATTTTTCCGCATAAAGGTGAGGATAAGCTCAACATATTGATAACGGAGAGGTTTGCACACTATTGGTCTTGGTGATTTCTGATTTGTGAGTATTCTTGCTGGTACCCTGTGTGCTCAATCAAACTCCAGGGGTTTACTGAAGGTCAGGTTAGTGGCTTGAGTAAACCATTTTTCCAGGAAAGAGATGCATGATCTGGATGGGTCTTCTTCCCCTTTTTGAATTCCGAAGATTCGTGGATTCCCCCTTCTGTTCCGGTCTTCCAGGTCTGATAAGCTTGTTGTAATGGTTAGGCAATGGAGGGATTTACTCATTTTGTTCTCCCTATCTTCCAAGTGGCTAATTCTGCTTTCGGTTTCTGTGATCCTAACATTGGTATCTCTGATATCTTGCCGGATCGCTGAAATCTCGGTTTGCATCCCAATCAATGTTTTCCTGTGTGGACTTAGCAAGTTTGTGAACCTCCGCTAATTTACTTAGGATGGTTTCCATAGTGATACTGATGTCTTGCTTACCTTTAGCGGGTGAATACAGGTTAGGCGGGTCAGCCTTGACCCCTTTGAGGTTTGTCTTGATCTCTTTGTCAGACATTTTTGTGCGATTACCGTGCTTCTTCAGGGTACCGGTGTAGCCTTTGACACTGAGGGGGTTAGGCTACCCCTTCAATGCCCCTTCAAGGTCTCCAATGCCTCTACAGTTAAAAGATCTGTGAGGGTCTTGCTGCCCCTTCTATACCTTCTATAACCTTAATGCCTTCGCACTAAATAACTGTCTGCGTGGTGCCTTCACAATGGTTGGCTGGTGCAATTATGCTGTGGAATGAGTCTATCAGTGTTACCAATGTTGACACTTGATTATTGGCACTGTTGATATTGACGGCGCAGCACAGAGAACACCAAATATTAGAGAGGTCTGTTGATCTTCTGTTGATCTTCTGGAATGATCTTAGTGCAAGGGCTAGGCACTGTAGATTTGCATAGGCGCTGGTAGGCACTATATTTTCACTATATTCACTGAGGCTGTGAAAGGTAGATGCTGTGTAATGAAAATATCAGTATTGATATTGACGGTGCAGCACAGAGAGCACCAAACATTAGAGAGGTCTGTTGATCTTCTGGAATGTACTTAGAACATGGTAGGGGCCATTGCAGGGTCAGGTACTGTAGACATGCCTCAGCGCTGGTAGGCCCTATTTTCGCACTATATTCGCTGCGGCGGTGAAAGACTAGCCTGATCTTATAGGAACACTGGGCAATATGTGTATGCAGGTTGTAGTAATGGCAGGTTTAGCAGGTTTATCAGGGAATCTTGCAGGAGACCCTCATTGCAGCCGCCATTTTAGAGTCAATCAGCGTGAGGGATTAAGCATGCTTGCACTTACTCACATTGCCCACATTCACCTCGTTCAGCCCGTCTAGCCCAAGACATAAAATGCTGCCTGGTCACGGTAGTAATGGGAGGTTTAGCAGGTTTAGCCGGTTTAGCAGGGAATTTTGCAATAGACCCTCATTACGGTTGCCATTTTAGAGTCAGGCAGACAGAGCGAGAGGAATTAAATGTGCTTGCTCTTACTTCTTTGTAGATATCATCACCCGCAATCACTGCATTCCTCATTCAGCCCGTAACCTTAAGATGCTGCCTGGTCACAGAGATGCCGCATTGCTGCAATAACGTATGCCATGAGAAGCCTGAGCAGGCCACGTGTCATGGCCTCGGAGATACGATGCTTGATGGTCGGACTGGTGGAGAGCGGGCCGCTCCGCATGCGGTGAGTGGATCTCCAATGTATTGATGCCGCTCGATTCCCTCGACTTTCAGCAGAGATTTCGGTGAGAGGAATATCCTTAAGCACTACAACAAGCATATAAAAAGGCTTAATAAGTTTCTTCCATGGTAGGAGACGCAGGCTCAAGCGGCCATCTTCTCCGCGCTCCAAACTACCTTCCTTGTTGCCACTTACCCTGTAGGTATTGTTGGTCCTCATTGCCAGCACTGCTCTGTCCATGTACTCCTGCCACAGACTCTGCTAGGATTACTGATGCCATCCGCTCCTTCAAGGGGGTCAGCTCCACCTGTTCATCGGTCATCCTCCTCAGGTCCACATGGCTGCCTTCAGGTTATTGGCCAGTTTTTCCTTGGTACTACGATTATAATCCTATCAGCTCTTCTTGCACTCTGGCACTGTCCTTTTAGTTTGCCTGACACTGTTAATCTTGTCCAAATGGCCCCTTTTTCCCTAAGGGCAATTTGTTGGTGCCAAACAGTTAATACTTTGACACCTCTGTTATCAAAATTTGATTCTCCTCCTCACTAAAATTACTCTTCCTCTTCCCCTGGGGGTCTGTCTGGACTTCCTGGCTGGTGCTGGGGTTATTGCCCTGGCAGCTGCTACCTGCCTTATGAGCTATGGGGAGAAGTTTTTCTTTCAAATGTGTCACTTTTTAATGGATGCTTGATTAATGAAGCACTCCAATATGGCACAAGGGTGATTTGCTCTGCTTTACGTGCCTTTGAGCAGCCTAGCACCACCTTGGTTGTCCATGCATCAGTTTTCTTTGCGCCAGCCGTTCCACCGAAGCATAATTTTTTTTTTACGCACCATATGACCGTACACCCTGATGGGCCATATAGTAAATACGATGCATCCAAGGCATTTGAAAATGTCAAACCGCAGCACAAGTTTTTCTGACTCCTCACTCCCTTACCACAGGGATGTTTCCGTGATGAGGGCTCCAGCGTATTATATTTAAATGTATTACAGAGAGGGGCAGATTACAGTTGCTGCCCATTTTCGTTGCAGTCTTTCATGGACCTCGTTGCGGCTGATCTGCAACTCAATCTTTTAACATGTATGCCAAGAAGCACAAGCAATGTGGTCAGAAAAGGGGAACTGAAACACAAATAAGACCATTCAACCCTGAAAAGGTTCACACTCCAATGCTCATGCTTTCAAATACAAAGCTCAAAGCACAAGAGCTTAACCAACTTGTTGTGTTTTTTCTCACAGCCTGTGACTGGAAGATGGCCTATGCTATATAGATGGACAAAATATGCTATAAAAAATCGTAACCGAAATATTGTCTAACTAATTATTGTTTAGGCAATTATATGTTTATGATACTTAAATGTACATATAAGTAACTTGTTTCTTATTTATCTTAAAGTACAAGGATGCAGAATTAGGACAAGTTAATCTATGTTGGTGTATAAATCTTCAAGTTATTTTGTTTGTTGATGTTTTGGCAACAATATTTTTGTAGGATTATATTTCTATGCTCTTCTTTTTACATAAAACCTCTCTATTCAATTATCACTGTTTGCCAAATCCCACTGGACTTTTCTTACAGCCATTAACTAAGAGCCACAGCACATTTGTTGCTCGTATATGAATTTACCTTGTAAAAACAAAAGACAAGAGACGTTTGGAAAAATTGGAACAGTTGGTTTAATGAAATTCGGCGGCTAGGTGTACAGCTTACAGAAATGGGTCCGAGGACTGTCTCAATGTACAATCAATCTGAGTGATTTTTATATAGTTTTGGGTGCCATGAAAGTACATCCGGCAATCCTTGTTTGATAAAGGAATGCAGAGTTTGTCTGTGGAGTCATAAATAAAAGGTCTCTGATAACAAATGCAGGTGGACCTTGACCTTGCGTGGACATAATGTGGACCAGTGGGTGATATGTCCAGAAGTCCGGCATTAGGGGTGAATGATGACTGTGTGTTTTGCGTGTATTGTGTGTGCTGTGCCCTAATTGGATGTGTGCTCCTAACTGCACGTGCCATCTGACTTTGTTGTGTTTTGGGAATGTGCACACCCCTCTGGCCATGTATGCTTAATGGGGCCATTTTTGTCTTGGGTCATTTTCCCTGGACCATTGTGGTGTCACTGCGCCTATCTTGGGGATGGACCTGAGTTTCCTGTTCGCACGTCTGTCTGCCAGCCACCTGCCACCCCACCTGTATGTAACCTCTCAATCAGTTATCACAGGCCTAGGTTGAAGATCCTGCTGGATAATGTATTTCAGAGTTGGGGTTAATGGAGCGCTCATCACACAAAAGTTTGATAATAGTGATGCGTTTTCGTTTGTATATGCGAGTGTACCATTATAAGCCTAAGCATTGTTTTCCTCAATATCAACACGCCTAATTAAAAGTTGATATTTTGGCACAATCGAATTGTGGAAGCATCTTTGCTGTTGGTGTAAATTTGGTCTCTCATTTACAGGATTTTGACATAGAGCAGCACAGCAAGTCACCTTGCTGTGCTGCCCTATGACAAAGTGAAAGGGCAGAAGTGCACTATATTTATGAAACACAGTTCATTCCTGTCCTTTCTCCCTGCGCTGGAGCCGGTTAAGCAGGCTAGCGCCAATGCAGCCAATCTTGCACCATGCTGCGAGGGAGCCTCCGTTGCATGAAGGATTGTTTTTGTGCAGGAAGGGGCACCTTCCTTCACAGAAACAATCCTAATAGGCATTCTCCTCTGTCTATGTGTGCCGCAGAATGCAGCACGTGTAGAAAGAGGAAAAAACTAGGAGAAATAACTATATTTTTCCTCGTTACACTTCACCTCAGGAGGAGTAAGGGCTTGGTGCTTCCCCAGGTTTAAAAGATTTTGTAACTCTGAGACAGCGTAAACATTCATAGGTGTTGCGTGGAAACACCCACTCCAACGCCCATCAAACGCCTCCCGAACGCAGAGTAAGGCAACGCACCGATTTTCACTGTGTCACCTTACTAAAGATCTATGAGGCCACTCAGCGTCATGCAGGGTGGCTTTGCGTGGCATATATATCTGATTTAGAGTCCAACATCATGCCTGTACCATTTACGTGGTGCAAAAGTGACTCACAGCTCTCATAAATAACCCCCTAATTCCATTTAAGGCGATTACCAGATAGGGATCTTGGTGTCCTTTCATCTCAAGTGTGCTGCAGCTTTTCATGCACGAACCAATTTTCCTCACTTCGGTGCACCTGCGAAGTTTAAAGCCAGATATGCCTGACTCTCTGTAGCAGCTGAAGCGCCAATCACTAACTAAGGAAATCTAAGCTGAGCAGGGCTGATGGCTTGACATGCTCCCTGTTGCCTGGGAAACCATTTTTGTCTGTGCGTGTTCAGAATAGTCAGTTCACCTGATGTCTGGTGTTTTGATGGTGCTGGTGAAGTGTTATTATCTAAGCAAACGATGAGGGGAAAAATATTTGCAAAAGAATGCAAATTATTGTTTTAGATCCTTCTGCCGCAGCAAAAGAGGAAAACACAATTAGCAACAGTGAGTGAAGAGTCACACTGGGCTTTCTCTCATTTGCCTTGGAAAAAATATATATTTTTAACAAAAGGAAAAAAAGTCTGCCATTGCTATTTTTAGATGATTACTACCATATCACACATTTTGTCCCACTCTTCCTAAACTATTTTGCAGAAATAGCCTGTCTGGGATCAATATCATGTAGCACTTTGCTCAGGTTATAAATATTGAGCAGAGAGTGGGAGTACAGCTTAACTGGAAAACATTGATTAAAAATAAAGCTGGACCTAGAGAGAGGACAGTGCTCTTACTCAACCATAATGTAGCCCTTTTTTGCCAATGTGTTTGCTGTATCAGTGTTTAGAGAATAGTCCAAAATGATTCCTATGCTATGATTGCATTAGGGATAGATGTGCCCCTAGAATGAATTAAATTAAATTGGTGCCAGTGCCATTTTACACGGACGTTTGCACAGCCATACCTGTGTAAAATGTCACTTTTCGCCCTCTTCAGTCCTGGCAAATTTCGTTTCGAGCTTGTTAGGCAGCGTGAACGTCACTGCAGAATGGCACCGGAGCAATCTGTGCCGACCACTCAATCTATAAATGTTGGTGAAAAATTGCTCCGCAGTGCAATCTGTCGGTAACCATTGGCAAAATTGTATTGAAGCCGGGAGCGTCTTTGTAATTTGGCCAATGATGTCTAGAAGTGCACTTTAGTTTATTACATCAACTGTTGAGTAATTTTTTTCTTGGTGGACCTTTTTGTGCACATCGTATGCTATGAATGTGATGTTGCATTGCTTTCAACTGTGCTTTTTTAATAAGTTTAAATGGATACAATAAGACCCATTTATATCAAGGGGTTGCGTCACTTTTGCACCATGCAACGTGGTGCAAAAGTGACGCCACCCCTAAGATGCGATCTATCAAGCCATGCATGGCCCTGAGTGGCTTGATAAATCGAGTGTATCACAACTAACTCTGCCCCAGGGAGGTGTTCCATGGGTGTTGCGTGGGTGTTTCCTTGCAAAACCTATGGATTTTGATGCATTCCCAGATTTACTATGACTGGTAGACCTGGGAATGCGCCAAAATGCAATGCCTTTACAGGGGGGCGTAAAGAGGAGAAACATGTTTATTTCTCCTTGTTTTTCCTCTTTGTATATGTAATGCATTCAGCAGCACATATAGAACGATGAAAATGCCTCAGGGGATTGTTTTTGTGCAGGAAGGTGCTCCTTCCTGCATAAAAATAATCTTGCTTGCAACGCAGGCATCCTTGTACCATGGTTCAAGAGTGCCTGCATTGGCGATAGGCATTACATTGTGCGCCAGTGCAGGGAAAAGACAGGAATGTGTTATATTGTGATAAATACGGCAGATTCTTGCCCGTTCCCTCCAAAGCTGCGCAGCACAGCATGGTGACCTGCGACACTGTGCTACATTTTGCTAAATATGGCAAACTGTGTCTTACAGTCTCCTACACTGCACCTGGACAATGTTTCCTCAGTCGTCTAAAATGCAGACATTTAAAAAAAAAACGTAATCAATAGACCAGTTTCGGCTGTCTACACATAAGCAGAGGTATACTTAATCATGAAACATAATATATGACATTCTCAGCAGTCAGACAGAAACTGGGAATCGATCTCAGTCTGTCTTCCTAAAACACTGCATGTCAATTCATCAGAGGAACTGTAGGGCATTTTTATAAGGAGTTAGTGCCACTGCAGGCGCAGTTTTTTTATGCATTAGCAGCGCAATCACTGCTCCACACTGATCCATATTTACAAACTGATGCATTGGGCACTGCACCAGGTATAATGTATGCAGGGTAAGTGTTGCCACGATAAAAGCCACATAAAACTGACGCAGTAAAATGTACAACTTTTCACAGCGTCATTCCAACGACTTGACTGCGTCAAAATCCCTACACCTTCTCAAATTAGGCATACAGATTGACACAGCACTTTTAACATGGGACTCACCTCTACGTTCTGACACGTTGCTGGAGTTGCATCAGTCTCACGACCAACTGCAGCAATGGTCACTTTAGTGCCAAAAGATGCATCAGCATTTCGAACACATCCATGAATCCTTGTGCCATGGAGCACTGAATTGTAAATGCATTGCATCCATGGTGTCATTAGGGCATTTGTGGCATGTGCAAGAAATCTTACTCATCGATACTGATGAATCAGTCCTTTTAAATATCCACTGAAGATTAGACTGGTACCGGCAGCCTCCAAGCTGGCCTAGTTGAGCAAGGTTACTTTACTTTGAAATGGCACAGACTCGGCTCAAAAGCTAAGTGCCTGGCACTGACACAGAATCACCTGAACTTCTGTAAGTTCTGACTGTGCATTTTAATACCTAACATGGAAACCATCACCCTACAATATTCCACAGATCCGCCTCTTCCATGGCATCAGTACTACGACACACCATCAATGCCACCTTAGAAACCTGCACTTTCCCCGATGAAGGGAAACTCACAGAAGTCAGACCCCTACTTAAGAAGCCCACAGCAGTTTCTACAGACCTCAAGAACGACCGACCCATCTCCCTCCTTCCCATTGAAGCCAAAGTCACCGACTAACGAAATTCATTAAAAAAACTCCATCCTCGACCCCTCCCAATCCAGATACCACAGCAACCACAACACTTAGACCGCTCTACACAACGCTACAGACAACATCCACACCCTCCTCGATGAAGGGCACACCTCAGCCCTGATCCTACTCAACCTGTCAGCAGCCTTCATCAACGTCTCTCACCACGCACTCCCCAGCAGACCACAACGCTGGCATACAGGGAACTACCCTCGACTGACTCCGCTCCTTCCTTAGCGGCAGAACCAAAAGAATAAGACTTCCACCTTTCCTCTCCAAACCCACAGAGATCAACTGCTGAGTACCCAAAGGATCATCGCTCAGCCCTACGCTCTTCAACATCCACATGGCCCCAATTTCCGCCATCGTCAGACAGCATGGACTCACAATAGTATCCTATGCTGATGACACCCAGCTCATCCTCTCCCTCACCAAGGACCTCAATACCACCAGACTCAACTTCCAGGAAGGAATGAAGGACGTTGCATCCTGGATGAACAGCAGCTGCTTGAACATCAATTCGGAGAAAATAGAGGTCCTCATCCTCAGACTCTCCCCATCTGCATGGGACAACAACTGGTGGCCCACTGTCCTCCTCAGCCCCCCACCCGACCACACCAGCAACCTTGGCATCGTACTTGACTGCTCCCTCTCCACGACCCGACAGGTCAACGCAGTTGCCTCCACCTGCTTTAATACTCTCAGTATCCTCTGGAAGACCTTGAAATGGATCCCCTGAATCAAGGAAGACTGTCACCAACGCACTCATAACTAGCAGCAGACTGGACTACGGAACCGCCCGCTACGCTGGGATCTACAAGTGTCTGCTCCACAAACTACAGACTATACAGAACACCGCAGCCAGACTCGGCATCCCTCGACACAAACACATCACCCAACACAGCCAAACATCTACTAGCTCCTCGTAAAGAAGAGAGTAACTTCCAAGATACTCACCCATGCCTACAAATGCCTCCACAACACAGGACCGAAATATCTCAATAATAGAATCTCTTTCCCTGTACCCAAGAGAAACCTCCTATTTGCTGACCTCGCCAAAACCCATGCATCCACGGAGCAAGAACGAGTGGAAGAACCTTCTACATTGCTGCCAAGACCTGGAACGAGCTCCTGATTGACGTCAGATGCACCTTCACCCTTCACATCTTCAGGAAGACCCCCAAGACCTGGATCTTGACTGACAGGAGCTGCTCCCTCCACCCATGCCTTGAGACCCTCACAGGTGAGTAGCGTGCATAAAATCCCCTGATTGATTGAGTGACAATGTATACTAAAAATACAGGGGGGCAGTCCACAAATCTCTCTCCTACAGACCACGAACTAATGATTATATAATTCCTGATCACATTTACAGATTTTCTCTGCAAGAAGCCTGAAATCCAACAGGCTGCTCCTACTTAGGTACTGCTAGGAATGCCTCACACCTCTCTAGGCATCGATCTGCCGGTCAAATTTCCCTGGACCCCGACCTGTCCTTCAACATTCCAATTTTTTTCTAGGTAAGATTTCCCAGGTGCTATAGATATATCTAAATGTTAGTCCTATGTGACCTGCTCCATAAAATCTAAACTGTCCCTCAACAAGGCTGAAAACGATGTGCGGTTGCTTGTTTTCTAATTCAAGGTGACCTTACTAGCTAGTTCAGTTTGGACCACCCTTTTGGCAGGACCTAGACTGATTTGCATATAGCTGACCCCTGTTTATAATGACACACAAGCTAAAAAGTAATTGATTTGAATGTGTTCCAGAATGTTTACCAATGATGAATCTTAATTCATGCATTTTCTACTTCGCATTTTGTGTTAAGAGAAGGAGTAGGAAAGGTATTTCCGGATGTGGGTCCAGAGCTCACTCTGCTATAAGACCGAAGGCATAGAACTCAAGCTGCACTTTATGTATGAGGCTCGTCATTCCTGAAACTAGTCTGAAGTTACTTTTGTATCCTTTCTTAGGGGAAATGGCCTGGCAGTTTGGGTTGAACTTTTCCTGTTGGTAAAGGAACAGGTCTGATTTGCATAAGATTAGTCTCTGTCACGAGTAAGACAGTGGACCAACAAGGCTTAAACTAGTCTTGAGTAGCCTGTGTTCCGGTTTGGAGGCAAAACTGCTAGTCAGTTTGGAGTGGACTAATCCTCTTGGAGCAGCACCTAGACTGATTTGCATAAATGTGGTCCCTGTCTCATGTTCACAAGTAACCAAAAAATGATGGACTAGAATGATGCTTAATGAAAATAATACCAGTGGCTGGGATACATTCAAGCATTCATTAATCTGACATTTCCTACAGAAGACATTCTGAAATGAAAAGCCTCCCTTTCTGCTGATCACTAGGCCACCTCCCCCATTGAGAGCCTTATTCACAAAGGACCTCCGCTCTCGTGGCGGAGGCATAACAGTCATGGGGGGAGCCTCTCCAGTCGATTCACATAAACACACTTACCTGCCTTTCTGATGGCTAGAATTTTAGGGAAAAGCCTTTAGCTCCCTGCGCAATGCTAAACTCTTTTGTTTCATATTAATTTCTGAACTCTTCTCTTGCCAATAGATAAACTCAGTAATCAAGAGTGCAGTCATTAAATTAAAAATCTATATGAAGATAATTTTAAAAGAATAAAAAATCAGGCAGCGTTATTATGCCTGAAGTTTGAGACATTGGAGGACATAGCAACTTGTTGTAAATCTCTTTGGGTAGTTCCAGTGATACACAGGTCAATAAATCAAGCACTGAACATAGGCATAAGCCAAATAGATTATTCAGGTTGAACAACCTGCATGACTATTTTGAATGCAACAAACGTGGCGTTATACATATAAGGTACCTTAAGCGTGCGGGGTCCGGGCGATGGAGAGCTCTCAAGCAAATGCTGAGAGTTGATTGTAAGTGCTTCTCCCGTTGTACAGCCTTGGGGCTGTTCTCTGCAGGCATCATTTCAGACTCTACTAAACTTTTTTGGTCCTCCCCACAGGAGGTGAGCCAAATAGTTTCCACCCTAGACGAGTATCTATTCACCACCCAACAAGAAAGTAGGTTTCTTTTTTTCTTTTCTTTTTTTTAGTCCTCATTGGCCCAGATTAATAAAAAAAAAAGGTTTTTCACTCAGGGGGTCTCCCTTTGAATTGCACCCACCAGAATTTTTCTTGTCTTTTCTAATCTGGAAAGGGTCACTCTACACCTCACTTATCATCTCCCATCGTAAGAGGCTTTGTTATACTTTTCCGAAAGAGGTACCCCCACAGGAGTAAAGTAGTATAGAGGCCCAATCATTGGACAATACAATACACATATGCAGCTTATTTTTCCTTTTTTCCCAGATCTCATATGGGAGACAAAAATAATTTCTCTTGTTTTTTGAAGCCCTGTCCAGTCTACTGATATATTTAATAGCCCTGAGCCAACCGGTTTTATTTGGAGGAGTAACTTTAATCCAGTTCTTACATAGTTCCCTCCGAGCAAGCAAAATTAGAAAAAAATAACTTTTTAAACTTTCTTTAAGAGAGACACATGAATCCCAATAAAACAAGAGATTTGCTTACCTGGAGGCTTTCTCCAAGTATCTCATTTATGATACTACTTACATCCGTCCAAAAGCATTGGATCTCAGGGCATTCAAGAAAAATATGCATATTGTCCGCTTTTTCCTTTCCATATTTTGGGCATATTGGTATTGTGCCTCTTCCCATCTTAAATAGCTTATATGGTGTCCAATAAACCCTGTGAAGGCAAAAGAGATGATTTCGCCTTAAATTTGCAGAACGAACTGTGGAGTATAGTATGTCACAAAAATACTTGCCATACATCTTTCAACTGCTTTCCCAGCAAGCTTTTCTCCCATAATTCTTATGGTAAAGTCCTCATATGTAAGTTCTACTAACAGCCAATACTGGTTCGCCACTTCTTTCTTCCGGCTTATTTTGACCATCAGACTGGCCTCCAGGTCATTTGATATTCCCATACTGGAACCAGCAGTGAGACTCAAGCTCTTCATTTGCATATATTTGAATCTGGACAGTTGATTATTGTAAATTTCTAGCCCATCCTCCCAAGAAATTAAAGCTCCACTAGTTATCAATTGCCCCTGCTTCCTTTAGCGGGAGAGCTAAATAATCTTTGGTTCATTCCGGTGACCCTGGTGAATCCCAGATTGGAGACATTCCACTATAGAATGTTAAGTTTTGATGCTCTCCTAACTTTGTACCAGGTCTCGGCAAAGCTAGCTAAAGTATTGAGACACACTTTTTAAAAAAAGTGTGGATCCCCGTATTTCTGCATGAAAGCAAGCTCTACTCCCTTCACACCCTGGAGCATTACTCTAAACATTTTGTCTATATCAGAGCTATTGACAGTACTAAATAGCATCCTTCCCCCTTACAAAAGAAACAGCCAGGCATAATAAGAAAGATCTGGCAATCATTATCCCCCTTTCTCATATTGCCGTTTTAACTTTTTACATGAAATTCTAACTGCTTTAGAGGCCCATATAAAACTAGTATTTTTTGACTGGGCTTTCTTAATCCATTCCTCCTTAAAGGCCTTGGGAATGTTTTGAAATAAAAAAGTTAAAAAAGAAGGAGAGTAACCCCTTTAGCCACAAGGGAACAGGGTAAGTAATCAAATAAAACAAGAAGGTTCCTTTGATTATATTCACTGTGAATTTATCATGCAACTGCCTTTTCTACAGTTCTCCTAATATTCTCATAAGTTCTCAATTAGAAATTGTCGTCATTACAAATCTCCTTTACTCAGAACCCAACTTCATAAGTGAAACCACAAAAGCACTTACAATCTAAACATGTATATTACGTTTCCAAGGCGTATGTATCATCAAGATTTTTTTATTTTAAAAAAAAGATACCTGACTGGCAGGGAGGATTATGCTCTTCTTTCGCCCTTCATTTTGACTACAGATGCTTCAACCTTTAGCAAAAAAATATCTTTCCCATGAATCACCAGGAATTGGAGTTGAACACAACTTCAACCACTCAGAACACAATGGGCCATAAGAGTCCCTGTCTCTCATCTATGCTCCTCTTTCTTGCCCAGCAGAGCACAGATAAGGCATGAGAGTCTGCTTTATGTTAATGTTGTGCCCACAGGTTGGCCTGTTTTTTGGATTTTCACTTAGGGTATGCACTCCAGCGGTCCAGTCGAGCTGAGGTGTATACTTTTAAGGCGTTGGGACAGCGTGAGCATGGTATTGACATACGTCCACTGAAGGGAGCTCCAGGGCAATAAATAACATTGTGAGCGCAAGAAGCGCGTCTCGCTGCTCCGGGAATTCCAACTTGGGGGCCTGTATAACTTACGCATGGCATCCTATAACACAGACACATTCAAAAATGCACAACACATGTTGTGTTCAGGATCCCAGATTCATCATGAGCAGCAGAACTTCACATGACTGAACTTTTAAGTGTGTATTCACGCCTCACAGGTACAAGCCTGCCACTCTAATTCACCAATCATGGTATTCTGTCATCACCGCGCTACAGGAATAAAACCCACTTTAGAGACAGTATGCTTGGTTCACTCCTCCTGTTTCAGGACCGGGTCAAGAGCCTACTATTATCAAAAGATTTACAAACATGGAATTAGTGTGGGTCTTGACAAAAATCAGAAACCCAGGATCACAGGAATGCTGTTTGGGCATGAGGGCTGGCAAGGCACCTGGGTATACATCATGCTCATGACATTTTTGTCCTCGACTCAATGCTCAGCATGACTAACCAAGTCAACGCAGTCTCCTCCTCCTGCTCCCGTACCCTCCGTATGCTCCGCAAGATCTACAGATGGTTCCCGGCAGACACAAGAAAGACCGTCACCCACGCCCTCGTCAGCAGTCGACTCGACTACGGAAATGCCCTCTACGCCGGAGCCCCGTCCATACTCATCAGCAGACTCCAAAGAATCCAGAACGCCTCCGCACGTCTGGTCCTAGACGTCCCACGCCAAGACCACATCACCCCTCACCTGAGAGACCTGCACTGGCTCACCGTCGACAAGAGAATCCCTTTCAAACTCATGATCCACGCACACAAGGCACTCCACAAGACCGGCCCAGCCTATCTCAACAATAGACACTCCTTCTACGTACCCAATAGGAAACTCCGCTCCGCCAACCTGTCCCTGACCGCAGTTCCGCGCATCCACAGAACCACTTCCGGGGGCAGATCCTTCCCCCAACGCCCTCCCCCTCCACCTTCGAAAGACCGCAGACATCCCGGCCTTCAGGAGACTGCTCAAGACCTGGCTCTTTGACCACTAGCAGCAGCGCCTCCCCCCCCTCCAGCGCCTTGAGACCCTTACGGTTAAGTAGTGTATTTTACAAATCCACTGATTGAGTGATTGATTGATTGAATGTCTGTTGCCTACTGGACTCTAAAATTAATTAATCAAGACTGAATTTGAATTGTGAGCCCTGCTGACTGTAGTATAGGCCGGAGGCAGCAGTCAGCAAGGGCACACAGCCACATGGCGTTGACTTGAGCTGCACAGAGTTAGTGTCACCTGAAGCACTCAGTGTGTGCACAGCCAGTGATGATGCATCACCCGGTCAGGCCGCACTGGATGCAATGTTTGTTTCTTACTGTACTCTGCAATTAATAAATGAAGATTCAATTTTAATTGTGAGCCCTGCTGACTGCAGTGTAGGCTGGAGGCAGCTGTCAGCAAGGGCACACAGCCACATGGCGTTGACTTGAACTGCACAGGTTTAATGGCACCTGAAGCACTCAGTCTGTGCACAGCCAGTGATGATGCATCATCCGGGCAGGCCACACTGGATGCAATGATTGTTGGCTAAGGAATTCTGCCTCAATAGGGCCGGGTGGCGGTAGTGGCACCTGAAGCACTCATCGTGAGCGCAGCCAGCGATGGTACGTGGTCCGGGCAGGCCTCACTGGAAGCAATGTCTGTTGCCTACTGGACTGCGTCATCTGCAATCGCGACTCAATCTGAATTTTGAGCCCTGCTGCCCGCAGTGTAGGCTGGAGGTAGTGGTCAGCAAGGGTCCACAGCCACATGGTGTTGACTTAAGCTGCACTTAGTTAGTGGCACCTGTAGCACTCAGCGTGTGTGCAGCCAGCGAGGATGCGTGGTCTGGGCGGGCAGCACTGGTAGCAATGTATGTTGCGTACTGGACTGCGTCATCTGCAATCGTGACTCAATCTGAATTGTGAGCCCTGCTGACGGCAGAGTAGACCTGAGGTAGCCGTCAGCAAACGCCCCCAGCCACGTGGTGGTGACTTGTGGTGCTCTGAGTTAGTGGCACCTGAAGCACTCAGCGTTTGTGCAGCCAGCGACGATGCGTCGTCTGGGCGGGCCACACTGGATGCAATGTCTGTTGCCTACTGGACTCTGCAATTAATGAATCTTGACTGAATTGAATTGGGAGCCCTGCTGACCGCGGTGTAGGTAAGAGGCAGTGGTCAGCAATGGCCCACAGCCACATGGCGTTGACTTGAGATGCCCAGAGTTAGAGGCACCTGAAGCACTCAGTGTGAGCACAGCAGTAATGATGCATCACCCGGTCAGGCCGCACTGGATGCAATGTTTGTTGCTTACTGGACTCTGCAATTAATAAATGAAGATTCAATTTTAATTGTGAGCCCTGCTGACTGCAGTGTAGGCCAGAGGCAGCGGTCAGCAAGGGCACACAGCCACATTGCGTTGACTTGAGCTGCACAGGTTTAATGGCACCTGAAGCACTCAGTCTGTGCACAGCCAGTGATGATGCATCACCCGGTCAGGCAGCACTGGATGCAATGTTTGTTGCTTACTGGACTCTGCAATTAATAAATGAAGACTCAATTTTAATTGTGAGCCCTGCTGACTGCAGTGTAGGCTGGAGGCAGCGGTCAGCAAGGGCACACGGCCACATGGCGTTGACTTGAGCTGCACAGAGTTAGTGGCACCTGAAGCAGTCAGTGTGTGCACAGCCAGTGATGATGCATCACCCGGGCGGGCCGCACCGGATACAATGTTTGTTCCCTACTGGACTCTGCAATTAATAAATGAAGACTCCATTTTAATTGTGAGCTCTGCTGACTGCAGTGTAGGCCGGAGGCAATGGTCAGCAAGGGCACACAGCCAAGTGGCGTTAACCTGAGCTGCACAGAGTTAGTGGCACCTGAAGCACTGTTATGTTATGTTATGTTAAAAGAATTTGGTACCGCGCACATACACCAATTGGTTTCTTGGCGCTCAAAGACCAGTGGTTAAGGCACAGGGGAGTGGGTGCAGCTAGCCATGGGCAAGGCGGAACAGATATGTTTTAAGGGATTTGCGGAAGGAAGAATAGTCGGGGCTGAGCCGGATGGAAAGAGGGAAGGAGTTCCAAGTGGACGGGGCAAGGAAAGAGAAACAGGCACCACCGTGCTTCTTGCGTTTGAACCTAGGAGTGATCAGAAGATTGCAAGCAGAGGATCTGAGGTGTCGAGAGGGAACATAGGGGTGCAAACAGAGGGAAATAAAGACAGGAGCAGAGGCAGAGAGAGATTTGAAGATGGTACATCCCATTTTGAAGATGCAGCGTTGCGCAACAGGGAGCCAGTGTAGGGTTTTCAGCAACGGGGTGACATGTTGGTGTTTGGGCTGCTGAAAAATTAATCTGGCTGCCTGGTTTTGCACCAGTTGAAGGCGTTGGAGGTGGTATGCCGGAATCCTCACGTATAGACAGTTGGCATAGTCTAAACGTGAGGTGACCAGGGCCATGATAACAAGGGTGAGAGCCTCTGGTGATAGGAACCTTCGGATCTTCCCGATTCTGCAGAGATGGTAAAAGCAGGCCGAGGTAACAGCGTTGATGTGCGGCCGCATCGAAAGGTCGCTAGAGATGGTAACACCAAGGCTCCTCACAGAGTTAACTGGGCAGGGAGGGGGACCAAGGGCAGGGGGCCAAAAGTTGGAAGTCCAAGGATGTGGGTGCCCACCAATCAGGACCAGCTCTGTCTTGCTCGGATTGAGCTTCAGCTGGCTGAAGTTCATCCACTCATAGATGGTAAGCATTAAGGTTTGGAAATTAGAGCAGGAAAGAGGGGAGGGGTCGATAGGAAAGATAAGTTGCAGATCATCTGCGTAGTTAAAAGTGGTAACAGAAGAATGACGAAGAGAAACAAGGAGGGGCTGCATATAAAGATTAAACAGGAGGGGGGACAAGGCAGAACCCTGGGGAACACCACAGGAAAGTGAAATACGAGGAGCAGAAAAGGAAGACAGATGTATCGATTGGGAGCGTAGTTGGAGAAAGGACACAATCCAAGACAGGGCCAGGCCAGAGATGCCAGCATTTCTGACACGGTCGACCAAGATGTCGTGGTCGACCGTGTCAAAAGCGGCAGAGAGATCAAGTAACACTAGGGCCTGGGCCAAGTTCTTATCAGCCCCCTGTCTCAGCGTGTCCATAACCGCCACCACCACTGCCTCCGTAGAATGGAACGGTCTAAAACCTGCCTGTTGATCATCGAGGAAATGAGTTTCCTCGATGAAAGTACTCAGGCAGCGGGTGACGTAGGTTTCCAGAACCTTCCCCAAATAGGGGAGGAGGGAAATAGGTCGGTAGTTGCCCAGGACCGCAGGGTCAGAACCGGGTTTTTTTAAAATAGGTACCACAACAGCGCTTTTGAAAGCGGTGGGGACAGTGCCTGTGGAGAGTGAGCGGTTTAGAAGGTCAAGGGGAGGGCCTGGACAGGCCATAAAGGCATCTCTTAGGATTTGAGGAGGGCAACAATCATTAGGGGAACCGGAGCCAACAACCTGGAGTAGTGAGCGAAAAGTATCCAGGGAGATAGGGGGGAATGCATGCAGGGAATGAGGATTCGGAGAAGGGAGGGCGCTGGCCTGAGACATGGTAGTAGGGGGGATATTGTTTTTAATCATGGAGATTTTATCAGAAAAAAAAGCATTAAGGGAGTCACACAGAGTTTGCGAAGGTTGAGGCTGAGGTGTAACACGGTCAGGTAGGGAAAGTTCAGCTACAATTGAGAAAATTTCCTTTGTTCTGGATGCAGAATTAATAACTTTCTGAGAATAGTGGGAAGATTTGGCCAAAATAATAGATTTTTTATAGGATTTTAGTAAATCGATATAAATAGATTTTAATAGAGGATCATAGTTACGCCTCCAACGGCGCTCAGCCTGTCTAAGAAGGAGTTTGTCAGCCTTCAGTTGATCGGTAAACCAGCGCTGAGCATCGTGAGGGCATTTAGATTTAATAATTTTAACGGGAGCGACCACATCACTGGCTAGAGACAGCCATTGGTCCAAAGAGGCTGCTTGAGAGTTCAAGTCAGGGAGGTCAAGAGGGAGTGTGGAAGTAAGGGTCGAATGAAAAAGGGAAATATCGGCGTGCTTCCAGTTACGTGCCGAAAAATTGGAGACTGGTGGGGGGCGGGTAGGAGCTAATAATTTTAGGGAGAAAGAAATAAAAAAATGATCGGACCAGGTGCAGGGATAGACCACAAGAGAGGAGATATCCAAATTGGTGGTCCATACCTGGTCCAAAGTGTGGCCCTTGTTGTGGGTAGCGACAGAGATATGTTGTAAATAATTTAAACCAAGTAGCAGATCAGTGAATTCAAGAGAGACAGAGGATTCAAGGGGGTCTAGTGGCCAATAATTGAAATCGCCAACGATCAAGACCCTGGCAGAGTTGATGGTGAGTTGCGAGATTACATCGCTGAACAAGGATGGGAAGGAGGTCATATTGACAGGGGGACGATACACTAAGACACAAATAAAAGAGTGTGTGGGAGAAGTGAATTTCAACGTAAGAATGTCGGACTCAACGTGTGCACAGCCAGCAACTCTGCAATTAATGAATTAAGACCGAATTTGAATTGTGAGCCATGCTAACCACAGTGTCGGTGTATGGAACAAAAGATAAAATATGTATGGAATACATTGTTGAAATATTGGATCTCCTGTGTACAATCTTGTTGTTCGAAATTAGCATTTAAAAACCTCAGAAATTCACTGAAAAACACACAGGTTTCAGGTTCGTTATAGATAGTTGCCTACTGGAATCTGCAATCAATGAATCAAGACTGAATTTGAATTGTGAGCGCTGCTGACCGTAGTATAGGCCAGAGGCAGTGGTCAACAAGGACCCCCAACCATTTGACGTTGACTTGAGCTGCACAGAGTTAGTGGCACCAGAAGCACTCAGCGTGTGCGCAGCCAGCGATGATGCGTGGTCCAGGCGGGCTGCACTTGATGCAATGTCTGTTGCCTACATGACTGCAACATCTGCAATTGCGACTCGATCTAAATAGTGAGCCCTGCTGTCCGCAGTGTAGGCCTGAGGCAGCGGTCAGCTAGTGCCCACAATCCCATGATGTTGACTTGAGCTGCACAGAGTTAGTGGCACCTGAAGCACTCAGCGTGTACGCACCCAGCGACGATGTGTCATCCGGGCGGGCCACAGTAGATGCAATGTCTGTTGGCTAATGAATTCTGCCTCAATAGGGCCAGGTGGCGGTGACTTGTGGTGCACTGAGTTAGTGGCACCTGAAGCACTCATCGTGAGCGCA
Organism: Lissotriton vulgaris; assembly: GCF_964263255.1. Classification (NCBI taxonomy): domain Eukaryota; kingdom Metazoa; phylum Chordata; class Amphibia; order Caudata; family Salamandridae; genus Lissotriton; species Lissotriton vulgaris. Next base: position 657,294,712 of record NC_141689.1, read on the forward strand.
GCCAGCGATGGTACGTGGTCCGGGCGGGCCTCTCTGGAAGCAATGTCTGTTGTCTACTGGACTGCGTCATCTGCAATCGCGACTCAATCTGAATTTTAAGCCCTGCTGCCCGCAGTGTAGGCCGGAGGTAGTGGTCAGCAAGGGTCCACAGCCACGTGGTGTTGACCTGAGCTGCACTTAGTTAGTGGCACCTGAAGCACTCAGCGTGTGTGCAGTCAGCGAGGATGCGTGGTCTGGGCGGGCAGCACTGGTAGCAATGTCTGTTGCGTACTGGACTGCATCATCTGCAATCGCGACTCGATCTAAATTATGAGCCCTGCTGACGGCAGAGTAGACCGTAGGCACCGGTCAGCAAGGGGACACAGCCCCATGGCGTTGACTTGAGCTGCACAGAGTTAGTGGCACCTGAAGCACTCAGTGTGTGCACAGCCAATGATGATGCATCACCCGGGCGGGCCACACTGGATGCAATGTTTGTTGCCTACTGGACTCTGAAAATAATAAATGAAGACTCCATTTGATTTGTGAGCCCCGCTGACTGTAGTGTAGGCCGGAGGCAGTGGTCAGCAAGGGCACACAGCCAAATGGCGTTAACTTGAGCTGCACAGAGTTAGTGGCACCTGAAGCACTCAACGTGTGCACAGCCAGCAACTCTGCAAATAATGAATTAAGACCGAATTTTAATTGTGAGCCATGCTAACCACAGTGTAGGTGTATGGAACAAAAGATATAATATGTATTGAATACATTGTTGAAATATTGGATCTTCTCTGTATAATCTTGTTGTTAGAAATTAGCATTTAAAAAAACCTCATAAATTCACTGAAAAATGCACAGGGTTCAGGTTGGTTATAGTTAGTTGCCTACTGGAATCTGCAATTATTGAATCAAGGCTGAATGTGAATTGTGAGCTCTGCTGACCGTAGTATAGGCCAGGGGCAGCGGTTAGCAAGGACCCAAAACCATGCGACGTTGACTTGAGCTGCACAGAGTTAGTGGCACCTGAAGCACTCAGCGTGTGCGCAGCCAGCGATGATGCGTGGTCCAGGCGGGCTGCACTGCATGCAATGTCTGTTGCCTACTGGACAGCATCACATGCAATTGCGACTCGATCTAAATAGTGAGCCCTGCTTCCACTGTGTAGGCCAGAGGCAGCGGTCAGCTTTGGTCCACAATCACATGATGTTGACTTAAGCTTCACAGAGTTAGTGGCACCTAAAACACTCAGCGTGTGCGTAGGAAGCCATGAAATGCCATCCGGGCGGGCCGCAGTGGATGAAAAGTTGGTTGCCTAATGAATTCTGCCTAAATAAGGCCAGGTGGCGGTGACTTGTGGTGTACTACTGAGTTAGTGTCACCTGAAGCACTCATGGTGAGCGCAGCCAGCGACGATGCGTTGTCAGGGCGGGCCACACTGGATGCAATGTCTGTTGCCTACCGGACTCTGCAATTAATGAATCTTGACTGAATTTGAATTGCGAGCCCTGCTGACCGTGGTGTAGGCCAGAGGCAGCGGTCAGCAATGGCCCACAGCCACATGGCGTTGACTTGAGCTGCCCAGAGTTAGTGGCACCTGAAGCACTCAGTGTGAGCACAGCAGTAATGATGCATCACCCGGTCAGGCCGCACTGGATGCAATGTTTGTTGCTTACTGAACTCTGCAATTAATAAATGAAGATTCAATTTTAATTGTGAGCCCTGCTGACTGCAGTGTAGGCCAGAGGCAGCGGCCAGCAAGGGCACACAGCCACATTGCGTTGACTTGAGCTGCACAGGTTTAATGGCACCTGAAGCACTCAGTGTGTGCACAGCCAGTGATGATGCATCATCCGGGCAGGCCGCACTGGATGCAGTGATTGTTGCATACTGGACTCTGCAATTAATAAATGAAGACTCAATTTTATTTGTGAGCCCTGCTGACTGCAGTGTAGGCCGGAGGCAGCGGTCAGCAAGGGCACACAGCCACATGGCGTTGACTTGAGCTGCACAGAGTTAGTGGCACCTGAAGCAGTCAGTGTGTGCACAGCCAGTGATGATGCATCACCCGGGCGGGCCGCACCGGATACAATGTTTGTTCCCTACTGGACTCTGCAATTAATAAATGAAGACTCCATTTTAATTGTGAGCCCTGCTGACTGCAGTGTAGGCCGGAGGCAATGGTCAGCAAGGGCACACAGCCAAGTGGCGTTAACCTGAGCTGCACAGAGTTAGTGGCACCTGAAGCACTCAACGTGTGCACAGCCAGCAACTCTGGAATTAATGAATTAAGATCGAATTTTAACTGTGAGCCATGCTAACCACAGTGTAGGTGTATGGAACAAAAGATAAAATATGTATGGAATACATTGTTGAAATATTGGATCTTCTGTGTACAATCTTGTTGTTCGAAATTAGCATTTAAAAACCTCAGAAATTCACTGAAAAACACACAGGTTTCAGGTCCGTTATAGTTAGTTGCCTACTGGAATCTGCAATTAATGAATCAAGACTGAATTTGAATTGTGAACGCTGCTTACCGTAGTATAGGCCAGAGGCAGTGGTCAACAAGGACCCCCAACCATTTGACGTTGACTTGAGCTGCACAGAGTTAGTGGCACCAGAAGCACTCAGCGTGTGCGCAGCCAGCGATGATGCGTGGTCCAGGCGGGCCACAGTAGATGCAATGTCTGTTGGCTAATGAATTCTGCCTCAATAGGGCCAGGTGGCGGTGACTTGTGGTGCACTGAGTTAGGGGCACCTGAAGCACTCATCGTGAGCGCAGCCAGCGATGGTACGTGGTCCCGGCGGGCCTCACTGGAAGCAATGTCTGTTGCCTACTGGACTGCGTCATCTGCAATTGCGACTCAATCTGAATTTTGAGCCCTGCTGCCCGCAGTGTAGGCCGGAGGTAGTGGTCAAAAAGGGTCCACAGCCACGTGGTGTTGACTTGAGCTGCACTTAGTTAGTGGCACCTGAAGCACTCAGCGTGTGTGCAGCCAGCGAGGATGCGTGGTCTGGGCGGGCAGCACTGGTAGCAATGTCTGTTGCGTACTGGACTGCATCATCTGCGATTGCGACTCAATCTGAATTGTGAGCCCTGCTGACGGCAGAGTAGACCGTAGGCACCGGTCAGCAAGGGGACACAGCCACATGGCGTTGACTTGAGCTGCACAGAGTTAGTGGCACCTGAAGCACTCAGTGTGTGCACAGCAAGTGATGATGCATCACCCGGGCGGGCCGCACTGGATGCAATGTTTGTTGCCTACTTGACTCTGAAATTAATAAATGAATACTCCATTTGATTTGTGAGCCCCGCTGACTGTAGTGTAGGCCGGAGGCAGTGGTCAGCAAGGGCACACAGCCAAATGGCGTTAACTTGAGCTGCACAGAGTTAGTGGCACCTGAAGCACTCAACGTGTCCACAGCCAGCAACTCTGCAATTAATGAATTAGGACCGAATTTTAATTGTGAGCCATGCTAACCACAGTGTAGGTGTATGGAACAAAAGATATAATATGTATCGAATACATTGTAGAAATATTGGATCTTCTCTGTATAATCTTGTTGTTAGAAATAAGCATTTAAAAAAACCTCATAAATTCACTGAAAAACGCACAGGGTTCAGGTTCATTATAGTTAGTTGCCTACTGGAATCTGCAATTAATGAATCAAGGCTGAATTTGAATTGTGAGCTCTGCTGACCGTAGTATAGGCCAGGGGCAGCGGTCAGCAAGGACCCCAAACCACGTGACGTTGACTTGAGCTGCACAGAGTTAGTGGCACCTGAAGCACTCAGCGTGTGCGCAGCCAGCGATGATGCGTGGTCCAGTCGGGCTGCACTTCATGCAATGTCTGTTGCCTACTGGAATGCATCATCTGCAATTGCGACTCGATCTAAATAGTGAGCCCTGCTGTCCGCTGTGTAGGCCAGAGGCAGCGGTCAGCTAGGGTCCACAATCACATGATGTTGACTTAAGCTGCACAGAGTTAGTGGCACCTAAAACACTCAGCGTGTGCGTAGCAAGCCATGAAATGCCATCCGGGCGGGCCGCAGTGGATGAAAAGTCGGTTGCCTAATGAATTCTGCCTCAATAAGGCCAGGTGGTGGTGACTTGTGGTGTACTACTGAGTTAGTGCCACCTGAAGCACTCATGGTGAGCGCAGCCAGCGATGGTACGTGGTCTGGGCGGGCCTCACTGGTAGCAATGTCTGTTGCCTACTGGACTGGATCATTTGCAATCGCGACTCAATATGAATTTTGAGCCCTATTGCCCGCTGTTTAGGCTGGCGGTAGCGGTCAGCAAGGGCCCACAGCCACGTGTAATTGACTTGAGCTGCACAGAGTTAGTGGCACCTGAATCACTCAGCGTGTGTGCAGCCAGCGAGGATGCGTGGTCTGGGCGGCCAGCACTGGTAGCAATGTCTGTTGCCTACTGGACTGCGTCATTTGCAATCGCGACTCAATCTGAATAGTGAGCCCTGCTAACGGAAAAGTAGGACTGAGGCAGCGGTCAGCAAGGGCCCCCAGCCACATGGTGGTGACTTGTGGTACTCTAAGTTAGTGGCACCTGAAGCTCTCAGCGTGTGCGCAGCCAGCAATGATGTATCGTCTGGGCAGGCCACACTGGATGCAATGTCTGTTGCCTACTGGACTCTGCAATTAATGAATCTTGACTGAATTTGAATTGTGAGCCCTCCTGACAGTGGTGTAGGCCAGAGGCAGTGGTCAGCAAGGGCCCACAGCCACATGTCGTTGACTTGAGCTGCACAGTTAGTGGCACCTGAAGCACTCAGCGTGTGCGCAGCCAGCGATGATGCGTGGTCCAGAGGGGCCGCACTGGGAGAAATGTCTTTTGTCTAATGAATTCTGCCTCAATAAGGCCACTGGCAGTGACTTGTGGTGCACTGAGTTAGTGGGACCTGTGGCGCTCAGCGGATGCGAAGCCTGCGATGATGCGTGGTCCAGGTGGGCCGGACTGGTAGCAATATCTGTTGCCTACTGGACTGCGTCATTTGCAATCGCAACTCATTCTGAATTGTGAGCCCTGCTGTCCCCAGTGTAGATTAAAGGCAGTAGTCAGCACAGACATAACTCTGCAGTGCTGTGCCGCTGGGTTCGCAGGGGGCCTGTTTCAAGGAGGCTGGCTGTCACGGTGGCTGCCTCATGGCAGGGTGAAGGCTGCTTCCCTGGTTGATGTGTTGGCCTTCCCGGAAGTGAACCATGCCCAGAGCCCCGGCCTATTTAATCACACTCCAACGCTGGAGTGGCGTACGTCAAACCAGTCCAATCCACTTACGCTTAGAGGGGGGGAACACAGCTACATGACAGAGATCTTCCCCACTGCCTGAGGTAACATGGTTGGGTCCACTGTCCACAACACTACAAGCACCAGCAGTATATGTCCACATGGACAGGTCTGTGCTCTGCATTCAGAGGTCTGCCCAGCACATCACCGCGAAACTTGGAATTGTGTGCATTCTTATTCATTGGTGACTTGCCTCCTTCACACATACTTGAATAAATGAATGAATGAATGAATGAATGAATGAAAGTTTATTTACATTGCACGAACTTAGCCCAAAGGGCATCAAGGCGCAGTCCACACATAAAAGTACAGAGAGAATTTTTTATTTTTATTTAGTAAGCCTGAGAGAAGAGCCAAGTCTTCAGAAGCTTCCGAAAAGTCACCAAAGAGGGTTGGTTGGAAAGTTCGGGGGGGAGGTTATTCCACAATTTAGGGGCCAGAGTAGAAAAGGCTCTTCCTCCCCATTTCGCCTTTTTAAACCTGGGGATAGCAAGCAGATTTTTTGAGGATGAACGGAGGGTTCTCTTGGGAGAATAGGGACTAACAAGAGTCCTTATACCTTCAGGGCCAGAACCAAACACAGCCCTGTGGGTAAAACAGATGAACTTGAAGGAAATCCTGGCATGTATGGGTAGCCAATGGAGAACCTTCCTGGCCTGAGTTGCAGATGATGGCCTGGGTAGATTTAGGACCATCCTAGCAGCAGAATTTTGAACCATCTGAAGGCGATGGAGAGATTTCTTGTTTATGCCCCCATACAGCGCATTACAATAGTTGAGCCTGGAAGATACCAGGGCAACTGTTGACAAGTAGGGGCCGATCTTTTTCAACATGCGGATGGTATTACAGCAGGTGGATACTGTTCTGTGAACCTGAAGGTCAAAGGAGCGGGCCGAATCTATGAGAACGCCAAGGTTCCTGGCCGAGTTGGTGGGTGGGGGGCAGTCTCCCAAAGAGGGGGGCCACCAGTCTCCGGACCAGATGTCATGGATTCCTCCAAAGACTAGGACCTCCGTCTTCTCCCCGTTGAGCTTTAAGGAACAAGTTACTTACCTTCGGTAACGATATATCTGTAAGAAACATTAGTTAGTATTAGATTCCTTACCTTAGAATATCCCCAGGCGTCAGTCTGGATCCGGAAACTTTTGCGTAGCAGTACCCCTGCGCGTCGGTAGGCGTCGTCTGCAGGCATCCCCTGCGGCTCCGCGTCCGTCGTCGGCGTCGTGCGCCGTGATGACGTCGCTGGAGTATATAGACGCCGCCTCCGCGCGCTGACGTCAGTTCTTTGTACACAGCTTTTCCGCGCCAGAACATGCAGAGCCATGTGAGAACCAACACTGGTGCCATTTGAAACTAGGGCCCTGAAAGGGATGTCCTTAACCCTAGGTATCAGTTCGCAGAACGGGGAGGATGGGTGGGTTCGGTAAGGAATCTAATACTAACTAATGTTTCTTACAGATATATCGTTACCGAAGGTAAGTAACTTGTTCATCTGAAAGAAACACGTTAGTATTAGATTCCTTACCTTAGAATAGATACCCCAGCAATACCAACCCCGGTGGTGGGTCTGCGAACCAATACATTCCTACACCAGAAAGTCCTGGAGGACAGAACGGCCAAAGAAGCCATCCCTCCGGACTTGACTGTCCAGGCAGTAGTGCCTCGCAAAGGTGTGCAGCGAGGCCCACGTAGCCGCCTGGCAAATGTCCTGCAAGGGGACTCCCCAGTCCAGGGCAGTAGAAGCCGCCGTGGCCCGAGTGGAATGGGCCCTCAGCCCAACAGGAGGCTCCTTCCGAGCCAAAGAGTAGCACGCTTTGATGCACAGAACGACCCACCGAGAGATGGTCCGTTTATGAACCGCCCGTCCCTTCTTCGCACCCACGTAGCCAACAAACAGTTGGTCATCCACCCGGAACTGGCGTGTGCGATCCATATAAAATGAAAGCGCACGTTTTGGGTCCAGACGATGGAGCCGCTCTTCATCCTTTGAAGGATGCGGAGGCGGGAAGAAGGAGGGGAGGGTGATGGACTGCCCGATGTGAAAAGCAGAAACTACTTTGGGCAGGAAAGAAGGTTTAGTCCTTAGAACCACCTTGTCAGGATGAATGGACAGGAAAGGAGGTTGGACAGAAAGAGCCTGGAGCTCACTCACTCTCCTGGCAGAGGTGATGGCAACCAGGAAAGCCGTCTTTAAAGTCAGGAGACGGAGAGGACAAGAATGAAGGGGCTCAAAGGGAGCACACATCAAAAAGGTTAGAACCAGGTTCAAGTCCCACTGAGGCATCACAAACGGAACAGGTGGATACATGTGTGTGATGCCCTTCAAGAATCTCGTTACAATTGGGGACTTGAACAAAGAAGGCTGATCAGGAAGCCTTAGAAAGGCCGAAAGGGCCGAAAGGTAGCCCTTGATAGTGCCCAGAGCAGAGCCCTGCTGGGCAAGAGAGAGAAGAAAAAGAAGAACCTCGGAAAGAGGGGCAGAAAGAGGATCCACATCCTTTGCTGTGCACCATGCCACAAATCTGTTCCACCGACAGGCGTATACCGACTTCGTGGAGGGACGCCTGGCTGCCAGAATTACATCACAGACTTCAGGAGGCAAGTCAAATGGCCTCAACTGCCGCCGCTCAATCTCCAAGCATGGAGGTGGAGACTGGACAGGTTCAGGTGGAGGACCGTCCCCTGCTGCTGCGACAGAAGGTCCTCCTGAAGGGGCAGGCGGATCGGGGGACCGACTGACATGCTGAGTAGCTCGGGATACCAGTACCTTCGAGCCCAGTCCGGAGCCACAAGGATAACTTGGGCCCGGTCGCGCCTGATCTTCTTCAGCACTCTGGGCAGAAGTGGTATAGGCGGAAAGGCGTATAACAAACCGCAACTCCACTCGCGCCGAAAGGTGTCGCCATGCGAGTGCCGTCTTGGAAACTCCAACGCGCAGAACTGATGACATTGCGCGTTCTCTTCTGTGGCGAATAGATCTAACCAAGGCTCTCCCCATTGCAGAAAGAGGCCTTGCGCCACGTCCGAGTTCAGACGCCATTCGTGATCCATTGAGCACCGACGGCTGAGTTCGTCCGCCCTGGCGTTCAGAGAACCTGCCAGGTGTTGAACCGTCAAAGTGACGCCCTGACGTTCCAGCCACTGCCAGAGGCGCAGAGCCTCTTGGCAAAGGGTCCACGACCCCACCCCGCCCTGTTTGTTGCAGTACCACATGGCGGTGGTGTTGTCTGTGAACACCTGCACTACACACCCGTTGACAAAGGGGAGGAATGCCTTCAGTGCTAGACGAATCGCCCGTAGCTCCAACAGGTTGATATGGAGCCGGGACTCCGCCGGAGACCAGATGCCTCTGATCTCCGCCTCTCCCAAGTTGCCTCCCCAGCCCTGGAGGGACGCGTCCGTCATGACAACGTGCTCCGGTTGGGGAAGGGAGAGGGATCTGCCTCTGACCCAATCGCGGTCCGTAAGCCACCACTGCAATTGTCTCGCAGTGCCCTCTGAGATCAAGACGTGGTCGGACAAGTTGCCCTGATGCTGGGCCCACTGAAACTTCAGGTCCCACTGCAGAGCCCGCATCCGCCACCGGGCGTGATGCACCAGAAGGATGCAGGAAGCCATAAGCCCCAGCAGCCGCAGCGTCAACCTGACCGAAACCCGGGATAGCGGCTGAAAGATGGGAATCAAAGCCTGTATATCCCGGACCCGCCGTTCCGGAGGATATACCCGAAACTGCGCCGAGTCCAGAACCGCTCCGATGAAAAGGAGCTTTTGAGAGGGACACAGGTGTGATTTCAGCACATTGATGGAGAACCCCAGGTCGTGCAAGAGGTCTGCCGTCATCTGAAGGTGGTGGACGACTGTCTGGGGCGAGCCCGCCTTCAACAACCAGTCGTCTAGGTAGGGGAAGACTGAAACCCCTAACCTGCGCAGATGGGCTGGGACCACCGCCAACACCTTTGTGAACACCCGTGGGGCGCTGGTAAGGAAGAAGGGGAGCAAAATAAACTGAAAGTGCTCCTGGCCTACCGTGAACCGCAGGTAACGCCGGTGGGCCGGCAGGACGGGGATGTGAAAATACACATCCTGCAAGTCCAACGCTACCATCCAGTCTTGCGGGTCTAGAGCAGCCAAGACCTGAGCTAATGTCAACATCTTGAACTTCTCCTTCCGGAGGAAGCCGTTGACGTTCCGTAGATCCAAGATAGGAAGTAGGCCCCCGTTGTCCTTCTTGGGCACCAGAAAGTAGTGGGAATAGCAACCACGCCCTACTTCTGGCCCAGGAACGCGCTCAATGGCCCCCTTGGCCAAGAGGGCCGTAACTTCCTCCTGCAGAAGTGCCAAGTGGTCCCCCGACACACGGTGGTTCTGCGGTGGCATGGCTGGAGGAATGGTCTCGAAGGGGAGGGAGTAGTCCCTTCGGACGAGTTGCAGCACCCACCTGTCCGATGTGATTGTGCGCCAGCGGCCGTGGTGATGGCAAACCCTGCCACCCACTGGCGTCACAGGGCCTGAAAGCACGGACTAGGAGGATTTGGAGGCAGATGCTGCGGGGGGAGGTGTAGCCTGACCCCGCCGTTGACCCCGACCGCCTCCACGGCGGTTTCCACGGCCGCCACCGCGTTGAAAAGATTGTTGCAGCTGGCAGCACGTGTGGGGACGCCCCTTCCTTGGCCACGAAAGGAGCGAAACGAACCCGTTTGCTGGCGCTGGGTCGAGAGACCCAAGGACTTGGCCGTGACCCTGGAGTCCTTGAAGCGCTCCAGCGCGTGGTCCGCCTTGTCACCAAACAGGCGACAGCCATCAAACGGCATGTCCATCAAGGCATTCTGGACATCTGCCGAAAAGTTGGCGGATCTCAGCCAGGCCTGGCGACGAATCGCCACCGTCGTGGACATCGCTCTGCCCAGCGAGTCGGTCGTATCAAGACCACACCGTATGGAATATTTTGCTGCATATCGGCCCTCAGCCACAGCCTTGCCGAGCTTTGCCCGCACCTCCATGGGGCATTCTGGCAGTAGTTCCGCGACCGTATCCCACACAGAGTGGGTGTAGCGGCCCAAGAGGCAAGCGGTGTTGCAAGACCGCAGTCCCAAACTCAGGGACGAGAAGACCTTCTTGCCATACTGGTCATACCTCTTAGATTCCCGGTCGGGCGGGGCCGACGGGAATGCGGTCTGGGAAGTCGAGGTCTGGATCACCAGACTCTCAGGGGTCGGATGGGTGGACAGGAACTTGGGGTCGTCCGGGCATGGACGGTGGCGTCTGGCCACGTTCCTATCAACAGGCGAACCTAAGGAGGGCCTGGACCACGTGCCCAAAAGAACGTCTGACAAGGCTTCGTTAAACGGCAGCAGTGGCTTCTGTGGGCATGACTGCGGTTTGAAGACCTCAGTGAGGATGTTAGGCCTCACGGCCGAGACGGGGAGCTCAAGGTGTAAGGCCTTGGCAGCCCTCATCAACACCACTGAATAAGTAGCCCCCTCCTCCGATGCCACGGAAGGAGGAGAAACAAAGCCAGGGTTAGGAGAGTCGTCCAGACCACTGGTATCACCCAAATCACCTGTCCAGTCCACGCCGTACTGACACTCACGTGACAGAGGGTCCTCAGACCCCTCCCAACCCTCTCCGTACTCTACATCATCTCCATATTCGGAGTCAACAATGTAGACCGGCTCCTCGGGGTTCACAGGCCCCATCGGCGTCGAGCCCGGCGTCGAGCGACGTCGGTCCGACTCCGCGTCCGGATTCGGGGAGGGTATGGGGACGACACCGCCCGGAGCCGGCACAGGAGAACCGGCGCTGCGCGGGGACGGCGTCGGGGGTAACCCCGATGGAATCGGCGCCGGAGAGGCCGGTAGACCAGCCGGCGTCAACCCCGAAGGCCCCTGCGGCGCCGGGGTCGGTGCCGTCGGCGGCACCGGGGCCGGAGCACCCGATGGCGTCTAGTCAGGGACACCCGAACCGCTAGGGCCCCCGGATGGTAGCACTGGGCCCGAAGGCGCCGTAGGCCCCGTCGGAGAAGTGAGCGCCCTCATGGCCATGAGGAACGCCTCAATCTCCTCAGGCGTCGCACCTTGTCCAGGGACCGGAGGGTATGGAGCAGGCCGCGCCGGCGACTCTCACGGAGCCGCGGGGGTGGGGGCACCCAAACCCCCGGCCGCGTTGCGCGAGCGTCGGGGGGAGTCGGAGGTACGATGACGACGCCCCGACTTCTTGTGTTTCTTACCTGAGGAGCCCGACGAATGGTGACGACTTCCGGAGCGCTCGGCACGGCTCCACGACCGCTCCCTCGAACGCTCCCTGGACCTCCGGCCGGACCGGGACCGCTCTCGACGCGGGGCCGACACCTGGAGCTCGAGTAGCTTGCGGGACCGCTCCCGTCTAGCCTTGTTAGTCAGAGCCCGGCAATCGACGCAGGCGTCCACGTCGTGGTCGGGGCACAGGCACCGGAGGCAGAGTCGGTGATGGTCCGTGACCGACATCGTGCGGTCACAACCGTCACAATTCTTGAAACCGGGCATCCTACCAGGCACCAAAAAGATATAAGAGTTTAACAAAACTTGGTCAAAAGACCGGAGTACTGCTCTTCGGATCTGCGCTTACTGGCGTGGAAAAAAGAAGAACTGACGTCAGCGCGCGGAGATGGCGTCTATATACTCCAGCGACGTCATCACGGCGCACGACGCCGACGACGGACACGGAGCCGCAGGGGACGCCTGCAGACGACGCCTACCGACACGCAGGGGTACTGCTACGCAAAAGTTTCCGGATCCAGACTGACGCCTGGGGATATTCTAAGGTAAGGAATCTAATACTAACGTGTTTCTTTCAGATTAGTTACGCACCATCCATTGCGAGACTGCTTCCATGCAAGTTTGAAATTTGGAGGCAGCCTCTTTGGTCGGTGAGGTGGTGGAAATGATAATTTGGGTATCGTCTGCATAGGACAATATTTGGTACCCAAAAGATCTTATTACCTCGGCAAGTGGGGTTACATAGATGTTGAATAACAAAGGACTCAGGGAGGAGCCCTGAGGAACCCCATATTGCACGGCCTAGGAGGGAGACAGAAAACTACTGAGCTGGACCCTTTGCTGTCTCTGAGAGGGGAAGGAAGACAGAAGACTCAGGGCACTTCCCCCCACCCCTATCCCCTTCAGCCGGTCTACCAGGATTGAAGGGGACAGGGTATCAAATGCTGCCGTGAGATCAAGTAGCACCAATAAAGTGGTCTGCCCTCTGTCCACCTCAGAGCGGATGTTGTTAACTACGACAGTGAGGGCGGATTCGGTGCTGTGAGCAGCATGAAACCCATGCTGGGAGATGTCAAGAAGACCCATCTTATCTAAATATGTAGTCAAATGAGAATTAAGGTGGGCCTCAAGTATATTTGCCGGGGCTGGAAGCAGAGATATTGGCTGGAAGTTTTTTAAGACTTCAGGATTTAGGGAAGGTTTCTTTAGAAGAGGCTTGACAACTGCCGATTTCCAAGGAGTTGGAAAAGACCCCTCATCAATGGCCATGTTCATAACCTGCAAGAGAGGAGGGAGGACAGTCTCTCTGCAGGACTTCAAGATTTTTAGAGGGCAGGGATCAAGAGGCGAACATGATTTAGTGGCATCAAGAAGGCGATTTAATTCATCCTGCGTTAGATGTGGGAAGCTGGAAAAATTAGACGAGGAGTCCAATTCAAGGGTCTCAATGTGTGAAAAGGAAAGGGGGGGCAAGAGTGCCCTGTTGGCATCCAGTTCGGTATTGAGGGATTTGAGGGAAGTATAAATGTCAGAAATTTTAGAGTGGAAGAAGCCTGCGATATCATCGCAGAGCTCCTGCGACTCATTCACAGATTCAATGACTTTAGATGTTGACAAAGTGTCAATGATTTTAAAAAGCTCTCTAGATAATTTCAGTGAGGGGGTGATCTTGCTGAAGTAGTTCTTTTTTTCTTTAGCTATGGCCTTTTTGTATTCTCTCAGGGCTGACCTATGTAGATTTTTCCCCTGGGGTCAGGACAGGCATACCAGGCTCTCTCCTTCTGTCTACATTTCTGCCGTAGTAATCTTAGATGTTCCGAGAACCAGGGTGACAAGGGATTTTTTTTGGCCGAGTAATGTTTTATAAGGGGTGCTAGCGTGTCCAGAGCATTAGAGAGAGCAGCCGACAGACCCAGAGCAGCTTCATTTGCATCAGGCAGAGAGAGGGGATGGATGTCTGTCAGGAAAGGGGTGAGTGTAGTTGTACTTGGTTCCTACTCTCCCAACATTCAGCTATTGTAAGGCTGAGGGACCATGCTGTTTTAGGAACGTCAGCTGTCCTGTTCTTTGCTGCCTCAGTGGAAGGCGGGGGCTGTTCGGTGGGGGTCCTGGGGGTGGTGGCGGTGGGTGTTGGTGCCCTCTTGGATGTCTTGGATCAGTAGCTCCATGACATGTGTTGGTCTTCAGATGTGGCTTAAGGCTGCGCATCCTTTCATACTGTAGGTAGTCGTCCTGCTTTACACCAGTAAAAGGCAGGTGTTAACTTCCTACTGCTGACCTGTCTAATCGCCTGTTTTTGGATCGCATCGCAGATTTTGCTGGTGGTTGAAAATATCAGGAAGGGTTGTTTTTTTTTTTTGCACTGGAACGCCTACTCTGCATATAATTAGCGTCAGTTGTCGCTCTCATCCGTGGCGATGTTTTTTGCGGAAGCTATCGCTGGGAAACTGGCGATATCGGCAGTTTGCAGCAGCTTGAGAATGGGACGGTAATTTTTTGCCACTTTTGCTGCGCTAAAGTACCGATAATTCAGCGATAAGTCTTCGAGAATACGCCCCATTGTCGATTTTTATTTTTTCGGCCACATTTGTGAACCCAGTCGCTTTTATTTTTTTTTTTCAAATGCTTTTTTTGGCCCTGGGGTCCTTGTTGGATCCTCTGAGCAGGCCTAGGGGGTCATCGTGTTTGTACCCGGCCACTTTTCTTGTTTTTCACATTTTCTCAACTCTTTTCTTGTGATTTTCATGTAGCTACAACAAACTCCTAATAAACACAAGAGCTCGTTTTAGAACCACCCCAACACCCAACAGTGGGGACTTATCGCTGAGTTAATGGCACTTTTGCGCAGGCAAAGTGGCAAAAGAATTATCGCCCCATTCTCAAGTTGGTGCACACTGCCACATTGCCACAGGCTGACGGTACCAACACAGCGGACAACCAACATCCCTCCGCAGACAAAGCTGCTGGTTGTGCTGCACCTGTTGGCCACTGGTACCCTCCAAACAACAACTGCTAGAGTCAGAGGAGTCTCACACCCAGCCCTACTAAACTTCCTCACACGTCTTGGATGCACGTTCACAAAAGCAACGGCGGGCCCCTGTATCTGCAACACACGCTTGTCCCAATTTGTAGTATTGCTGCGCAACCAACCTAACCCCATCCGTTGCCTTGCACCTCTGTTCTCCAGATTCAAGAATGTAGTTTCTGAAATGGGTGTACGCCAGGTCATGAAGTTCAGTAGTCAACAGTAGTGGAAAAACAGTACTTTATTACAAAAACATAAATTAACAAGATGAAAACATCAAACAACGAGTGCCATTCCCAACGGGGAACATCATCAGGGCAACTTGTGGATCCAAATAACTGCAGATTGTCCTGGAAATCCCATTACAATTCCATATTCCGAAAGTTCGTATTCAGAAACCTGTTGGATAAATGGGGACATTGTATGGTCACAAACGTAATCTGGCACACTTTATTGCACTTGGACAAACCGGAATGCTTACAGGTATGATCAATCCTGCACAAAAAGACTGTAACAGAAGTTTGTGTGGTCATAACCTTTGTAGGAAAGTAAAGGAAGGTTACGACCACACAAAATTCTGTTACGGTTTCATTATGCAGGATTTATCATACCTGTAAACATCACAGTTTGTATCAGCTTGATACCCCTGCAGCTTCACTTCACCCACACTGCGCAGGAACAACTGGAGACCAAGCAAGGTAACCACGCCATAGCAGGCTTCCTGAACGTGTTTGGGGCAATTGACTGCACACATGTACTATTTGCGGCCCCTGCTGACACTGAACACAATCACCGCAACAGAAACCACATGCATTCCAACAATGTGCAGGCAAAACTGGACCACTGGAGCCTGTAAACTAATGTCGTCGCAAACTTCCCTGGCAGTGTGCATGATTCCTACATCTTCTGCAAGCACCCCAGCCATGGTCCCCAGACTGGTCCGCCCCCCCAGCGATGACTGCTCGACCCTGCGCACCCAGACCTCAATGCTCACCTACTGCCATCGGCATGTCTTCAAGAAGTCCCACCTCGTGCCGTAGAAAACTCCTCAGCCGTCACTGGATTCCGTGGTGCAGGGCCCCAGCGCATCCTGCTGCACCGCACCAAGGACCCATCTCTGTACAGCCTGATGCCTTTGGCAAACACGCAGTCCAGCTGAGCTTACAATTCAAATCAGGTCTTGATTGCCAGGATGGAATATCGAGGCCTACGCATCGTCGCAGGCTATACATCCGCTAAGCTCTGGTGCCACTAACTCAGTGCAACTTAAGTCATCGCCACGTGGCGAGCGTGCCGTGTCAGCCAAAATGGCTCCTCTGCCACCAAGTCTGTGCACCTCAAGTCATCGCCACATGGCGGGAGACCAGTGTCGGCCAAATTGCCTCAGTTGACACCACTCAGTGCTCCTGAAGTCATCGCTACATGGTGGTAGGCCTGTGTCGGCCAAAGTGCGTCGGCTGCCACCAACTTTGTGCACCTCAAGTCATGGTCCCTTTATGATTAAATATTGTGGTGCGAACGCCATCATGTCACCTCCGGCAGTAGGGAATGTGATGTGGTAGGTCCCTAGACCCTCATGCCTAAATAATAAGCAAACAGATACACCCAGATAGAGATTGGAAATGTCCTCGAGCACATAGCACTCAGCCCTTTTTATTGGCAGGGTCCTGTGATGCCTGTGCTGCATGGGTGTGGTGTGGGTGTAAACCACTAAAACCAGCCATGAGGGAGTGGCTGTGGCATGCTGACAACTAGACCTGTGATCAGCACATCACTACAGGGAAGACCTGGGACATGAAGCTTTGTCTTTCCCCCCTGTAAGCATAAGTGGAGGGGGCTTGCCTGGCATGTGCCTGTCCAGTGTTGGGGTGTGAACAATGACCATGGGCCTCTGGGCGTGGTTCTGTCTTGGGCTGGACAAGTAAGTAACTAATGGGTTACTTACTTGTTGTTGTTGTTGTTGTTGTAGTGTCGGCACCACCCGGGGTGCAATCTGTAATGTTGCACCCTGTGAGTCAAGTCCCACAACATGAGCAACATGGACGTAAGGGGGAATCACTGACCCTACATTCATCCATACTTCTACACTTTGAATGTTTAATGCACATTTAGTGGAGTGTTGTCTTAAGGTATTTTCTTCTCTTGTTTTTGGTATAGCCAGTACTATGTACTCATCCAATCACTCCGCCAATTCCAAAGCCCTTATAAATTCACCATGCACTCTCCCTGCAGTACTGTAATCATTCAGTCAGTACCCATGTACTGATGTAATGACCCATGCACTAACACATGCACTGCTACAATGTTCTGTACACTACCCATACAGTCCTCTAACCAATTACATACTACTCATTTGCTCCTCCAATTCCCCAGGTAGTACCCATGCAGTCTAGGAATCACCCTGTCACTCCCCATGCACCCCTCCAATAACCCAGCCAGTATTAGTTACTTAACCAATCACTCCACCAATTCCCAAGTACTCATAAATTCACTATGCACTCTCCTTGCAGTACTCAAATCATTCAGTCAGTACCCATGTACTGATGCTATGAAAGATGATCATATAAGGTGTTAATAATTCGGTTTCATTTATTAGTTTGCACAAAGGTATAGTTAAATGATGCCACATATTTTAAGATCGAATGGTGAAATAAGGTACTGTTAATTAGGCGTCTTTTTGTAGTCTGAACAAAGGTATAGTTGAATGATGTCATATAATTTTAGATACAAAGGTGAAGATGTAGAATAAAAGTGTTTTAAAAATGCTCATAAAAGGTGTTGTTAATAAGCCTTCTTTCATTAGTCTATTGAGAGGTATACTTTAATGATGTCACATATTTGTAGATAGAATGGTCAAGATGTAGCTCAAAAGTAAACAGCCACATATTAGCCTTGCAGGCATGTTGTACATATCTACTTAACTAGATAATATGTAATGACTTATCTATGTGTTCTGATTCTATTTATACAGTTATATGTATGCTTCATGAACTATTGAGAGTTACCTCACCGATTAGAGGAGTGCAAAGGTAGTGAGTAGGTGATTTTTAAGCTACTTGAGTAATGATTGACTGATTCCATATTGTGCAATCACCCTGTTAGTATCCAAGCACTTATGAAATCACTCCGCCACTATCTAAACAGTTATGAAATCACCCATGCACTACCAATAAACTCTCACAATCAACCAAGCACTGCTCATGTAGTCATGCAGTAAACCAAGCACATATAAATTCACCATGCACTCTCCTTGCAGTACTCTAACCATTCAGTCAGTACCCATGTACTCATGTAATGACCCAGGCACTAAAGCATGCACTGCTACAATCCTCTGTACACTACCTATGCACTCTAACCAATTACATACTACTCATTTGCTCCTTCAATTACCCAGGTAGTACCCATGCAGTCCGGCAATCACCCTGTCACTCCCCATGCTCTCTTCCAATCACCCAGCCAGTATTAGGTACTTATCCAATCACTCTGCCAATTCCCAAGTACTTATAATTTCACCATGCCCTCTCCTTGCAGTGCTCCAATTTTTCAGTCCGTACCCATGTACTCATGCTATGAATGATGATCATATAAGGTGTTAATAATTCGGTTTTGTTTAGTAGTTTGTACAAATGTTAAGTTAAATGATGCCACATGTTTTAAGATTGAATGGTGAAATACGGTGTTGTTAATTAGGCTTCTTTTTGTAGTCTGAACACAGGTGTAGTTGAATGATGCCATATCATTTTAGATGTAAAAGTGAAGATGTAGAATAAAAGTGTTGTTTTCAAAATGCTCATAAAAGGTGGTGTTATTTAGCCTTCTTTCATAAGTCTGTTGAGAGGTATACTTTAATGATGTCACATATTTGTAGATAGAATGGTCAAGATTTAGCTTAAAAGTAAACATCCACATATTAGCCTTGGAAGCACATTGTACGTATCTACTTAACTAGATAATATGTAATGACTCATCTATGTGTTCTGATTGTATTTATACAGTTATATGTATGCTTAGTGAACTATTGAGAGCTGCCTGACCGATTGGAGGAGTGCAAAGGTAGTGAGGTGAGTAGGTGATTTTAAAGCTACTTGAGTAATGATTGACTGATTCCATATTGTGCAATCACCCAGTTAGTATCCAAGCACTTATGAAATCACTCCGCCACTACCTTAACAGTTATGAATTCACCCAGGCACTAACAATAGACTCTCCCAATAAGCCAAGCACTGCCCATGTAGTCATGCAGTAAACCAAGCACTTATAAATTTACCATGCACTCCCCTTGCAGTAGTTTAATCATTCTGTCAGTACCCATGTACTCATGTAATGACCCAGATACTAAGACATGCACTGCTACAATCCCCATGTGCACTACCCATACAGTCCTCTAATCACCTACACACTACTCATTCAGTTCTTCAATTCCCCAGGTAGTACCCATGCAGTCCAGCAATCACCCTGTCACTCCCCATGCACTCCTCCAATCACCCAGCCAGTACTATATACTTATTTAATCACTCCGCTAAAACCCAAGCACTTATAAAATCACCATTCACTCTCCGTGCAGTAGTCTAATCATCCAGTCAGTACCCATGCACTCATGCAGTGACCCAGGCAGTAACCATGCAATGCTAAAATCCTCTGAGCACTACCCATAGAATCCTTCAACTGCCAAGAGACTACTCATTCACACCTCAATAAAAAAACAATAGATTTCATGGACATTATAGTTCAAAATTTGCATTTAGAGAACCTTTGAAATTCACTGAAAGAAACGTAGGTTTCATCGACGTTATAGTTAGAAATTGCATTTAAAAAAACCTTAGAAATTCACTGAAAAAAACATAGGTTTCAGGAACGTTTAGTTAGTTGGGCATTTCACCCGTACAAAGCCAGGAAAATTCAGAAGTTATAGATAGTTCAGCTAACTATAACTCACGCCCCCGCAATGCACTGCTGATGATGTCACATAATACATGCAGCTTTTTTGATTTGCGAATATATTTCGCACCGTTTGAAGATTCTTTGCGAAATTTTTAAAACCAATGGGGTGGACCGGTCAGCTCCTGTCCTGAAAGTTTCGGGGTGATTCGTCAAGCGGGGGCTAAGAAAAAAGGGGGGCCAAAACACATTTTCCCGATGTTAATTTCCATAGGAATTTTGAAACAGGTTACAGCCCGAACTGTTGAACCAAGTTACACCAAATTTGAAAAAATGGTAGGTCTTGGTCTAGAAAACGTGCATTTTTTAAATGGTATAAATCCATTCAGTAGTTTCTAAGAAATTTAAAAATAAAAAAAATTCCATATCTGGGCAGAACCAAACCACACATCTCATTGTAAGATCTGATTGGCTGTCATCACTCCAAACCAGG
This sequence comes from Lissotriton vulgaris, assembly GCF_964263255.1. NCBI lineage: Eukaryota > Metazoa > Chordata > Amphibia > Caudata > Salamandridae > Lissotriton > Lissotriton vulgaris. The sequence goes on from NC_141689.1 coordinate 657,314,647, forward strand.
AAGTGTTGGCAGCCATCTTATGACTTGGTTACCAGAAAACAGTGGAAAAAAGCAGTGCTTAATTTGTAAAATATGAAGTCCAGGTGCTCAAATATTTTTCAGAGGCTCCACCCCCTTCCGCCCTTTCTCCACCCACTTCGCCTGCCAAATTACTCTATTGGCTCCGCCCACATCCTCAACTGGCACCTCTGAAAGTCAGATGTAATAGCCGATCTAAATTTCTGCAAGCGAACTGTTAGATTTGGAGGTCTCTAGTTGGCACAGGTAGGTACTTGTGACAAATAGAGACCCTTGCCTCTAGTCAGGATAAGGGGATTACACTCCTAAATGACCCCTGCTCACCTCCTTGGTAGCTTGGCACGAGCAGACATGCTTATCTCAGAGGCAGTGTGTAAAGCATTTGTGACCACATACAGCAACCCAGCGACAACACTACAGATGGACACCACACAAGGTTTTATATAAAAAATTAGTATACTTTATATAAATTTACCACAAGACCATAAACTACAAAATTACAAAATACTGTTACTTTAAGATGGTAGATTTAGCTTGGGTCAGTTTAGTTCTTAGGATGTGACACTTTGCGTCAATGCACCTAGTCCAACAGGAACCTTCCCGCAAGTAAGGATATGATAGGAGATTCTCCTGTCCTGTGAAAATTGAATAAAAAGATTAAATCACAAGTGTATTTAAAGCACAATTTTTGAATAAATATGTTAAAATGACTAATGCATTAAAAAGGAACATTTGAAACATTCTAGCGCTCTATGTGCCGATTTGGACAAAGAAAAATACTTGGGCATGCCATTTTTAACAGCGTCTAATATCATATATATATATGTTGCTGTTTGTGTATTTAATCTAGTATATAACAACTCCCACCCAACTACCCAGACTCAGGTCTGGACTGAGTCCTGACGTAAGGTTGGGTTTTTAATATCTTTTAATCTTTTAAGGCATATGTGTCAGAGCTTTCTTGGGCCTGACTGGACCTGAGGTTTCTGCTTCTTTTTATTATGAGAGAAGATTGCTGTTTTCATTACTTCACGCGTTCCCCAGAAGCGCGTTTCAGAAGCCCCCTCTTCCAAAGTGGCTTGGAGACTCTGGACCATGCTTCGGAATTTTGCTTTTTTTCTGGTAAAGGAATCTCTCCGAGCCCGCCTGCGATCCGGAATATTTGGGTGCAGTTCATCGAGGCATTGCCTCAACTCGGACGGGTTGCATTGCCCTCCCGTCCCTGCTCACTTCCAAAATCAGGACTGCCGACTGAAGAGGCCATGGGGACCCGAGGCAGCACCATCATCTGAGGGGTCCCGGAACGTTCCTGCAGAGTGCCCAACCCTCAGCTATTTTCGTGGATTTATCCGTGAACGACCCTAAGCACTACTCACCTGGGAGCCACTGCTGCTTTCTGGGACACTGAGTCTTTGAGTTGCACTGACCAGCTGAACTGAGGTAATTGACGCTTGGGGGCGGAGCTATTATCTGCACCTATCGCAGTGCGGTTGGACTCATTTACACTGCAGAAGCGAGGGGCTCTTCATTCATTTTATTGTTGGCGCAGACGAAGGCCACACCGGCCGAAATGCATTCGCCTTTGAAAATGTTAATTAAATGGAGCTGCCTTTAATCCCCGCTGAGGTTTCTGCTTCTTTTTATTATGAGAGAAGATTGCTGTTTTCATTACTTCACGCGTTCCCCAGAAGCGCGTTTCAGAAGCCCCCTCTTCCAAAGTGGCTTGGAGACTCTGGACCATGCTTCGGCATTTTGCTTTTTTTCTGGTAAAGGAATCTCTCCGAGCCCGCCTGCGATCCGGAATATTTGGGTGCAGTTCATCGAGGCATTGCCTCAACTCGGACGGGTTGCATTGCCCTCCCGCCCCTGCTCACTTCCAAAATCCGGACTGCCGACTGAAGAGGCCATGGGGACCCGAGGCAGCACCATCATCTGAGGGGTCCTGGAATGTTCCTCCAGAGTGCCCAACCCTCAGCTATTTTCGTGGATTTATCCGTGAACGACCCTAAGCACTACTCACCTGGGAGCCACTGCTGCTTTCTGGGACACTGAGTCTTTGAGTTGCACTGACCAGCTGAACTGAGGTAATTGACGCTTGGGGGCGGAGCTATTATCTGCACCTATCGCAGTGCGGTTGGACTCATTTACACTGCAGAAGCGAGGGACTCTTCATTCATTTTATTGTTGGCGCAGACGAAGGCCACACCGGCCGAAATGCATTCGCCTTTGAAAATGTTAATTAAATGGAGCTGCCTTTCATCCCCGCTGAGGTTTCTGCTTCTTTTTATTATGAGAGAAGATTGCTGTTTTCATTACTTCACGCGTTCCCCAGAAGCGCGTTTCAGAAGCCCCCTCTTCCAAAGTTGCTTGGAGACTCTGGACCATGCTTCAGCATTTTGCTTTTTTTCTGGTAAAGGAATCTCTCCGAGCCCGCCTGCGATCCGGAATATTTGGGTGCAGTTCATCGAGGCATTGCCTCAACTCGGACGGGTTGCATTGCCCTCCCGCCCCTGCTCACTTCCAAAATCCGGACTGCCGACTGAAGAGGCCATGGGGACCCGAGGCAGCACCATCATCTGAGGGGTCCCGGAACGTTCCTGCAGAGTGCCCAACCCTCAGCTATTTTCGTGGATTTATCCGTGAACGCCCCTAAGCACTACTCACCTGGGAGCTACTGCTGCTTTCTGGGACACTGAGTCTTTGAGTTGCACTGACCAGCTGAACTGAGGTAATTGACGCTTGGGGGCGGAGGTATTATCTGCACCTATCGCAGTGCGGTTGGACTCATTTACACTGCAGAAGCGAGGGACTCTTCATTCATTTTATTGTTGGCGCAGACGAAGGCCACACAGGCCGAAATGCATTCGCCTTTGAAAATGTTAATTAAATGGAGCTGCCTTGCATCCCCGCTGAGGTTTCTGCTTCTTTTTATTATGAGAGAAGATTGCTGTTTTCATTACTTCACGCGTTCCCCAGAAGCGCGTTTCAGAAGCCCCCTCTTCCAAAGTGGCTTGGAGACTCTGGACCATGCTTCAGCATTTTTCTTTTTTTCTGGTAAAGGAATCTCTCCGAGCCCGCCTGCGATCCGGAATATTTGGGTGCAGTTCATCGAGGCATTGCCTCAACTCGGACGGGTTGCATTGCCCTCCCGCCCCTGCTCACTTCCAAAATCCGGACTGCCGACTGAAGAGGCCATGGTGACCCGAGGCAGCACCATCATCTGAGGGGTCCCGGAACGTTCCTGCAGAGTGCCCAACCCTCAGCTATACTCGTGGATTTATCCGTGAACGACCCTAAGCACTACTCACCTGGGAGCCACTGCTGCTTTCTGGGACACTGAGTCTTTGAGTTGCACTGACCAGCTGAACTGAGGTAATTGACGCTTGGGGGCGGAGCTATTATCTGCACCTATCGCAGTGCGGTTGGACTCATTTACACTGCAGAAGCGAGGGACTCTTCATTCATTTTATTGTTGGCGCAGACGAAGGCCACACCGGCCGAAATGCATTCGCCTTTGAAAATGTTAATTAAATGGAGCTGCCTTTCATCCCAGCTAAGGTTTCTGCTTCTTTTTATTATGAGAGAAGATTGCTGTTTTCATTACTTCACGCGTTCCCCAGAAGCGCGTTTCAGAAGCCCCCTCTTCCAAAGTGGCTTGGAGACTCTGGACCATGCTTCGGCATTTTGCTTTTTTTCTGGTAAAGGAATCTCTCCGAGCCCGCCTGCGATCCGGAATATTTGGGTGCAGTTCATCGAGGCATTGCCTCAACTCGGACGGGTTGCATTGCCCTCCCGCCCCTGCTCACTTCCAAAATCCGGACTGCCGACTGAAGAGGCCATGGGGACCCGAGGCAGCACCATCATCTGAGGGGTCCTGGAACGTTCCTGCAGAGTGCCCAACCCTCAGCTATTTTCGTGGATTTATCCGTGAACGACCCTAAGCACTACTCACCTGGGAGCCACTGCTGCTTTCTGGGACACTGAGTCTTTGAGTTGCACTGACCAGCTGAACTGAGGTAATTGACGCTTGGGGGCGGAGCTATTATCTGCACCTATCGCAGTGCGGTTGGACTCATTTACACTGCAGAAGCGAGGGACTCTTCATTCATTTTATTGTTGGCGCAGACGAAGGCCACACCGGCCGAAATGCATTCGCCTTTGAAAATGTTAATTAAATGGAGCTGCCTTGCATCCCCGCTGAGGTTTCTGCTTCTTTTTGTTATGAGAGAAGATTGCTGTTTTCATTACTTCACGCGTTCCCCAGAAGCGCGTTTCAGAAGCCCCCTCTTCCAAAGTGGCTTGGAGACTCTGGACCATGCTTCAGCATTTTGCTTTTTTTCTGGTAAAGGAATCTCTCCGAGCCCGCCTGCGATCCGGAATATTTGGGTGCAGTTCATCGAGGCATTGCCTCAACTCGGACGGGTTGCATTGCCCTCCCGCCCCTGCTCACTTCCAAAATCCGGACTGCCGACTGAAGAGGCCATGGTGACCCGAGGCAGCACCATCATCTGAGGGGTCCCGGAACGTTCCTGCAGAGTGCCCAACCCTCAGCTATACTCGTGGATTTATCCGTGAACGACCCTAAGCACTACTCACCTGGGAGCCACTGCTGCTTTCTGGGACACTGAGTCTTTGAGTTGCACTGACCAGCTGAACTGAGGTAATTGACGCTTGGGGGCGGAGCTATTATCTGCACCTATCGCAGTGCGGTTGGACTCATTTACACTGCAGAAGCGAGGGACTCTTCATTCATTTTATTGTTGGCGCAGACGAAGGCCACACCGGCCGAAATGCATTCGCCTTTGAAAATGTTAATTAAATGGAGCTGCCTTTCATCCCAGCTGAGGTTTCTGCTTCTTTTTATTATGAGAGAAGATTGCTGTTTTCATTACTTCACGTGTTCCCCAGAAGCGCGTTTCAGAAGCCCCCTCTTCCAAAGTGGCTTGGAGACTCTGGACCATGCTTCGGCATTTTGCTTTTTTTCTGGTAAAGGAATCTCTCCGAGCCCGCCTGCGATCCGGAATATTTGGGTGCAGTTCATCGAGGCATTGCCTCAACTCGGACGGGTTGCATTGCCCTCCCGCCCCTGCTCACTTCCAAAATCCGGACTGCCGACTGAAGAGGCCATGGGGACCCGAGGCAGCACCATCATCTGAGGGGTCCTGGAACGCTCCTGCAGAGTGCCCAACCCTCAGCTATTTTCGTGGATTTATCCGTGAACGACCCTAAGCACTACTCACCTGGGAGCCACTGCTGCTTTCTGGGACACTGAGTCTTTGAGTTGCACTGACCAGCTGAACTGAGGTAATTGACGCTTGGGGGCGGAGCTATTATCTGCACCTATCGCAGTGCGGTTGGACTCATTTACACTGCAGAAGCGAGGGACTCTTCATTCATTTTATTGTTGGCGCAGACGAAGGCCACACCGGCCGAAATGCATTCGCCTTTGAAAATGTTAATTAAATGGAGCTGCCTTTCATCCCCGCTGAGGTTTCTGCTTCTTTTTATTATGAGAGAAGATTGCTGTTTTCATTACTTCACGCGTTCCCCAGAAGCGCGTTTCAGAAGCCCCCTCTTCCAAAGTGGCTTGGAGACTCTGGACCATGCTTCGGCATTTTGCTTTTTTTCTGGTAAAGGAATCTCTCCGAGCCCGCCTGCGATCCAGAATATTTGGGTGCAGTTCATCGAGGCATTGCCTCAACTCGGACGGGTTGCATTGCCCTCCCGCCCCTGCTCACTTCCAAAATCCGGACTGCCGACTGAAGAGGCCATGGGGACCCGAGGCAGCACCATCATCTGAGGGGTCCCGGAACGTTCCTGCAGAGTGCCCAACCCTCAGCTATTTTCGTGGATTTATCCGTGAACGACCCTAAGCACTACTCACCTGGGAGCCACTGCTGCTTTCTGGGACACTGAGTCTTTGAGTTGCACTGACCAGCTGAACTGAGGTAATTGACGCTTGGGGGCGGAGCTATTATCTGCACCTATCGCAGTGCGGTTGGACTCATTTACACTGCAGAAGCGAGGGACTCTTCATTCATTTTATTGTTGGCGCAGACGAAGGCCACACTGGCCGAAATGCATTCGCCTTTGAAAATGTTAATTAAATGGAGCTGCCTTTCATCCCCGCTGAGGTTTCTGCTTCTTTTTATTATGAGAGAAGATTGCTGTTTTCATATATATATATATATATGTTGCTGTTTGTGTATTTAATCTAGTATATAACAACTCCCACCCAACTACCCAGACTCAGGTCTGGACTGAGTCCTGACGTAAGGTTGGGTTTTTAATATCTTTTAATCTTTTAAGGCGTATGTGTCAGAGCTTTCTTGGGCCTTACTGTGTACTACAGAAGATTTGTCAAAGGTATGGACAATGACTTAACTTCCAAGAGAATGCCAAAGACAGTTCAGTGGACAGTTAACAGTCAAAAGGCATTTAGTGACCTGAAGCAGGCCATATGCACTGCACTAATTCTGCAAAGTCCTTTCTACTACAAAGAATTAATTGTCCAAACGGATGCATCTGAGTTGGGGGTAGGGGCTGTGCTGTCACAATTGAATGATGAAGGTCAGGACCAGCCAGTAGCATTTGTGTAGCAGGGTAGGATCTGCTTACTATAGTTACCCCCACTTTTTGCTGGTGTTTCACTGTTTTTAGACTTTAGTCTGGCTGGGACCCTGCTATCCAGGACCACATCCTAGCTGCTTCCTCTCTAAATTGATTGCATATACTATAGGTACACTCCAGTTTGATTACTGTGGTACCCTTTTGAGGGCCTAGTATGGGGTACACTAGGTACTAAGGGCATAGGTACCCCAGAGGCCTACCAGGGGCTACAGCCTGTATTACGCCACCCCTGGGAAGCCTTCCAACATGATACCACAGGACTGCTACTGCAGCCTGGGTAAGGTGGTGCATGCACCTCTTACTAAGAGATAGGTTACCTATATCTACCTTTAATCACTGGCACATATAAACCTATCAGTCACTCCTATGGCAGGCCTGATCAATCCTGAAGGCATAGTGCTTGGTTTTGTGTGAGAGGGTGCCCATGCATGAGCAGGACCCCTCTGCAGCATTCGGAGCCTATTCTCTGAGGCTGTTCTGTGATGCAGCCAGACCATATTCTCTTAAGGGCATTATAACCACGCGGTAAATGCTAACTTTGGAATGGCTACATTGAAACATGTCGTGTTTGTTGTTAAACACTTTGGAATCCTACCCACCTGCCAGTCCTGGTGGCGGGGGTATAATCCACCCTTCTAGAGGGAGAGACATATACACACTGGTCTGCCTGATAATAGTTTAAACGAACCCCAGCATCACAAAATGGATGCTGCAGCCCTAGACACACATCTGGCCTCCTCCTGCTGAACACAACTCTGGCAGAGGAGGCCTGGACAATAGGTTTCCTGTCACTGGGAGGTGTAACCACCTCCCAAACAGGCTTTAGTGTATTGGGGCTGGGTGGGTGCACTCTGAGAGTGCCAGAAAGTCTGCACTGGGGGCACATTTGGTGTCCCTGTGTATAGCCCAGTTCAAAACGGTTGCAGGGGCTACCAGCCCCTGCTCTGGCGTGAAACTGGACAAAGGAAATTGGTGTAGCCACCCCTCTTTCCAAACCCTCCCATAGGTGGGTCCCTTGAGTATGTCCAATCCCTTCCTTGAGTATAAGAAAGGGACCCCTGGCAACAGGGCTTGAGAATACACCTGGATGAAACTCTGAAACTGAGTCCTGGAACTTTGACGTTCTACTAAAGACTAAGGAAAGAAGAATCTACCTTGGGGTCAAAAAGTGACTCCCCTGCTCAAGCAGGCACCAAAAAAAGCATTTGCTGGTCTGCATCTCCGAAGCTCCAACTGGACACCGAAGCATTTACAGCCAAGCAAAGCTGAGACCCACAGCCCTCACGAGTGATGTGGAACCGGAATCCCTGGACACTGTGCACATTTGCTAGTGTATTGACTTCCCGAACTTTCTTGAAGTTGTGCTTTGAATTACTTGTAGCCCAAGACCCGAGCACCATCTGCACCAAAGATTGTTGGCCCACACTCCACAACTGTTCCGTGAGCTTGCGTCTTGCATTTCAGCTTGAGGCTCCTTTGTGATCACTGGTCTGTCAGCTGGTGGGTCCCCATGAAGGCCATTTTGATTTTCTTTGGGCTTTGCTGGTTGCTTCAGATGTGCCCTGACTTTCTACCAAGTGGTTAGTCCCTCAGACCTTGCTGGTCCACACCCAAACATTTCTTTGATTCCTTTGTGGGTTGCTGTTGCCAAGGCTTGTTGGGTCCAATCTGGAAACCAACACCTCAGCACTCGACATCCTATATGGGACAGCTCAAAACCAGAATCTGGTTGTTGTCAATGCCTCCTGGTCCTCATAGCTGAAGAATCAAGCTTCACCTTCTTCACCTGAAATTACCCGACATCGGTAGGGATTCGACTATCGTTCCCCTGGTCACTGGCAAGTGACCCAGACTCTGTCCCCTCTGCTTTCAGGTTCTTCTTATCTTCAATCCAGGCTTGGATTATACCAGACACTTTCCTCTACGATGGCAGAAGTACTTTGCAGCAGATCACAATTGAAAACAACAATGAAATCCAACACCAAAAGACACCTATGCACCCAGATTCCCTGGATGTGGTAACTCAAGTACTCTGGTGCTCCCATGGGTGTTGGCTCTCGAACCTCTTAAGTCACAAGGGGTTTGCTCAAAGTCCTCTCCTAAGTGTCCTATATCTTTTAAATTCCAACTGCGACTTTTCCCATAGAATTAATGGTGATATGCGGCTGTGTTCACACACTGCACACGTCCCCTGTAGGTCCCCTGTGTCACTACCTTGGGTGGTTCCTGGTGACCCCAGCGGTTATACAGGCTCTAGGCCTTGTGTCTATGCAAGTCGTGGTTCTTATACTACTTTCCTAATATGTGGTTTGGTACGCCCCTAGGGCTCAAAGTATTTGTGCTAATTTACTGTGTGCTATTTAGTTTTCCTTACATACTTTTGCCACTAGCCTCATAAAGAGACTAGTGGGATGTGTTTAGAATAAATACATATATTATATATATATACCTGGTGTGGTTCTCCTTTCATTTGTTCATTCACGAGATTATAGACTGGTAAAACAAGCTGCTTTACATTCCTCCAAGACTTAGCCTGAAGGCTGCTCTCCACAGATACCACTAGGATAGCTTTCTATGAAGGTTGTCTTAACCTACCATCAATAAGGGATCGTTTGGACTGGTGCAAGGTGTCCACTAGTTGCGCAGTTTCGAAAATGGTATTGATAAAGACATGTGATAAAGACATGCTGGGACAATACCATTTTCGAAACTGCGCAACTACACAGAGTGCCTGTGAACAAGGAGGTTTTCTACTCCGAAACGCGTAAGGCTTGAACTGGCTCTGATTAAAATGTTGGCTGTTCTTAATGGAATTCTGTGGATTCGTCTGTTTGGGTGTGCTCTTCGAACAGGGGGGAGTTTGTATTGCAAAAATATACATATATATAAATATATATTATATATATATATATATATATATATATATATATATATATATATATTCAATGAAAAAACCATTGGTTTTAGGCCATATATAGTTAGGGATTTGCATTTAGAAAACCTTATTTTACTCGCATAAAACCATTGAAATTCCATATATAGTTATAAGCGCTAACTATATATCGCGCACCCGCAATCCACTGCTGATGATGTCACATATTACATCATTCATGACATGGTTAGTGACATCACTGATGACATCACTGATGACATCTCAAATGACATCACTGATGACATCACTGATGACAACATCCAGTGACTGTATGTTTCTGTAAAGTTAAAACATGTTTTACATATTGAAGAATGAGTGCATGTATAAGTGTCTGGATGAAGGATTTACTAGGTGCATGACTGACTGATTGAGTGAGTGATTAAATGTGTCTCACTGAGTGCATGGGTTAGTGACTAAACTGTTTTAATTTGTGCATCATTATATCTGTTGTTCTACAAACTGCTGCATATGTTGATCAGTAGCTATATGAGTAACTGTATGGGTTATTGATTGGTTGTCCAAGTATTTGTATGGGAAACTGAGTGTGTGTGTATGGGTGGCTGGGAGGTGTGTGACTCTGTACATAGATGTGTGAGTAGTTGATTCACTATATGTATAGATTCAAAACTGCATGTGGAAACAGCTGTATGGGCGGTTGACTGTGCATGAGTGTATTGGTGAGTGAATGGATATCTCAGTGCTACATGTCAAAGTAAGTACATATGTAAAACACAGTACATGTGAGAGTTGACATATATAAATAACTGTGCATAAGAGCCAGTGAATGTGTGAGTGGCTGTATGGATCATTATGAACTTGTATCAGGGATTGTATAAGAGAGTAAAGTAAATATGTGTTAGTATATGTTTGAATAAGTAAGGTGTGTATAACTGTATAGTTGAGAAAATGGAGGTGTGATTGATTTTTGGCATAACTGACTAGGTGTGTGAGTAACTCCATGGATGAGTGACTGTCTGTTTACACTGATTGTATCTAAGGTTATATTAGAGTCTGAAGAGGTTCATGGTATTATCACATGAATGATATCATCAGTGATGTGATCAGTCATGTCAAATGAGATGTTATCAGTGATGTCATCAGTGATGTCATTTGAGATGTCATCAGTGATGTCATCAGTGATGTCACTAACCATGTCATGAATGATGTAATATGTGACATCATCAGCAGTGGATTGCGGGTGCGCGATATATAGTTAGCGCTTATAACTATATATGGAATTTCAATGGTTTTATGCGAGTAAAATAAGGTTTTCTAAATGCAAATCCCTAACTATATATGGCCTAAAACCAATGGTTTTTTCATTGAATTTTCAAGGTTTTGTAAATGCAAATTCCTAACTATATATGGAGTATAACCTATGGTTTTTTCTGTGAATTTCAATGGTTTTTTAATAGCAAACATCAAAAGCTGTCAAATGTCAAGTACGTGATAGGTAAAAACGTTTTCGTGTTTATGCACGCTGATGTGCTTTAAACGCTGCCCCCCCTCCCCACTCCCCTCTTTTCTCTTAGTAGTACTCTCTCTTTGCAGATAGTGAACGGTAGTTAACGCAGACCTTTACCCCTGTTGTAATCCGTCGTACCTGCTTGTCTCTCCATTTGATTGATTATTATCCAAGCATTTACTGTTTTACAATTGGTTCTCTTTGGATCATTCTCTATTTACAAACAAGCACAAAGTCGCAATACTCTGTTTAGTCTTTGCAGATAGTGAAAAATCGTGAAAAAAAATAAAAGTAATCGAGCAAAATCAGTAGACCACTAATTCGATCTCTTTTTGACCTAAAAATATATATATATACATAGAGAGAGAGAGAGAGAGAGAGAAAGAGAGTGTTTAATGGTGTTACTTATACTTATAATGTGTTTGAAGTGAGATATTTTCATACTTTTGTTGAGACATAGTAGGAATAATAAAATTGGGCTGTCTACAATTCAACACATTCCCTATCTTTGTGCTGTTAAGAGCGGGAATAGTAAATCTTACCCCTCCAAAATCCAATGCTTTGCCTACTGTTTCACAGACTGGAGAGGGAAAAGGAATTTGTACCCCTCCAAAGTCCAACACTTTCCCTACTGTTGTACTATATGGAGTGGGGATAGATAGTTTTACCCCTAGTTCAGATAGTTTTCTTAATGTTTGTTAAATAGAGTTTATAGCATTTAATGTTTTATATTTTACATTATTTGTTTTTATTTCTGAATGTATTGTACTGTTTATAGTATTTTTTTAATGTGTCTTTTGGATTTTTCAATTCTTAATATTTTATTTAATGTCTACATTAATTATTATATTTTTCTTATTAAATTTGATATATTGTTATGGTATTATTGTGTATGTGTGCTATAAATAACATAATTATTAACAAATATTTATTTTACATTATATTAATTTTAGTATTATGTGTAATTTATTCATTCAATTATATATCTCCATATACCTATATAAATGTAAAATATAAAATAATCACATATTGGCAAATAAAGATTTGTATTCATTTATATATATTTATATAAATATAAGTACATGTATATATATATACATGTCCATATATTTATATATATATATATATATATATATATATATATATATATATATATAAATATAAACACATATACATGTGTTTGTGTATTTATATGAGAATATATTTATAGATAGTTTTAAATATTAGTGTAATTTATTTAATGTGCATCAGTTTGCTTCAATTAAACGTCATTCAGCATATTAAAAAACAGCCGTAAATGTACATACAATAAAATAACATATCATAAAAACATATTGCCTAAAGCACATAAAAAGGAAACCCATAACTTCCCTTTATCATCCTTAATACATATTAATTTTCCTCAGCAACGGCCCGTATAGGGCATGCCACCGGGCGGTGACGTGGGGCGGGTTAGGCAGGGTGGGGGGGGAGAGGATGTAAAAAGTGGCAAACGGACTATTTCAGGTAAGTAACGAAAAACATAAATGAAACAAATTGCGTTGCACGCGCTGAATTACCGAATGCTATGCAGAGCATGCAACAAAATTATTATTTTTTCCGTTACTTACCTGAAATTGTCCGTTTGCCACTTTTTACAACCCTCCACCATGCCCCTCCCCACGTCACCTCCTGGTGGCACGCTCTAAATGGGCCGTGGCTGATTTTCCTATATTGTATTGCCCCCTTATAAAAAGAACAACATTAATACATACAAGGAGATCTCCAAGGGCAAACAGATAGCTCAATGCATTTTTATAATCTCTAATATTTTGTGTAAGAAGAATTGGTTTAAGATAATAACTCACAGGGACAGAGTTTCATATCTGACGAGCGTGTCTTCTTGTCAGGAAAGGCAACTAAATGATGAACTGTGCCTGCTCAAAATCTAGTCAGAACATAGCGATGCTGGATAATATTTACACAGGACAGATAAAATTGACAGCCTTCCCGTGGATTAAGCGACAAACCAAAAGCAACAGTAGATTTCTTCAACTCATCATACATTCTCTGATCACAACTATGTTTAAAAAAGTTACCTTCATGAAACTCTTGTCAAGGGATAAAGGTTTCAGTAAAAACAGGTCCTCCAGATATTGCAAATCAACTTCCTTGTGAACAATCAGAGATGAGGCTGAGGCAGGTAGACATAACAGATGTTTAAAGAATATATTTTCTTCTATCTGGAGTGGATTACCAGACGTATAACCCCTCAATCCCACCCCAAAAGTGGCAGTAGACACCCTTCTGGCCTTATAAATGTCTACCATCTCCTTACCAGGTCGGCTACCCAATTTTGGGGAAAATTCAAAGATCCCATGAGAAGTTTTACTCATCTTTGATCTGGCTTTTAGAACTTGCTGGGTCTAGACACCTTTTCTTAGGAATAAAATCCCTAAATAACATAAAGAATTTATCCTGCATACCATTCCATAAGTTTTGGTTTTTATTAATCACCATCTTCTTTAAATTCATAAGGTCCATGTTGGACCCTGCCCGTTGGGCAGGTTCACCCCTAGACTTTTTGCTTTTTCCTAGCCTGTTTATGGAACCTGGTGTTGGTGATTTTAGGCTCTGCGCACTTTTTCACTGTGGTACAGTGTAAAGAGCTTGAGCTCTCTGTATGTGTGGTGAGTGACCTGCCCTCCCATAGGAATGAATGGGGAATATGTATGCCCGTGGTAGTTCCTGATGTGTGGGGAGTGCAGGGGCGAGTTTGGTATGTATGAACTCGTGAGAATGAATGCTGCAAAATGATGTATGCGGCATGACTGTGTCTAGTCTGGAAGTACTACTTTTGGAAGTTGGCATATTTGTGTAAATTGGTGCTAGCGTGTGATTGGCTGGTGAGCCTGTCCCAGAGTGCCTGGGCCTGCTTGTGGATTGACTGTCTGGTTTGAGGATGACAGGGGCTGGAGAGCCCAGGAGGTTGTCTGAAGTCAGCCCAAGGATGAAAGGCAGCATCTGCTGCCAGGGAAGTGGGAGGAGATGGCACCTGATAGTGAAGGGCTGTGCCTGCCTAACTACAAAGCTGGCTCCACCTCCCGCTGGGCGACTGACACCTCTGTCCCTGATACTGAAGGGACTTCCCTATAACCAGTTCTAGCTGGTTCTCACACTGCCTGCTTCAAAGGACTTCAAAGGACTTCAAAGGCTTTTCTGTGTATAAGAAGGGGCTGTGTCCCCTTCCAAAATGTTCTTGTTTCTGACTTGAATCTGCCAGGGGCATGCTGCTGCTGGGGCTCAGGGGAATCCCTGGGCCCTGCCCAGCTCCTGGACCTCTGATGGACATTCCTGGACTCCTGGGGGACCCCTCTGCCTTGCTGGGCTGTGGGGGGACTTTGCTTGCCCCCTTGAAATCTCTGGGACCGTGTTGCAGCATGGAGGAGCTGTATTTGCCTGCAGGAAGCGATGTGCTTCCCCCTGAGCGCCTGGGAGCGCTCTGCCTGATTTCTAGCGCTGTAGAGCGCTTTATTTGGATTATAGCGTTGTGGGTCGTCATTTAGCGCTGGGAGCACTTTATTTACATTGCGAGTGCCCACCTCGCTTATTTGTACTTTTATTTAATTTCGGCTGCCCACGCCAATATCTTTAATGCCTGCCCGCCTGCCTGAATCGGGCCGCCGCGCTGCCCGCGGCGACCCGGAAGTACCTGGCCGGCCGGCCAATCCCAGCGCGGCCGGCCGGAAGTCCCGCCCCGCAGCCCGGGTGCCGAGGAATGGCGACCGCGAGGCGAGGGGAGGGAAAGAGGAGAAGCATGGCGGAGCGGTAGCGGAGGGGGCGCAAGGCACATTGTCGGTGCCTGCCCCCGCCGCGGAGAAAGGAAGAGAGGAGGAGTGTGGCCGGCTTCTGGGGCTCCCGTGTGCAGAGGGAGCCCCGAGTGAGGAGTGGAGCGGCAGGCGGAGACTTGCGGCGGGGGCGCGAGGCACATTGTCGGTGCCTGCCCCCACCGCCAGCGGAGAAGAGCCGCCGCCCGGAGGAGCCGCCCCTGAGGCCCGGTGAGTCTGGGCTGGGGCCGGGCGGAGTGGGGCAGAGCAGGGGAGGGGCGCCGGGACACATTGTCGGTGTCCGCCCCCCCCCGCAGTAGCGCGAGCTCGCGCTCGATGTGGAGAAGCCACGAGGGCTTCAAGGGCGGCCCCAGATGGCAGTGGGCCGCCCCAACATCACGCAGAGCCTGTGGAGGCTCCAACGAAGGGTGCATGTTTTTATTTACATAGAGCCTTGCAAGGCTCACGGCGCCCTTGTCCACGAGTCCGTGAAGGCTCCCACGATGCCCGCATTTTGTTTACAGAGCCTTGGAGGCTCGTGAGCCTATTTTAGTTAAGAGCCACGAGGGCTCTAGGGGGCACAGTGAATTCCTGAGCCAGATGGGTCCAGCGCCCCCCCCCCCTACTTCTTTCCAGAGCCCAGTGGGCTCCAACGCTTTGGGGGCATGTTTGTTTTAGAGCCTGTGCGGCTCAGGTGGCGCAGATTGGTTCTAGGGGCTACTGAGAGCCCTGCCACAGCTTGTTAGTACACAGTTGCCCAGCACTTTGTGGGCAGCTGCCACGTTTAGGCTTTTTGTACTTTTGAAACTGGCACTGCATGGCAGCGCACCCTGACTTTGGACTCAGGGCATCCTTGCCCCACAAGGCCAGTTGGCCTAGGGACTGCCACAGGTGGTGGCTTATGTAGTGTTGGCGCAATGTGATTTCTATGCTTTTTAATAGTTATTGCTAATGTGAGTTTTTGCGCTATTGATTTATTAGGCACCTCTGAATGTGTAGGTTTATGCATTATGTGTCTTTCTTTCCATGCGCTGCACCTCTGAATGCTTAGTCATCATGTGTCTTCTTGCGCTGCACCCCTGAATGTATTTTATTGCATCAGGTGCTTTATTTTTTAACACCTCTGAATGTCTTAGGCATCATGTGTTTCTCTTTATTACTCCTCTGAATGTAGGTTATTGCATCATGGGTAATGTGTTCTTTTCCTAGACCCCTAAACGCTGAGTGATACTTAGGTGGTTGTCTTTTCTACTCCTCTGAATGTAGGTTTATTGCATCATGAGTAATGTATTCGTTCTTAGACCCCTAAATGCTGTGTGATACTTAGGTGGTTGTTCTTTCTTAGTACAGGTGGTCCTAGTAAGGTCCTGGTTCCTATTACCAGTGGTTACTGGTTGTTATCTTTGATCATTATTTTATGTTACATTTATTCTTTATTCTAGAAGTGATTTTATATTCTACATTTTATCTAGAAGTACTATATCTGATTCTGACAGGCGCCCATGTGGCCTTGTCATGTGTACATAATCCCTGTGAATATTGCCCGTGCCAGTTGGCACAATGTATATGTGTGATTTTATCTGATGTGTTTTTACAATACAAAAGTTATTTTTATAATAACCTTGTGTAGAGTCTCTTTTGTGGTGTGCCTAGTATGTTGTTGCTGTTGTGTGCTGGCGCAAATGCTTTACACATTGCCTCCGAGTTTAGCCTTACTGCTTGAGCCAAGCTACCAAGGGGGTGAGCAGAGGTTATCTTGGCGTGTGACTTCCTTGCCCTGACTAGAATGGTGGTTTCTGCCTGGCTTTGGCGTCAGCCTTAGCCTACCAGAAATAGCCAGTTCTAGCATTGTTGGTCAGCGGTGCGGATTTGGACTTGTGTTTGCGCAGTGCCATAGCGACAACTGGCTACATTACAAAACTCTGCAATTGTTTTTTTTCAGATAGTCACATGTATGGGATTATTGTTTTTGATTTTTTTCCTCAAAGTGTCACTTTCAAATGTGTTTCTGCGCTTTATGTTTAGTGGCAGATGAGAGAAAGTGACAGGGCGGGACGCCATTAGAGGGGGGAAGTTCCCATAGATTAGGAATCCCTTGCTGGGTCCCGTGTCCAATCCCAAATCCTGTCCCTGTGTGGGTAGATGGAAAAGAGGGAGTGTGAGGAGAAATGACTAGCTCAGGAGGGTGGTTGTTCCCTGAGTGTAGTGTGTGTGTCTGGATTCCCCAGTGTGGTAGGATCCAGTGGTGGCAGCTTTAATGTGTCCAGTGTGTTAATTCCCATTCCCCGCTCCCAGAGTTTGGTACCTGTGTCACGTGTGGTCAGGTTGAGTGATCAGGGGTGGTAGAAACTGCCTTACCAGTCCGAGGGAGGGGAGTGTGCGAATGAATGATGTGCTGAACTGGAGGAGTTGGTGTGAGTTTTCTTTTTGTTAAAGAGCTTGCATGAGAGGTGTACCTCTGGTGGTGTGCAGGAGGTCCTGCAGAGGCACTGGACAGGAAGGTGGATGTCTGGCGGTGTGCTAGATGTCTTGCAGAGGCATTAGGGAGTGATTCTAAAAGGAGTGGCTTGTGTATCTGATGATCCTGTGAAGGGGAAGAGGTTACTGTGTAACCCAGCTAGGTCCCAGTAGTATGGTAGGGGTGTAGGGGCTCACGCCCTGTCTCAGTGGAGGCGGAGTGAGTGTAGGACGGTGTGTCCCACGTTGGCCTGAAACCCTATCTCAGGGCCTGGAGGGTTCCCTAAGGGAGCGCCAGGTCAGGGGCCTAAGCTGTAAATAGGTCATTTGAGGAGGATCTTCCTGTGTCTAGAGGACGGGGAGTGTCTGTAACCAGAACTCCGGAGGTCCTAGTGTTGGGCAGTACCGCTCCTAGTGGAGGGTGCAGAAGTCCTGGCTCGCTGAGCATTTGACCGTCTAGAGTGCTTGACCATTTGTGGGGCCTCTGGAGGTCGTTCCCCGAGGAGGGGGTAAAGCCGGGTTGGGGTTGTGGCCTGACCTGGAAGGAGTACTGGAGGAAAGTGTGTCACTGATACGCCGCTGGCGTGTGCTCTGTCTAGCCTGGGACATACTGAGAATTACCCTGTGATAGGGAGTACTGGAGGAGAGTGTGTCGCTGATACGCAGCTGGCGTGTGCTCTGTCTAGCCTGAGACATACTGGACTGGAAGGGGTTGCAGAGGGACGGTGTCCTTTTTTCTGACCCCGGTGCAACCTGAGGGTTTAGATCTTAGGTTGGGAGATTAGGAAACTTCTAGGTCAAGAGGAATCTCTGCCAAAGTGGATCAGCTGAAGAGACTGAGGGGGCTGCCCTTGCTGTGTGTTCTGGGGCTCACCTGCAGTTTGTTGTTTTCACTAAGGTAGAGGAAAGGGGCTTTGCTGTGTGCTGTGTCCCCCCCACCTGCTTGAAGAGGGACTGTGCTGTGTGCTTTATACCTCAGAAGTGGAATAGTTTCCAGGTGGTAGACCAGTGATGGAGTGAGGTCCTGATCTGGTAGGAGAATTGTGTTCTGGTGAAGTGCTTTTCTGTGAGGGTGCGGAAACCCAGAAGTAGAGGTAGGGTGGGGCATTCTTGCCCGTGACCTCTGGTCAGCCTGAGGGTATGGTCCCTAGGTTGTTGGATCAGTGGTAGTTGTAGCTACACTGAGAGAGAGAGTGGAGATTGGCTATTGTGTGCCAGGGGTTACTACCCCCCACTCTGTGGATTAGTTAGGACCTGTGATTTGGATGGCCTATGGCCTGGTCTTGGCTGTGAATGACTAGTGAGTACCAGTGGGGTATCCTAGTTGTGTCAGAGAGTTATTGTTTGGAGGTAACCAGGTGGGTTCAGAGTGGAGTAAAACCGGAGGGTGTCCCAGCCGTGCAGGTAAGTGTCCGTGTTTTGTCGCCCAAAGCAAGGAAGCCCATCAGTGGAGTGATTGGTCTACCCTGCGTTTTGGCTGGAAGGGGGTTGTGTTGGACCCGGCCCGTTGGGCAGGTTCACCCCTAGACATTTTTTCTTTTTCCTAGCCTGTTTATGGAACCTGGTGTTGGTGATTGTAGGCCTCTGCGCACTTTTTCACTGTGGTACAGTGTAAAGTGCTTGAGCTCTATGTATGTGTGGTGAGTGACCTGCCCTCCCATAGGAATGAATGGGGAATATGTATGCCCATGGTAGTTCCTGATGTGTGGGGAGTGCAGGGGCGAGTTTGGTATGTATGAACTCGTGAGAATGAATGCTGCAAAATTATGTATGCGGCATGACTGTGTCTAGTCTGGAAGTAAGTTGGTGCTAGCGTGTAATTGGCTGGTGAGCCTGTCCCAGAGTACCTGGGCCTGCTTGAGGATTGACTGTCTGGTTTGAGGATGACAGGGGCTGGAGAGCCCGGGAGGTTGTCTGAAGTCAGCCCATGGATGAAAGGCAGCATCTGCTGCCAGGGAAGTGGGAGGAGATGGCATCTGATAGTGAAGGGCTGTGCCTGCCTAACTACAAAGCTGGCTCCACCTCCCGCTGGGCGACTGACACCTCTGTCCCTGATACTGAAGGGACTTCCCTATAACCAGTTCTAGCTGGTTCTCACACTGCCTGCTTCAAAGGACTTCAAAGGACTTCAAAGGCTTTTCTGTGTATAAGAAGGGGCTGTGTCCCCTTCCAAAATGTTCTGGTTTCTGACTTGAATCTGCCAGGGGCATGCTGCTGCTGGGGCTCAGGGGAATCCCTGGGCCCTACCCAAATCCTGGACCTCTGATGGACATTCCTGGACTCCTGGGGGACCCCTCTGCCTTGCTGGGCTGTGAGGGGGACTTTGCTTGCCCCCTTGGAATCTCTGGGACCGTGTTGCGGCATGGAGGAGCTGCATTTGCCTGTAGGAAGCGCTGTGCTTCCCCCTGAGCGCCTGGGAGCGCTCTGCCTGATTTCTAGCGCTGTAGAGCGCTTTATTTGGATTATAGCACTGTGGGTCGTCATTTAGCGCTGGGAGCGCTTTATTTACATTGCGAGTGCCCACCTCGCTTATTTGTACTTTTATTTAATTTCGGCTGCCCACGCCGATATCTTTAATGCCTGCCCGCCTGCCTGCCTGAATCGGGCCGCCGCGCTGCCCGCGGCGACCCGGAAGTACCTGGCTGGCTGGCCGGCCAATCCCAGCGCGGCCGGCCGGAAGTCCCGCCCCGCAGCCCGGGTGCCGAGGAATGGCTACCGCGAGGCGAGGGGAGGGAAAGAGGAGAAGCATGGCGGAGCGGTAGCGGAGGGGGCGCGAGGCACATTGTCGGTGCCTGCCCCCACCGCCAGCGGAGAAGAGCCGCCGCCCGGAGGAGCCGCCCCTGAGTCCCGGTGAGTCTGGGCTGGGGCCGGGCAGAGTGGGGCAGAGCAGGGGAGGGGTGCCGGGACACATTGTCGGTGTCCGCCCCCCCCCCCACAGTAGCGCGAGCTCGCGCTCGATGTGGAGAAGCCACGAGGGCTTCAAGGGCGGCCCCAGATGGCAGTGGGCCGCCCCAACGTCACGCAGAGCCTGTGGAGGCTCCAACGAAGGGGCATGTTTTTATTTACATAGAGCCTTGCGAGGCTCACGGCGCCCTTGTCCACGAGTCCGTGAAGGCTCCCACGATGCCCGCATTTTGTTTACAGAGCCACGGAGGCTCATGGGCCTATTTTAGTTAAGAGCCACGAGGGCTCTAGGGGGCACAGTGAATTCCTGAGCCAGATGGCTCCAGCGCCCCCCCCCCCTACTTCTTTCCAGAGCCCAGTGGGCTCCAACGCTTTGGGGGCATGTTTGTTTTAGAGCCTGTGTGGCTCAGGTGGCGCAGATTGGTTCTAGGGGCTACTGAGAGCCCTGCCACAGCTTGTTAGTACACAGTTGCCCAGCACTTTGTGGGCAGCTGCCACGTTTAGGCTTTTTGTACTTTTGAAACTGGCGCTGCATGGCAGCGCACCCTGACTTTGGACTCAGGGCATCCTTGCCCCACAAGGCCAGTTGGCCTAGGGACTGCCACAGGTGGTGGTTTATGTAGTGTTGGCACAATGTGATTTCTATGCTTTTTAATAGTTATTGCTAATGTGAGTTTTTGCGCTATTGATTTATTAGGCACCTCTGAATGTGTAGGTTTATGCATTATGTGTCTTTCTTTCCATGCGCTGCACCTCTGAATGCTTAGTCATCATGTGTCTTCTTGCGCTGCACCCCTGAATGTATTTTATTGCATCATGTGCTTTATTCTTAACACCTCTGAATGTCTTAGGCATCATGTGTTTCTCTTTATTACTCCTCTGAATGTAGGTTATTGCATCATGGGTAATGTGTTCTTTTCCTAGACCCCTAAACGCTGAGTGATACTTAGGTGGTTGTCTTTTCTACTCCTCTGAATGTAGGTTTATTGCATCATGAGTAATGTATTCGTTCTTAGACCCCTAAATGCTGTGTGATACTTAGGTGGTTCTTCTTTCTTAGTTCAGGTGGTCCTAGTAAGGTCCTGGTTCCTGTTACCAGTGGTTACTGGTTGTTATCTTTGATCATTATTTTATGTTACATTTATTCTTTATTCTAGAAGTGATTTTATATTCTACATTTTATCTAGAAGTACTATATCTGATTCTGACAGGCGCCCATGTGGCCTTGTCTTGTGTACATAATCCCTGTGAATATTGCCCGTGCCAGTTGGCACAATGTATATGTGGGATTTTATCTGATGTGTTTTTACAATACAAAATTTATTTTTATAATACCCTTGTGTAGGGTCTCTTTTGTGGTGTGCCTAGTATGTTGTTGCTGTTGTGCGCTGGCGCAAATGCTTTACACATTGCCTCCGAGTTTAGCCTTACTGCTTGAGCCAAGCTACCAAGGGGGTGAGCAGAGGTTATCTTGGCGTGTGACTTCCTTGCCCTGACTAGAATGGTGGTTTCTGCCTGGCTTTGGCGTCAGCCTTAGCCTACCAGAAATAGCCAGTTCTAACAGTCCATAAATGTATTCATCAGCTTCTGCAGGCCAATGGGAGTCCTAGATAGTAACACTGCATTGACGGTGTATAGCAGCACAGGGTTGGGGTGGCCCGTGACATTAGGCACATCGGCCTGAAGGACCTGAAGAGTGCTAATAATTCGATTGATAAAGGGCGAGAATAAAAAAGGGGGCCAATAGACAACACTGTCTAACTCCCCTCGCTACCCTTAATGTGGGGAGCATTCACCCTGGGGGCCATACCGAACCATTGATGATAAAATCACAGATAAACGAGCAAGAAAGCAGAAATGTTTTATGGGGCACCAAGGGAAATCAGGGTTGATCAAAGAATGGAATGGTCGACCAGGTCAAAAGTACTGCTTAAATCAGCTAAGCAAAGATAAAGAGATCCTGACTTAGCCCTAGTCTACTTTCCGATTAGCAAATCCAATTTCACACCTTGCTCAACTGTCCCCAGGCCCTTCTTAAATCCATACTGTTCTTCTGATAAAATAGAGTCATCCCAAGCCCATTCCTCCAATTTTCCTAGTAGTATCTTACTCATTAATTTTACTGATGAGTCTAAGAGGGGGATGGGGTGATAGCAGCTGGGGTCTGATTTATCGCCCTTCTTAAAAATGGGCATGATTGTTAAAACAGCCCTAGAAAAGGGGATCATACATTCCTCAGCTGCATTACATACCCGAGTCAAGATGGGGCCCCATAAATCCAAGGCTGTTTTAAATGCATCGTCAGGTACCCCATCTGGTCCTGGTGCTTTCTCCGCTGTACTTTGGTGTAATGTAAGGTGGACCTCCTCAAGGGTAATGTTTAAAGGGAGGGGATTCCTACTTGATCCCCCTCACAAATAGTTGAGACACTACTCACTAAATTAGAATTAAAAATTGCCAAAAATGGGTTACCCTTAATTCACAGAAGACAAAAGAATTAAACTCTGGAATTGAATTATTTTTAAAAATGGGCATTAACCATGTCCCAAAAGAGCTTTGAATACTTCATTTTAGGGGCTATAATCAGTGTGGACTAAGCCTCATCCTGTAACACTGTATTCCTATTTGCTATGGCCATATTTTAATTTTTCAGAAAATTAGGGGAACAATAGATGGCTGATTTCAAAATCTGCTAAGCCTGGGTACATGAGCTGTCAAACCACCTGTTGTGAGCTTTGTGTGAGAAGTGAATTGATTGTACACATAATCTGATTAAAACTAGACAATGATTTCCCATGTTCTACCGCCTCCCCCAGACAATAGCCAAACTCTATGGGGTACTTATTTACTACTTGACAAAGGACTCTAGCTGGATCAATTCCTGCCCACTTAATGCACACAACATTAGGCCTTACTGGGGCAAAATTAGCTACACATACGGATTCTCAAATGTTAATATCCCAAAAGAAAAAAGGTCAAACTATTGGATTATGGTCAGTAATAACAGTTGGAATGATATTGCAAGTGTAAACTAAGTCAGGAGCTGAGTTAGAAATCCAGACACCATCAATAGTGATGCAAGAATTTCAGCCAATGAAAGATGATATATACTCCCCATCAGCTAAGTTTTTAAATCTAACAGAAGAAGGTCATATTTAAAAATTAATTAATTTAATGCACTCCCATAGTCATTATGTGGAACATGTGAAATACTACGTCCATCAGAGATAGAGAGTCCACCTATCTGTTTTGCTGGAAGGGGACATGTTTGAATATTGAAATCACCTGCCCATATACGGGTAATGTTTGAGTTGGTGGAGCGGAAAAAAGGCACTCAATCTTACTTCAAGGGCATAAACCACCAGGCTCCTACAGGAGTCAAATACATTATGATAAAAATTTCCCCTTGGATGACAGCCACAGAAACTTGGAATGAGGTGCAACAACAGAATACTTTTTAACAATAGCATGTAACTTGTTAGATATTAAAATCTGTAACCCCTCCCCTTTGGCAAGTCCTGTTAGAGATGGTACAGCGCCCAAAAAGTGGGAAGAAAAGCCCTTAACTTGAAATAGGTTCACACACCAGGGTTCCTAAATACATATGAAAGCGGGGGCAGAAGTAATATATAACCAATCTTGAGAGAAGAACTTGTTCTACAACCAGCACACATTCGAGGTGACACATTTATATACACCATTATCATGGCTTAACGAATGATACCTCAAAAGGGTTCAGCGAAGGATGACTCATAAGGGCCACAAGTACCTGGTTGGCTGATAAATAATGTTTATGGCAAAGCACTCAAAGTCAGAGTCAGGTGAACAAATCAAATTAGAATTTGACCATTCCTCTGTTCAGACCTGTGAAATAACCCCACATTTGTCCCTGGAACAAAGAGTAGTTTACAATATATTAAAATCATATTTTAACATATTTATAATTTAAGACTTGAAACTCTATTACTATTACAAAAATCTATATTTTGGCTACTTTTGGTTGATATTAGAGTCAATTATATTTATTTTCTGATATTTTGGTATTTAACAATATAATATAGTATCACAATATTGTGGTAAACAATATTTTTGCACATTAGCTTTGCCAACAACATTGTTCACCACAGTATTACCTGGCTCAATGATACCTCCTCCAGAGTTCTTGCCATCTTTATCCCCCCTGACTATGCCATTCTCAAACGCAATTGACTTGTTAAAACCGGGGGGCGGAGGGGCATTGCTTACAATCATCGCTCTAACCTCACAGTAAAACAATCTCTATGTGCTGCGCTATCCTCCTGCGAACAGTTGGTCACCGAAATCTGTAATAAAGGGAAAAAGGTCTGTGTGCTGCACTCGATATATCATCCTCTGGGTGGCAATCTGGTCTTCATAGAGCAAATCATGGAGGTCATTAGCTCGAGCTCGGATCAACTCTGCCACTTCTTCCTAGGAGATTTTAACCTTCATTGAAATGACGTACATGATCCCATTGTCTACTCCTTCAAGACTTTCTTCTCTGACCTCAACCTCTCACAGCTCGGTAAACCTTATCATTACCAAAGACAACATCATACAAATAGGCGACATCTCACCCTGTGACTGGTCTGATCATTATCAAATTCCCTTCCTCATCTTGGAAAAGGGCTTGGGTAGACAGGGACAACCCCTTAAAGTGAAACAACTGATGCGCAATATGAGAGACCTCAACATCAATATGCTATCTTCAATCACAAACAATAGACTACAGCCCCCCAACATGACCAACCTGGATGATCGCTCTGATCACTACATTAACACGGTGTCTAATATTCTTGATTCTATTGCACCAAAGCATATCAAAAGGATTCCCATCAAACAATCCTAACCTTGGTTCCCTAAATGACGAACAACGCAATCTAAGACTCTCTAATGGACTCTGGAGAAACACACCCTCCATCACAAATCTCATTCAACATAGAAAAGTGATAAGCACCTACAACAAACACATCCCCCTGGCTAAAATAGACCACTTCAGAACTCAGCTGGATGGAGCCAAAAATAGACCCAAGAAACTCTTTGAAATCATCAAGGAACAAACTAACCATTCTTCAAACCTGATCTCCACTCCGGTATCCCTGCTCCCTAGTTGTGATGATTTCACAGCTCACTTCTCTGAAAAAACAAGGAAAATCGAGTTGGAGCTACTACATGTCACTCAAACTCTGAGCCCTACTAAACTTTCTGCTGAAAGAGTCGAACTGGCCGATTCCTTGACAATATCCTCGCCCTTGGGCTGCTCTCTCAAAAACAACACCTCTCGGAATTCCTTTCTCCTCCCAGATGTCACGGAGCTCTTACACAACATGGCATTCCATAAACCCTCCAACCATTTCTGTGATCCTTTACCTGCTAAGCTTTTTAAAGAACTCAATTCAGCCATTCTCCCTCTTTGGTCCAGGATCATTCAAGAATCCCTCTTACAGGGAAAGATTCCGGATTGTCTAAAGGTTGGGCAAGTTTTCCCAATCCCTAAATAGCCCAATGCGGATATATCTGATCCGAACAACTTCCGACCTATAAACAGAATTATGACACTAGCTAAATTGCTTGAAAAATGCGTCCACTCGCAGCTCTGCAACCACATTGAGAAATACCAACTCCTTAAGCCCCATCAGTCAGGTTTCCAATCAGGGCACAGTACTGAAACAGCACTAACACACATTGTTGATGATGCGTCGAGAGCCCTTGACCAAAACGTCCCTTGTCTCTTGATCCTTCTGGATCTGTCTTTAGCCTTTGATACCATCAAACATGAAAATCTGATTGATCTTCTTCAACACAGGATGGGTCTCTCGGTCCCGGTACTAAATTGGTTTGCTTCCCTCCTGCATAACCCCACGCAAAGGATCAAATTCAATCACTCCCTGGCATCCAGTACCCCTGTCATGATTGGAGTGCCCCAAAGATCCGCACTCTCGCCCACTCTCTGCAACCTTTTTATGGAACTACTCTCCCTCATTCTGAACCTTGCGAATATTCAGTATGACATGTATGTGGATGACACACAATTATACCTGAATATCTCATCTCAAGAGGACATAAAAATGTTAAATGATGCACTTGCACAAACCAAACAATGGTTAGCTCTGAACCATCTGCTGTTAAATACTCCTAAAATGGAATTTCTGTTTATCTCCCCACCTAATCCCTCGGCTCCTACCCTAGACTAGTTTAAACAACTCACTGTTCTGTACTGCACCCCTCATGTTGTAGACTCTGCTAAATCCTTCGGTACCACCTTGGATAAACACTTAAACATGCAAGCGTACATCAGTGCTACTATTAGGGGAGCCAACTTCCAACTCAACAACCTTAAGAAAATCAAACCTTTCCTACCTCCTGAAGACCTCAAGCGGCTGTTCAATCCTTGGTTGTCTCTAGACTGGAATATGGTCTGGTGACCCTTGCTGGACTCCCCAAAGCTAGCTTGGCCCGCTTCAAAGTTACTCTGAACGCATCGGCTAGACCCATCACAGGCTTTAGAAAGCATGACCACATCTCCCCTGACCTTTTGCAACTAAATTGGCTAACTATCGAAGCCAGAATCCAATTCAAGATAGCCTGCCTGACTCATAAAGCTATCCACTACAACACACCCAATCTACCTGGCAAATAAGCCTGAACTTCCGGGCTCTAGCCGGAACCTTAGAAGTACGTCCACCCTACTCTTGAAACCTCCAAGATTCAAAATGAAAAGAAATCTTACAATCGTTCTTTCACTGGTCTTGCTCCAAGAATGTGGAATTTCCTGTGCTCCGAGATTAGATCCAATCCTTCCACTGCATCCTTCAAGAAACTTGTCAAACGGCTACTTTTGAACAAAAAAAGCCATTCTCCCTCTTTGGTCCAGGATCATTCAACAGCATCAATCTGCGACCATGCTCTTGTTTTTGCTAATACTCTGATGCTTGTTGTACTACACTGGTGCCTTTTATTGCATGCTTTTATGTTATTTTGCTTGTGTGCTCTTGGGCACTTTAACAGCATCAACTTGTGATCATGCTCTTGTGTTGTTAATTTTCAGATTCTACAATGGTGCGTTTTACTGTATGCTTTTATGTTATTTTGCTCTTTGTGCTCTAGGGCACCGCCGATACCCCCAACTCTTAACCTGATCTACTTCCCCCATTTGTTGTAACTCTCTCCTACTTGTTCACTGTGTTTGTACCCTTGTGCTCACTAATTCTGTACAGCGCACTGATACCTGTATGGGTCTTGTTCGCTCTCTGTAAAACAATTCAAATAAATAAATAAATGATGTCAGTAAGCCAATATTCTGGGCCATAATATTAAGTGGAGCCACATTGTGATACCTTACAAACACATATTGGTAGTTCATAAGTGAAGAAAACAAACAATGAGGCAAGTGGAAGCAGTTGTTAACAGCCACTGCCCCTACTGCACTTCTCATGGTTTTGTTATGGTAGCCTTTGAGGGACCTACGGTGCTGTGGCCTGAGCACAATTCCCATTCACCTTGTACTACTGATACAATTCACGACGAAATTACTTATTATACAGGTTTGGACAAGTGGTGGCATCCAATGCCATTTGAAGTTGCAGTAATCGTTGATAAATAAGGAAGTTTAAAACATTAGCAGGCAGAATTTGCAGGACAGAATACATTTTCACCGTTTACATTAGATTTTAAAACAAATACCATTGCTTTGTAAAGATGTATTCTACAGTTGAAATGTTATCAATGACGTCCTTATATCTTCTCGAGGGTTCTGAGAATTGAAAATGGAACACCATGTACATTGTTTATCTTCTAATCTCCTTCTTGCAAAAAGTACTTTTGTCTAGAATGTAGTAAAATACATTTTGAGAGATAGGAAATCCATATCTGACAAATTGCTGCCAGGCCCAGATGTGAAAGGATGAAAGATGTTGTTTACAGACAGGAAAATACTTTTAGGTTTTTCTAAATTTTCTTTTGAAGATGAACATTGTAACGCAAACTGGGGTCTGAAAGCACGGTTTACTGCAAAAAATGAAACGCAGACTCTCCAGATATTTGGCTCCCCTCTGAACGATGATAACCAGCGAAACGCTGAAAGAGCTGGTAACCTCCACAGATTGTGTGTTGCTTGCATGCCCGCTGGTCATTAGCCTGCGGTTCTAGCGTTATTCATAGACAGAATTCACGGAAGAGCTATTGGAAAAAACCCAGCTAAGTTAAAACGAAACTAGACAAAACATAATGAATTCCCATAGAAAACGTCTTTTAAAGATACCGAAAAAAAAACGTGTGACAGCAATTACTGCAGATTTGGCAAAACCTTTTCTCAGAAAACATGCTTTCTGTGATTTGGTGTAAATCTGTTCAGTCAGTTTTGAGAAACTGTTTGGGGATGATTTAAAAGGGGTTGCAAATAGGTACATCTGGACGGTTGTTGCCGCAACATGAATAATATATTATGGCAGTCACTATAGAACTCAGGGACATGGGGGCATATTATCAAGAAAGCTCAATACATTATCGCCGCTTTTATCGGCAGGAAACTGCCGATAAAGCGGCGATAATGGGCTTGATAATATGCTCTATGGAATTCCAATCGAAGACCATGTTAGATGTGAAGACATCCAAATAGATATTAGATAGACAACAAATAAAAGAGCTTAGTCAATTAATTAAGCCTCTAGTATCAAGAAGGCTCATGTCCAGTATAACTATGAAGGTTTATTAAATAATCAAATTGCAATACAGAAGGCACAAAGAATGGTTAGTAAAAATGACATGAAGTAAAGTCTCAGAAAAAAAGACTATAGTTCTTTTTTTAAGTTCAAGAAAATTTTATTTGATATTAAAAAGAGAAAAGCAAGGTGTCAATAAAAAGTACAATGGAAATATAAAACATTGACAATTATGAAAAGTAAACCAAACATAAGGTTGTAAATAGTATCAAAAGGAAAATCCGGGCAATGGAATGAAAAAAGGAAAAGGCATATAAACATTAATCATGAAAGCAAGAAAATACCTGAAAAAAATGTAAAAGTAATACAATGAGAAAAAGAAAAATGGAATGCAGTGAGCATTTAAGGAGGTTTAAGGACCTCTTGCTGCGAAGGCAATGGACGGAACAAACGATTAGCACAAGTATCCAGGTAAAGCGTGATAGGGAGCCATAAGTCCAAGCGCTTTGCGGCCATGTGAGCAGGAAAAACAAAAGCAGTGTCAAGTCTGTGGTTATGGCAAACATTAAACCACCACGCCTTAAAGGAGATACCGGTGGAGTCCTTCCAGTTTACCGTTATCTGCTGGAATGCAGCGGCCAATAGTAAGTCAATAATCTGAGGCTTTAGTTCAACATTGTCCCAACAAGGTGAAAGGCTACCTAAGAAAATGTTTATGTGAGAGAAAGGGATATTCGTATAGAAAATCAAGTTGATTTGAGCCCAGACCTGCAACCAAAAAGCATGAACAGAGTCACATAAGAACAACATATGAAACAAAGTAGCTTGTGGGGAAGAACAAGACCAGCATGTATGCGGAGTGTTTGGGAAGTGCTTACGGAGGTCAAAGGGTGTATAGAGAAGTCTGTTATAAATAAAAAAACAGGGACTGCGTTAAAGTTGCCGCTCATGAGGATTTACGTATCTTGATCCAAATTTTATCCTATAGTGAGATTGGCCAGGACGTGGAGAGGTCATGTTCCCACCATTCCTCAACTTTGGATTTAGGCCTAGGAGAGTCAGTGGTGTAAAGATATTTATAAATGGAGGAGGCTTTTGGAGTCTTGCGCAAAAATGAGTGAAGTGAGGAAATGGGAGTGGGAGAAGCAGGAGATGGACATAGCTGAGAGAGTTGATTATAAGTTGTTAGCGCAGCCTCCCTAAGTAAATGATAGTTACGAGTGAAGGAGGTAGGTAAGTCATAGAGGGAACGGAGAGTAGCGAAAGACAAGAAAGAGGATTGAGAAAAGAGTTGAGAGACCCATATCAGCCCTTTGTGATGCCATGTTTTCCAGAAGAAGGGTTTGTTACGAATAAGTAGGGTGGTGTTGTGCCAGATGGTGGAGGAAAGGAAATCAGCAATGGTTACAGGAGGGGAATGGGAAGAAGATAGAAGTAGTTTAATAGTGAATTTATGGATGGGAGTGGAAATGGAAGGGGGTTTACGGGAGAAGGAAAGATATTCAGCGAAGGAGAAGGGAGAAAGAAGAAGGCGTTCAAATTTAGCCCATGAGGGACAAGGGGTGCTGGGATCTTGCAGCCGGAAAGAAGCTTGTCGCAATGAGAACGCCTTATGGTAAACAGGGAAGTTTGGAAAGTTAACTCCACCCTCCGCCTTAGGGCGAATCAGTCGAGCGAGAGACATTCTAGGTCTTTTCTTATTCCAAAGAAAGGACATCAGGATGGAGTTGATTTTTTAAAAAAAATTGGAAGGGATGGATACAGGAATATTGGAAATAGTATAGAGGATTATAGGAGACAACATCATTTTAATAGTGTCAAGGTGACCCCACCAGGACAAGTAAAGAGGATGCCACTTGGACGTCAAGTCCTCTAATTTTTGGATACATTTGGTTAAACAGAGGGAGACAGTATCAGGAATGGTAGGGGTGATATGCAGGCCGAGGTATTTAATATGGGAAGATTTCCATGTGAAGTTGGAAGCAGTAAAATCGGGTTTGAATGTGAATTTCGTTAAAGGAAGGATTTCACATTTATCATTATTGAGTTTATAGCCAGATATTTGGGAGTATTCATGTACTTCAGCAAGGAAGGCGGGAATGGAAGCAGTGGGGTTAGAAATAAAAAGAAGGATGTCATCTGCGTATGCGGCGAGTTTAATTTGGGAGTCTGATATTTGAAAACCTTGGATGGTAGGGTTCTGACGAAGTCTAGATAAAAAGGGTTCTAATGCCAAATTAAAAAGAAAAGAAGATAAGGGGCACCCTTGATGGACACCTCTTCCCAAACTAAAAAAGGAGGATATTTGACCATTGGCACAAACTACTGCACGTGGATTGGAGTAAAGTAGGGAGATCAGAGAGATAAATTTAGGACCAAAGCCAAACCAATGAAGAGTGTGAAAAAGATAGGTCCATTCAACTCTATCGAATGCCTTTTCAGCATCTAGGGCAATGGCAGCGAGGGAGTGGGCTAAATGACAGGACTTAGATAAAACATTAAATAGCAGTCTAGTGTTGTCAGTAATAAAGTGTCCCTTGACAAAGCCTGACTGTTCCTCACCCAGGAGGTCCGGGAGAAGAAGATCGAGACGTGCTGCAAGAGATTTCGCAAATATTTTGTAATCAATATTAACCAATGAGATTGGCCTATAATTCTTACAGTGTTGAGCATCTTTTCCTTCCTTGGGTATGAGACAGATATGTGCATCGGAGAAAGAGCCTGAGGAAGAGCCCAATGTGAGAAAAGCATCAATGAGGGAATGAAGTTTAGGGATGAGAAGTGTTGAAAAGTGAAGGAAGAATTCAACAGTAAAGCCATCCGGCCCAGGGGCTTTATCTTTTTGGAGATTTTGAAGTGCTGTAAGTAATTCTCGTTGAGAGATATTAGGCTCCAAGTGAGAAAGGTCAAGCGGGAAGTGCGCTAGTTTTTGGATGTTGGAGAAGAATCGGTCTAAGGATTGAGAGGAGGGTTTGGTTTCGGAAGAGTATAAGGTTTTGTAAAAGGCAGAAAATTCAGCAAGAATATCTGTGTCTTTATGTTTGAGAACAGAGTGTGCGTCATAGATTGATTCAATATTTAATTTATTATGCTTTACTTTCAAATAGTTAGCAAGAATCTTCCCAGCCTTATTTTTACCCCCATAAAACTTAGCACTTGATTTTAATAAGAATAAAGATGCATCATCCGTGGACCTTTTGTTAAATTTCATTTTGGCATTAATCAAAGCTGTTAAACTGTCCTGTGAACGGGAGGTAAAATAAGAATGCTCCAATTTCTTAATGTCAAGAAGGAGAGTAGCTGTAAAATTACGGGCAGCTTTCCGTTTTTTTGCTACAAAGTCAATTATAAAATCTCTTGCTGCAGCTTTGAAGGCATTCCAAATGGTGTGCTTGGGAATAGAGGGAGTGTCATTAATTGAAAAAAATTCATCCGAAAATTTAGTGAAGGAAGCATTGAACTTGGGGTCCAAGAGAAGGGAATTATTAAAGCGCCATTGCTTGGGTCCGACTGATTTAGGGAGAATGTCAAGTTGAACTAAAGTGGGGGCATGGTCTGGAAGTAATATTGGACCAATCTCTGCATGAGTAAGGGTTTGGGCAATGTCATGAGTAACAAAAATGTAATCAATTCGAGATTGGGAGTGATGACAAGGGGAGTAAAAAGTGAATTCCCGGAGCTCAGGATTACATAAACGCCAGGTATCAGTGAGTTTATGTTGGTGGATAGCTTGAGAAAAGAGTTTATGTGACTTATTAGGAACGAAGTGAGCCTTGGAGTGTCTATCCAAAAAGGGGTCAAGGGGTTGGTTACAATCTCCCGCTAAAATAAAGTTGTTATCAATAAATCTGGTAATATGATGGGAAAAGGTATACCAGAAAGTAGGATCACCAGCAGTAGGGGCATAGACATTTAGAAGGAAAAGTGGAACATTCTTAATGGAAAGCTTAACAAATGTTCAGCGGCCAACATCATCTGATTCCTGAGTAAGGAAAGAGTGAGAGAGATTTTTATGGCATAAAATGGCTACTCCGTTGCGCTTGCCATCCCCTGGAGAATAATATACATCACCCACCCAAGTTCTTTTCAACTTAACAGATTCTTCAGCAGATAAATGAGTTTCTTGCAAAAAGGCAATGTCAACATTTAAACAAGCAAGGTGTGATAAAATTCTCTGTTGCTTGATGGGAGAGTTAATGCCCTTAACATTCCATGTAACTATTTTTAGAGACATATCATTAAAATGAAACAGAAAATATTGATAAAAAGAAGAGAGTAATAAGAGCCCAGAATAATAAAAGGAATAAAAGGATATAAAATTCAAAAAGAAGTAAGGTAATGTGAAGTCGAAAAAAAGTAAGAAGGGGATATGTGTGATTAAGCAGGAAAAATGCTAGAAGAGTGAAAAAAGACAAGGAAAGATGAGAGCGAAAGGTAGTAAGAAAGAAGTTCAAGTAAATAAGTAGGAGAAGTGCTAGAGGGATGAGAAAAAATGAAGAAAGAAGATTCAGAAAAGGGAAGAGCATGATCGAGAGTGAATAAAGAATGATGAAAGAAAGGTCCAAAGAAAGTAAGAGATAGAAAGAAAGAGAGAAGAGAAGTGAATAGGGAGTAATGATGTAGAGAAGATAAAATGTAGGAAAAACCTGTTGAATGAGGAAACAAAGTACAAATAAATGAGAACAAGGAAGGAAAGACACCTTTGAACAAAGAAAAATTGGAGAAAAAGACAGGATTAAAGACAAAAAGGGAATGGCGAATAACAAGGAGAGGAAGGGGAACATACTTACGAAGGGTGAAAGTGGGGAAGGATGATCACGAGGGAGAGGAGACGAGGAGAAAAAACTGAGGGGGAAGCACCAACTGGAGGAGGCAGACAACCGACGAAAACGAACCATCAGACCGGGGGGGAAATACATTGGAATCTGCAGAGCCTGTGGAAGAAAAGAGAAAACGAGAAACTTGAGGAGAAGGAAAGCATCAGAAAATTTACTGATAAGGGCGGAGTGTCAGACAAAGAAGGGAAGCATATGAACGAATTATAGAGCCAGAAGGGAAGGGTAGAAAACAAAAGGGAGTAAACATGAGAGGGTTGAAACAACAAGATAAGTACAAAAACAAATAACGTCAACAGTAACTGTGCAAATTGACTAATGAACAACAGGAGCTATGAAGGAAGGAACACATTCGATAAGGATAAATCAGTGTGGCAAACAAACAAAAGTATAGTCAACACTGAATATGCAGCTAGATGAATGAGTCACAACGATTCATAAGAGTCATGGAGGGAAAGCTGATGATGAGCTGGATAGGTCCATGTCAGAAATTTGGCAGGAATTCAGGAAGCTTCGAAGACGAACAGGATCCTCATAAGTTGTCGTTTTGTTGTTATGAGTAACTCTGAAAAGACAGGGGTGGAAAAGTCCATATCTGGCACCAATGGAGCGAAGCTCTGGTCGCATATCCAAGAAAGCTTTACGGCGAGTGGCTGTAGCTCTGGCGTAATCCTGTGCAAAGAAGAGGGTTGATCCTGACCATGTAAGGCGGGGAGAGGCACGAGCTGCTGAAAGGATTTTAAGAAGATCAGTGTATTCCAAGAAGTACATGATAACACCTCTTGGTCGTGAGGAAGTAGAAGAAGATGAGGAAGAAATGCGGCCCAACCTGTGTGCTTGTTGGATGTTGAGCATGGTACCTTCAGGTAAATGAAGGAGCTTAGGTAGGAAAGATTTGAAGAAAGCAACGGGGTCGTTCCCCTCACAATTCTCCGCCAGGCCGTAAATTCGAAGGTTATTGCGTCGATTTCGGTTCTCAAGCTCCTCAACCTGTTTTTGAAGAGAGGAAATCTGCAACTGCATGTGCGTCACCTTGGAAGACGATTCCTGGAAGGAAGATATGGTACTCTCCACCTTCGTTACTCTTGCATCCATCTGTGACCAATTATCAGTAAGGACTTGCAATTTGGAGTTGGTTTCCTCCATAAAAGGGCGAAGAGCGCGTATTTCCTCCAACAGTAGCTCCATAGATACAGCTGAAGTAGAGCCCGTCGGTGAAGGAGGGTCCTTTTTAAGTCGTTTTGTTGTGGCTTTTCCGGAGTTTTGAACCAGACGTTTCGTGTTAGACTGCGACATTTAGAAGACGGGCGTCAGAGAAGCTTCCAGCTGCGCCAATGCAGAGAAGACTTTTGAGTTTTTGAAGAAGACACGTCGTGGAGCCTTAGAAACACGACCAATTAGACCTCTTTCCATATGACAAAAATTGCCTTTCTGAAAGCAGACGGAGGGAAATCTGAAACCTGGATACCTTGTGCCTGCAAAAGTCAGCACATGGACAAAGGAGTAGCTTAGACAACTGAAGTGCACGGGAGCTGAAAAGAGAAAACCACTTCAAATCCACTTATGAGTGTAAATAGCTGCCAGATAGTCATACAAAAATGTCCATTCAATTAGATTAGAAAACCTTCATGCAAAGGAGCGAAGTGGAAACATGACAGGCAATAGGTCAATTCACTGTGGAAAGTGGAAGGCTCAGCGAAGAATTCACAACATCACAGCAAAAGGAAAAAAAAAAGAACAGTCTGAGGCTAGTGCGCAAATCAGCAAATGCACAAGTAGCGTGAGGAGCTGCAGTTGTCTTGATAAAGAGGAGGAATAAGTTATTAATGTAATTAAGTCATGAGAGGAGAGAGCAAAAACAAAATGTCCGCCGAAATCGCGTAATTCGCTGCTAATATAGTAAAACGTTAAGGCAGGCAAAATGAGGTCAACAGCAGTCCAAGTAGTAATGAATTAGCTCACCATGAGCAGCTACGTGAAATTAGGGCAGCTTATGGGGTCGGCATCTTTGGAAGCGGGCAGCGCGACAGACGCGCGAATCAGAGTCAAAATGGCGGTCGCGGCCGTCAGGGAGCCGCGACCGCTCGGTTTTTGAAGAAAAAGTGGTCAAAATGTGCACGGAAAGCCTCCGCTGCGTGTCTCTACAGTCCTCCGACACTCCTGTCGTAATTGGCATGGCCGCGTTAGCGATTAGCTGAACCTACACGTTGTCCTCCTTTAACTTGGCTATATATGAAAAACGCCATTTTGAATGTTACGGCGGCCATCTTAGACTATAAGCGGCCTCGTGGCCGGCGTGCCCTTTAGTCCGTTGTCCGTTCCACTGACCACTTCAGTCTGCCCAGCAACAGGCTATTTTTAGTACTGGTCAAGCTGCACATGCGCAGTTCCAACTGACCAGTAAGCCTTTAGGAATGTGCGCCAAACTGACCAGCGGAGTTGTGCCCCCTCCAATGAGCTGGCAGTATTCCAAAACATGACCATATATGTCCTTAAAATGTGTTCTAACTTGTGCCGCCTATCTTTTATTGCCCCAAAACTGTATATAAATCGGGGTCACACCGGTGTTCGGTGTGATACCTCTTGCATTACCGAAGGGTGCTGTTTGAGTGTACCACCACCCCATGGGGTCTTAATAAACTTGTTCTTTGCCTTTTACAGTTTCCGTGCCAACAGTTCTTGAGTGTAAGTGGGTTATCTTCGGAGCATGTAGGCCTTGGGAACCCTGATTACTTCAAATTGGCGACCACGAAGGGACTCATCGGCGACTCGGATGCCCGAAGGAGAGGTCGTGACGAAGGCTTGGAAACTCGCCATGGACGCGCGCTGCCACGAGTGACCCGAGTCTTGGCTGCCACGGTGTTTCTTCCTTTCCTTCCGATCTGACCTTCCAGGTGGCGCCGGTCTCCGACTGAGTTTTCAAGTGTCTGCGTTGCTGAGAAAGTGCCGTTTGGCTGATTTGGCTTACAAGACCTTGGCAGTTGGAATCTGGACATTTGAGAATTTGGGTAAGATTTGTGTTCGGTAAGGTAGTCTTCGGACGCTTACTGAAGTTCTATGATTCTGTGATCGGTAAGGTAGTCCTCGGACGCTTGCCGAAGTCCTACGATCTACGTTTTGATTTGAGTTAGCTAACATTGTGACTTTGTAATCTTTGAACTTATATGTGTAGTGCACTTCACATAGGCAGGCATGTAGAGATGTTTCTCTAACTTTGTTTTTTTTCCTCTGAGCGGCACAGTTGTGTGAAGTACTGTAAGTGCCATTTTGTACGGTGTCACGCTTTCGTGATACTTTTTGAACATGCCTGTTTTCAGCACACTCCGAGGGATGTGCTGTCTTGGAGAGGGTACCACAATTAGGTTAGCGGAAGCACAGCCGGCTCCCCCAGAGGGAACACCAAATCGCGAGATGTACATCAAACTTGGCCTTCCCCCTATTATGTACAGCAAATTATGGCATAAGTATACAAAGGCCGATCCTGAATTGCAATGGCCTCTACATGGGTCGTTCGATTTACGAAGAGTACAGTTTGTGGAGCAATGTTTGTTTCAACGCAGGTCTAGACAAAACATGTTTGATTGTGTGCGAATGTGGGAGAAAGCGGTGCGTGAGCGTATGAAGCGTGAGGTTGCCTTGGCGGACAAAGAGCAGCGCAAGGCTGCTCGGGATAAGGCTTTACAGCTTGAGGAAAAGGAGGCTCAGGAGAAGAAAGAGAGGGAGGAACGGGAACGTAAATTGCAAACGACTGGTCAATTTCCTATTCGCCGACCGCTTTATCCTGTCCTTAATAATGACATTGATGATTTTTCATTGTTAGATCGGTCACCGCCTCCGTACGTTTCGCCGACGGCACCAGCTGCAGATTCGGAGGATGATGGACAGGATAAGTCGGAACAGAAGGGGGTATCTGCTCTCAGGTTTACTGCGGAGAGGTCCGCACATTTACGCAGTTGGGCTCGTAAAGTGAATAAGAAATGTGTTTCTCAGGATGAGTTGCTTGCGGAGAAGAGGGCGTGGTCGGATCTTGAATTAATGTATTTTCTGTCTAGTTTGGCGGATGAAGTTGTTGCCGCATATCGCGAACTTTCAGACACGTTAGAACCTAAATCGTTGTCAGTGTATCGTGAGAATTTGGTTAAAGGTGTATTTGATCTTGCAGATGTTGACGACCTATTCAAGGAACTGATCCAGCTGCGAGACGAGGCCACCAGATTGCGGGAGGAGCGGAAAAGGAGGCAAAAGGAGTCCGAATCGGAGAATAATGGGCAGATTAAGGAGTGTTCTCTCCGGGGTTCAGATAAGAGTTTTGCATTGCATGTTATGCCTATGCGTGAAGCCGCGCCCTTGTATGTTCCACCTAAAGGGGAAGGTACAGATGATGATAAATCGTCAAAGGATGCGAAAGGGTATTTTGTATATAACTGGGTATACACGCCTTGGAATAGAGCAGATGTTATGGCATTGAAAAATTCTCTACCCGATCTTCGGAAAAATCCGGCGGCATTTTATGAAGGGGTGGAAGGGGCTATTTCGTCTTGTGTGATGACTCTTGTGGATATAGATTTGTTCTTTGGGCTAATTTTACCACCTGATATGTGGAGGCAGATTCGTAAAAATAATGATGAAACAATATTGGGGGGCACATGGAAAGAAATAAATGCTGCCGATTTAGATAGGGAACCGGCATGTAAGCCTTGTCAGTTAATTCTAGATCTTCCGGCAGCTATCTTGATTAAATTAAAGACGCTTGTTCCCTCTAAAAAGATCGATTGGACTATGCTAACGTCGTGCAAACAGAAACCCGATGAAACGGTCTCAGATTTCTTTACACGTTTTGAGGAGGCATTCCATGATTACAGTGGTCAATCTTTAACAGACGATACGGGTCGGCATCTGTTTGTAGATAAGTATGTGGCTAATCTCCTACCGGAGATTGCAAAACGATTGAAGTTGAGTGAAAGTTCCTGGGCCACGGCGACCCCAGCGTCTTTGTTAACTATGGCTCAGTACTATGAGCGGCAGGAATTGGAGGCTAAAGAAAGTGTAGAGAAAAAGGCGAAGGAATTGAAAACGAAGGTGATGTTGGCGCAGGTTCGGGGAACACAGGGTAGAGGGAATGATAGAGGTAGACGAGGTGGAGGAAATACGTCGTATGGTCGTACGGACATAGCGGAGGATCAGTGTGCTTATTGTAAGGAGTTTGGGCATTGGGCCGAAGATTGTCCGGTACTTCGTGAGCAGCGTAGTCAGCGTGGTCGAGGAGGCGGAAGGTCGAGAGGAGGTTATACGGGAGCGAGAGGTGGCGGAAGTGATCGTGGAAGGGTTGAGGAGAGGGGCCGTGGCCAGGATGAACGAAACACGTTTGATAGGCGGAATCAATATCAGATTTCGGAGGGAGAGAATGTGGAACACCAGGATTATGTGCATGCATAGGACTGCGTAGGATGGGGTAAGGAATCAGTTGAAGTGCCGGTAGATCAGCAGGGTCCATATGTAACAGCGGGTATTCTGGGTTCTACTGATCAATTTCTAGTTGACACAGGAGCTACACGTAGCGCTTTGTCGAAAAACTTGGTTCCGAGGGCTCCCCTGTCTGGCGAAATGATTACATGTGTAGGGTTTGATGGCACACCCTCCCCCAGCCCATTGTCCAAGCTCCTTGCACTATGTCTTGACAAATACTTTAGTTTTGGTCAATTTTTGTTATCACCCCATACACCAGATAATATCTTGGGTATTGATTTGCTTAAATATTTTCGAGCAACGATACGTTGCGCCCCTGAGGGAGTGCGGGTTATCCTGAATGACAATTATCCTGATCCCGACAGGTTTTACGCCATCTCAGATATTTCAGCTTTGGCCTCTCTACCGCACACGTTATGGGCAACCTCAGATACGGATGTGGGAGAGATGCGTATTCCACCGATACACATTACTGTTAAGGAGGGGGCCCCACTACCACGAGTGCCACAGTATAAGATTTCGAGGGAAGGTGAAATTGCACTGACACATATTGTTCAGGATTTAATGTCTGCAGGGGTTGTGGAGGAGGTCCCTTATAATGTTTGCAACAGTCCTATTCTTCCGATTCTTAAGAGAGATACTGACGACAAAGTCTATCGCTTTATTATTGACTTGCGAGAGATCAACAAAATTGTCATTCCCCAATACCCGGTGGTGTCTGATATTGCAACCTTGCTTACATTGGTCCCACCCACGGCCACCACGTTTAGCGTAATTGATTTAAAGAATGCGTTCTTTTCCATCCCTGTTCATCCTGATAGCAGATACCTGTTTGGCTTTACGCTAAATAATAAATCGTATAGATTTTGTCGTGTTCCCCAAGGTTATACTGAAAGCCCTAGCATCTACAGCCAGGCTTTGAAAAGGCAGCTAGATTCCTTTCAGTTGCAGTCTGGCGTTGCTCTCATCAAGTACGTGGATGACCTTCTGCTTGCTGCTGACTCTTATGCACAATGTGAACAAAGTACACTTGCGTTGCTTTCCTTTTTGGCACAGAACAATCATAAGGTTTCGAAGAAAAAGCTTCAATACTGTAGACCTCAGGTGACCTACCTCGGTCATCTGTTGTCTAAGGAGGGGCGTGCATTAACATCTGATTGAATTCAAGCGATTTTAGACACACCAGTCCCCCGCACGCAGAGAGACGTACGTGCCTTCATAGGGTTGACGTCCTTTTGTAGACAGTGGATCATGGGTTTTTCACACATCATAAAACCCTT
This sequence comes from Lissotriton vulgaris, assembly GCF_964263255.1. Lineage (NCBI taxonomy): Eukaryota > Metazoa > Chordata > Amphibia > Caudata > Salamandridae > Lissotriton > Lissotriton vulgaris. Next base: position 657,355,118 of record NC_141689.1, read on the forward strand.
GCTAGCGTTATTGTCCAAAGCTACACCAATGCCCCTAGAATGGACAGATGAATGTCAGAGGGCTTTTGAACAGTTGAGGCAGGCCCTTTGTTCCGCACCCGTGTTAGGTACACCAGACTACACGAAACTTTTCACATTGTATGTGCACGAGAATGATGGGTGCGCGTTGTCAGTGTTAGTGCAATTACACGGGGATAAGCAGAGACCATGTGCATACTTCTCTGCTATTCTGGATCCTGTAGCACGAGGATTGCCTGGGTGTTTTCGAGCGGTGGCAGCAACAGCAGTTGCCATACGACAGAGTGAGGGAATAGTGTTATCGCACAAACTGCTGGTGTTAGTTCCTCACGCAGTAGATGCTCTGCTAAACCAAACACAGACCCAATACCTCACGAGTGCACGGCTAACAGGATATGAGCTGACACTTTTGGCGCCACATATTACACTGAAAAGATGCGCTACTTTGAACCCTGCCACTTTATTTCCCTATCCGGCCGAGGAGGGTCAGGAAGAAAAACATCACGATTGTGTTTTCCTGACCGAAGAACAGACAAAGGGTCGTGTCGACTTACAGGATGTGCCACTTCCAGATGTGGATGGGGAACTGTGGGTTGATGGATCGTGTGTAAGGCTGCCAGATGGTACGACTTCCGCAGCCTATGCGATCACGACACTTAAGACAGTGGTAGAAACAGCTAGGATACCACAGAAATCGGCTCAGGCAGCAGAGCTGATAGCCTTAACAAGAGCCTGCGAATTGAGTGTTGGTCCATGTGTGAACATATACACAGACAGCCGATACGCCTTCGGAGTAGCACATGTCTTCGGGCTACTCTGGAGAGAGCGTGGGTTTTTGACATCTCATGGAGAACACATTATGCACGGAGAGCTAGTGCGTGATCTCTTAAATGCGTTGCTTGGCCCAAAGAAAGTAGCGATAGTAAAATGCAGTGCTCACAAAAAGATCACGGATAAAGTGGGCCGAGGAAATGCTTTTGCAGACAGTATAGCAAGACAAACGGCTATGTCCCGAACTAGCTCCCCCATGTATGTGGTACAATCGCAGGCTGAGCGATGGAGTGATGCTAGAGCAGAAATATTGGATATTCAAAAATCAGCTACTGAATCTGAACTTGCGGCATGGGCAGCAGATGGGGTACTAGATGACGAGGGTTGTTGGAGAAGCAAAGACATGGAAAAATGGAAATTGCCTGCGGCTTATTTGCAGACGATGGTCCAGATGACACATGGACTGGCACATGTCGGAGCTCTTGCAATCACTCGGCTGTTAACACGAGTTTGGGAACATCCTGAGATTGCTAATACTGCGAAGAGAGTAGTGCAGACCTGCCTGGTTTGTTTACAACACAATCCTGGAAAGGGGACCCATACTCCGAAATGAGGGTTCGTTCCACCTTCTGCACCATTTGAGGTACTCCAAATGGATTACATCCAACTCGAGCGCTGCAACAACCTGAAGTATGTCCTAGTGGTGGTATGTGCCTTTAGCAAATGGGTTGAGGCCTTCCCCACGAAAGACAATACGGCTTTGACAACAGCTAAGGTGTTGCTTAAGGAATTCTTTCCTCGCTTTGGAGTTTGCAAATTTCTGTGGAGCGATAATGGGCCTCATTTTGTTGGAAAGATTGTGGAGTATGTACTGAAGGGGTTAGGGATTCAGCAAAAGTTCCACGCTGTATTCCACCCTCAGTCGGCAGGTCTGGTTGAGCGGTACAATGCTACGTTGAAACTTAAGCTGGCCAAAATTGTGGCGTCTACATCGTTGAAGTGGCCAGACGCTTTGCCGCTAGCACTGCTCTCTCTTAGATCAGTACCCCATTCACGAACTGGCCTTACACCCTATGTGGTGGTGTTTGGGCGCCCCATGAACATCTGGGGGGTGCCTAAGCCGCGACTAATACATGATGTGCCTTGTGTTATGATGAACGACTATTTGGCACGATTAACAAATGATTTACTCTCTATTCATCAACAGGTTCGAGAAGCGCTCCCTGACAACTCTACTGGAGAGGGCCATGATCTCCGTCCTGGGGACCACGTCATGATTCGGTCGTTTGAGAGAGCATGCAGTCTGGAGCCTAGGTGGAAGGGCCCCGAACAGGTCCTCCTTGCAACCCGAACCGCTGTACGAGTGACCAACAGGAAGCGGTGGGTGCATTCGACACACTGCCGCCGTGTCTCTCCGGATCTGGTGACTCCTGCTGTGCTGACCGACTACAAGGAGATTTTGGAGAAAGAAAAGAGCCCAGCTGTGACGTCGGCCGAAGTTGAGGGAGCCTTCCCGGACCACGCTGTTGCCGGACGAGAGCGTTACAACTTGCGTCCTCGATAAGAAGATTTTTGTTTGTCTTTTTTTTTTAATGACTGGTTGGTTACCGCTCCAGGTTTGTGAAACGGAAACCGGGAATTCCAAGGGGGGGGGATCAGTTCTGCCAGTGTAGCGACACCCGTCTTGGCCCGGAGAAGAAAACAACGGCTACCTCGGAGTTCAGCACCGCATTTTTCTTTTTTAGGTATACACGAACGTGTATCTGAGACTCTGTAAACAATTTGTGTTATTTAAGACTTTGCACGAACATTTCTGAACTATGGCATCAACGGCATCATGAGACAAAAAAGTATTGGGTGCCTTTCTCTTTGTCCTGACTATTGTGGTAATAGCTGTAATAGCCTGGGTAGTTGAACTTGTGGTGCCTGTACGTGAACATTTGCTGCCGACTACCCCGGCTCCCTCTGAACATTTTCACTTTACTTTACCCTATCACGAAGAACGGCATCGGCAAACTTATCTGAATAACAGTTTTATTCAGATTCTGCATCACACACATAATATGACCAATACCTCAAATTGCTGGTGTGTGGGATGTTGCCAGGGCACCAGAAAAGAGGGGGCACCCCACTCATTCCACTCCCGTTTTCGCACAATGGATCATGCAACGCCTGGTACACCCTCCTCTTTACTTTGAGATGGCCAACCAAAGGGGGGGTACTTTTCCGTTTGAACAAAGTATGCACCCATGACAAGGATGGGTTTCCGCGGGCTGAGGGTACTCGATTTGAATGGGAGGAGTACAGGCCTGATAATGTGTCTGCCCCACGTGTGTACAGCAACCAGAGAAATGTTAACGTATCTAGCGCACATGTTATTAATGTTATTGCTACTAAAGCCGATTTGTGCATTAGAAATAAGGGTTTGATTGCAGTAGGGAAAAGCGAATGTAACACTACTCTCACTTTTGACAGCCTGAATGGCATCTCATTTGTAGCATCACGGAATACTTATTTTATTTGTGGAACGAAGGGTTACCATCAGCTTCCATTGGGATGGTTGGGCACGTGCTATGTATCGTTTGTACTACCTCCTGTATTCATTGCCCCACCAATGTATCACAATGATTATACTTTATATCATGATTTTGTCCTGAATAGGGTTAAGCGGACTATTGTTCTGGATGACATCGACCAGACTGATACTGCCTTGCAACAATATGTGGACTTTAATTTGGGACTATTCTCCTTCGTGGGGGCTGCACTGAACAGCCGGAAAATAAGACGACTGACACGGGTTGTTGAGGCTGTAGCGAATGACACTGCCATTGCCTTGGGAAACATCACTGAGGAACTACAGATTTCTAGAATTGTTACACTCCAAAACAGGATGGTGTTGGACGTAGTTTTGGCTGATCGTGGGGGGGCATGTAGAATTATCGGAAGCAGCTGCTGTGTATACATTCCGGACAATTCTCCATCTGTTTATGATGCCATATCCAAGCTGCACAAGATTGCAGCTGAGATACACCCGGACAATGGAACTTGGACACTTTCAGGATGGTTCTGGTCCATGCTTGCTACCTGGGGCTGGAAACTGTTGACGATTCTATGTACAATTGTGGGAGCAATGTTTTTTATATGCCTATGTATTCAATGTGGCCCAGCCTTATGTTCTATGTGCCTATCAGCTTGCATACCATCAAGACGAGCTCTTGCTCATGACAAAATGATGCTTCATAAAGAAGTAACACAAATCATGTTAATAGACATCGAGGACGAGCATCCTGATTATGTTCACTATGAGGTAGATTCAGCTAAACGCTAAAAGGGTCGTCTGTCGTAATTGGCATGGCCGCCTTAGCGATTAGCTGAACCTACACGTTGTCCTCCTTTAACTTGGCTATATATGAAAAACGCCATTTTGAATGTTACGGCGGCCATCTTAGACCATAAGCGGCCTCGTGGCCGGCGTGCCCTTTAGTCCGTTGTCCGTTCCACTGACCACTTCAGTCTGCCCAGCAACAGGCTATTTTTAGTACTGGTCAAGCTGCACATGCGCAGTTCCAACTGACCAGTAAGCCTTTAGGAATGTGCGCCAAACTGACCAGCGGAGTTGTGCCCCCTCCAATGAGCTGGCAGTATTCCAAAACATGACCATATATGTCCTTAAAATGTGTTCTAACTTGTGCCGCCTATCTTTTATTGCCCCAAAACTGTATATAAATCGGGGTCACACCGGTGTTCGGTGTGATACCTCTTGCATTACCGAAGGGTGCTGTTTGAGTGTACCACCACCCCATGGGGTCTTAATAAACTTGTTCTTTGCCTTTTACAGTTTCCGTGCCAACAGTTCTTGAGTGTAAGTGGGTTATCTTCGGAGCATGTAGGCCTTGGGAACCCTGATTACTTCACTCCGACGCAGGAATCCTCTTCAGGGAGGTAGCTGGAACAGGCGAAGAAGGGTGAGGTCCCCGGTCAACACGGAGCGCTCACATCGGAGCCGCCGTCCGCGCCGGGCACCAAGCCACGCCCCCCCAAAGACTATAGTTCTAAAGAAGACACAGACTAACAAGGGTCTGCTCTCTAAAGCATGGGCCAACCAAACTTGGCTTACCACACAAAAGGAACCTTTTTGATTGTATTGTTACACAGGTTGACAAATCAGAATACAGATTCTATTGCAGCATCATCAAACCTATCTTAGTACCATATACTAAATGAATAGTAAAACCTCCGCTTTGGAACTAATGTAAACAAATTTGACAGTACAAATCTAGTTACACTCAAAGCAACGGCAGACTCATTTTATAAATAGCCTTACAGTGGCACAGGCAGTACAAATCTTGAATTTTTGCAAATAAAGGAAAACTTCCACTCCAGCATGTAAATGCAGAGCTTTTCATTTCGCAAATGTTTTTATGTGTAAAGAGAGGAGAAATGGAAATACACAAACATAGCTGTGTTGAAATTAAAGATGGGGGTTGGTCCTGGTTCCGGCCTAATCTAGAAAAATACAGAAAAATATGGTTTTGCTAAGAACTCTTTCTTTAATTTTTAAATACAAAGTATTCATGATGTTGGGCATACATTATTGAATAATCGGAAATATCTTTATCAACTAAAACACTGCTATTTATTGAGTTTATGAAACTTGGGACTTGGAAAAACGTTTCCTAAGATTACGGTTCAAACTTTTTTCCTCTCATCCATGTTAACCACTTTTAATGTATGGGGGAATGAGCTGCATAGTTGGTTAAGTGATTTCTCCACAATTAATGATAACATTCACCCTGAACTCACTTTCAGCCTGCCTGAAATCAACAGCTATTCGGCATTGTCAAAATTGGCCAACATGACCCACAGAAGCAGTTCTGAGATGCATCTACTTAAAACAATTAGGGCCATTTTAACTGTTGCCTGCTTCAGCAAAGTACCTGAAAGGTGGTAAATTGCTAACTTTCATCCTTCGCCGTAGCTAGCGGTCTGCTTCACGATACTCAATTGGGCTTCTGTGCTGGATATAGTATGGAGACTGCTTTATTAGAGGTATCGGATTCCATAAGGAAAACTTTACTTGCCATGGTGGTATAGTTAGAACTGTCAGCAGACTTTGATATGGGGGCACACTCCACTTTGTGACCAGATTAAGCATTCTTAGCCTCCAGGGCACTGTTTTGTCCTGTATTTGATCATTCATGGAACAGCACTCCCAGTAGGTTTCCCTTTGCCCTTTCTCTTCCTCTCCCAAACCCCTAGTCTGTGGGGTGCCTCAGGGCTCGGCACTCAGGCCGCTGCTTCTTAATCGCTTTCTGCCCCCTCTGGCCACTATCATTGAAACCTGGGCAGTGAAGGTAGTCTCTTACGTAAATTACATACAACTGCTGATCTCGTTCCAAGAACACTCGGAAGCAGCCTTCCTCAAATTTAAGGAGTGCCTAAAAGGCATTTTCTACTGGATAGATTCCAGCATGAAACTGAATATGGAGAAAGCCAAGTTTCTATTCTTCAGCCAGAAGGCCCTCCTTCCGACAAACCTTTGGTGGCCTGATGAACTGAATGCACCTCCAGAGCCATTATCATTGGCTAGAAATTTGGGGACCCAGTTTGATTCCGAGCGCTCCTTTGCTACTCAGATCAGACAGCTCACTTCAGTCTGCTTTCTGCAGATCAGATCTGTTAGGAAATTGTTACACCTGATTGCGGAAGAGTGCAGAAAAACTGTAACACAAGCTCTTGTGACATCACGTTTGGATTACACCAACAGCCTCTATTTGGGTAGTCCTGCTTTCCTGAACCCAGGATTGCAGATTAAACAGAATGTGGTGGCCAGGCAGAATTGCAAGCCCTTTTCCGTCAAAACATTGAGCTCCTATTTCCAACACTTTTATTGGCTGCCTGTTGCCAAAAGAATCAAGTTTAAAACCCTTACATTGGCATTCAGAGCTCTTGAAGGCAAAGGCCCTGCTTATCTTATAGACTTGGCCTGTACCAACAGTAGAGATCTAGCCATCTCCAAATCATACCCATTCAGAGGTTTGCTAAAGTGTGCTGAAGTGGCAGGTCTTACACAGTATTGACGTCTAAGCTCTGGAACGCCATGCCTATTAAATTATGCTTGACCGAATCTGCGCATTGTTTTAGGAAAGAACTAAGGGGCAGATTTATGACGGACTTGCGCCACGTTTACGCCGCCGTTGCGTGACGCAACGGCACAGAAACGTGGCGCATCCCTACAACCTATTTACAACGTGACGCATCTAGCCAGATGCGTCACGTTGTAAAGCCCTGTGCCACATGAAACCTGCGTCAGGTTTCATGTGGGCGTTCTGTCTCAGGGTGGGCGTTCCCTCGTAGGAAAGCCCCGTAAAACTGACGCAGTGAAATCTACAAGATTTCACTGAGTCAGTTTTACGAGGCTGCTGCGTCAAATCGTTACGCCTGCTTGAAGCAGGCGTAAGGAGTGACGCACCACGTTAGGTATGGGTGACCTCTGTACATTGCAGGAGTTGCGTCACACTTGCGACGCTATTCCAGCAATGCGCCGCCCGTACACCACAAGATGCGTCGAGCATCTGCCCTTCCTTGCACCATGGTGCGCCGCATTGTAAATGCGGCGCATATGTGGTGCCGCAAGGAGGGAATTGCGTGACGCATCAGTTCTGGCGCATCCCTGCTGATTTGCAGAGATGCGCCAGAACTCATAAATCTGCCCCTTATTATTTAAAAAAAAAACTAATATTTAACCAGAAATAATAAAAGAATACTAATAAAAACTAATTATAATCCCATACAAAAATTAAACAATGTATACTTAAATAACATAAAAATAAATGAACACACAATAAATCGAAACTAAATAGTAACAATAAACTAACTTTTAAAATTATAACAAAAAATAAAACAACGTAAAAATTGTAAAACAATCCTAATTGACATTGGAGAGGTAACATTCACAGCTCTCTCTACAGCCTAGGCAACAGTCAGAAAAGCTGTAGACTTTTGGATGGGTTAGGTTTGAAATTCCCACTTTAATGTAAACAAAACTAGAGAAAGTGTTGAACATTGCTAGGGACAGATTTACTATTCCTTCACTAGTATGAGTAGCAGTAGAGTAACTGTTGGACTTTGCAGGTGTCAGATTTACTATCCCCACTCTAACATAAGCAACAGTGGGAAAAGTATTGGACTTCGTGGAAATTAGTTTTACTATTCTCGCTATAATCTCAGCAAATACAGGGAAAATGTTAGAACTTGAAGGGTCAGACTTACTGTTCCCACTCCAATATGACTACCAGTAAAGAAAGGGTTGGACTTTTAGGGGGCCAGATTTACTCCATTCTAAGTAAATGAAGGAAAAGAGTTGGACTTTGAATTATTTAGATTTACTATTCCCATTCTGGACTAAGCAACAATGCAAAAGTGTTGGACTTTGGAGGGGGGCAGTTTTACTATAACTACTCCAATCTAAGCAACAGTGGGGAAAGTATTGGACTCGGGAGATATTACATTTACTAACCCCACTCTAATCTCAGCAACAAAAGAGAAATGTTAGAACTTGGAGAGTCATATTTACTATTCGCACTCCAATATGTGCAACAGTAGAGAAAGTGTTTGACTTTGGAGGGGTCAGAGTTCCTATTCACACTCCAAGAGAAGCAAAAATAGGGGAAGTGTTGGACTTTAGAGGGGTCTGATTTTCTATTCCTACTCCAACATAAGCAAAAGTAAGTAAAATGTTGGATTTTGGAGGGGTCCGATTTATTATTCCCACTCCAACATTAATAGAAACAGGGAACGTTTAGGACTTTGAAGGGTTTAGATTTACAATTTCCATTCCAATATAAGCCACAGTAAAGAAAGTGTTGGCTCTTGGAGGGGGGTTCAGCTTTACTTTCCCCACTCGATTCTGAGCAGCAGTACGGAAGGTGTGAGACTTTGGAGGGGTCAGAGTGACTATCCCCACTCCAACTAAACCAAAAGAAAGGATAGGAGATTGAAGTGATCATATTTACTGTTACCACTCAAACAGAGCAACAGTAGGGAATGCGTGAGATTTTGGAGGGGTCAAATTACAATTCCCACTCCAATGTAAACAAAAGTAGGGAAAGTGTTTGGCTTTGGACAGGTCAGATTTACTATTCTCCCTCGAATCTAAGCAACAATAGAGAACATTTTGGTTGAACCGCAAGATTTACCACTCCCACTCCTAAACTCTCAAAATAAAACATTTAAGTATAGACAGAAAATGTAAAACCTTTTTTAAAGAACAAATGTATTTATAAAAAAACAAATAAAATTAAATGTAAAGAAAATACACTTTATATTACAATTATAACAAGTAAAATTAAAAACAATATTGAAATATTTTAAAAATACCACTTCATGCCCTACTACCCTAAAAACAAACACCAACAAAATTATTTTTTAAAGATCCAGCTTCTTGACAAATTACACTCAGATTGAACAAAACATATCACAATAAAAAATTCATTGTTTCACAGTCCTTCAATTCATATTGTTCATAACATGGAAAACTCATATATGTATACGTAAAATATTGAAAAAAGTACAAATTGATATATATTGCTAAGATTATATCCAAAAGTTCCTGCTATTGTAGTTTTTCATCTATCAGTACCTTCAATCGTAATCTTTCTTCCCATTTCAATGATCTTTTATTACATTTAGATGACTAATTTGAGTTCTGCTTTTATCTCAGTTATTATTTGTAAGTCAAATTTCCCAATATTCTCCAATAATGTATTAAACTATTTTTGCATGCCTCCGTTCTTCTTAAAATGGATCCATCTCCTATAAGATGCACCGGTAACACGAGTAAGAGTGAATGGCTGGATCTCTGAGGTGTTTCCCATCAGACGTGGTACGCGGGTCAGTGCTATCCACTGTCACCCATATTATTTGTGCTGGCATTGGAGCCATTGGCCTGTAAACTGCGGCAACGACACGCCCAGGCAACATTGCGGTTTCATCAGCGACCCTTAATGGTCTCATTATATGCTGAAAATATGTTGCTATATGTGCGCGAGACCTCCACTTATTTTCCAAAGCTACTGAGGAAATATGTTCTTGAGTGCTTTTCTGGGTTAGGCATTAACTGGGCTAAATCCACAGTGTTCCCTCTGACAGCGGGTACCTAGGAGATCAAGATGGACTTCCCCTTGCAGTGGTCCACTGACCCAGAGCAGTATTTGGGCATATGGCTGCATAGAGACCTTGCAGTGGTCATCTCAGCTAATTATGGACGTACCATTGATAAGATTACTGACCAAGCAGCGTGCTGGGCTAGGCTACCTCTTTCTCTTGTGGATCGTATAGCGATCATAAAAATGAAATGTTTGCACAAACTGTTTACCTGTTTATAAATATCCCTATCAGATTGAATGTTGCACTTTTTAATACCTTGCAGTTGGTCCTGCTCGCATTTGTCTGGGGGGTTGGAAGCGCCGGTGCAGTTGGAAGATTTTGACACTGCTGTATGAGAGGGGGGTTTTGAGGCCCCAGATTTCCGTCTCTACAATTTATGCACTCAGGCGCAATGTGCGCATTTCTGGTACTTCCCTTAGAGGTTCCAGCCACACATGGCAATTGAGGCAGACTCGGTTCTTCCGGTGCCTCTGGTTGCAGCAACCCTGCTGGGTGGAGGGGGTGGTCCACAGAGCAAAATCAGCCCAGTTCATTGTACGGCCTGGGCGTGGAGTACACTCGCTAGAAGGGTAGAGCTGGCTTACCTGTATGCCCCCAGATTGCTGATTGTGGCGCATCCGGAGATATCACTGGTACAAACTGCCCTGCAAGTACTGAGTAAAGTAGGGATCACTCGCCTAGGAGATCTGTACATTCAGGGCCAGTTTCGGGCGCTTTCAGATCTGCAGAGTCGACACGCCTGATGCTGGACTTTACATATGTGTGAGTGCGACAAGCCATCCGTGATATTTACCCAGAATTCTTGGCGGAACCACTAAGTCTGAAGGGCACTGCAGACGGTGCTTGCGGGGGAGGAACGAAAGGGCTTGATCCAAAAATTATATAATGCCTCTCTTAGGGAGACTAAACCCCTCATATACTAGGTGGGTGACGGTAGTGGGCACCTCTGTGACATTGGCCGAATGAAATTTTTTTTGTGAATTGACATGGCGGCTGACGGTGAATTGCAATCTCAGAATAATACATTTCAAATATCGACATCAACTTTATTATACCCTACTTCAGTTACGGCGTTTTGGGCTAAGAGAGAGTGCGCATTGCGTCCGATGTGGTGGACAGGATGAAGCAGAATTCTTGCACTTGGCTTGGCACTGTGCAAGCATTGCCTGGTTTTGGGTACGGATTAGAAAAGGGCATACGGAGGTTGTCATGGAACCTGTAGCGTGTTTTCCTGCAGTATGTCTCTTGGGATGGGCTCGCAAGCTTAAACCCTGTGACAGGTTGCCGTTTCCATGTTATTTGCTAAGCGAGTGGTTGCACAGCGGTGGGGGGCTAAAGCTGTTCCAACAGTGAAGCAATGGATGCGTGATTTAATGTATTGTAGGGACCAGCTGGCCACCTATGTGGAGGACCTACCGGAGGCGTCTCGCCCCAAGGAATTTTGGCTCCCCCTTGCAGGGTATCTACTGGGCAAGCCAGACATATGTTAATATCTTGTATGTTGTGCTGGAAGAAGGGGCTATTGGACACTGTGATGCATGTTACACTGGGCTGTTCGAGACTCATTGAAATGCTATTCCAAGTGCTGGGGGGAGTGGCATTTGAGGGGATTGTCCAAGTTGGGCTGAGTTCTACAATGGAAAAAGCAGCGTGTATAGATACCTTTTGAAGGAGCAATTGTTGCTGGAACAATGCACCTCCTATTGGAGTGCCCTGTGATTGTTTATTGCTTGCAAGCTGAACAATAAAGATATATTTTTTTAAACTAAAAAAATCTGTTTTTGCATGAAACCAATACTTCTAACTGAATGAATGTTCCTCATTTTTGCCTTCTGTTTTATTTTCTTTGGGCTTACAAGCAGTTTCCAGTATGAAGTGATTAAAGAATGGTATACAACCACTAATATGAATGTTTAATATTGATGATTCTAAGGTAATTATTCAAACACAAAGAGTAATTGCTGGAGTCAGGGCAGTACTTTTATTTTACCATGAGACTCACCTCTACAAATATTTCCTCACAAAACTTTGACAGTATGGAGCGAAGCCAAAACAGATGGAACCACTTGCCTATCTCCATGCCACGGTGAACAACCTTTACAATTAAACTTTTACAACGCACTACCATTACAACGCGGTCATTACAACGCAAACCATTACAGCGCATTGCGCTGGGGGGCGCTCAAGATAGGAAATAGGTTTAATTTTCTATCCAACACCTTCCCTAGTGTACACGGAGACTGGAGTTGGAATAGAAAATTAAACTTTTCACTATCCAGCACCTCTAAGCGCTATGCGTTGTAAAGGTATGCGATGTAAAAACCGCGCTATAAAGGCAGGCGTTGTAATAGCCTGCGTTGTAACGTCATACATCCCCATGCCCCTCAACATTTATTGCTAGTGGTGGAGTGCATTTTGTATATTGTTTCGGGTGTGTAGTATTGTAGTGTAGTTATCATATATCTGATAGGCTCTGCGCATTGGAATGATATACACTATAGTTGTGGCATAGGACTGAGGTCAGTATGCCTCTATCAAGTACATTAAACGTAATCACTTTTGTGTGCCAGCTAACTCAGAGGTCACTAGAAACTTCTCGAATTAACAAGAAGGGATCAGTGTCTGACAACCACATAAACATGACAACTTTGATTCCCTTAGGATCGGAACAGTTTCAGAATCGATGTAACAATAGATAACAGGTTCACTCAGCCAATCGTGCATGCTTTGTTTCTAGAGAGTTTACACAGAAATAGGTTGACGGGTGTTTCAATAAAAAGGGTTTATTGAACAGTCGTATTTCTCGTGCAAGAGATACGAACTGCTACAATCGTAAGACAAAATGCGAAGTATAATAATTACAGCGCTAGCAGTAAGATAAAATAATACTGCAAAAGCATGGTTTGTAGCTATGACATATATTCATAAAAATACATACATAAATAACACAGGCTAAAATGTGAATGCTCATCTAGTGCTTCTAGCTAGTTTTACCCCAGTGTACCTAACCAAAGTGTAGTACGAGGTAAGAAGTAGGTGCTGTTTTTCTATAGTCTAATTTAGCTATAGTTAGGAATGGTGTTGCCAAGATTTGCCAAAAGTCCCTCTAGGTTCTAGTCTGCTCCATACCATAGAATGAGAGAGGTTGGAATCTCTTTCCGGGTCTCTATCTCTAACACCCTGCAAGGGGAGACGGAAACACTGGAGCTGGATTCTCTGCGAGGAGGATGACAGCGTCTGGTCAGTGCATCAGGCGGGGACACGAATTCCTTCCGAACTTGCCGTGGCAAGCCGTGCAAGTATGCAGCAATGACTTGCCATGGCAAGTGAAGGTATATTTATACCTTGAAGGTGTTTAGGAATGCCAGTATTGACATAAAGTCGGGCAGAGGAACTTCATGAATGAACCCCTAAGGAATAGATGTTCATGCATAATAAATGAGTTCTTGGAGAAATCAATAACCCAAGCAAGGGGAAGTCCTAAAGTCTTAAGAGTCTGGTTTTCCAGGAACTCATTGTGACGTGGATGGGCAGATGTAGGTAACCATGCCTGTATTTGGTTAGCATGGATAATGTCTAAATAAGAATTGGATTTCTATGCCTAAATAAGGGCAATGTGAATTGTGCCTATATAAGGCCATAAGTCGGGAAACCTATATATGGTATCTAAATCAACACACAACAGGTTTGCATTCAACCATTGAAGATGTTTACTCTAAGGAAATTTGAACCTTTCAATGGAGAAAACCCAAGTAGGAAATATTGATTCCAGCTACTGGTTTATGTGAGGGTCTAGTAAACCCAAATCCCCTTTGTCAGCACATATTCTTGCTGAAATAAATCTGCCCGCAATGACCGCAAATGCTTTGAAAATGATTACTAATTCTATAACAAAAAAAGAAATAGAAGACATAATTAAACTATTATCAAAGTCCCTGGAGAGGATAGTTTTGGAGCTGAATGTCATAAAACACTAGCTTACCCGTCGCGCGTTGCTGCGATCTCAGAAGAAAGGAAATTTAAGGAAACTTGTTATGATAACATTCAATTTACATTGTGTAATTTTTATTGAAACGTATTCGTTTTAATATGGAAAACATTTTAAAGTGTTGTTTTAATTCTGTTTATTTATTCGAGTGCTTGTGGATACACAGTATTTTTTGTTTTTCCGTCTGGTGCGTACACGAATAAATCAGAAGGTTTTCCGACGCGTGAGCTGGCCACAACAGTTGCCCATGTGAGAAGCACAGATTCTCCAAATCTAGTCCACGCAGCGATTGTCCTTGTGCTTTGTTGATGGCCATTGCAAAAGCGAGTCGCACCGTGACCTGTAAACGTTCAGTATTGGAACGATTATGAGGGCCCTGGGGGGACGGGGGGCAATATTTAACACATTTTTCTTTAAAAAAAAATCTTTTTTTTTGCCAGAAACCTTCGCGGGAGTGTACTCAACAACTTTTAACAATTTATTTTTGTTGTTGCCAGAAACCTTCGCACGAGTGTACCCAACAGCTTCCCAAAGTTTCATGGCGATCAGATGAATGGTGTAGTAATGCATAAAGGACGAACAGACATACTTTAGTTTTTATATATATAGATTTGCATCCAATTTAAGAAAACCACTCACAGAATTGCGGAATGAAGTCATGAAAAAGGCTCCACTTCTCCCTCTTTTCAGGAAGGAACTATAACTAATTACCTAAAACCAGGAACACTGAAAAAAGAAACCTCATTATGTATGCCTATTCAATTACTAGATACGGACCAAAATATTTGCACCAAAGTTTTAATCGACCATTTTACCAATATTATCTCTCTACTTATACATAGGGATCAAAATGGCTTTATAAAAGGCATCAATTTACCAGACAATACACATTACATGGCCACATTTGTAGACTTAACAATAGCAAAAAAATTCCTTTTGCGATTTTTCTGCTTGATGTTAGAAAGTATTTGATCTCGAAAATTGTCAATTTCTACATAAATTTCTACAGAAATACAAATTTGTGGAAGAGTTCATAAGATCAATTGCAACACTTTCACGAGGAACATTGGCACAGCTGAATATTTTTAAGAAATCTGCTAGTATACTTATTCCTAGCATGGGAGGAGGGCTGAACTTGCCTGGACTCAAGATGGCTGCGAAGTGAGGGAGCTCCACTGAGCCATCCTCATATCCAACAGGAATCCTGAATCTGAGCAGTAAAGAATGCCCCTGCTATAGCCCAGAGAGAGCACGGTGGGAGCTCCATTGATTGATCAGCTTGGGAGACTCGAACGTGGAAAGGAAGAGTGGAAACGCGGAGACAGGGATGGCTGTGGCCTACTGCACACAAACACAGGCTGAGAAGACTGGCGGTGGAAAGACGACCTGCAGCTGTGCCCGATCCCCGCGCCTTGAAGAACACAATGCAAGCTAGCGCCGGACCGTCCTCCTGCCCTGGGCGCCCTGAAGTGAGAAGCGTGCAGCCAGAGGAGACGCTGAGGGCGTGACCTGGTCTCGGCGGAGACACAGTGAGGCCTTGCTGCCCGGAAGAGGATCGGAGGCGGGCGGTGCCTCTGGCGACACACTGGGGGAGCGAATACCTGAAATTGAGCTGCGATAGGGAACACAAAGACTCATGGCTGCACATCAAGAGAAATACTGGGCGATTTTGATGTAATTGAGCGCGGGAGCCTGCTTGCAAAGGACATTATTATTGGGAGGCGGCCATTTACAAACACAAGGCGCAGCTGAAGCTGATGGCTGGGAGTGCGAAGTAGCCCCAAGTTAAAGGCAAGAATATACCTCTAAAACAAGTGGCAGAGTTCTAATACTAGTGGGATATTGAATAAAGAAAAGAGCTCCAGGACACACAAAAGTTAGCACAAAGTGATGAGGAGAATCCTGTAGTGGAAGAGGCAGGAAGAAAAACAACACAATACTGTCTGTTAATAGATAAGAAGTAAGAGACATATACAAAATCATAAATATAAGAGGAAAAAGAGAAAGATTCCAGTGGGTTCCACTGCCTCAAAGGAGACCTTAAACTCTATACAATAGTATGTATGTATTTGAGCTTATATAGCGCACAGCTACCCACAGTGGGTTTCCCGGCGCTTGCTTAGGGATCCCGTCCTGGTATTCCCCTGTGAGATAACCCCGGCAGTGTATCCACAAGGTGAAAGCCAGGCATCCCGCCGCGAGGGGCCGTTGTGGAGATTAAGCAAGCTATTGCCCAGAGTCGCAGAGTGTGAACCCGTGAGTCGAGAAGGCACCGGAGCGAGAATTATTGAGTCCGTGGAAATTTTAGCCCAAGACCCGCCGAGGCGGGGAATTGAACCCTGGTCCAGGGCCGATCTCAGCTTCCGGGTCTGCCGCCTCTAACCCCTGAGCCACACTTCTCCACAATAGTGCTATTCCATAGCCAGCCTAAGGAGATGGACGCACAGGGATGTACTGCCCCCTAGATTACAGGACTTATAGCAGTGCACCTACCCGGAGCAGACAGCTGGGGGTCCCCAGGAGCAGCCTGGAGCTTGGCAGTGGAGCTGAGAGGAAAAAATAGGCTTTAGTGTTCCAAGAGTGCTGAGAGCACGCCCACCAATGATTGTGAACTACCATGGCAGGCGCAGGGAAAGGGCGAAGCTATGGGCAAAGTGGAAAAAAGCAACCTAAGCTACACTTCGAGCAGCGAAAGATGAAGCAGACCAGGCAGCTGACAAGCCAAATGAAATGGCGAGGAAGCAGAGGGGGACATACGACACATCTTAGCAGCAATGCAAAAGAGCCTGTCCACAATAGATGGCAACATAGACTCACTGGCATACCGCATGGACCGCATGACTGAGCACCTCGACATCGGCTTTTTAGTCCAGGCAGGCTGATTTAGAAGCTTATTTGCCCAATAGAGTGCTGTGCAAGTTCTTGAAAAGCCCATAAGAACCATGACTATGTCGTATTGAGTGCCATAGCTCCAGTGGCTAATTCCTAAAGATGTTTTAACCAAGGGCAAGCAGTGAAGTTTTGTCCTTATTTTATACGTATTATTCACCTATCTTCAAAAATCATCAATAGAATAGGTTATCAAGGGAAGACATATACACCCCTACTTTTATTCTACATTGTGTGGCCAATCTGAGATGGAAGCCACTACATGGGAAGAGATAGATGCCCCCATATACACCCTCTCTCTGATGATTCTGTCGGGAGATACTGCAATGTATTTGTAAGCCTGTAGAAAGTGGTGGATCACACTATACCACCGAAATGCGTCGCTTTGTATTGGGAACGCACCCAAGTAATACCGGGTACAATTAGGAGGAAAGAAGGCTATTAAGCATCGAACCAGGGTTATCAACTCCGCTTTTTATGTGTTTGGGATCCTGCTGGATTTATTAGGTTGTTGATGTTTTTATTGCTGGTCAAATTCTCCCAGGGGTCTATGTATGATATATTTTTTAACGATGTGTATTGATGTTTCAAATGTGTTTTAACCTTTTGTATATACTTTGAATATATAAGGGTCCTAATAAAAATATGTTATAGCATTTATAATAAAAAAATGGTTTCTAGTCGGTGTTGGTGATTGGGTGATGAGTGTATGTTAGAAGTGTGTGCTCGTATGCTTTAAAGGAGCCTAAAAGGATCTCTTCTTTGACGGAAATAGAAAAGGCCAAGAATGAGACGGATACCGCGCAGAAGCAGATGGGGAGGCTCCTAAGTGTATTACAAGATAAGGCGGGAGACTTGTGGGCAAGATCCTGGAGAAGCAATATTTGAATTAAAGGCCTTCCGGAACCCACCCATGTGGGCAATTCGGAGAAAGACGTAGAGGAGATATTGATATCGCTGCTTGGCCGGGAAACCTTCTCAGCTATGTTTGTAGTGGAGCACGCACACCGATCGTTGGAGCCATGGCCTCCACCTGGTGCCACATCATGACTTATCATAGCTAAACTGCTGAACTACAGAGCAAGAGATGCTGCACTGGGAATAGCCAGAGAGAAGCGTGATCTACTGTACGAAGGCTCCACAATCTCATTCTTCCTGGACTTTTTCATGAGGGTGCAAGTGGCACGGAGGCAATTTTCTCCTCCGAAGCGACAGCGGCGAGAACAGAATCTGGATTACGCCATGGTATATCCAGCTCGACTAAGGGTTAATATGAATGGGAAATCCAAGATGTTCACAGATTCCAAAGTTCTGCAGAAAGCTCTCAAGAATTGGGCCAAAACTGGAGAGTGAAGGAAAAAGGCAGAAGCGCGAGACGTGTGAAGCATCTTGAATAATAAATCCAGCACTCCTTGATGCTATTTTAAAAGGTTCGTTCTAAGAGAAATAGATCTCATCCATCAGCAAGCAGATAACGAAGCAACTGACATGACTTAGAATCATCACAAGCTCAGAACCAATTGCATGGTTAATATTCCATTGCAAGATCACATAAATATTAAAGCAACAGTACACATATATTACCACACATCTCCCTTCCTTAAATATGTAAGAAAATGTGAAGATAAAACACAAATAATAAATATACTATTAAATTACTATAATTATTTTTTCTTTTAAATAAAATCCAAAAGACAGGCAGGATGTTTTGTGATTCTACAAGAACTTATAACATTTTTAAAACCATCTTCTAGATTGGATTTTGACTTCATATGAATGAAAGAAGGGTTATCATTAGATAGATCTGCATTGAGATCATTTCTCAATTTACCTTTTACCACAACAACTCTATTCAAATTCCATATGCGATGATCTTGTATTCGAATGGCATTGTTGAATCTTGATTACCTTGATGGGTTTCATGAACTTGGACATTGAGCTTCCATAAATACAAGGACGCTTAATCATAACCCAATCAGCTACTTTTACTTCCATTTCTTTACAACATTTTTAGCATCAAAATATGCCTTTCTTGGTTCAGCTTTCTCTTCATCTCTTCTTTGTACTTCCTCCCCATCACATAAATTCTCCTTTCCTCTTAGCAATTCATATTTGTTAACCCAATAAGGTTCCACACACGTATTAGGTAATCTTCCACGGAACAATAAGAAAAGTGTTTTCCCAGTCATCGTTTGAGGAGTCAACCTATACGCCTCTACTTTTACATTGACCTCTTTTTTCCAATCTATAGACATGCTTTTAGCCTATGCAATAGTTTCTTTAATCACTATGTTAAATCTCTTGACCATGCCATTGGCCTCTGGATGGTAAAGAGAAGAGATTTTATGAATAAAGTCTTTAGAAGATAAAAATTCCTCAATTTCCTTAGATATAAGCTGAACACCATTGTCAGTCAAAATTGTAACTAGTAAACCTTCCCTAGCAAATAATATTTTTAAACACCTGACTACACTATTAGAATCAATCACCGATAAAAAGAAAACCTCTGGACACCTAGAGAACATATAAATGACCTCCAACAAAAACACTTGTGATTCTTTAGCATGTATTGGACCAACTATGTTCAAAGCAATGTCTTGCCAAGGACCATTAGGCAGTCTCCGTAAAAAACATAGGTTGTACATGAGTACTTTTAGCCTTATCACTAAGATTGCAAGGAATGCAATCTCTTATAACACGCTCCACCATTTTGTCCATTCCTGGCCACCAATAAGACATTCGTAATCTTTCTTTACACTTTGATAAGCCTGAGTGAGAAAAATGGACCAAATCAATTAGCTCCTTTCTGAGACTATTGGGTGGAACAACAAATCATTCTCCACTGATAACTCATTACGTACAATCCATTACATTTTAATAGATTCCGAACCATCCTTGTTACTATCCCATCCATTCTTTACCAAAGGCATCACCTCACACACATTTGCATCACTCATCAATTCTTCTCACCACCTTTTCTCCAAAATTATATTATAATCTACAACACATACCAATTCATCATCAAGATTCAAATCATCCTCATCTACATGCTCTGTAGAACCCAAGTGTGACAGAACATCAGCCACACCATTATCAACACCAGGGATATACTTGATAAAAAAACTATACTCTTGTAAGTCAATAATCCATTTGGTAATTCTACCAGAAACAAGATCCAAACCCTTTTTACTAAAAATCTATATCAAAGGTTGATGGTCTGTGTGCTGCTCAAAATCCAACCCCCACAGACATTTTTTAAGTTTCTTTATCACCCAAAACACTCTTAATGCCTCTCTCTCAACAAAGGAGTATCGAGTTTCTGGATCTCTTAGGCTTCTTGACAAGAACATAATGGTTTGCATACCATTAGGACCTTTCTTTTTTAACACAGCTCCTAATTCCTTTTCACTCGCATCAGTAACCAAAATGGATTTGTATGTAGGATTACAACTTTTTAGAGAAGGAGCTTTTACTCAACTTCTCTTTAATAGCAATAAATTCTTTTTCACAAAAAGATCATTCCACGAAAAATCTTCACCCTTACGTAACGGTTGTCTCATGTTAAGAGTAGCACTAGCAAAATCCAAAAGAAAATTTAGCATAGTATTCGATCATTCCTAAAACCTTCATTAATTCAGCTTTATTTTTAGGTGAACACATTTTTTTGATGGAGATCAGACTTAGGTTTTACTCCATCACCAGAAATGTTATGTCCCAAGTAATTAATTGTGTTAGACTTAAATCTACACTTCCTCACCTTGATTGTGAGATTGTGTTTGCACAAATTTTCTAACACCGCCTTAAGTCTTGCAACATGTTCAACTTCATCTTTTGCAAATATTAAAATATGATCCTGATATATACATACACCAGGAAGATCCTTTAATACTCTGTCCATAACTCGTTGAAATACAGATGAAGCCGATACCAACCCAAAGGGCATCCTCTTAAACCTAAATGTGCCAAATGGTGTAATAAAAGATGTATAATCTCTACATGATTCCTGCAACTCAATCTGATGATATGCAGATGTAAGATCTAACGTGCTGAAAATTTTCGCAACATCAAGTAACACCAAAAGCTCAGTAATATTAGGTAAAGGGTATCTATCTACAACTACACATTGATTAAGTTGCCTAAGTTCAATGCAGAGACTCAAATCGCCATTGGGTTTGCGTGCTGCAACAACTGGAGCCAACCATTCACATCCTTCAACCTCCTCTTTAATTCCACTGTCTTTTAACTTCTGAATTTTCTTCTTCATATCATCCTTAACAGAGAGTGGAACATTTGTAACCTTACAACTCACTGATACAGCATATTTTTTCAACTGAATTTTATGCTGATATCCTTTCAAGCATCCCATAGTTTCTTTAAAAACATTGGGAAACTCTTCTTCCAAATCATGTACATACTTGTTTTCCTGATTCTTCTCAACAGATTGAACTTTATCACCTGGTTGTGCAGAAGGATTGACATTAACATGAGTTTTGTCTCTCATTTGGATAGGTGGATTAGCATTGGGATCTAGAAACACACCTAAATCACCTTGGTGTATCCAACTAATTAAACTGTTTCCTCTTTGAGACATCATTTTTTCCAGACACATATATATTTTTGTATTCTATGAGTTCCATGAAGTAACCATGTAGTTTTATGGGTTCACCTCCATATGCTAAAGGAATGATGTCAGCTTCAATGAGTGGAATTTTACTCTTCAATTTAGAATTAAAAAACTCATTAGAGATTATTGTGATTTTAGCACCAGAGTCAAATACAACTCTGGTCTTCTCCCCTACAACTACAATTTCATCAAAAGGACAAGATTTACTATTACTTTTGATTTCAACCTGAACAATTATCTGACCACACTCAAAATCTTCAGAGTATGAAGTTCCGGAGGTTTCTTCAAATACTTCTACGTCTTTAACTTTGAGTTTTAGTTTAGTTTTACACAAAGCTGTGAAATGCCCCTTTATTTTGCATTTTGAACACGTTTGGTTGAGAGCTGCACACTTTTTGTCATTGGCAAGTTGCTCCACCTTACCACACCAATAACATTTTCTTTCAGCCCATGTTGTGCTAGAATCCTTCTTATCCACTACACTTCATTTCTCAGATTTATCTTTAACTAATTGGACCCTGACATCCTTCTCAGAGTCTTTCTTTATAACAGCTATACATTTTATAGAATGCTCAATACGTTTGGCAACTGTTAATACTTCATCCAGCGTGGGCTCATCCCTTAACCATAACTCTTCTCTAACTTTTTCTATACCACATCCAAACATAAATTGATCTCGTATGCGTTTGTCAGTAAGACCCTCAAATTTACATGAAGAAGCAAGGGTTCCTCAAATGGGTTATGTAAGAATCAATAGTTTCCTCTGTACCCTGCATACGGTTTGCAAATTGATACCTTTTGGTATCAATCATTTTTATTGAGCAGTATAGCGTCACTTAACACAGCTCAGCTACCTACAGATGATCGTATTAACCTTTGGAAGATAATGTAAGTCCAATTTTCTTATACAAATGTCATAGTCATTCAAATTATTGGACTCAGAAGGTGGAAGATCTGGTAAATGGTCAAAAACATCCTGACCCTCTGAACCCAAACAATGAAGCAATATTGATAACTTCCTTTCTGCACTTAAGGAAGGTCCACACGCTCTGGCATAACGCTCAAAACAACTTTCAATTTTTTCCATGTTATAGCTGGTTCACCCGGGCATGATAAAAAAATGGAGCTGCTGTTACATTTTGCATTTTCAATGAACTGCGTGTTGACAAAAAAAAACTTGAAGTTGAATTGAGTGAAATAACACTGGAGTAATATCTAATATTATAACATGAAATTGTTAAAATCAAACAAATCAAGAAACATTACACAATACAAGCATAAATTAACTCATAATAAAGTTCATTGAGATATACAAACTAACTTGAAAGAAAGAGCCGAAGTGTACAATAGTCACACCAAGATAGCTAACAAGTTGTCAAATTTGATTGAAGATATGAGCAGAATGTATCTTCAATAGGCACTTAAAGGAATGTAAATGATGAGATCAATGCTGGGAACATCATAGTTCAACTGTATGTCACCACAAATTATACAAATGAGAGTGTCACTGAGCCATCTCGAGTAACACGCAATATAAATAAGTGAGAGTGTCACTGATCAACACAAATTATACAAGTGAGCATGTCACTGAGCTATATCGAGTAACACGCAATGTAAACAAGTGTGCGTATCATTGATCGACTCACCGCTAAACTTCCCTTCAATAACGATCTGCATCTGTCATTGCCAAGAGTAAACAAGTGCTTACCGCTTTTGAAATAACTAGAAGCGTAACACTAAGATCAATATGGTGTGCGCATCACTGCCGAGTAATACGCAGATTAAGGAAGTGTGCGTGTCACTGCCGTAATTCAATGCAAGCCAAATGCTTATGAGGCTACTGATGCATACGAAAGTGTCATTACATTTGAGCCTCCGTAGCACCCATCAGAAACAATCAGCGAACTCCTGGCAAATTCCAAAATGGTTACCACGCACATATTAGCGTGCGTAATGACGAAGAACGTGGAAGCTGCACGAGCATAGTGATGAAGAAAAACAGGAATGGTTCCGTTCTTAGACTCCATTTCACATCAGGTAAGAATTAATCCATGTCATCAATCAGCAATGTTTTTGTTTGAACACTCTGGCACGCTCATTCCCGAGAGCGTTTAATTCACAATGTTTTCCTTTGAACGCTCTGGCACGCTCCTTCCCGAGAGTGTTTAACGAGTCACTGAGTGCTTTTAAATGCTTATAAATGAGAAAAACATTAAGCATTTCAACGTTTTCAAGCTCGCTTTTGAGAATATATAATAATAACTAGTTTACCATCGAATCCTTTTTTTCTTTTTTTTTTTAAATCAGCATCATATGCATTTGTAGGAAGTAAAAAAAAGTCTCCTACAAGGTACACAATAAAAGTCATAAGGCACTTAAAAAACATCTCCTTCAAGATATACAATAGGAGTCATGAAGTACAATAAAACGTTTCCGAGCTTCATTTCTCACGAAGTCTTAAAATGAAATTATCTTCCATTGGAGTTTCAAAATTTCCAAAATATGAATTCTTTACTTATGAATCGATGTTCCTCCAACTTCTAAATGTAAAAAAAACATATCCAAAGTCTCTGCTTGCCAGTTAGAGAGATAATCCAATATATTAGTAATGAAAGTAAGGAAAGTTAAAGTCTCCCCAAATCTTGGTGTTGAGATCTTCTATTCTCTTTATTCTTGCCGACTATGCAAGTGAATCATCTTGCATAATAGACCCAGCACTCCTTGATGCTATTTTAAAAGGTTTATTCCAAGAGAAATAGATCTCATCCATCAGCAAGCAGATAAGGAAGCAACTGACATGACTTAGAATCATCACAAGCTCAGAACCAATTGCATTGTTAATATTCCATTACAAGATCACATAAATATTAAAGCAACAGTATACATATATTACCACAACGTGCAAATGGCGAAGACTTAGAGGAGGAGGACTAACGGCACATCACACAATCTTTCAGCTATGTACCCAGAACTACTGGGGAAATGATTCTTGACTCACACTAATTGCAATGTTGGCGATGGACTTTTTATTGTCAATTTGGGGTGTGTATATGTCCTCCGGAGGTAAAGATTGAATTGTTGGGCGACATTATAGTTAGATTGACAACCTAGACAGAAAGGGGTTATAAGTTAAAGATAATATGTAAATGATAAAACAAATATTAGAGTCCAGATGTTATATCGTAGTTTAGATGGCAAGGTTATAAAGCTAACTCAGTGGGATAGGTAAGGGCGAGCCCTCAACATTCCACCCTCAAGTGTGATCCACAACAGGGCGGAAACTGGAAAGCCACAAATGTTCTTTGAAGAAAATAGCCAATCTTGATTGTTACAAATGAAATGGAGGTGGGGAGGGTAACAGACTATGCAAAGTTGTGGAGTGCATACTGCATAGTGTGGGTGGGGGCGGTCATTGGGGGTCTGGTGTATTGGTGATCACAAAGTTAATTTGGCGTGTTTTTAGCATACAAAGTACTATGCAAGATGGAGGTGGGAGGGGGACAATGTTTCAAATGAAATGGAGGTGGGCAGGGTAACCGACTATGCAAAGTTGGGGAGTGCATACTGCATAGTGTGGGTGGGGGCGGTCGTTAGGGGGTCTGGTTTATTGGTGATCACAAAGTTAATTTGGCGTGTTTCAAGCATACAAAGTACTATGCAAGATGGAGGAGCAAGGGGGACAATATGTCAGCTAAACGTAGTGCACAATCAATCAAAGTATCTAAACATGGTGCAGAATCAGGACAGTAGTATACAAATTTTAACATGGAATGTCCGAGGTCTCAATGATTTTAGGAAACTACGAAAAGTGTCTGCGTCTCTTACTCACCATGGAATAGACATTGCGTTCTTGCAAGAGACTCACCTGCCCACTAATAGTAGTATGTTGACAAGTAGATGATTGCATGGAACTCTCCATACTGCGGGATTCACCACCAACGCCAGAGGTGTACTAACATGGGTAGGCCCGAAGTTAAGGTTTTTACTGGAGGCGTTAGTGATGAACTCAGAGGGCAGATATGCCGTCTCTAGATGCTGTGGGTAAGGGCTAGATATGATAATTGTGAAGATATATGGACCGAATTATGGCAATCCACAATTTTACTTAGAACAATTGGAGAGACTATGTAAGTATGAGACTCTCCCGCAAATCTGGGGAGGTGACTTTTTTGTGTGATGGATCCGACTCAGAGTCGCTCAGGTGGTCCCACCCCTTGCCCCTCAGCAGCCACCAGGGATATTCTAGATGTAGACCTGTGGAATGTATGGTGAACAAGCTTGCCTAGTCAGGGAGGCTACACGCATTATTCAGCCCAACATGACCTGCACCCCGGAATTGATTACTGATTTACCTCAAGGGCACTAAACACCCAGATACGGATATGCAAGATTCAGATCACTCCCCAATAGTTTTGGTCATGGATTGTCCACAGAAAACAATTCCCCCCTTCACCTGGAGATTCCCACCATATTCGCTACTTGATAACATTTTTAAAACAGAGATGTCAGAGGCTATAGTTAATTTCTTTGCAATAAACATTGGCTTGGTTGATACATTTTCAACAGTGTGGGAAACTTTCAAAATGTATATACGAGGAATTGCCATGACCAAGCACTCAGGTGTCCTTTGAGGGCTAAGAAAGAGATTATTGAATCTGGAAGAACATCTGAGAACATTGGAGCAGGACATCCTGGCAGGGGAGGGAGACAGGGCAGAGGAGGAACTAAAAGCAACGTTATAGGAATATCATGAGACTGCAGGTGCAGAAGTGAAACATATGAGAAAATATGCTACAGCCCGCACCTATGGGGAGAGAGAAAGACTGGGCTCTGTCCTGGCATCTCTGTTAAGAAGCAGATGAGATACGACTAGTGCGACAGAAATACACGCAGAGGGAGGCGAAATCCTGAGAGACCCATCTGATGTAGCCAATAGATTTAACCAGTATTATTCCAAATCATACAGCTCTAAAGCGGTAGTGGATGTGAGAGAGATCCAAGACTATCTAGAATATATTAAACTACCATGGCTGACAGACGAATATAGAGAACATCTAATGAGGCCACTAGACGCTAACAAAATAATGGTTGTGTTAACAACGATGAGAGCAGGGAGTGCCCCAGGACAGGACAGACTGACTGTTTCTTTTTTATAAAGAATTCAAAGAGCAATTTATCCCACATTTATTAACGCTCTTTGAAGAGATGAGTGAGGACAGGCAGATGCCACCCTCGATGAGGGAGGCCTTTCTAGTCGCAATCCTGAAGAAGGGGAAACCCCCTAGCGAGTGTTCATCGTACAGCCTCCTATCACTCCTAAAGGTAGATTCAGAGATATTAGCTAACATTTTGGCTAACCGCATGGCCCCCTTGGTGCCGCTGCTTGTATGGCCAGAACAGGTAGCTTTTGTGTGAGGGCAAAGCTTGCCATATACTTCAAGAATAGTGTTCGGGCCATAAAACACACCAGACCAGAGACTTAGT
This sequence comes from Lissotriton vulgaris, assembly GCF_964263255.1. Classification (NCBI taxonomy): domain Eukaryota; kingdom Metazoa; phylum Chordata; class Amphibia; order Caudata; family Salamandridae; genus Lissotriton; species Lissotriton vulgaris. The sequence goes on from NC_141689.1 coordinate 657,382,060, forward strand.
CTACTGCTGTATTTTTGGATATTGAGAAAGCCTTTGATTCGGTGGAGTGGGCGTTCATGAGACAGGTGTTGAGACAAATGGGGCTGGGTGATATATCCTTACATATGGCAGGAGTCCTGTATAACACACCCTCAGCCAGGGTCAGAATAGGTCACATGGTTACTGCCCCATTCGGATATCTATAGGTGCGTGCCAGGGGTGCCCTCTATCGCCACTTTTATATGCATTGATGGCAGAACCCTTGGCTTGTGCTCTTCGAGAGTATCATACTCATAGGGGTATACGCTTCCCAGGCTATAATCTGATAATGTCCACTTATGCAGATGACATTCTTCTGTATATAAGAGACCCGGAAAACAACTTGTCTCCAGTGCTCCGTGAGGTAGTTAGATATGGGGAGCTGTCTGGACTCAATGTCAACTGGTCCAAGTCAATTATTTTCCCACTGATCCCAGCGGCAGAGCCTTTCGAGCCTGAATAGCCGTTACTGTGGACAACTGAACCAGTAAGATATTTGGGTGTGAATGTACCCACCGATTCAGAGGTGGTCTTCAAAGAGAACTATGGGAGGGCAGTTAGCAAATTAGAGGAAAATATAGAACAGTGGATTTGTGTGCCCCTGTCTCTGATGGGTCATGTGTCCCTCATGTAGATGCTAATATTACCTAAGTTATTATTTTTATTTACAAATATTTCAATGGTACTCCCGGGGCACTTTTTCAAAATAGTCTAATTTCTACTGGTTAAACTGGCTTGGGCTGGGAAGCAAGCATGGGTTCAGTGAGACCTACTAATGCTACCATACTCTGTGGGGGGACTAGGAGCCCCAGACCTAGATTTGTATTAAAGAGCTGCACAAAGTTCACATGTGCACCACTGGATTCATGAGATCCCTGGGCTCCCACATTTGCAGATTGAGAAAATAGTGGTGGCTCCCTCCCCACTTCCGGTACTAATGTTTCAACCTCCCATGCGAAGAACCGGAATCCTAGATTCAGTGAATGCTACCACACATGCCTGACTGCACCTACTCAACAGGAGGCATGGACCATACTATACTCCCCATTGACTTCAATAGAATGGTGCCACCTGCTGCTGCTTTGTAGAGAGAAGGGAGTAATCCACGCTCAAAAATATGTGAACATTAATACAATCGGAGACTTGTTCATGGAGGGCAAATTGCGGGTTGGGCTGAAATAGAGGCAAAAGGACATGAAAACACAATACTAGCAAGATTCCACTTCCATAGAATGAGACATGCACTGAAGGAGACATTAGGTGACGAAACGTTAAAACTGCCGGACATGGCAGCCTTTACTTATATACTGAGAAAAGATTTGCCTGAAAGGATAGTTTCCAACATATATAACATTGCACAGGACTACCAAAAAAATGATTACATTAAGGCCAGACTAGAGGGGCAGAGTGAGATTGGAGAGAATTTTGACGACACCACCTGGAAATACTGCTGCGAGAACACAAAGCGTGCCTCATTAAACGGACTCCACAGACAATCCATTTCAAATTCCTTAACACGGTTTATTACACCCCGGATGGACTACACCATTATGGCATGCGTAACTCAGCAGAGTGTGAAAGATATGAAGCATGCCCAGCTGGTTATTTCTACCTAGCTTGACTATGCCCCTCAGCAGCCACCAGGGCTATTCTAGATGTAGACCTGTGGAATGTATGGCGAACAAGCTTGCCTAGACAGGGAGGCTACACGCATTATTCAGCACAACATGACCTGCACCCCAGAATTGATTACTGGTTTACCTCAAGGGCACTAAACACCCAGATCCGGATATGCAAGATTCAGATCACTCCCCAATAGTTTTGTTCATGGATTGTCCACAGAAAAGAATTCCCCCCTTCACCTGGAGATTCCCACCATATTCCCTACTTGATACAAATTTTAAAACAGAGATGTCAGAGGCTATAGTTAATTTCTTTGCAATAAACATTGGCTTGGTTGATACATTTTCAACGGTGTGGGAAACTTTCAAGATGTATATACGAGGAATTGCCATGACCAAGCACTCAGGTGTCCTTTGAGGGCTAAGAAAGAGATTAGCGAATCTGGAAGAACATCTGAGAACATTGGAGCAGGACATCCTGGCAGGGGAGGGAGACAGGGCAGAGGAGGAACTAAAAGCAACAGTATAGGAATATCATGAGACTGCAGGTGCAGAAGTGAAACATATGGGAAAATATACTACAGCCCACACCTATGGGGAGAGAGAAAGACCGGGCTCTGTCCTGGCATCTCTGTTGAGAAGCTGGTGAGATACAGCTGGCGTGACAGAAATACACGCAGAGGGAGGCGAAATCCTGAAAGAGCCATCAGATGTAGCCAATAGATTTAACTAGTATTATTCCAAATCATATAGTGGACGATCGAGAAATCCAAGACTGTCTAGAATATATTAAACTACCATGACTGACAGACGTATATAGAGAACCTCTAATGAGGCCACTAGACGCTAAAGAAATAATGGTTGTGTTAACAACGATGAGAGCAGGGAGTGCCCCAGGACAGGACGGACTGACTGTTTATTTTTTATAAAGAATTCAAAGAGCAATTTATCCCACATTTAATAACGCTCTTTGACCTCAGTAGCCACTTTTATGCCCAGGGATTGCTAATTATTGGAAGCTGATATTCAATAAGCTGGGAGAAATATTCGGCATGAGGCTAACTCCAGACCTCTTATTCCCGATCCTGAGCTACACAAGAAGCTTGCCAAAAGAGGTTAGAAGGTTAGTAGATATGGGGCTGCGAAATGCAGGGTAGTGATGTGCTGGGCTAGTGGTCCGATTCCTACTATAGACAGCTGTTCTAAAGACATGGTGTACAGTAATATGCAAACAGAACGATACAGTGAGTTACTCCCCCCCCCCAGAGCCAACCCCAAAACCTTTGGGGTTTATATTGAAGATATGTTGCTGCAAGAGAGGCGATGGAACCTGACAAGGATGGTCCGTATTAATGAACCAGTCTACAAGCGTGTAAAAAGCACAAATGCCTGCCTGACAAATTTCCATGCTTAAGGAGATATTAGCAATTGACGGTCTGTCATGTGATTAATGTAAGGTTAGATTGTATGCAATTGACTAATATTGTTTATAGACAAGGTCTGCAAGGAGACAGTTATGCTTTCCCCTCCCCCAACACTGAATAAATGTCTGTGATAGGAAGACTGCTGGTAAGCCTTAACATCGCTGTGATCGACTATATGTAATTTTTCTGTACGATGCATTGTAATGTCATGTTCTCGTCTCTTCTTTTTTCCTTTTTCATTTTGCAAGTTGTGTACATATATATTCAAATTCCAATAAACAGATAATTTTTTTTTAAAATACACTATTGCCCAAAACTGTCCAATATACTTGCCATTCATAGATCGAACCACAGAGTTTGACAGTGTAAACCGTTCGAAGCTGAGGTCTATCCTTTTAGCTCTGGGAATGGACAAAGCACTGCATTGCACAGAGGCATGAAGGCCAAAATAAGAATAAATTTCCTAGGGGAAGTGTCTGGCATTTTTCGAGGAGTGAGACAAGGATGTATTTTAGCCCCAATTTTATTTATTCTGTTTATAAATAATCTTCATCCTTTTTTAAAATCTGCCACCCCTGATGACCCAAAAGTTAAAGGGTAATTTTTACCATTATTATTATATGCTGATAATGCCTCACTAATGGCTCATATCCTGAGAGCTTTGCAATAGTTAGTACAAGGTTTAGTAAGTTGTATGGCTTCATTGGACTTACGCACCAATTTTTATAAATCTTATATTATGTCTTGTGGCCCGAAGAAGCATAAGTTGGCTTCACTTAAAGTGGGCGAGTCCAATCTAAAATGCACCAGCGTTTGCACAATATAGAAACAAATATTCCAGTCCGATCACTTCACTGATCACTGTACCGCAAACAATTAGGAATGGAGCTTTCCTCCCACTCCTGAAGATTTTTAGAAAACAATGCCTCCTGATAGCTTCATATGGAGCAGAGATTATAAAGTGTAATTTAATCCAAGCTCCAGGAAATAGATTGTGTGGAAGACTTTTAGGGGCTCCCATTTCTACCTCCAAATTTATCTGCCATCGCGAAATGAACATGCCTGTTATAGAAGACTATATTTGTGTTTGTCCTCTGTTATTTTGCTCATCATTATTATGGAGAAACAAGCAGATAAGCCTTACTAGAGATATCATTTTAGATGGTCTGGCCTATGAAAAATTCAGGAGTATTCCATGGTTGTCCACTGTGGAATCTGGTCTGTGTAAGGCAGCCTTCCAACAGATGTTTGAGAATCCTGGCAGCCCACACACTTCCAGTAATAAATAGCTGCAGGTGGTCATGTTTAAATCCCTTCAGGATGAAATAGTAGTAGTGGGTTGTGCTCGCCACCTGGCCTCGCTTCGTTGCTGGTGTCGGCGGAAACGGCAGCTGTGAGGAGCACCAACCCGGATTCCCTGCTGGAGCTGCTGAGTTGCCACGAACGGCTGTGTGTGTGGGTTCCGAAACCCCCCTCTTCGCTATTGGCGCAGGCGGAGCGGTTTGGCTGCGAGAGGCAGGCGGCAGACAGCGATATAAGTCCCCTCTTGTCCCCCACTTGGCCCCACTCCAGTAGAGGTGAGCGATCGGGCTCTGGTGTTGTGGGGAGGGGTTATTTGGTCCCCAGAAGGAGGAACTGCAGTATTTAGTAGAGACAGTGAGCCAAGAACATATACTTGGTCCTACTAGGTCCCACCTACCACAAAAAGCCTGGGGAATGTAAGCCTTGGTTTGCAGCCATACAAGCAATTAAGAGTAATAGAGTGCAATCGAGAGACTTGAGTCCAGTTGTTGAAGCACCGGTGGGTGGCTGGTGTTGGTGCCTATTGATTTGACTGTACCTGTGTTCAGCGCGCCAACCGGCGCATAAATTACTACACCTTCCTCCGCGTCGCCGGACCGCGCACGGGCTCAGCCGGGCTAAGCCCGGGCCAAGGGCAGGCCCTCTGTGGCCCTCAAAGGCCAGAGGAGGCAGGGCTGGGCCACCTCCCTAACCTCCAAATTGAAAGAGCTCAGAACCTGTACCTGTCAGGTGAGACTGTGATCCTGAACTTATTCATATTGACTAGGGGTCCTCTATAGTGCAAAGCAAGATGGTTTCTAAATCAAAGAAAGGGAAAAGACTGATCCAATGATATCAGGCGACAGCATAATTGGGACCTTGGAAAGTTTCTTTGCACAGACTGCTGCTATGGTGGGGAGGGAAATAGAACTAACAGAGAAGCGACTATCCCTTGAACTCGGAACTACTAAAAGATCATCTCTTGGTGCAATAAAGGATGCAGGCACTCCAGATCATAACGATGTTCCAAAATTTGCGGCAGTAAGCTTGATATCCCCTGGAAATGAACGAAACGAGACAATCTTCTCTATTTCCTCTATTGATGATAATTTGTCAACTTGTAGTACTATTTCCCTAGAGGAATTCCATCCAATAGTCCTAAATAGCAAAAGCGTGCCAAAAGGTAACAGACCTGCTTGCTCTAAGCAAGCAGGGAAAAGGAAAAGGGGAGAGAAGCGTCTAGTAGCTGGGAAATCCAAGATACCGAAAACTAACAACAAACAGGTGAAATTCTATCTGGGAAAACTCTTGGCGACACCACCTACTCTTCCAAGTCATAATCCGCCCCTAGTATTATTTACACCCTCCCCAGTGATTGACCACCAGCCATTAGCCAGAGTTGACAGTAATGGGGTTTGTACTATAGCTCATATAGAGCACCTATTAAGATCATTCATACTCCCACTTAATGAGAGATTGAGGGTCTTAACTAACAAGGTGGACAATCTCCATAAGATTGCAATGAGCAATACTAACGGGTCAGGGAGTCCTGTAACTAATAAGCTAAGCAGAGGACCTGATACTGAGCAAGGCAGACAGGGTAATTTTACTCATACCACTCCAAGGATGAAACCAGTAAGTGAACTTGCTAGGAAACGACCGAATATGACATAGAGTGATATAGGGAACAATACTGGGAATAAACCAGGTAACGAGGAGAAGAATACTAACACTAAAGAGCAGAAGAATCCTGGGACAAACTCCTGTCCTATAATGGTTGAGGGTGTAAGAAATGTATCAGAAACAACAAGTACCCTGGTTAAGCTTCAAAGGCTCAACCTTCCTCCACAATCTGCTCCACTGGTTATAGTACTTGCAAATGTGCCTCCCCTTAAAGAGGGAGCCAGTGAGAATTACATCCAGCTGAGAAACAAGGTCATGCATTAGCTATCAAGTAACACATCTGAGGGTAAGATGATAGGGCCAAATATTATAATGGCTAGACAGGTGTCCTGGATTGGTAGATCAAAGAAATTAAAAAAGAGTGACTGCATGGTGATCAATTTTAATAGCCAGGCACCAGTTGAGAGGATAATGAGTGAAGTGGGGCGCGGGGGAGGGATTAGGGGTCAAGGCATAGAGATCTTGCCATTAGGCTACTTCTACAGGCCAATGAACCAAGCCAGACCAGTTCATGGAAATAAATGGCAAGTAGTGCCGAGAGTGCCCCAGGTATAATTTCAGGCTGGGACACCTGGAGGACAGAGATGGGGTATACAGGGACTAAATAGGTACCCAGGGCCCCAAATATTTACAGCGTAGTCAGGTTTGAATGACTGGGACTGACGGTGTGAAAGAAATATAGGCAATATTAAACACAAGGATAGTGTCCCAAAGCAGAGTGTGGATAAGGTAGTATTACCCCCGATAGGAGATGAAATAGGAGGACCATCCTCAGAACCCGATAAATCACAAGATAGTGTATTAGGAGTTACATCACTCACATTCCTAAGGACATGAGAATGGACCCTATTAATCAGATTAGAACACAGGTAACCCTCAAAGCGAGAGAAGTTAATCTCATCAAGAAACCAGCCTGTGAAGCTGTCCCTGCGGCAAAGGTAGCTGCTCCATTGTCTAATCATCCTCTAACTAAATTAGTGGCATCACGAGAAAGGGTAAGGGTTGTTTTCTGGAACATCTGTGGTTTGGAGATAAGGTCTCTAATATAGCATGGAGGGACCTTATAAAAGACTTCGATATTCTTGGTATGCAAGAAACATGGCTTATAGGGGAAAAACACCTGGATGGTTACAAGACATTCCACACCCCGGCGGTATACTCCGCACATGGTAGACACAAAGGGGGAATTTGTGTCTATGTATCTAACTTGCTAAGAGTGCGGGGCATAAAAATGCTGAAGTGTTCCCCTTACTATAAATTGGTGTCCATCTATCTTATATCTGGGTTGTGCTTGCTGGTGGTGAACTTTTACAACAATACTAAAGGAATGTTTGAGGAGGTATTGAATAACCTGACGGAAGACTTAAACCACTTGTACCTCACCAATGAAAGAGATATAATTGTTGTGTGGGGAGGGGATTTTAATATCAGCATCTGTAATTCCCATGCTTGTAATGCTAGAGAAGTCGAGTGGGAAGGGAGTAACGATGTGAGTCTTTTTATTCACTCAGGGAAAGGGGAGAAATTAAATGATATACTAGCCACCCTTCATTTAGGATTTGCTAATAAGATGAGCTCCCCTGTGGTAGAATTTAGCACAACCTTTATCTCAAGGGGCTTACAATCAGTCATTGATTTTATAATAGTTCCCAATAAACATCAAACCTGGGTGGAGAAGTTTGAGATCCACTCAAATGGCCTCAGTGACCACTTGCCCATTAGTCTTAATCTATCCCTACCAGCTTCCAATAAATCCACTACCTTTGAGGCTCTGGCATGGGTGAAGGATATAACATTAGCCAGACAAAATGGCTTTACCTTAAAGTGGAGTGCGCTAGATCCAGTGGAAACAACTAAGGGCATTATTGTTAATGCCCGGTCACACATTCAGGTCTGTCTTGATGAAAAGGCCTTTCATAAAGAAATATTGGATGCCTTTGGAGGTATTACCGCGCTAATACAGGACACCCTCACTAAACCAAACAAAAAGCGTGTTAAGTCTACAGGGTGGTTTGATAACAAATGTACAAAGGCATATACCCAATTAAAAGCTGCACTCAGCACCAAAACCAGAGATCTTGAATTAATAAGGAACTGTAGAAGGGTGTATAACCTAGCAAGGTCCCAGCGGAAAAGGGAGCTTTAAGAACAAGCATGGCAAATCTGCTTCAGGCCTCTGAAAGCAAAAAACCCAAACTGTTTTGGCAAGCAGTAAATGCACCCTATTTTAAAAAAGAGGATAATGCAGCAATAGAGGTTGCCATTGATGAAGTGGCATGGATTAGCTTCTTCTCTAATGTGTATAAAAGGGAGGGGGAAAGTCTGTGCACTATAACTGAAACCGATGCACCAATTTCGGCTCACTCACCAATAGACCTAGAAATTCGCCTTGATGAAGTCCTGGTGGCAATAAATAGTAGTAAAGGAAACAAGGCACTGGCCCGGACGGTATACCGATCGATGTTTTTAAGCTGATTCCGTATTTGTGGGCCCCAATATGCGCAAGAGTCCTGCAGGCATGTTGTGCTGTAGGATTTATTAAAACCTGGACTGAGTCGGTGATTATACCGATACACAAAAAGGGGGATAGAGAGAGCCCTTCTAACTATAGGCCAATTTCCCTGATGGACTCCCTTAAGAAGCTAGCAGGCAGGGTGGTCCTAAGTAAACTCCATACATGGACAGAAGACAATAACATCCTGAGCCCCGTTCAATATGGTTTTAGAGAAGGGATGGGTTCGGTGGAACAGGTCCTTAATTTTGTAATCATTCAGGGGAAGTACACACGGGCGAAGAAAGAACGCTTATATGCCATCTTCGTAGATCTCACAGCCGCTTTTGACTGTGTGGATCATGCGAAGCTATGGCATACCCTTGAAGAAATAGGAGTGGATCCAACCATAGTATCATTTCTTCGCCAACTGTATGCCGCGGCTACAGCAAGGGTGAGATTTGGGACCAAGGGGGAGTGCACTGGGCCTTTCCGCATCGAGAAGGGGGTGAGACAGGGCTATGTGCTGGCCCCATTCCTTTTCTCCATCTATACCAACGCTTTGGAGGGGGATTTGGAGGCCAGCACCATTGACTCCCCTAGATTCGGTAAGCGACAGGCAGTCTCACTCCTCTATGTGGATGACGCAGTGCTTATGGCCCAAACAAAGATAGGTGCTAAAAGGGCTTTAGAAAAATATAATCATTTCATGGGGTCAAGAGGGCTGAAAATCAATGCAAATAAATCATTTATGATGGTGTGTGGGAAAGGGCGGGCCAAACATAAGGAAATTAAGGTGGATGGCCTCACAATTGGATGTACAAAATCCTTCTCCTACCTGGGGTATTGCTTGATGGTTCTGGCCTGTGGGGGGCAGCCATGAAGTCCAGGGCTTTGCTATTTAAACGCTCTATAGACACACTCATGAATTTTGCTAAACAGCTGGGTAAAAGACCACTGGAAATACTTTTAAAAATCTACAAGGCTAAGTGTAGAAGTATTGCCCTATATGGGGCTGGTATCTGGGGGATCCAGAATGCTATGACCATTCAAATAGTCGAAAACGGTTTCTTAAAATATTTATTAGCATTGCCTCAGGGTGTGGCAACATTTAACTGCCATGCAGAGTTAGGTCTGGAATATATTTCCGATCTTCATAAACTCCAGCCAATACTACTCTGGCATAGGGTATGGACGACGGAAGCTTTAGGACTCAAACGGGACATCATAAAGGATGCGATGGCCCTTGACAATGTTAAATCCATTCCTTGGTTAATGAAAGACCAGAGTTATATAGTAACCCAGTTAATAATCTTGGAATTTCAAGGAAAGATTTGAAAAAATTACGTATGAGTCACTTTGATATATTGAGAGGTTCAGGTGAACTCCTGAAATGTTCAGTCATCCAACACCAAGGCACCCTGAGATGCCAGTGGATCCAACCCTATTTATCCATTTGCACTGTGGGTTTCGACCCTTTTATATTAACACGGTTCAGGTTTGAGCTATTCTTCTGTTTGGTAACCTTTCCTCTAAGAATGATTGGTCACGGAACCTGGCACCCTGTACCCGTGACAATATGTCGACACAATCTACTTTCCATCTAATCCTGTTTTGCAAATAATATAATGTTGAACGCAGAAGGTGGATCAGACAATATTTGAGACAGAACCAATGGCGACAATGTAGACCAGCATATTTAGGTTTATTGCAATTAGGGAGTGAGAAATGCATTATGGTTATGACTGGCTTTTTAAAAAGTATTTTAAAGAAACGGAAATTAATGATATTATCTGAATGATGAACTAATAGAGATAATTAGTGTATGTATTATGAATTGCTTTATATCACTGATGTACTAATTTAATCCTTTTTTTTAAATTAACAGTTTTTATTGGATGGTGATTACGTGTTTTATGGAATGTGTATTTGTATTGAGAAGCTTTTATGATTTTATACTTCATTTAAATCGAATAAAGCATTTCTGATTCTGATTCTGGAAATAGTAGTAAGAGTAATAATAATAATAATAATAGTAGTAATAGTAGTAGTAGTATCTGATACCTTAATGAAGAGTGTGATGCCCTATATGAATAATAGAGTAACAAAATCTATTGCATTGTATTTAACAAAACATTTTGGGCATTGGGAAAGAGGTTTACTATTTCACTATAGGGCGGGCACTATTAAATATTGGTTATGTTTTCCTTTGGGATTTCAAGCAATCTTGGATACATCCCCTTTCTCGTGTAATGGGAGATCGGGTCAATCCATGATACACTTTTTATTTTTTTGTGGCTTTTATTCCGTATATACAAAGAGTATTTTAGTTAAGAAACTTACTATTACTAATTTTAGAGAAGCACATAGCAACCTACTTCAACTTAATGATGAGTGCATTTTTTTGTGGGTACCTTTTTAAAAACAGCAGTCTCGGCCTGATTCACAATGAATATTACTTAGAATAGTCCGATAGTCTAATGATATCTTCTCTGACTTTATTATGTTTTTCTATGAAATACTTGTTATAAAAACGCTTTAATATATGTACTGTGATTATTAAATATACTTTGATGGATACTTTTGTTTCTGAATAACAAAATTATTTAATTGAAAAAATCCTAACCAGGGGACGTGCCATTTTGCTCGCTTTATAGAGCCACTAGCCCAATATATTCAGGTACATAATGTAATTTGTGGTCTTTTTTCAGAAGCACCCAAAATTAAACTCCATGCAGATGATGTAGCTTTTTTTATGCTACCAAACAAAGAGAACATAATCAATACATTAGAAGTAATAAGGAAATACACAACTTGAGGAGGTTATGAAATGAGGGAAGCTGAATTCGAAGAGTTTTCTATTTAATACACTTTGATTTTTTACCCATTAGTTTAAGAAGAAATTAAAATACAAATCCAAGACAATTGCCTAATAATGCTCAGAAAGGTTACAACTTGAGTTCAAAGCCCATCACACTATGCTGGGCATGGCCCCCTTTAAGATGGACAGGGCAACCTTATTGTTAGCAAGAACTTGCATCTCTTGCACTTTAATTTTAGGATACATTGCTAAAGGGTTCTCTTGCTTCAATAGGCCCTGTTTAGCCCTGGAACTTGCAAGTCTCCCACTTTATTTTTAGTATACAGTGGCACTTGCACTTTTATTGACCATTTGTTTAAGCTTACCTCTGATCTTCTGTGGCTGCTATAATGAATGGGGTTTTTACAGCTATATAGTTAATCACGTGACAGGGTAATTATTGTTGTATTAGCGGTATGTTTTCATAAACTGTATCATACATGATATCTCACTGCTGCTATTATGAATGAGGCTTTTTGCTGCTACTTTTTTTATATTATTAATCATGCATACTTTTTACTTGTCAGTGGCATGTTTTGTAATCTGCATTATACTCTTTTTTTATTCAGGGTGCTCTTTTTAGTTAATGTTTGCTACAATTTTAATTAATTGTGCAATTTGAAATAACACTTAAACTTAAAAAAACAATCATTTACATTTAAAGCCTTCTCTCCCAAGTTTCTTTCAAACTCAAGAACACACAACTAAGTTAGAAATATCTAATTAGATATAAAAAAAATGTTATATCAAAACTTACAAATTATAAATTATAATATTAAAAGAACTAATATGTTTTAACCAAATTAAAAACAATATGTTATGCAACTATTTTAAATGAAACAGTATTATATACAACTCTATTTAAAAAAATAAAAGAAAGGTACCAGGCCACCAAAAATAAGTACGCACCAGTCGTTTCATTGCAGACATTCCTGGATGTCCTTGATGAGCCAACCTGAGAATAAACTCCTGTACCCCTCTAGGAAAAACATATTTCCCTTTTTTAAACATCGAATCTCCCTCTACTTCCAACTCATCTGGAACCTTCTACATTGATAGCCATTCTGGTTTAACCTCTCTCCATTTGGGCCACCCTTCCAAGACAAGTTTTCGTAGCTTGCCACACCTCATCAGTTCTCTCACTCTCTTACCAGATTTCTTCTGAAATCTCCTCATACTCTTCAGTCACTATATCTTTTATTTTAACCACCATTTCATAATCTCCTAGGACACTTCCTTTTACACCCTGCTGGCATGACAAATGGGACAGAAAGTCATCAGTCACATTATTTTTCCCCGATACAAACTCTGTCCTAAAGCTATATTCCTGTAACCTCGAGGTGAGTCTGGCAATATGTGCAGCTGAGTTTCATCTTCCTTCAGGAAACAATACGTTGATTTACGGCTTGTGGTACATCCTCAGTAAAAATTTGCTGCCGCATACATAGTTTTTAAAATATTCTATTGCCCAAACACATACTAGAAGCTGCCTTTCATTCACAGCATACCTGCGTTCAGTTTCACTAAAAGTGCAAGATGCAAATGCAACATTCCACCCTTCCTTGCTACTACTTTGAGACAACACACCACCGAATGCATACATACTCGCATCCACAGAGATCACACATTCTTCATGCAAAACGGTTTGAAAGTAGGAGCTTTCACAATCTCCTATTTTAGATGGTAATTAAAACTCTAGCTGGGAAAGGTTTTGGACTAATTTGCATGCTAAAGAAGATTTTCCCCTGGATCTCGCTCTCTACCAGAAAAGTTCTGTTACAAGCACTTTTAGTCAGCAGGCTTGACTATGGAAATGCCCTGCTGGTAGGGATGAGGGAAGATTTATTTTCCAAACTGCAAGTTGTACAAAACACAGCAGCCTGCCTAGCTCTTAATAAACCTATACGTACCCCCTCTTCCCCATTATTGAATGAGCTGCACTGGTTACCAATGAGGAAAAGAGCAGTTTCTAAGCTCCTTTGTCTGGTTTTTAAAGCTCTGGTCAGCCTAGGACCTGAATATCTAAGGAGAAAACAAATATGGTACACCCCAACCCGTCAGCTAAGATCCAGTGGCCATAAGCTTCTCCAAATCCCTAGAATCAAAAAGGCAAGAAAGGGGGGACGTGCTTTCTCCCATGTTGCCCCCAGGTACTGGAATGCACTACCAGAAGACCTCCTGATCTGTCCCACATTCACTGTCTTTAAGAAGAAACTAAAAACATGGCTATTTTGAGTGTACTGACTCTGAACAGCGTTGTCTGCATCCCGGGCGCCAAGAGATCCCTCTGTGGATGATTCATGCACCGTATATAAATAATAATAATAATAATAGATGCTCAAATGCCAACTGCTGTTTGTCTGTCCAAGTCTGTACCACATTTTGCCTCAGAAGTTCTCTCAATGGTTCCATCTTAGTGGCAAAGTTCCCAATGAATTTGCTGAAATACTCACAATTCCAGAAAAAGAAAGCAACTGTTCTTTGTTCACAGGCTTGGGTGCATTAGTAATGCGTCAACATTAAATTTTATTGGCACTACTTCATGACCCGACATAGTGTGACTAAGATATTCAACAGATTTTTTTTACATTTTGCATTGCATCCCTTGAGAGTCAAACCATGGCTTTTTAACATTTTGCACCTCTCTGAGGTCACCTCCTCCTTTAACCCCCACTCCCTCACTCAGCTCCCCCCCATACTAGAGGAAGACTTTCTCTCCCTACTTAATAAAGTTTCATCTGGTTCCCCCACAGATTGTTGCCCTCCTACGATTCTCCGGGCCGCCTTCTCGGCTTGCCCCTCCCCTCCGCTGACCCTCCTGAACAACTCTTTACTGCTCGGTCAGGTTCCCAGCCACTTTAAGAACGCTGAGGTGGTTCCTATATTTAAAAAAAACAAAGCTGACCCTGGGGTTCTGGGCAATTTCCGCCCCATCTCCCTATTCCCCTACTTGAGTAAGGTACTTGAGTCTCACGTAACCAGCATCCTCAGCTCCTTCATCGAAGATTCCAACTTCCTTGATTCCCAGCAAGCCGGGTTTAGACCTGCCCACTCGACCGAGGCGGTTATCCTCTCTGTCATGGAGGAACTCCGTAGAGGCGCTGACTCCAACATCAGCCAAGCCTTGGTCCTTCTGGATCTGTCGGCTGCCTTTGACACGGTCGACCACACCATCTTGGTTGACCGGGTCAAAGAAGCGGGCATAGGTGGGATGGCCCTTAACTGGGTTCGTTCCTTTCTGACGAACCGCCACCAATCCGTCCGACTCTCCCAGTTTTCGGCTGACAGGAGGATGCTTACCTGCGGTGTTCCACAGGGTTCGTCCTTGTCACCACTTCTTTTTAACCTGTACCTCATCCCCCTGATCCGCTCCCTCCGGGGAAGGAATGTCTCCGCATTCAACTATGCAGATGACATTCAGCTCGTTTTCAACCTTGACTCCTCTGACAAAGCGGCCCAAAATTTCCAATCCACCCTCTGCCATATCAGCAATTGGATGGGCGCCCACCATCTCAAACTTAATCCCGACAAGACGGAGCTTGTTCTTGTCGGAGGCCCATCCAACCCTTGGAACTCCACCTTCTGGCCCCTCTCACTTGGCCCCCCTCCCCACCCTGCTGACAAAGTGAAAAGCCTGGGGGTTTACATCTCCCACGATCTCTCTATGAAACATCAGGTCAATGCCACTGTGTCCTCTTGCTTTTTCCAGCTTAGGAAGATCCGAAAAATAGCCCACTTCCTGACCACCGAAGCCCTCACTCTGGCATTGCTGGCCCTAGTCATCTCTCGGATCGACTACGCTAACGCTTTGTATGTAAGCATCCCTCAATATCAGATCAAACGACTGCAGTTGATACAGAACCAGGCAGCTCGCCTAATCTATCATCAACCCAAACATCATCACGTCCACCCTCTGCTCAAAGCCCTTCATTGGCTCCCTGTATCAGAGCGCTGCAAGTTCAAACTTGGCTGTCTTACTCATAAATCTTTGGCCGGCATCGGCCCTTCCTTCATCTCTTCCCTCCTACATCGCTATGTCCCCTCCAGGCACCTCCGATCCTCTGACCAAGCACTCCTCCAGGTACCCAGATACAGACGCAAAAAACATGGAGGTCTCAGATTTTCTTTTCTGGCCCCCTCATTTTGGAACTCTCTCCCATTGGAACTTAGACTCTCCCGCTCCTACCCTCAATTTAGGTCTCTCCTTAAAACCCACCTCTTCCGTAGTGTCTATTCATAGGCTTTTCTCACCCCCCCCCTGCCTCCCACTGAATATAGTGAACAGCGCCAAGAAACCGTCCGGTGTATGCCGCGCTTTATAAGTAATTTTTACATTACATTACATTACATGTTGTAGGTGTTTCCCCTCCAGCCTAGAAAATATTGAAATATCATCCTGAAAGCATTGCACATACTTATCAATATCTCTAAATATATGAAACATAGCTCTCTGAAAAACAGAAGTTGCTGAGGTTAGACCAAAAGGCATTCTGGTAAATTGGTACAATCCTGGGGGTGTAATTAAAGCCATTAATTGTTTAGACTCTTGAGAAATTATCATTTGATGGTATGTTGACCTGATATTCAAAGTGGAAAATATTATCGTGCCCTAAACATAGATACTACCTCATTGATGTTAGACAATGGGTGACAATCTACTAATATATTGGAATTCAAAGCCCTCAAGTCAACACACAACTTCAATTTCTGATCAGCTATGCAAGGTAGAACTATTGGAGAAGCCCATTTAGCCTACTCAATTTCTCTAATTACACTATCTTCGACTGACTCATCCAGTGCATCCTTCAGTTCATCTCTCACATTGATGGGTACCCCCCTCAGTTTCTGCTTCACCGGCACAGCATTACTCTTTATTTTAATCTCAATTTTTGGGTGAAAACTTCTGGAAATTATTCTTTAACCACCTTTTTACCATTGCTTTCATCAATGCACTGCGCATGTTCTTCAGCACCATCGTCACATAATAGCACTGGTTCTTTGCACCAGGGATTCAGTATTATGCCCAATTTTCACTGATCTCTCCAGCCTAGCACATTCACACCTTTCACAGCCACATAAAGCTTAATCGGTGTGCTTCTGCCCTTAAATTCTAACCTCAAACACACATACCCAACCATATCCATCGTTGAGCCATCAAAACTCTCAGCAATGACATTTGAAGGGTGCAAACATTCTCTGGTGATTATGGTCCAAGGAGAACCCAAATCCACCATAAGATCCAGCTCCACCCCAGCAAAATGAACCACACATCTAGGTCGATTTTTGATCAGTTTGTTCAGTCAAACTCTCTCCACCCTCTTTTAAGGATAATACAATTCCATAACTGCTGTCTGCAACTTTCCCACACACACACATGACACTTTGCTGCATATCTGACTAGGATTATTTCTTAAATCCCTGTAAACTCCCACAAAGTGCCCCACATGACCTCACTATTGCATTCCCTGTTAACAGCAGGACACCAAGCGTACACAGCTACATGTGTACTATTATAGTATCTATAGCACGTCCAGCCTCTCTCAGATTTTTGTGATCTCACACCACCTTGAAAATTGTGTGACCTTGACCCACTCGCATGAGCTCCATCTGCACATTGTTTGTCAGAACGTTTAACCACGAACCCACATCCTCAGTAGGCCCCACATGTATGCTAGTGCCTTTCACAGTTGATATCCATTTTTCAGATTGCTCTAAAACCTTTGCTGTGATTACGGTTTCTTGTAACTTAGGATCACCCATAAACCATACCTGTTCCTGGTTTTTCTTATTTCTCACATGCACTATAATCTGATCCCTGATCATTTCGTCTTACATAGGACTACAACTGTAAGTCATGAATAACATCCCTAAAGATGTCAAAAACTCATCAAATGACTCTCCCTCCTTTTGTGCTCTTGTGTAAAACCTGAACACATATAATGCAATGCTAGTGGAGGGTTTAAATCTTAAATCCATTTTTCAGAAGTACTTCTTTGTATACATCTATTTCTCTTTGGCCGTTTGAAGGCACTATTTAGGTCAAAGTCCTAAACACAACTCATCTCTCCGACCCAAGACAATGCAAGAGAATATTATTCTTCTGATCCGCCCTCATGCACTTACCATCAATGGCCTTCATGTATGTAGTGAACTCCTCCTTCTACCTGACCCAGGAAATAGGAAGTTCTCCTTTGCTTTGTGAAAATGTAGCTGGTGGGTCAAACTGCATAGCATAAATTACCAGCTAATAACACTTTACAAAGTAGCTATACCAGCAACAGCAAACTGCATCAGGAGTTTCCCAAAATAAGCCAAGTCTGCTATCTGACGGAAAGCAAATATAGTAGACCTTTGTCCAAAAAACTCATTAATTCCTGCACAAGATGGGTCTTTAGGTATGATGCACAATTCCTCTGCAAGAACCAAACACGAACACCATATAAGTGTGATGTTTACTTGAAGAATTGCCCCAAACAAATATGGCCGCTAAGTAGAACTTGATGACGTAGCCAGATGGATAAAGACCCACATGATTATGTTAGCGTAACGTGAAGACTCCACATGAAGATTGCAGCCAGATTAACCACGCACCAAGGAAAGATTCAAAGTTGTACGCTGCATCACAAATACCGAAGAACTGCAGTTGAGTGCAAGAGGTATGTAGCGGGAGAGTTGTTTAATTTCAAATTGCTTCTTTAGCCTGAAATTCTCCTCTTAAATGCCTTGAATGAACATGTCCACAAAGTCAAATGCAAACACATACAGCCAGAATCAATCCTAGCAGTGCTAAGAAATGCAGCACAGCATTCACAGCTTGAGTAAATAAATAAATCCAATGAGGTTCAGACATGGGTTCTTAGGTGATAATCCGTTACTTTGCTGCGAGCGATGACAGGGTACCTCCTTCACTCGTCACAATTGTTAAATCCTGATTGCTTAAAAAATCCACTCCAGGAAGAGTAAGAAAATATCTAATCCAGCAGCTCAGCGAAGCGTCCTTTAAACAGGGCACCTCAAGACCAACTGCATTGCCTCCTGCATTCCCCAATCAACATTCTCATGGAATGCAGAATGCAGGGCAAGGTATAACATCAGTATATGCACATAAAGGGGGCGATTACAATCTTGGTCCGAAAGCCTCTGACCTTAGGTCGGAGGCTTTCTGAGCAAGATCGTTGTTTTCACTTCCTACCGCCTAATTACAATTTAGGCAGTTGGAAGTGAAACCGGACAGTCAGTCTGGCTGGATTTTAAAGGGCTTAAGTTTTACGGGTCCAGATTACGATGCTCGGTATCCGGCAGGCTTTCCATGCTAGTCTTTCTGACATGGAAAGCCTGTTGGAAAGCGAGTTTGGAGACCCTAGCAGGGTCTCCTTCTCTTTGTGGCATCTGGGTGGGGGCCGAGGGGCATCTGTGGTGCTCCCTTGTTGATTCCTGCACCATGTGGCAGGCACCCTGAGGTGCCTGTCAGGTAGTGCAGGGATGAACACAACTTCCCATTTCCCCAAGCTCCAGTTACACCACTCACACGAGTCACTCTTGAAAGCGGGTGCTGTAACGCGATGGTGTCTGCGTGTATAAATAACAGCTCCAATTTCCTTTAAGATACCCAGCCGGGTTCAAAGAAATACAGCACTCTCGGGTTTCGCAGAGTTTCAGCAAAGGAATTTATTTTCAGAACAAACGCGTTTTGGGAATGGAATCCCTTCGTCAGTGTTCACATCAGGAAACGCTGCGCGGCACCATTATCTATGTTTGTAAGGATCATTAAAACAAACAATGGACTTCACCGGTCACGCACTTTTACACGCCATCTTTGAATATGTTACCCTTTAACACTTGTCAATGGAAAGTTTCAAAATAGGCTGTTGCCCCATCTATTATGCCGTGTATCGGCAAAAGTACATTCTCCAATGGAGATTCATTCACTGTAAGTTAATGGACATAATTCATCCGAACTTCAGAATCCTAAGAACCAAGTGGCGTTGTAAAACACAACGCATCATCAATACGTGTATTGTGTTATTCAATCACAATTTAGAACAGTTTAAACTTGGAGCTTGGAGATTTTGAAACGAGTGCACCACCATCGCCAGAAAATCGGAAGGAGGATTGAGCAACGTTCCCCTCTCCTTGGAACCTATTCCGGAGGAACAAACGGGAAGTGCAGAAGCCGGTGAACACTACATGCGGTAAGCCCGCTTATTGAACTTGTAAATCCCGTATTGTTCCGATTATCATACTAGACGGCTAAGCGAGGGGTTACAGCAGCAAATAAGCATCAGTAAATTGTTGGTTCCCGGGACCGGGATACCAACATAGAATTGAAAGAAACAGAACATGTTTAACATGTCAGAACGCAGGGATGCGGCCGGTGACATCTTCAAGAATAAAAACCCGTATATTTCCAAACCGCCAATAAAAGTCAATGTTGAGGCTACCAATACTCGGACATCTCAATTCCATAAATTAGAAAAACTCTACGAGCGCGAACTCCGCAAGTGGTGGGAGGGAACATCACTGCAGGGATACATCGAGGTACAGAGGGTGCCTCGAGGATTACGGATTTTTACTGTCCCTGCTTACGAGAACCCTGATCCCCTCCTGTTGGAGACATGGGCTGCACATATAGCCAATTCATGCAAAGGCATGTTGGAGATTCTAATCCAATTTGCGTGGAGTGACCGCGACAAAGTCGTGAAGGAGATCGAGGAGTTGGAAGAATTAATCTCACAAAATACTGATAAGGAGGAACAAGAACAACTTAGGGCGAACGTGAAGAAAAGATGACAGAAATACGAAACAAAGATTAAACTGAGAAAACAAGAAAAATTTGACCGGGACGAACGGGACTACGCAATGGGGAGGGTCCTGACCTTTTCTAAAAAATATGACCAGCCACGCAAAGAAGTAGCGAGGAAGAGCCAAATGCCAAAAACCTCAGCCGAAATAAGAGTAGAAACCTCGGATTCAGATCTCACCGCAAGTGAAATATCTGGAGATGAGACGACGGGCTCAGCAGCATCACCAACAGTACCAACTACCAAAACTCCTTTTCAACAGGAGTTCAAGGTAATCCAAGAAAGCTGACTCAGAGATGGCAAGAACAAACCCCCGGAAGAGGCAGGCAAACCAGTCGTGGCGGCTGGAAATGGAAGAGGCAGCGGACAAACAAAAACAACTTCAAGGGTAACCAGAAGCCAGAGAAGAGGCAGATGGTGACCGCCTCTGAACATCTGACCATTGTGAATATATCCCAAAGAAAATTAACATCAGTGGAAGAGTCCGTTTTGAAGTTAGGACTCACGTTTTGTCCGAATAAAAATATGGAATACACACAAACGAGAATTGACTTGTATAAATTTATTCGGAAGGTCAAATTGCATAAGTTTTATAAGACTAAACCAACTGTAAAAGAAGTGAAACACCTGAGACATAATAAAAAGGATACTGACCTCTTAACTGTCAACGATTTGACAGCATGTGAAGTTCTGCAAAATCTGAGACTAGAGGGAGACATGGAAACGAACGCAACCTGCAACACTCTCACACAAAGATTAGCCAATGTCAACATTGACCAAGAGGCACCTAAGAGTGGATTCAAACTTGCATCGAAATTTGTCCCTCAGACCGCTGTGGACTCAATTGACATCTTTTCTGATGCGGTCATCAGGGATCTGATGGCCATGAGGACAGAACAGTGTCACCAAAAACAGCATTTCAACGCCACCAAGGAACAAAAATTGGCAATAAAGGATCTGATGGAGGACAAAACGATCATATGCAAGCCTTCCGACAAAGGAGGGAACATCGTTATCATGTCCAGATCACAATATATTGCAGAAGCCATGCGTCAATTACAAGATACAACTTGCTATGCCGTGATAATGAAAAAAGATTATTTGGCAAGCATTGATGCTCCACATACTTTGCTCAAAAAATGGCATGACAAGCAAATGTTGGACCTCGAGGAATACCTTTTTCTAAAGACTGTGAACCCTATTTTACCTTGTTTTTACCACCTGCCCAAGGTTCATAAGAACACTGACAATCCCCCAGGGAGACCTATCATCTCCTCCATGGGAGGCCTCACTGGGAATCTTTCCAGATTTCTAGACCACCATCTATTCAGCTTTGTATTATCTCTGAAGTCTTATATTAGAGATACATCAGACTTTATTGAGAAGGTGGAACTTCTTGACTGGCAACCCTCTTATGTACTGATTACTTTAGACATTACAAGTCTATACACTTGTATAGACCATAAACAGGGTCTTTCTGCTGTGGAATATTTCCTGAACAAAAGAGAATTGAAGTATGCAATGCACATCAAGATGTTGTTGGAGCTAATTAAATTTTGCTGATACAATAATATCTTTCTCTTTCAGGATGTTATATATCGACAGCTCTCTGGTACGACGATGGGCTCCTGCTTCGCCCCCAGCTATGCAAACTTATTCGTAGGCTGGTGGGAGGAGCAGGTAGCCTGGGCCCCCAGAAACGCCACATGGAACAACAAAGTGGTGGCATGGAGCAGGTATATTGACGACCTGTTCCTGGTGTGGGACGGGCCTATAGATGAGGCTAATCAGTACATACAAGTGCTTAATGACAATGAGTGTCACTTAAGGTTTACGGGTGAAGTGAGCAGTGAAAAGGTCAACTACCTGGACCTTCGAGTGAGTGTAAGATAGGAAAAATCTGCACAAAACTCTATTGTAAACCAACTGCTGGAAACAGCGTATTGCACGCTTCTAGCAGCCACCCCCGTAAACTCATTAACAACATCCCGTATGGGGAATTCTTACGACTTAAGCGCAATTGTACTCAAACTGAGGATTTTGAGCAAGCAGCCATTGGTAGTGTTGGAAGATTCTTAGAGAGAGGTTATAACTTGAATCTCTTACAGGATGCATCAAATAGAGTCAGGAAATTACCCCGCAGTACCCTTTTTGTGAAAAAGACCCGTTCCATCACAGACGGAAAATTCCGCATGATAACACCCTATTCAGCGGATTCCTTTAAGCTAAGATCCATTATGTCCAAACATTGGCATATTTTAAAAACTGATCAAATTGTAGGACCTGACATACCAGATGTTCCACTAATAACTTTCAGGAAGGCCAGATCATTACGTGATCATATGGTTCACAGCCACCTACAACCGCTTGAGAAACAACAAGGGACTTTGAAAGATGTAAAAGGCTTTTTCCCTTGTGGAAAATGTAAAGCCTGTTCAGCCAGCAAGAGAACTCTAACGTATGAAGTGACGGGCTGCAAAGGTGGCAAGAAAATCAATAAATTCATGTCTTGCCACACAGATCATGCAGTCTATTGTCTAATGTGCCCTTGCCCATTGAGGTACGTTGGAAGTACCATTAACCCTGTCAAATTAAGGGTATTGGAGCACATGCGGGCCATCGTGAATAAAGATTTCTCCTATCCGGTGGCCCGTCATTTTGCTATCAGACACAACAGTAACAGGGATCTTCTGAGGTACTTTTGCCTGGACTGTGTTGTGGAAAATCCAATGGGAGGTAACAAACTGCAGACACTCAGGAGGTTAGAATCTCGATACATCATCGATTTAGAGACAAGGGCGCCAAGGGGTCTGAACATGGGAGAGGAATTGGCATCTCATTTGGGATGAAGAGATTATATCAGTATTATTAATGTGATTGTAAAATGTTGAACTGCATTGCATGATATTATGCGAAATATGAAGAAAATGAATTGAAGAAGGGTCTATGATTGAAGATGCACCTTAATGTGAATTTTAGTTGTACAATGGAAATGTTTGAGGCTTGTTTAATCCATCTAATCTATGATTTCAACCTGAGACTCTGGTAGCCATTTAAAGGCTGCAATCGCCGATACACGGCAAGATACTGTTCTAAATTGTGATTGAATAACACGATACACGTAATGATGATGCGTTGTGTTTTACAACGCCACTTGGTTCTTAGAATTCTGAAGTTCGGATGAATTATGTCCATTAACTTACAGTGAATTAATCTCTATTGGAGAATGTACTTTTGCCGATACACGGCGTAATAGATGGGGCAACAGCCTATTTTGAAACTTTCCATTGACAAGTGTTAAAGGGTAACATATTCAAAGATGGCGCGTAAAAGTGCCTGACCGGTGAAGTCCATTGTTTGTTTTAATGCTCCTTACAAACATAGATAATGGTGCCGCGCAGCGTTTCCTGATGTGAACACTGACAAAGGGATTCCATTCCCGAAACGCGTTTGTTCTGAAAATAAATTCCTTTGCTGAAACTCTGTGAAACCCAAGAGTGCTGTATTTCTTTGAACCCGGCTGGGTATCTTAAAGGAAATTGGAGCTGTTATATATATATATATAAATATATATATATATATTGAAAACAAAGCGCCCTGCAGCTTGGGAGCGCACACGACCTCGCTCTGCCTTTGGCTCTGAGAATGCAGCCTGCCTTCGTGTGTCACTTGTCTATTCTTGCTGCCAACGCGTTTCAAGGTCTTACAACCCCTTCTTCCTGGGCTCAAAAACGACATATGAAGGCGCAGCCGCTTCCATTTCTCAATTTGGGGCGGCTGGCCGGCCCCCATAGCTGGGCGATATTACGCTTGGCTACCATACATGCCAATGTCGCCCATTGCATCCTATAAGCATTCAGATCTGTGGTCTCCCACACATTCAAGATACACCTGCCGGCTTCCGGACTCATCTCCACCCCCAAGACATCCTGCAATGTGTCATGGATCCTACCCCAGTACCTCTGTATCACAGTACAGTGTCACAGTATATGCATGAACGTTCCCCGCCCTCTGAGCGACCCATACGCACCAGACAAGGTCCTGTGACACACGACCTGTGCAGGATCTTTAATTGAACCAGTCTGAGCCTCATCTGTATCGCTACCACCCGCGGAGAAGAGTCCGCCTCCCGCCAATCCTCTTCATCTAGCTCCAGCCCATCTTCGATCCAGTGTGATCTAAGGAGTAGCAACGGGACCTATTTGTTATTAATGAGCTCCCTGTATACCAGGGAGATGGTCTTCTCAAGTATGTGACCATCCAGAACCCTGTCCTCGAGGGGAGAGGCATTGGGGAGTACTGTGCCCCTAGGAACGTGCGTAGTGCATGACTAACCTGAAGATAGCGGTAGTGTTCACGGTCGTGAAGGTGGTATTGTTGCTTAAGGGACTGAAATGTGTGGACCGTGTCCCCTCCCCAGACATCCTCAATCTGAGTGATCCCTATGATATCCCATTTGTCAAAGTCTTTAGACTTCCATAAGCTCCCCAGTTTCTCCGGGCTCCACAGCAGGGTGGCCAACGTGAGCTTCCCTTCCCACTTGAGATGTCAATTGGCCGTGTGCCACACCTGTACCGCATGAGCCATGGGCCCCGTAAGGGGAAACCGGCGAGGCCTAGCATACAGCGCTCATGTGAAGTCACCCCCTGGCACTGGCCAATGGTCCATGACATACCCTGGGTCCCCAGGTGACCCGTATATAGCATGATTCACTGCCACCAACTGAGAAGCCCAGTAGTATTTCCGCAGTTCTGGCAGTCCTATCCCCCCATCGTACCAGGGAAGAGTGAGTTTAGAGAATGCTATACGGGGCTTCCCATCCCAGAGAAGCTGTCTCTGTAAGGCCTTCACGTCTCTGAAGTAGGAAGCCGGAACCGGATCCATTGTAATCTGAAGGAAATATAAGAACCGGTGAAGGGCCAGCATCTTAAAAAGGACTGCTCTACCCAGAAGCGCCTTCTAATGCATCACATCTCCCCTAAAACGAGACAGAGGGGGGCCCAAATTGTTAGTAAAGCGCAATTTCGGATCAAGCGTCACATAAATGCCTAGGTACTTGAACCCCATCTGCTCACTTCGTATCGGGCAAGAATTAGGGACTACCGGCAGGCCGCCTCTGAGAACAAAAAGTACAGACTTCGACCAATTTATTGCAAAGCCTGAGTACCTCCCAAAGATAGCAAGCATGTGCAGGAAACATATCAGGGACCCCCTCGGGTTGGTAAGATAAAGCAGAATATCATCTGCATATAGCGATATTTTATCCTCTCACTCCAACGTGCAGCGCAAGCCACATATCGAGCGGTCCCAACGGACCCATGCCATGAGCGGCTCTAGGGCCAATGCAAAAAGGAGCAGGGACATCCCTGCCTCGTGCCCCTACCAAGGGGAAAGTCAGAGGACTTACGATTATTCACAACAACTCTGCCCAAGGGTTGCATATAAAAGTCGCACCCACCTAATAAACTCAGGACCAAAACCCAGCTTCCCCAATACCGCCAAGAGATAGGGCCATTCAACCTTATCAAATGCCTTAGTAGCGTCCAGGAACACCAGCACCACTGGCTCCCAAATAGTCGGGGTCCTACCGAGTACCCCATGCAGCCGGAGCTGGTTGAGGGCCGTATTCCGACGCTGCATAAAACCGGATCGTTTGCGTGAATCAAGGAGGTGATAACTTTAGCCAGTCATTGTCGCCAGCAGTTTTGCCAGGACCTTAGGCTCGGCGTTCAATAACGAGATCTGTCTATAAGATGAACAACACATCCTGGGTTTGCCCACTTTGTGGGTAACTACTATGTTTGCCACCCGCTGGTCATACGGAAACTGACCCTTCTCTCTGCTTTCCTCGTACATGGACCGGAGAAATAGAGCAAGTTTATTGGCACTCAACTTATACAGTTCTATGGGAATTCCGTTTGGACCCGTGGCCTTCCCTGAGTGCACTCCCCTTATGGCCTGTGCCACTTCGTCATCAGTAAGTGGGGATTCCAGATATTTACAGTTTTCCTCCGAAAAGAGTGGTTAATTGGATGTCTCTATTCATTTCATCATTATCTGCCTCTGTATACACCCCAGCTGAGGTGTATACCCCACTATAATACTCCGCAAAGCTATCCGCCACCGCCTGCAGATCCGTTATTTCACTGGAGTTCTCTGCCTGCAACTCTGGAAAACGCCGCGATGCCCACTCTCCCCTCTCGAGCCACGCTATCAGTTTCCCCGCATTGTCCCCATGCTCATACATCCTACTTTGTGTCTCCTCATTCCGAGCTTTGGCTTTGTCCCTCGCTAGTACCTTAAACTCATCTTGTTGCAATTTTAGCCGGCATAGTCCCTCTCTCTCCAATCTCACCACCTCCTCCTCCGCCTTCTCTAATTCTGCCTGTCGCTCCTTCTTTTTCTTAACAATCAAGGATAAGGCCTTCCCAAGGACAACTATTTTATATGCCTCCCATAGTGTCAGCATAGATTCTACCGTACCCTGATTCTCTGGAAAGTACCTGTCTGTGACCTTTAATATTTCTTTCTTGGTAGCTGGGTCCCTCAGGTGCCACGCATTAATAGGGGAGACCCTGCCTACAGTGAAGTGGTCAATCTCAAGCCAGAGCCAAACTGGCGAGTGGTTCGAAATGCCCCTCCCAAGTGACGTGCCTCCCGGACATTGCAGGACTTCCCCGTCCAGCACCTCATTAAAATCCCCACCCATCACCAGGAGACCCAGGGGCAGAGTTAGAAAAATAGAACCCAGATCCTGGAATGTGTCAGATTGAAGGCTAGGTGGAATATAAATAGCAAGAAAGGTGATCGTCCTCCCCTCCTACAGCCGTGATATTCCAACGTATCTACCACGCTTTTCAGTCCAGGTAGCCTGAAGAGCCAGGGGAAAGGAAGTTTTTACCAATATACCAACACCCCTCAAACCTGAAATGAATCCCGAGTGCGCCACTAAAATATAGCCACCCTATGCAGGGCCATGCAACGATTCCCAATCTGGTGAGTCTCCTGTAGCAGCACAATATCAGGGGTGTGCCTTCTGACAAATTGACTAACCATTCCTCTCTTAATCTTATCCCCCAAGCCGTTAACATTCCAACTAAGCACATTTATCCCCGATCCCCCTCTAACAATCGACATTGTTATGGCATGGAATCAATATAATCACATCCTCGTCACCTGATGTTAAAAAAACTAAACAAATTACAAACAAATCTTCAAACGCCAAACCCAATGACCCCTTTGACTCCCACACACCCTCCCTACTGACTAACTAAACATTGAAAGGAGGAGGAAACCAGGACCCCGTCTCCCCCACCCCTCTTCAGAATGACCCCACCCTATATAAGCAATAGCACTCGGTCCACTGTATTAAGTAATATGGATTACACGTGGGTGAGACCCACTACCTGACAGTCTTGATAGTCCCATATGAACTGCGGTCTCCATAATTCCTGCTCCTATAGACTTCGATCCCGCCCATCCGGCTCACTCGGGGGGCGACTGTCCAACCAGTCCAATGCCACCTTGGGGTTATCAAAAAAACAGGCTCTCCCCTTGACCGTCACCCTCAAACGGGCTGGGAACATCATTGCATATTTCAGACCTCTTTATCTGAGCTTCTTCTTTACTCCGAGGAAACTTTGGCGCTGCTTCTGGACCGCTTCCGTGAAGTCGGGAAAAAAGGAAAGGGTAGCGTTTTCATACTTCAAGGGGCCTCCTGATCGGAAAGCCTGCAGGATAGCATCTCGGTCCCTAAAATTCAGCTCCCTCGCAAACATCGGGCGGGGTGGCTCCAGGCCTGGGTCTTCCCCCTGGCACCCTACGTGAAGAAGTTGCCCAATCCCTTGGGCTCAAGATAGTTGAGGATGATGTCTTCGACAAACAAATCTGAGGCCGGGCCCTCGGCTTTCTCTGGAACACCAATAATTCGGACATTATTCAGTCAAGCTCTCCCTTCGTATTCATCAAGTTTCCGAATGGTGAGGTCACTGGAAGCATTGAGATCTCGCACCTCCGGCTGAAGAAAGCGACATCGTCCGTTAAGCTGGCGGTCTTGATGTCCTGAGACTTGATTTTTTCACTTGCCTTAGTGAGGTCCACGCGAATGAGATTGACCTCGATGGTAACCGTGTCCACTTTATTGTCCAGCGACTCCATCTTTTTCCCCAGGGACAACTTGACACCATCGATGGCCGCCATCACGTCGAGGAGTGTCAGCTTGGCCGGCGGACCGGCGGAGTCCCCCCTCACGGATTGAATCCTCCTCGACTCCGGCGGGGACCCCTTGGGTATCGTGTAGCGGTCTAATTTGTTGGTCTGAATAAGTCTAGACCCCTTGGTAGTCCTGGGCTGCTGCTTGTCCTCATCGGGTTTAGACTCCATCTAAAATGCCACCTTAACAGGGGCCTCCAGGCCTCACTGCACCACCAGGCACCGCGACGTCCCACAGCCCACCAAGAAACGGCGACAATGGATATCCAAGCTTCGCACCCACGTTGCTTGAGCTTCAGAGCAGGTCACCGGGCAAGGCCAGCAACATGGACTGCGGTGCGTCGAGATCGTCCGGACCCCCAAGAGTCAGAGCAGGCAGAATCAGCTGCGGGAGGGCCACTAGTCCAGAAGGTCAACACCAAACAGAGCCAGACCGCTGCTCTGGTAGAATGGATAGAGTTGCCAGTCCGGAGGTCCGCATGACACCCGCTCATGCCCCCCGGGTCAACCGGAGCTGGTCCCCCCTAAGGGCAAGACAGAATGAGGCACCTCTGTCCTCAACTCACAATAGCTGAAGACTGTCTAATAGGGCAGGGCAGGGGGGCGCCCCTGCATCACGTGGCCCCCCACTAGGGCAATGCGTGGGAGCCCTTCAGTCAGCTCGGCACCACCAGGGGCAGTCCACACCTCCGCTCGTAGAAGGCTCCTCACCCCGATCTTACTCCCTCCGCTCCGCCGGTGATTTGCCTATGTTTTCCAATGTGGGTGGGGGTGAAGGGGGCCACCACCACTCACCGCTTCGCTGCCTCTCCCCCGCAGCCACAGGTAGAAGTAAGTTCACACCGGGACCCGACCGGCAACTTCCGGTTTCGGTCCCGATGTTGTCGTGTTGGTGGCCGGCTCCCAGCAGCACTCGAGCCCCGGGCTTCTGGCAATTGTTGGGCCTCAAACTTCAAGAGGCGTATCTCCGGCCCCCGAAGTCAGAGCGGGGTCGGAGTCACCCTATCATGCACCGCTAGTCCTCAGCTGTCCTGCT
This sequence comes from Lissotriton vulgaris, assembly GCF_964263255.1. NCBI lineage: Eukaryota > Metazoa > Chordata > Amphibia > Caudata > Salamandridae > Lissotriton > Lissotriton vulgaris. The sequence continues at coordinate 657,411,487 of NC_141689.1, forward strand.
GCAGGGTCGATCAACAGGGTGAATACCAGGATATTGGGGCAGTGGGACAGGTCCGGCGGAGCAGAGCACTCACGTGGCCATCTTGGCCCGATGCGTGGCCCCTCCTTGACTAAGTATATTTTTAAATTATGCTTTTAAGTTCATTTTAGGACTATTTCATTTGTTGAGTAAAATTGGCAAAATGTTTTTTTTTTTTGTATTTCCTTTCAACAACGCAATAGAACCGGGGGTCTACCTGCCATCAAACTACGGGCTAAGTAAAAATAACAATAACGCTCTCTGCAAAGTAGAGTGTTATTTGTGAAACTATCACTAAGAGATTTATTTATCACTTTGCACACTTTTTGTGTTTTGCACTGCTTCTATCTATTCGCAGGTCAGTTTCCCGCTAGACTGCTTAAAGTGAATGTGGGCGGTATTCGGCTGAGTACCTGTTGGGACGGTGTACTCTATTGATCAAGAGATGCACCATCCCTTTGAACCGTTTAACCAAATGAGAAAACTGATCATCTGGAATAGTTGATGGTTTCTCGGATATGAAGAAAAGTTGTTTTCCACCACATATCACGTTTAATTATCTTTCTTTTGTCACCTTATGAGTATCTTAGCTCTCAGTGATAGTTTCACAGATAACACTCTACTTTGCAGAGAGCGTTATTGTTATTTTTACTTAGCCCGTAGTTTGTTGGCGAGTGGACCCCCGGTTCTATTGCGTTGTTGGAATATAGTGTTTGGGATAGTGGAACTGGGCTGGTCTTAAAAATTTCCCTTTGACCCTACTCCTTTGACATTTATTCTTATGCTTTAATGCTATGAATTTTTAAAAATAATTTAAATGAATTATATAACTGTCTAACACTTTCCCTACTGTTACTTAGGTTTGAGTGGGAATAGTAAATCTAACTCCTTGAAAGTCCACCACTTTCCCCAATGTTGCTACAGTTGGAGAGGGAGTAGTACATTTGACCACCCCACCAAAGTCTAACACTTTCTGTACTGTTGCTCAGGAGGAAACAGTGAATTTTATTCCTCAAAATGTTAATATGTTTTTGACATTCTTTTATGTTGAAGGTGGTATATTAATTTGTTAAACATATGATTTTTGTTTAATTTCTAATATGGTAGACTTTGTTTGTTTGATATGTTGGTCAAGGTGTTCAAAGGTTATAATAAATATCAAAATTCATCGTAAGTGGCACATTTGGTGAATATAATCCACTTCAGGTTAAAGGGGAATTCAAAGCATCTACAAAAAACAAAGTTTCTCATGGGGGTCAGGAGGAATCTAAGTGGGCCCACCAATTAGAGCCTTTGGCTGGTTTGGATATAGTGTTAGGGTTGTGGAGTTTAGAACAGGAAAATAGTCTCAATTAGTATCAGTTAAAGCTAATCAAGCCAGGAGGTTGTACCTGTTGATCCTGTGTTGAATCCAGATGTGCAGGCAGGTCATAGCTGGAGCCTGGAAACTGAACTTTCCATTTAAGACTCAATGCACTTTTTGCTGGAGTGGGAAAAATAGTCAGCTCGTACTTCTGTCTCAAACAAGGCAAACATGTGTCTTGAATTTCAATGCTTTCAGCCTGAAAGAGTCACAGCACCTGTAATTCCAGCATACTAAATTCTGGGAGAACTAGTTGCTAGTCAGATAGTAAATGCCAGCTGAGCAAAGTGGCCTCCTATGATCATAGCATGAGGCTGGTAGAAAGGCAGGCATGCTAAATGGGTTCCTACTTTAGTTTTGGGAAATGTTGCTGGTTTGAAGATTTGAAATATGTAAAGTCAGCTTTATCCAAACTGGGAAGTAGTTTTTGTGACTTGGTCTACTGAAAGCACTCCTCTTGGGGAATATATCTCCCGTTGGTTTAAGTAGTAGATGCTGTTCGAAGAACCTTATGGACCAGGTTGTTAGCATTGGAACAATTTACATAAAGGTCCCGTTCTTAGGAGTTCAGCACATCAGAGACCAACTGTTGCCTGCGCTACCCAAATTCACCATAACATACTCATTACTCTTTCAGAGTGACCTTTTTTCAGACCAACATAACACAGCTGCCCTAAATTCTGTATCATATTTTCAAAGGGCTCCTCTGTCAGAGGACCTGCATTCAGCCCAAGGACACGATGCCAGAGCAGCCGGTCAGTTGTAATCAGATAAAGCCCAAATAATGCCTAGTAGTAAGCATCACCCTAGATAACACATGACACAAATGTTCCCCTAACCACCTCAGAATGTGACCTCCAGTTGGTATTTATGGCCCCCTCTATCAGAGTGGCTCAAGTATCTAAACACGTAATTTATGACCCACTGTGCCAAAATTGCTTCGCAAAGGGGGAAGAGCTTCACTTTATTACACCCATAGTACAGTATAAAGCATGTCATGTACCTAATGGAAATTGGATTCCAGCACACAACTGTAAAAGGTGTGAACGCTATTCCTGGCCGTTATTGTTTAATTAAGCTTAAACTGTTCCTAATGGCCAAGCCTTGCTGCTCTCCTTTTGATAATCAGAACCTGCTTCAACATTTGACAAGCCAAATAGGAGCTGATCATGGTGGATGCCCAGACTACAGCCTGGAGACAAGAGGATCCTTCACCTGAGCTCATTGTACTTGCATTTCTGTAGAACTTTTTCTGCAGCAGACACCTCTCTTAACTGTAGGCCTGCGGGCCCGTGGCAGCCTGGATCCGTCCACTAGCGGCTGTCAGAATGGGTAAGACGCAGCAATTAGCTTTCCTTTTTTAAACAATATGAACAGCCTAGTGTGACAAACGAAAGTGGTACTCGTAGAATTAGATTCACCCAGCACTCATAAGTATGAGTGTCCTTGAAGTATATATATATATATATATATATATATATATATATAAATACACTTTAATGTATATGTTTGTATACCCATTGCATCTTTCAAAAACCGATTCACGGTTCGATAATTGTAGATGTGTATGTACATTCTATTATCCACTCAAAGATGGCGTCTTATTTGACACTACTGGGTGAGTCCCTTGTTCATTAGCAGTCACGAGTCAAGTGTCATTGACACTGACGAAGGCTAAACGCCGAAACGCGTTTGTTTGTTGTATGAAATAAAGACCGCTGAAGTTGCCATCTCCTGAGTGCTGTTTTCCTGTTTAAAAACGTGAGGAAATTGAGCTTCATGTGTCGCGGGCGTCCACAACCCTCTGGCAGGACCCGCTCCTGAGTGCACGAGATATTTTGTGGAGAACGAGCGTTTTCATTTTCTTCGAGCACCACCGCAGCTGTTTGGCACAGAGGAAGCCGGAGGACTGTTGCGAAGGATCTCCCCTGCAGGACTGCCGATTTGATTCCGACACGCACGCCCAGCCGGTGAGCCCATTTTTGCATTTGCAATAGTCACAGCTGATATTGCAGCAGAGCGACGTGGAGGGTGGCAGTTTCTAGGAAAGAGACTTGATCAGGAGCCGATCAAGTGCATTACTAATTACCTACTTGACTCATGAATATGTTCTGCAAGACAGAACGCCGTGCTGCGGCAAAAGATATGTTTAAACGGCTTGAAAAGCCACGAGAATTACCAGTAACACCAGCAGAATCTGGTAACAGTAAACTCAACGAAAATTTGACCAAATTAGAGAGACTTTACGAACGGGAAGTTCGAAAGTGGTGGGAGGCCACGAGTTTGACCAGCTACATTGAGGAGCATCATGTACCCCGGGGCTTGAGGGTGTACACAGTCCCATCATACGAACATCCAAATCCTCAACTGCTTACTGACTGGCAGGAGCATACTGCATTGTAATGCGAGGGGACACTAAAGATCCTCGTGAAATATGCCTGGAGCGATAGGGAGAAGTCTGTGGCGGAGATAAAAATCTTGGAAGAAGAGATTGATAAGGAGGAGGACACTGCCAAGGTACAGGACCTAAAAGGGATGATGAAAGCCCGCCTGGCTAAATACAAACAAAAGATCAAAACCTGTAAGCAAGAGAAGTAGGACCGCGATGAAAATGACTATCGCCAGGGTCGTGTTCTAACTTTTGCTAAAAAGTTTGACGCACCCAGAAAAGCTCTCCGCCAGAATATGCAAGTACTAACAGACCCTAGTGTGGTAACCTCTAAATCTGACGTGACAGGCAATGAATCGAGTGACAATCAATCGGACCCCAAGAATGATCATAGGGGCACGGCGGTCCCTTTTCACGCCAAATTCAAACTAATAAGGCAATCATGGTTGAGAGGGGGAAAGAACAAACCTCCAGAGACCACAAAAGGAGGACAGACGAGCAGGGGGCACCTGCAGGAGGAAGAGGAAGGGAAGAGCAAGAGTCCCGAGTTGGACCAGCTGCAACAAGAAGTAATGGATCAGGAGGTCGGAGATGTGACCAATCTGACCGTGGTCAATCTCACCGATAGGACACTGACAGAAACTGAATCAGAACTCCTAAGTTTAGGCTTACCATTCTGCCCCAGTACGAATCTGGAATATACTCACACAAGGATCGACCTCTTCCGTTTTACCCGGAAGATTAAGCTCCATAAATATTTTAAGCTGAGACTGCACACCAAGGAGATGGCTAAACAAGGATCTAGACTAACAGCAACGGATGTGTTGAGCTGTAAGGATTTGCCTGGGTTGGAAGCCATGGAGGATTTAAGAACTGAGCAGGACTCAAACCTGAATACTAATATGGACATGGCACAACGAGCATTGTTGCAGGGAGTGGAGCAGGAAAGGGAAGAGAGTCATTTTAAGCCGCTATCTGTCTTCATCCCACAATCATCTTGGGATGATATCGATGCCTTCACTGAAGCAATGACCAGGGATCTGGTGAAATGTAGAAAGGCTACAAACCCCACGTCCGGAACATCACTGAGCCTCAAAGGAAGGCATTACAAGATCTTTTGAGTGACAACACCATTGTAGTGAAACCATCCGACAAGGGGGATAATGTAGTCCTGCTGAGTAGAGACTATTATCGACAAGAAGCGATCAGACAGCTGTCTGATGGAAAGTACTACATGGTTACTAATAGCGAGATGTATAATTAGATTATCAAAGATTATGATGGTTTAATACGCAAATGGTACGATCTCGCAATGCTGGGAAGGGATGAGCATCATTTAATGCGCAATAGTAACCCTATGACTCCCACCTTTTACCACCTCCCGAAACTCCACAAAAACAACATATGCCCTCCGGATTGCCCCATCGTTTCTTCCATCAATGGTCTCACTGAGAATATGTCTAGATTTGTGGACAGTGTATTGTTCCCGTTTGTGATTAATCTTGAGTCGTATATCCAGGACACTAAAGATTTTTTAAACAAAATCATGGACATCACTTGGAATTCAGATTATTTATTGATGGTGATGGATATTACCAGTCTGTTCACGAATATAGATCACCAACATGGTTTAAATGCGGTCAAGTATTATCTAGACCAACACTAACTGCGCTTCACGCAGCACAATATGATGGTTCTAGGATTCGTGGAATTCTGTTTAACGCACAATATATTCTTATTTGAAGAACAACTGTTCAGACAAACATCTGGGACGGCGATGGGCACCTGTTTTGCCCCCAGCTACGCGAACTTGTTCGTAGGCTGGTGGGAGGAGCAGGTGACCAGGAGCTGTAGTGTGGGACAGGAGAGTGGGAAGGTTGTATATTGGTACCGCTACATAGATGACCTATTCATTGTGTGGCAAGGGGCAATGAATACGGCAGAAAAATATATTGAGATCTTAAATAACAATGAGTACAATCTGCACCTTTCGGGGTCCATTAGTCCGGTGGCAGTCGACTATTTAGACCTGAAGGTGTTCAATGATAGCGGCCAAATCCACACATCATTATACAGAAAAGAAACTGCTGGAAATTCCACCTTATTTGCCAGCAGTAGCCACCCACCCCAGTTGGTCAACAGCATACCCTATGGGGAATTGTTAAGACTCCGTAGGAATAGCTCGCCGACCAGGATTTCGAGGCGGCTGCCTCTGATTGCCTGGCGCGATTCAGCCTCAGAGAATATGATGAGATACGGCTGCAGAGTACCCAAAAAAAGTGAGGAGAATCCCGAGGGTAGAACTCTTGAAGAAGAAACCTCTGAACAGGGAGATCAGTAAAGAAGGTAAATTTAGGATGGTGACCCCATATTTGTCGGGAGCCAACCAATTGAGAGCCATGATGAGGAAGAACTGGCACATTCTTCTTATGGATAATGTGCTGAAAGATGACTTACCGCCACACCCCTTGGTGACCTTTAGCAGGGCTAGGTCATTAAGGAATATGTTGGTGAGAAGCCATTTGGAGAAGCCCATCGTCAAGGCGAAAACCCTGAAAGAAAATGAGTGGTTTTTATCCTTGTGGCCATTGTAAGGCCTGCGCAGCAAGTAGAAGGGTCCTAAATTATGATATACAGGACACAGGGAGGTCCATGAAGATATTTAAATTTATCACATGTAGTACCACCTACGCAGTTTATTGTTTGGTCTGCCCGTGTGGGTTGCGCTACATTGGTTGCACGATCAACCAATTGAAGATGAGGATACTAGAGCATCTCCGGGCTATCGATAAGGCAGATCCTGCTTATCCGGTATCCCGGCACTTTGCTGAAAATCATAGTAAAGACAGAAGTAAACTGCAATTCTTCGGAGTGGACTGTGTACCGCATAATGTAAGGGGAGGGGACCGATTGAGACAGCTTAGGAGGCTTGAATCGAGATACATTATCGATCTGTCGACCAAATATCCCAGAGGTCTGAATAGTGGCAAGGAGATGGCAGTGCACCTAGGGAAATGAATAAGTATGGTTTGCAGCTACACGAATCTGCTGGATGAAACATTGAGTTTTGATCTTGATTTCTATTTAATAATAATTCCTGCTTTTTTTGAAAGGAGGTTTTGATAATGGAAATGACCCGAAAAAAACATTTCTCTGCATATTAATGAAATTAGGAATCTGTGTTACATATCTTTTAACACCTTGGCTGCTATGACTTTTCCCCTCCTGTACTGGAGATCCTAGATTCCCATTCTTCCTGACGAGCTCAGCTCGTCATAAGCACAGCTCCAGTGTGCCTCATGACGAGCTGGGCTCGTCATGAGCAGCAAAGGGGTTAATGATTAATTGACTACTGTTGATCTGGATGAATTGATAATGAACCAGATGAATTATTGCTAGTTTCGCTGAAGCCTGCAGTTAGGTGGACTTACTTACGAGGGATAATTGCCGATCCACGGCTAGATTGTGTGGTATGCTCCATGTATATATTTGTATACCCATTGCATCTTTAAAAAACCGATTCACGGTTCGATAATTGTAGGTGTGTATGTGCATTCTATTATCCACTCAAAGATGGCGTGTTATTTGACACTACTGGGTGAGTCCCTTGTTTGTTGCCATTAAAATTGCAAGGCTTCATTAGCAGTCATGAGTCAAGTGTCATTGACACTGACGAAGGCTAAACGCCGAAACGCGTTTGTTTGTTGTATGAAATAAAGAACACTTAAGTTGCCATCTCCTGAGTGCTGTTTTCCTGTTTAAAAACGAGAGGAAATTGAGCGTCACACACATATATATACATATTTATTACCTACTGGCTATCGCCAGTAGGTATATATAGTTAGGATTAATTCCCTATGGGATTTCTGAAAATTCTATGTCTAATAACTTTGGCGTTTGTGGACGGAATCGGCTGAAATTTTCAGGAAAATGGCACATTTTGTTTCTGAGCAGCCCCTGAAAATTTGGTGGGGTTTCGTCAAGGGGGGGCTGAGAAAAAAGGGGGGTCCCAAAACGCGTTTTTTACATTGAGTTTTCCATAGGGCGGTTGGCCTCACTTTTAGCTCGAACGGCTGAATGGATTTGCACGAAACTTGGCAAAATTGTAGGGACTGGTAGCCCGATGTGCCTTTGCTAGGTCTCAATATATGTGCTTCAGTGGATTTTGAGAAATTAACGTTTAAATCAAGATATATATCTGTAACAGCGCTCCGGGCAGCGATCCGGTCCGCTTACTTTTCGCGTTTCGGAACTTTGCGCGCAGAAAGCTGATTGGCTCTCCGGTGTCTGTCAACATTCTAAACAGTCCGGAGCGGCCGCCATCTTGTCTCTCGGTAGGATCGAGAGAGAAGAAGAGGTGAAAAACGAAAGGGGAATTTAATGAAAGGGGGCAAGGTATCCCCCTCTTGACCCCCTAGGAATGTTGTTGGGGTTATTAAAGGGTCCCGTGGGGAAAAGGAAAAAAAAATGATTTTTCACGGTAGAAGCGCTTCACGGGCCGCGAACTGGGCCGCAAACTGGTAGCGAAACGGGAATTCGCCATTTTGTGCTTCGTTAATTAAATTACTAGGTATAAGGGGGTGCGGGAGACGTATCCTAATCCCCTATGTTTCCTGAGGGTGGCTGAGGAGGCTGATATATGTTGATACATCTCTTCCAGCGGCTGTGCGTGAGCTTTTTTTTATTTTGCTGCGTGACAGTCCGGAGCGGCCGCCATCTTGTCTCTCGGTAGGATCGAGAGAGAAGAAGAGGTGAAAAACTAAGGGGGAATTTAATGAAAGGGGGCAAGGTATCCCCCTCTTGACCCCCTAGGAATGTTGTTGGGGTTATTAAAGGGTCCCGTGGGGAAAAGAAAAAAAAAATGATTTTTCACGGTAGAAGCGCTTCACGGGCCGCGAACTGGGCCGCAAACTGGTAGCGAAACGGGAATTCGCCATTTTGTGCTTCGTTAATTAAATTACTAGGTATAAGGGGGTGCGGGAGACGTATCCTAATCCCCTATGTTTCCTGAGGGTGGCTGAGGAGGCTCATATATGTTGATACATCTCTTCCAGCGGCTGCGCCATCTTGCCTTTTTTCCAATGCCACAATTTTGTCGTGCACGGCAGCCATTTTAGATGCCAGGCTGGTCCCAGGCTATCACCTACCCCTGCGGATGTAGTTTATGGCCCCAGCTGTAGAGAATTCAGACATGCCAACCCTCCTGATTCAGGCGTGTGACTACTGATTTCAGTGCTAGTCTCCCGCCTCCCGATTTCTGCAAGCAAAAACCCGGGGGCATATTACGAACAACTAGCGATAATTTTTGTCTCTAACTTGTTTAGAGACAAAAATTATCGCCGCACATCGGCGATTTTTATCGCAGATAAACCTTGCTATTATCGCAGAAAAGTCAGCGATATTCATGTATTATCGAGCAAATGCTCTTAGCCATGTTATCCACCTCCCATTGGATAACATGGCTAAGAACTGCTCAGGGCAGGTGTTAGATTTTGGAGATATTCGCGCTTAGCGCGAATATCTCCAAAAGTTGGTAATAGAAGATAGCGATGTTAGGGACTGTTTCCAGTCGCTAACATCTTGGTACGCCACTTTGCATGTCATTAGTGATAAGTATCACTGACATGCAAAGCGGGGCCCAAGATGGTCGCTATCTCCTTTTAGCTGTCACTAACTGGTGTTAGCGACAGCTTGGTAATAGGGAGATAATTTTATCTCCGCTTTCATGGCTTTTAAAGCCAAAAAAGCGGAGATAAACCCCCTTGATAATATGCCCCACGATTCCTTGGGGGTTTCAGCTGACAGGGCTTGGTATTGTGTTACATGGTAATTTTTCCAGGAAACGTCAGAGGGTCGATGCAGGGGTTCTAGAAGAGGTGATAAACCATTTAAGCCTCATGAACAAGCGCATGGTCTTTTAAAGATTTGTGAAGTACTCGGGGCGGCGGTGTGTGTGTGCCCTCTTTTAGGAGCGGGCGGGGGGGCACTGCCAGCAACTTGCCAGGTCAGGTAGTGTTCAACACGTGCATCACCCTTTCTCTGCCTGCTATTGCGCTCCATGCTTCGGAAAGGTAAGAAAAAGAACGTGCATTTGAGTTTGAAATGTCCGATCCTGCAGCAGCACACTTCCAAAGCCCACACATGACAATAACCCGATTCAAGGCCCCATTCACCCGTTTTTAAAAAAATAGATAACACTCCAACAAAGTAAGATTATAAAACTTTATTAACTATTAACTATAACGAACGGAACAAAAACTAAAAACATTTAAACATTTTTCAACACAAAAAGCAACAATGGTTAGAAGCTGTCTTTTGTGCGAATAGTCCCAAGGCAGCACAACGTGCAGAGTTCTGGACGGCACCCAGGTGATGTCGCCTGGGTGCCGCACTGGTTTTGGGATCCTACAATGCAGCACAGAAAAACAGCGTGGGGCGTCCCGGGTGGTGCGGGGGGAGGCCTCGTCAGTAGCGGTCTGTTGTGCGAATAGTCCCAAGGCAGCAGAACGCGTTGAGATGTTGATGGGACTGTGTCCAGTGTCACATGGCTGACACAACATGTACGACAGGCACCCAGGTGATGTCCAGTAAACTGCCGCACTGGTTTTGGTATCCTACAATGCTGCTCCGAAAATTGGCGTGCGGCGGCCCGGGGGTGGGGGAGGCGGCGTGAACGGGCCTCCCCAGGTGGCGGCCATCTAGCTGAGTTGCGCCCGCTCTTGCGGCTACAGCGTCTCGCTCACCATGTTGTTGAGTTGCTCCCACTCTTGCAGTGCAGCGATAGGCGGCTGCCACATGGCTCTTAAAATGGCGGACGGCTCCTCGGTTTTGGGCCTGGTCCACTGAAATGGCCCTGGGACACGTTGGAACTCGGACGCTTGCCTGCTAGGGCTTGGGCTCCATTCTCGAAAAGCGTCCCCTCAGCCGTGAAGATTCTACAAAAGTCTTGGGGGCCCCCGACTCCCGCAGGCTTCCGGTGGGGAGCGGCTGCCATGATTGCTCGCGGAATGACCACGACGGAGCCATGAGATGGTGGTGCTCTCATGCTGACGCCAGCTTCAGTGTGAATGATCCAGAAACAAGGTGGGGCTTTCATCGTTTGGGAAAAAAAAAATTTCTAAACCAATGAAAAGTGTTATTTTTAGGTCATATGACCAAGCCTTCCATCTTTAGGAAACCAAAAGTAAAATGAACCAATGAAAAGTTTTATAAACAAGTCACATGACCTGTTATGCGGCATAGGGCTACAAAAAGCGTAGAAAATCCGTTGGCACGTGAGGCGGCGTCAGTAGCGGACCGATGTGCGAATAGGCCGAAGGCAGCACAACGCGCCGAGATTCGGATGGCACCGAGGTGGTGTCCAGCAAATTGCCGCACTGGTGTGGCCATCCTACAATGCTGCGCCAAAGGCGGCGTGTCCAGCTGAGTTGCGGTCACTGTTGCGGTACAGTGACTCGAACGCGCCGAGATTCGGATGGCACCGAGGTGGTGTCCAGCAAATTGCCGCACTGGTGTGGCCATCCTACAATGCTGCGCCGAAAGACGGCGTGTCCAGCTGAGTTGCGGTCACTGTTGCGGTACAGTGACTCGAACGCGCCGAGATCCGGATGGCACCGAGGTGGTGTCCAGCAAATTGCTGCACTGGTGTGGCCATCCTACAATGCTGCGCCGAAAGATGGCGTGTCCAGCTGAGTTGCGGTCACTCTTGCGGTACAGTGAGTCGAACGCGCCGAGATCTGGATGGCCCCGATGTTGTGTCCAGCAAGTTGCCGCACTGGTGTGGCCATCCTACAATGCTGCGCCGAAAGTCGGCGTGGGGTGCCCCGTTGGCTTATGAGGTGATGTCAGTAGTAGACTGATGTGTGAATAGGTCGGAACCAGCACAAGGCGCCAAGATCCGAATGGCAAGTCCTGGATGTTGAGTGCCTCAGTTGAGAGTTCTGAGCAGTGCTTGTAAGACTGTCTGAAGCTTATTTGCACCTGCTGCAGCTTCACTATTGCCCTGGTGTGGCCAAAGGTGGCACATGACATAGGCGGCCGGCTCCCGAGGTCCGGCGGAACTTTTTTCCTTTTCCTTTCTGCTTCTTTTCCTACAATCCGTTTCATCTGAAGACACGACCAGGTCCCTGAATGTGTGCAGCGGGACGCTATTGATTGAATGAAAATGGCGGCTTGACACAAAGCTGACTCAAGCGTTACTGTTGATGCTATACAGACAAAAATTGGTTTTCAGTTTGTACATTCTTCAGGTTTTTTTTTTCCATCCAAGTCTGATTGAGAGTTTGTAGAAAAATGGCTTCAGATTTTCCACATACTACTCTTCAACATTCTTCCTAAATGTAACAATGTGAAACTCACTAGGAGAATGGCTGTTTCTGTTTCCTTTCAAAATGCTGCCAACAATATTTTCTGAATGGAAGACACCATCTTGTAGCATAAAGGGACGAAAGGGGTTCTGGTCTGGCCGATGGTTGGTGGAGACATTTTGACTATATCTTGGACCTGCCCGGCCTCGCCCAAAATGGCGCCGGTATAAATGGGACTCGTAACTCCTTGCCCGCAAATGTATATCTAGAAAATGTTATTGTAAGTGGCCGTGTCGTATTTTAATTACAAAATGTACGTCCACCGATTCCGCAACTGTTAGACACCTTTGTTCTTGCAACCTAATGGCCCGCTCGTTACGTTCTTCTACAGTGTAAATGTCTCCTCATCATATACGATTTCAGTTTGCTCCGTGGCCGGCCCACGTGGTTATAGGCCCGTATTTGTATACTGACATTTTCACAATAAAGGTTTTTAAAACAAAACACGGTAGTAGTATTTACATTGGTAAAGTTTTTACTTTTAGTCACTGTTTTCGAATCAGTAAAGGCAAGTGAAATAAAGCAGTCCAATTACATGACGGATAAAAGGTGTAATATGTAGGAACGCAGTAAAGATAAATGCTTAATAGCAGTTGTGTTTTTCATGTCTGCAATATAAAGTGATCGATAAGAATCTGATAATCAGGCGTATCGGCGACTAAGATAGCAGGCCGAATCTCTTTTACTCAACGGCTCCGTCATGGAAGGAAGAAACGCCCTTTTTCTCGAAAAAGGAATATATTTTACTTACAAGACAGTTGTAAATTTTCCGGGAAAGTACATTAGCCTGGAATATTATAACATATGTTTGAAAAAAAAATATTGTTCGAAAACAATAAAAAGCGTAATTTTTAGGTCATATGACCAAGCTTTTCATCATTAAATTAACAAAAGTAAAATGAATCAATGAAAAGTTTTATTAACAAGTCACATGTCCTGTTATGCTTACGTTACGCGCTGCGCGCCGCGCCTCGGATCACTTCCGGGTGCGGTAACGCGGCGTGTCATATAACGCATTACGCGACAACGTAGGTCAAGAATATAGTCAAAATGTCTCCACCAACCAGCGTTCGGAACACAACTCCTTTCAGCAGTACAAAAAGATCTGTTAAATGACAACAGAGGGGACAGGCAACAAGAACCATCAGTCAAAGAGGGGAGGGCAAGTTCTTCTCTTCCGGGTCATGTTGGGGCGCTACCGGAACTGATCGAATTGGTAGTCTACAGTGTTTCTGGATGTTTCAGACTAAAGCTGGCGTCAGCATGAGACCACTACCATCTCGTAGCTCCGTCGTGGCAATTCCACGAGCAATCATGGCAGCCGCTCCCCACCAGAAGCCTGCGGGAGTCGGAGGCCCCCAAGACTTTTGTAGAATCTTCACGGCTGAGGGGACGCTTTTCGAGAATGGGACCCAAGCCCTATCAGGGAAGCGTCCGAGTTCAAAGGTGTCCCAGGGCCATTTTAGTGGACCAGGCCCAAAACCGAAGAGCCGGCCGCCATTTTGAGAGTCCTGTGGCAGCCGCCTATCGCTGCACCGCAAGAGTGGGCGCAATTCAGCTGGATGGTGGGCAAGACGCTGTAGCCGCAAGAGTGGGCGCAACTCAGCTAGATGGGACAAGGTTCAGAATTGAAGAGTCATCAAAAGGCAAAAAGTTCCGCCGGATCCCGGGAGCCGGCCGCCTATGTCGGGGGCGATCTCAGGCTACACCAGTGCTATAAGATTTGGGGAGGGTGTCGGAGCCAAGCGTCTTCTCCGAGTCCATGGCCATCACACCGCCCCTCAGGGGCCTCCGTCAAGCTGTTTAGGAAGGTAACATATCACATTGTTTTCTAATGCAGTCAGGTCCACAAACGACACTTACTTTGAGAATAGTGAAGCTGCAGTAGGTGGAAATAAGCTTCAGACAGTGTTACAAGCGCTGCTCAGAACTCTTAACTATGGCACCCAACATCCAGAACTTATGCTATTTGAGAATGGCAGTGACATCGAAGCATCTCAGGGACCAAAACCATTAACGTACTTTCACGTATGAAAATCTTACTTGGGGAGGGGGCAGGAGCGAAGCGCCCCCTCCCAGTCAGCGCCACCACACCGTATGTTGAAAATTTGAAGCCATCGTTCTACAAAGTCAACCAAACTTGGATTAAAAATCTAGAAAAATGTACAAACTGAAAACCAGTTTTGGTCTGCATAGCATCAGTAGCAACGCTTGAGTCAGCTTTGTTTCAAGCCGCAAATTTGATTCAACAAAGCACAGACATTGAAAAAGGCTCAAATTCAGAACTCTAAACTATGGCACCCAACATCCAGGAGCTTGCCATCCGGATCTTGGAGCCTTGTGCTGCTTTCGATCTATTCACACATCGGTCCACTACTGACATCATCTTATAAACCAACGTTATGTAAATAGTTTTTTAATAAAATGTTTTACCCTGTTTCTTTGCTGGTGTGTTGTCTATATTTTTAATATTTGCATAGGGTTTGTCGTTATTTTGTGCGGGATGGGTGATGGAGCCGAGCTGTCTTGCAGCCCTCATGGTGTGGAGCTCAGTTCATCTCACTATTTTCGTATTTCTCATGAAGGGTTGTTCCTAATATTTCTATTTTAGCGAGGTCAAAAAGAGATCCAATTAGTGGCCTACTGATTTTGCTCGATTACTTTTATTTTTGTTACACGATTTTTCACTATCTGCAAAGACTAAACAGAGTATTGCGACTTTGTGCTTGTTTGTAAATAGAGAATGATCCAAAGAGAACCAATTCTAAAACAGTAAATGCTTGGACAACAATCAATCAAATGGAGAGACAAGCAGCCACGACGGATTACAACGGGGGTAAAGGCCTGCGTTAACTACCCTTCAGTATCTGCAAAGAGAGAGTACTACTAAGACAAAAGAGGGGGGGGGGGGGTGCAGCGTTCAAAGCACATCAGCGCGCATAAATACGAAAATGTTTTTATTTATCACGTACTTGACATTTTTAAGCTTTTCATATTTGCTATTAAAAAACCAATGAAATTCACAGAAAAAACCATAGGTTATAGTGGATATATAGTTAGGAATTTGCATTTACAAAACCTTGAAAATTCAATGAAAAAACCATTGGTTTTAGGCCATATATAGTTAGGGATTTGCATTTACAAAACCTTATTTTACTCGCATAAAACCATTGAAATTCCATATATAGTTATAAGCGCTAACTATATATCGCGCACCCGCAATCCACTGCTGATGATGTCACATATTACATCATTCATGACATGGTTAGTGACATCACTGATGACATCACTGATGACATCTCAAATGACATCACTGATGACATCACTGATTACAACATCCAGTGACTGTATGTTTCTGTAAAGTTAAAATATGTTTTACATGTTGAAGAATGAGTGGATATATAAGTGTCTGGATGAAGGATTTACTAGGTGCATGACTGACTGACTGATTGAGTGAGTGATTAAATGTGTCTCACTGAGTGCATGGGTTAATGACTAAACTGTCTTAATTTGTGCATCATTATGTCTGTTGTTCTGTAAACTGTTCCATGTGTTGATAAGTAGCTATATGAGTAACTATATGGGTTATTGATTGGTTGCCCAAGTATTTGTATGGGATACTGAGTGTGTGTGTGGGTAGCTGGGAGGTGTGTGACTCTGTGCATAGATGTGTGAGCAGTTGATTCACTAGATGTATGGTTTCAAAAGTGCATGTGGAAACAGCTGTATGGGCGGTTGACTGTGTGCATGAGTGTATTGGTGAGTGAATGGATATCTCAGTGCTACATGTCAAAGTAAGTACATATGTAAAACACAGTACATGTGAGAGTTGACATATATAAATAACTGTGCATAAGAGCCAGTGAATGTGTGAGTGGCTGTATCGATCATTGTGAACTTGTATCAGGGATTGTATAAGAAAGTAAATATGTGTTAGTATATGTTTGAATAAGTAAAGTTTGTATAACTGTATATTTGAGGAAATGGAGGTGTGATTGATTCTTTGCATGACTGACTAGGTGTGTGAGTAACTCCATGGATGAGTGACAGTCTGTGAGTGTCTGTTTACACTGATTGTATCTAAGGTTATATTAGAGTCTGAAGAGGTTCATCGTATTATCACATGAATGATATCATCAGTGATGTTATCAGTCATGTCAAATGAGATGTTTTCAGTGATGTCATCAGTGATGTCATTTGAGATGTCATCAGTGATGTCATCAGTGGTGTCACTAATCATGTCATGAATGATGTAATATGTGACATCATCAGCAGTGGATTGCGGGTGCGCGATATATAGTTAGCGCTTATAACTATATATGGAATTTCAATGGTTTTATGCGAGTAAAATAAGGTTTTGTAAATGCAAATCCCTAACTATATATGGCCTAAAACCAATGGTTTTTTCATTGAATTTTCAAGGTTTTGTAAATGCAAATTCCTAACTATATATCCACTATAACCTATGGTTTTTTCTGTGAATATATATATACATACATACATACATACAGACAGACATACATACATACATACATATATATATATTCACTGAAAAAAACATTGGTTATAGACCATATATAGTTAGAAATTAGCATTTACAAAACCTTAATTTACTCGCACAAAACCATAGAAATTCGAATATATAGTTAGTTGCAATAACTATATATCGCGCACCCGCAATCCACTGCTGATGATGTCACATATTACATCATTCATGACATGGTCAGTGACATCACTGATGACATCACTGATGACATCATCCAGTGACTGTATGTTTCTGTAAAGTTAAAATATGTCTTACATATTGAAGAATGAGTGGGTGTATAAGTATCTGGATGAAGGATTTAGTAGGTGCATGACTGACTGTATGAGAGAGTGATTAAATGTGTCTCACTGAGTGCATGGGTTAGAGACTAAACTGTCTTAATTTGTGCATCATTATATCTGTTGTTCTATGAACTGCTGCATGTGTTGATCAGTAGCTATATGAGTAACTATATGGGTTATTGATTGGTTGCCCAAGTATTTGTATGGGAGAGTGAGTGTGTGTGTGGGGGTGGCTGGGGGGTGTGTGACTCTGTGCATACATGTGTGAACAGTTGATTCACTAGATCTATGGGTTCAAAACTGCATGTGGAAACAGCTGTATGGGTGGTTGACTGTGTACGAGTGTATTGGTGAGTGAATGGATATCTCAGTGCTACATGTCAAAGTAAGTACATATGTAAAACACAGTACATGTGAGAGTTCACATATATAAATTACTGTGTATAAGAGCCAGTGAATGTGTGAGTGGCTGAATGGATCATTGAAAACTTGTATCAGTGATTGTATAAGAGAGTAAATATGTCTTAGAATATGTTTGAATAAGTAAGGTGTGTATAACTGTATAGTTGAGGAAATGGAGATGTGATTGATTCAGTGCATGACTGACTAGGTGTGTGAGTAACTCCATGGATGAGTGACAGTCTGTGAGTGTCTGTTTACTATGAGTGTATCTAAGGTTATATTAGAGTCTGAAGAGGTTGATCGTATTATCACATGATTGATGTCATCAGTGATGTTGTCAGTGATGTCATTTGAGTTGTCATCAGTGATGTCATTTGAGTTGTCATCAGTGATGTCATCAGTGATGTCACTGACCATTTCATGAATGATGTAATATGTGACATCATCAGCAGTGGATTGCGGGTGCGCGATATATAGTTATTGCAACTAACTATATATTCGAATTTCTATGGTTTTGTGCGAGTAAATTAAGGTTTTGTAAATGCTAATTCCTAACTATATATGGTCTATAACCAATGGTTTTTTCAGTGAATTTTCAAGGTTTTGTAAATGCTAATTCCTAACTATATATGGTCTATAACCTATGGTTTTTTCAGTGAATTTCAATGGTTTTTTAATAGCAAATATCAAAAGCTGTCAAATGTCAAGTACGTGATAGGTAAAAACATTTTCGTGTTTATGCACGCTGATGTGCTTTGAACGCTGCCCCCCCTACTCCCCCCCTCTTTTCTCTTAGGAGTACTCTCTCTTTGCAGATAGTGAAGGGTAGTTAACGCAGGCCTTTGCCCCCGTTGTAATCCGTCGTGCCTGCTTCTCTCTCTATTTGATTGATTGTTATCCAAGCATTTACTGTTTTAGAATTGGTTCTCTTGAGTTCATTCTCTATTTACAAACAAGCACAGAGTCGCAATACTCTGTTTAGTCTTTGCAGATAGTGAAAAATCGTTTAAAAAAACAAAAGGAATCGAGCAAAATCAGTAGGCCACTAATGGGATCTCTTTTTGACCTCGCTAAAATAGAAACATTAAGAACAACCCCTCATGAGAAATACGAAACTAGTGAGATGAACTGAGCTCCACACCATGATGGCTGCAAGACAGCTCGGCTCCGCCACCCACCCCACCCAAAATAACGACAAACTCTATGCAAATATTATAAATATATACAACACACCAGCAAAGTAACAGGGTAAAACATTTTATTAAATAACTATTTACATAACTATTTTATACTTTTTGTTGCCCGATCCGGCTAGCTCAATCGATCGAGCATGAGACTCATGCACTCTGATCTCCTTGGCCTCAGTCAAGCATTAATAGTAAGATTTTCATACATGAGTGTACTTTTTGCCTTTTGGTGACTCTTCCATTCTGAACATTTTTCCACAATCCGTTTGACCTGAAACGATTACACAAATAAAACATTTGTGAGTTTTAAATTTCCGGAGAAGTATAATTCACCAATAGCTTTCTCTGTAGATCTTTTTCCATTTACAATCCCAGTTCCATCACCCGCCCAGGATATCACTACTGTTAGTTGTCATTGTTGCTTCTGTTTTAATAAAAAATGTTTTAAGATGTTTACTGTTTTTGTTGCGATGTATATATTTATAAGTTATTAAAGTGTTATAATCCTACTAATTTTTTATCGATTATTGCTCTTTGAGATATTCCCTGTCTACAAACAGAGAAGAATAGGAATATTCTGTCTCCCTTTGCAGATAGTGAAGGATAGGTAATGCGGACTTTTGTCCCCCCTTGTAATCCGTCATGCCTGTTTTTCTCCCCACTGATTGATTGATTGGCTGGACATTTATTGTTCAAGGAATAGTTCTTTCGAGGTATTCTCTGTTTGCAAATAACGTGGAATAGAAATATTCTGTCTAGTCTTTGCAAGTAGTGAAGGGTGGGTAATGCGGACCTTTGTCCCCCGTTGTAATCTGTCATGCCCATCTACTCCCCACTGATTGAGAAACTAGTTCCACCCGGACCATTTATTAGAGGTACATCATCTGGCTCAACCGGAGAGTACCCCTAATAAAGAAGACATATGTAAAATACAAAGTAATCACTGTATCCTGTTAAACAGAAACTTTAGCATGAAACACACTTGAAAAGGAAGGGAAAGAAATCGAACAAAATCAGTAGGCCACTGATGAGTTTTTGACTTCGCTAGAAATAAGAAACATGGAAGTGGTGAAAGAAGCCAAGCTTGACGTTACGGCAGCCACGAGGTAGCTAGGCTCTGCCACCCCCCCACTGCTCCAAGCATGTCTGTCCCACCGCCCGCCACACCCATTAACGGTAACATGAAATAGATACAAATCAGCAGATACCTACCCCCATTCCGGAAACTCCCGAAGTGCAACAGGGCCATGGTTACGCCCATCCGGAAGATGAGGCCTCGACACGTGCAGGGCGGGCCCGGCTAACCGCCATCAGCCGTGGGGTGGATGGCCCAAAATGTACTGGTCTCCCGATTCCCTTCTTCTGCTGCCTTGCAGGCCACGGGGGGATGTCTTGCCTCTGCCTCCGACCCCCCCTCTTATCGCCTGGTCCGGACATCACGGATATCAACGCCAGGTGTCGGCGTGGGGTGCGCTGGGAGGGAGAGGCGGTGCGAACGAGCCTCTCCCACCCCTCCAGGTGGGGGCCCCTCAGCTGCACCCCCAACGCTCCACTCACCCAACAAAAGGGTCGTCGCGTAAGGTGCACCAGGAGAGGAGCCGAGGCCGACGGGATCTTCTTCTTTCTTCAATAATGGCTGCGACAACACTGGGGGGAGATGTCTTGCACATGCCACCGACCCCACCCCCTCCCCTCGTATCTCCTGGTCTGGCCCCGGCTTGGTATGAGCTCCCCGTTCGGTCCTGAAGCGGCGCCCTGCAGGCCACGGGGGGGGATGTCTTGCCTCTGCCTCCGACCCCCCCCCTCTTATCGCCTGGTCCGGACATCACGGATATCAACGCCAGGTGTCGGCGTGGGGTGCGCTGGGAGGGAGAGGCGGCGCGAACGAGCCTCACCCACCCCCCCAGGTGGGGGCCCCTCAGCTGCACCCCAACGCTCCACTCACCCGACAAGGGTTCCTCCACTCTTGCGATGCAGCGGCGCTCCACTCACCCGACAAAAGGTCTCGTCCACTATTGCGAGGCAATGATGCTCCGCTCACCCAGCGGGGGTCTCGTCCACTGTTGCGGTGCAACGGCGCTTCTGAGTTCAACTAGAAAATGAGTCCTGCGTCCAGAAACGTTCTCCTCAACTTTGAAGATTCTATAAGAGCCACGGGGGCCCCCGACCCCCGCAGACACCCCCGATGGGGAATGACTGCCATGATCACCCACGGAACGACCACGACGTAGCTGCGGGACGTCGGCGCGCTCATGCCGGCGCTGGCCTCAGTCTTGAAATGACCAAAATCCTGCAAGACTACCAACTTGATCAGTTCCGGTGGGACATCAGTATGACCCGGTAGGAGAGATTGTTGCCTCCCACCCTACGTTGACTGATGGTTCATGTCGGCAGTCCCCTCTGCTACCCTTCAACGAAAACTTTTGGACTGCCGAGAGAGGTCCCGGTCCAACCACGAGTTGGTGGAGACATTTTGACTATACTTGGACCTTCCTGACCTCACCCTAAATGGCGCCGGTACAAATGAAACTATCAAATCCTTGTTGTGCCCCGATTGCTCAGCCTTGATATCATGAGATATGTATGCCGTTTTTAGCACATGAATTGATATGGGATAAGACTGATTATATGTTCGGACAATGAATTGATCCAGATTGGGTATTGATTAAACGTTCGAACAATGAATTGACATGGGACGGGTACTGATTACACGTTCGGACAATGAATTGATATTAAGTTCTAATGCATCATTGATTACTGTATTTATTATTGAAGGTTCAAATTGTCAACACTTTTGGTACTTGCTCACAATGAATTATCGATATGATTTTGTTGCACTTGTCGCACTTTTTACTATGAAATCAACAACCACTGACTCTGTTATGTTTTCCACAAATAAATACCCCCCCCCCATTTACAGTTCCAGCCTGCTCCGTGGCCGGCCCATGGGGTTGTAGGCCCGTATTTGTGCACCAACATTTTTATTAAAGGTTTTTGAAAAAGCAAACGTAGTTGTAACGCGTAGATTGGTAAGTTTCGAATAAATGGCCACTGTTTCCGATTTTTTTTTTTTTTTTTAAAAAAGCAGGTGAAATGAAGCAGCTCAATTAGTTAAGGGTTAAAAAGTATATTACGCAGAAACATTGAAAATATGAATGGTCCAGGTTTGTTGTATGTGTTTTTCATTTTTGTACAGCATAAAGCAATCAATAAAGATCCTGGTATTTAGCCTCTACTTTATATGCTACCTGTATCAGGGAAGTTGTTTTAAATGCCCCTAAGCCACCCCGAAGGAATGTCACCTGGCCCCCCTAGTACGAAGGAAAACGACCCCGTACCACTGTAGGTTATCTCTCTTCCTCAAAAATGACAAAAATTACTTTCTAGGACGTTTTGGACATTGATGATTTTCATATGATCTATTTATTAAAGTAATACTCATCTCTCCGCATGAAATTAATTTTCCACATGCTACACAAGTCAATCTCATCTGCCCAAAGTTCTTTTACAGATTTGGGACCGTTTCCCTTGCCTCTGACTCACTTATTGCTAAGTCATTGGTGGATGTTTTTGCCGGTCGGGGGTTATCCACCAAATCTCGAAGTTGCGCTTTAGAATAATTAAGAGGGTGCCACCTCTCCATGTGCCGATGCATGGTATGATTACCATAGCTATATTTTTTTTCGGTCCCTCTCGAGAGTTTTTTTATGCAGATGAGGCAGGTAACGAACCTGGCATTAACTTTCTTTTCATGAGAAGAAAAAGAAAAAAATTGCCAGATAAAATTCACTTTCACATGGGACGTTCTTGGCATTTCTTTCAGAAACTTTTACATCACTGTGTCATTTCTTTGTCTATCCTGGTTAAAGCAATGTCATGTTTAATATAAGCACTTCCACATAGGATTGGGTGCATTGTTATAAGGCATGCTTTAAAAGTGATTTAATGAAATGAGCGACATTTCACTGAGTGAGTTCAGCAACACTGATATATGAAAACATTGGTGGAAAATGATATTAAATGTTACATGGTGTTCTTTGCAGGAGTTTAAGTCCTTTGTTGCAGTGGCAATTCTGCCTCAGGATTAGGGGGCCGGGGGGCTGAGTGGTACTTGTATGATATGTAGAGTGAAATAACAGGCTCTCCTCATGAGAAATAAAACTCTGTTCTTGTGTTCCTGCTTCCAGCGCCCGTCTCTTTATTTGGTAACCGTTCAAGATGGGAACTAAGTGGCGTCTTGTGCCAGCAGCCTGGGCATCGGTTGTAATCTGGGCTGAATTTTCCTCAGCACGGGGTGTGATTCTCAGGGAAGAGCAGCGCATATGGGAGGAGGTTTATGGCCCATACATGAGAGAGAGAGCGTGGGTGACCAGTGCATGGGGGAGATGCTTGCGAGGGTGGGAAGCCATGCTGAGGATCGGCGGCGTGCAGAGAGTGGGTCTGGTCAAGGCATCTAAAATGGCTGCCGTGCACGACAAAAGGGTGGCATTGGAAAAAAAGCAAGATGGCGCAGACAATGTTTATCAATACGGATTAATTTATAACAATTATTTTTAACAATATAGTTACTCGCAGTGTCAAAATGGCGGTCAACACTTCCTGATTTCCTTCGAATCGAACGTTAACAGAAGTCAAGCAGCAAAAAAAAAAAAAAAATGCTCACGCGCAACCGCTGGAAGACAAGTATCAACATATATGAGCCTCCTCAACCACCCTCAGAAAACATAGGGGGTCAGGATACGTCTCCCATACCCCCTTATACCCAATACTCACATTGCTTTTCCTCCATCTTGTAATTTAATTAAATCGAAACACAAAATAGCGAATTCCCGTTTCGCTACCAGTTTGCGACCCGGTTCGCGAACCGAGAAGCGCTTCTACCGCGAAAAAGCAAATTTTTTTTATTTGCCCCACGGGACCCTTTAATAACTCCAACATCATTCCTAGGGGGTCAAGAGGAGTCTACCTTGCCCCCTTTCATTAAATTCCCCCTTCGTTTTTCTCCTCCTCTTGTCTCTCGATCCTACCGAGAGACAAGATGGCGGCCGCACCGGACTGTTTAGAATGTTGACAGACACCGGAGAGCCAATCACCTTCGCTTCGCAAAGCTCCGTTACGCGAAAAGTACGCAATCTGGAGCGCTATCCGGGACGCTGTCACAGATATATCTGTTTTTTTTAAACGTTAATTTCTCAAAATCCACTGGAGCACATATATTGAGATCCAGCAAAGGCACATCGGGCTAACAGTCCCTACAATTTTGCCAAGTTTCGTGTAAATCCATTCAGCCGTTCGAGCTAAAAGTGAGGCCAAACGCCCTATGGAAAAATGAATGGGAAAAATGCGTTTTGGGACCCCCCTTTTTTCTCGGCCCCCCCTTAACGAAACCCCCCCAAATTTTTAGTGGCTGCTCAGAAACAAACTGTGCCGATTCCGTACACAAACGCCAAAGTTATTAGACATAGAATTTTCAAAAGTTCCATAGAGAAAAAATCCTAACTATATATACCTACTGGCGACCGCCAGTAGGTAATATGTATATATATATATCTATATATATCTATATATATATAAATATATCACAGAGTTCTCCAATTGAAGGGAGCTTTCATCCCTGCAGGGCGGCTTCGCGACAACGGGTATGGAGACCCCATCCTATAACCACATAACTCCAAGAAGATCTGCCACAATATGCAAAGACTT
Organism: Lissotriton vulgaris; assembly: GCF_964263255.1. Taxonomy (NCBI): domain Eukaryota; kingdom Metazoa; phylum Chordata; class Amphibia; order Caudata; family Salamandridae; genus Lissotriton; species Lissotriton vulgaris. The sequence goes on from NC_141689.1 coordinate 657,435,742, forward strand.
TTCAAGTGCACACTGGGAATAGTAGTTCTCATTGGGTCACATGACCAACTGGACCAATGTAATGTATTTCTTGCCCATAGTGATGTACCTCACCTGTGATCAAGGACACACCAAATGGCGGAAACGCGTCAGGGCTGGTTGTAGTGCCTACCAGTTATGCAATAAAGCTTGTGTGAATTTTCAGTTGGGCTTCCCTCTTCTTGGAGAGATGTATATATTTGAAATTCACAGAAAAAACCATAGGTTTCAGCAGGATATAGTTAGGAATTAGAATTTAGTATATTTCATTGTGTTCTATTAATCATTGATAAACCAAAGGTGATGATGGACGGATCGTTGACAATACAAACACTCACCCCCAGTCAACTGATCTGGGTTTAATCCATCACCGTTCTTTAGCTCACTCCGCCACCCCAGTTCAGACATGGCCATATGCAAATTAGTCTGACCCTGTGCCTCATGGGAACAGTCCAGCCCGAACTGCCAAGCCATGTCTTCCCTGGACCGGAATCAAGCTTCCCAGGACCGGTTTCTGACATTACAGCTGTCTTCAGCCGGGCTTGCTTGACTCCAGTGGCAAAGTGAGCAAGGGGCTCACGTCTGAGAATACCCTGCCAACTTAGGGCGAACAAAGAAAAACCAAAGGTGATGATGGACGGAGCGTTGACAATACAAACACTCACCCCCAGTAAACTGATCTGGGTTTAATCCATCACCGTTCTTTAGCTCACTCCGCCACCCCAGTTCAGACATGGCCATATGCAAATCAGTCTGACCCTGTGGCTCATGGGAACAGTCCAGCCCGAACTGCCAAGCCATGTCTTCCCTGGACCGGAATCAAGCTTCCCTGGACCGGTTTCTGGCATTTTACAGCCGTCTTCAGCCGGGCTTGCTTGACTCCAGTAGCAAAGTGAGCAAGGGACTCACGTCTGAGCATACCCTGCCAACTTAGGGCGAACAAAGAAAAACCAAAGGTGATGATGGACGGAGCGTTGACAATACAAACACTCACCCCCAGTAAACTGATCTGGGTTTAATCCATCACCGTTCTTTAGCTCACTCCGCCACCCCAGTTCAGACATGGCCATATGCAAATCAGTCTGACCCTGTGCCTCATGGGAACAGTCCAGCCCGAACTGCCAAGCCATGTCTTCCCTGGACCCGAATCAAGCTTCCCAGGACCGGTTTCTGGCAATACAGCCGTCTTCAGCCGGGCTTGCTTGACTCCAGTGGCAAAGTGAGCAAGGGACTCATATTAATCATTGATAGCATGTATGAGTGAATCTATAGATAATTGATTACATGTTTGTGTAGATCTAAGAATGACTGAGTGGTGTTTTAGATACTTGTATTAGTGTGTCAATTGATTCAAATATGATACTCTATATTTTACAGTGAGTGATGAAAGATTATAGTAGTGTATGATGAGGTGTATCTGATTGTCACGTGGATAATGTCATCAGTGATGTCATTTGAGATGTCATCAGTGATGTCATCAGTGATGTCACTGACCATGTCATGAATGATGTAATATGTGGCATCATCACCAGTGGATTGCGGGTGCAAGACTTACAGTTAGTACAACTAACTATAATAGAGGAATTTCAATGGTTTTGTATGAGTGAAATGTCCAGCTAACTATAACATTCCTAAAATCTATGTTTTTTTCAGTGAATTTCTAAGGTTTTTCAAATGCTAAATCCTAACTATAACCTGCCTGAAACCTATGGTTTTTTCAGTGAATTTCAAAGGTTTTTTAAATGATAATTCCTAACTATAACCTGCTTGACACCTATGTTTTTTTCAGTGAATTTCAAAGGTTTTATTAAATGACAATTTCTACTTATTATGTTGACCAATTCCCCATATTTTCAACCAGAAACGAAATCTGCAATGCTACGTAAAAAATCAGGCAATAGTTCCACTTACCACTAACAAATTAACATCAACATTTAGCTACTGTAAGAACGTCGAACATGTACTACGTGAATTACATCGAGCTCACACCCATGTTTAAAGAGCAATATGTGTTAGAGATTGTAATTATACACTTCCGACACCCAACAAAATCACAATACTCAGCACCACTACCACTACAATCACCCCCACTGACCTCTCCATTCTACTTCCTCAGACGCAGCACAAAACAGGACAACAAACCTTTCCAAAATAATATATTCCCTCAACAGCACACTAGCTTAATATACAGAAATGTGACAACCAAGTATGTATAAGGGAAAGAACTCGAACATCAACAATAATGTATACAACGCTAAGACTACCGGTGAAATACTATACACAATTCACTATAGAAATCAAAAACTTTTCAGCGTGTAGATATACCATTGATACGTGCAGTGTACTGAATTGTGGACGCAACCATATTATCTCAGACACTGAGGAATATTTCGGTCATGTAGCTGTGTTCACCTCCCTTTTGAAACAGAAGCGGAGTAGGATAGTCCAACGTAAACAACGTCAACGTACGACTATAAATAATTATGCTACGCCTTGGGTGTGGTTCACTTCTGCAAAGAGAAGAGACTGCGGAGCAGCGAAGGTCCCCACCCTGCCACGTGGCTGCCGCCATGACCGAGTACTTCCTAGATACAGGCTGATTGCAAACTCAGCGCCACAGCACCGCAGACTTATGTCCGTATCGACAAGTTGTTTCCATCGACACTGCAGGCAGCTGGTTTCACAACTTAAATTCAACTTTGGATCTAAATTTGTCTTCAGTATCTGTGCTGAGAACTGCCTTCAATCTATTCTGCGGTCAGTAGAGTTGACAACTTGATACCAGTTGAATTCAGCTTTGCATCAACACTACGGACAGCATTGAATCCAGCCTTGCTTTATTTAAGGCAGAGACAATTGTACTGTGTCCTCAGATTCTATTAACTGTGACAAAATAGCATTCTTCGATCTTTGTGTCGACTACTGCCTTCAATCTACCCTGCGTACAACAGGGTTCACAACTTGAATTCAGCTTTGCATCCACACTAAGGACAGCATTGAATCCAGCCTTGCTTTACTTAAGGCAGAGACAATTGTACTGTGTCCTCAGATTCTGTGACAAAATAGCATTCTTCGATCTTTGTGTCGACTACTGCCTTAAATCTACACTGTGTACAACAGGGTTCACAACTTGAATTCAGCTTTCCATCTACACTACAGACAGCATTCAAGATATCCTTGATTTATGTAAGGCAAAGATTATTTTGTTAAAGGATGCCATAAAAAACATTCCTCAATGACTAAAGTGAGTTCTGTTTTCAAATGTACACTGCGATCAAAAGAGTTTACCAAAAGGAGAACCAAGTTACACTAAGCACCCTCTTTGAAAAAGAGTTTACCGCTTGATACCAGTGGCGCATAAGCACTACAGACAAAATAAAATTCAGTCTCGATTTATTTAAGGCAGGAAAATAGTACTGTGTTGTCAGATTTTGCAAAAGTATGTAACAAAAAAAAGCATCCCTCAATGTTTGTGTCAACTACAGCCTTCAATGAACTCTGCGGACAGCAGGGTTCACAACTTGAAGTCACCTTTGCATGTATACTACAGACAATAAGGAATTTAACCTTGATTAATTTAATGCAGAGACAATTGTATTGTATGTGTTCATATTTTTTCAGATAGAATGACGATTGTACATCACGCATTCCAGTAGACAAGAGACATTATACCACTGCGACTCCCCCCGAACCACGAATCATCTCAGGGTACACACACGCTGACTGCTTTCGGTACCACTAAATCACTGCACCACAAGTCTTTTCCCCGTAGCCTTATTAAAGCTAGGCAAAAAACATTGCTCCCAGTACAGCTCCCCTTGCATTACACATTATCGCAGGGTACGTACAAGCTCAGCGCCAAAGATACTACTAGCTCAGTGGACCATAAATCATCAGAAAGAAGAGTGAACAGTTTTATGTCAGCAATGAGGCATACTATCACTTTTAAGTGGAATTCATACAAAATCCAATCGACAAAAGACATTACTCCAATTACTGTTCCCCTCTCTCCCCTAGACCACGCATCATCGCAGAGTATGTACATGCTAAGCACCAAGGATACTAGTAACTCAATGCACCAAAATGATTATCACTTGGGCTTAGTAAGGCACCATTCACAACGCAAAAAATATTACTATCACTACATCCTGCCCGGACCACGCATCATCGCAGGCTCCACAGAACCTTTTTGTTTTAGATACCACTAACTCAGTAGAAGCCAAATTAAGTATAACACCTTTCAAATCCTACACAATGTCCCTTTATTATGCTTCCTTGAAAAATGTATTTTATCACTTTAACATTTAGTTGAATAATAAAATGCATGCTGCATACATGTTCGATCTTCCACTTCCACTATGATTGCTGATGATGCACTGCACCTTAAGATCTACACTGCAGACAGCAGGGTATACAACTTGAATTCACCTTTGTATCTATACTATACACAGTAGGAAATTCAACCTTGATTTATTTAATGCAGAGAAATTATACTTTATGTAAAAATAATAATAAGGAAGTTTATATAGCGCCTGGTTACGCCTTCCCGGCGTGTCCCCGCGCTGTGGAGAAGAGGCTAGTCCAATAAAGAGGAAAAAGCCACAGGCCAAGCTAATCTCAGAGAACTATTTAGCAAACAGGTGAGTTTTGAGAAGACTCCGAAACCTGGTTTCGGATTGTTCCATCCTCAGACATAACAGGAGTTTATTCCAGTTTTGCGCAGCTAGAAGGCGAAATGAGCGGCCGCCCATTCTTGCTTTCTTAATCCTAGGGATTTCACGCTGCCCTGTCCCGCCTGACCTCAACGTTCTGCCCGGTACATACCTAGTGATCAGGTTTCCCAGGTACATTGGAGCCTTATGCCAGAGGATGCGATGACAAATGAGAAGGGATTTAAACAGCACCCTTTTCTTGACTGGAAGCCAATGAAGAGCTTCAAGGGTGAATTTAGACGCTGCCCTTCTGGGTAGTCTCAAGATCAGACAAGCTGCCACATTCTGCAGAACTTGTAGCCGTCTGAAATTCTTTTCTGGAGCACCCAGATATAGGACATTCCCGTAATCTAATCGGAAAGTAATAAGAGCATGCATCATGGTCTGCCTGGCCTCTAGTGGAAGCAGATCAAGTGTTTTGTTGAGGGTTTTTAAAACACTGAAACATTTCCCTACTAGCCGGCGGATGTGGCCTTCGTAAGAGAGGGCCGAATCCACCCAGACTCCTAGATTCTTAGCCTCTAGACAGGGTATAGGCGTGGGGCCTAAACATTGTGGCCACCAATCTGCAGTCCAGCAAGATTTATCTCTGCCAACCCACATCACCTCGGTTTTGGCTCCATTCAACATTAAGCAGTTTTTATTCATCCAGGAGGCAAGCTCCTGCATACATGCCTTAAAGTTGGAAGCCTTGACCAAAGGTGCTTGGGATAGGGAGATCAGCAGCTGAGTGTCATCAGCATACAATACTAATTCCATTCCAAACGCCTGCACCACCTCAGCCAGGGGGGACAAGTACAGGTTGAACAGAGTGGGGCTCAGGGCCGAGCCCTGAGGGACCCCCTGCTCAAGTGCAACCTCTTTGGGCTGAAAGGACCCACGTTGGATCTGGAAACTACGCTCTGTCAGAAAGGATTTCAGCCAGCCCAGCGCAGGACCCGAGACACCCCCTCTGTTCAGACACTGCAGCAAGGTGATATGTGCTACAGTGTCGAACACCGCACTGAGGTCCAGCATTATCAGTGCCAAGGTGTGTCCTGCATCTTCTCCTTGCCTGATGGTTTCTGTAGCTCTTAACAGAGCAGTTTCAGTAGAGTGTCCCGCCCGGAACCCTGATTGTGAGGGGTGTAGAAGTTTAGCCCCCTCCATGTGTGCTATTAGCTGGATGTTGACCACTTTCTCTGCTACCTTCGCTATATATGGCAGCAAGGAGATGGGTCGTAGATTTTCCTGAATGTCGTGGCTGAGAGTGGATTTTTTCCTAATAGGTAGTATCACAGCTCTTTTCCAGGATGCTGGCAGCGTGTGGGATACAAAAGAGATCTCCGGAACGTTACTAATATACGGCTCAAGAGTCTCCAAATTCTCTCCTAGCACCCTGGGAGGGGCTGGGTCCTTGGGGGATCCAGACTTAATGCTGAGACAAATGCTGCTTAAGGCCTCTGGAGGGGGGACTATGAAGCGTTCCAGTTTCTGTCCCACTACACTGTATCCAGGCACTTCCTCAAAAGCCAGTCCACTCCCAGGATTACTAGTAAAGGAAGCATAGATGTTCCTAACCTTCCGAGAGAAGTAATCCGCTATTCTGTTGCATTCCTCTACTGAGTCGTTGCCAGGGGCATTCGAACTAGCCACAGTGGAAATCTCCTTATAAATTCTAAAGAGTTCCTTAGAGGAGTTCTCAGCCTCTCCTATTCTGGTTTTATAATGGGCGGCCTTAGCCCCTCTGAGTAGGACTTGATATTTCCTCTGTCCTTCTCTGTAGAGCTTCCGCTCCTTCGCTCTAAAATCCCTTCTCCAGCTCCTCTCCAGTCTCTTGCATTTTGCTTGGGCCTTCTGCAAGGCGGGCGTGAACCAGGGAGCAGATCTTCTGGCTCTCCCTATAGATTTCTTCAATAATGGAGGTGCCACTTTGTTGAGGGCCTGGAGAATGCGCTCATTCAGGTTATCACTTGCACTTTCACTGTCCGACCCTCCCGGGGGACCTCCTTCCCTAAGCAGTTTATTGAAGGTGTCTTGCGAAACGTTTTTCCACTTTCTACAGGGATAGTTATTAGTCCCTCCCTTCAGTGGGTCTTCCATAGTTATGTCCATACTAAAAGGCACAAGGAAATGGTCGGACCAGGGAACTGGAAGTGCTGTCCCTACCTCCACACCCTCCCAGCTGGCAAACACTGGATATAGCAAGTGACCTAGTTGGTGGGTGGGACCAGCAGACTTAAGATCCAGCTGCATAGACTGCAAGTACTGAGGTAGCTCAGCAGCCTCCTTATGCAGAGGGTCTTCAAAATGCAAATTCAGATCACCCAGTACAAGAATTTTGTCCTGCCTAATCGCCAAGTGAGCAATGCCATCTAGAAGGCAGAGCTTAAAGTTCCCAGGTGTTCCGGGAGGTCTATAGAGTAGGATCCCAGTAACAGAGGACTTGGGGCCTAGTTTTATTACAAAGTGTCCTGCCTCACTGCTATTCACCAGTAAGGGTTCGAGGGAACACTCGTAAGGTGACTTTGTGATGACTGCGATTCCACCTCCCCTACCCTCTGTTCTATCAACTCTAGCTATAGTATATCCGTGGGGTAGGGCCTCTACTATATCGGGGTCCGAATTAGGCCCTAGCCAAGTTTCAGTCAGAAACAGTACGTCGAGATTTTCATCCGTGAGAAGCTCCGAAATTTCGACGCTATGCTTACTGAGGGATCTGCAATTTAGTAATCCACCCATAAGCAATTTCAGGCCTGTCCGATTGCCCTGCTCCCTTCTTCCTGCGTAGGAGCAGTATTGGCATTTTCCAAGTCGCATCGCAGCCATGGAGTGACGACAAGCCGTCACCATGGGAGGGCAAAGCTGTAGAAGTTCCTCTCTCCCATACTGAATAGGCTTGCTCTCGATTTGGGCAGGGGTACTGGCCCTGGTCCCCGTCCGGCCGTGGACGGGCGCAGACGGGCTTGTCTTTGGCGCGCCTTTGGGGAACTAGAGCGCTGACCTGGTTGCTGTGTCCCCGGAAGTGCTGGGCTCCTCCTCACCCTCTGCAACAAATGTCAACAAGGACGCTGCAGACCAGGGCGGGAGTGCAAACACAGGTTAGTCACCAATCAGCCCTTTACTGTTCCCACCACCGATTCCCCACAGATTGTGCTGCTAACTTTAAAAGAATTAAAACGTTTTTTCAGCACATTAGCAAATAAAATAAAACGCCCACGCTCTTACTCAGTGCAAGCGAGTGCCAACAGTTGTAATAAAAGCGGATGGAGCCTGCCTCTGCCACAGACAAGCTCTTCTCCACGAAGTGGCCGTTAACTCCCCTGCATTAAGTCGGGATCGTGTCAGCGAAACTAGAGTGCTGACCTGGTTGCTGTGTGCCCGGAAGTGCTGGGCTCCTTCTCACCCTCCTCAACAAACGCCCACAAGGACGCAGTGGACTGGGGTGGGAGTGCAAACACAGGTTAGTCACCAATCAGCCCTTTACTGTTCCCACCACCGATTCCCCACAGATTGTGCCGCTAACTTTAAAAGAATTAAAAAAGTTTTTCAGCACATTAGCAAATAAAATAAAACGCCCACGCTCTTACTCAGTGCAAGCGAGTGCCAATATTTGTAATAAAAGCAGATGGAGCCTGCCTCTGCCACAGACAAGCTCTTCTCCACGAAGTGGCCATTAACTCCCCTGCATTAAGTAGGGATCGTGTCAGCCAAACTAGAGCGCTGACCTGGTTGCTGTGTGCCCGTGAAGGACCGGGTTTTAGAACCCAGCGGCGTCAGGGAGAACGCCTGATACCTTCGAGTTCCCCTGTCTTGGCTAACAGAGACACGGGATACATCTTGATGATGTCAAAGACCAAAGTTTATTGGCTGCAACCAGGAACAGAGATCTACAAAGCACACAAGGGTGGTTCGTCAGCGACTGCACAAATTCAATAAGCGGAGCATGGTCTTTTATACCAAAAATCAAGCCTCAGGCAACTTTTCAAATTAGCATTAGGTGCATACAAACTGACCAATGACAGTGTAACATTTTGAAAGTAGCGTATGACGACAATCTTAGACAATCCCATCTTCCGTTGTCCAGCCCACCAGAAGTGACCAAGCAAATTCCAAGTTTCCTGTTCGATCAGGCCGGACAAACCCATCATAAAACCTTCAACCCAAATCAATGGTTATGTCGTAAAGGAAAGGCAGAAACAGATTGGAAGTGAGATAGAAAGGTGGGAGCAGTGTACCGTAAACTCGGGCACGTCCTGCTCTTTGATCTTTATCAGACCAGCTGCTGAACAAGGAACTGGCTCAGCGAGGTCGGCCTCGGGCAAGGAGTCAGTTCAGCCAGGTCACTCAAAAGTCAGCTAAGGCATACGTGTCTCAAGGACTCGTTCGGCCACCGTTATCAGGCCTATGTGAGGGCAACCATACAAAATGGCTGCCGTACACAAAATGTATTCTCTTATATCGATTCATACGAAAACACTCAGACACACTACACTCGCCATTTGCGGTCTGCTGACACCAAAATCGTCCATTTCCGACGACCTTTGTTGAACGGGTTCGGAACCATCGAACCTCATTCGCAAACCACGGAACTACAGACCCTCCTTTTGCCCTCACATAGGCAACAGACCCAAACCCATGTCAATCTGAATCTGGATCTAAATTAATTAGATCATCGATATGTTGCTGTAACATCATCCTATTACTTGATATCTTTCTCCGGACAGGTCTCCTTACACATGAAGTAGCACAGAGGCCACAAATTGTAGGAACACACTGTACACAGAGACAGAACAGAAAAAGGATAGCTAAGATCATCCCAATGACCATCAGAATCTTCCAACCCCAAGTGGATATCAATCCCCATAACCATCCCATCAATGACCAATCTCCTTTGTCCAAATGGACAGAATCGGAGATCTTATGTAGTTTGGAAATGGCCTGGAAGACTGATGGAGCGTTGTCTGGAATAAAAACGCAGCAGCTCGATTGAATCAGCTTACAAACTCCACCTCGATCTGCTAGTATGACATCAAGGGCAACTCTATTTTGGAGTGTCATAAGTCTATCCGACTGGAGCTCAGCAGTCAAATTACCAAGGGCACCGGCAGTTTCGACTATGGTGGACTCAACCACTCTCGTCAACTGATGAATATTCCTACTGTTAGCCATCGGTCCCCAGAATGGCAGGAAACCCTTAAAGAAATCTCCCAATTCTTACCCTGCAGTGTTATCTTGACTAAAGACACCTCTAGCAACTCTCATCTTATGGTAATCTGCCGCAGCTGTAAAAGTGGGAGGTAACAGAAAGGAAACAAAACATGTGCCCGAAAAGTCAGGGGGCAACCATGTATATGCTTTGTCGTAGCAAACAAAGTAGGTACCCTTAGCAGCTAAGAACGCTGGGGAAGACTGAGACGCAAATACATAAGTCTCAGCACAAACACTCTTCCCTAACTGAGCTCTGGGACTCTTGCCATTACCCTGCAGACAATAGTGGCCCTGATGGGGCACTATCCAAATCGGTGGCGAACTCTTCGCTCGCTGGTTAACACTCAGACTAACTCCATATCCAGTAACATTCCAACCAATGTAGGCTAGTGTCTCATCTCTCAGGATAGTCTCATACGGGCTAATCCCTCTAATCATGTCGACAATGCCCTTAACTAGAGCACTATTCTTCGGGTTATCTTTCAGTGAACGTTGAGGGTAGTCACTATGGGCATAGATAAACATAGTTCTATAAGCCCAAATAGAACCATTTAAACTAAAAGGTAAAACTAAATACGGGATACCTTTATCGGTCGAATGGGGCATTAGACCACAAATCCAACAGTTTGTCATGTTCATCACTAACTGGTGTTGGTGCAAAAGTTGGATGAAGGAATAGTTAGCAAATTCCAATCGTCTAACTACCTCATGCTCAGGCAAAGGATGAAAAGAATGAGAAGAAATAGTAGGTGTAGGTGTAGGTTGCACAGTGGGATTAAACGTCATTTTAAAAGAAAATGTTACATAACCAACTAAAAATATCATCAGGCTCAATAGTAAAAATAAACATGGTATCAAAAAACTTTTCTTTGATATGATTTTACATATTCGTTTTCTAAAAGTTATTGTCTGTACAGGTCTCTCCAACTCAAAGAAATCCATCCAGAACTAAATATGCTGCCCGCGGTAGTAGGTTGATTCTGCTAAGGAATGCCTCTGTCAACCCAGGAAGACTCCCTTAGGCCAACCAAAACCCTCGACCTAGTGTCTCAGGCTTGCACTCCAAAGACTGATGGCAACCGCGACCCTAGCAGCAAGAACCGCATGGCGGTTCAAGAAAAACAAAAATGAGTAGATCCTTGGTGGAGAGTTAACCTGCAAACAGAAAAATCATAAAACTTTATTAATCTTTATTTATTTGTCCATGACTCTCGGTCGCAAACTACAGCGGCATTTTCCAGATAATGCTTGATCCGTAAATAAAAGCTGAGGCTATGGAGTGTTCACCGATCCGCAAGGGGCACTGATCCTTGCAGGATATCGTCACTCTCTTTCTCTGAGTTTGTTCCAATCAGTCGAGCATCGCTGAATGGTAAGAACCATGGAACGACTTCTGTTTCAGAGTCTGCAAGTCCCACCTGGACCCACTTATCATAAGGTAAGGGCAAAGGTGCCCGCTTAGTATGCACTCCGTGGATCCAGTTTCGCTTGCCTCGCACTCGGACCGCAGATCGCGTTGACAGGAGCACTTGAAAAGGCCCCGTCCAACTGGGCTGTTCGTTCTTGGTCCGCTGGAAATTGCGCACAAAGACCCACGAGCAAGGTTCAATAGAATGGCCTGGATCCTCCGAAGCCTGTGGAAGGCTGTCATGCACCTGTTGGCGTAAAATACTCATTTTAGTTGTCAGTTCACGCAAATAATCAAGCAACACGGGGTACTCAAGGTCACTAAACTTCGTTGGTCTTGGTACGCCCCAAATATTCGCCGGGCGACCAAACACAACTTCATACGGACTCAAACCCATTCGTGAATGCACAGTCATTCTTGTAGACAGAAGTGCTAATGGCAAGGCATCTGGCCATTGCAAACCAGTGCTCGCTTGGATTTTGGCCAATTTTAATTTAAGAGTACCATTATAGCACTCGACTAAACCAGCTGATTGGGGGTGATTTGCAGCGTGGAATTTCTGCCTAATTCCTAGACCCTCACACACTCTCTTCATAACTTGACCCACAAATTCACTCCCATTATCACTCCAGATAATTCTCGGCATTCCGAACCTCGGGAAAAATTCTTTTATCAAAACTTTCGCTGTAGACAAGGCAGCATTGTCCTTAAGGGGGTAAGCTTCTACCCATCTAGAAAAAGAGCAAACAACCACTAAAACATATTTCAAGTTGTTGCATCTCACCATGTGGATAAAGTCTAGCTGCAAAGCCTCAAACGGATACGTAGGAGGAGCAAAATGACCAGCTGGTGTTGGAGTTCCCTTACCAGGATTATGCATCAAACACACCATACAGTTCTTGACCAAATTATCTGCACATTTGGGTATCCCTACATTCTGCCAAACCGGAGCCAACAACTTGCAAATCCCTTTCACGCTAATATGTGCCATTCCATGGGCCATTGTAACAACTGGAAGCACATACGTGTTAGGCAACAACCATCTCTGATGCTCTGACAAATCAGTCCAACAGCCATTCGCATCCAATCTACCCTTGCTTTCTCTCCATTCATTCAACTCTTTCTCAGTGGCTTCAGCTCGATCGTATCTTCACACATACTCTTCTCTGGAACCCATCTCGCTGGACCCGCAACATACATTCGACTCATCACGTTTCTTGCAGTTTCTTTCGCAACTTCATCCGCAAACGCATTACCAGGACCAACATCATTCATAACCTTTTTATGGGCACTGCATTTCACGATCGCTACTTGTAATGGTAATGTAAGAGATTCAAGAAGTTCATTCACCAATTGTCCATGCTGGATCTTCATCCCATGCGAAGTTAAAAATACACGTTCACGCCACAAACCTCCAAAACTATGAGCCACGCCAAAGGCATATTGGCTGCCAGTATACACATTCACTCGTTTTCCTTTTGCCAACACACATGCTCTCGTTAATGCAATCAACTCTGCTGCTTGTGCTGAATTATGTGGGATACGTGCAGCTTCAACAATCGTATGCAAAGTTGTAACAGCATATGCTGCAGTCGTATTGCCATTCGGCAACTTAAAACACGAACCATCAACCCACAAAGTACCATCACAGTCAGGAAGAGGAGTGTCCCTAAGGTCTACTCTCCCTTTCGTCTCTTCTTCAGTTCTTAGAAAACAATCATGCTGTTCTTCACTATCCTCATCTGTCTCAAGTGAAATCGGCAACAACGTGGCTGGGTTTAGGGTATGACACCTCTTTATGTGAACATGACTCGCTAACAATGTCAGCTCATACCCTGACAACCGAGCACTAGTTAAGTGCTGTGTCTTCGTACGATTCAACAAGGTATCCACTGCATGTGGAACCATTACCACTAACGTGTTGTCCATAACCAAACCAGCAGATTGTCAAATTGAAACAGCCGCTGCTGCCGTAGCTCTCAAGCAACTCGGCAACGCTCTAGCTACCGGATCTAAAGTCGACAAAAAGTACGCACATGGGCGTTGCTTATCGCCAAACTGCTGAGTCAAAACTGGCAATGCACATCCTTCTCTCTCGTGAACATACAATGTGAAATGCTTACTGTAGTCGGGAGTACCCAACACAGGAGCCGAACACAACGCGTTGCGTAATTCGGAAAAGCTCTTTTGACATTCGTCAGTCCAAGGAATAGGATTTGGAGTATCCTTAACAGTAAGAGCTATCAAAGGCTTCGCTAGCAACGAAAAATTAGGAATCCACTGTCTACAGTACGACGTAATACCCAAAAACGCACGTACTTCTCTCTGTGTCGTAGGAACACTCATTTTTGCAATAGCTTGAATTCTTTCTGGGGTCAATTTCCTTCCCTCCTTCGATAAGAGGTGACCTAAGTAAGTTACTTCTTGTCGACAAAATTGCAACTTCGAGAGAGAAACTTTGTGATGACAATCAGACAAATGACGTAATAACGACAAAGTGGCTTCTCTGCAAATCTCCATAATATCAGCAGCGACTAGCAAATCATCAACATACTGAATAAGGGCTGCACCTTCAGGTAAAACCAATAGATCAAGTTGTGTCTTCAAAGCTTAACTATAGATCGATGGACTCTCACAATAGCCTTGAGGAGCGCGCTGAAAGCGGAAACTACGACCTCCTAAAGAGAATCCTAAGATGTCCCTACTCTCCATGGCAATCAGGATGCTGAAGAAAGCATTCTTCAAATCAATCACCGAAAACCAGGTGGCAGAAGCCGGAATCAAAGTCAATAATGCAGTAATGTCAGGCACAACAGGAAATTGTGGAACAACAATCTTATTCACTTCACGAAGATCAATAACAAATCTATATACAGGAGGCTGTGAAGGATCAGTTCTCTCTAAAACAGGCAAAACAGGACTATTGCACACATTACCTCTCGTTTCTTCAATGACATCCTTGTCGATCAAATCATAAATAATCGCTAAAAGTGCACGCTCACCATCACTTGAGATACGATATTGTGGAATGCGCGGTAACTTAGCATTTGCCTTCAGTGTCACAACATATGGGGGAATGTCTAATAGACTCACATCATTTGGACCCATAGCCCACAGTGAATCCGGTAACAGAGACAATTCAGATGAAAGACTATCTTTCAACACATACATCGGAGAGATCACACTCTCACCCAAAGTAAGATGTACCCCTGATGGAGAACAATACAATGTCACCTACAATCTCTTCAACAAATCCAATCCCAACAAATTCTCATTACAACCTGTAGTCAAAAGAAGGGGTGCTTCAAACTTACAAGGACCAACAGAAAGCGACAATGGAGCAGAAATCGGATTCGTAACGGGGGCGCCAGCAAAACCTACAGAAACATTATTAAAGCCAGACAAAGGTGCGCCAGGGAGTTTAGAATGCATAATAGAACTCTTTGTAGCACCAGTATCTAGCAGAAAAGGCTCTGACACACCTGATGCAATCACTTCCACGTAAGGTCCACTCTGATCTACTGGAACTGAAACAACTCCCTCTCTTTGTCCATGGCTGTCCTAACAATCATTACCGTTTGCTTCGTCACCTTCAACATAATAATCATCTACATAATATTGTGCTGTGCTACCAGACGAACTCTGCTGTTGATCAAAACTATTCATCGAATTCTGTGGAGGCAAAGGACATACATTCTGTCCACGACCTCTACCTCTAGGCACTTGTTGAGCACCTCTACCTCTTACACCAGAAGCACCATTCGTACGTTGTAACAAGACCGGACAACTATTCTTGTAGTGACCCTCTTTTTTGCAATACGCACACTGATTAGGCCCATATGGAAAACGCTGTTGAGAAGACTCGTTCCTTTGCGAGTTTCTCGAATACTGCTGAGGTTGCTGATAATCATGCTGACTATTAACACGAAGTGGATAGGCTTGTTGTAGAAGAACTTTAGTCTTCAATTCCTTAGTCTTCGTATCCGCTTTCTCTAACTCATCCTTACGTCTATTCTCCTAGTACTGAGCCTAAGCTAAAATCTGTGCCGATGTGGAAACAGGCCAAGCACTCTCAGAATCCTTCAACTTAGTGCAGAACTCGGGAAGAAGATTATGTACAAACTTGTCAATGAATAGTCTCTGGCCACCCTCGGTAGCCATATCCTGACCACTATGATCAACAAAGGTTTCTTCGAAACGCGTGAAAAAATCAGACACAGTCTCATCTTTCTTCTGCTTACATGCAGACAACTTGTCCCAATTAACACGCACTTCGGGCATCAGAGTCTTCATAAAAGTAATTATCCTACCAGGGAGTTCTGTGATAAGATCTTCAGGCTTAGAACCTCCAACTTGTCTGTCATTCGCAGCAACAAGGTTAACCCACGTATCACTCAATTCATTATCATGATCCGTATGTCGAATCACATTCCAGATAGGCTGTGGAACAACATTCCCAAACAACATGTCTATATACGCTAAATTCATGACGCACGAAATCACAGTTTGAGTGAGCTCTTTATAATATCCCGCAGGATTTTTCCGTGCATCAGGTAAAGTCTGCTTAAGTGCTAGGACTTCAGCACGTTTCCAAGGAACATGTACCCACACTCGCTGAAAGTGCGCAGCAACAGCTCCATCTTGAGGTCTCCAAACCGGAAGAACCTCTCGCATCGGATACTGACGCGCTTGTTTCCTAACTGACGAATCAGGCTCGAACAGTCGTTCAGAAGGAGCATTATTTTGAAACGACAATAACGTCGACACCGCTCTCTCGATGTCGGGGAGACTCACAATCGTCCCTTTCGCAAATTCGGAACGCACTCGACACAATTCTTCAGGAGCTCTACCCACTTCGTCCATCCATTGTTCATGGAGGAACACACACATCATCTCGAAAACATACCGTTGCTTTGGTGCTTTCCATTGCTAAAAAACATCCATAATACCCCCACGATCGTACTGGGATGTATACGTAACCCATCTACGTGCCATGTGATCCAGAACCACACGTTCATCTACATCAGGCAATTGACTACGAGATTGCCTACACTCGCTCACAGGAGACATACCCAATTGTCCCAACCAAGGAGTCAGAAAACCAGAAAAGGCAGCGGTCATTCGCTGTCTAGGAGAAGGAGAAGTCGAAAAAATAAGGGAAGACGGAACAATAGTAGAAGAATCCAAAGTCGGAGCTGAAGAAGCATTAGGGACAGACATAGAAGTAGCAGTCAAAGGAGAAGGCAAAGTTGGCGGCCCCTGAGGAGGCTGCGCCAAAGGAACAGTAGCCAACGGAAGAGGAGCTGGCTGTGGAGGAACTACAAGAGGAGGTTGTACAGCCACCACTGGTGGCGGTGGTGGCGTAGCATTCTGTGCATAGGGTGGTGGCGCACTTAACAAATGCGACATTAAAGGATCTTTCGCAAGATCTTTTTCGTCTTTCTGCTCTTTAGGCGGCAAGACTGGGTAGCATCTATCTACCGCTAACTTCCTCACTCTAAGCATCTGTTCACTTTCTTGCTCTTCCTCATTATCTATATACGCAATAGCAGCTTGTACGATTGACATACCTCGTTCTCGCTTATTCTTCTTTGCTAATTTCATTTCTTTCTGTTTGGCTTCTTTGCGCCATATGCAGAAAGAGTCAAACATCGCCGGCCGGGCTTTCTTCTTGAACAATTTAACTTCAAGATTATCTAGAATCTCAGTTTCAAAACTACCGTAACGGGGCCACTGTAGGACACCGTCATTCTTCGTATATTTTACCCAAATCTCATTATAACTAATAGGGCCCACACCATGCTTCACATATAAGTCATATGTAGGAGTTCCGATCGGAGGAACCAGACATGAATCCTCTAACCGGGAATCCTTAGATAAACCACAACCAAACAATTTCCTAAGGCTGCTAAAACCAGGCATCTTGCACACTAGTCTAGCTTCAAACAACAAGGGAGATCTCAAAACGATAGTCTCGTGAATACACAAATCCCTTGGCTTTGGGGCCTGCAGGTACCAAATCAAAGCGATCCACTAAAGGATACCAAAACAAACTAAGGACTAGGAGACGCTCCGCTTATACTTAACTGAAATGTCGATGGCGTCACCAGAAGACCCGTCAATCGTCTTGCTCTACAAACGTCTAAGGCTCCAAAACAGGGCGACAGTCAGGGCAGCAGTCCTTCGTAGCCGTCGGGAAGCGGGAAATCTCGCAGCAAAGACTTTCGGACCACGACGACATACAGGGGTCGATAAAGTGGCTGGCCTCACTCCAGAATTTTCACACAAAGCTTCTCACGAACCTCTGGCTTGGACCGGTACCGCTGAAGTCACCCCACGTTGGGCGCCAACTGAAGGACCGGGTTTTAGAACCCAGCGGCGTCAGGGAGAATGCCTGATACCTTCGAGTTCCCCTGTCTTGGCTAACAGAGACACGGGATACTTCTTGATGACGTCAAAGACCAAAGTTTATTGGCTGCAACCAGGAACAGAGATCTACGAAGCACACACGGGTGGTTCGTCAGAGACTGCACAAATTCAATAAGCGGAGCATGGTCTTTTATACCAAAAATCAAGCCTCAGGCAACTTTTCAAATTAGCATTAGGTGCATACAAACTGACCAATGACAGTGTAACATTTTGAAAGTAGCGTATGACGACAATCTTAGACAGTCCCATCTTCCGTTGTCCAGCCCACCAGAAGTGACCAAGCAAATTCCAAGTTTCCTGTTCGATCAGGCCGGACAAACCCATCATAAAACCTTCAACCCAAATCAATGATTATGTCGTAAAGGAAAGGCAGAAACAGATTGGAAGTGAGATAGAAAGGTGGGAGCAGTGTACCGTAAACTCGGGCACGTCCTGCTCTTTGATCTTTATCAGACCAGCTGCTGAACAAGGAACTGGCTCAGCGAGGTCGGCCTCGGGCAAGGAGTCACTTCGGCCAGGTCACTCAAAAGTCAGCTAAGGCATACGTGTCTCAAGGACTCGTTCGGCCACCGTTATCGGGCCTATGTGAGGGCAACCATACAAAATGGCTGCCGTACACAAAATGGAACCCGGAGGTTCAAACTAAATCCTCGAAACGGAGTGTTCTCTTATATCGATTCATACGAAAACACTCAGACACGCTACACTCGCCATTTGCGGTCTGCTGACACCAAAATCGTCCATTTCTGATGACCTTTGTTGAACGGGTTCGGAACCATCGAACCTCATTCGAAAACCACGGAACAACACCCGGAAGTGCTGGACTCCTCCTCACCCTCTGCAACAAACGCCCACAAGGACGCGGTGGACCGGGGCGGGAGTGCAAACACAGGTTAGTCACAAATCAGCCCTTTACTGTTCCCACCACCGATTCCCCACAGATTGTGCCGCTAACTTTAAAAGAATTAAAAAGATTTTTCAGCACATTAGCAAATAAAATAAAACGCCCACGCTCTTACTCAGCGCAAGCGAGTGCCAATAGTTGTAATAAAAGCGGATGGAGCCTGACTCTGCCACAGACAAGCTCTTCTCCACGAAGTAACTGTTAACTCCCCTGCATTAAGTAGAGATCGTGTCAGCGAAATTAGAGCGCTGACCTGGTTGCTGTGTACCCGGAAGTGCTGGGCTCCTCCTCACCCTCCTCAACAAACGCCCACAAGGACGCGGCGGACCGGGGTGGGAGTGCAAACACAGGTTAGTCACCAATCAGCCCTTTACTGTTCCCACCACTGATTCCCCACAGATTGTGCCGCTAATTTTAAAAGAATTAAAAAGGTTTTTCAGCACATTAGCAAATAAAATAAAACGCCCACGCTCTTACTAAGCGCAAGCGAGTGCCAATAGTAGTGATAAAAGCGGATGGAGCATGCCTCTGCCACAGACAAGCTCTTCTCCTTCTTCATATTTTGTTAAAATAAGTGAAAAAAAACATTGTTCTGTAACTGTACTGACTACTAGCTTCTATGTACACTGTGCACAGTAGGGTTCTCAACTTAAATTTACCTTTTCATCTACACTACAGACAGCATTAGATTCAGCCTCGATGTATTTAAAGCTGAGAAAAAAATAGTGCTGTTGTACTGCTAGTATGTACAAGCACCTTCAATAGCTGCATCATGTGAACTATGATAACAAACATTGTACAAGATTGCACCAAAATGTGCCTCTACCACCAGCAATACCAAGTACCACTGGAGTATCACCTTCAACATCGCCACCAGACATACGTCCCCAATTTGTGAAAGTTACAATGCCCTGCGTGAAGCGGAATTGTGTAATTTGTTATGAGGAGCAATCAGTACACTGAGTTTTCACAGCAATTGATAAACATCGATGCTAATTTCCACCCCCTCAAAGTTCATATACTCCAGTATGCAACAATGAATGATTTCAGTGCAGCCTGTTCAGACCACGCATCATCGCAGGGTGAGCACACAATAAACACCAGACGTACCACTAACTCAGTACACCGTAAATAATCGCCACGTGCCTTGTTAGGGCAAAATTCAATAGTCAAAACATTTTTTTACCAGTAATCGCAGGCTCCACACAAACCACCCCTACCTCAGTCCACCACAACTCATGAGCTCTTTACGATAGACTCTTCTGTGTATTATTTGACATACAATGCTCCTACCTTTGTACAGCAGAAGTCATAAACCGTTTATGATTAAATATCTGTATATGATATCATGATCACTATTCTACTTCTTACCAACAACAACCTAATAAAATGGAGTCGAGCACACGTGCCCGTACCCACTTCAACTATCTATCTGTGTCTGTTTATTTATTGTGTTTGTAAAATGCTGCTCCTCCACCCTACCACATTAGATTGTTCTATAAATAGAGTATGCAACCATCTTACCTGTGACAGTAAGTATGGGCTGGTCCTCCTTTTTTTTAGGCATATTTATATAGCGCAAAATCAACCCAAAATGAATACATTTTCGGGCATGCGTACATTACGTCATTAATCTACAATAACAGGATGTGGACGCAACTCCGAGGCTCGAACACTGATTTCCAGCACCAAGTTCTACAGTGTACCTGAATAACCACATATGTGTATATATTAGCTGCCCTTCATGTGCCAAAAACTGCAACTTAAACCTTTCACACCACTGTATTACTACAGCTTCAACGCTCCACTGAATGTACAACAACGATTCATAATCGCAGAAATGCGTCATGTCCTCCATCTTTTATGTATGCAACTATGAACAAATATAGAGTCAGTGATACCCCGTACCTTCCATGTTGGCCAAGTTGCGGGACTTTACAGATATAATGACACATTTCTTTTTAAGACCCGGGTGACATCAGCACTACAAAACCGACACCCGAATCACTTGATTTCTCATATAGCTCACGACAGGACCACGCCCATAGCTCAGGAATCATGGTTCAGAGCCTCGTGCAGCACTGGCATAGGTCAGTCCAGCCCACTCTACTTACGCTACCAGGAAAACAGAACAACGAAACATTGCCCAGATTTAATTGTAGTGATTTCTTAGTTCCAGTTCTAGTTTTCAAAACGGTACACACACACTTGCTCATGGCTGGTACACACCCACACCACACCCATCCAGCACCTGCGTGACAACACACGTGACCCTCCCAATAAAAAAGACGGGGCGCACGTGCTCTATGCCATTTTAGAGTTGCTCCCATCCCAAGAGCTGTGATGTCCCATCCTAGTGAATCAAGCGCCTCATGTAGACCCGAACCACCAAGTAGGGGGGCCCACCACTACGTGTGTGGCTTCTTTGGTCACTGAGTTAGTGGTATCAGAAGCACTGAGCGGGTGAGGAACCTCAAATGATGAAGGGAGCACGAGTATGTTGTTAGCCATACTGATATCAAGACTTAGCACCATATTTGAGACTTCTTAGTGGCAGATCGGGACTACATGATGCAGAAGATGTCCTGTCCACGAAAAGGTGAGTAGTGAGGCCTGGGTGCACATCGGAGGGACTCGATGGGCTGCGGCAGACTAGATACAAAAAAGCAACGCAGCGATTTAGGCAAACGCAGTCCTATATAGTGTATCAAATTACATGTACATTTCTTTTTCCAATAGCAGGAACGTTTTTATAATCGCTCAAACGTCCGGGAAATAAACTATACAAATAGTTCTTGTAAATATGAGAGGGAACACGTGTGAAAAGCCGATGTTATTCAACTCCACATTAAGATAGTAACAATTACCATATATAACATCTTTCTGTTACTCTCTTTTAGATGTAGAGCTTCAGGGTGCATTATGTCCCAGCACATGGTGAAAAACTCACTGGTGGCAGAAAGTTGAGCTGCGAATATTCTTTGCAGTCACTCTCTCACTTCCTCTCTCCTTTGATAAAAAAAATTACACACAATGGTAACTTCCTTTTAATCTTACAGATTGTGTTCCACAAATTGGCATCCCCCCAACACCTCTAAA
Organism: Lissotriton vulgaris; assembly: GCF_964263255.1. Taxonomy (NCBI): domain Eukaryota; kingdom Metazoa; phylum Chordata; class Amphibia; order Caudata; family Salamandridae; genus Lissotriton; species Lissotriton vulgaris. The sequence goes on from NC_141689.1 coordinate 657,457,502, forward strand.
AGTCAACGTTCGAGGATTCTGCGATGATGCATGGCCATCGTAACAATGTTTGAGAAGGCTGCTACAACACGTGGTGCACCCTCTTAAAATCACGCCAATGGCACAAGGTGAGCAAAAAAGCTTCTTTCCGAAACAACGACAAGTCATCTGTGAAAGGAGAGAGTGGGTAGTGTGCAGCAGCTTTACTGCGTAGGAATGTACAATTACCTCCAAGCAGTGAAAATAGATAGATTACAACAATCTGAGAGGCAAATCTACAAGCCCCTTACGTCACTTTTGTATGTACTATACTATGACTAACTCTATATACTATATTTCAGATTACTAAACTGGAGGATGCACTATGAACCAGCACAACCAAGACAAAAGGTGAGCTACGAGTATTTTCTCCACTATTAACTGCTCCATCTATAACTTTCACTCTCTCTCAGTTTAAATGTCGTTTCTCTCTCTTTCTCTCACTCCCTCTTACATCATTTCTCTTTCTCTTTTAAAGTTATGGACACTGTTGTCCAATCTGCCGTGACCAACCAAAGCTGAGTTCAAGTTGTGAACTTTGTTTGCCACAGTGTTTACACAAGGTAAGCAGAGCAACCTAGATATACAATGCCTCTGATTAAATGCATTAGAAATGAAAGACCTTATTTACAAGCCCCTTGCACCACTTTTGCATCACTTCCAACATGAGAAAAGTAACACAAAACTGGCCCAAGAGTCTTGTAAATAAGCCCTAAAGAATATTGTCCTGCATAATGACTTGATCTCTCACCTAATTCTGTCTCATCTCTGAATCATTTTAAAGATCTGTAATGTAAATCTGACGCAGTAGGCTCTTCCATACAGACACCGCTTGAACGCAAGCCTATAAGACGAGTGAAATGTATCAGGCACACTGCACACGTTAAAAGAAGGAAATATCTTCAACTGTTAATTTGACTTGTAATGTTTGACCTCATTTAGTCACATCGATCTAATTTTAAACACTAATTTTCTTTTTTGTTCTGCATATTACCTACCGTACTTCTATTCGACTCCATATCACATTTTTGTTTGTTATAATATTTTGTTAAAGTTATGTTTCTAGTTATTTATTGTATTGTTATCTTTAAGTCACATTTCCAGTTATTTATTGTTTTAATAAAAGTTAATAAAAAAAAGTATATACGTCTATTTTTTTTGGGGGGGGAGGTAAGCGGTTCCCAATAGAAATGATATTTATAAGTTGAAGTATAATTCTGAGGCTAACTCTTTACCAGATCTTTACCAGAGTCTATACCTACAACTAACGATTCCTATGGAAAAGTTTAAAAACTCCAGCACAGTAACTTTTTCCATTACCAACATAGTGTGGTGAACTTCTAACCTCTGTGCTCATTTAAGTGTTCCATGAACTGTTACTATGGTAACAGGCAGAAAGCCGTTTTGGGGTAGAGTTGAAAGGTACAAAAATTGTTATATTTACCCTGGATCTTCTACAATACCAAAAAGGAAAGCAAACTAAAACAAAACACTGTGCACCAGATTTACAACCCCCTTGCACCACTTTCACGTCCAAGGCCCTCCCTACAAAATTAGAAGTGTATGGACCTCAACGACCCTCCTCAAGCCCCGGGAACCACCGCCCCCGGAAATGTGTGTATTGTGAGAGACAGACTGCGTGACCCTATGCCTACAGCCCTCGAGAGCCCTGGAGACCGTAGTGCCTGACGGCCGGATCATGAAGTGTCCCGGGGTGCCTACCCCGGGACACTGCTGTTTGCTTTGAGAGAGCGGGAGTCTCATGGCTGCCGCCCTCCCATAGCAGACTTTTTTTTGTGTAAATCTTTTTATTAAGGTTTTACATTTTAAAGCCCTCAAGGGGGGCAGTACATCAGATATCCTTCAATTATATCACACATTAAGGGGGTCTCACAAATCGTACTGATAGAATATTACTGAAACCCCTTTAGCACTGCGGTTCCCAGATGTCCTCGAGTGTGTTAGGGTTAGATCTGGCTCCATCATAGGAGGACTGTTTGCGTGGTGTCTGTGGATTTTCATGCTGACGGGGTGGGTGTGGGTGTGGGTGTGGACATCGTCCCCGTGTGTACTTATATAAACCTTTATAGGAGCAACAGTAGCAACTTGAGGTAATGTTTTATGGGTGGATGAACTACCTACCAAAAACAAAGCTTAAAACTCCTGGGATAAAGCTTTTCCTAGATCCGTGTGCGGTGAAAATGTGCATGCCAGGATAGTCGGGGTCAATGAGCATGATGGGCAGAAGGGTGCCTTGACCCGTGGAGCCGAGAGGGAGGGCACCATGCACCCAGCGCAGAGCTCAGTGCGGCCCCCTGGTGTGCACGCACTGGACGCACGACTCATAATCTGTAGGGTGCACGACTCCAGTGCCTTAGATGCACAACTTCTACGCGTTTGGGTCTTGGCATTACTTTTCCACATCACGCTATACTAACATACAACTCCCCATGTGGAAAAGCAATCTGATTTTGATTTTGAAAGAGAGAACAGGTTTCCTTGCTATGGGAGGGCAGGATAGACGCCCCGGAACACTGCAGAAACCGGCCCTCCCACAATACATAAAGCCCTGGGGAGTGAGAGTCCCCAGGGCTTTGGAGACCTTACAGCCCCCCCCCCTCCCTAGCCATTCTTTTTTTTGTAGCCCCGGTGGGTAGCGGGCCTTCGAGTTCTCCAGGGGGGGAGCCATGTAGTCCCCCTCCCACAATACATAAACCCCCGAAGGGTGATGGTCCCTGCAGCTCTCAGGACCTTCGACCCCTCCCCCCACCATTTCTTTTCTTTTTAGCCCCGGGCGCTGATGATCCCTGAGGCTGGGGGCCCCACATAAAAATTAATAATTTTGCCCCCGGAATTTAACCCCCCGGAGACAAATTATTAAAAATCCTCCTTTTTATTTTATTTATTTTACGGCACAATCCACGCACCCTACATGCATGTCGTTTAAAAACAAAATTCAAGTGTGGGCCCTCGGGGTCCTTGTAGGACCCCCTAAGCAGGTCTACAGGGTAATATTATTTCTACCCTGCCCCCTTTCTCTGTTTTGAACACATATTCCACTGACTTCCTCAGCCTCGCGTCTACTGAGGCACAAAATGGCTGCCAACAGTTCCTGGTTTCGAATGTTTACAACCGCTTGACAGCCAATTAGCATTGACGGTGCGCTTAGGCTACAATGCCAATCCTCGCACATTCCATGGATCCACCGCCCATAGATATATCAATGACTTTAACCATAATTTTCTCAGAAACTACTGAACAGATTGACACCATATAAGCAAAAGGCACAAGTCGGAACTGAGGACTACCTCTCTGCCAAATTTGGTGTAATTCCGTTCAGCCGTTCGGGCTGTTGCAAGGGGTAAACATGTTTTGGGAGCCCCCTTTTTTCTCGGCCCCCGCTTGACCAATCACCCCCAAACTTTCAGGGAAGGAGCGGAACTGAGCTGGACAAAAGTTTGGAAAGAAGATTCATCAATCGACGCCAAAGGTATTGTCAATAGAATGTTGCGGTTTTCGTATGAATAATAGGTCCTAAGTACTACATATATATCACTGCTCCCAGCTCCACTATCCTTCCGGAGCACTCACAGGCGGGTGCAGGATGCGGTAGTGAACAACCGCTAAATTTAGAGGCTCTGGTTCTTAAATGTCGTTTAATAATAACCGCACTCACAAGTAGAAACGTGGCACACACATAACTTATTTGCTAGTATCAACAAACGCGTTTCAGCTACAAGCCTTCATCAGTGTCAATGACACTCCACGGGGCAACATGTTAATAAAGTTTCTAGTCTATAAATAGACATCAAAAGGGGACTGATCGCGTCCAGAAACAACGCGCGCCCTTTTGGAAGTTACTCATATACATCAGGGAGTGTAATTTCCATTATTTATATTTGCTTGTCGCGCGTGTACATGTATTGCAATCCCGCCAAAGCGATCTGGATTTTAATCTTGCCGTGAATCGGCTTATCTCCCCACAGTATCCAACTGCAGGGAGGGACTACCTCGTAGGTTAAACCCACATATACTCTACTTCTGGTAGAACATATAATTGAAGTAGAAACTCAGAACATGCCATGTATTGGCGATTGTCCCCCCTACAAAATGCAATATTTCATTTCAAATATCGAAGCCGCCTAGCGCAAGCATTTTAACAATACCATTACCTTCCAGCAGATAAATATTTTACATTGAATTCAAACCCACCCGTGAATACTCAAGCCCCCTCACCATCTTTAAAGAGAAAATCCACCCCGGATTCACGCAAATATTCATTCTATTCAAAACCTCATTAATGACCCTAAAAGGGGACCGAAAGTTTGGGAGGGAAAAGAAAGATAAGAGGGGCGGGGTGCAAGAAGAAAGAGGAGTTACAGACTCTACAAAGAATATAGGCCGTATTCACAGTTACACTCTCCCCAACATTTTTCAATTTTTTCCATTTTTAAATGAGTTAAAGCATCTAACTCTCACCTCATAAACTTCTCCTAGCCACAGCATCATAATTCTTGGGTTTTTAAGTATCCTCTGGTCCGTCCTTAAACCCCAGCTATCAATATATTTTTCATGCTAGCACACAGCGCATTGAACACACTAATTGCAATTGAATATCTTGTGCTTAGAATATGTGTGCAAATATATATGGCATATCCGTTTATATTTGAATACACACGGTCATGCATAACAGTTACGCAAAGAAGCTTAGATGATTGCCCTCATTCTCATTTATGAAATAATTGTTCAAATGAGGCACATTTCGACCAGATTGTGGCATTGTGATATGAAATCTTTACTATTAAGTGGTATATTTTTACTGTGTTAAGAAAGGCTGCCCGTTTTTTCACACATTGACTGTTCCCCAAGCCGTCATCGATCTTGATGCTCGTGTGGCGGGTTAATGAGTTTAAAATGGTGTTCTCGCAGTATTGACTTTTGACACTGATGAAGGAAACGAAACACATCTGTCTGGAAGTACTGCTGGCGAAATAAACAACTTGCTACACTACCCGATTTGAGTGCTTTTGACTTCTTGAGAGGATACAAGGTAGTCATTTGGAGCGTTTATATATATATATATATATTCACTGAAAAAACCATAGGTTTCACACCAGTTATAGTTAGGAATTAGCATTTAAAAAACCTAGTAAATTCTCTGAAAAAACCATAGGTTTCACACCAGTTATAGTTAGTTGCAAATTTTACTGACATAAAACCAGTGAAATTCCACGTTATAGTTAGTTGGACTCACTATAACTTGCCCGACTGCAATGCACTGCTGATGACGTCACATATTACATCACTCATGACATGGTCAGTGACATCACTCATGACATCACTGATGACACCATCCAGTGAATATGTGTCTTTCTGAAAAATAAATATGCTTTATATATGTATATGTAAAGGTCGATGGAAGAATAAATGTTTAAATAAGTGTCTTAATGGATGTTTTTTTTTTTAATTGATTGGTTAACTGGCTTATTAAGTGTATCTTAGTGAATACATATATTAGCGAGTATTGTTTAAATATTTAAATGTTTGTATCAGTGTTTCACTTTGTGTATAAGTGGCTGCATGGGTTGGTGAGTAGCTACATGTGTGTTTATATGGGTTATTAGATGTTTTTTTTAGTATCAGTATGAGTGTCTGTATGGTTTGGTGGGGGTGTTACTTAGCACATAGATGCATCAATGACTGACTCACTGTTTGTATGTGTTTTGAAGACAGCATATGTGCAGGACTGTATGGGTGGATGAGTGTGTATATGTGTGTGTTAGTGAGTGAATGTCTGCCTCACTAGTGTCTTTATGAGTAACTACATATGTTTTAATTTAGTATATGTGAGTATTGATGTATATAAGTGAGTATATGTGAGAGTGAGAGATTGGAAGAGTTCCTGTTTAAATAAGTATGTGTTTCTATAAGTGATTGTTTAAGAGAGTAAGTATGTGTACGTTTCCTTAGAAATAAGGTGGTAGTGTGTGTATAGTTGTATATGCAAATAAATGGATGTTCAATAGTTTATTTGCATGTGTGAGTATGTGTGTGAGTAACTTTTGGATGACTGTCGGTGTGTAACAGGATGTATAGGTGTTTCACTACATATGATGAGTAAATATATGTATGAGTGACTATATAGAACTGTTGGTGAAAGCGTGGATGTGTATATAGATGGTGGAATTACTGAATTGGTTGTTGTAACTGGTATGGGTATCTCCATTTTTTTGAAAATTTTAGTGTCTATTTTTGAATATGTGTTTCAAGGGTTACATTACACTGAAAGGAGGTCTGTCACTCTGTCACAAGGATTTTGTCATCAGTGATGTCATGAGTGATGTCACTGACCATGTCATGAGTGATGTAATATGTGACGTCATCAGCAGTGCATTGCAGGCGCGCAAGTTATAGTGAGTCCAACTAACTATAACATGGAATTTCACTGGTTTTATGTCAGTAAAATTTGCAACTAACTATAACTGGTGTGAAACCTATGGTTTTTCTGTGAATTTACTAGGTTTTTTAAATGCTAATTCCTAACTATAACTGGTGTGAAACCTATGGTTTTTTCAGTGAGTTTTTAGGTTTTTTAAATGCTAATTTCTTACTATATATAGGGCTTCAAACCTATGTATTTTTAGTGAATTTCTAAGGTTTTTTAATAGCAAATGTCTATAGCTAAGAAAGGTAATTTTTAAAAAAATGAATCCTATATTGTATTTTTTTTTTTTACCCTGGAGCGCTCCCGGTGCGCGTACCAGTAAGCGCACTGGTAAGCGCAGTATTTCGGCACGCCCCGGTGCGCATACCGGGGCGCGTCCCGTTAGGGCACCCCAAAAAACAAGAAAAAAAAGTAATAAAGGAGTGAGCATGAGGAAAGGGGACAGAGAGCGTGGTGTAAAGAGAAAGAGAGCTAGAGGGAGGAACACAGAGGGACTGTGTAATAGATAGTAAGACAGAGAAAAGGCGTAAGAGGAAGTAACTGAAAAAAGGAAAATGAATAAGGGAGCGAAAGTAGAGAAGAAAGAGGAAGAAGACTAAAGCAGAGGTTCTGGGAGAATGTGAATGGGTGATGAAAGTAAAAGGAAGGAGAGTAAAGGATGGGGAATGACGGATAGTGATGGAAACAGAGAAAAGGAACAGCGGTGAGAGAGGGAGAGAAAAGAGCAGTGAGTGTAAGTAAAGAGGGGTGAAAGAGGGTGGATAAAAGTGAATAAGGGTAAGACATGGGGAGTGACAGAGAGAAAGAACAGAGAGAGTAAAGGAAGGAGTGACAAAAGGGACTAAGTGAACCAGAAAAAAAAGGTAAGTGAGGGAGTGTGGGTGAGCAAAGGGAACTGAAAGAAGTGTAATGTGGTAGAAAAGTATGGAAAAGAGAAGTAAACATGGAGGATAAGAATAAGTGAGGGAAGCAGAGTAAAGAAATAGGGGTGAGGTATGGTGAGAGAAAAGTAGTGAGGTTAAAGCAAAGGGTGATGACAAACTACATTTTTCTAGTCACACTTACCATATAATTAATGTAAACTTAATTATATATTTTTACTACACTTCGTATCTGTGAAAGAGAGAAGAAAAAATAAGTTATAATTAGTAAAATATATATTTTAAAATAGAAGAGACAGGTCTAGAGGTAAAAATCATAAAAGTGTACTAAGAAATAAAGCAAGAGTGAAGGATACAGAAAGGAAAATAAAGTAATGTAGAAGGACAAAAAGAAGAAAAAGAAAAAGAAGGAGAGTAAATTACTAAGAGCAAGGCAGATAAATTCAGTGACAGAGAGGAAGAGAAGAAGAGAAAAATGAACTGAAGGTAAGTAAGATACTAAAAGAATGTGAGTTAGCAAAACTAAATCAGGAAAGAGGAGTAAGTAAAAGGAGAATGAGTGAGAGGGTAAGGAGTCTGATTTAGGATCCATTTACAAGAAAGAGGAATGGAAGATGACTGAGAGTGAGTGAAGGGGAGTCACAGAATGAAGGGATGAAGGGAGTGAGGATAATATAGAAGGATTGAAGGAAAAGGAGTGAGGAATTAAGTATATAGAGGGACTAAGGGAAGGACTGACTGAAGTGGACTACAATGAGTAAGGAAAGCAAAATGAGTAAGGGAGCAAAAGAAGGAAAGAAAGGGCAAGAGGACTAAAGCAGTGGTACAGAGACAATGTGATTTGGTGATGAAAGTAAAGAGAAGGACACTGAAAGATAGGAAATGCGGGGTAGTAATGGAACCGGAGTAAAAGAACTGGGGTGAAGAATGATGAGAGAAGAGCAGTGAAGTTGTTGTAAGAGAAATGATAGAAGGTAGATAAACACAAGTAAGCATAACACAAGGAGAGTGAGGGACTGAGGACATAGAGGTAGTGAACGAAGAAAGAGGTCAAAAGAAAGAAGCAAAGAAAGATAAGTGAAGGAGAATGGGTGAGTTATACTGACAGAGTGCGACAAAAGAGGTGAGTCAGTGAAGAGGAATTAGTAAAAGAGCGAAGGAGGAAAAGATGGAAAAAGGAAGTAAAGTAGAGAGAATGAAAGCTGAAAATGGTGCAAGGGAGAGAGGGGATGCAGACAGTTGAAATGAAATTGAGAGGTTGTGGAAGAAGAGGAGTAAAGGAACAGAGATAGAGAAAGGCAGTGTGAGTTAGTAAAGAGAGCTGAAAAAGGGTGGGAAAAGGAAAGTGAGTGTGAGACAATGGGAATACAATATAAATTACACAATGCAAACTATAGATTCAATTCAAAATCTTTATTCAAATTTTTTACAAATTCATAAAAGCAGTACAGACAATCCCAATTCAAATTACATTTTAGAATAATTAAAACAACAGTGCAAAGGTCTCAGATTTACTAAGGGTTCTCCATTGTTTTACGAACATGGGTAATAACTCTTAGAAAAGTACATGTGCGAAATATCAACTCTTCATTATTCAAAGTCAACAAAATCAAATTTGATTCCTCTAAAGAAAGTGGTCTGTGCTTTTTAAAATACGGTGCTAAAAACCATTTAAAATATTTTTGATAAAATTTACAAAAGAAAAAGAAATGTAAATCAGTTTGCGCACTCACGTCATCACATGGACACAAATTATTTTCAGATTTTAAAAAGGTATGGCCTAATGGAAAACATAACAGAAATCTCACAGTCCCTGCCCTAAGGCAGAAAAGCAAAGATCTTTCCCACTTTGTCATTGGAAGCGTAAGATACAAAGGGATTGGTTGCGTGTACAGATCTTTGTTCACATAAGCCTGGATTGTAGGTTTAATTAATTCTCTTGCTAACCTTTCTTCTTTATAAAGTGCGTACAGTGCACATTTTAAGTCGTTTTTGTCTTTGGGGTTAATTTTACTTGGGTCAAGGAAAAGGTGTCCTTTGCCTACACTGCTCAGTTTTTTAAACACACCAGAGAGCCAGGGGATTAGCATCCCTTTATCACAGAGGAGGCAGTCTCTTATAATGTCCTGGGTTAGGCCAGCCATGTTATTGTTCCAAATGGCAAGCCAGAACATTGCCGGTCTGGAGGCGATAAAATCTGATATGTAATGCAAATTTAATTCGCAGTGGCAAATGTGTGCTGAGGAGGAAATAGGGGCTCCAAGGATTTTTCTGCAAAATTGGTTTTCCTCTGTCTGGATGCTCGGTATTTTTCTCAGACCCAAGATTTCTGCCCCATAAGTGGCTACTGGTACACATTGAGATTTAAAAATTTTTAAAATAGCTTTAATAGCGTCTACTTTCCTAGGCCGTGGGAGACTAAGAATGGAGTTTATGGATTTTGAGAACTTGCTCGTGGCTTGGGCTAAATGTCAACTCCACGAGCCGCTCGCAGCAAAAACCATACCTAAATAAGGGAAGGTGCTGATAGAATAAAGTTTATCATCACCAATTGAAATAGCACTCATTTGTCTCTTACCTGGGCCACAAGACATAATAAAAGATTTTTAAAAATTTACTTCAAGATCAAGTTTTTCCATATATTGCACAAAGTCTTTCACCAAGCTTCACAAGGCATTTGGGGTTAGACCCATGAGAACCGCATCATCTGCGTAAAGCAGAGTCGGTAGCAGTCTCCCCCTTATTTTCGGGACATCTGTAGTTATCGTTTTTAAGGATTTATTCAGTCCATTTATATAAATGATGAATAAAAGGGGTGCAAAAACACACCCCTGCCTAACTCCTCTTTCAACTTTTATGGGTTCTGACACTCCCTCCCCCCCCCCCCCATCCCGATCCTTACTTGTGCCCTTGTGTCAGTGTGCAAATACGCAAGAAAGTGAACAAGTGATTCATCCAGACCATATTCTAAAAGAATCGTCCATAATTTAGACCTATTTACTAGGTCAAATGCGGACGATAAATCCATAAAAGCTAAGTAGATTGGTGCAGAGCGAGCGATAGTGTATTTACCAATTACCAGATTTAAATTGAGGCACTGCTCGGTTGTTCCAACCCCACTCCTAAAACCCATTTGACAAGAGTCTAAAATCCCTGTATCGTCTACCCATTCATTAATTCTGTTGATTAATACTCTTCCAAAATTTTAAGAGTATTATCTAGGGGGGAGATGGGTCTATAGTTCATTGGATCTGTTCTCTCTCCTTTTTTATATATAGGCACTATTATGCTAGTAGACCATGTGTCGGGTATAGGCACCATAGGTAAACTGTTAAATACATTTGTCAGGATGGGTGCCCAGAGTTCTGGTTTCCATTTAATAATGTCAATTGGGAGGCCATCAGGCCCAGGGGCTTTATTGCCGAGGCTTTGTTTGATACCGGCAATAACCTCTCCCAGACTAATATCCAAGGGGCGCAGGTCGTCTAACACAAAGTTGTTGTTAACATTTGGTGGTGTTGCATATACCTTGGAGAAATGGTTTTCCCATTGGTCACTGGTCATTGGTCCCTGTAAACTATAGAATAACTTATACAACATGTTAGATAGTTTATTTTTGCTGTTCTCAGAATATATCGAATTTCACTAAAAACAGTGAGTTCAAACTCTTCATCATATAACAGCGGGAAAAAAAACCACAATCTAAAAGATTGTGTTTAAAAAAACCCATATAAACTTACAAATCATATATGTACACTAATCTTTGATTCACTTACTTTTCCTTGAGGCCAAATAGTAGATCGTGAAGGTCCTTTTCGAAGGAAAATACTCTGCTGTTCTCTTAAACTTCCATTTCATCGACTTTCTTTAAAAAAAGCTCTAAGAACATCTGAAATATATCTCAATGTTTTCATTTCCTCCTTGTGTTAAGTCATAACTCTTTGCTCATTCCTTCACCTTTCCTTACGGCCAAATAGTGTCAGATATATCTGTATGTTTTCAAATTACTCAAATCTAATTCTGAAATTACTGTTTACCCGATGTTCTGAAAGAAAAGCTCATACAACATTTTCACAATGTTTAAAAATTCATATTCCCATCTTTGGATCACTCATGTTCAACATTTCCTATAATACTGATATCACTTACTATGAGATCCACTTATAGTACCTATATGAGAACTGGATTTTTTATATTCTGTTGATCAGTTTTACTCACAATATAATTTTAAACAGTAGACTAACTTTTTTTAACTACTCCCGTCTTCATAGGACAAAAACCTTTACTTAAATTTTGGTTCTAAAAACACTAGGTAAGAATTTTTTAAGTCAAAAGGTAAACGTTGTTTGAAAGTGAAATGAGTATCATTGCAGTAACTCCAACCCTGATGTTGTCGAAGGACCGTCATGATAAATAATAGCTACAGTTGTAAAGGTTCTTCCTGAAATTGATAACTGAGAAGCCACGAAATTTTTAATAGAAGTTGTCAATTTAGTTCCATCAGGTCTACATCGTTGGAACATTAAAATGACATACTGACCATAAGTTTGTATAAATAATGTGGACAGCATTGTACACTTACATTGGGTACACACCATATTATGATCAGCTGATTTAACTAGAATATTAAATGACACTGATTTGCAGTCTGGTAAAGTCAAATATATAAATCTTTCAGTGTCTATTCTAGTAGTACTTGATAAACTACAATTGTCGCAGTCATGTTGCCATTGATAAGAAAGGCTAAAAAGATTTTCTACATCTACACCTTCATCTTCCACTACACCAAACATATACATTAAAAATTCCTGACAATCCTGCTGAATATTCTGTGAAAATTTTTCTTGACCCGAACATATATCTAAAAGATTTTTAATTTCTGAAACACTTTCTATTTTTGCTCTATCACTAATACATTTCTCAAACACAGAATTCAATAAACCTCACAATCTTTGATCCCGATTTTCAACAATCTGTTCTTGTAAAGTTTGAAGAAAAAAAACAACATTAACCACTACATTAGCATAGCAGTTGACACCAGAACTGTTTTCAAACTGAACTCCAACAACATATTCATCAGAATCCTTTTTATTTCTGTTTTCAATTACATTTTCATCTACTTTTTGTCTTTTTGCTACTACCTCACTGCAATTATTCTCATTTTTTCTTTTTCGGCCTACCACACGTTTTTCAAACAGGATATTGAGGCAAATGTGGAGCATACTCTCTTCTTAACCTATTGTATTCTTTAACACAATCTAGATCTGCACAAATCTTTGTCTCATCACACTTAATCAAGTACAATCCTGATAAAGTTCTGACTCGTGATAATGCCACATATGCCATACCCTCTTTAAACACAGAACTTCCAATGTTCACCAAAGCACTATCTACACTTAAACCTTGAGATTTATGAATTGTCACTGCATATGCCAAACAAACAGGAAACTGTTTTCGGCGAACATATAAGTCTTTTACGAGCAAAAATCTAGCAGAACAACAACTGATTTCTTGTACTTGCTCAATGCCATCAAATTTAATTTTTAAAAATTCAATTCCATCTCTATTTCTGTAATTCACAAAATCAACAACATGACCCATTGCTCCTGTTACCAGACCTCTTTCAACATTTAAATTCCTTCTCAAAATGATACGACAGTTTAAACACACATTCAGAGTCTTTTCAAAACCAGCAGTTTTAGATATACTCTTCTCTAATGAATCCAATTTTGATTTCAAATTTTCTGACAAAATAATTGTTGCTCCCATATGCTCTATTTTATCTATAGCTTCCAGTTTCACAATCTCCTAATTTTCCAACTTTAACATTTTGTTGTTGAAGATGGAACATTCTTGCAGAGTTGGCATCAAACATATCCCAGATTTGTTCTCAGTAATTTTCTTAAAAATATACTATGGAAGAATGTTTTCATTTGGATACAAATTTGAAATTAATCGTGCATGTAAAGCTTCTTTGCCATGCTCACTTACATTTCCGATTCTTACATCTTGTAGAATTTTTTTATAATCTTCATCCTTTGCCTGTCGCATATTTTGAAGCAGCTCTGCATATTTGAAATTTAACCATATATTAACGTTTCCAATGCTTCCAAGGGACTTCCTGGTATCTTCATGCGTGAGCATTTTAAACACTGGTTGTCCTTTTACTGGAGTCAACTGCAGTAGATCTCCAAGAACAATAATGTGTTTACCTCCAAATAACACATCATACTCTGTTCTAAGAATTTCTTGCATCCTCAAATGCACAAAAGCAAGCATTAGATTTGAGACCATGCTTACTTCATCAATGATAAGAAGTTTCATTTTCTTCAGGACTCTGGAAACTTCAGAACACGCATCTCCAGATAGCTTGTTGTAATGCAATTTATTATCATGCTCAACTGGCAGCATCAGTAAACGATGTAGAGTAATCCCTTTAATGTTATGTGCTGCCAGTCCAGTTGGAGCGGTTACAACACAAGACAGCGGTGATTCAGTCCTTTTCTGCAGATAAGTTGCAAGTGCTTTGATCAGAAAACTTTTTCCTGTTCCCGCTTCTCCACTTACGTACAGTCGGACAGGCTTAGATGATGTACATGAGCACTCTTTTTTCTCATGTCTAAATCCTCGTTCAATCTGTTCTGTGACTTCGTCATATATCTTTTTCTGCTCTACGTTTAGTTGCTTTACCAAATCTTCTAAGTTAACTACATCCTCTTGAGCTTGTTCCATAGTTCTTTCCACCTCATCCATGGCAGTGGCCGCTTCATTTTGGATAATTGGTCCTCCTAGTGGATCCTGACTCAATGAAGTAGAACTCTGACTGTCTTGAGAACTGTCTCTAGCAATCTCTTCAGCAATTGTGGCTTCTTGCTCTACTTCTTCATTCAACATTTGCAGATAATTTGGAAAAACAGAACATTCTATGGTATCCTTGGTTGCATTAAAAGAATCTTCATAACAGAGAAAATCTCCAAGTAGTTCCTCTTCTGTACGCCATGGCTTAAAGAGTTGCAAAAGAGCTAAATAGTAAAATTCTCTTTTGTCTGGAGATTCACAACTCAATTTTCGATGATTAATCAAATGGCCTTTTCTCTGCTTCACTAGACATCCTTCATTTCCAATGACAGCATGTTTTCCATTATTCATATCTTCTGTGATGTTCCTCTTATAACTATAGTTTTGCAGAACTTCATACAAACAAGTGTTCTCAAGGTGAGCACTTCTATTTGGATAGTATGTATCTAACATGTTTGTCTTCAAAATATCTGTACTGTTTGGTTCTTTCTCCGCCAAATACTCAATTTCATGTACAGATTTCAAAACTCGGTTTCGTGTTGCAGCAAGACCTAGACTCACCCAAATGATTGTTCTAGATTTGGCATAGAGACTTGCTGATGATAACCGATCAGAACATTCATATGCTCCAATTTCTCGATGCAACAACATCTTCAGACTGAAACTGTATAATTTTTTACTTATACTCTTTTCATGTGAAATGTCCTCCCACATTTCCTTCAGTTCTGTCTTTTCTTTTTTTGTGATGTAAGACGTCACATATCGAGCCACAGCGATAGAGTTGCCAGCAACAAACTGAATATCCATGTTAGCATTCCACATGGACAAAATCACTGGGTTGTAGTCGTTATTATACATGGACTCTTCGTTTGTTTTTAAATTGTATGTATTTTTTGGTGATTTTCTCGTCACAGTATGTCGCAGAGAAGACATCAAATTATTTACTCTACCTTTAGAAATCACTGGTCGTGGAAAACGCGAAACGAAGAAGTAGAACTTGTCCTTGTTTCGAAATTTTCGGCGAGAGTACTTTCCACAACGATGGGATTGAACGCGTAAAACTTGTTGCCTTATATTGTTTTCTTCAGTAGTTTTCGGAACAGCACAAGTTGAATACGCTTCAATGAAACTCATCACTGTGTCATCCGAATCAGTTCCAAATTTGGGTGCATCTTTAATCCCCAACAACATATGTATGTGAGGAGCACCTCTCGCTTGATGCTCCTTCCTCCAAAAGAAATCAAAAACCTCTCCAAGGGGAGGATTTTTTTTTTTTGGTAATAAAAGACATCATAGCTTCAAATCTATGATTGAAATATCTGCATATATTCACTGGATCTAAAGAACACAGTTCTCCAGGAGTTTTGAATTCTATATTTTGTATGTTTCCATTTGCCTCTCGTAGAAATTGAAGTAAATCGTCCCATGGATACTCAGCACAACTAAGAGTGAGGAACCATGTAGGAGTTCCTAAGTTTCTTAGCATACATTTCAATTCCCCATGATGACGGAACCAATACTCGTTTGTACCACTCTCACATGCCATGAGATTGATTAGCTGAGATTCCAAAATACTGTCTTGCAGATTGACTTTCTCCATAAAGTCCCTCGCCGAAACATTTTGCAGATGTGCTCCACTTTTCAGTATATGGTTCACTGTGTAAGAAAGCCCAGATAAGTCTCTTTCATACAGTAGATGAAACAAATACGGAATGCATTGACGAAACCTTGGATCTTCAGCATATAATCTTAAAGTCCGGTATTCAGCTGCAGGAATTTGAACTGATCGATCTTCATATCGTCCTCCTCGACCTGTTGGAAATAACTGTGGAAAACAACGAGCTTCCATAACTTTCTTCCCATACACTAATGGGACTTCCTTTTGCTGCTTTCATTTGAAACAAGTCAATTGCATTCCCCATTACTTCTTTGGAATGCAAAGGATGAACAGTATATTGTTCATATATTTCTTCACCTCTAGACACATCAACTTTTTCAATTTGGCCGGCTGAACAATCACTGTCTTCTTCTGCAGCTATTTCCTCTACTCCAACACATACATGTTTGTAGTACTCATTGTTTTTGACCAAATACAACGCTGCCTTTTTGATTTTCCTAACATCCACTAAATCTTGCCAGATTTTCTTACTCGCGTTTTT
This sequence comes from Lissotriton vulgaris, assembly GCF_964263255.1. Classification (NCBI taxonomy): domain Eukaryota; kingdom Metazoa; phylum Chordata; class Amphibia; order Caudata; family Salamandridae; genus Lissotriton; species Lissotriton vulgaris. Next base: position 657,473,803 of record NC_141689.1, read on the forward strand.
TGTAGTATTTGTTGTAGGAGACTGCTTTAATTCCGTTGCTGTTTTTGTTTTTTTCCGCTTAGCATCTTTCCTTCTCCTCTGCCTTGAGGGCATATTTCCTTACTATTGAAATCTTGATTTGAATCTGTGGTAAACAAAAAAAACACATTATAGACCACTATTACCAAACAACAAAGCAATGAGTAAACAATATAAACACCATAATGCTTATACATATGACCTTATCTCTGTTTTTTAAATGTTATTCTAAAAAAATATTTCGGGCACATGAATTGGTTTTACATTATTGACAAGGATTAGATAGTATCTGCATGATTTAAAAAAAAGCACATTTCACAATCATATCACCTGTGTTTCCTCAGATTAGTAAGCAGATTGTGCACATGAGGTGAGGCCTGTCCTGGGGAGCATAGGTGGTGAAGCCGGTGTTTAAGACTGCACTGGACTGGACTTCATGAAGCCTATCCCCCACTGCACTCTTAGACACAGCCCTCACTTCCTTTATACCCATGGACAGACCTCTCTTGCAGTAGACTCTTCAACACAAACATCACCTCCTCTGCCCCCCTGGACAATCCTCACCTCATCTGCAACCCTGAATAGACCTCAACTCATCTGCACCCCTAGACAGGCCTCAGTTCATATACACCCCTGGACACACCTCATCTCATCTGCACCCTGTCACCATCAATTATACCCAATATATTGAGGTCTGTCCAAGGGGCCCAGATTAGATAAGGCTTGTCTAAGGGTATATTTATTTAATCTTTCAGACACTATTTATTCTTACTCAAAAATGTAAAAGCCATTGATTTGCCCCTAAATTCGTTTTTTCATTAACATTTTAGAAACACAGCGCAGGTCCTATGTACAAGCATTCAATTTCACTACTGAAACCTCACTATTTCACAAAATGAAAATCCTCTATCATGCAAATGTTGATAGCAAGCATTATCAAAAAGCAAGACACAAACCAACAGCAAAGAAACTCAGGGCCTTATTTATGAAGGCCTTGCACTACCGGTGCGTCACTTTTTCCCATGTTAAAAGTGACGCACCAGCGGCGCAAGGCCTTCATAAATAAGGCCCTCAGTGTGCTTCCTAATCTAAGGTAACACAGGTGACATGATTGTTAAAGGATCAAATATATTTATTTAATCACGCAGACACTATTTATTCCTTCTCAAAAATGTAAAAGCCATTGATTTGCCCCAAAATCGTTTTTTAAATAACATTTTAAAAACAGAGCGCAGGTCCTATGTACAAGCATTACATTTCACTACTGAAACCTTACTATTTTACTAAATACATTTCCTCTCTCTTGCAAACATTCCTACCAAGCATTATCAAAAAGCAAGACACAAACCAACAGCAAAGAAACTCAGTATGCTTCCTAATCTGAGGTAACACAGGTGACATGATTGTGAAAGGTTCAAATATATTTAATTAATCACACAGACATTATTTATTCCTTCTCAAAAATGTAAAAGCCATTGATTTCCCCCAAAATCGTTTTTTAAGTAACATTTTATAAACAGAGCGCAGGTCCTATGTACAAGCATTCCATTTCAGTACTAAAAACTCACTATTTCAGAAAATACATTTCCTCTCTCTTGCAAACATTCCTACCAAGCATTACCAAAAAATGACACAAACCAACAACAAAGAAACTTAGTGTGCTTCCTAATCTGAGATAACACAAGTGACATGATTGTGAAAGGTTCAAATATATTTATTTAACCATGCACACACTATGTATTCCTTCTCAAAAATGTAAAAGCCATTGATTTGCCCCAAAATCGTTTTTTGAATAACATTTTTGAAACTGAGCGCAGGTCCTATGTTCAAGCGTTTAATTTCACTACTAAAACCCATTGATTTGCCCTAAAATCATTTTTTTAATAACATTTTAGAAACAGAGCGCAGATTCTATGTACAAGCTTACATTTTCACTACTGAAACCTCACTATTTCACAAAATACAAATCCTCTATCTTGCAAATTTTAAAACCAAGCATTATCAAAAAACATGACACAAAGCAACATTAAAAAAACACAATCTGCTTCCAAATCTTCTCCATAGAGCACACAAGTCTCTATCTATATTAAATGAATCATTACTCACCTTTACAAATGCTTTGGGAGATCAGAACAGTGTCAGATAAACACACCAATTTTTCTTTAGCAGAGCAAAAGGTATGCACTTCACAAACTGCACCCAAGACCGGCACAGAAAACCTTTAATTCTACACACATATGCCTCTTGTCAACCAATTAAAACTCTTCCCTCACTATTTTCAAACCAACACCCTTCCCCCCTCAGCCCTTTCTGCCTGTTACCATAGCAACTCCCTCCTCACTGAGCTGTCAGGTTCAAAAGTGTATTCTACAATGTTGCAAATCAACTCAGCAAGGATGTTTGACCTGTGAATACACCAGCTTATGCAGTGCAATGTTTCTTTAAATGACTTTTACTTAACCATTCAAATTACATCTTACACAGAACAGAACCATGCATCCTAACTTTCAGTTTTCTACTATCCGAATCCACCAATCATTGCTTGTGATTGAAGAGCAGTGAAACTCCACAATTATTTTTTTGTAAACCCCTACTGTTCTAACTGACATTTCATTCCCACACTTCATCTGACTGCACCAGAACCTTCTCTCACCATGTATTCTGTCTGGATTATTGGACATAGCTACATCCACTGGGCTCAAAGGTATGCAGCAAGCAGAACTTATCACAACCTTGATTTATCAAATGTGGAAATCAAGTGGATTGGCCAGAGAGGATTGAGATGTCATCAATTGATACCATTGGTGAAAACCTTTTTGCATCTGCCAAACCCTGACCTCTAAATAGTGCACTGTGGTGGAAATGATTTGGGCACTATGACTGGGGTTGGTCTGGAAATGCTTTTAAAGGACACCTTTGATCAATTGATGACACTTTTTCCACAAACTGCCTTGGTATATTCCAATATATGCCAAAGACAGAAATGGAACTGGTCCAACAAATTTTGTCCACAATTTGAGAAAGCACGGAATCATGTGAATAAATCTGTTTCTGCTAACATGAGAGACTTTGGAATGGGTTCAATATACAACAACAGCTTGCGTTACAACATGCAAGACATCTACAGAGGAGATGGTGTGCACTTCTCAAGTGAGGGGAATAGAATATTCCTCCTGAATTTAAGACTGTGCATTGGAACCTACTTGTAGGTACCTAAATCAGCCACAGAACCCAAAAGCTCTTTTCAGAGCTACCCTACCTCTGATCATTCAAAACGTTTATCTTTTTCTAACTTTTTTCACTATTTTTCACCAAAGTACGCTCCCCGGTACGCTTACCTGTGCGCTTACCGGGCGCTCCCCCCGCAAATTTTTATTTTTTTATTTTTATTTTTGGCCTATATGAGCGTCCCAAGCCCCCCTCAGAAAACCTACAGGGTCAGGAAGTGTCTACCGTGCCCCCTTCTACCCATTCCCAACGTTGTTTGTCCTCCATCATGTGTCTCGATTCTACCGAAACACAAAATGGAGGACTCCCGTAATGCTGCCAATGCGCGTACCGGGGCACGCACCGGTAAGCGCTCCCTAAAAAAAGGTGGGAAAGTAATTTACAGAAAAACCACTGGAGACACTTTCATCAAATATAGAATAGGCCCTACTACATAGCAGTCCCTACCATTTAACCAAATTTGATGGAATTCCATTGAGACATTTATGCTGTAGGCCTGACTAAATATCCTGAGGTAAATTACATGACAAAAACACTTATGAAGTGTTAGAATTGACAACCAATTAAAATGTTACTTTCATTTTCTACTATTATTTCATGACATTTGATTGGTTATGTACCTGAATATATATAAAGAAAGAGAGAGAAACACAGCCATTTTGACTACTACTTCCTGAAGTACATTTCAAGAGCATTTTCACTGACAACTTAAACCTCTTTTTGAAAGGTAAGATGTTATTTTAAAAACTGAAGTATGTTGTGCACTTTAAGTTAATTTGGAAAACATTTTCTGATAGTTATATACTATCCCTCTGTAATAGTTATAGAATGAGATAGACTTCTCTGTTATAGTTATGGATGGAGTTAGGCTTGTCTTGTATAATTATGAATTTACTTAGGCTTTATCACATACACTTTTTTATATTTCTACTTCCAGTCTGATACCATACACTGCCCAAAGATAAAATCACTGTTAAAAAAGCCAAAGTGCCTGTCTGAACTTCAACCCAACAGTGCCCTATCTCTGCTGATATATTTTTTTTAAATGCAAATTACAGCACAAAAATGGAAGGAGAGCAAAAAATTTCCATTGAAATTGTTCTGGAGAGCAACAATGAAAAAGTTATTGAACCCAATGATAACTCAGAATTCATGGATGAATCACGGGACTATGAACTACTTCAATGTGTACAATCAGTAGATTTCCCGATTCAAAATGAGGACATTTCCGACAATCAAATATTAGAAGTTCTGTTAAATTTGGAAAAGGAATCTGAAAAATAAATTTATATTTAATAATTCAAAAATTGTTTGAGACATTATTCATTTTTATATTTTTTTCTTAAACTAGTACCAAATTGATTATAATGTAAAGTCAGACTTAAAATATACTGTGCCACTTTTTTGTGTTACATAGTAAGTTTGCTCATAGTTACTTCCTTTCTCCCACTTTATTATCACCAATGTGTATTTAACATCTCTTTATCATCTCCTGCCTCCATATTGTTTCTGCTTTCCTGACAGACTATGGTATGAATTCCATATACCACAATAACTTCTGTAACAGCATGCAAGATATCTACAAAGGACACGTGGTATATTAAATTTTAGACTCTGCATTGGTACCTACATATTAGTACTTAAATAAAAAAAACAACAAAAAAACAACAAAAAGAACAATTAATAAACATACAATATTTGAAAAGTCTATCATTCTTTTTTCCCCATAGTACGCTCCCCGGTCCGCTTCCCGTGCGCGTACCGGGCGCTCCCCCCGCAAAAATAAAAAATAAATGTTTGGCCCCGCGGGGCCCTTTTAAAGCCCCCACATCAAACCTAGGGGGTCAGGGAGGGTCTACTCTGCCCCCTTATGGTCATTTCCCCCTTTGTTTTGGCCACCTCTCAAGTCTCGATCCTACCGAGACACAAGATTGCGGCCGCTCCGGACTGTTTAGAATGTTTACAGACACCCGAGAGCCAATCAGCTTTCCGTGCGCAAGTTGTGTGGCGCGCCCGGTGCGCGTACCGGGGCACGCTTATAGATATATATATTATATATATTTTTGAACCTAAATTACTCAAAATCCACTGAAGCACATATCTTGAGACATAGCAAAGGCACATCGGGCTACCAGTCCCTACAATTTTGCCAAGTTTGGTGTAAATCATTTCAGCCGTTCGGGCTAAAAGTGAGGTCGACCGCCCTATGGAAATTAACATGGGGAAAACGCGTTTTGGAACCCCCCTTTTATCTCAGCCCCCGCTTGACGCATCCCCCCCAAACTTTCAGGGAAGGATCGGAGCTCGACGAGGCCATTTTGAGGAAATTTTCAGGCACATTCGTCAACCGGCGCCAAAGTTATTCCAAATAGAATTTTGAGATTTAACATTGAAAAAAATCCTAACTATAACTACCTACTGGCGACCGCCAGTAAGTTATATATATATATATATATATATATATATATATATATATATACATATATCATCCGGCAGTATATGCTGTTCTCCGCAATTCTTTCTCTTTCATTAAAATTCGCTGACGCGTTTCAGGGCACGATTCAGAAAAGGGGGTGGTGATGAACAGAGTGTCTGAATTAAGCAGACCACTCTTACCCAGTCCAAAGATCAGGGCTTGATCCATCACCATTATTTATCTCACTGCACCATCCCAGCTCAGAACCTGGCTATATGCAAATCAGTCTGTCCCTGGCCCAGTGCATCATGGGAACAGGGCAGACTAAACTACCAAGCCAATTCTTCACCAGAAAGGAGACAAGCTACCGGGGACCGGCTTCTGGCATTTCAGCCGTCTTCGGCCCGGCTTGCTTGAATCCTGATGGTGCAGTGAGAAAGGGACTCATGTCTGAGTATACCCTGCCACACCTATAGTGGCCAAAAACGATTCAGAAAAGGGGGTGGTGATGAACAGAGTGTCTGAATTAAGCAGACCACTCTTACCCAGTCCAAAGATCAGGGCTTGATCCATCACCGTTATTTATCTCACTGCACCATCCCAGCTCAGAACCTGGCTATATGCAAATCAGTCTGACCCTGGCCCAGTGTGAGGAAATATAAATTTTATGGTCAAGTTGTGTTCCCTAGCGCGTACCCCACCGTCTCCATGTACCAGCTTAAAGTGCATGTAACTTCCCTCCTGTGCCAGCTATGAAGACGCAAATACATTTGCGTCCAACGTTAACTTGTCCTCTTTCAGATCCACCCTGAATGGATTAAATAGTCCGTTCCTAAGTATGCTATGCCAACGTCTTTTTGTAGTGTACCTTACATGTTTTTCCTGCTCTGGCAAAGTAGGCCCTGAATTTCTGCCATCGAGCCATTTCTCTGGCTTCTGACTCTGAAAACCTCAGCCCAGGCTGCCTCTGTACCCGTGAACTCTGACTTACTTCCAGCGCGGCCCACCGCGCTCAGCTCAGCCTGCTGCCTGCCAAGACTGACTATAACCTTCGAGTTATCTGTTCCGCTCCTCGAAAATACATTCCTGCCTACTAGCTTCAGTAAACATCCCCCTCATCTGCAGAGCAGAGGGCCAACCTGTCTCTATGCAAGTAATTCATAGCCTCTGTTACCATGCTCTCATGGAAGGCCCCATGCCCCAAGCTTCTCAGGCAGACACTTAGGCGCTTAAAACACGCACTCACAGTCAGTATAGAATAGCTTCTGCCCCAGAGACCTTTTCCGTCCAGATAATATGGTTCCCAAACATCAGATATCAGATATGATAGAAGTACAAGTTGATCTGACATGCCAGACTTCTGTCTCTTTCCGTCAGTGTAAATGTCAAGCCCCCTGCACCCTCCAGTTTCACGTCAATCACACGTCATGCAGCTGCGCGCGCATCCAAGCTTCCGATTTCTGCTGACATTGCAACATTTCTGTTAGTGCCATCCTTTCTTTGACACCTACCTGGTGACGTTTCTAGCACACACCTCTAGTTCACGCCTAGTCCACGCCTTCTGGTTACGTACTAGTAACACGTGGATACTGTTATCTTGTCTTCTCTCAGCTGTTACGCCTACTATACTGTTTTCTATGACATGAATTAAGTATATAAGCTATGTACTGTCAATAAAATGTAGCGCGCGTGCTCTCTATCCCTTCTTCCACCCCTGTGGTGGGAAGAACATGATATATTGGTCTTGACCATTCCTTTTTGAGGAATAAAACCCCTAAGAACTCTAACACCACGGACTCTGATTCTTTCTTTCCGATTGAGTTATTATTGATTAAGTACTTACCTGCATAGAAATTAAGACGGTAAATTATATATTTACATCATTTTGGCGCCCGAACAGGGACCCCTCCCCCACCTCACGCGCCGGTTGGTGCGTTGCAAGCTCTGTCCCCTGCCATCAGTTAGAAGGAAACTACGCGTACCGGCAGGATTTCCTGCATCTCCCTCTGGCCCACGGAGGTGACGAAGACTGCGATCAGTACCCAGACGAGGCGGTGAGGAGTGCGGAGGATCCCGACCAGAGCCTAGCCGAAAGAAGCAAGGTCCGAGGTGTCAAGAGGCCCACCAGTTTTCCGAAGTTTTCCGAAGTCGAGCCGAGTCCAGTCCAGTCGAGTTTTCCGAGGCCTTCAGTTTCCGTGCTTCCCGGTGAGTACCATTGCTGGGACGTATCTAGACGGGTTTGGGTACACAAGTCCGGTCTGCACTGTTTTTAGACAGTGTATCTGTACTGTTTAGCAGTACATCCGTTATTCAAGTTTCTGCGCTGTTTCAGCAGTGTATCTGTACTGTTTAGCAGTACATCTGTTATATAGGGTAGTGATATATGTCTCAAATGTCTTTTCATGTGATTAACGTGGTATGAATGTGACTGTTTTAATGTGCATTATTGTGTTCTTGTATAACTAATTGTATTCAGTATTAAGTAGTTAGGGTTGAGCATTCAGTATAGAAGTAAACAAGATGCCGTTTTTCAACAAGCTAAAGCAGATAGGAACTAGGAAAGGGATACTAGAGGAAGAAATTCCTATCCCCCCTAGGGACACTCCAGGAAACTTCATGTACCACAAGCATGGCATAGATGCCATATTATTTCTAGAGTTATGGGCCGACTATACTAAGCACCTAGACGAAAGACACAGATGGCCTGTTAACGGAACATGGGATGCCGAGTGCATCATGAAGGTAGAAGAAGCATTATGGAAAAAGAAAGCCAGACAATCCCAGAAAGACGCCATAGAGTTTTGGCGTAAGGAATCACATAAGCGTGCTGAAAAAGCACTACGTAGAGAAGACAGACTTAAAGAATCAGACAAGGCCCAAGAAAACGAGTTAGTTACTGAGGGGATCCGAGTAAAAACAGAGCAAGTAGACCGCGCACGAAATAACCTCGTAAACGGTATGTATCTCGCGGCCGAGGGTTCGCCTGAGGCCATCTCAGAAACACCGAAAAATCTGCCGCCACCATTAGTTCCAACTAAAGTAATGCATAAGACTACTAAAGACATATTCCTGAATTCCTATCTAGAGGATGTAGCACCCGCTTACACTAATCTGCCTGTCCGCGCCCTGCCTAACGACAGGGACGGGGGTGGTAATCCCCCCCAAGATCAAATTCCGCCAGTACCACAACAGAATACTGCTGTCTCCCCACTTCCACCACTTCCCGTACTTAAAGTTGATCTACCGAAAGCACTTCTACCTGATCCTACTAAAAGAAAAATTCAAGTTCAGGTACAGACTTCGCCGAGAGATAATGCCCAAGCCTCCGCCTCAGGGGGTGCGGAAGGGGGTCTACACACCCCGCCATTGACGCGCAGGTTACAGCTCAGGGACTTTCGGAGTCCTTTTTCGTTCAAGTCTCCCAGCCTTGATATATTCAAGGAAAACCTTTCAGTTTGCAGATATGATCCAGTACCCGGTAAAGACAATATAATGATGATGGCATCACTACGGTTAAGATCTGCTACTGATTTCCTGCTATGCTATGCAGGTATGAAGGAGCGCCTAGATAGAATATATGAGTTTATTCAGACGGGGAAAGACCCTGACAGTATTCAGGAGGCCATGGAGCGACAGAAAGTTGATGTTCAAGCACAGATACTACGTTTTTTCATAAATTGCCTAATAAGAGAACGAGACAGGCCGGGGACAGACCAGAGCGAGTTAGATGCACTAAACAAGTGGGGTCAAAATATATCTGAAGGAAAACATGATAAGGGGACTTGCATAGCCAGTATGTACAAGAAAATTAGAAAAACAGTGATAGAAATACACCAAAAGGAGAAGGAAAAGGCTTCCTCCGAGGAGGAAGAAGAGTTAGAAGAACCAGAAAAGACTACAGATACTATAGCGTATGTAGGTAAGGGAACTTACCTTAGGAAAGGTATCCGTCCAGAAAGCAAGAGAGTTTTTCTCTCTGCCTTAACCAACCCGAATTCTTCTGAACACCAGTTCCAGGAGACTGATAAAAGACTCCGAGATCGAGTGGGGTACCACATACTAAATTCAATGGATGAACAGGAATTAGCCCGGTCAGCCATATTATGGGCTGAAAATCCGGATATGTATAATGATGATACACTAGCTCAGACATTTCTGAATCTCTCCCCAGACGAACAGAAACTAGCAGGTATATACATGATTCAGCACCTCCTAACGAAATACAGAAACCAACATTCTGATCCAGGCCCCTTACATGAAACATTAGAAGCACTACTCATGGATAGATGGAGAGGTTTAAGTACCAAGTTAATACAAATAATTCTAGAACAGCGACATAGATATAACACTTTTATAAGCTCTGAATATGTTCCCGCTCCGCCCCCAGAAAGGAAAACGTATCACATGCAATGCCTGAGTGGCATTGAAAGTCAGAACCCCTTACGAGAAGTACACCCAGTTTTGGGTGAGGATCATCTCTTGAAACGTGTGTATGTACACACGCCACTGACTAAGTTAGAACTGTTAGAAATGAAGAAACTAGTTCCGAGCCATGATAAAGACCCTGCAGGTTTTCACAGAGAGCTTAAAGACATGTTACTGATGGGGGATTACACATATGATGATATCATGAAAATGTTAAAGGTACTGTTGCCCACGGGCATCTACGAGAAACTAAAGGAAAAAGAATGGGAGGTGGGAGAGAAAAAGATTGCATGGGCAGAAATAGAAGACGAAGAGAACAAACGTGTCCCAGGGGTAGGCCTTGGGGACAAAACTAAAGCATTACCAGGTTTAATAGTACAGGTTCTGCCAAGATTACTGGCAACTAGAAAAGAAGACTGGGATGCAATCTCAGCATGTAAACAGAAACCCGACGAAGATACTAGTGACTTTTATTCAAGATTCGAGAAATGCTTTATTATTAATAGTGGTCTTAAACCAAGTAGCGAATCGTACCCGCATCTTTTTGTATCAAAGTTGGTTGAAAATTCCCTGGTAGCAGTCAAAAATCGTGTATACAAGGTTGAGAGTACATGGCAAGCAAATACGCCATCCCAGATGTTACAAATGTTACAATACCATCAGAACAGAATTAGAGAAGAACAAGATCAGGAACAGAAACGTATGAAAGACACGAAAATGAAAATGTTAGTAGCCCAGTCGGTACATACCGACGGAAACAGAAAGGGTACGAATCAGACAAATCATTCCGCAGGTCCTGTTAAAGGGACGTGCAATTATTGCAAGCAGCCAGGCCACTACGTACATGAATGTCCCGTTCTGAAACATAATATAGCGACAGGTAAAACTAAAGAGAGACCGCATCCACCTAGACAAGATCAAGTCCAACAACAGACGTCACAGAATGTACAGCCCATGCAGAACACACAGCCTACGCATGCTTCATCTCATACAGCACAGACAGTAGCGGTACCACAGCCCACCGCTTCGACTCAACAAGTTTCCCAACAGATGTACCAGTATGCCCAATCTGCTTATCCAGAGTATCAACGATACACATGAAACAGCCTAGAGAGGGAATTTGGCTTGCCTCTTATTGAAATTCCTGTAGATCAAGAAGGTCCTTATGTACACAGTCAAGTATTGGGAAGAGACAGAAAATTTTTAATTGACACAGGGGCAAGCCGCACCACAATCAGCCATGACGAAGTCCCAGGGGCACCCCTCTCAGGCTCACAGAATGTTTCCCTTGGTTTTTCAGGACAGCCCATCGTAAATGAAGTATCAGAACCAGTACCCTTGGCTGTGGGTCCATTATCACGAGTTACAGACTTGTTACTTACGAACTCATGCCCAGAAAATCTGTTAGGAATTAAAACATTGAAGGCTCTAGGAGCTATAATCTGCTGTTCCCCGGAGGGAGTTAGACTCTTTCTGCGGGATTTCAAGGGTCATTATGTCTTACGAGAATTCGATGTCAGATTGAGAAATGTACCAGATCACTTGTGGGCAACAGGCCCAACTGATGTAGGTTGTATGCATATCACACCATACCGTGTTACACTCAAGACAGGAGTTGTTCTACCACGAATCAGACAATACAAGTTACCACCCGATGCTGTAGTGGCTTTACTGAAAATCATTGAAGAGCTTATAGCACAAGGAGTGGTCGTAGAGACCGACTCCAATATCTGTAATTCACCCATCATTCCAATTCTTAAACGTACTGATCCCAATGCACCGCCAGTATATCGGCTGGTGATTGATCTTCGAGAACTGAACAAATGTATTGTACCACAGTACCCTGTGGTCCCCGATATCTCTTCCCTATTGACTGCTATTGACTCAGAAGCAACGTTCTTTACTGTAATTGATCTCAAGAACGCTTTCTTCAGTGTACCCATTGATCCAGAGAGCCAATATCTCTTCGGATTCAGTTTAAATGGACGAAGTTTCACATTTTCCCGCGCACCTCAAGGATTCACAGAAAGCCCCAGCATCTATAGTCAAGCACTGAAAAGACAACTAGATTGTATTCAAATGCCAGTTAACACCGCTTTACTGCAATACGTCGATGATCTGCTGATCACCGCACGAAGTGAGCCCGAATGTGAACGAGCATCACTGACAGTCTTACATTTTCTGGCCGACAAGGGACACAAGGTGTCTCCTTCGAAGCTTCAATTCTGTGTTCAGCAAGTTGTGTACTTGGGTCACTTGCTGTCCAAAGTGGGGAGACAGCTCACTCCCGATCGCATTCAGTTAATTGTAAATATGCCACGACCCCAGACACAAAAGGAAGTGCAGGCCTTCATAGGCCTCACTTCGTACTGCAGACAATGGATTCCTCAATATGCATTTCTAGCTAAACCACTCATCCAGTTAACGACACAGGAGGCAGCGACTTCGACTGTCCTCCCTTGGACTCAGGAACATACACAAGCCTTTGAGGAATTAAAGAAAGCTTTATGCCAAGCACCAGTTTTAGCAACACCATGTTACAGCAAACCGTTTACACTTTTTGTTACAGAACGTGATGGTACAGCATTGTCTGTCCTCACTCAAGACCAAGCAGGTTCATATAAGCCTTGCGCTTATTTTTCTAGTACATTGGACTCAGTAGCCCAGGCACTCCCTGCGTGCTTAAAGTCTGTAGCAGCAACAGCATTAGCAATCAGACAGAGTGACTCAATTGTTTTAGGACATCAGTTAACAGTACAAGTTCCACATTCTGTAGAGGTTCTGTTAAACAGAACCCAGACCCAACACTTGACTATAGCACGACTGACAGGTTACGAATTAACGCTATTCCAGCCACACATAGAAATCAGACGCTGCAGCATTCTGAACCCCGCAACACTGTTACCTACAATTATGACAGATCCAGCCCCGCATGATTGTATAGAAATCATTAATGCAGTAACAAAGCCCCGACGAGACTTAACAGATGTTCCATTGACAAATCCAGACCTGACACTTTATGTGGATGGTTCATGTATGCGAACAAGTACAGGAGAATTAGTGGCCGCATATGCCGTGACCACTGAAACCGAAGTAAAAGAAACACATCGTATTGACACACTGTCCGCTCAAGCAGCAGAGCTTATTGCTCTGACCCGAGCCTGTATTCTAGCCAAAAACAGAAATGTCAACATATACACTGATTCCCGTTATGCGTTCGGAGTTGTACACGACTTCGGCATGTTATGGCAAGAACGAGGTTTTCTGACCTCTCATGGTGCCAAGATCCAACATGGTCCCCTCATTCAAGTACTGTTAGAAGCAATACATCTGCCTTCAGGCATATCCGTCATGAAGTGTAAAGCACATACTAAAGTTACAGATTCTGTTTCCCAGGGTAACGACCTGGCAGACCAGACAGCAAAACATACAGCACTGACTCACACTCAGACAACGGATGTGACAAAGACAATAGGACCGACAAATTGTATGACAGTCAGGGATCCCACACTAGATGTAATCGATATTCAGGCACATGCTACTCCAGATGAAATAAAGAAATGGACTGAACTAGGAGGGATCCAGACAGAACAAGGTTGGGTGACGAAGGGAAAATCTACATGGTTTCTCCCTGATTCTATGGTTCAAGTCATGGTTAATAAGAGCACATAGTCCAGCACACCTAGGAGAAAAAGCGATGTTAGACAGTTTACAAAATCTTTGGAGCAATAAACACTTACGAGCAGCAGCAAAACAGAAAGTGCGTACTTGCATGATCTGTTGTCAGTTCAATCCAGGTAAAAGCGTCCCTGTAGAGCAAGGTGGATTTCATCCTCCCGATCACCCTTTTGAAGTCCTCCAGATGGATTATATCCAGATGGACCGTTGTCGAGGATTCAAATATGTCCTCGTAATAGTTTGTGCTCTGTCCCGTTGGACCGAAGCATACCCAGTCCCAGATTACACTGCTCCGACCACTGCCAGGCAGTTGGTTCGTGAATTCTTCCCACGATACGGCTTGCCTCGTGTCGTGTATTCAGATAACGGTCAGCCATTCTCATCCGAATTAATGAAAGAAGTTTCTTTATTACTAGGATACCAGTGGAGATTCCATTGTGTCCGACATCCCGAAGCCGCAGGCCTTGTAGAAAGGCATAATCAGACATTAAAGACACGCCTGGCTAAAATATGTAAAGAGAAAGGGGTCGACTGGATAGTCGCCCTGCCAGTGGCACTGTTCTACATGAGGATGGTCGCCCACTCGAGATCAGGACTATCCCCGTACGAAGTGGTCTTTGGTAGACCACCGAATATGTGGGGGACGCCCATTCCGAAAAGAATTACTGATGTTGATTGCAATATGTTGACAGATTACCTTGCCTCCTTGATGTCGGCACTCCAATCATGTCGTTCACAGGTTGCTGCAGCCTTCCCTGACAACACTGATGTAAAGCCACATGATGTCCGTCCAGGTGATCTAATCCTCATAAGAAAACTTCGACCGGAAAAGTCCGTTGGAGCCCCGCTGGAAATCGCCGAAGACCGTTCTACTTACTACAAGGACAGCGGTGAAGGTTGAGGGCAGGAAGGGGTGGGTCCACATGAGCCATGTTAAACTGTGTAATGAACTGAAATCCGATCCAGGCTCATCCACCCCTTCCAAAGACTGTATCGAGCCCAGTGACTTTAAAACTTCCGAACGAGAGAAAACCCCCCAAGAGGAATACAGACTCAAGCTCCGATCTAGCAAGTCAGACAGTTTAATTGTTTAAGTCCTCCCCTAGGTGAATCGGTTAAATAGTTTCTGACATGTATCCCCTAGATCGAGATAGAGATAGAGAGAGAGAGAGAGAGAGAATACAAGAAACGTACCTACTGTAAATCACTGTGTAGTCACTGTATAGTGACATTGTTAATAATGTTTTTTCTAAGTCTTCTGATAATAGTTGCCAGTATACTTCTCCCTATCTACTACCCTATTTTCAAGCGTGAACAATCTGCTTACAATGCTTCTGCTGAACACACTTTTAGTGAGTTGCCTCCACATGAACTCTCCTACAGACTTGCGCTGCGCAACAACACATTCATCAGTATGCTACATCATTCCCATCAAACTAACAATGCTACAGACTGCTGGATATGTGGCCGACTCCCTCCCTACCAGAATTACAAGGGAGCTCTGCCCCTCTTTCCGTACCCGTTCACTCACAATGGCTCCTGCGGTGCATGGTTTAAAATAATTAATTCCTTAGATCCTGATATTGCTGTTTTCGATGGGGGCTGGGTTTGGGGAAACCTGAACTTGGTCCTGCTCGACGCCTGTTACCCTGATAAGGAGGGACTCCCCACTAGAATAGGAACTGATCTAGAAAATGAAGTATATGGATTAGGTAATTATACAATTAGCCTTATGATTCTCACTGTTGAATCCGAAGCCGCACCAGTTCTACCCGCTATGTCAGTATTACCAGTCACTGGTGAATTATGTGTCAGGAAGAAAGGTTCAATACACTTAGGTCATAGTAAATGTACTACTGTGGTCGAATTCCGTGATCATGGTAAATCGTCCTTTAAAGCTATCAGTCATTCCTATTTTGTTTGTGGTCATACCGCATACATACGTCTGCCTCCCGACTGGGATGGTACCTGTTACATTGCATTCCTTCTGCCACCTGTTTTCCTAGCTCCTCCTGATTACCACAGAAATGCAAATCTAGTAAAGAATAGACTCAGAAGAGATATCACACTTGTCGACTACACAGAAACGGCATGGGAACAGTACACCGATTTTAATAAAGGATTCTTTTTCTTTTTAGGACCTGTTCAAAATAGTAAACTAATACGCAGATTAACTAGAACACTAGAAGCGGTAGTGAATGAAACTGCCTCCGCCTTAGGTAACTTAACCGAAGAGCAGTCCGCCATGCGGGTTGTTGTCCTTCAGAATCGTCTTGTTATTGACGTCATCTTGGCAGATAGAGGCGGAGCCTGTAAGGTCATCGGGTCAAGCTGCTGTGTTTTCATTCCACAAAACGCACCATCCGTATATCAAGCTATTACACGTCTCCATAAAATTGCAAATCAGATACATCAGAATCCAGGCACCTGGACTTGGTCCGGTTGGTTCTGGACAACGTTAACCGCTTGGGGATGGAAGATCCTATCCTTCCTAGGCATTGGCCTAGTCCTAGTATTCAGTTGCTGCCTGTGCTTACAGTGTGGGCCAGCGATTTGTGGACTGTGTGCCACTTCCTGTATTGAACATTCCAGTTTCCTCTCAAAGCGTAAAAGAAAGAAAGAAGAGCAAATGATGTTGCAAGAACAAACTGATCGATTCATGAGGATCGATATATCATGAAGGGTCCGTAGGGAACAAGGAGGGAATGAGGAAATATAAATTTTATGGTCAAGTTGTGTTCCCTAGCGCGTACCCCACCGTCTCCATGTACCAGCTTAAAGTGCATGTAACTTCCCTCCTGTGCCAGCTATGAAGACGCAAATACATTTGCGTTCAACGTTAACTTGTCCTCTTTCAGATCCACCCTGAATGGATTAAATAGTCCGTTCCTAAGTATGCTATGCCAACGTCTTTTTGTAGTGTACCTTACATGTTTTTCCTGCTCTGGCAAAGTAGGCCCTGAATTTCTGCCATCGAACCATTTCTCTGGCTTCTGACTCTGAAAACCTCAGCCCAGGCTGCCTCTGTACCCGTGAACTCTGACTTACTTCCAGCGCGGCCCACCGCGCTCAGCTCAGCCTGCTGCCTGCCAAGACTGACTATAACCTTCGAGTTATCTGTTCCGCTCCTCGAAAATACATTCCTGCCTACTAGCTTCAGTAAACATCCCCCTCATCTGCAGAGCAGAGGGCCAACCTGTCTCTATGCAAGTAATTCATAGCCTCTGTTACCATGCTCTCATGGAAGGCCCCATGCCCCACGCTTCTCACGCAGACACTTAGGCGCTTAAAACACGCACTCACAGTCAGTATAGAATAGCTTCTGCCCCAGAGACCTTTTCCGTCCAGATAATATGGTTCCCAAACATCAGATATCAGATATGATAGAAGTACAAGTTGATCTGACATGCCAGACTTCTGTCTCTTTCCGTCAGTGTAAATGTCAAGCCCCCTGCACCCTCCAGTTTCACGTCAATCACACGTCATGCAGCTGCGCGCGCATCCAAGCTTCCGATTTCTGCTGACATTGCAACATTTCTGTTAGTGCCATCCTTTCTGTGACACCTACCTGGTGACGTTTCTAGCACACACCTCTAGTTCACGCCTAGTCCACGCCTTCTGGTTACGTACTAGTAACACGTGGATACTGTTATCTTGTCTTCTCTCAGCTGTTACGCCTACTATACTGTTTTCTATGACATGAATTAAGTATATAAGCTATGTACTGTCAATAAAATGTAGCGCGCGTGCTCTCTATCCCTTCTTCCACCCCTGTGGTGGGAAGAACATGATATATTGGTCTTGACCATTCCTTTTTGAGGAATAAAACCCCTAAGAACTCTAACACCACGGACTCTGATTCTTTCTTTCAG
Source organism: Lissotriton vulgaris (assembly GCF_964263255.1). Classification (NCBI taxonomy): domain Eukaryota; kingdom Metazoa; phylum Chordata; class Amphibia; order Caudata; family Salamandridae; genus Lissotriton; species Lissotriton vulgaris. The sequence goes on from NC_141689.1 coordinate 657,491,440, forward strand.
ATTGAGTTATTATTGATTAAGTACTTACCTGCATAGAAATTAAGACGGTAAATTATATATTTACATCAAGTGCATCATGGGAACAGGGCAGACTAAACTACCAAGCCAATTCTTCACCAGAAAGGAGACAAGCTACCGGGGACCGGTTTCTGGCATTTCAGCCGTCTTCGGCCCGGCTTGCTTGAATCCTGATGGTGCAGTGAGAAAGGGACTCATGTCTGAGTATACCCTGCCACACCTATAGTGGCCAAAAACGATTCAGAAAAGGGGGTGGTGATGAACAGAGTGTCTGAATTAAGCAGACCACTCTTACCCAGTCCAAAGATCAGGGCTTGATCCATCACCGTTATTTATCTCACTGCACCATCCCAGCTCAGAACCTGGCTATATGCGTTTCTGGGCACAGCAGCCCCTTCCTCATGGGCAGCTCGTAAAGAGCACTGAAACTTGCAATCGTTTTTACTCTGTTTAATTGATGTCACATGTCCCTGCAGGGGCTCCTCCCAATTTGTGATGTGGCAAAGCCTTCTGGGACATCAAGGCACAGTCTTGCAAGTTACAATATTCTTTAAGTAAATTCAGTGTCTTGTTTATTTATTCTGAGCATTTTCAAGTCCTTAAGTAGGATGGGGAATCCTCATGGAGAATTTCATTTGCATAAGGGAAAAAGTGCTATGCGGAGTTGACAAGTTCCACTCCCAGCCTCTATCTGTATAAGATGGTGCCTCTTCCACGGCAGGGACCGGCCGTGTAGTAATGTTCCAACACAAGATGCCCCAAAGCATTTGAAGAGCACTCAACTTCTTCCCAGCCATCCGGCAGTATATGCCTTCGTGATTTTCATCGCCCTAAAAAGGCAGCAAGTATGGTGCTGTGCCTTAGCAGACAGCTCAGCATTGCTTGAGGAATGAGGAGACTGCTAGTGCTGTGGAGAGGCTGCTCTAAAACACTGCAATAGAAAACAAAGAGATCATGACCTGGCATACAGTGCAGTAAAGAGGTGGGAACGGGTAAAGCAACATAACACCGGCGGAGTGTGAGGGGACGGGGCAACAACAACAACACTAGGATGGCAGGCAGGACCCCAAATTGCATGTCAGATTTGGTCGTGTTCAGAAACACATGGGCTCTTTGCCAGCTGATGCACTCTACTTGTATTTGGGACTGTGTTCTAGTGTTTTCAGTCCTGTTAGGTGCATCGCACTAACAAATCACAATGGCAGCTTGCAGTTGACCATTCAAGTAGCTGAAAACCTGCCAGATTTCTATCAGGAATGAAGGGCTGGACAGCAATACATGGTGCTCACCTGAAGCACTGCAGCTTTATTTAGTTATCTAAGAGTATGGATTTTACAATACATTTAAAAAAAGGAAAGGTGTAGGATTTGTATTTTTACAGGCGCTGCTGTTTCTTGAAAAACATTGATGTAGATGAACAGAGGTTTAGCACTCGGACTCTAAAGTTCAAATAGCTATCATTTTGCATTTATTGCACATCTTCTTGTTTTATAATGTACAAATGTTACACCACTGTAGTGTTGCACCAGGCGAATGCAAACAACAAAACAGGCAGTATATTCATACCAGCCGAGAACAGTGTGACAACAGAGGTAATGCCAGAGTATTTTGCACAGAAATAAAGCGACATGACCATAACTACCAGCATTAGACAGAAAAATGGATGGAAGGTGCAATGTTATCTGCAGCAACAATGTCCATCATAGGTTGAGCACTGGCTCTAACGCTAGTTAATTTACAACCTTGGAATGATACATTCCCTGCAGGAATATGAACTTTGCCTAAGACAAGGTGTCTAATGGCCACAAATGTGTGGCCTGTTCACCTACGCCTAGCTTTTTTCCAAGATATGCTGAATCGTGGAACTTGTGATACTGTAAACATCGCCCCAAGAACACAGTATGTCTCATGATGTTGGATAAATTGTCACCAATGGCTGAAAATACCAGACAACATAGAGCCACTTGAGAGCTCTGAAGATGGTCCCAGACAGGTCACTATTGCAGAATCATTGTCCCACTGTATATAGTAATAGACTATAGGACATACATTAATGCATGCTGAAAAGTTTAGTAAAATATAACAAACAGAGAGATCTTGAGTTAGAGAGGTTTATTCAAATGCACCCCATCCATCAGCTACTGGCAAGCAACTGAACTTCAGGGAATACTAAGAAGCATGACACTCTAGGTTCCAAAGAACCTTAAGGAAACAGGATGAGAAAGACACTACACATCTTCCTTCTCAAAACAAGATATGACTTCACAACAGAATGAAATTAAAGGCAAAATGAAAAAGAACAATTCTAAAAGAACACAGTGAAGGAACAACATCTTAGCAAACATAGTCCTTAAGATAAGAAGGTATTTTCTTAGTGCGAGAAACTTTCATGGAATCACCAACATTAGACTCAACAGAAGATCCACTAACATTGGGTAAAGAATTAGAAATGCTCTTATTGACCACAACTACACGATTCACATTCCAAATTTTCCCATTCTCCAATTTTACAGAATTTCTGAAACATTTCACAACACGCAAGGGCGTGGTATACTTTGACCATGACATAGCACCAACTGGAGCTTTTACACGAACAAAATCCCCAACTACCACCACACACTCCTTTACCCTTTTTCTGGAATCATAAGAAACCTTGTTTTTAGACTGCACAAACTCCTCCCTTTCTTTCCAAGCATTGAAGTTTCTTTCTTTCATACCTTTACCCCAAAACATCCAACCAGGAGAGAGTGTGGTATTGGGATTTCTACCTTTAAACAGTTCAAAAGGGGTCTTTTTAGTAGTAGATTGCGGAGAAAATCTATGAGCTAGAATACATTTCTGCAACTCTTCTTTCCAATTCAAACAATTAACCCTAGAGAGTTGAATATTCTCTTTAATAACCCTATTAAACCTTTCAACTACTCCATTGGATTCTGGGTGATATACAGACGTTTTTTTATGTTTGATCCCACAAGACAACAAAAATTCATCCATCATACTTGAACAAAACTGAGGTCCATTGTCGCTTAGCATTGACGTTGGAAATCCCTCCCTTTTGAAAACCTCTTTTAGAAAAGAAATCACAGAAAAAGACGTGACTTCCGACACAGAGGAAATCTCAACCCATCTGGAGTAGAGATCTATTAAAACGATAAGAAAAGGAGTTTTCTGTTCACCAGAAAGGGGACCTACAATATCAATGGCAATATCAACCCAAGGACCGCTTGGTAGATTCCTACAAACCATGGGTGCAGTTCTTGGTTGTAAAATTTTATCACTTATTTTACAATGTACACACTCCCTCACATTCCTCTCTATTTCCAGATCCATTCCAGGCCACCAAAAGGAACAACGAATTCTTTCTTTAGTTTTGACTATTCCAAGATGACCTTGATGAGCCTCCTCTATTATTCTTTTCCTCAAAGAGTTAGGAGGAATTAATTTTGAGCCTCTTAACAAAACATTATTTTCAACCGACAACTCGCTAAACACCAAATGCCAAACTTTATCAAATGACTTGTCAAGTTCTAAATTTTCCTGAATCAAATTCCTTAACTTAGAAACAACCTCATCCTTACGACATTCTTCCAACCACTCTTCCTCAAGTATTATTCCCGATGTTATCTCACACACATTCACCTCATCTTGACAGATTTCATCCTCTTCAGATAAACAAACAGTATCCCCAACCAATCTCGAAAGACAGTCAGCAGTAACATTTTCCACACCAGGTATGTAATTTACCGAAAAATTGAATTCCTGGAGACCAATAACCCATTTCCTAATACGTGAAGACACACAATCCAACCCTTTTTTTGTGAAAATCTCCTTTAATGGCTTGTGATCCGAGCAAACTTTGAACTCTTGTCCCCACAGAAAATTTTTAAACTTCCTAAGAGCCCAGAATATAGCCAACGCTTCTTTTTCTATGACAGAATAGTTTAATTCTGCACCACGCAAACTCCTAGAAGCACAGGCAATGAGTTTCTCTTCTCCTCCTCTATTCTGTTTCAAAATAGCACCAAGCCCTTTCGAGCTGGCATCAGTTACCACAAAAGTTTCTTCAAAAGGAACAAAAGCCTGTAAATTTGGGGCATTACCTAAATCATTTTTAATTTCTTCAAATTCCTTTTGACAAAGATCAGTCCAAACAAATTCCTTGTTCTTAACAATTAAAGCCCTCAAATTGCTAGATTTACTAGCAAGATCATTAATGAATTTTCCATAATACTCTACCATGCCTAAGAATGAAACAACTTCTTCTTTATTTTTTGGACATTCCAAATTACTGATACTATCCACCAAATCTTTCTTTGGAGATATACCACAAGCAGAGATATTGTGACCCAGGTAATTTACACTATTTACAGAAAATTTGCACTTCTCATACTTCAGAGTAAGTCCAGCAGATTCAAGTCTCCTAAGAACTGTTCTCAAAATTCGATCATGCTCTTCCTGATTTCTCCCATGAACCAAAACATCATCCTGATAACATTTTACAGATTTTATACCTTTCAGAATTGATGCCATGACCCTTTGAAAAACTGACGCAGCAGACACAAGACCAAACGGCATCCTCTTATATTTATAAGAACCAAAAGGAGTAATAAAAGCCGTCAGGTCTTGCGACTCCTGCGTCAACTCAATTTGGTGATATGCCTGAGCTAAATCTAAAGTTGAAAATACTGTTGAATCACCAAGAGAAGTCAAAATTTCATCTATATTGGGTAATGGAAACTTATCAACTACCACCTCCTTATTGAGTGATCTCAAATCACAACAGAGTCTAATATCCCCATTGGGTTTGTTCACGACAACAACTGGCGCCAACCATTCGGTCGCCTCAACAGCTTCAATAATATTTTGTTCAAGTAGTTTCTTAATTTCCTCTTCTACTCTACTCTGAGCCGCAATGGGTATCCTCCTAACTTTAGCAATAACAGGAGTGGCATTCCTCTTTATCTTTATTCCATGCTTGTACCCTTTTAAGCAACCTAATTCCTTCCTAAATAAACGAGGAAACTCACTTACAAAAGAATTCCCTTCAAATCTTATTTCATGAATCTGAATCTGAGGATTTGCATTGGGATTCAAAACGACACCCAGTAAACGTTGATGAGACCAGCTAATCAAAGAATCACCAACTTTAGAGACATAAACCTTTCCAACAATCATGTTCATTTCAATCTCAATTAAAGCATTAAAATATCCCAACATACTTATGGGAAAACCACCATAGCCTCCGGGAGAGAGATCCATCCTACAGAGTTTGTTTTTCTTCTCAAAATGTTTCTCATACATTTCTTTAGATACAATAGTGATCGGGGAACAGGAATCAAACTTCATATCAATTTCCACACCTTCAATTTTAACTTTTCCAATTGGATGATCATCAATCAAAGTTTCTTTAACCTGACAAATAACTTCTTTTACTTCTTTTCTAAAGACCTTTCTTTCCTTTGATTTGCAGAATTTTACAAAGTGTCCTTTTTTCCCACAAGAATGACATACAAAGGTTAAAGCCGGACACGTTTTGGAATTCGCCAAATGTCCAGATTTCCCACACCTGAAACATGTAAGAGAATTTGAGGAAACATTCTCTTTGTTAGATTCACTTGAAACATTCTTTACCCCTTTCACTTGACAAACAATCTCTTTCACATCCTCAACCACAGTTTCGCCTTTCATCTTGTCACTTTTCAATTCATTTACACATTTCAACATGTGCTCTACCCTTTTCGCTATAGCTACAACTTCTTCTAAAGGCGGCTCATCCTTTAGCCATAATTCTTCCCTGATTTTTTCTTCTCTGCATTTCAAAACTAACTGATCCCTCAACCTTTCTTCATTCACCGCACCAAATTTACATGTAGATGATAACTTCCGTAGGGCAGATAAGTACTCTTCAATAGATTCATCCTTCCCTTGTTCCCTTTTTCCGAAATGGTACCTTTCCATAATGGTGCTGACACGAGGTAAATAATGTTTATCCAATTTCAACAAACATACCTCATACTCATCCAAACCTCTTTGCTCTTGAACAGAAAGGTCTGGTAAATTTTCCAAAACCTCCTGACCTTCTCCTCCTAAACAATGAGTTAAGAGGGAATACTTTCTTTCTGCACTAAGATTAGTGCCACAAACACGCGCATAATGCGCAAAAATTTTCTTCCACTTACTCCACTTTACCTTGGGTTCTCCTGGATCAGGAAGAAAAAAGGGTGGAGTAGTAACATTCTGCATCCTAAAATGAAGTTGAACTTAAATGAGATAAAATTCAAAAACAAAAAACAACACAGCTAACTATGCTTAAACGAATAGTCAAGATTGACACTTCCAAATTTAAATAGCCACCTTCCTCTTGTTTTATACACATAAATAAATTTCCTCTGAAAAGCAATCAGTCAAATACCAGCTTCCTTTAAAGTGTAAATGTACTTGCTTGAAGACTTCAGATGGACAGCTCACTGAAAGTTGTTTTAAACACGAAGCTTTTCCACTTTCACCCAAGGAAATTCAAGTTCAAAATGGGTTTCTTTTTACACGTTGCTCTTAGACACTGGCAAAAATACACTCCACTTTTAAATGCGAGCGATTTCCCTTCACATAGAAGAGCGCAGCACTCCTCTTTTAAAATACGAACAATTTCTCCTCACGTAGAAGAGCACAGGACTGCATACCAGCGCGCCGAGAATATAACTACTTCCGCGTTCCTGACGAGAATGCTGCTCTCATTCCGAAATCTCGCGACAGTTCTCCTTCGCCAATACCGCTCTACACGTTCCAATACGTCATCATTGTACAGCAGGTCTTGAAGAAAGAAGAGCCTCACAGTTCCACAACACGGACAAGATTACCAACGGCTCAAAACGAGATTGACATTAAAACAATGACACCTCTTGGTAAGTTACAGCACAATTGTTCAGTTAAACATAAGAACAAGTATTTCGATCTAAATCTTATGCTTGTGCCAAGTCCGTTTTTAATGACTGAGCCGAGTCCGTTTTTCAATAAATATTTCTTCTCTGGTTAATAAATTAAGCAAATAACAGCCGCTGGAGAAGTACCCTCTTCTCTTTAACAATACAGCCGCTGGAGAAGAATTCATATATTCCTTCAGTAGTAAATGCCGTTTTTAATTTACAATTCACCTTCCCAACCGTTTTAAACTGCCGCTGGGGAAATTAATTTCTCTCCCTTTCAACACACAGCCGCTGGGGAAGATACGCAAATTATTCCTTTTACTGGCATTGTTAATGAAGCATACATCCAGTTTACCATTATAAATACCTTCTTTCTTGCTTTCGAAATTTTCAAAGTCACTTTTCTACCTTTTCTTTTCCAAATTCTTCACTTAGCTTGACGTTGAGGTGCTCTCTTCTTCACCTTTTCTTCCAATTACCCTCGTCGCCAATGAAAAGTTTAGTAAAATATAACAAACAGAGAGATCTTGAGTTAGAGAGGTTTATTCAAATGCACCCCATCCATCAGCTACTGGCAAGCAACTGAACTTCAGGGAATACTAAGAAGCATGACACTCTAGGTTCCAAAGAACCTTAAGGAAACAGGATGAGAAAGACACTACACATGCATTCCTATCTCACACATGGACAGTTAAATCTGATGCACCAACTATTATGGAGGAATTGTTTACCAACCTCATTTTGCACACCGGGACTTCTAAACCCAAACTTCTAGTACGGAAACACAAACTACAACACCCTGAAAGCAAACTCATGCTTGCCGAAAAAACAGAGCAGGCTAGGAGGGGCAAGTTGGCAGAGTCACTGGTGGGATGTGGCGTCCAGTGAAGGAAGAGAGAATGGAGGATACAGACTCCGAACATCAAAGAGCCCTCCCTTTGCAGAGGCGGAAGTGCTTGTGTAAAGCTCTCCAATCTATATGGCTTGAGTTCCTGCAATATAAAACTGAAAAAATAAAAATTGACGTTACGAAAAATGTCTGTAATCGTATTTTAAGGTTACATTTCTAACAATTTCCAGCTGATTAGCATATTTTGAGGGCCACTGGAACAATACCTATGGGCCGTGTTCGCACTATATAAATCTGCAAAAATAAAAATGTATTTACGAAAGATGTCTGGGATCATATTGTAGGGTTATATTTCCATCAATTTCTGGCTGATCAGCTATTTGGAGGTGCAGTGATGCCAGGACCCACAGCTGCGGGTCCCTTGAACCGTGATAATTGCTGTTATTTACTACCCCACTAACAGTCAAAGGGGCCTTTTTTCCTGCTTGCCCCAGGGCCCATGGCGTCCTTTCTACTCTACTTAGGCTGGCCGATTCGATTTTGTATTGTATGTGTAGATTTTATTTGTTATAACCGAGTTTTGGTAAACTTTGTCAAGTTGTCATGTAGAATTTCACCCCGCACAGGAACAGATGGATACTAGGCCAACAAGATTTTGAGTTTGCCCTGTGATGTCATATTATGTGAGAAGATGTAACACATGCCGTACATTATAAAGATTGTGCAAGTCTTCAAATAATTGTTTCCTTCCTTAGGGCACAGAACTCCAAAGCAACTTGTAATACTCTTCAACTTAAGGAGGCAGTATTTTGTTTACTATACCACTGAATCACACCTTTAACTAAGTCCCTGTCCCCTGTGAGATCCTTGGTCCCTTTAACTTTTCTTGTCAAGAGCTGCTCTTGTTGCTGGTAACCTGTAATGCACGTTAGATGTGCTGTACATATAAGCACGCCAAGGAGTAACTTGTTATTTACTGCAAACACGTATAAACTGTTCAGTTCACTCATTCAAATGTTCTGCTGGTGGGGCGCTCTTTCCTCCTTGTCTGCTAGCTCTGTGCGTATATGTGCTTTGTAAAACACCAACCTAGACAAAAGACACCGGAGTGCGGTACAGGGGCAAAGGCAGAGATGCCGTCAGCAAGTGAATGGAAGAGTAGCATGATCCCCATGGGAAAATACACAAAGAACTTCCAGGTATTCCAAAGTAGCAATTGAAGAGGAGGTTTTAATGAAAGACGAAGGGAAGGCCTGATGAAAGACAATAGAGAATGTTTCTAGTGCAGTGAGCTGGGACACATTGTAGGAGATTGCAGGACCAGGATGCAACAAGACCAAAACAGATCTAGGTTGGAGGCAAGGAACACATACAATAACCAGGTCCAGTCTAATAGCAACCCACAACACCCTGAGACGCAGAACACGTATGTCCTTCAGTGGGCCCCCTCCCCAAGATGGGTATCTAGGAGCCACCTTCCTCACCACAAACAAGGATGGAGAGGCCACAACTATGGCAGGATCAACAAACAGCAGGGAACCCATCCCAAACATTAGCAAAGAGCCTAGGGATCCCCGTTGCACAAGGAGGAGCAACAGTATGGGGAGGGAGCTCACTGTTCCAGCCCCAGAACCCGTACTGGGTCCAATGAAGGTACCAAGACAACTCTATGTGTCCTGTATTGTCAGTCGCGCACAGGTCAGATGAGGAACCCATTGTGACAATGGTTATCAATAAAATACCTTACATCTTCCTAGTTGACACCGGGGCCACTGTCTTGTAGTATTTGCTAATCCATAAAATCTGCGCATTTGTTGGGCAACTAAACTGATTCAGGTCACCCTGCAGGATACGTTGGCCTAGAGACCAGGTAGCTCACAGTGCCAACATAAGCCTCTCTAACCCTACCAGGGTGCGAATGGTTTCTGGCAACCACTGAATATGACAACCTCGACCCCTCCGGGATCATGATTACAGATCAGGACCTCTTGCTCAGTCACTCATGCTCTTTTTTTTCAGATAAGTCTACAGAAAATACGCAGTGGGATGTTTTCAATATATTTAATGAACCAAAGTTATTCTTGTATAAAATACATGTGCTGCGGTAATCAGTAGACAAGCAGATGAAAGTGATTACAAGCACCAAAAGAATAAATAACAAATATAGTTCTACCTTGCTACTAAAACAGTGTATATATTCAGGCATACAATACAAGGCAGTAATCAGGCGTACTCCTACTCTGCAAACCCTACTGTGTGTACCTAGAGTGTGTGCAGGTGTGAAGCCAAGAATCCCCCCAAGTGATGACCCAACCCCATTGCCTGCTTCCAGCCGTCCGGGACTCGAGCTTCGCGTAGAGAGTAGCTTATGATGTTGTTCACCTCTGGATTTATAGTCTCCGCCACCTCAGCCATTAATCTAGCAGGGCAGGGTTTAGCGGGCGAGCTGGATTTCAATCCCTTCAGAATTTTAAGGGTGCTAGGCAAATCTACAGGGGAGAAAGCACTCAGAGAATGCCTAGGGGAGGTGAGACCAGAGGTGGGCGACAGAGGATCATGTGAGAGCCTGGCCCAAGGTATAAAGCTTGCTTGGATCAAACAAATTTTGTCCATAAAGAAATTAGACAGCATATTGCACCAGACATCTGTGGCCGGGAGAGAGCACGATTGTGCTGTGGGTGACATAAAGCTCTGTACAATTGCAAACATTTCCTTTGAGCTGTTTTGCACCTGATCAATACGGACAGCATACTAGTGCTTCTTAGCTTGGGAAATAGCAGAGTACTAAACTTTTTGTCTCCGTCTAAGACTGCCCTTTGCCACCGGAATGTACTCGCTGAGGCGCCTGGAGCATTCCAGTTTTTTACAATCTTGTTTTAATGAGGTCAACTCAGCGGTCTACCATGGTTTAGAGGGAGTCTTCCTGGTGCACCTAGCCGAGATAGGTGTAGCCTGGGTAGTCATGGTGGTTGAACCCAGTTGGTGAAAGCCAGAAGGCTCCCCTCCAAACCCTGTGGAAGCGTAGGCCTGCAGGCGGTCAAGGCTGTCTCAAGTTTAGAAGGCTCAATTCTTTTGAATGCTGGTTTATGGGAGGCATGGTTAGGCATACTGGCCGAGGCCACCACCCAAAAGAAGATGGTCAGATGATGATTGGCCCAGAAGACTGGGAGGGGGTTATCGGCCATGATGGGAAAGTTAGAACAGATGGGATCAAGAATATGGCTCCCTTGATGGGTTGGACGATTAACCCATTGAGAAAGATGGGTGAGCTGAAGGGTACCAAAAAACCCCAGTGAGTCCTTGGACTCAGTTTGGTCAAGATGTATGTTAAGATCGCCCAGGGCCAGATAATGGGAGAAGCGCAGTGCCAGAGAGGTCACTGCCTCGCCCCAGGATTGAAGAAAGGCCTTGGAAGGGCCGGGAGGTCGATAGATCAGAGAACCCCCCAGTGTAAAATGGGCCCAGAAGCGAATTCTTAAGTCAAGAGCTTCACACTCGTCCCAGGCACTGGAATCACACTTGAGGAGATCCCACTTGTCCTTGAACATAATAGTCACCCCACCCCACCACCTTTCCTCCATGCGGTCCGCTCTGCAGACCTAATAGCCCCCAGGAGTGGCCAAAGAAATGATAGGATTGCAGCAACTCATCCAACCAGGTCTCTGTAATGAACAGAAAATCCAGTGGTTTATCAGACAGCAACTCAAAAACATCCAGATGATGTTTTTTTAACGAGCAAGCATTAATCAGGGCCGCCAAGATGGTAGGCACCCCAGTGGGCCTAATGATGGAGGTGGACTCTTGACCCACCTCTAAGGGATCAAAGCATAGTCTGAAACCACAGGCAGCACAGAGAAAGCCTTCTTTAGGGATAGGTCTGGACAACCCTGTAGGCAGCAAACACGTGGCTTTAGACGCCTTAATGACTCACTGGTGAAGCATCGCCTTGAGGCGGTAGACCGACGGGCAGCATCACTGGCCCTGGCCACTTCCGGGACGCTGGCGGACGCAGACGTGCTTGCCTTAGGCACGCCCGCCCCACGCGTCCGCTGCGCAAACGTGCAGCGTGCATCTTTATAGACCCGGTAGCCAGAACAACTAGCGAGCGCACTACCAAAATGGTGTCTCTGACTGGCTGGTCAGGAAAGAGGAAGTGAGAAACAAACCCCAGTCAAGCGGAATAAAACTGACAAGTATTCAAATTCAGTTCAGGTTCTATACACACAAAACGAATAAAAAATGGTTAAAAGTGGATTACAGGTTCACAAATTCAATTTAGCAGCAAGATTTAGCAGCAATTCAAGTAAGTAATATGTGCAAAAAGCAGAGTCAAATCAGCCCCTCGAGTGTGCCTCTTTCACTGTTTTACGAAGCTCAACCATGCTATGTTACTGTATGATATGTTTTTATTGCTCTTGTCCACTCTATCAGAAACCGCCAGTAAAAAAAAACATAAATGTTCATTTTCAATGTTTAGAAAATTACGAAAATATTTAGTAAGCGAGATATGATCTGAAATGGAGCAAGCAGTGAAATAAATTCATGAGCAATGATGCCGAGGCTTTCATAGCCACGAACGAGCCTGTGGCTGCCTCTCTGCCCGCGTGAGAACGGATACGTATTATGAAATAGTATTATTTGCTTTGAGCTTTCCTGACATATAAATCTCTGGTTTCCAGAGCCGAACAGCCAACATTTAGTGCGAAAAAGAAAAAGGAAGCAGAGAAATGCACTTGTGGCCTGGGGCAGGTTGACAGGTATCAGAAGTCCGTCATTTAATTAGAAGGGTCTTAGCTGAGCGAGAGTGCTGCCGCGCTGTTTCCGACACATACACTGCCCTGCACACTGAAAGCCACCGATGAGAGCTTAGGAGGTGGGTGTATCAAGGCTTGACAGTTCCATTTTGAGGAGATTACAGTTTAGAAGTTATTTATTCTACCACGGGCATGAGGTTGACGGATAAATGCTCTTTGCATAGACTTTGTAACAATAAAAGTCGGCGCTGTCAAAGATAGTCCTGCGTGCCTCACATTTCATTTTATTTTTTTGCCCGTGGATGACAGTTAATTTGTAAAAGCCTGGAGCCATGAACATAGTGGGGAATGTGACCTACATCGGATTGAATGTGTGTACCAATTCATTGCTGGATTTAAGTTGTAAATTATGCACTACCCAACTGGTTTAGTACTGCAATTTAGCATCGACTGCAGTGACAAGTTCCCTTCGGGCTCCAATCTCAAAAGCTTTGCACGTGGCAAGAAATAGCGAGTGAAGTCTATATTCAAGAAACACAAAGTAGCAAAATGTTCTTCATTGTTACAGCCATCCGTACCACGGACATAATTGGAATGGAACGATAATGACACGAATCGAGGCAGATCTGCCTTCTTATAATACCTTGGAGACGCAGTAAATCACACATTGTCCTCAGTAGGCGCGCGTCAGGATAGCTCACTGAGCTAATTTTGGCTCTTTAATGATAGTGAAGATTGATAAGTGTTCGAATATTTCGGCAGACACAGTGAACAGAAAGTGAAGTAGGAGAGAGAGGTGGTGTGTTAGCCGTAATGGCGTCTGGGCTTGGCCCTGGGTGTGAGGTGGTCACGTCCCTCTCTAATGTGATCTTTAAGGTATCTTTGAGTATTGATTATGACATACACTTTATGCCCACTTACCTGATATTCTCCTAAATTTGTGAACTTGCACCTTCCCGTTTCTCTCTTAAGGTCTATTTTTTTTTTTAATGGGTAGAGTGCAAGATTGCCTGTAAGGATGTCCTGTTGCTAAAGACACCAGTGGTGGGCTGGACTAGGCAACCGAGGCCAGCATCCTAGATGAAAAAAGAGAACTTTTTAAGGCCTTGAGAAAAGACAGAATTTGATGGATGGTGCAGAGGACGAATGTTCCAATGTTTAGCAGCAAAGGTGGAAAAGGCCCATCCACCTGCACAGACAAAATGGTGGAGTGGGACCAGAAGAAGTTTGGAAGAAGAGAATCTCAAGAGATGAGGACCAGATTGTAAGAATTTATTTTGGAGCTAAAGGGCACCAATTCAATGAAAAGCCTTGTCAGACAGGCACAAGCTCTGGAAGATTCTACGTTTAGTAATGGGGAGCCGGCAAAGAAAAATAGGATTAGGTGTAATATGAGATTCTGGGGTGGTGGTTAGGGGTAAGATTCAATATTAACCTTACAGCAGCATTTTGAATATTGCGAAGGCACACCAATACAAGATAGGGAGAGCCAAAGTGCAGAGAATTGCAACAGTATAAATGACTAAACATAAGGGCGCTGATCAGCGACAGCAAGTGGCAGGGCAGGGCCATCCCCCTTGGCTCGCCAAGCAGGACCTTGGAAATTCCTTAATCTGTGCGCCTGCAACCTGCACCTGAGTTCTGCACTTTCGCCTTCATTCTTCTGCATGGAACTAGTTACAGCCAGGGCCGGTCCTAGAACTTCTGGGGCCCCGGGCGAAAGGAAAGATGTGAGGCCCCTTGAATTTGCATGTAACGGCCTGATGCGCGAGTGGGGGGGTCACGTAGGTGTTCGCACGCGGGGGCCTAATTTAAAAATAAAATAAACTTACCTTCCGAGGTCTCGCATCGTCTCTGCTCCTGACCTGCTCTCTGCAACAGGAACAGGAACAGAACAGGAAGCCTCCCTCCCCTAAGCCAATCTCAAGGCTGCAATGGCAGCATTGTCATTGGTCGGTACGCAGACAAGCCAGACCAGCCAGGCGTACCTGCCAGCCAAGCCATTCTTACAGCCTTGGAGGCCTGACATAGTGCAAATTATCTTGCTTGCAGTAGTGTGATGGTTAGTAGCTGTGTTGTTACTAAAATTGGCTGCCTGGCGAGGGCACTGTGTGGTGCAAGCTGCAGTGACCGCCTGATGAGAGCCCTTGCACTTATGTTGTTACAAATTAAGCACTCACTGCTCTGCTCTTTGAAACTATTCTGCCAGCTATAAATAAACTACTGCAGACCACTGCTGGCTGGGTGTGTTTATTTTTGTCTCTTTTATTGAAAGGCTGCATGCTACATCGTGTGTTTTTGGTGAAAGGACAGGCCCCGTACCGAGGAGCGATATACCCGCTTAATACATACATGCAGATGGTATTGTCAGACTTCTCTCTTTTTAAATTACGGACAAAAAGCCTCAGGCAAAGCTCATTTATGCAGATCAGATAACTGGTCTGGGACCACAGGCTCCTAATCCATGACTCAGCGAGAACCACAAGGGACATACTACTTAAATATGACTGCAAAATAAGAGTCTTTGGAAGTTCAAAAATTAATAGAGAGGTCAAGTTGGTCTCTCACTTGCAGTGCCAGATGTCATGCAAGGCGGACTCACTGTGGGTCAAAGGTTACACAGGAGGATGAGTATGCCATGATAATTCTCACTGAGTAATTGTTATGGATGATTTCAGCTCCAAAGGTGGACAGTGCTATCACTGAATTTGGAGTTCTTTATTTAGTAGACGTGATCAAACTCCTGCCAGTTTTACTCTTGCATAAAATCTGGTCCTCTGATTACACTGTGCTCAACCACTCCATCATAGAAGACTGGCTCAGATCTATGTCTGCACTTAAAATCCCCTGGCTCAAATGTGTGCATGACTATTTGGCAGTCATTGGCCACCCCAAGTTTTTTTACCATTCCAAGCTCTTGATTAGCATCCAAAGGAAAGTCCTTAAATTGAAATGCCTAGCATTATGCGAGGAATCGAGGCTATCCACAGAGATCACAAAATCCTCTGTTTTGAACAACCAGATGATTCTGACTAGTCATAACATGCAACCTTATTTAGCTGATGTGTACAATCTATGCCATAGATTCATGCTGGCCCAGTTTCGGCTGTATATTTTCCATCATTTAACCAGCTTTCCTACAATAAATAACTGGTCACCTGACCCTGTGAAATGCCAATGCAATGATATTTCTATGCAGAGTACCATTAATATTGTCCTGTTCTGTAAATAATATTCAGGTCTGAGAAAATGTCTTATTAAACATCTGTTATCACAACTAGGTTTTGTACAGTTTCAACCAGCTTTTATATATCTGCAATCGCTTCCGAGCTTGTATATATATGCTGCATTGTCTCGGTTTCTATTGGCTGTTATAAAATGTAAGAAGCAGCTGTAGAAACCTTATTGATCAGTGGGGACACACACTTTTTATCCATGTTTGTTTTTAAATCTGTCTTTTATCATTTTAACTGATTTTTAACCCTGATATTGTCATGTTTTGTAGCCTTTATGACTCACTATGTGACTTTGAATGAAGCTTATTTTGATTGATTGATTGACTAAACATAACTGGTTGATCAATGAGACGGTGTATAGTGAAAAGGCTAAATATTTCTTGAGAAGCCTCATTTGCAAAATAATAAATAGCAAACAAAGGAGATCCTGTTAACCAGCATGGTGATTCAGAGATGCTGATTAAAGTGGATCCTAAGCTATCTACAGAGTGACCGAAAGAGGAGAAGCACCAAAGCTAGGGGGCCATAAATCGAAGACCAAGACCTAGAGTTATTTTGGCCACGGATCCAGTTGCGTAACACAGGCCCCCACAGCCCCTACTAATCTGAGCGGGATTGGTCTGAGCAGCTTCACTTGCAGCTCAGATAGTGCAGTGGAACCTGGAGTGTTTTCCCAACCTGGCTGTTCAACCTAGCCTGGTGGGAGAAACTTAAGTGTGTATGCGTGTTTGGCTGGCCTAGGATGGCTGGTCAAACACACATGCACACTTAAAAAGTGCCCTCCACACCTCACCCTGCCATTCCTCTCTGACAGGTTGCCTGGCCTGCCCCGCCCCGCTGAAGACTCTGGTGTCAGCAGTTGGGCAAAAGTAAAATGATAATAAAATGCCTTTATTCCCATTTTTGTTTCCTCTTTTAGCAGAGGGCACTGCTCCTCCTACATTATGGAGGAGCCGCCCCTGTCCACAAGACAATGTCAAGGATAATCTTTTGGAATTTCTCTCTGATTATAGGAGATTGACAATGAGGAGTGACCAGAATGTGTATGTAATTGGCGTAGCTCATTAAAATAAAGCCACTGGGTCAAATGAGCTAAGGAAGGGGAAACACGTAAAGGTTAAAAAGAGAGGGAGTGAGAGACAAGAGAGATTATCCCAGAACACTTGTGAAGGCCCACAGATGAAAGAGCAGCAATCTGAATTCATTAAAGTATGGACAATTTTAAATAGTTCTTTCCTGGAAATTCGAGAAAGGAGTATGTGAAAGGAAAAGTAGTCGGCTCGAGAAGTATAAGCAAGATATTTATACATCTTGACAGCTGACAACAAAATGTTTTTTTTAGTAGGTGTCGTACCGAGGTGCAGAGGGCACTAGGACCCTGCACAAGATTGAAGGTAGGGGCCAGTCACTGGGCACCACTTCCGGTCAGGGAAGGGGGACGAGCAGTATCGGGAGATCAGGGAAGAGCGAGGATGTGCCTATGGGCATAAGAGAAAGAATATGAATAAAGAAATCAAAGATCCCAACCGGTGTTCTTTTGTTCCCTGTGTAACTTTTGCACCACGTAAAGTGGTAGGGCTCTTGTGGCTTTGAGTAACCTCACACGTCATGAGTAAGACGATACAGCACAAATCACTGTAAACACCTTAATCTGCTTTCAGAAAGCATTCCACAGGAGTTGCAGTGGGTTTTCCCATGCAACACCCATGGAATTTGACGCTGCCCCAGATTTACAGAAACATGTAAACCTAGGGTAGTGAAAATCCGTATGCCTCCCAAGATAAGGCGTAACGAGGAGAAATAACTTCATTTGTTCTCGTTTTTTCCTCTTTCCATGTATGCTGCATTTTGCAGCACACATAGAAAGAAAGAGGTACAACACCTCTTTGAATTGTGTTTATTGTGCAGGAATTTGTCACCTTCTGCGCAAAAACAATCCTGTCTGCAACAGAGGCACTCTTGCACCACGGTACAAGGGGTGTCTACTTTGGCGCTAGGCTGCTGAAACTTTAAAGGAACGGGAAGGTTGCGCAGGTCCCAACTTCATGTTTTATTACTGGGCGGCCCTCTTACAACAGATGGGCTGTATTGTTTTCTGCAGAAAGGGGTAATGTGGATGATGAAGGGTATGGCGAGGTCCCTCCTACTAATTATAAGCTTGCAATTAATAAATCAGCTTGGGAGGTCTCCTCAGGCAAGTAGAGCCGAGATATTTTAAAAACGTGCAGTTTAAGAGTGTGATTACCACTTGGAGAGTCAGAAGCAGGGTTCATAAACTGCTGAAGATTGAACACTACAGCAGGAACACCCCTTGTGGCAGTCCCCGCTTTTTCCAATCAACTTTTATGACATAATGGGCTGGCAATGGGAACAATCTGGTCTCAAAAAGATAGGGGATCTATATTCTGCTGACCAACTATGCTCTTTTGTGGAATTAGAACACGATTTGGAGCTAGCTGCAAGGTCCTTCTTCAAGTGCCTACAGGCGAGGGATTTTTGGAGTCTACTTAGTGTAGGTATGTTTTCATTGGAAACAAACCTCCTCTTTGAAGCAACAATCCGGTCAGATTGCAAGATAGGACAGCTGTTTAAGCTTTTAATGGACACAGCCCAGATGATCTTGAGAAGGCTGAATCTAACTGGGCAATTGATTCAGAAAAGGGGGGTGGTGATGGACAGAGTATCTGAATTAAGCAGAACACTCCTACCGAGTCCAAAGATCAGGGCTTGATCCATCACCGTTTTTTAGCTCACTGCACCATCCCAGCTCAGAACCCGGCTACATGCAAATTAGTCTGTCCCTGGCCCAGTGCATCAAGGGAACAGGGCAGACCAAACTACCAAGCCAATTCTTATACTGGGAAGGAAACAAGCTTCCGGGGACCGGTTTCTGGCATTTCAGCCGTCTTCGGCCCGGCTTGCTTGAATCCTGATGGTGCAGTGAGCAAGGGACTCACATCTGAGTATACCCTTAACTGGGCAATTGGACTAAGAATGAAGGTTCTTCTTTCATCTAAATGGAGAGCTCATGACTACAAAACAGTTATTAGACTCTATTTTACTCTGGCAAAGTTGTTTAGATGAGGAAAAGGGAAGATGATAAGCTTCCTCGGTGTGGAGACGGTCCAGCTGATTTAATACATATGTTTTGTAGTTGTGAGAAATTACAGCCTCTGAATGAAATTATGGAGACATTTTGGAAGAAGCTGTTCGGGAAAGAGATATGTATTAGTTCTGGCATGATGCTTCTTGGTTGTAATTACCACCGTGAAGGAGATCTGTCTCAGACCTATTTTATTTTTATATGTATGATAGTAGCTCAGTTATTAATTGCAACAGTCTGGAAGAGTGTAGAGCCTCCTATGAGCCAGTCATGGTTGGGCGGCTGTTGGGCATTTATAATTTATAAAGATCTCTTTACAACTTTAAGTGTATAGGGCCTAAGAGGCGGGGTAAAAAGATTTGGTATCCTTTGATCAATTGGGTTACTGGCTATTTAGGGCACGGTGATTGGTTAATCCCTGACCCTGAATATGGAGGGCGATAGCTGACTACTCTCTAACGAGAGGGAGACTAGACACATGGTGGCTCAGCGCTTGATGGTCTTCACAAAGCAATGGTCTGATTTGGTTTGGCTTTTGACATACCTCACACTGTCCTAAGGTGATGGGATGGATTGGCCATCTTGATATTTTATATGCTCATGTTTCTTTGAGAAATAAAAATATATTTTTAAAAAACGAATTTGAGATAAGTGGTTAATCCTGGTGTAACAATATAAATTAACGTTAGAGTTGCTTCTTTAGTTGGTCCCATGATAGGTGCAAATGTATCTACATATATAGGCCTATATTTTTTGGTTTTTGTCAGCATTGGAAGTCCATTGTAACTAACACCCCAAACCTAAAAATGTTAATTTACAGGTAAAGTAACAGACCGGCCCTGATTCCGAGGGTGCATTTACTCTTTATCGCACCGGGTAATATCGCCCACCCTAGGCTTCGACTGTGTATATACTTAATGTTCATCATCTGCGGAAGTTATGTTTCTACTCAACTGATGTATCACGGCAATTTATACCACAGTACACCGTATACTGTTCTTTTGTGTTCTTCTATTTGAAAATACCGAATAAAATAATTTGAAATGGAAATGATTGTGTGTGATATAAAGCCCCTATTCCAATTTATTTTGACGATTAATGTACAGACTTCTGCATGTTACCTAAATACAAAAGAGTTTTCGCCTGGTAAATTCCGACAGGTTTGACTGCCTGAAAATAAACAGAGAGTGAGATATTTAACCACCTGCTAATTTCCGCGTGCAGTAAATACCACTCAACTTGGCCTTCTCGTGCTTGGGCAAACAGTTTTTGCGCAGGGATCAGTAAACTCCGAACAATTCAGTTTCATGGCCGCAGTAGTTGTGTTTATTTTCCGTAAACCACGGTCAGTCTTTGAACATATCGAGAAACAATTATGGATACAGCTGAGTCCGCCAGGCATCTCGTGTTTAGTATGCCTCATGATTTCTCAATCAGCGCTCTAAGTCTTTCTGGACACATCACTGTAATTTGGCGTTCCGCAGAGGCAAACTAATGAGCTGCGCAGATGCTGCACAGAAATTCTTTTGCTGAATGGCGTCCCTGATGGGAAGAGGGTCACAAATAAATGCAAGTTAACAAGTATTATGTTCATTTATGAAAAAATTAAGTGAGCTAACCTAATCTCGTCGCTCGCCACTGGGTGGAGGCTTCGCGTGAGCGCGCCTCTGATGCCTCACGTTAATGGCTCATGACATGAACTCGGCGCATTGGAGGCCTCGCTTGCACATGGCAGGCTGTAGCAGCTGAATATTGATAAGGCGGGATGCAGTATTGCTCTTCAAAACTCCCGGCTTCCGTGTCTGTGCAAATTATCAAATTAGTGGCCGCAGGTCCCAGAGCCAGATGGAGCTCTAGTTTTGTCTCAAAATTAATATAATGCGTGCTACTGAGGCGGATCTTCCTGCGACACCCTGGGACTCAGCTATCTACACAACAAAAGGTGTATCACACCCACAAGTGCAGGAAGGTTTCGAAGCGGATTTGTTTTTCTTTAAAAGATTTAGCAATATACAGTGATTCAGAGCGAAAACGGAGTTCAGGGCAAATGAGGTATTTTACTTAAGTGTCTGGTGACTGGCACTAATCTGTCAAAGTTACACAGTAGGGAGCTGGGTGGCTTATGGATCTGTTCTGCGAGTCGTGCACAGGCGAAGAGAGCCAGGGCTTAGCTGTGCTCCTCTTTGTACGCACTTGCACTGTCAAAGTGCATATGTTTAACTGGGCAAGTACCTGATCCGCCTCAGCAACGTCGGAATCCAGGAGAAGGCACTGGACTGGATCATCTCCTTCCTCGACGGAAGAACACAGAGAGTCCGTCTACCACGTACAAGTCAGAGGCCACCAAAGTCATCTGCGGCGTCCCTCAAGGATCCTCGCTGAGCCCCACCCTCTTCAACGTCTACATGAGCCCCCTCGCGGCCATCGCACGCCAACACAACCTCAACATCATCTCCTACGCTGACGACACCCAGCTGATCCTCTCCCTGACCAACGACCCCGCCGCCGCCAGAGCCAACCGTCATGAAGGGATGAAAGACGTAGCCGAGTGGATGACGACCAGCCGCCTGAAACTGAACTCAGACAAGACGGAATTCCTCATCCTGGGTTCCTCGCCCTCCGCCTGGGACGACTCCTGGTGGCCCCCCGCCCTGGGCACCGCACCCAAACCGACAGACCACGCACGCAACCTGGGCTTCATCTTGGACTCCTCCCTCACCATGACCAGACAAGTCAACGCCGTCTCCTCGTCATGCTTCAACATCCTGCGCATGCTACGGAAGATCTTTCGGTGGATCCCCACCGAGACCAGGAAGACGGTCACCCAGGCCCTTGTCACCAGCCGACTGGACTACGGCAACGCCCTCTACGCCGGAACCACCGCCAAGCTCCAGAAGAGACTCCAGCGGATCCAGAACGCCTCAGCCAGACTCATCCTCGACATCCCACGACACAGCCACATCTCCGGACATCTGAGAGACCTGCATTGGCTCCCCGTCAACAAAAGAATCACCTTCCGTCTCCTCACCCACGCACACAAAGCCCTACACGATCAAGGCCCGAGCTACCTCAACAACCGCATCAACTTCTACGATCCCAAACGCCATCTCCGATCAGCCAGTCACGCCCTCGCCACCGTCCCCCGCATCCGAAGAACAACAACAGGAGGAAGGTCCTTCTCCTACCTGGCCGCCAAGACCTGGAACTCCCTCCCTCCCGACCAGCGCCTGACCCAAGACCACCTCTCCGTTAGGAAGAAGCTCAAGACCTGGCTGTTCGAGCAGTAGCAGCACCCCCCCCCCCCCCCCCCCCAAGCGCCTTGAGACCCTCCGGGTAAGTAGTGCGCTCTATAAATGTCTTTGATTGATTGATTGATTGATCCAATGCATGAGCCCCAGGCAACACAGTACTGGAACACTGAGCAGCAGGGTGCGGTCTCAGAATGTTATTGACAGAATATTCTTTGGTGTAAGCATCATGTCCTAAAGATAATTTACAAAAATATCGCCCAGTTGGAGTCAGTAGAACATCTATACCCAACGGAATGAAATTGTTATCTCCACATTGGAGTTAATATAAGGGTTGTGGACAATTTTGAACTGATGTCTGGAGATTTTTGCATGATGAGGGGCCATTTTGCATCACTGAGAACTGCCATTTGTATGAACTGAAAGGGCAGGGCCCATTAGTATGGTCCGGTACTCACCGAGTCCCCTATTTGCCTTTTTTAACCACAGCCCTTGTACGGATGGGGTCACCCTCCCTCCTTCAAGGCAATCAATCAGACCACACTAGTTTTTACTTTTTGGAATAGGGGGTGTTACCCCCCGGCCGTAGTATATTACAAAATTAAAAAACATTGTTTAATCATATTATGTACAATTATGCAGAAAGTCTGGATACATTGTTAGACAGATGATGTAACGTGGCTAACCTTAAACTCTAATACACATGACACTCCTACCGTAAATCTAACAATGCATATATTCACTTTCTGGTGTCCACTCTAGAGCCTACGGCAAGGTCAATGACTGGCAGCCTCTAGATCCCAGCAAACTACAAATTACTCCGCCTGAGTAGGCTTGCGCAGGGGGTACAGCTTATCAGACGGCTATTCTCCCCCGGGCCCCCCCTACGCCCTGTGCCTTACACTCCATAAACGGGGGCTGCCAAATTCGGCATACTTGCGCCTTGATGCACATGTGTGTGCGAGGGTGGCCACAGGTCCACTGGGAAGAGTGTCTCTACCCCGGCCCCCGCACCCCTACCGTCTGTCACTGCCCCTGGAGTTACATGGTTCTGACCGCTAAGGACTGAGACTATGCTTACCTATCATGACCTTACCGTCTGACCAGAGACACACAACTAAATACGACATTACTGCCTGAAACCAAATTTCATGTACTGAGATTTTAATAAATGTTACATATTTCAACTATCTAACTCTGCATTAAAATTCCTATACTGACACAAATACAAATATCAACACTTTTATTGCAATTTTACCAAATCATCATATTTACATTCAATCCTCTCTCCTGAGAAACCTGTAATGAAGGTTAAGAGAGCAATGCAAAAACATTCCTGAGAAGAAATTTAAACACAAGTTAAGAGAACAAAGCAAAACATTCCTCAGAACACATTTAAAACGCAAGCTAAGAGAACAAAGTAAAACATTACTGAGAACACATAAAAAATGCCTGCCTTAGGGGATGATGGGTGGGGAAAACAAATTACGGGCCGCTGGTAGCCCGGGTGCTGTGCCTTCAGGGAGCAAAAGAACAAGAGACTGTTCTGCTCCCCGCACCCTCTTTTAAGGGCAGGCGCGGGCCAGGCCGCTCTAAACCAGTCCTACCCCAAATATTGGGCGCCCTCGTGAACCTGAAGCACTAAAGTGCTTCCGGTTCACCTCCCCCTGTATACCTCCTATGCGACCCTCACGGGAGGTGGGAGTGCTCCCACCCTCACCACCTTGTCCCCGGGGATCGGCGTGACCGCCATAATGGCGGCGGGCGCTATTCTAGCGCTCGGCCTTGCCTTTATTGTCTGGTACTCACCGAGTCCCCTATTTGCCTTTTGTAACCGCAGCCCTTGCACGTATGGGGTCATCCTCCCTCCTTCAAGGCAATCAATCAGACCAGACCAGTTTCTACTTTTTGGAATAGGGGGTGTTACCCCCTGCCGTATTTTATTACAAAATTAAAAAACATTGTTTATTCATATTATGTACAATTACGCAGAAAGTCCGGATACATTGTTAGACAGATGATGTAACGTGGCTAACCTTAAACTCTAATACACATGACACTCCTACCGTAAATCTAACAATGCATATATTCACTTTCTGCGTGTCCCCTCTAGAGCCTACGGCAAGGTCAATGACTGGCAGCCTCTAGATCCCAGTAAACTACAAATTACACCGCTGGGGAAGGCTTGCGCAGGGGGTACAGCTTATAGGATGGATATTCTCCCCCTGGCCCCCCCTACGCCCTGTGCCTTACACTCCATAAACGGGCCTGCCAAATTCGGCATACTTGCACCTTGATGCGCATGCGCATGCGAGGGTGGCCACAGGCCCAATGGTAAGAGTGTCTCTCCCCCTGCCCCGCACCCCGACAGCCTACCAACCGGCTGTCACTGCCCCTGGAGTTACATGGTTCTGACCGCTAAGGACCGAGACTATGCTTACCAATCATGATCTTAGGACAGCATAGTTGCCCGACTATCTGTCCTCCCCCTCAGCCCACTAGGAAGGTCAAGCCATGCAACTCGCCCCCCCTGAACTCAAGTGACCCTTCGTCCTAGGCAATCTGGGTCATTACCACCTAGGCGCAAGACCCGGATTGCTGGTGGACCCTGCATGGCACCACGTGCCACTTGCCTGTCCCTGAAACTGTTCTTGTTCCTAACTTTACACACCCTGGCCTCGTGACATTGCAGGTACAAATAAAATTAGAACGTCCGTCAATGTATTGGCCTATTGACAGGCAAAGTCTTACGCTACTGCACATGATACTATGTAACAGTGTACTGACGCAAAAGATTTCTCCCTGAGTCACAGAGCAAACAAAAATTGCAAACTTATGCTACTGCACATGATACTCTGTAACAGTGTACTGATGCAAACCAGCGTCTTGGATGGCACAGACCCCTGACTCTTGGACTGCAAGAAAGTGAAGCGCAACACATCGCCATGTAGCAGAAGTGGCCCTGACAATTTGCTGACATTGTGGTATGGGTCACTTCACAGGTGTCATCTTTATGGATTCACCATACATTAAAGGAACCGAACACACAGATGATTAGCGCTCTTAGCCTTAAGATAAGAGCTAACACTTAAGCTACTGCACATGATACTATGTAACAGTGTACTGACACAAAGGATTTCTCCCGGAGTCACAGGGCAAAGAAAATTGCAAACTTACGCTACTGCACGCAATACCATGCAACAGTGTACTGATGCAAACCAGCGTCTTGGATGGCGCAAAACCCCTGACTTCTGAAATCCAGACAGCGAAGCATAACACGTCGCCACGTAGCAGAAGTGGCCCTGACAATTTGCTGACATCGCGGTATGGGTCACTTCACAGGTATCACCATTATGAATCCACCATACATAAAGGAGCAGAACACAGATTATTAGCGCTCCTAGCCTTTGGATAAGAGATGCGGTTTCCATTTTAGGCCCATTGACTATATCATCAGACTGTACCCTCCCACGCCCTCTGTCCAGGGTGCACAAGCACACCGTGAATAGGTACAGTGTGACAACACCGGAATATACTGCTTAATTGAACAAGCCCAAGGTGGCAAAGGTACAGTAATATAAAAAAGGACATGCAATGCACAAGTGTTTTGGCACAAGGGCACTGAGGTACTGTGCGACACCATACATTAATAATATAAATATACGTGCACCCGGGTGTGACGACCACGGGTATATAACGCTTGATTGCACAAGCACAAAGGGTGCCATGGACATGTAATGCATAAGCGCTAAGGGATGAGCAGGGGTTATCTTTGGAGTGTAACTTCCTCACCCTGACTATAGAGTGGTGGTTTCTGCTTGACTTTGGCACAAGCCTTAGCCAACCAGAAATCCCAAGACTGACAAAGACTTGGGATATATTTACGTGATATTACAATGGCTAGTGATGTCTTCACGTGACGCAAATAGTAAGCAGTCAAGTTTCATCCTGAGAAAACGCGGAAGGTTTGACCATTCCGTGGCAAATTGTGGGCACTCCAAGGATGCGTAGCATTGCGTTCTTACTCCATGAGTAAGTTCTACCCCAAAATATGGCATGAAATTAGCCTAAACAGGGATATATTCGCTTCCGCAAGAGGCATCGCGCCGGTTGCATTAAGCGAAGAACATTGAAATCATACTTTCAATTTAAAAAGTGCCTAGCATAGCCCCAGTGGTTTTAAGTGTGGAACATTGGAATCATACTTCTAATTAAAAGCGCCTTGCATAGCACCCATTTCATTAAGTGAGGAACACCTAAATCAACAAATCCAATTAAGAGCGTCTAGTATAACACCAGTTGTATTGCACGAAGAACATTGAAATACGATTTTTAGCAACTTTGAGAGCGCTAAGCATAGTACCAGTTTCATTACATGAGAAACATTGCATTTGTATTTTTCAAGGAGGGCGCTTAGAGTAGCACTAGTTGCATTACCTGTGGAACATTGAAATCAGACATACTAATGAGAGCGCTTAGCGTAGCAACCGTCGTGTTAGTTACTGAACATTGACATCTGGCCATGACAGGCTGAAGTCCACTCGCTGACCATGTAACTGGGGCCAGCCTCCGGCCATCACAGGATCTGTGCCGAAACGTACAGTGTGCGTTTTGACTGCTACCTTGTACCATATTGTTTCGACCAGCATGGTCACAAATGGCATCCCATATATCAGAACCTCAGTTTGCTACCCATAAACAGCCATCTAGCTGGGTGAAATTCTAATTTCCATGTTTTTACTTATTAGTTACTCTCGGCATTACGATTAGTGTAAGAGTGCATTGGCTCATTCCAGAGCTGGCTAAAATTAGCCTAGTTGAAGTAGGATATTATGTTGAGAGCACTTAGTATAACCCAATTGCATTATATGAGGACACATTCGTATTTGTTAGTACGGGGAGATTAAGTGGTCTCATGCCTTACCCTTGCGTATCGTGTGATGCAGTCGTGCTAAGATGGACATGATAATACGTGGTAACCACCCATGTGGTAACACCTATGTGGTACTACCCAGAAACGACCCTGTGGTAACATCACTGCAGCCACTTCCATGTGGCAACAGCCACTTTGGTAACACACGGTAACACTCACAGTAACCACTACTTGTTACCACCTATGTGGTAACACACAGTCAGTCATGCGGTAACACCTACATGGTAACACGTCACAGGCATGCGGTAACATCTATGTGGTAACATGGTCACAGCTACGCGGTCACTTACGCGGTAACACCTGGCCAGTCATGCGGTCACACCTACGTGGTAACACACGTTCAGTCACCTGGTAACACAAAGTCACGCGGTAGCACGTTCAGTCACATGGTAACACAAAGTCACGTGGTAACAAGTTCACAGTCGGCCGGTAACACCTAAGCAGTAACATGGTTGCTCTGTAACACCTACTCAGTAACATGGTCACGCAGTAACACCTATGCTCCGGTAAACTTCAAAATGGTAAACACCCACGCGGTAAACACCCACGTGGTAAACATCTGGCCACAGTCATGCGGTCACACCTACGTGGTAACATGGTCAAAGTCATGCGGTAACACACGGTCACAGCCACGCTGCAACACCTACGTGGTAACACAGTCACGCGCCAACACCTTCGTGGTAACACAAAGTCACATACTAACACCTACGCTGTAACAAGTTGACAGTCACACAGTAACACCTAAGTGGTAACACGGTCAGTCATGTGGTAACACATATGCAGTAACATGGTCATGCGGTAACACCTACGGGGTCATACCCCCCCCCCCTGCAAAATGCAGTAAACTTAAAAATGGTAAACCCAGCCCTGCGGTAAACAGACATGCGGTACTCCTCTTCTTCAGAAATGCTGGCATCTGCACTCGATTATCTGAGATCCATCTCCCCGAAAAGATAAACTAACATTTTTATGTACTTTGCTGAGTTGCCAGAAACTGGGAACCAGACATTAAGTAATAACAAAGGTCAATCCTTGTGCTCGGAAATAGCCACTACTGTGTTATGAAGAGCTACCAGAAACACTTTATCACTATTTGCGGCTGCCCAATACCAATACCCTGGTATGACAAGCCGCAATCAATACTTTAGCATTCCTTTTGGCGACTTCACTATTTCTGAGGTGCACATGTACATGAATACCTAAATGATTCTAATTTAGATTTTTGGGGCGGTTGCCCTATGCAGGCTTGAGTTTGTGCAGTACTTAAGCCTGTACTTGTCCCTCAAAGTAAACCCCTCCACAAAAACCTACTCGAACTTCAGTTTGAGATCAGATGGACATACGATGCGGACCCCCAGATACGGCCGAACCATTAACTACTGACCAGGTAGACTTTTAAAGGCCAGGATAACACTCAGAGGGACAGTGGAACTACGTGCCATTTGATTAGGTGATCCCCAGGAAGGCTTAAAGTGAGGCACCGACAACAAGCAACTGATTTTATCGATAACTGTAAGAGGCTGGGATTTCACGGATACCGCTGATGGCAATCGTGGCCTAAATACAAATTTACCCAAAGACTTTCAATATAACCAATTTAACTTTGGACACTGACTGGAAGTGGGAGATTTGAATGTCGTATATAGCAATACAGGATACGCTACTGGTAGCAGCAATCTAACAGGCCTCCAGTATAAATCCATGTTTTTATCTGGAATTGGAAATTGACCACTATAAGTGATCCGTAACAGGAACCTAGGGGCGATTGTATACACTCTCTGGGTGTGACAGATTATTACTTGTCTTGACAAAGGGGGTAACTATAAGGATAACCCACCGAAACGCGTCGACGCAATTGTCTGTATAATTCAAGTCTCCAACACCATAAATGATATGCTAATGTTGCAGCGATACAACACTGGTGTCTTTACAACGGAGCAAGAATATACAACTTGTACTCAACGATTTTATGTTGTACCTGTTCTGTCTGTTCTCAATTGTGCAGGTCACTATTGAGTGTACTGTTTTATTGTGTTTTAGACTTGGGAACAAGATCAGTCAGCCCTATTATTGTGTTTTTTTTTTAATTATTCAAAATAATTACTAAGGAACGTGTTTACAAGACCAAGGCTCTGCTGAGATCCAAACTCCCGATCCCCAGTTTAGTAGACACATGCTTTTACTAACTGAGCCACAGCACCTCACTGGTTTTTGTCTCAAAGACACCAAGTACAAATTGCTTTGTGGGTGCGCATAGAGCCTTACAGTACCCTTCAAGAATATTACATAGGCTGGGGTCCCTCCAGCGGGGACGCTCTGCCCCATTAAAAGTAACATGCTACAAGTGCACGCAGCTGAAACTGACAAAATTGCGGGGTCATACATCACCGAAAATCTGCTGCAAGTGTTGGACTAAAGAATGCAAACTTATTTGTTCCCCACACGCACCCTCTATTATACATTTTAGTAACCTGCAGGCATATTGTACCGGACCATGTGCGAACAAAGAGCTGCGCCAGTGAATTGGCGTCTGCCACCATGCACGAAAGAATAGGAACAGACGGCTTGACCTTCAGCTCAGCCCTCAAAGGCGGCGGAAACACCCACATACCGTAGACATATGCACAGCGGATCGTTTAAACAAGCTGCATGCCCCGTGCGCACCCCTTGCCAATTGGCGTGCCCAGCCGATCGCACCACCCAAGATGCAGAGAAATCCCTTCACGTGGCCGGCTGCGAGGCTCCGGTGAAAGGGCAGTGGAGGAAAAGAAACGTGGCAAAATCAACTTGCACACCCCCATCACCTTTGCGCGAAGGTGCTGAACTGCACCAAGGGAGCTAAGTGCTACAATGCAAACCAACATTGCACAGCAGACCAAATAGCTAACCGCTCCCTGCTGGCGCACGTGTCCTGCTGAGCGGATCGACCATCACTCAACAGCCATCAGCATACTCACTCCACACCAAATGAACCTACTTCATTGCAGATGCTTACAATGAGTGGAATAATCATATGGGGTGCCTGAACTGTGAAATAGTGAATCGTGAGCTAAGGACGTGCAGCATGTTTTGGTGAAAGGGGGGCTCGGTCATACGAACTAAGTGAAATGCAACTTCTACCAGAAACTCCCGACTTTTGCACTTTGCGTCGTCTAACTTTGTCCTCATATCAAACAAACCAGGCTAGACCTGGAATAGGAGACCTGGAGTGTGCGCGACCTGCACCGTCCGAACACTGAACGCATGCGGCTCCCGGAAACAGAATGTAACTCAATGGACACGACACAAATCACAGTCCGCGTGGGTCGCTGGAGCCCAGACATAACCACTGCACTGCTGCTGAGCCCAGAAACCTGGCTGAGCGGTGGCTGCCGCTGTGCCCTCAGAACAGCTGGTTAACCCCTCTAAGTGAAAAGCTCAGCCACTCGCATATGACCACACCACCCACCACACAAACAGCTCCGACAAGCAACATTGTGCGCTCACTTCCAATCGAGGGCCCGCTGGAAGCCCATAAAACAGATGAGCAACCCGGGACGCACGCCCCAGCTAATCCCTTCTCCGATTCTGCTCCACCCACAGGCACTGGTCTCACCTGTGCCGGCCCAGCTGCTCGATCCTCCGCTGCGCCGAAGTTCCGTCTGCGCTGCAAACAGTTGACCTCCTCTTTTTTCCGGCGATCCAACACCCACGACCTGTAGTCAACACGAAAAAGAAAACAAATTACGGGCCACTGGTGGCCCAGGTGCTGTGCCTGCGGGGAGCAAAAGAACAAGAGACTGCTCTGCTCCCCGCAACCTCTTTTAAGGGCAGGCGCGGGCCAGATCGGTCTAAACCAGTCCTACCCCAAACATTGGGCGCACTCGTGAACCGGAAGCACTAAAGTGCTTCAGTTTCACCTCCCCCTGTATACAGCCTATGCGACCCTCACAGGAGGTGGGAGTGCTCCCACCCTCACCTCATTGTCCCCGGGGATCGGCGCGACCGCCATAATGGGGGCACGCGCTATTCTAGCGCTCGGCCTTGCCCATTCTAGGCCTTTTTTAGAAACACAATCCAATTGTTCTTTTTCGAAGCATGAAACTGTATAGGGGAGAAAAGTCATTAATCAACAGTTAATTAGCCAATAATTCTCCTTGATACATAATAATACACGGACAACTAGGTATGATTAGTTAGTTTATTAGAAAGCCAAAAACAACTGGACATAAAAACACCTGGTGTGGAAAAACAAAGGAATTAGCATGAAGCCAAATCTGCATTCAATTTAAACATTGCAAATGAACATAACTCTTAATTCAAGAAGTGAATTAAATTACTTGGAAGGAATACTTTATTGTTTGATTAATAAAAATCATTACAATGGTGAACATGCATCACTAATAAAAAAATGTATATCAAATAATTGCTAAAATATTTACACATAGTACAAAAGACAGGCGTTATCTAAGTCTTGTGTTTTCGCTAAACATTATTTCATCTTAATTTTTTTAGAATCCACCCAAATGCGTCCATTTAGTCCATTTGTACTGTCACAAAGAATGGGAAAAGTAAAGTTCATCAATAAATAATTAAAAGACGTAGAAGGCTATATTTGTTCATAATAGTAAAATATTGACTTCATCTAGACAATACGACTTTTTAAGATACGATTAAGAAACAGTTAAGAACCGTGGTTGTCTTTTCTAATTTGGTATCTGCTGAGACCCCAGGGCAAGACATTAGTCATTTAAGAGGTAATGACTAATACCACTGATAGTGCAATTCCATTTATAAGATAAAATCCCTGCATACAGTAATATAAAGGTTCCAGGGACGCACAAGAAAGCAAAATAATCCATCTGCAAAAGGCTGTAATCAACTGCAAATGATACAGGAATGTCCATTCACCCATTTTGAGGGCCAAAAATCTTTTTTTCCACAACACTGAATAGGTACAGGACAAATAGGGTGCCATGATCCCTAGTTTAAACCCTGATACGATTGTCCAGGCCACTTGGGCTCTATCCGAGTGGAAAGACCAGAGGTGGACGTTTCTTTTGATGTGGATTTTAAGTGCCTGCTGCGATGGATTGGAGCTCCAGATTTCTTCTGTGTCCAGGAGTTTTAGAGAGTCTTGTAAACAACACCGGTATGATCTACCAAAATGACCGGATGAGATTTCTTGTCACAATAGGGCCTCCAGGCTTCCTTCTCTGGAGGTACGCAACTTGTTGCACAGCCTGATTAATGCTCCAGCCCCTACTGCTTGGTGATCTTGGAGACCAAACTCAAGACATATTTGAGTGGGGGTGACGTTTCTGGAAGGCTCAGCACTTGTTTGAATATTCTTATTATTTTGTTCATATGGCTGTTGTCTTTCTCTTGCATGATCTCCTGGCTATAGGTGAGGAAGTTGATGATTTTTGCCTTCATGACACTAATAAGTGGGGGGAGGCTTGGACCAGACAGTTGCCTTGCAAGAGTCTTGAATGCCACCTGGATTGTCAAGGCGTTGGCTTCTGCCTCATCTCTATGTTTAGAGCATGAGCCCCTTCGATCAATGTGGACCCCCAGATACTTATATGAAATGGCTCTATCAAAGCTTTTACCATTATATTGCCAACCGCCATCTAGGTATTTCCTTAGACCAAAGGTATTTACCCTTTTCTTTGTTATATTCAGTTCCAGTTCAATTTCGTTGGTGTAAAGGGACAGCCGATCGAGTAGTCTCTGCAAGCTGACCATGGTGTGACTAAGCAGGACAAGGTCATCCGCATACAGTAGATTACTAACTCTTACCTCGGCGAGTTTTGGAGGATGAGAGTTAACTTCATTGAGTGACTCAGACAGATTGGAAATGAAGAGATTGAAAAGAAGGGGTGCCTGCACACAACCTTGTTTCACTCCATGAGATGTTTGTATTTTCCTTGAGATATACGTTCCGTCCCCAAGTTTAATGCAGATCCATGTGTTAGTGTGTAGCGCAATTATGGCTTGTAGAAGCACTGGTGGAATCCCCCATTTCCGCAGTTTGAGCCATAATCGGCTTCGGGGTATGCAATCAAAAGCAGCCTTAAAGTCAACGAAACAGCCATGCATTAACATTCCTGAAACTGCCACTTTGTCCAACAGGACAGATATTGCAAGCAGGTCTGTTATGGTGCCTGATTTGTGCACAAATCCTGTCTGGTTAAAGGCTATAAGATGGTTTTTCGTGGCCCAAGACGCCAGATCTTCAAGGAGCAGTTTGGCATAGTATTTTGATTTCACATAGAAGTAGAATACAGAAAATCAGTAAACATGAGTCTAACTTTGCCTGCATCGAGGGTGGGGAGCAAAAAGCAGTAAATCTATCAAATGTTAGGGAAACGTTCTAACATTTGCATTCTGTACAATGTCAAAGGCCCACTGTTCTCTCCATTATTAGCAATCATTAAAGCAATTTTTCTACCAACTGTAGCTTATATAAGTGAGGTACAGCACGGGAAAGACGCAGCAATCCTGGACAGCCTACAATCACGGGTGTAAAGAAACAGTATTCTCTTTACCACGCAACTCCTCACTGGCACAGATCCAAAAGGAATTTGGGCTGCAACAGCAACTAATATACAGATGTGTAACAATAAAAAACTATAAAATCTGGAGCAACCAAGGAAATGAGATTAATAATGCACTCTGGAATGCTTTACAAGGTGACCCCGAGTCCGCTTACCTACAATCATCTTTAAAATTTACCAACATGGCAGACCTTTGGCAGCGGAACATACCATTCACTTTTTTTCAACAAGTACTAAAGAATGTGGCAAAAAGCATTCACTAATGTACAGGCGTCCATTGGGGCGTGGGGGCATAACCCCCCTGCCCGCAGCCACCCGCATCTCCCTCGGCATGTCTGAACTTAAGTTCAAAGACGCCAAGGCGGGAGAACAGACAATCATGTCAGTCAGCATGACATCAGACCGCCCACACCCTTCAGAGTCTGAAGGGGGTGGGCAGTCTAGCGTCATGTTGACTGATATGATTGTCACAAGGGTAACAGGCAGCAACAGAAGTGCGCATGAGTGGGGATGGAGGGTGAATTTTTTACCCGTGCCCTTCAGTCTCCTAATGGGCGTGCTTCGGGCGAAGAGTAACCTGTGCCCCAAGCAAATCCTGGCGCTGCAGCAGCGCCAGGATTGACTGAGAGGGGCTGCCAGTCACGACCAGTGCCGTTCATGACGTGAAGGCGCCAAGGGGAGCAGAGGTAGAGCTGCCCCGGACCGGCGGTGAGGTAAGTTTTGTTTTATTATATTTAATTCTCCCGCGTGACATCCCCCCCCTACGAGCCGCAACTGTTTAAAACTCAATTAACAAGAACTCCTGATAAAACAATTATGTAAAGAAAAGATACTCTTTTTAAACTTCACTTCCCTGAATGGAAACGTTCAGCACACTTTTCTTTTTTTACACCGCTTCTGACACAAGTCGCATATTTTCTGTAAAGAGCTGCTCGAGGTGGGGTATGTCACCTAATAACGGTAATTACAGCTTTGTCTGCGAGGCAAACGCCAGCAGCATGGCTATTCATCACACTCTCTGATTGGTTAAATGGCCTCAGTGTGAGAAGGAATGCACCTGCCGAGGAACGAGCACCATTCTTGGTAGATTAAGATCCCGGATAGAATTACTCAGCTTTAGGGACCATGTACAATAACTCCGACACTCTAGAATGAGTGTTTTTCCGGAATATAGCCAAAAAACATGGGGCCTCATTTATGAGAAATGACGCATCGCTGCGTGAAAGCAGTGATGAGTCACTTCTCAGTGCGCACTCCTTGCGACATTCCTGATGCGAAATATTTAATGTATGACGCATCATGTCGCAAGGAGTTACAGATACGTCAGTATTTCTGACGTATCTGTAAGTGCAAAAGTGACGCATTGCTGGAGTGTGTCACAAAAGTGGCGCAACTCCAGCAATGCATCGTTTCACATGGGGCAAGCCCCATGTGAAAGGGCCTGCGTCAGTCTTACGCCTGCTGTGAGGCAGGCGCAAGATTTTGACGCAACGGCGTCCTAAAAGTGACGCAGTGAAATCTCATACATTTCACTGCGTCACTTCTACGACCCTTCCTTGCGTCAATACGCCCCCCCTTGCATACATTATACCTGGCGCAGGTATAATGTGGCGCAGGGGTTTACAAAGTGATTCAGAAAAGGGGGTTTACAAAGTGACGTATCTACCTAGATGCGTCACTATGTAAATATGGCGCAACAAGGCGCATTTTTTACGCCACTGGTGCGTACCAAAAAGTGACGCACCGGCGGTGTAAAAGTGACGCACAGCCTCATAAATTAGGCCTATGATCTACTGCTGGGACAGTCAGCCACCCGACTAGCAGCAGTACTACGTGGACTGATATATATGCTCCATGCGTTCATGTTTACACAGCCCCCACCCCTAATCAGGCTAATGATAGGAGCCCAGCCGTGGCTTGATAATGCTTTATGCCAGTGGTATCAAAGCACAGCCCCTATCACCCCTTCACAAATGCCTCATCTTTATGTGCACTGCAGCAGCTGCCACCTTAAACGGCTAATGGGGAAGCAAAGTAGAACCGTGGTGCCAGTGATCTTTGTCACTTATTAATTTTAAAGGCACCAGACTTGAAGTTCTAAAAAAGTGCACTTGCCCTAACTATGCAGCGTGCCCGCGGACAGAATATACATTGAAAAAATCCACGGTGCTGCTCTGCAGCAGATCAAATTTGCCGCCATCGGAACAGGCAACTAAATAAAATGTATCGCAGTTTGGGGATGCCGGGAATGGAGGTGCACGTGCATTTAATGGAAAGATTGGCTGGCCTTTTATTGTTTGTAGCAGCTAACAAATGCCGGAGAAAAACCCAAAAGTAATGTAGGCTTGAGAGACCCAGTTATATTCTGTGCATTCAAACCATGTATGAAGCTTTCTTTGCCCTTAAAGTATTCAGCAACCCTGTCGTATGCTATGCATTCAAGATACTTACAGCGCTTTAATTCTTACTGCAAACCGTGCATAACTTTTGTATCCAAGTCATTCATAGCGCTTTCTAGTAAAGTATTGTGCAGTGCTGTCTGATGCGATGCATCCAAGTCATTTATAGGTCTTTTATTCTGCACCCCTGTCATAAGTTATGTATCCAAGCCATTTGCAGCAGTGATGGCGTGTGAACAATCCAGTGTGTTGATGTCACCCAGCACGAGCAGTTCAGACTTTATGAACTCAATTTAAACAGTGCCTACACATTGAATGAATGAATGAGAATGTTAAATGTCATGCTTGAGTCTGGACCAAATATATATGAGAATGCAAACATCTGGATGCCACTTCCATTCACAATGTAAATGTGATTGTGGTCATTAAGGTAGATCATATGGTGGCCATGGAGAAAACGTGGAAGTAGGGACTTGTTATGATTTTAAGTTGTATTGTAGGGCGTTATGTTCCATGAGCTTTCCTGGGGATTGCTGAAGCATGGTGGTTCTACTGTAGTCTGTTACCAGGCAATGTCAGGCCTAGACAGCCTATGATAAATTAAACCTATTGAGTGCAGTGCAGCGAAGGGTGAGTAATGTCTGTGTGAGTGGAGATTGAGCAGTGTGCATGTGTGAGTCCCGGGTGAGTGATGTGGATGGGTGAATGCAGGCTTAGTGCTGCGTCAGGGAAGGGTGAGCATTGGGTCTATGAGTGCAGGGTGAGTAGTGTGCCTATGTGAATGCAGGAAGAGTGATGTATATGTGCAAGTGCAAAGAGACTTGTCTGGTTACTCACAGAGATGTGTTTGCCAAGCCACCTCTTTCTCAAATTTGCTTGAGAATGCACCATTTGCCCACTCTTTTTTCAAAATTTTCTCGGGGAACCCCTTGTAGGTGGTTCGGGCTCG
Organism: Lissotriton vulgaris; assembly: GCF_964263255.1. NCBI lineage: Eukaryota > Metazoa > Chordata > Amphibia > Caudata > Salamandridae > Lissotriton > Lissotriton vulgaris. The sequence continues at coordinate 657,528,392 of NC_141689.1, forward strand.
CTTGCTATGCTCTCTCGCCACAGTACAGTAATTACGCCCCCCCCCCCACTTTCAAATGTCACCAGCCACCGCTGCTAATGTAGGACAAAGCCAGGCTAAGCAAGTGAGCCCATTCATGGATAGTACTGAAATCTACACAAAACCGCAACCAGCTCCCTATTTGGGTCTGTCCTTTTCTCCTTATTTAAAGTCTACGTTTCTAGCAATAGGACTAGGAATGTTGCCATCTAATGCAGACCAGCCCCGCTGGAAAAATCAGGGCCCAAAGCTATGTAGTCTTTGTGGATCACCAACACATGGTTTTATTAATTTAATATGCATCTGCCCAGCTTTAAATCTACAGCATTGTAAATTGCTGAAAAAATTATTCAATATAAGAGGCATTCGGATCTGGAGAATTGCGATACTCAAGTGTCCCAATCTAAATGACCCACAGCTTAACTGTAATTTAATAAGAAAAAATTATTAATTGCAAGAAAGCATTAAACACGGCTAGCAGCCACACACAAAGGCACTTTAGGGGCTAAGCCCTTTCTCCTTTCCAATATCAAATATAGTGTTTGAATTACTGTTAGAAATGGGGGTCTCTAGTTGGCAGAGGTAGGTACCTTTTTCCAAATCGGGGCCCTTGCTTCTAGTCACGGTAAGGGAATACACTTCTAAAATATACCCTACTCACCCCCTTGGTAGCTTGGCACGAGCAGACAGGCTTATCTCAGAGGCAGTATGTAAAGCATTTGTGAACACATACAGTAATACAGTGAAAACACTACAAATGGACACCACATCAGTTTAGACAAATAGTAAATATTTATCTAAAGCAACAAGACCAAATACAGTAAAAATCCAACATACAATACTCTTGAAAAATAGTAATTGTGCAAAATAACCTTTAAATTGCATGAAAATAAATAAAACACAGTTCTTCCGACTCAGTAGCTCCTCCGGGGGCTACTGCGATACTGAATACGACGAAGTCTAACAATTCCAGCCGACCGCGTTGATATGGGCCCGCTAAAGTGTCAAAAGACTCAGACACAGTACCTTTCTTGTTGCGACAAACATGTCGGTGTTAGTCGGTCAGGGGAACGTCGCGGTCGCGTTGTGAAACAGAGCGTTGCGGCAGATGATGTCATCATGATTCGGTGCAGGCAGCGGCTCGTTGATGGAGTGGTTCAGAGCAGGACTTCCGTTGAAGGGTGAGACGATGCTCGCTGCGGTGCTGGCAGGTCATGGTGCAGCGACGGAGCCGGTCGACGTTCGGGTCGGGCAGCAACAGAGTTGGTGACACCCTTGCAGCATGTAGCGAAGTGTTGTGGAGTGCGTTGCCCACAGGACGCGGAGCAAGCAATGGCTCGTTGTCGGAGTTGGTGTTTTGGGTTGCTTTGAGAAGCGAGGCGTTGCTCTTGACGTTGCTTTCAAGACACAGAATACTGTGACAGACTCAATGACAGAGCTGGTTACCTTTTCCTCTGCGGAGATGATCAGAGACAGTGCCCACAGACACAGTGAGGTCTTTGCTGTTTCTGAGACCTCTAGAACATGAAGCAAGCTCAGTTCAAGCCCTTGGAGATCTTCTCCTCAAGCAGGGGGAGAACACAAGCAGCACCTTTGAGGTTCCGTGACAATCGTAAGTGATGTTTTTGACTTGCACGAATATGGTCGAGTCTGGTATCTATGAACCGCAAATGACGAGTTTAGTAAGTGTGCGCAGTTTCGCTGTGCTAACTTAAACCGTTCGTTTGTTATGTGGGTTTTTCATCTGTACCCACGGGTTCCATCTTAGATACGGCATCCATTTTGTCTCTTGCCCTCAAGTAGCCAGCGAACGGACGCTGTCCGCTTCGCGACCCTGGGACTCCCAAGATATTTGCGGAAGACACATGTTCTTTGTAAGTGTCTTTATGACGAGGGGGATGCTACTGTAAAGCAGATGGCGCCGCTCGAGGCCCATCTTGCCGCACGGACTTATTGTCTCAGCCGTGCATCTCATTAGGCACGTCCCTTTGATGCCTGTATCTCGTGTTTCCCGATACCTCCCCTTTTACACCCTTTTCGATCTCCCCACTGTCTCCGTCTTCCTCTGCACCTGTCTTTGTTCCTATTTTTGATCTGTTTTACTACCGATTGGAATGTACTAATGTTGGGAAGATGGGCTTTTACAGTTGGGAACCGCCAAATGTTTCCGCACTTATGTTCCGGACCTTGTGTGTTTCAAAGTGACCAAAGCGACCCCTCTGGGGGATAATGGTGGGAACCGGGTTGTAAACCTTTGGGTATCATGTTGTCCTATGGGTAAAAACTGTATAAAAAGAGCGATCCACAGAACCAATTTGAAGCAGTCTCCCCAAGTTGCACGTGTTGTACTTGTCGTGACTTCTGTGTTCCCTGCAGTAAATAAACCTTGAATCTTTGACGCCGAAGGAAGTGTCCCGTGTCTCTGTCATTCGTACGCCGGAGCAGGTTACCCACGAAGGTTTCAGGTGTTGTGCCCTGGCACCGCTGGGTCTTAAAGAACCCAGTCCTTCAGTTGGCGCCCAACGTGGGGCTCGATCAGTGGTACCGGTCCAAGCCCGACGATCGTGAGGAACTTCGTGTGAAATCTCCGAGGGAAAGTGCACTCCGCTTCATCGATCCTGTTGTCGAAATAAGTGGCCCGAAGACTTTTCCCGCGAAGATTCCCGCCTCCTGACGGCTGCGGCGGACTGCTGCCCTGACTGTAGACCTGTTTTGGCGCCTGGCGTAGACCTTGGTATAGCGAGACGATTGACGGGCCTTCCTGGAGACGCCATCGATCTTTGAGTTAAGTATTTGTGGGTCGCTCCCAGAGTTCTTGGTTGTTGACACTTTAGCGAGTGTTCTCGTTGTTGACGCTGTGTGAGTGTTTTTGTCGGTGACACTTTGCTAGCGTACTTTGTTGTGTTATTTGACGACTGCAGCCGCCAAAAACCGAGGGTTTTTGTTCTTTGCTGGGACTTGGTAAATCCCGTAACCCTTGAAGTTTGTGAAACTCGGCTAGTGTGCAAGATGCCTGGTCGCAGTACTTTGTTTAGTTGTTTCAGACCTTGTGGTACGGATTCCCGACTGGAGGACTCGTGTCCGATACCTCCGGTTGGAACTCCCACTTATGAGCTCTACAGTAAGCATGGGCTAGGCCCGATAACTTTTAATGATTACTGGATCAAATACACGAAGAAAGATGGTGACCTTCGCTGGCCACCACATGGTAGCTTCGAGGCCCCGATCTTAGATAATCTAGAGGTTAAATTGTTCGCGAAAAAGTCAAGGCCGGCCATGTTTGATGCCTTTCGGTTGTGGCGTAAAGAAGCCCGACAGAAAGAAATCAGACAGACTAAGCGAAATCAGAGAGATAGTGCTGGTACCATTGTAAAGAAAGCAGAGCAGTTTCAGCATGATAAGGAGGTTAGGGAAAAGGAAGTGTTTGACAGATTACAGCGTATGACTATAGATAAGTGCTATCCTGCTTTGCCTACGGAGTCGGAAAAGAAGGAAGAGGCAATTGAGGATCCTTTAATGTCTTATCTACTGAAATCGCCACCTCCGTACGTACAGGGTACCACAGCCCCTGTGATTCCCCCTGTACTCGTTCCTGCACCTATTCTTCCTTTGCCTGTTCCTCAACCTGCACCCGTTCTTCCGACTGTTCCTGCTCCTTCGTCTGTTGCTTTTCCTACTGCTCCTCCGCTTCCACATACTCCTGCTCACGCTACTGCTCCTGCTTTGTTAACCCCTGCTGTTGTTTCTGTTTCTACTCCTTCACTTGTTAGTCCTGTGTCCTATACTCCTCCCTCCACTCGTAGTCGTAATTCTCCTCTTGCGGCTAGCTTCTTTCATTCACTCGGACCTGTTCCTGGGTCCGCTGGTTCAGATGGTCCTCAGAGACGTAGCCAGCTCCCAGGTAATAGGGAACGTGCTTCGCTATATAATATGGCGATGGGTTGGATGACGCACCCCCTTAGAAATCCACCCCGTATTGTACTCGACACGTTTTGTCAGTTCAATATACCAACCCAGAGATTTGTGTTCGAGGAAATGTGTAAGGTTCTTCGTGATCAGATATCGGCCGACGCACCTGACGAGGTGCTGACCGCGTTGTCTGATTTACAGCTTCAGTTCTCGGCTGGACTGATAGTGGACTCCAATGTTCGACGCGCTGTTGAACGATTGTTATCCTTTCGTCCCACTCCTATACCTCAAGCCTTGTTTGTTGAGGATGTCGAAAGACTGCCAGATGAGTCTGGTCAATTTCCTATGCGCGAAGTTCCACCAGTATGGATGCCTGGTAATCCTGCAGCAAACCCCCCGATTTTGCCTTTCTTCCAGAGAGTATGGATACATCTCCCATGGAAACGCTCGGAAGTATTGCAGGTGAAGCAATCTTTGCCTGACCCACGCAAGAATCCTACAGGGTATTACAAAGAATTATCGCAGCTCGTAGATGCTACGGTAATGAATCTTGCCGATATCGATATGTTGTTCGTCAATGTCGTACCGCAACCGGTATGGGCTAAGATTCGCCATGAAAACCACCCGAATAAATTAGGTGGTGCTTGGGCTGCCATTGTAGTGGCAGATGCCGGACAAACGGCTGCTGCTAAACCCGACCAGCTGATTGTTGACCTTCCTCAAAGAATTATAACATTAATGAAAACTCTTATGCCAGCTATGAGGGTGAACTGGGACAAATTGTCAGCTTGTAAGCAGAAAAAGGACGAGAGTGTCTCCGACTTCTTTACGAGGTTTGAAGAGGCATTCATTGATCATAGTGGTCAGGATATGAGCACTGAGGGTGGTCAGAGGTTGTTCGTAGATAAATTTGTTTCGAACTTATTGCCCGATTTGAGCAATAAATTAAAGAATTCAGAAAGTGCATGGGCCGTTTCTACTTCAGCTCAGATATTGGCTACGGCACAGTATTATGAGAATAGAGAGAAAGAAGAGAGCGACCGTGCTGATAAAAAGACGAAAGAGCTTAAAACTAAAGTGTTGTTGCAACAAGCGTATCCCCCACGTTCGAATCAGAATAATTTGCAACAGAATAGATCGCAGTCGCAATCGAACCGATCCCAAACTCGTAATGACTCCTCTTCCCAAAGATCCTCGTTGGGGTACAATCAATGTGCTTATTGTAGACAAGAGGGTCACATTAAATTCAATTGTCCTGTTTTAAATGGACGTAATAGTGGTAACTCATCTAGAGGAGGTCGTGGTGGTTCGCAGCAGGCACCACGTGGTAGAGGTCGTGGAGCTCAGAACGATCGCTCAGATAACTCATCCAATTCCGATAATTGTTTTGATCAACGTGGATCGTCGCAAGGACGATCTGCGCAGTACAATGTAGACGATTATTACGTCGATCAGGGAACTGACGACAGTAATTACTAGGACAGCCATAGACAAGGAGAGGGAGTGGTATCAGTTCCGGTTGATCAGAGAGGGCCTTACGTCGCAGTTGCTACATCGGGCGTCGTTGAGCCTTTTCTGTTGGACACTGGTGCAGCGAAAAGTTCCATCAAGCATTCGAAACTCCCTGGCGCACCTTTGTCTGGCTTAACAAATGTTTCCGTTGGATTCTCTGGCGCCCCCGTTAGCAATCCGGTTTCGCGCCCTTTGCCCCTTACAATTGGGCCTCGTGAGCTCGAAGCTCCGTTGATTTTAACCACGGGTTGTGGTGAAAATCTTTTGGGCCTGGATTTGCTCAAACGTTTGTATGCGACTTTGTATTGTTCTCCTGCGGGTGTAAAGCTTACGTTGGGAGAGAGGGTTGTCTCTCCCATGTACTTGTCTCTCGATAAGCTTCCACCGGAATTGAGTTCTCTTTCTGCGTCTTTGTGGGCAACAGGTCCCAACGATGTGGGCCTACCTGATATCTCACCATATGTTGTTCAGTTGAAATCTAATGTGCGATTGCCACGTATTCCCCAATATCGTATCTCCCTTGATGGTGAACGAGCACTGTTAGCGATCATCTATGATTTGATCGAGAAAGATGTTATTGAAGAGACTCGGGGAAACGTGTGCAATAGTCCTGTGTTGCCTATTCTAAAACGTACTGATCCTTCGAAACCACCTGTTTATCGTTTTGTTATCGATTTACGGGAGGTGAATAAAATTGTGATTCCTCAGTTCCCCGTTGTGCCTGACATCACGGCGCTACTGACTCTGATTCCAGCTTCTGCATCGTGGTTTTCGGTGATTGACTTGAAGAATGCGTTTTTCAGCATCCCGATTGCCGAAGAGAGCAGAGACCTTTTCGGTTTCTCTCTCGGTGGACGCAGCTTCCGGTTCAAGCGCGCTCCTCAGGGCTACTGTGAAAGTCCATCGATTTACAGTCAAGCCTTGAAGGGTCAATTGGATGCGTTTAGGTTGCCGGCTGGTGCGGCTTTAATCCAATACGTCGATGACCTATTGGTAGCTGCAGATACTCAGGACATTTGCAAAATTGCTACGGTGTCGTTGCTGCAACATCTCTGCGAGTTAAATCACAAGGTGTCCCCTTCTAAGCTCCAATATTGTTGTCAAGAAGTAACCTATCTAGGTCACTTATTGTCAAAGGAGGGAAGACGGTTGACCCCAGAGAGAATTGCAGCGATTGCGCGAATGGCTGTGCCAACAACCCAAAGAGATGTGCGTGCCTTTTTAGGTATCACGTCGTACTGTAGGCAATGGATTCCTAATTTTTCATTGCTAGCGAAGCCATTAGTGGCTCTTACGTGCAAGGATGTTTCAACTCCTTTACCATGGACGGAAGAATGTCAGAAAAGTTTTTCTGAACTGCGTGATTCATTATGTTCGGCTCCTGTGTTAGGTACTCCTGACTATAGCAAGCCGTTTACATTATATGTTCACGAGAGGGAAGGTTGTGCGTTGAGTGTCTTAACGCAACCTTTTGGTGGTAAGCAACGTCCATGTGCATATTTTTCCTCGACCTTGGACCCGGTAGCTAGAGCATTGCCGAGTTGTTTGAGAGCAACAGCGGCAGCCGCGGTCTCCATCCGACAATCAGCAGGATTGGTCATGGATAATATGCTTACGGTGATGGTTCCGCATGCAGTCGATACTCTTTTGAATCGTACGAAAACTCAGCACTTGACGAGTGCGAGGTTGTCTGGGTACGAGTTGACGCTGTTGGCAAGCCACATTCAAATAAAACGTTGTAATGTTCTGAACCCGGCAACTTTGTTACCAATTAGCACAGAGCCAGATGAAGTAGCAGAACATGATTGTTACTTGAGGACAGAAGAAGAAACAAAAGGTCGAGTGGACCTTAAAAACACCCCATTGGAAGAACTAGATGGTACACTGTATGTGGATGGTTCATGTTTTAAGTTGCCGAATGGCGATGTGACTACTGCTTATGCTGTTGTGACGCTGAATACTGTTGTTGAGACTGCAAGATTAAATCAGAATTCTGCCCAAGCTGCAGAGCTGATTGCTCTTACTAGAGCGTGTGTGTTAGCGAAAGGGAAACGTGTGAATGTGTTTACCGACAGCCAATATGCATTTGGCGTCGCACATAGTTTTGGACGTTTGTGGAGAGAGAGAGGTTTCTTGACGTCGCATGGTACGAAGATTCAGCATGGCCAGCTTGTGAATGATCTTTTGGATGCATTAACGTTGCCTAAGCAAGTTGCGATTGTTAAATGTAGTGCGCATCGTAAGGTGACGGATGATGTTGGTCGTGGTAATGCGTTTGCGGATGAGACTGCTAAGGAGACTGCCCGGAACCTTAGCACTCGAATGTATGTGACGAGTTCGGTTAGGTGGCCTACAGAATCGAGTATGTGTGAGGACACTATCGAGAGTGTGACAGCAATTCAAAATGAGGCCACCGACACTGAAAAGACGAAGTGGAAAGAAAGTACGGGAAAGTTGGATGCGAATGGTTGTTGGATTGATTTGTCTGATCAGAAAAGATGGATGTTGCCTGATGCGTATGTGCTGGCTGTTGTGACTATGGCGCATGGGTTAGCACATATTAGCGCGAAAGGTATTTGTAAATTGCTGTCCCCCGTGTGGAAGAATGATGGTATTACGAAATGTGCTGAACGCTTGGTTAAGAACTGTATGGTGTGTATGATGTACAATCCTGGAAAAGGAACCCCAACTCCTCCTGGCAGTTTTGCTCCCCCTTCATGTCCCTTTGAGGTGATTCAATTGGACTTCATCCATATGGAGCGATGCAATAACCTGAAATACGTTTTAGTTGTGGTTTGCGCATTCTCCCGATGGATCGAGGCTTATCCTCTCAAAGACAATACTGCTTTGTCTACTGCGAAAATCCTACTGAAGGAATACTTTCCTCGGTACGGAATGCCTAGAATCGTGTGGTCAGATAACGGAAGTGAGTTTGTGGGGAGTGTGATGAAGAGTGTATGCAAGGGCCTTGGAATTAATCAGAAATTCCATAGCGCCAATCATCCCCAGTCAGCTGGTTTGGTTGAAGGGTATAACGGCACCCTTAAACTAAAACTAGCAAAGATTCAGGCTACGACTGGTCTTTCGTGGCCTGACGCTTTACCTTTAGCATTACTGTCGACTAGGGCGACTGTACACTCCCGAGTAGGGCTTAGTCCCTATGAAATAGTGTTCGGTCGTCCTGCGAATGTTTGGGGGGTTCCTAGGCCAGGTATTTTCTGTGATCTTGAGTACCCAATGTTGATTGATTATCTTCATGACTTGACTGCTAAACTGAGGTTAATTCACCAACAGGTTCACGAAGCATTGCCGACGCGGACGGAGGGTCCAGGCCACCAGCTCCAGCCCGGAGATTGGGTGGTGACGCGCAACTTTTCGCGCAAGAACAACTTGGACCCGAGGTTCACCGGACCCTACCAGGTCCTCCTTGCCACGAGAACTGCAGTTCGTCTTGAGGGGCGGAAGAATTGGGTGCACGCCACCCACACGAAGAAAGTCCCTCTCCCGTTGCCAGCAGACTCGTGGGTGAGGAAAGGCATTGCATCAACTGAAACCGAAGGATTGCCGGCGTTTGTACCTTTCAGCGACGCACAACCTGTCGGAGAATCCTCAGTGCAGCAGAGAGACACTGTTGAACATTTGTCAGCAAAAGACTCAAGACCAAAACATTCAGCTGATCAACAGGACGCTGTCCCTTCAACGGATCCTTTGTTTGACGAGCAGACACGTCCTGGGAAAACCCGATACTTTTTGCGATCTAGCACCAGAGACTAATAAAAGATCCTGTTCTGTCTTTTGATAATTGCATTATCCCGTTTTCCACGATCAGTTTGAACACTTGTACCATTGTAATTATTTTGTACATATTCATTGAGCTTCGTTCCTTACGCTTTTTGCCTCCACAGCTGAGAGACATTGTTTTTGCATACATAAATATTGTGCATTAAAGGCTGTAGGGCCGCGCGCGTACTTCCTTCTGGTTAGTAGGTCTTGACGCTAGGTTAAAGACCGTCGGTTCCTGGGAACTCCTAGGAATTGACTATTGCTACACAGAACGAAGTGCGTCAAGAAACGTTGCGGACGGTCATAGGGAATGGCATTTTCGAAGCTGATGGATTTGGAAGGAGCTCAGGCTCATAGATTCAAGCTGCAGCAACTTAGTCGTACCAAATGTTTTAAACTCCAAATATTTGTATTGTTTTTGACTGTTTCTGCATTATTGGCGGGTGGGGTGTATTACACGATGTTTTACTTCTTACCTACTGCTACACCTACTCCTACCCCTGGGCCTAAACTCACCTCCACTGCATCTCCTCATTCCTTTCATATCTTACCTGAACACGAGCAGGCTAGACGTGCAGAATTCCGCAACAATTCCTTTATTCAGCTCCTTCATCAGCATCAGTTAGTGGTTAACACTACTAATTGTTGGGTGTGTGGGTTGATGCCACATACTACGGATAAGGGAATTCCATATCTGGTGTTACCGTATAGTTCCCAAGGGTCTGCTCGAGCATTTCAAACAATGTTTCGAAGCGCACTGGGTTTCCACCCCATTCGAGAACCACGTTCCCCCTACTCTGGTCCTACCTCGTACCAAAAACCTTTGTCGATAGCAATAGAGGATTTAGATAGCGATATCTATGAGCCCTCGCTTATTCCTGAAGAAGAGGTACAAGCCTATAGGGTCCTAAGTAGAGGCGAATATAGTGTGTTCACCAGTGAAAAGCAGCTTAAAAGCTCGCCTCCGATATGGGTCGTACCCCACATTGGTAATTTTTGTCTCATAGGTCATGGTCGAAGATCGAAAGCCCGACTTGGAGAGAGTGCTTGCACTGAAAATTACATTTTGCCGATGGTCTCGTCCCCTGTGTTCCTGGCTGCCAAGGGTACATACTTTATTTGCCATGATCGTGCATATGCATGGTTGTCCGCTGACTTCATGGGCTCATGTTTTATTGCAAATCTGTTGCCTCCGACGTTCACTGTAGATGCTGATTATCATAAGACTAGAGTTGTGAGAGGCGTAATTAGCGAGGAGGATACTGCCGGTCAAGAGGCAGGAGACTTTTTCAAGGGTTTCCTCCCGTTTTGGGGACCTATGGTTAACAGTAGGAACCTGAGACAGTTGACTCGAGTGGTAGAATCAACCGCTAATATTACTGCCAGTGCCCTTGGTAATATCACCACTGAACTTCAGGCGGATAGGCTTATGACGTTACAAAACCGTATGGTTTTAGACGTGATCTTAGCAGATCGAGGTGGGGTATGTAAGGTGATCCATTCGAGCTGCTGTATTTTCATTCCTGATAACGCTCCAACTGTCTATCAAGCCATCTCGAAGTTGCATAAGATCTCCGAATCCATACACGTGGATGTAGGGGATTGGACGCTACTTGGGTGGTTTTGGGGCCTGATGTCGACTTGGGGTTGGAAGATTCTGATGATCATCGGAGTTGTTGTGGTGTTCCTGTTCACGTGTTGCCTTTGTGTGCAGTGCGGTCCTGCCTTATGTGGCCTCTGTGCTACAACGTGTATGAGACAGCCACCTGTTACCAAGGGGACTCGGTTGGACAGAGCTATGCTACAGAAACATCTCGATGGTCTGATGAATATCGAATATGATTCCGACTAGTGCTTGCCTACATGAGGGCAAAAGGAGCGTCTGAGGTTCCGTGACAATCGTAAGTGATGTTTTTGACTTGCACGAATATGGTCGAGTCTGGTATCTATGAACCGCAAATGACGAGTTTAGTAAGTGTGCGCAGTTTCGCTGTGCTAACTTAAACCGTTCGTTTGTTATGTGGGTTTTTCATCTGTACCCACGGGTTCCATCTTAGATACGGCATCCATTTTGTCTCTTGCCCTCAAGTAGCCAGCGAACGGACGCTGTCCGCTTCGCGACCCTGGGACTCCCAAGATATTTGCGGAAGACACATGTTCTTTGTAAGTGTCTTTATGACGAGGGGGATGCTACTGTAAAGCAGATGGCGCCGCTCGAGGCCCATCTTGCCGCACGGACTTATTGTCTCAGCCGTGCATCTCATTAGGCACGTCCCTTTGATGCCTGTATCTCGTGTTTCCCGATACCTCCCCTTTTACACCCTTTTCGATCTCCCCACTGTCTCCGTCTTCCTCTGCACCTGTCTTTGTTCCTATTTTTGATCTGTTTTACTACCGATTGGAATGTACTAATGTTGGGAAGATGGGCTTTTACAGTTGGGAACCGCCAAATGTTTCCGCACTTATGTTCCGGACCTTGTGTGTTTCAAAGTGACCAAAGCGACCCCTCTGGGGGATAATGGTGGGAACCGGGTTGTAAACCTTTGTGTATCATGTTGTCCTATGGGTAAAAACTGTATAAAAAGAGCGATCCACAGAACCAATTTGAAGCAGTCTCCCCAAGTTGCACGTGTTGTCCTTGTCGTGACTTCTGTGTTCCCTGCAGTAAATAAACCTTGAATCTTTGACGCCGAAGGAAGTGTCCCGTGTCTCTGTCATTCGTACGCCGGAGCAGGTTACCCACGAAGGTTTCAGGTGTTGTGCCCTGGCACCGCTGGGTCTTAAAGACCCCAGTCCTTCACCTTCCTTTCTCCTTTCCTTGGCAGCAAGCAGCCACTGTAGGCCAACCCCAGACAGCAAACAGCACAGGGGCAGGAATCCTCCTCAGCTTCTCAGGATCTTCTCCTAGGCAAAGTTTCCTCTTAATTCGCAGAAATTATCTAAAAGACTGGGATCTGGGCCCCTCTTTTTATACACCAAAATGCTTTGTTCTCTGAAGGCAGAGAGTGTCTGTACTCACCCAGAACCAGTTCTGTCTTCACAGGTGCAGCTTCCTGGCAGGAGGTGGAGACAGCTTTATTGAAGGCAGACCAGGCCCATGCAGGTGAAAGGAAAACTCCTCCCCTACTCTAAATGCAGCCCAGGTCTATTCAGCCCAGCCCTGACTCATCAGAATTCTGGAGCCACTGCCCCTCTCAAGCCCCTGTCATCTAAAAGCCAGACATGCAAAACACAAACCTAGCAGAGGCACATTGGATGGTTAGGCAAGAAAATACCTATTTTCTAAAAGTTGTATTTTCCAACACAGAATGTAAAGATCACCCTCACTAAAAGATGCATTTTAACATTCTGAGTTCAGACATACTAAACTTTATTTTCCTACCTTGTTCCCAGGGCCAGTTATGTTTATAAGATGTTATAACGAAATTCCCCATTCTGTCCTATGGGAATAGGTATCCTTGCAATTGTGAAAAACTAAATTAGCAGTAATTTACTAACAAGTCATGCTACACACATAAGAGTCCTGTCCTACCTTTCACATACAATGCACCCTGCCCACAGGGGTAACTTGGGCCTACTGTAGGGGTGATTAATATGTAGAAAAGGAAAGGTTAGGGCCTGGCAGTGTGTGCACTTGCCAAGTCGACATGGCAGTCCCAGACTGCACACAGGCTCTGCAATGGCAGGCTAGAATTCCATTTTACAGGCTGCTTCTGCAGTGTAGTTCCCATATCCCTGATAGGCTCTGCGCATTGGAATAATATACACTATAGTTTTGACATAGGACTGAGGTCAGTATATCTCTATTGAGTACATTCAAACTTGATTTCTTGTGTGTGCCAGCTAATTCAGAGGTCACTAGAAACTTTCTCGAATTAACCAGAAGGGATTAGTTTCTGACAACCGCATAAACATGACAACTTTTTTTCCCTTAGAGTCGGAACAATATCTTCAGAGTCATGGAAACAATAGATAACCGTTTCACTCAGTCAATCGTGCATGCTTCGTTTCTACAGAGTTGTTGCATAGAAATAGGGAGGCAGGCGTTTCAATAAAAAGGGTTTTTTGAACAGTCCTATTTCTCATGCAAGAGATATGAACTACTACAATCTTAATACTGAATGCAAAGTATAATGCGTACAGTGTTAACAGTAATATAAAATAATACTGTAATAACATGGTCTGTTGCTATGACAAATATAAAAATCCATACATAAATAACACAGGCTAAAATGCTCAACTGGTGCTTCTAAAATAATCCTACCCCAGTGTACCTAACCTAAGTCTAGTATGAGGGAAGAAGTAGGTGCTGTTTTAGCTACAGTTTAGGTTAGTTTATTTGTGCCAAGAATTGCCAAAGTTTTCTCTAGGTTCTAATCAGCTCCCTACCTTAGAATGAGAGAGGTTGGTATCTCTTACCCAGGACTCGATCTCCAACACCCCGCAAGGGGAGTCAGAAACACTGTAGCTGGATTCTTGGCAAGAAGGATGACAGCGTGTGGTCAGTGCATCAGTTGGGGAGTTGACTTCCTTCGGGACTTGCTGTGGCGAGCCGTGTCGTGCAAGTAGGTAGCCGATCCGCACGTGCCTTTACATAGCAATTGAAGGTATATTTATAAATTGAAGGTGTTTAGGAATGCCAGTATTGACGTAAAAGTCAGGCATACAAACGTCATGAAAGAACCCCTAAGGAATAGATGTTCATGCATGAGTTCTTGGAAAAATCAATATTCAAGCAAGGGGAAGTCCTAAAGGCTTAAGAGTCTGGTTTTCCAGGAACTCGTTGTGACGTAGATGAACGGATGCAAGTAGTCATGCCTGTATTTGGGTAGCATGGACTATGCCTGAATGAGGGCTGGATTTCTATGCCTAAATAAAGGCAATGTGAATTGTACCTATATAAGGTCATGAATCGCGAAATTCATAGGGAATTAAATCGATACACAACACTTGTGTGGGTGGCACAATTAGTGCTGCTGCCCACTAGTATCATTTGATTTACAGGCCCCGGGTACGCATAGTGCACTGTTCTAGGGTCTGACTAGTAAATCAAATATGCCAATCATGGAATCACTAATCCATAACACCAATTTACAATTTGAGCACTTTCACTTTGGCACTGAACAGCAGTGACAAGGTGCCCAAAGAATCTAGACCAGCAAAATGGAGTCTAACACACAGCAAAAACAAAGGAGGCAAAGGCAAAAAATGCAGGGGAGACCCACATCAATTTTGCCAGGTTTAACAATTACCTCTCCTGTATACCCTGTGTATCCATGACCCATAAAAGCACTGTTCATTTATCGTGATTTTTATACTCCTTACATGAATTTTACGATACCATTGCAACAAGAATGTTTAAAATTAAAATGTTTTAAGCTATGTTTTAATAGTGTTATGAATTGAAAATATTGGTATATTGTTATGGTTTTAATTAACTGAACAATAAAATAATTTGATTCTGAATTAAATCTATCCTTACAGTAGCACTAAGGTGACATCCCTACATAAGCATTTTCAAAAGGAAGGAGAAAGGTGTCAGTACATGCAGTCTTCCTAAGGAGCCTCTCCACCATCAATAGATTAAGTAGCATAAAGCCACTGTCGTTCTAGGCTGCTCTCACTCGGAAGGCAAGGAAGAAGCAGTATTCTTTCCCAAATTCCAGCAGTTATCCACAGGTAGAATTTTTATAGTGCACCATGCACATGCTATCCATTCAAGGGTACAGTCCGGGCGTACTTTTCCACAATGCTGTCCATGTGCAACCTTGGCAACATTTCGTCCTTGGCTCCCAGGTATTCTCCTGTGTGAATCATAATGTCCTTTCTTTATCGACCCAGTCACACAATTGTAACTTCTTCTCTCCTTGACTAGCTTCTAAAACAAAGACATTATTCTGCCTCAAAAGAACGCTTCTTCTCCTGCAATACAAAACATGAGAACGAATGGATTCCACAGTGCACATGAAATTCAAGCTAATACTTCTAAAGCAAGAGTTGTCAGGGACTTGCATTTCAGGCCTACTATTTCAGCTAACATAAGAATGCATCATGTGAGCTTTATGAATTCACATAATCCTTAATGCATTGTCAACTAATGCATATACCTACTTATGAAATGTTGCCACTAATAAACACATTTAGTACATGAGCATTGTTAGTTCTTTTCATAGCATAAGTTCTTCATGTTAAAATGTTCTACTAGTTACATTCATTTCTAACACTTCACATTTACAAAATTGGAAGATTATATGCGGGTGCGCTCTACACATGATTTGATGCGCCCTTACAAATTAAATGGTATTTATGCTCCATCAGTTCCAAGGGGTACATTTACTATAGTTTCAAGCAACACAGGGCAGTAAGCAAAGTTGCTTTACTGCACTGTGTGAAATGAAGAGAGCAGAAAAGCTCCATATTTATAAAGATATGGAGCATTTCCGCTCCCTCAGCACACTGGCACACTGTGTGCAGCCTAGCACCAATGCAGGCAATCTTGCACCTTCGTGCAGGTCTGCCTGCACTTTGGGCGGGATTGTTTCTGTGCAGTAAGGAACACCTTCCTGCCCGATAGAACTAGCGATTTGAGGTGGTTGCCGAGAGTCAGGGAAAGCGAATTTTGCACATTTGTTTTAAACTTGTATAAGGCTATTTTAAAATTACATTTGCATCACGAATTTCATGTTTGAAACGAAGGAAGACTGAAACCTTGTTTTTTTTTACTTAGCACATATCCTGAACCTTGGTGCACTCCCCACGAGGTCTACACGATCCTAGGTAGCCGATTTGAGGCTCCAGGACCGTCAAAGTAGACACTCGAGCTCCTGGTGCATAGGCGCCATTTTGGGTGAGGAACGCTCGGCGCTCTAGTGTTGCGGGCGATTTGGCCCGGGCACTACATATAGGACAGACCGAGCACCCACTCGGTGATAGAACTAGCGACTTGAGGTCGTTGCCAAGAGTCAGGGAAAGCGAATTTTGCACATTTGTTTTAAACTTGTATAAGGCTATTTTAAAATTACATTTGCATCACGAATTTCATGTTTGAAACGAAGGAAGACTGAAACCTCGTTTTTTTTACTTAGCACATATCCAGAACCTTGGCGCACTCCCCACAAGGTCTACACGATCCTAGGTAGCCGATTTGGGGCTCCAGGACCGCCGAAGTAGACACTCGAGCTCCTGGTGCATAGGCGCCATTTTGGGTGAGGAACGCTTGGCGCTCTAGTGTTGCGGGCGATTTGGCCCGGGCACTACAAAATGTCCCCCCTAAAGCGGACGCGCAGCGGACGAGCGCAGCGGACGAGCGCAGCGGGCGCGCCGATGGCGCGCCGGAGGTGCGCCAGAGGTAAGCCCGTCTGCGTCCGTCCGCGCCAGGCAGTGCCTCGGGCCTGGTACTCTGATCCCTGACCCACATAATACTAATACGTATTCCAGGGAGTCCTTTCTCCAAATGAACCATCCCTTAACGCCCCAATGTACCCATTCTATTACATTAACAGGTCTGGAATACCATTGCTCACACTGCTCATATAACCTCACAGCCCCCAAGCCCGGTCCTCCTGACAAGAAGGTCCTTAACATGGCCCTATTAAACTGCCGCTCCCTTCCCGGACACGCCCACGAAGTGTACATGCTCTTAGAAGATCGAAAAATGGAGATACTATTTCTTACAGAAACCTGGCTGGCATCGGACTCTGTGTCGGATGTAGTCCAGGCATTGCCCCCGGGCTATCTGATAAAGAATTTGGACCGAGTCAAAGGAAGAGGAGGAGGAATTGCGATAATCCACAGGGATAATCTTAGCTGCCGGTTGCATGGCAGTCCCCTCCTCGACTGTGAAAACGTGCAATTCTCAATCCAAATCTCCCCTTGTAAATCCCTTTCGGGGATTCTCATTTATCGCCCCCCGGGAACAATGGGACAATTTTGTAGCTCTCTAGTGGAAACTTCAATAACCTTGGCAGGCACACTCTCTAACTTCATGATATTAGGAGACTTAAATATACATTTTAAGAAAAGTGGAGACACCCTAGCTTCTGAACTTCTACTGGACTTAGAGGCGCACCAGCTATTCCTAGGGAGTGATCTCCCTACACACGAACTGGGACACTTGCTTGACCCACTATTTTCTAACATTGTGGACCTGATAGTGGCACCTCCCGTCCCGATACCATGGTCTGACCATCGGCTTATTCCGTTCAGTTGGTTGATCCCTACGATCCCCGCTCCTAGACGGATAAGCGGGAAGCCAACACGCCCTTGGGCCAAACTTTGAAAAATGGAAGCAGACTCTAGAGGACACGATGCCTACCATGAAAACGGATCCCATAGAGGCTGACACTTTGTTCTCCTCATGGATAGAATCCTCCCTGAATACAACCCTACCAAAAAAAACCGCCCTAAAAACCAGGGAAAAAAAACACCCTACCCTGATTTACTAAAGAAGTCTGTGAATACAAAACACTTTGTAAAAAGGTGGAAAGATCCTGGAGGAAGGATTACGACCCTGTTAGTAAGACGACGTATAAACTGGCAATCTCAAACTACAAAAAAGCCCTGAAAGTGGCAAAAGTAGTCTTCTTTGAGGAAAAAATAAACACAGCCGCCAACTCCTCTAGAGAAACATACCAAATAGCGAGGTCACTCCTCAAAACCCCGAGCCTCTCCACCTTGTGGAACCCTCGGATCACCGCTGCAATGAGAATGAGCTAGCAAAATTCTTCAATCAGAAGATCCAAAACATCGTGAAACAGCTTCCACCTTGCACCCCTCGCGATTCTTCTGACACTGCTCTACCAGATACGCAGGCCCTGGGGAAAGGACTAGAGATGTTTGTCCCTTTCACGGAGGATACGTTGGCACCCATCTTCCAGTCAATAAAGAGCGGCTCCCCGCAGGACCCAGCCCCGGTGAAGGCCCTAAAATTGGTGGTCCCCACTATCCTTGCGCCTCTGATGAAGGTGATTAGTTCATCCTTGGCACAGGGCATTGTTCCACCAAATTGGAAGAAGGCGGTGGTGAAGGCCTTATTGAAGAAACCGAACCTCGATCCTATGGACTCCAATAATTATAGACCAATTTCTCTTCTCCCAAGTACCAGCAAGGTGACAGAAAAATTCATCAATGGTCAGTTGTCCAACTACCTCGAATCGAGGGGACTACTGAAACCTTCTCAAACAGGTTTCAGGCCGGGCCAGGGTATTGAGACGGCTATGGTCACGGTTGTTGAAGAGGCCAGGAATATCATCGATGCAGGAGGGTCAGTGGTAGTGGTCCTCCTTGACCTGAGCGTGGCCTTCGACACCGTGAACCATAGTACGCTGGTCCAATGGCTTAAGGATGTGGGAATCTCTGGATCGGCACTTGCATGGCTGAAATCCTTTCTGCACAGCCGATCATTGCAGGTGGCGGAAGGCAATTACATTTCTGAGGTTACCCCAATACGTTGTGGAGTGCCGCTCATCATTGAGCCCTACGCTATTCAACGTATACATGTCCCCACTGGAGAAAATTGTAACCCCATATGGGATTAAATTACTGACATACACTGATGATACTCAGCTCGTTGTGACTCTCAGCCAACAGAATAATGTGGTCACTGATCTGTACTCGTGTCTGGGTCAGATAACCAGCTGGATGAATCAATCCCATTTAAAACTTAATTGTGAAAAAACTGAAATAATGGTCATGGGTAATCAGTCCCTTTTCCACCCGGAGACTTTGTGGCCCCCATGCATGGGTCCCCCTCCGACTCCAAAGTCAGACATTAAAAGCCTAGGGATATGGCTGGATCAAGGGCTTACACTTGAAACCCAAGCAAGGAAAACTGCAGGAGTCTGCTTTGGACTTCTCCGTACCTCCCGAAAAATCCTTCCCCTGCTTCCGGTTCAGTCCAGGAAGCTCCTAGTTCAGGGATTAATATTGGCAAGACTTTACTATGGAAATGCCCTTTACTTGGGCGTGCCCAAGAAAGTGACGACTAGACTACAAGTGGTGCAGAACGCAGCTGCTCGGATTCTAACGGGCACCAACAACCGATGCTCCGCTAAACCGGCTCTTCGGGCTCTCCATTGGCTGCCAATATGTGAAAGAGTGCAGTTTAAGGTCTTCTGTTTGACCCACAAAATCCTGAACGGCAAAGCCCCACCCATCCTCAAAGATCTCATCGTCCCCTACATCACCAATAGGACACTTCGTTCCACGAATGCACACCTGACTCTGATACCCAAGATCAAGAGGGCGAGATCAGGGGGACGTTTGTTTTCATACAACGCCTCCAAATTATGGAACTCGCTCCCTCTACAGATGCAGGCACAATCCAACCTTACTGCATTTCGTAAAGAGCTTAGGACCTGGCTGTTCCCATTAGACTCTCACCACCAGTCGTTTATATCTATCTCTAGCGCTGGGACGCTCACGGGCAGCCACGCGCTCTATAAATTCTTAAATAAAATAAAATAAATAATAAAAAATCCATAGAGGAATTTTCTTCTTTTTATGAGTGCTACGGAACGCAACACACATGAAAAGAGGAAATAATGAGGAGAAATTAAGATATTTCTCCTCATAACAACTCATTTGCGAAAGCAGAGCATTTTGACACATTTCTAGGTTCAGAAGACTTTGTAAATCAGGGCATGCACCAAAATCCATGGGTGGATGCATGGGAACGATCATGCTCCACCCATAGAACGTCTCCCAAGTTGAACTGTAACGTAACTCAGCGAAAGCGCTGTCCTGCATTACATTTCTTTACAAAGCCACGCGAGGCCGCACAAATCAGGCCTTGCGTGGCTTTGTAAATAATACTGAAGCCTTTGCGTTACACTTGCACAAATGCTTCATAAATATGGGCCCAAGAGTTTTTTTTCTTGCTTTTTCTAGCCGATGTAAATGACTTTCAAGCACTGGTTTTGCTGTACATGCCAGTGCAAAATTGCTAAGTGCTGGTGGAATTTCAGGGAATGAATAAAAAAGTATTTAGCACTGATTCAATGTACATGAAATGACTGTTATAAAACAGTAATCCATCCAAAATGTACATTAGTAAATATTGCTAAGTGCTGGACCCAATTGGGATTACAGATTGTGAGAGAGTGGATTATTATTTGAAGTGGAAGGCATTTCTTTCCACATAATAATGGCACTATTCCTAACTAGATCCAGTTAGCTCTCACTAATTTTAAGCTGAGCCCAACACCTAGTAGATGAAGAAAAGAGCAGGCAGACTTAACTTAGGGGAAATGTTTAAAGCATGTATCAGTACCAAAATAGTTAAAAAGCAGAAAACACAACACAATACAAATCCCACTGCAGTTTCTAGAAATAGAGATAATTTTAATGAACAAATACACACCAAAATAAAAATAAAATCTGATGCAGGGAACTAGAGACTTTTCAAAGTTGTAGATGTTTCTAGTGCCAAAAAAAACAAAGCACCAACTGCAGGTATCTGGTCTCACTAAACCGGGCCAAAGGCAAAAGTTAAGGCTGACCACTGTGTGGCACAGGTTAGGTTTAGGAACCAGGCTCATCCCAGTGGTAAGTTTACTTTTTGACATAGTTACTTTTCTGAAAAAAGTTCTTGTTGAGGTCAACAGCAGTTCTAGGTGCCAGTTGGATCCAAAGGTGGACTCATTGACAGCAGCTGGCTGAAGGACAAGAACTCGTTGGAAGCCTCTGGTCTGGCAAGAGGTTTTAGGTTTTGCGACATCCAAGGCAGGAAAACTCTGAGTGGTTGAGGTATAATTTTGCCTAGAGTTTTTCTATGTGAAAACTAGCCTTGCCACATAGCAAAACGACTTTGGAGATTTTTCACTGCCAGGAAATGTAAATCTTACGTGCACATGTCCTTCTTTTTAAATACCATGCACCTTACTCTATGGGCCTACCTTAGGCCCATAGGGCCTAATTATCAGTGTTAAAAAGGAACATTGATGGGGAAGCGCGACGCGGTGACGCAAGATGGTCGCCTCTTGAGGAGCTCCGTAGTTGCGAGCGCTGCTCGTTTAATGTGGGACCGCTTCAAGGACCTGTTGTTTGGTTCTGTTTATGGATTTCAACGCCGGAACTGCCTGGGACTAACTTGTGCAAGTACTGGACCCTTTTGAGCTCTGCAATGGGTTTTGTTTGCGCATACTTTGCTCCCGCAATTCTGCGGCCGCCATTTTGATTTTCTTCCCTCAGACAAACCTGTATTATGCTTCTTACTTTGCTGCAAACAAAACAGGTGATGGACCGAATGTGGATCAATGTTCAATTACTTTGCTGCAGCGCATTTTTTCCCAGCATTCTTGTTTCCCATATGGATTTTTATGCACGCCTCTTGGACATTATTCTGAGAACTCTTTGCATCCATTGTTATCTTCCTTGAGGTTTTAAGTGCCTGCGCAGTTTCATACCGCCATTTTGTGTTTTCCTCTATAATATTCTAATTGAGCTTTTTTGTCGTCTATTTGGTTATCCTTATTGCTTACTCTGTCAGTAGCTTTTGGCAAGCGGCTACTTTTTGTTTGCAATAGGCGTTTTTTATCTTTTACATTTTCAACATGGAGCTTTCTCATAAATCACAAACCTCTGTGTCTGGTGGGCGCAAGGATACCACTACTGCGCCTGGCAAGCTCCTCAAAAAAGACCCTCCTTCGCCCTCCAAATCACCTCTTCCTGTTACTTTAAAGGACATTAACGAGGAACTGCGTCACATCTGTCCTTTTATGACTGAAACCACGGCCTCTTTACAACGTATTGAGGATAAATGGGCCTCTCTCGACCTAAGACTTTCGGATGTTGAACAAAAAGTTAGCGATGCCCAAGATGTTGTGGCTACAGTGGAGTCTCTTGCCAAGGAGGTTGCCCAATTGCGGAAGACTATCGCAAATGGCGCAATAACATGCGTATTTATGGTATTCCGGAGAAATCCAAAGGATCTGACCTAATTTCGTTTTTTAAATCTCAGTTGCTTCCACTTGCTGGTCTCCCTAAATCCATGGACTTTAATATCCAAAGAGCTCATAGACTTGGCCCTCTCTCTAACTCTACTGCTTCTAAGCCCAGAGGCATTATTACATATTTCCTCCTCTACTTGGACCTCATCCCATTATAAATGCTGCCAAGCAACATAAGCAACTTTTTTGGTCCGGTCACAGAGTTTTTTTCAGCCAAGATGTCGCCAAGTCCACAGCCACTCGTCGGAAAGAGTTTCTGGACATGAGACCTGCACTGCGTTCAATCTATGCTTGTTATGGACTGATTCATCCTTGCTTCTTCAAGGTTACCTACAAGGAAAGATCTTGGAGCTTCGAGGATCCTGCTGAACTCCGGAAGTTTATCAACACTCATGAGGAAGATTCCATGGACCTTGGCAAATCCTGAGATGGACCTTTGCTTCTTACTGTTTGTGTAATTTATTGGTCTGTATTTCTCCCAACCATTTGTTAACCTTTCCCTTTGTTTTTATCCTCTTTGTTGTATTTCAGGTCCGTCTTTCTTATCGTACCCGGAGACTTCCCTCTCACTTGTCATTTCATCGTATTCCCTTCGTAAACACTTTTCCTTGAGATCCCGTTTTCCCTCAATGTTGGTAAGTCTCCTTATATGTCCCACGTTATTGTTAGTTTTTTTTTTTGCTCACTGCTCCTCTTCTGTGTGGTCGCTTATTACTTCGCTGCTCCCTTCCCATTTCAATGTTCCTTTTTTGTCTTCACCTTGTGGCTGAGGTCTTCGGACTTCTGGCCATCTTCTTTTTGATCTCCTTTATGGTGGACTCCTTTTCTCCGCCTCATCATTTTCTTGCTTCTGTCCTTTTCCTCTCTCTTTTCTCTCCTCTTTTTCTGTTCTATTTCTCGTTCACGCTTTCCTTTTTTTGGTTTTCTTGTCTCTTCTTCACTTTACTCTTCCATCATGCTTCCACCCTTCGGCTGCTGCCTTGTTTGTTCTCCACCCTTTCAAGATCTACCTATTTAGTTTTTTTCTCTTCTGTTCGTCTTATTTTCTCTGCTTATCTCTTCTTTCTTACTATAGACTTTTTCTTATTTCACTCACTCATACTTTTACTCATTCTCATTTTTCTTTCTGTTTCTCCTTTCTTCACTAATCTTGTTTTTACTCTCTTTGCGTCTTTTCATTTCTCTATCTGTTTCTCTCTTGTATTCATGAAAGGACTACGTTTTATTACAAGGAAATGTTAAAGGCTTGCGTAATCCTATCAAACGACAACGGGCGCTATCGCATCTTGCTCGATTGAATTGTCAAATTGCATTGTTACAAGAGTCGCACCTAACTTTGGAATATTTATCTAAGTTACGTAAACATTGGGTTGGTGAAATCTTTTGCTCGCCCTCTGTTCACTACAAAAATGTGGTGATTATCTTGTTTCATAAATTTCTTTATGTTATGCTTCACAACAAATTTCTATATAATGATGGTAGATGGTTATACTTGGATGTTACTGTTAATAAGCATCAGTTATCTCTCTGTAATGTTTATGGTCCCAGGGGTCTTGATCTATCCTTTTTGGACAATCTCTCCACTTTCCTTTCTTCCCATGCAGCTGACCATTTAATCCTGGGTGGGGACTGTAACCAACTCATGGACCCTTTCCTTGACAGGAAATCTCACACTAGATATATCCCGAATAGAATGCAGAAATGTTTTCTTAGAACCATTACTAACAGAGGGTTAATTGATTCTTGACGCACCTCCCACCCTGACACTTGAGAATTTTCTTTCTTCTCCCCAGTTCATAAATCGCACTCACGCATTGATTACCTTTTTCTTACACAATCAGCCTTTCAGTTTCTGACCAAAGTAGAGATAGGTTCAATACTTATCTCTGAGCATGCTCCTGTAATCCTTGATATGGACTATCCCCTTCGCTCTCCTACTTCCAAGAGATGGCGCTTTAATAACTCTATCCTCCTTGACCCTCAATTCACTGACCAATTTCTTCTCTTTGCACATGAGTTTTTTCGAAATGATCTTGCCTCTGTTTCTGACTTACATGTTGCTTGGGATTCTTTTAAAGCTTCGGCGAGGGGTTTCATTATCCATTTTGTGTCTCGTAAAAAGAAGAAATCTCTCTCTCACTCTCTTTCTCTTCTCAAGAAAATGAAGGCTCTAGAACACCAATGCTTCACCACTAATGGTTGTGATGTTCTTTCCCTTCTTATGCAGGCCAAAATGCAGTACAATAAACTATCGTGGGATTCCGCCAGTAATATCTTTTTTAAATTTAATGCCAAGATGTATGGTGGTCGCAACAAAGCGGGTAGATCCCTTGCGAATTACCTTAAGATCAAGAAACAGAAATCCACAATTGCTGCTATTAAGGATGACTCTGGTAACCTGCATTTTTCTGATTCTTCTATTCTCGATTGCTTTACATCGTTTTACTCTTCTCTCTATACTCCTGAATCCTCCCCCATCTTCGGATCTTATTGATTCCTTTTTTCATACTATCCCCAAATCTTCACACAACGTTCCTGATATCACTTCTCTTGATGCTCCGATCTCTGCTAGGGAGTTGATTGAGTCACTGTCCCTTTTACCAAAAGACAAAACGCCTGAGCTTGATGGTTTCTCTGTTCGCTTTTTTCTTCATTTTAAATCTCTTCTGATACCCCATCTCCTCACACTGATTAACTCCTTTCCTCTTTCAGGTGAACCCCGGGGCTCTTTTCCACAAGCAATGTTGTGTCTTATTCCCAAAAAGGATAAGGATCCCTCTCTGTGTAAGAACTACAGGGCGATTTCCTTAATTAATACTGATTGTAAGGTTTATGCTAAGCTTCTTGCTCTGCGTAATAATTTGGTAATCCCCAATCTTGTTACAATATATCAATCGGGCTTTGTGAAGGGATGCTCTATTACAGATAACTCACGCACCCTTCTCAACATCATTCACTTAGCTTCTAAATTTAACTCCCCTCTTGCTGCCATTACATTAGATGCCGAAAAGGCTTTCGATAGGGTGAGTTGGGATTTTATTTTTGGATCTCTTCCGTGGCACGTTTTAGTCCCACCATTATTAACTTAATCAAACTCCTATATTCCTCGTCTTCCACTTCAGTTTGGGTTAATGGTTCTCAATATCGCTACTTCCCTCTTCTCAGAGGCACAAGGCAAGAATGTCCCCTATCCCCTCTCCTTTTTATCCTTGCACTAGAGCCCTTCTTAGAATCCATTAAACGTTGTGGAGTCTATACTGGTATCACCTATCGAAATGTCCACATAAAATTCACCGCTTACGCAGACGATATTCTTCTTTTTATTCCCAACATGTCCACCTCTTTCCCGGCTTTTTTCTCTTTATTAAAAGACTACTCTAATGTTTCGGGATATAAACTCAATGTTGATGAATCCGAAATCCTACCTCTTAATACATTTTGTATCCCCTCTATGTTTACTGGCTCTGGTTTTGCATGGGCCTCTTCTCACATCAGATGTCTTGGTATCCTATATTGTAATAACCTTGGAGCACTCAATAAACTTAATCACTCAGAGATTCTCACTAAGCTCACTACCCTCATTGATAGCTGCTCACCTCTTTTCCTTTCATGGTGGGGCAGATTGGCCACAATTAAAATGATGCTTCTCCCTATTACATCCTTCTACCTTTCTATGCTTCCAATCTCTCTTCCTAATACTTTTTTTCGTCCCATTAATAGTAAACTTATCAAATTCCTTTGGAACAATCGTAAACCTAGACTCTCGCTAGCTTATTTACAACTCTCGAAAGACTCTGAAGGAGTTAATTTCCCACATCTTAAACGTTATCATACTGCCTTCTCCCTGAAGCAAATTTGGACCTTTCTCTCGGACTCCACTATCTCCTCCCTCACGGCGTGGAGTACGCTGGAATTGGCGCAATGTTCTCCTTTTTCTTTTCTCTCTGCTCTTAAGATCCTTTCCCCTCCAAAAAGATTCTCTTTCCCTACCCTTGCACATTCTAAAGCGTTACTTCTTTCTTCGCTTTCGGCTAATTTTTCTCTCACTTTCCGCTCTTTGGCCGTTCCCCTTTGGTATAATAAACATTTTAAGATTCACAATCGTGCCCTCTTTTGGAAGGAGTGGATTGGTAAAGGGATTATCACTCCTCATAATTTGATTAAAGGAGATGCTTTCCTATCGTTTTCTGAGATTCAAACCCTCTATCATGTCTCCTCACATTATTCTTTACAGTACATTACACTTGAGGAAGTCCTCACTGCTTATTATTATCCTACTACCTCTCTGCCTGATACCTCCTCTGATTCTTCCTCTTCTCCACCTACTCCCATTGACTTTTCTACTCAATTTAAAGCAGCCACTATATACACATTGATTTCTTCCTCTTCCACACTCAGAACTAAATCTCCTGTAGAACTTCTTTGGGAAAAATACCTTGGCATGGTTTTCCCTGAACAGACCTGGGACATTCTTTGGTCTCGCATTCATACCACTTCTCGCTCGGCCAGCACAACACAATCCCTCTATTTTTTCTACAATAGACTATTTTTCACCCCTAGTACCCTTCATAGGTTTAAGTTGCTGGACTCCCCTAAATGCTGGACATGTCCTCATGATAATGCTGATGTCCTTCATATGTTCTTCCAATGTCCCCCCTTCATTGACCTTTGGTCCAAAATTTGGTCTAAATTGAACGATATCCTTTTGTCAGACATTCCCTTTCACGTTGACCATGTTTTCTTAGGTCATTTGTCTCATGTCTTTGACAACTATAAAGAAAATGGTAATTTTGTCAATTTATTCATTGCTGTCACTTTTCAGATTATTACCTCTAATTGGAAAGACTTAACGAACATTTCCTTTCTAGCATTGTGGAATCTACTCTGTCATCATCACAGAATGGACAGAGCTTATGCCACTTCCACTCCTTTGCTGATTAAAAGAGACTTATTGTGGTTACCTTTGACAATTTTTTTATCTAGGAAATGGTCTTAATTGTTCATTTTGTTATTTAATATGATGCATTATTGTTCTATTTTTTTTACAATTTTATTCTTTTCTTTTTCTTTCTTCTCCGCTTTCCTTCTTTCTCTTTCTTTCTTCTTTCTTTTTCTTTCTTTCTTCTTCTTTCTCTTTCTTTTTCTTCTTTATCAAAAAAAACTTTTAAAATGCATATGTATTAAGTATAGTTTTACTTTATTGGGTCCCTTGTTCTTATTTCCTTTTCTTTGCCTCTAGTTCTTGTTGGTACCCATTATTATTGAACTTGTTCTGATGTTTTTTACATTGTTGTACTCTTTTAATAAAGCATTTTGAACTTTAAAAAAAAGGAACATTAATGTCAGGAAAAGAATTATTTTGCCAGGTCGAATTTGCAGTGTTAAAACTACACAAGTAGTCTAGAGGATAAGGCCTGAAGACATACTTTGCTTTTACATGTTAATGGTGACACAATAGGTGCTGCATTCCACTAATGGTATATATATCTTACAGGCCCTAGGTAGACTGGGTACCATGCTAGGAACAAAAAGGTAATTTAAATGTGCCAATAAGGATTGATAAGAAATACAACAATGTTTTAGGGCCAGAGCACATGTCCTAGGAACTAGTTAGAAGGATCCCAGTGTACAGCGTGTAAAAAACAACAGGTAATACAATGTTCTTAACTTCCCCTAACAATATATCATGAGGCAAAGCAATGCAAATTTCCCTAGATCCAGGAGATTTTGTTCTGGTTTTGTAGTAATTCTGCATCAGTGGCTGAATATTATTGCTGTCACTTTTGCTTTGATGGACAGCACAAAATGATTTTTGCATTAACCTACTAATGTTAAATGACATGTTGTACTGATTAAATGTAAACCATTGTCTATTGTAAATAAAATTACTTGTATGCAAAATTATTGTTTTTCTGCAGTATATTAACCCTTTCCATGCGTTGGACAGCCCCTGGCCGTCCAACCTCACTGTGGGCATGTGCGGAGGACGGCCAGGGCCGTCTGAACCCTGCCCACTCATCAATTTGTGCTGTGGTCAACGGGTTAAAAGATTAATACCCGTATAAAATAGGAAATGATGGCTGGTGAACTTCAAAAGTGGTGGGGCTATTTACCATCCTTGAACTGGATTGAGCAGGGGTCATATGACACGTTTTGCAGCATGGTTTGAAAATAACGTAGCTAACAATCCAGAAATTCTGATGGGTCACTTATTAAATGATCAGGATAATTGTTTATTAGAGCACACTATGCACTTTGACCTTATACCCACAATTATGACTTTGTTGTGCATGGAAGGGCGGAATTAGCTAAATTAGCATCTGAATAGGCACAATTAAGGCTTAATGTGTGAGTAACAAGAAAAAATAAGTTTTCTCCTTGGTATAATCACACCCATATGTCGCAATAGAATTTACGTTCAAATTCCTCAACTATTTAGTTGAGAGAGAGACAGCCCATCTCCAGTAAATCACCTTACAGCACCAATGTTTAAAATGGCAAAGGTGTCATTCACTGGCTTTACGGCAAACAGAATCATTGCCCTTAGATTGTCATGAGTCCAAAATGTAATACGGAGAACCATTACGAACATAAGTGACGGAATAACTACACATATGTGGTAAAATAACAAACATAATAGCAAGTGTCCTCTAGTACCAAGGTATCAAAATCAGCAATATGTCAGTCTTAAATCAATTTCAGAATTGCAGTAAATTTTCTGAAGCAAGAGCTTGACAGATTTAAAAATAAAGGCATTTCACCCACCAAGGAATATATTTCTTTTCATTTTGGATAAATAGGCCCAATTCACGAAAAAAATCAGGCTTGAATTTAGTATTTTATGCCACCGAATACTTTAGAGAGCACAGTTTTAGTCAACCAAGAGCATCTTTTCTTTTTCACTGAGCACTCACACATGCTACTGTCAGAAACATGGACATATAGTACCATTTATGTGCATTTACTATCTTCAAAGACCAGCAATGACCAGCATATCACAACCATAATGCCTAGTAAGGCACAATTATGTTAAAGATTTCCTCAATATTTCAAGGATGACCAGCTATTATGCGAAACAGAAATGGCCAGAATTTTAAAATGAATGTCCACATATTTATCATTGATGGGCCATCAGTCTGTCAGAGATAGCCAGGAAATTGCCTAAAAGGATCACCAAATGAATGAATGAATATCATTTATAAAGCGCAACTTATGCCCATGAGCGTCTTGGTTATCATCGGCATAAGTTGCTCATGGGCATAATATGGGCCACCATTATGCCAAGATAGCCAGCATGTCACCTAGAAATCCCATGGTATGTCAACGATAAACTACCATAATGCCAGATCTCTCAAATATGTCACCCACATTGTTCACAATGTCACAGGTGGGCTGCAATTACCCAGGGGCTAACCAGAATGCCATTCAAGAATTCCACAACATGCAATGAATGGGACCATTAAGCATGGTTTAAGTCCCATGTCCCCAACCAAACACATCCATAAAAGCGCAGATATGATTTATTTGCACACATGTGTGTTCTCCTACAGTCACAGTCACTCATTCGCTCACTCACACACGGTAATATGCACAGACACTCACATGGTCTCAGTCACACACATGCTCACTCACACAGGTAAATACACCAGCATAAACTCTTGACAACATTTCTGTGGGGTGGGAGGGCTGTATAAAACTCTGCCCTACCTGCTTCATAGAAATTAGCAGTAATACAGGCTAGTCCGGGCCCTAAGCAAGTGTAAGTATAATGGAAAAAACTAGGGACAGCACCATAATGTTCAGTAAACAATACAGTGAGTTGCTGCACTTTATATTTAAAACTAATGGGTTGTCAGTAAAATAGTAGAAAGAAACAGAATGCTCATATCGAGTAATGGAATGCTATTAATACAACCAGGATTATTGTGGTCTTGTTCTAGCTGCTTTCCAGCCATCAACTTCTAATTTAAGTCAAACTCACTTTATTCGAATAATTAAAATCATAAAAGTACACAATAAAAACATGATGATAAAAACAGTAAAAATACTAAATAATTAGCCCAACAATTTTGCATATTAAAAACTTATTTACAGAATTCAAATCTTTTAGATTTACTTTACAAAAGGGGAGAACATTCATAAACCATTTATATTGTACTCTCTAAGTTTCTTGGATCTTACAGCTGTGACAAGATAACTTACGATGTTAAATATAGTCCAGGTATTATTCAACAGTAGAAGATACATTAGAGCTGATTTAACCTGGTGGAACCCCAACCCTCTTAAGAGTGGGATGATTAATTATTTCCTCAATGTTGAGTAATGCTTACAAAAGAACATAAAATGGGTGGTGTTTTGCATTGAACAGTTATCGCAGTCACAAAAGGTAGCCTTGTCTGGGGTGCATCATATCTGATAGTTTCCTAATAAAAGTTATACCTGGTTAAACTGAAATCTGGTTAAGAGCCAACGATGGAAAGGTTTGGAAACAACTCTTAGGTACAGTTCCGGGAAGGGGAAGTGACTAGCAAAAAGTGCTCTCTCGTAGCTGGTTTTGCTAGTTCCTCAGCCTTTCTTTCCAGTAATTTCATGGACAAGAAGTGCCTTTTGACCCAAAGTATATCATCTTTGACAATACCTTCTGGGTGATCAAAAATTTCTTTGATGTAGGATAACCATGGAATTTTGATCCCCCTTTCCAAACCGATACAATGTCTTAATATTAGATGGTTCAATGTTAGCTCAGGATTGAGCCAGGTTTTGAGCCAACACATGAGGGGTGCTAAACTAATCAAGTCACCAAAAAATCCCATGCCTAGCTCTTGGTGAACAGCTAATGTTGGGGTAGACTGTGGGACCGGTAGAAACAATTTAATTTCAACCCTTTGTACCTCTGTCATGTTTGTATACCCCCAGATTGCTGAACCATAAAGGGTTAGGGCTAGACATTTGGCCTTATATAATTTAAGGATTGCTTCATAGGATCGTCCCCCCAATTCTAATTGCTGTTGCATTATTTCCCTCATAAAATGTACACATTTAATGCAGGGACAAATCAAAGTTTGACTCTCCCCGTGTTAGAGATACTGACAGAAAAGCAATCTGTGAGTTGCCATTAAGAGGAGTATCAGCTCTTTTCTTAATGTACACTGTGTTCCTGGAAAAAGGAACAACTTGCTGAAATGGCTTCAAACCTGTTGACATCCCTTTATCTTACTGTCCATTATCCTAACGTAGCCTAGCCAGCTGCCCTAACTTCTTACTTACGGATTTCAACATCTTCCATGGCACCACAGATGTGCTTTTTGTTCCTTCTAAAAATGGTATACTTTCAGATATCTGTAGGAAGCATCTCATCTTCCTCTTCTCTCTTCACTGCAGAGGCAGTGTCCACAGACGAGCGCTTGTTAAATGCTGCGTCTGTGTCCTGTTTAGTAAGATATCCACAGCATGCGGTACCATTACTGTGAGATCTGTTCCCAGCACGAGCCCTGCCGATTGTCTTATAGAGGCCGCAGCAGCCGCCGTGGCTCTCAAACAACTCGGCAGCGCTCTTGCCACATTATCGAGCATTGCAGAGAAATACGCACACGGTCTCTGCTTTCCCCCAAAACACTGAGTTAGGACAGACAACGCGCAACCTTCCGCCTCGTGCACGTAAAGGACAAAAGGCTTCTGGTAATCAGGTGTTCCAAGAACTGGCGCAGAACACAGAGACTCTTTTAGTAACTCAAACGCTTCCTGACATGCGGGGGTCCAGGGTAGGGGTTCGCGCACTTCTTTGGTAGTCAGATACAATAGGGGTTTTGTTAGTAACGCATAGTTAGGTATCCACTGACGACAATACAATGTTATGCCTAGGAACGCGCGCACCTCTCGCTGCGTGTTAGGTACTTGCATGTTAGTGATCGCTTTTATGCGCTCCGGCGTCAATCTCCTCCCCGCTTTCGAAAGGAGGTGACCGAGGTAGGTGACCTCCGTTCGACAGTATTGAAATTTCGGAAGGGACACCTTATGCCCCCTTTTAGCCAAATGGTGTAACAATTTCACAGTAGCATCCCGACAACCCTGTTCGTCATCCGATGCTATCAGGATATCATCCACGTACTGCAACATCACGTTGCCAGGTGGAAGTTCCAAATCATCCAATTGTGCCTTCAGAGCCTGACTGTATATACTAGGACTCTCAGTGTACCCCTGAGGAATTCTCTTGAAGCGGAAACTTCGGCCAGCCAATGAGAATCCGAAGAGATACCTGCTATCTTCATGTACTGGAATACTGAAGAAAGCGTTTTTCAAATCAAGGACAGAGAAATATTTG
This sequence comes from Lissotriton vulgaris, assembly GCF_964263255.1. NCBI lineage: Eukaryota > Metazoa > Chordata > Amphibia > Caudata > Salamandridae > Lissotriton > Lissotriton vulgaris. The sequence goes on from NC_141689.1 coordinate 657,560,882, forward strand.
GCCGAAGGTGGGATCATTGTTAATATCGTAGTGATGTCCGAGACCACCGGATACTGTGGCTCCACTACTCTATTCACCTGCCGCAAATCGATCACAAATCTATAGACATCAGGAGTATTATCAGTTGCATCAGGTGACCGTCTTTTAAGTACAGGCAAAATAGGACTGTTACATATATTCGAATCAGTCTCTTCTACAACTCCAGACTGTATCAATTCTTGAATTATCTGTAACAAGGCCTTCTCACCCTCTCTAGGTATTCTGTATTGTGGAATTCTGGGCAATTTGGCTCCCACCTTTACTCTAATTGACACCGGGGCAATGTCCATTCTTCCCACATCATTATCACTGACGGCCCACAAGCTGTCTGGTATGCCTCGAAACTCAGGTGGCAGCGGGTCGTCTTTTGAAAAGCACTGTAGTGGGCGGGCAACATTGGGGCCTAGAGTAAGGTACACGCCATCCGGGGAACAATAGATGGTAGCATGCAATCTCTTCAATAAGTCTAAACCCAACAAATTTTCACCACAATTTGATGTCAATAAAAACGGTGAATCAACAGTAAAAGGACCAATCGTTAACGTGAGAGGTTTAGAAATGGGGCTAATCACCGGAGTTCCTGCGAAACCCACGGATATGTTATTCTTGCCAGACAGAGCCGCCCCTGGGACCCGAGAACGAGCCACTGAACTTTTCATTGCACCCGTATCCACTAGAAATTTCTGTTGAGACCCTAGTAAGTCGGCTTCGACATAAGGTCCCCTCTGATCAACTTCCATAAGTACTGGTCCCATGCTCTGTCCTACGCTGTCCTAGTTGTGGGAAAACCCTGTCAAATCGTCCACTGAATAATCATCGTTGTAATACTGGCCCCCGCTCCTCTGTGACTGTTGTCTATCTGCCCCATGGTCAAAATAATTACCTCCCCGTCTCCCGCCTTCTTCTGATCGCCCAACTTGTCTTCCAAAATCACCACTACCTCATCCTCGTCCTCGTCCCGTGCCTGACTGGAGCAGCGGGCAGTCTCGCCACCAATGCCCTTCCTGCTTACACTTGGCGCATTAGTTCTGTCCCAACCTTTCCTCACTCTCCCCTCTGCCAAAACTGCCTCCGCGACTCAGCGCCGCACCTCTTCCTCTGCCTCTTGCCACTTGCTGCAACAAAACCCTCGTCTTCAAATCTTTAGCCTTCTTTTCCTGCTTGTCCTTATTTTCATTTTCCCTGTGCTCGTAATATTGCGCCATACTTAGTATTCCCGAAGGAGAGGACGTTGTCCACGTACTCTCGGACGCTTGCAGTCTAGCCGATATTTCAGGCAATAAATTTGTGACAAACCTGTTAACGAAGAGCCGTAACCCTCCATCTTGCGACACATCCTGCCCACTAAAATCCATGAACGTTTCCTCAAACCTCGTAAAGAAATCTGAGACCGCCTCATCCTTTTTCTGCTTGCAAGCCGTCAATTTGTCCCAATCTACCTTTTTCGGGGGAATGAGAGAATGCATATACTTAATAATGCGCCCTGGCAAAGCTAATATCTCAGCCCTCGGCTTCTCCCCTGGCTTACGCTCCTTGTCCCAATCCTGCAACTCCTGCCATGTACCTCCCAGCTCCTCCGTATGATCCGTACCTTTCACTTGTCGCCACACATCAACCGGGACCAAAAGCCCGAAAAACAATTCAACGTCAGCCAACGTCATCACAGTAGAAGACGCCGCTTCCGTAAGCTCTTTGTAATAGGCCGTTGGATTCTTTCTAGAATCCGGCAGCTGAGCCTTCAATGACAACACCTCACTTCTCTTCCATGGCGTATACACCCATTGCTCCTGAAAATGCGCATCAATTCTGTTCCTTGTAACAGCCTTCGTGACTGGGTCTAACAACTCGGGGACCTCAGGATGAAAAATAGGGTGTACCTCTCGCATCGGGTGGAGACCTGGGAAATGGGGTGTACCGGCAGAGGGCAATTCATTCCTGTATTGCAAAAGCGCGCGCAAACTACTCATCACTTCCTTCACCCCCGTGTTCGTTCTGTACGCTCCAGCCTGTATATCCCGCAAAACCGCCGGAGCCACACCTCCATAGCCCTGCTCCCATAGCGGTATCAATACACCAGCCATGTGCCACAAAGCGTGCTGCTGCATCAAGGGCTCAAAATCTTTCATGGTGGACCAAATGTCTTCGAACGAATAGATATTATTCCTGGCCCATTGGCATGCCTGGTTAGCCACCAAACTTTTTTCATCCAAACCAACTGTAGAACGTGTAAGTAGTTTCCGTACCTGTGAGAGCAACCCGCTACCTGCGCCGCGACTCGGTGTTAGCATCTCCTGACTGGGGGTGGTGCTAGCTGAGACAGTAGGGAGTGCTAAAGAAAATGGCGAGGGGGCGGGTGAAGTGGGCTGAAGTAGAGAAACGAGGGGTGTCGAGGGCAGGGATTGTTGGGGGGCACTCGCTGAAGGACCTGGAATGGCGCTACTAGGGGCCGAAAGTGGCAATGAGGGGTACAATGGCTGCGGGGCATAAGGGGGAGGGGGTCGGGCATTCAAAATGTCCTCCATCTCGTCTGGGTCGTCCTCTCGTACTACGTAACTTTTATTTTCTTTCAACCTACAAAGTCTATCAGCGCGCTCCATGCGTAATGCATTCTCATTCCCCACCTGTTCCCTCGCTTTCTGCGCCATAGTCTGGGTGGACTTTTTATACTCCTCTTTCTCCTCTCGCATCTTACGTTTCCTGACCTCTTTCTGCCATATTCGCAAAGAGTCAAACATACTCTGACGGCTACGCCTAGCAAACAGTTTATCTTGCAAATAATCCAACTTAGCTTCATCAAAAGAACCCGTCAAAGGCCATTGTAAATCCACATTATCAGCTGTGTATCGATGCCACAAAGTGCCAAACATAATCGGGACCAGTCCATGTTTAACATACATATCAAAACTCGGTGTCCCTTCAGGGGGTGCAGGTTGGCTCTCGGCCAGTCTAGTATCTGAGGGTCGACAACAACATCCAAAACATCGCAACTTGCTAAAACACGGCATCTTTACTTTATCTTTAATCTCAACTCGAGTTCATTCACACACAAACATATAGACGTACATCAGAGAACCACGTACACATATACAATATCTCCAAACACGTGTTACCAAATGGGACAAGGCCCGTCGACCAAGTCCTGGGGAACCTGGACTCTACCGCAGACCGAACAGTACACTAACTGTTCTGAGGAAGGGGAACAAATCCGCCACCCGTGCGGCACTGTGGATCACTGCGCACTTTACCGCAGGAAACCCGGATCACGCCTCCACTGAATCACCACACTAGGAGTTCAGGGTAAGCGCACCAGAGTCTACCCACGATGAGCCACACCGTCACCACAGTACCATCCGGTCGGATCGCTACAAACAATTACCTCGAAATACGTCCCCAACCCCGTCAAGTCTGTCAGAGCACCAACTCGTACTCTGAGTTCCCCGGAGCACACTAGCCCCAGGAGCACACCAGCTCCTCAAACCATCGGAGACGCTCTAGTCTCCCGGAACACTCCTGTTCCTGCAGCAATCACAGGTGGACCACTCACCTTCCGTTGGCGGCACCGACCTCTACCGTTCTCCACCTCCGGCTGCCAGGACCAACACGGTCAGCTTCAAGTTCCGCCTTCTGGACCCCGGCCTAAGATCCGAACCAGGACCTCTCCCGATCAGCAGGGTGGGGCAGCGCTGCGAGAACCAAGCTCGGCATCAAATGGGATCCCGGACCCACCGTGCCGACCAGCGGGTCCCCGGTCTTCTGCTACCCACTTACGGGTGAGAAAGATCCTTATCGCGGGGTCCCTGTTCGGGCGCCATCTGATAAGCGTGGCTCAAATCCACCCGAGTGACTTACAGCACTCACCTATAATTACCTTATAGGAAGTCAGCCGGACAGTGGAGAAGTATAAACAAAAGTCTTTATTAGGCCAAATAACACTCATATGAGAGGGCCCTGTCCGACCTCACTCCTAGGAGTGCGAACGAGAGGACTGACTCTCTGCATCACAGCAATACATTATAATGCAATACAGTAAAATAGGGTACGCCCCTTGTGGAAAACTACTGAGCCCCAGACCAGTGAACAATGCTCTCATACAGCAGGCATCTGCACCTGCGAGGGATACATTATTATCTCTGCTCAAGGCCATGGAGCTAGGCTTCGGCGCCTCTGGGCATGAGAACATTGCAGATAGCGGAACTTGTTACTTTCGGCCACAGTAAGCCGAGAAACGAAAACTGCTGTCTTAGTATATTTCTGTATTCCTGCGGGAGGGGCGTGAGTGAGCAGAACCCGCAGGCACAGAGAGTTACACAAAATGGTGGCACACAGGCTAAGCTAAGAAACTAATATGGTCACGCATACATTTGGATATAAGCATAAGTGCGTTTACGTAAATGCGTTAGTTAGTCATATGATGCTAACTCACACGTCATCATAGGGTAATTAGAGCCTCGAAAAGTGAATTCTATCAATACTAGCACTAACACAAGCCATCTTTAAACTAAACTCTATGCCATCAGAACAGGAAGCACTACACTTATGATTTCATTTGTCTTTTCATACTTATTATACATTTATTTTTATCTTTATTTATCTTACTCGTAAAACCTGGAAAACATGTCAAAATTAGCTTCTGGTGTTCACAAGCAGAACAATACAACTAAGGGTCAGATGTACTGAGCATTTTGACACACACAAATGTACAGATTCGGCGTTTGTACCATTAAAATGTAGTTTCTTTTTTACTAATCCCATTTTAGGAGTCAGAAAAGTTGCCTGAATCCAGAAATTACATTCTAAAAGGATATTGAGTAGGTATCTGGAAGAGGCATCTTGTAGGTGTCCCTAAACCAATATCTAATATATCAATGTTTTAAAATTGAAATCCAGTGGAAAAACATTGATCTGAATCTCAGAACCAATGCATCACCTCGGCTGCGTGCATTTATTCTACCCGGACCCACACAATGCTCCGCAATCAGGAATCAAGGTGCTTTTTTAAGCAGGTCTAACTGGGTCCCTGTAGCCGGCCTGCACTCCATTGTGGCCAGCCTGAACGTGTGACTTTGTCTGGGCCTGGCACGACCAGATATTCCTTGTTGGTGCTTTGCGCTTTTTGGCACTCTTTTAACTTAAAACTATAAAATTCAATATTTCAGTTTTTTGTAGTTTAGGTCTTGTTTAATTTATTAAACTAAGTATTATTTTTTAAACTTGTTCTGATATATTTTTGTGTGGTGTTTTTACTGTTTTACTGTATCAAGTGTTGCACAAATACTTAAAACATTGCCTTCAAGTCCAGCCGGACTTCTATGTGCAAAGCTACAGGAGGGTGATCGCATGTTCATTTTGGGAGATCGAAAGCGAGCCATTCCAGACAATATTATGAAGCAAGTATTTTAATCTAGCGGACATAACGCGTTTCGACCAACACAGGTATTGACCACATGACAAAAGAAGTAGTCCTTTTGTTTTAACATGCATATACATATAGACGGTGAAAAAAGACTAAATGGACATAAACAGTGGGTAGATCTGCACACTGTAGGTGCACGATAATGACAATATCTAACATGAAAAAAAATTGTTAACTTTTTGGTACAGTTTATAATTCATTCACATGTGAACATCCCCAATTGGTTACTACATTGGCTTTCTCCCCATCAAAGTCATGTAGTTTTACAAAGTCCCACATTTTGAAACAATCCCTTGGCAAATTTCAACATTCAATGTCATAATCTCAATCCGTTTCTTAGCGCCACATGGTTCAAATAACCACAAACTCCATTGTTCTTGCACATGCGTGAACTTCATTTGTAAAATCTAGGTTTACCGTTCCTGCGAGTGCTTCGCCTCTGTTGTGGATGCGAGTGAGCTTTGGATTGGAAATCCGCGCGGTGTCCGCCACCCCGCTCGGAGCACCCAGCCGCGAGTGAAAGGGGTTAATGGCGGGCAGCTGAGCTTAATATATATATATATATATATATATATATATATATATATATATATATATATATATATATATATATGTATATATATATATATATATATATATATATATATATATTCACACAAAGTTGCTTCTTCCGACTGCCCGGGCCCCGTGGGAGATGGCGCACACGCCGGTGGAGAACCCTGGTAGTAAATCCCCAAACACAAGTTCCAAATGACCTGCGCTCTCAGTACAAAGTGACAAACAACAACTATCATGGATCAAACCAGGAAAAGCAATCTGTCAGTTACAGACATTCCGCTACTTCTAGCAGCACAATCAATAGCCTCTGACAATGAAGAAAACGATTCAGAGATGTCAACCCAACAACAACTGCAACAAGCTGCACAAAGAGGAGGGGGCAGTAATCCTTTCAAAAGAAAATCTACCTTTGATCCACAAATGCCCAAATATGCCATTGACATCTACCATGGGAGAATAACAGATGACATTAAACACCTGTATTACCATCTCAAACACAAACAAAAAAGGAAATGTCATAATGAAATGAAATATGTCAAAGTCACGGATAGACTCAGCAAAAACACCGAATGATTATAAAACCATCCGACAAGGGAGGTAACATAGTCCTTTGGCCTAAAAGTGACTACCTAAAAGAAGCCCACATACAACTTTCTGATGAAGTATGCTACAAAAAGACTAATACCAAAGAGTATACCAATACTACAGAGACGCTAAGAAAACACCTACAACAATTCAAAAGTGATGGTATGATTTCCAAGGAAGAATTTGATTTCTTATGGAGTGAAAACCCAACTATTCCCTCTATTTACTTTGTACCTAAGACCCACAAAGACGTCAGCCCCATTCCTGGTCTACCAATTATAGCAGCAATCAATAGTGTTGGAGAACATCTATCACAATATGTCGACTACTATCTACAGGATTTAGTTAAAGATCTTGCAACCTATGTTAAAGATACGGGGGACTTCTTAAATAAAATCAGAAACATTGAATGGGATGCCAACATGAGACTAATAATTTTACACATCGAATCATTATACACATGCATTGATCATGATGTGGGGCTCAAGGCAATCAAGCACTTCCTGAACAACAAGCCAGCCGAGTGCTATGAGCACAACAAAATCATAATCAAAAGCATTGAATGGTGCCTTAACAACAATTATTTCATGTTTGGAACACAGATGTACAAACAACAGAGGGGAGTAGCAATGGGATCCTGCTTCTCCCCCAGCTATGCCTGATAAATGGTAGGCTGGTGGGAGGAGCAGGTCCTCAAAGTGGAACACCTAGAACAATACAATAGTCATGTCAAATATTGGCTTCGCTTTATTGTTGATGTCTTCATTGTGTGGTGTGGTAATGATGACTGTGCTAAAATGCTTATCAATAATCTCAATGACAATCGGGTTAATTTGAAATTCACCTCACACATTAGTAGTAAGGAGGTTGAGTTTCTAGATGTCAAAGTGTATGTAGAAGCAGGAAAAATCAACACCACGCTCCATAGAAAAGCGACAGCTGGCAACTCTACACTTCACGCGATGAGTGCCCACCCTAAACATTTAATTCAAAGCATACCTTATGGTGAACTACTCAGAATAAAGTGAATATGTAGCACCATTGACCAACAAGATATATGCACAAGGGCAGCACTAGAGAGATTTCGCAAGAGAGGCTACAAAACATCTACCCACAACCAAGCACTGGCCAAAGTAAACATGAGACCTAGAGAATCATTACTAGATCCTCGAGTTGCCACCACAGAGCCCATTAATGAAAATAACACACCCAGGCTCATTCTCACGTTTAACAAACAGCACCGCTAAATTTGATCCATCATGAATCAGAATTGGCCCATAGTTTTAACTGATGCAGTTATAGTTCAAGAAGTACCCAACACTACTACTATCACATACCGTAGAGGAATCTCCATGAGGTTCCAGATAGTGCGCAGGAACCCAGAAACCTCCAAAAACACCAAAACCATGTAGCTAGAACCCAGAGAGGGGTTTCTCAAATGCACATCATGCAGGGCTTGCAAATTTGAAATCTCTACCATCAAATACAAAACCCCGTTCAGCCCTTATGAAACCAAAATCCAAAGTTCGTACAATTGCAAAACTGAGTATAAGTCCTGACATGTACCTGTGGCCTCCAGTATGTAGGCAGTACAAAGTTACAGGTACATGTCAGAATCCTCCAACATCTGAGGGCTATATTCAACAATGATACGGCGTACCCAGTTGCCAGGCACTTTAAAGCAGTGCACAGCAACAACCTTAAATGCCTGCAATACTATGTGATTGCAACCATCAAGTAGTACCCTAGGGGTGGCAACAGAGAAAAGGTGTTAAGGAAACTAGAGTCCAAGTTCATTCTTGAATTGGACAGTAAGCACCCCAAAGGGTTCAATAATATGGAGGACCTTCACAACTTTCTTTAAGATCAGTTTTACATGACAACTTAAGTGTAATATAACAAGAGTACTGTATACATTTTAATTATTCATTCACTGTAATCTAATTTCCCCGATTTCCCATGAGCCTGTTTTTCTAGTATTACATTTTAATACACATATTGACTTTTTTAATATGCATATTTTTTAATCCCCTTTAAACACATATATACCATTTTCACACTTTGCACTATTCCTTTGCACTTTACTATAGCACTTTCAGGGCTAAAACCATTCGTAAATGTTTGACCAGCGTCAACTTTAGCACAATTTGCTACTTTTGCACACTCATTTTGATATCCAATCCCTTTTACAAAATTACTTGGGATTAATCAGACATAGGAATTTATTCCGATATATTATTTTATCATAGGTACTGGAGTGAATTGATTCAATACAATTTTTATATTATTATTATTGTGTATAGAATTGGTATTTATTCAACTATTTACATATTTATTTGATGACTGATTACAATGTTTAATTAGTTTAATGCCCCAATTCGAGTCATGCATAAATTCAATGACTCGCATTCAGTACCATGTCTCGCATTTAAGCACAAATATGGTTATCAACAAATGTGGTGTCTAAATAATGTATTTCGCAATGTTTGCTTAATTAAAACAGAATGCTGTCACCGTGTACACAAGCTACAATACAAGGTTAAACCACTAGTGTTTTTTCTATGTTTATGTATCACGTAATGGGGTGTAAGCTTCACTAAGAAAAAAACACGGCCTAAAAATAACAAGCGGACTGCGTTTCCCCCAGTGATCGAGGATACCTCGGTATTCGAAATGCGTCTGACCATGGCTGAATAAAACAAAGACCTGCTACAACCACATTATTTGGTGTCCGTTTCCCGTTTCTCAGCACATTAACGGCTGGAGTGCGAGAGAATACAAGTTGAGATATATATACATATATAAATATATATATATATATTTCACCAAAATTCCAAATATCAACGCACTCTCAGAAGTCAGGATTATACAACGTGTTGTTTATTGCTGTAACGCGTTTCGGAAGTCCCTGCTTCCTTGCTCACACAGGGACTTCCGAAACGCGTTACAGCAATAAACAACACGTTGTATAATCCTGACTTCTGAGAGTGCGTTGATATTTGGAATTTTGGTGAAAGAAAAGTATCTGGCGGGGCTCTGCCAGTAACAACGCGACACCAGACTACGGGCGGTTTCCCCCGAAAACGAGCCGCGGAGAGTGTAAGCATATATATATATATTACTCACACATGCAAATAAACTATTGAACATCCATTTATTTGCATATACAGCTATACACACACTGCCACCTTACTTCTAAGGAAACTTACATATACTTACTCTCTTAAACAATCACTTATAGAAACACATACTTATTTAAACAGGAACTCTTTCAATCTCTCACTCTCACATATACTCACTTATATACATCAATACTCACATATACTAGATTAAAACATATGTAGTTACTGATAAAGACACTGGTGAGACAGTCATTCACTCACTAACATACACATATACACACTCATCCACCCATACAGTCCTACACATATGCTGTCTTCAAAACACATACAAACAGTGAGTCTGTCATTGATGCATCTGTGTGCTAAGTAACACCCCCACCAAACCATACAGACACTCATACTGATACTAAAAAAACATCTAATAACCCATATACACACACATGTAGCTACTCACCAACTCATGCAGCCACTTATACACAAAGTTACACTTGAGTGATGAGTGATGTCACTGACCATGTCATGAGTGATGTAATATGTGACGTCATCAGCAGTGCATTGCAGGCGCGCAAGTTATAGTGAGTCCAACTAACTATAACGTGAGAATTTCAATGGTTTTATGTCAGTAAAATTTCCAGCTAACTATAACTGGTTTTGTCAGTGAATTTAATAGGTTTTTTAAATGCTAATTCCTAACTATAACTGGTGTGAAACCTATGGTTTTTTCAGTGAATTTCAAAGGTTTTTTAAATGCTAATTCCTAACTATAACTGGTGTGAAACCTGTGGTTTTTTCAGTGAATTTCAAAGGTTTTTTAAATGCTAATTCCTAACTATATAAGACCTGAAAGCCCACCAGGAATCTCCAGTATGCGCCAGGGGACTGCATTGCAGAGAGGTGTAATGAAGCCACAACCCTTTTTACACCTCTCTGCAACGCTGCCCCCGTGCATGTTTGAAGAGGGGAAACTAATTCCCCTTGCATACTGGGGGCCCCTGGGGGCCAATTAGCCCACCTGGAACCTCCAGTATGCGCCTGGGGCTGCATTGCAGAGGTGTAATGAGACTATGCCCCTTGTTACACCTCTCTGCAACGCAGCCCACTGCCGCGTTTGCAGAGGGGGAACTAATTCCCCTTGCATACTGGGGGTCCCTGGGGTCAACTAGTCCACCAGGAGCCTCCAGTATGCGCGAGGGAGCTGCATTGCATAGAAGTGTAATAAGGCCACACCCTTGTTACACCTCTCTGCAATGCAGGCCACTGGCGCCTTTGCAGAGGGGGGACTAATTCCCCTTGCATACTGGGGGTCCCTGGATCATATCTGCCCAAACACCGATATTCCGAACGATTGTAAATGACTTTTCTTGAGAAACATTTGGATTTGGATTATCATGTCCTATACTTTGGAATTTTTGAAAGACTGACTTTGAGGATGCTATAAATTACTCAAGTCTGCCCGAATTGTGTGGGTAAAATTGATACCTAGTCACTTTTAATAAGAATATACTTATGTCTCGTCTAACATTTGGAAGAAATATCTAGTTATATGACAACGGGATACCGACATACCTTGAAGGAAATAAGAACGCCCTGAAGAAGTTCTGTTGTACAGAACGAAACGTTTCGGCTGGCTGTGGTACATAAACTTAAGGAAAATAAAAGCATTTGAATATACACCAAGATTCAGCGCTTCAATAAGTACTCTAAGTGATATGATTTGATTGGACTCATTGTGAAAGTGGTGCTGTGCCAAACTTTGAAATATTCTCCACTACTCTCTACTACTTACTCTCTCCTACTCTCTACTACTCACTCTCTACTGCTCTCTACTACTCACTCTACTACTTACTCTCTACTACTCTCTACTACTCACTCTCTACTACTCACTCTCTACTACTCTCTACTACTCACTCTACTATTCTCTCTACTACTCTCTACTACTCACTCTCTACTCTCTATTACTCACTCTCTACTCTCTACCTCTCTACCTCTCTCTTCTCTCTCTACTAATCTCTACCTCTCTACCGCTACCTCTCTACCTCTCTACCTCTACACCTCTACCTCTCTACCTCTCTCTACACGCACACATATAGACATATATGCATATATATATGTGCATATGCATTTATATATATGTATGTGTATGTATAAAAAAAACAACGAAACATTTTTTTTTCTAATCAGCTACTTTTAAAACTGTCATTCTTTTTCCCCATGGTACGCGCACCGGTACGCTCCCCGGTGCGCGTACCGGGCGCTCCCCCCGCGAAAATCAAAAAAAAAAATTTTTTTTTTTGCCCCGTGGGGCCCTTTTATGGCCCCCACATCAAACCTAGGGGGTCAAGGGGGGGTCTACTCTGCCCCCTTATGGTCATTTCCCCCTTTGTTTTGGCCACCTCTTGTGTCTCGATCCTACCGAGACACAAGATGGCGGCCGCTCCGGACTGTTTAGAATGTTTACAGACACCCCAGAGCCAATCAGCTTTCTGCGCGCAAGTCGCGTGGCGCGCCCGGTGCGCGTACCGGTGCGCTTACCGGAGCGCTGCTATAGATATATATATTTTTTTGAACCTTAATTACTCAAAATCCACTGGAGCACATATCTTGAGACATAGCAAAGGCACATCGGGCTACCAGTCCCTACAATTTTGCCAAGTTTGGTGGAAATCCATTCAGCCGTTCGGGCTAAAAGTGAAATCGACCGCCCTATGGAAATTAACATGGGGAAAACGCGTTTTGGGACCCCCCTTTTATCTCGGCCCCCGCTTGACGAATCCCCCCCAAACTTTCAGGGAAGGACCGGAACGCCGCGAGGCCATTTTGAGGAAATTTTCAGGCAGATTTGTCAACCGGCGCCAAAGTTATTCCAAATAGAATTTTCAGATTTAACATTGAAAAAAATCCTAACTATAACTACCTACTGGCGACCGCCAGTAGGTAATATATATATATATATATATGTAGCAATCCCTGCTACCTCTCGCCCGGAGCCTAGTCCTGGAAACCGCTGCGCAGGAAGAAGAGAGGAGACCTCAGGTGCAGGTGAGCATTAATTTTTATTTCCTCGAGGAGACGGCACACCTCAGCATGACGTTTCGGCCTTCAAAGAGGCCTTGATCACATGACGCACGCTAGGGGAGAGGCAATTTTTAAAGTGCTAGTGCTCAGTGAAGTGTAATAACATTGGTGGGTTAAGGTCACATGTCATACAATAAGTATCATAGACATAGACAACTGATTGAGAGCACGACGCATCACAGGATAATCCCTGAGTTCCGCCCATGTTGCAAAATGCAGATACTGGTATTTAAAGTGCAAGTGCTGTCTAATCATAGTAAACAATACAGTACAGGAGTCACTGGCAAATCCAGTAAATAGACAGTGCAAATTTAGGCAACAGTGCAAAATATTGAGTAAAGTGCAAATAGTGTCATGCACATAGTTGTTCTAGCTATCAATATACGCAATACACATCATGTACAAAATCATGTTTAAAATCAGGTATAAAAGAACATATCCATAAATAACGAGTTCATAAATATATAAATATATATATAACAACATGAATGTACAAGCATCTTGCCAATAAATATATATACACCCAATCAACACTATTTACACAGGATGAGACCTCATGTGGGCTAATAAAGTTTAACTGCATAAATGCATGTAAAGCCTTATCACTGAGTTCGCAGCACCCTATTCGTATTGCACATACAAATTGCTCATTTGTCTATGTAGAGCTGGAGGGTTGGGAGGAGAGGAGATGTTACCCCACCGCAAAGTTAGGAGACCATCGCAGCCTCTCCTCCCCCGTCCTCCGGCTGACACTGGTGACCCCAGATTGAACCTCACCATGCCAATGATGCATCTGAGTGAGTTGTGAGAAGAACGAAACTGTGTATATATTTTTTTGTGAAAGTTTTTTTGTGTATATAAAGTTTTTTTCTCTTTTTCTCTTTTATCTTTCCTATCAGTTCTTTCATTTATATTTGGTCATATTATTGAGCTATTGATACATCCTTGTGCAGCCTAAGCCTAGGCTGCACTGCACACTGAGACCATCCGCAAAACTAGATATATATTGGTTGGTAAGGAGATACATTTTTGCTCGTAAACAGTCAAGTACATTCTCAATTCAACTAGGAGGGCAATGATCTAAGGAGTGGGGGAGGCCCACAGGTATACACAATTGTTGGTATTTCAGAGACACGTGTAAAAATCTTCTGTGGAATTCAATCCCCCCGGGGCTCGACTGTCCATATCTAGTATGTACCTGGTCTCCAATTTTCTTAGAGCTCCATCTCGGTCACCTCCTCTTTTAAGAGGGCCCACACAGTCTACAGCAAAGTAACGCAGCAGGGAACTATCATTATTGGGGTGCTCTTTGAAGTGGCGGGCCACCGGATATGCCAGATCACTTGTGTTGATGGCCCTTATGTGCTGGAGTATCCTTTTGTGCACCTGCAGCTTGGTACTACCAACATACCGCAGGGCACAAGAACACTCCAGCACATACACCACATATTCACTCTTGCAAGTCAGTTGTTTTTTGATCTTGCGTGCATTGGGGGTGAAGGGGATTGCATATTCTGTTTTATTCAGTCCGTGCTGGCATGCCTTACAGGAAGAGCACTTCCTGAAGCCCTTACTCTTCCCTAACCAGTTCTTACTTGTAGGGACTTCTGGGCTGGATTTGACTAGGGCATTTTGCATGGAATATGCTCTCCTGTATGTGATAGAAGGGGTGTTTGGAATTTTATCACCTATGACTGGATCACATTTCACCAAACCCCAATGTCTGGAGATGATTTTACCAAGTGCCCCATGCTGCCTATTGTAGGCCCAAATCAATCTTACTTTCTGATCCTGGGAGGTGGTAGGCGTATTTGTGACTTTGGGCTGCAAGGCTTGATTACGGGACAGGGCATTAGCTTTAGTTATGCCCCTATCAACTACTGTAGCCCTGTATCCCCTTGCCAAAAATCTAGACCTACTGGCTTGCTGAGCGAGATTGCATTGAGCTTCTGTGCTGCTCAGGCGTCTGATATGCAGCATCTCGCCATACGGGATGCTGCGTATAAGATGAGCAGGGTGATGGCTGCTGGCATGGAGAATTGTGTTTCCAGCCGTTGCCTTGCGGTACAACCTGGTTTCGAGTTTGGCTCCTCCTGGTGTGACTGTCATATCTAGGAAATGCACCTGATCCCTGCTAATGGTCGAGGTAAACTTCAAGTTGAAATCATTACAGTTTATCATGTCAACAAAATTCTCAGCTTCTAGACGAGTGCCCTTCCAGACCAGGAACACATCGTCTATATAACGATACCATCTAACAATAGACCGCCTGGCAATGTCAGAGTGTGTGCCAAAGAGGACCTGTCTCTCCCAGTAGCCCATATGGAGGCAGGCATAACTGGGAGAGAAACAGGCCCCCCATGGCCACTCCCCTGACCTGCTGGTAATATCTATTGTTGAACATAAAGAAATTATGGTGTAAACAGAATGAAATCATAAAAAGTAACATGCGGTTATGGTCAGCCATGATGATCGGTCTTAAACCTAAGTAGAATTCAATGGCTCGCAGTCCGTCTTGGTGGTTAATACTTGTGTATAAAGACGTGACGTCTAATGTAATGAGCCATAAATCAGAGTCCCAATCAATGTCCTGTATCTTCCTCACAAAATCAGTGGAGTCTTGGACAAAGGATGGTAGACTCTGAACAAATTCCTGCAAGAAAGAGTCCACATAAACAGTTGTCTTTTCGAGTAACCCCCCACATGCTGCTATTATTGGTCTTCCCGGGGGTTTGTGTGGGTTCTTGTGGATCTTCGGGATTAGGTATAGGACTGGCATGACCGGATTGTTGTTCTTGAGATATTTAAGTTCATCCATGCTCAGTAAGCCAAAAGATCTCCACCCCATAAGTAGCGAGTAGAAATCTTCCTGAGCTTTTTTAATCAATGAAATGTCACTGTGTCTGTAGCAGTCTGAATCATTTAGTTGAGAGAGGGCCTCTTCCAGGTATAGTTTTCGTGGCCATAAAACTATATTCTCTCCCTTGTCAGACTGTCTAACAATAACATTTTCATTGGCCTGAATCTTTTGGATGAGTTGCATGTACTGGTCATTCTGTGTAAATTTCTTACGTTTTGAATTGAACACTTTGGAGTGTAACAACTTGATGTCTTTGACTACAGCATCATGGAAGATGTCAAGATTATCATAGAGCATAACAGGAGTATAGGTGGAGCGTGGTTTGAAAGACGTTAGCCCCCCCACCCTATTGGACTCACATCCTGAGACTTCTTGGGATGATGACTGCTCCAGTCTGAGGGATTCTAGAGCCTCCAATCCTGGCACATCACGGGCTTGGAGCCCATCATTGGCTATTTCACTCCTCGTCGGGGTACTGCGTGTTTTTCCACCTGAAAAATGCTTCTGCAACTTGATCTTGCGGACAAATTTGTATAGATCAATTCTAGTGTCCGCGTAATTGAAGTCGCATGGAGGACAGAATGTAAGGCCTTTTGACAAAATGTGATGTTCAGCCTCCGACAAGACCATGTCAGTCAGATTAATGATGGAGGGGGCAATGTCCTTTGCTCCTGATTGTGAGCTTACTTCCTGTTCCATCTCTTCGTACTTTTTTTCTTCTTTTTCTGCAGATTTTTTTCTTCCTCTTGATTTGGCCTTACGGCGTTGGTAGCGCTTGGCATTGAGTCTTTTGTTCCTGAGTGCAACTGCGTTCTCGGGCGTAGGGTCTCGCGCCAATCCTTTCTTATGCAGTCCAGTTCTTCTGCTGGCGTGAGCTTGGTAAACCCCAATTGCCCTCCTGATTGCGCCAAACTGGAATCTGAGTCGCTATTCACACTTGAACTGAGGTTAGACTCCGAGGAGTCGTCCTGCTGGGCTGCACCATGTGCTTGGTTGGAGCGATTTGCTGCTGCTGCAACTTTTTGTCGACTTTTTGTCGTATATATATATATATATCCACACAACAGTTCTCCACTTTGCTAGGAGCCTCTGTCCCTGCAGGGCGGCCTTATATGAACAGGCAAGGAGTCTCCTGTTCTTTAAAACCACACACAAGAAGAAATGTTGAGGCTTCAAGTCTGTGAATTGCAAGTTTTATTTGAAGTACACAGCAACAGCATTCCACTCTTTCCCTGACATTTCCACAAATAACTGCCTTGTTCACAGGTCACCTGAAACTTAGTGCTTGATATCATTGGCCTTAAGTACCCTGCCCACGTGATCTCAGTTATCAGCATACATCATCCATGATGCACCATGGTTGTAAGTACAAAGTCTGTCATTGGTGTTCTGCTCGATAGCAAGAAATAAAAGCACAGTGCATTTTTTTGGTGCAGCATGATTTTAAACAGTCATGTAATGCAAGGAAGGCTTCCAACATAAACAGAAGTTCAGTTCAAATGCTGCCAAAATAATCTGTTAAAAAGCGCAGTTTGTCACGAAAGTGACAAGATGAAAACTTCCATCCGGTCACCCTTTCTCACCTCCTTACTTGAATATCACCAGCAAATTTCCACTTTTGTTTCGAACATTGTAACTTGTGTATGGTGCTTAGGGGGTGTTCTACAGGGAGTGTGAAGGTAAATTTGTGTGTATCAAATTAATAAGGTATTTGTAAAGTACAAACTACTCACTCCTACAGGTCTGAAGGTGCTGGGGCGTAAGCTGAGCTGCTGACGGAGTTGGGGTAAAGTCGCTGAACTACTGACCCCTACCGATCTGAAAGTGCTGGATATGGAAATTAAGTGAGGTATTGCCTAGAGTGTCATGCTGCTAAATTGAGCTGCTGCTGGACTCGGGGATGAAACCGTGAGCGCAAACTGTGCATACTATGCTGTGTAGTCATCTGCTCTGGGCGCTGTGTCACACCTGTCCAACTTGTATATGGTGCTTAGATGTTGTTGTACAGGGATTGCAAAGGCAAATCAATACGGTGTTTGTAAAGCGCAAACTACTCATCCCTGTGGGTGAATAGAGCTGGTGATCAAAGCGAGTGCTCTGTGCTGCAAAGTCAGATGGTCTGGCCACTGCCCACAGCTATGTGGAGAATAAATGTTGGCGAGGGTTCGGGATTTGCCGTTACCTGGCCCTAAAATAGCAGGCCTAAGTTGTAAGTTATAGGGTGGCTCTCAAAAAAAGCCCTTGTGTTCATTAGTTGGAGCTACATGTAAGTGCGGATGCACAGCATAAAGTTATTCAGGAAAACGCTATTTCTCTGATCTGTGAAGTGTACTCCATCACTTCTGTATATATCAGCAATATCAAAACATATGTAGTTATTGTAAATGGACCCCATTTTGTGGTCTCTAGGTTATGCAGACACAGCTTTGTTGACTTTCTTCCTAGAATTTTCAATCTGAGGAAAAAATTGTTTGGACCATTTCCACTTCTGTCTTTGGCATATATTGGAATATACAAAGACAGTTTGAGGAAAAAGTAACATCAATTGTCCAAATGTGTCCTTCATAGCAATTTCCAAACCTACCCCAGTCAATGTGCCTAGGTCGTTTCCACCACAGTGCACAATCATGAGGTCAGGGGTTTGGAGATGCAAACAGGTTTTAACCAAAGGCAACAATTGGTGCCACTTCAATCCTCCCTGTGCAAACCATTTAATGTCCACATTTTGTAAACCTAGGTCTAGGTCAATTTTTCTCTGTTCTGCATACCTCTTGCCCCAGAAAATATAGCTATGTCCTACGATCCACACTAGTATTTTGAACGTTTGGCTGGAAGGCATGGAAAGATGTCTGTAGCTCATGCAGTTCCTTCTTAGAATAAGAGATATGTTTAAAGATGGGGAACTACTTTTTTTTGCCATCATTAAATCAAGGAAGTATTCTAATTCGTTCTTTACATGTATTTATGTGTGGAGGAACAAAAGTATAGAAACAATAGCACCAGGAAGAGGAGGAAGCAGGGAGTGGGGGGACGGGGGGAGATGGGCACAATTGCACACATGCACAATCAAGTACAACATGAGTATAGACAAACAATGGCCAAAATGAAACACACCAACAAGGAGCATAAGTCACACAAGCCGCCAACATCACAAACATCACAACACTGAACGAGCATAGAAGTGAAAACCACGCTGCATTCATACAGGATGTGTACAAAGGCCGGTCGTGGGTGTTGTGGGATGTCTACGACCTTGGTCATCATGTATGAGATGCCCAATCAGCTGCTCCTCCCTCCCATGAGCCCCCACACCCTTGTACGGTGTGCTGTTGTATACCATGCACACTTACAGCACAGCATTTGAATGCCTATTTGGGCATGTCCTGTGGCATTCCAACTAAATCATGAGAGTGCCGTTTGGTGGTGGTGCATGCCACTTTACAACATCGTCTCCTGCTGCACTTGTGGCAGGCCACACCAGAACACAGAGACACACTTACCGCACTTCCTGTACAAAGACATGTCCGAGACACCCCGTTTCCCTTGCCGGATAGGCACACTCCTGTGCTGACCTGTGTACGCCAGACCACCACACGTCTGTTGTGCATGCAGGAGGATGCATGCGTAGCTACATGTCCAGGGTCACTGCCAATGCTGAGGGGACATGATAACGTCTGCTGAAGACAGCACACTGTGATGTTGCAGGGCCCGTGCCTATCATGCTTACACTATGACCACACGGACACACTTCCTCAGATGCAGGTTTTGGTGGCATTGGTGGTCCTGGGGTTGTTGCCTGCCATGAGTCTTGTGGCCCTCAAGGGTATCCCTGTATCATGCTCATTGACTCTATGACACTTGTGGGTGTTCTGGTGTGGCTCTTGGCTGTGTTTCCTTTCATGCTGCAGGTAGTCATACTGCTTAACACCAGCAGAAAGCAGGTGCAACATCCCTGGTGGTAATGTGGGTTATCGCCAGAATTTCTTTCGCATTGCAGTTGTTGTGAACGTTGTGATGTGATTTTTTCGTGTGCAGAACAATATACAACTGGGCAGTGTATCCCGTCAAGATCCAGCACTATTCCTAATCAATATAAATACAATGCGATTTCTTCATTGATTTTGTATGTACACTGTAAGCGCAGGCACTACTTCAGTGCAATTCAATACAGGATTTTAGTATTTAGAATAAATCGCAAAGGTGCACCTTGTGTCTTTTTGCACGGGAACGGCTACTCTGCATTTCATTATCAGCACTTTAATGCAGTTAAAGTTGAGATAAATCTAACACAGTATTCAGAAGTTTGTGCAAACTGCAGAGATCACCTGTATTCCCACGATAAGTGCCCCAAAATACCAGCAAATAACAGTAATAAGAACAAGAACGACTCACACAGAGCTTAAGAAAACAACCAAAAAGGTCAATAATATTTTTTGTCAAACTTGTTTTTTTTATAAACATTTATACACCGTTAACAATTTTTATTAATATATATATGTATAAAAGTGTAAACCAATAAACACAATTTAACAACAATAATAGAAAACAAGAAGGTGGAAGACTCCTGTGGGGACCATGGATGTCCACGACAGAGCCTGGAAAATAAAGCACAAAATAAGGACGTGTGTAATGCTCATATCAAAGGACTGAGAGAGAGAAACAGGGTGGAAAAACAAGCCAGAGAGAAAAAGAGAGGGAATGAAAGAAAGGGAGTGAGAAAGGGAGAAGTCAGAGAGAGATAGAAGGAAAGGAATAAAGAGAGTGAGAGGGAGTGAAGAGAGGGAAGTGAGAGAGAAGAGAGAGAGAGAGAGAGAGAGAGAGAGAGAGAGAGAGAAAGAGAGAGAGAGAGAGAGAGGGAGAGAGAGAGAGAGAGACCACCGATCTCAGAGGTGTTGCTAAGTCCTGAGTCAGGAATGGCGGAGACCACATCAGATTCTGGGCGGATCTGACAGATGTCGCTGAGTCCTAAATGGTTATAGACCACATCAGCTTCTCCACGGTTCAGCAGATTTCACAAATGTCGCTGAGTCCTGAGTCATCAATGGCGGAGACCACCTCAGGGTTTGGTGCCGTTAAGCCTGTGGAACTCAATTCTGTGCCATGTGGTGGTAGGCCCCTGATGGCCACATGAGTTTGGGGAGGCACTAACCCTGTGCATACGAAGTCCCAGCCAAGGAGATGGCAGGCCCCTGACGACCATACAGCTGAGGGTGCAACTAACCTTCTGCGCAACTTTTCATGGACTCTTCATGGTTGAGACTTGTGGAGCATTCGCCAGCTAATCTGCACTGGCAATAAAGGATGTGACATTGTCGATCTAATATATTTGCGTGGTCACATGGCCTATGACGCATGTGCCGGATGGGTGTGGTGTGTGTGCAAACCTGCCCTCAGGGAGTGGCTGTGAGATGTTGAGAACTAGACCACTGACCTGCACACCAGCAGCGAGTACACCTGCGACAGGTAGCTATGTGGGGTCATCGTTGGAACGTAATCGGAGTGGTGTGGCGTGGGTTGGCGTGACATGGCATACGACGGAACAGTGCAGGGATAGCCACAATGACGCGGACGGCTCGCAGTACTGCATCTGTGAGTTGAGCGGATGGGCCGTAACTATCCCTCAAAGAGTTTGGGTGCAAACTGTTCATAACTCACACTATATAAGTATTGAAGAATCATTTTGTGGTTCAGTCCGTCAGCTGGCATCTGTCAGAAGCATTTTTGAAAACATGTTGGAGTTCTTTCTGTGAGAGATACCCCTTTGACCCTCCCTCTCCCCACATTAGCAGGTAACGCACCCTCTTCCCACATTACCAAACATACCCCCAACAACCTTCTTGGGCCCGGAAGTGTCCCTGTGTGGTTGGACAAAGAAGAATCTTAGTCATGTATAGATTTATGTATAAAAAAAATATTTAAAGAAAAGAACAACAAATAAGACTGCGGGAGTCTGGTGCTGTGGTCGCCACCACGAAGTTGGGGTCACCGCCGTTCAGGACTCAAGACACAGTAACACATGTGGGATTGGTTTGTGATAAATAGGGTTAGTGGCATCAGAAGCATTGAGACTGTATGAGCCTGTGATGATGCTTGGTGTGGACGGCCTCACTGGGAGTAATGTGTGTTATCTACTGGATTGCGTCATGTGGAATCAGGACTCTATCTGAATTGTGAGCGCTGCTAACTGTAGTGTAGGCCAGAGGTTGTGATGAGGAAGGGCCCACAGCCATGTGCATATGTTAGTGGCCCCACCGGTCTGCGTAGTTCAGGTTCAGTGGCACAACTTGTCGCCAGCATTCAATATGAAAATACTCCTCACTAATCGAAGGGAGTCTGGTGCTGTGGTCGTTGCCACGAAGTTGGGCTCATGCTTGGTGTTCACGGGCCGCACTGGGAGCAATGTGTCTTGCCTACTGGACTGGGTCATATGGAATTGGGACTGTATCTGAACTGTGAGTCCTGCTGACTGTAGTGTAGGCCAAAGGTAGCGATGAGGATGGGCCCACAGCCATGTGCATACAATGGTAGTCCCACTGGCCTGCGAAGTGCAGGTTCAGTGGCACCACATGTTGCCGGCGTTCCATATGCACATACTCCTCACTAATCAAAGGGAGTCAGGTGCTGTGGTCGCTGTCACAAAGTTGGGGTCACTGCCATTCAGAACACAGGACACAGTTAAACATGTGGGATTAGCTTGTGTTAAAGAGGGTTAGTGGGAGTACATGTCACCGGCTTGCATATCGAAATATGCCTTTTCAAATCGAAGGGAGTATGGTGCTGTGCTTGGTGCTACGGACTTGGGGTCACTGCCATTCAGGACTCAGGACACAGTTACACATGTGGGATCGGCTTGTGTTAGAGAGGGTTAGTGGGACTACATGTCGTCAGCTTGCATATCGAAATATGCCTAACAAATCGAAGGGAGTATGGTGCAGTGGTCGCTGCCACAGACTTGGGGTGACTGCCATTCAGGACTCAGGACAAAGTTACACATGTGGGATTGGCTTGAGTTGAACAGAGTTAGTGGCACCACGTGTTGCCGCCATTGCATATGGAAATATGCCTTCCTCATTGAAGGGAGTGTGGTGCTGTGGTCGGTGCCACGGACTTGGGGTCACTGCCATTCAGGACTCAGGACACATTTACACATGTGTGTTAGACCTGGCACCTTGGTGCGAGTCTCCCTTCTACTTTTTGCTGATGTGCCTCAGATGTTTTGCTGGTGTTAGCTGCTCAGGGCACTGCGCCACGGCCAATCGGTGCCGCAGTGCAAGTGCTCCCAATGTAAAGTGTACCTGTGATTGATTTCCATGATTGGCTCATTTAATTTACTGTCAGTCCCCAGTAAAGTTCACCAGGAGTGCCCGGGCTTGTAAATACAAATACTGCTAGTGGGCCTGCAGCGCTGGTTGCACCACCGACAGAAGCAGACTTTTAAAATATGTCTTAGCCACACCGCCATCCCCACGCTTTACCGCTCAAGTCCCCGCACATCTCTTCTGAGGCTGGTGCGCCTTGCTCCTCTTCCCGGACACAGGGTCCGCAAAGTTTTCTTTCCCTGCCTGCGCACCAGAGACTGGCAACGAGGGTCGTTTCCCTCAAAGTGAAGTGCCCGGGACACAGCAACAAGCCCTGGTAAAACCCACAAAAGAACTCTTATAACTAATTAAGCACTGTGGCCAGATCGTAGTAGCGTTATCTGTCTTGTGATAATTACTGCAGCATATTTTATATCTTTTACATAAAGTACCCATATTTTTGATACAACTTAGAGTCTGGTGTCCTTTTGTGGTGGGTCAGTAGTCTTGCTGTGTGTGATTATAAATGCTTAACTGACTTTGCGCCCTGGGGATCAGCCTTGTCTGCTCGTGCCATGTAACCTAGAGGGTGAGCAGGGGTTATCCTTGAAGGGTAGTTCCCTTACCCTGACTAGAAGAGAGGGTCCATGCTTGTCACAAGTGAATACCTGTGCCAACCAGAGACCCCCAATTCAAACAATGTGGGATCGGCTTATGTTGAAGATGGTTAGTGCCACCATGTGTCGCTGGACTTCCACGGTGTAGGCCGGAGGCAGTGGTAAGGAAGGGCCCACAGCTACGTGCATATGTTGGTGGCCCCACCGGTCTGCGTAGTGCAGGATCAGTGGCACCACATGTCGCCTGCCTTCCATATGCAAATTCCCTGCACTAATCGAATTAGTCTGGTGCTGTGGTCGCTGTCACAAAGTTGGGGTCACTGCCATTCAGAACTCAGGACACAGTTACACATGTGGGATCGGCGTGTGTTAAAGAGGCTTAGTGGGAGTACATGTCGCCGGCTTGCATATCGAAATATGCCTCACAAATCGAAGGGAGTATGCTGCTGTGCTTGGTGCTATGGACTTGGGGTCATTGCCATTCAGGACTCAGGACACAGTTACACATGTGGGATCTGCTTGTGCTAAAGAGTGTTAGTGGGACTACGTGTCACCGGCTTGCCTATGGAAATATGCCTCACAAATAAAAGGGAGTATGGTGCTGTGGTGACTGCTAAGGACTTTGGGTGACTGCCATTCAGGCTCAGGACACAGTTACACATGTGGGATCGGCTTGAGTTGAACAGAGGTAATGGCACCACGTATCGCCGCCATTGCATATGGAAGTATGCCTCACTCATTGAAGGGAGTGTGGTGCTGTAGTCGGTGCCATGGACTTGGGGTCACTGCCATTCAGGACTCAGGACACAGTTACACATGTGGGATTGGCTTATGTTGAAGACGGTTAGTGGCACCATGGGTCGCCGGTCTTCCACAGTGTAGGCTGAAGGCAGTGGTGAGGAAGGGCCCACAGCCACGTGAATACATTTGGTGGTGCCACCGCCCTGTGTAGTGCAGGTTCAGTGGCACCATGTGTCGCCGGCCTTGGTTTAAACATGGTACTGTATATTTTATAGTGAGTGATGCCATGAGTGATGTCACTGACCATGTCATGAGTGATGTAATAGGTGACGTCATCAGCAGTGCATTGCAGGCGCGCAAGTTATAGTGAGTCCAACTAACTATAACGTGGAAATTTCAATGGTTTTATGTCAGTAAAATTTCCAGCTAACTATAACTGGTGTGAAACCTATGGTTTTTTCAGTGAATTTAATAGGTTTTTTAAATGCTAATTCCTAACTATAACTGGTGTGAAACCTATGGTTTTATCAGTGAATTTCATAGGTTTTTTAAATGCTAATTCCTAACTATATATAAGGCCCCAAACCTATGTTTTTTTCAGTAAATTTCAAAATTTTGTTAATAGGAAATGTCTATAGCTATGAAATGTAATATTTTCGAAAATGAATGAATCCTATATTATATTTGTATTTAAAACAATTTTTTTAATGTATATATTTTTTTTATTTTTTTTGCCCTGGAGCGCCCCGGAAAGCGTAGTCTTTTGAAGCGCCCCAGGGCGCGCTCCGGAGAGTGTCCCGTTAGCGCTATTGCCGCGAACGAAAACAACATTGTGACGTATCGCGTAGCCGCGTCCACGTGATACGCACAGCGTAAGTGCACCCGGAAGCACTCGAGCGAATACAATCGCGCAACGTAAACATCCGACGCGCTTACGCAACGCGACTCGTAAGCGCGTCGGGTCATGTGACCTGAAAATAACACTTTTAATTGGTGCAGAACAGTTTTGGTTTCATAATGATGAAATCCCTAGTCTTGTGACCTGAAAATAACACTTCTCATTGGTTCAGGACATTTTTTTTTCCAAATGATGAAAGACCCCACCTTTTTTCCTTATTCTGACTTTGTCTTTTGACTGAGGAAGACCTGTTTTGCAATCTTTTAGGTATATTTGTACTTTGAAATGGCTACAGTTGCAGCATCAGCTGGAGCATCTCCACCACCACCACCAAGAGGACCACCACAACATCACATTGGTGGTCAAGAAGAAGAGGAGGAGGAGGAAGAGGAGGAGGGGACGAGGAGGAGGTGGGTGGAAGAACACAATACCCCATACCAACCCAAGCCACACATTGTATAGGAGTTTTTTTCCATCCCTGAGGGAAAAAAGAAAGTGAATGCGGCAAAGGTGACTTGCCGTATCTGTGACACGGAACTCTCAAGGGGTAACCCAAATAAAAAATATTCATTTGGGAACAATACCATGATAAGGCACATGCAGCGCAAGCACCCTAACAACTATGCTGCCGCAGAAATGAGAGAACTGGCCAGCAACTCTCCCCAATCTACACCAGCACCTCCATACGAAAACAACCCACTCCATCGGGACCAGAGACAAGGGAGACAATCCCTTGCATTGAACCACGATTTGGAGAATTTAGGGTCACCTGTATTTTTTGTGGTAAGACCATCTTCTATGGTGAGCAGAGCCTAAAGCTCATCCTCCTTGCTGGTGACAACCACAATTGCCCCAAAAAACCCAAATTTTTTCCTGATTTTTTTTTGCTCCTGTTGAGCCATTTTCAATTCCCTGTTTTTTGTTTCTCCCCATAAAAATAACCAAAAAAAATACAAAATAGTTCATAAAAGCCAAAAAAAGTACAAAATGTTCAAAAAACATAAAAAAATATATAAAACAACAAAAAGAAGAAAAAAAACAGTTCTTTTTAGAACTACCTCCAATTTCTAAAAAAAGGCTACTTTTTTAAAACTCTATCATTCATTTTTCCCCATGGCACGGTCCCCGGTCCGCTCCCCGGTGTGCGTACCGGGCGCTCCCCCCGCGCAAATCGAAAAAAAAAATATTTTTTTTTGTCCCGCGGGGCCCTTTTATAGCCCCCACATCAAACCTAGGGGGTCAAGGGGGGTCTACTCTGCCCCCTTATGGTCATTTCCCCCTTTGTTTTTCCCACCTCTTGTGTCTCGATCCTACCGAGACACAAGATGCCGGCCGCTCCGGAATGTTTCGAATGTTTACAGACACCCGAGAGCCAATCAGCTTTCCGTGCGCACCTCGCCTGGCGCGCCCAGAGCGCTCCCTGGAGCGCATACTGGGGCGCTGCCATAGATATATATATTTTTTTGAACCTAAATTACTCAAAAACCACTGGAGCACATATCTTGAGACATAGCAAAGGCACATCGGGCTACCAGTCCCTACAATTTTGCCAAGTTTGGTGCAAATCCATTCAGCCGTTCGGACTAAAAGTGAGTTCGACCGCCCTATGGAAATTAACATGGGTAAAACACGTTTTGGGACCCCCCCTTTATCTCGGCCCCCGCTTGACGAATCCCCCCCAAACTTTCAGGGAAGGGCCGGAGCTCCACGAGGCAAATTTGAGGACATTTTCAGGCAGATTCGTCAACCGACGCCAAAGTTATTCACAATAGAATTTTGAGATGTTGCATTGAAAAAAATCCTAATTATAACTACCTACTGGCGACCGGTATATATATATATTTATATATATATATATATATATATATATATATATATATATATATATATATATATATATGTTAGAAAGGGCTCCCGACCAGCGTTTTTTCAGGAACCACACAAATGACTCGCACTCCAGGGTCTGTGTTTCAATTGCGTTTAATGGCATATATATATATATATATATATATATATATATATATATATATATATATATATATATAAATTACCTACTGGCGGTCGCCAGTAAGTACATATAGTTAGGACCTAGTTTCCATAGGAAATCCGTAACATTCTATTGGGAATAACTTTGGCGCCGGTAGACGAATCTTTGCGAATTTCTCTAAGAAGATGGCCCGTTCCATTGCGCTTCTTCCCTGAAAGTCTCGGGTAGATTCGTCAAGCGGGGGCCGAGAAAAAAGGGGGTCCCAAAATGTGTTTTCCCCATGTTATTTTCCATAGGACGATTAGACACGGCTAAAGCCCGAACGGCTCAATGGAATTACAAGAAATTTGTCAAAATGGTAGAGTCTGATTCGCAGATCGCCCTTTTGTTTAAATGGTGTAAATCCCTCCAGTAGTTGATGAGAAAATCGAATTTGAAAAAATGTATTTATCTATAAGCGCGCACCATGCGCGCACCATGCGAGCACCTTCCCGTGCACGAGCTGCATGCTGATTGGCTGCTAAGGGGGTCCCACAGGCAATAAAAAAAAAAATTTAAATCGCGGGGTGCGTTCACCGTGCGCGCACCCGGCGATTCCCCCCCCCCAAAAAATGTTTTTTTTTGCCTTGGGGGTCCCTGTTGGATCCCCTGAGCAGGCCTAGGGGCTCAGGGTGCTTCTACCCTGCCCCCTTTTTGAGTTCTAAAACTTTCCGAGCAGGAGCAGCATGCTCATTGGCTTTCAACACTTCAAACCAGGAAGTGTTGGCAGCCATCTTGTGCTCGGTAGACCGAGTCACAAGAAAGCAGAAAAACAAACGTGTAGAACACAAAAAGGGGGCAGGGTAGAAACACCCTGACCCCCTAGGCCTGCCCAGGTGGTCCCACAAGGACCCCAAGGCCAATTTTTGTTTTTTTTTAAACCTGTTTTTTTTTTCCAATTACCCCCCGGGGGAACAAAATCGCGAGAGCATAGTGATAAAGAAGTGTGGGGAACGCCACCCCCGGGGAAAAGCAACGCAGCCCCCCAGGCTTATAATGGAGGCTCATAGTGGGCTAGTTGGCCCCTAGGGACCCCCAGTATGCAGGGGAAATTAATCCCCCAATTTAGAATACTCTACAGGGCGTGTTTGCACAGTTTACCTTGGGGAATTAATTCCTGTTCAATACAGAGGTCCCCGAGAGGGAACTAGTCCAACAGGTATCTCCAGTAAGCGCCATGGAGCTGCGCTGCAGAGTGTTGTAAAAAGGGGGCGTGCCCTCTGAACACCTGCCTGCAAAAATGTAGTAAATCAGTATTAAAAAAAATTAATACATTTGAAAATTGTCATTTAAAAAACCTTCGAAATTCAATGAAAAAACCATAGGTTTCAGGCCTGATATAGTTAGGAATTAGCATTTAAAAAACCTTGCAAATTCACTGAAAAAAACATAGGTTTCAGGCCTTATATAGTTAGGAATTAGCATTTAAAAAACCTTTGAAATTCACTCATAAAACTATAAGTTTTAGGGGTGTTAGCTGGACATTTCACTCATACAAAACCATTAAAATTGCTCATATATAGTTAGTTGTACTAACTATATTTCGCGCACCCGCAATCTACTGCTGATGATGTCACATATTACATCATTCATGACGTGGTCAGTGACATCACTGATGACATCTCAAATGACATCACTGATGACATCATTGATGACATCATCCAGTGAATGTGGTTTGCTTCGTTATTTTAATATGCATTATATACATAGCAATTTGCATTGAAGAATGAGTGGATATATAAAAATAAATATTTGGATGGAGGATTTAGTAGCAGTGTAAATGACTGTTTACTTTACCAATTTATAGTGTCTCACTAAATATAGTGGATAGTGATTAAACTGTGTGAATATCTGTATCACTTTGTCAGTTGTTGTGTAAACTGGTTCTCCAGTTGGTTACTAGGTATGTGAAAGTCTATATTAGTTATTGATTAGTTAACTGAGTATTTGTATGGGAGAGTGAATGTGTGTTTGGTTCGGTGGGGGGTGTGTGACTGCCCAAAGATGTGTGAATAGTTGATTCAGTAGATATATGAAGTTAAAACTACATGTTCTAACAGTTTTTTGGATGAGTGAATATCTTCATGGGTGTGGTGATGAGCAAATATATTTCTCAATTGTACATGTCCAACAAACTACATATGTTGTATATAAATAAGTACATAAGACTCAATGATTGTGTGAGTGACTGCATGGATAACTGTATACTTGTAATAATGAATTATAATACACTAACTATGACTTAATATCTAAATTAATAGATGAAGTGGTGTTTGTATAAGTGTGGAGCTAAGTAAGTATGTAAGTATGATCCATTGTTTGCATAAGTGAGTAGGATAACTTCATATGTGAATAGGTTGTGTGCTGGTGTGTAATGTCGATATAGGTGTATCAATATTTTTGATAGTGTTCTATTTTTCATTAACAGCATGTATGAGTGAATCTACAGGTAAGTGATTAGATGTGTGTATACATCTAGGAATCACTGAGTGGATTTTTACATACTTGTATTGCTGTGTCAATGGATTCAAATATGATACTCTGTATTTTACAAAGAGTTATGAAAGATTTTACTAGTGTATGAAAAGGTGTATGTGATTGTTACGTGGATGATGTCATCAGTGATCTTATCAGTGATGTCATTTGAGATGTCATCAGTGATGTCACTGACCATGTCATGAATGATGTAATATGTAACATTGTGAGCAGTGGATTGCTGTCCGCATAAGGCCTGAAACCTATGGTTATTTCGGTGAATTTGCAAGGTTTTTAAAATGCTAATTCCTAACTATATAAGGCCTGAATTCTATGGTTTTTTCAGTGAATTTGCAAGGTTTTTTAAATGCTAATTCCTAACTATATCAGGGCTGAAAACAGTGAATATATATATATTCATATATTTATATAGATATATATTCACTGAAAATATTTAAGGATAAAGTAATGTTATAGTTAGGTGAAATGTTGAAATGCTCAGTAACAATGTAACATTTTCAACAACAAAAAGCAAAGACATTTACCAGTTATAGTTATCTCAAGTAACTATAATGCGTGCCCCTGCCATGTACATTTTTCTCATTAATAGTTGCTTGCATGAGGTGCTGTATTTGTGTGTGAGTATGTGTTAGTATCTGTATGAATAAATGAATGGGTGTGTGTTTAACTGTATAGGTGAGTAAATGGCTGTGTGATTGACTCTATAGGTGAGTGAGTAGGTGTGTCAGTAGTTCTATGAGTGACTGACATTATGTGAGAGGCAGTTTGGGTGTATGAGTGGATATATCAGTGGCTGTATTTGTTAGTGAGTTGGTGTATGAGTGGCTGTATGGGTAACTGAGTGGATGTGTGTACGGACCTATGAATCAGTGAGTGGGTGTGTAAATACTGGTATGGGTGTGTCAATGGTTTTGAGAATGTTAGTGTGGAAGTTGGAGTGGGTGCGCAAAAGTTTATATTGGGATGGGTGTTGGTGCAACAGAGATTCTGTGTATGATGTCATCATTGATGTAATTTGTGATGTCATCATTGATGTCACTGACCATTTCATCAGTGATGTAATATGTCTGAGTACCTGTATGCATGTATGAGTATCTAGGTGGGTGGATGAGGGGTTGTATGACTAACTGCATGAATGAGTGAGTGGGTGAGTCATTGGCTGTATGGATTAGTGACTGTGTAAATGGGTTGTATAATAGACTAAATGTGTGTGTATGGCTTTGTCAGTGAGTGAAAAGTGAATTAAATTGCCAGTGGTATATGGGTGAGTAACTGGATATGTGAATGCAGTATAGCTAATTCTCGGAGTAGATGAGTGACTGTATGTGTGAGTGAGGGATTGTGATAGTGGCTTTATGGTTAGTGAGTCAGTGTGTGAGGAGCTGTATAGGTGAGTGAGTATGTGTTAGTCTCTGTATGAATAAGTGAGTAGGTGTGTGTAAAACTGTATAGGTGAGTAAATGACTGTCTGATTGACTCTATAGTTGAGTGAGTAGGTGTGTCAGTAGCTCTATGAGTGACTGACAGTGTGTGAGAGGCTCTATGGGTGTATGAGTGAATATATCAGTGGCTGTATTTGTGAGTGAGTTGGTGTATGAGTGGCTGAATGGATAGCTGAGTGGATGTGTGTGTAGACCCATGAATCAGTGTGTTGGTGTGTAAGTACTGGTATGGGTGTGTTAATGATTTTGAGAATGTTAGTGTGGAAGTTGGAGTGGGTGCATAAAAGATTATATTGGGGTGGGAGTGGGTGCATCAGAGATTCTGTGTGTGATGTCATCAGTGATGTAATCATGATGTCATCAGTGATGTCACTGACCATGTCATCAGTGATATGACAGGTGAAAAGGAGTGCATTGTGGGGGCTAGAGTTATAGTTAGCTCAGCTAACTATAACTGCTCAATTTTTCTCGTTTTGTTCGAGTGAAATGTAAGCCTAACTATAATGTCCCTGTTAACTTTGTTTTTTTCAGTTAAATTCTAAGGTTTTTAAACTCTATTTTCTAACTATAACGTTCCTGTAACCTTGGGTTTTTTCAGTGAAGTTCTAAGTTGTTTTATTATTCTATTTCTTAATTGTAACATACATTTTTTTCTTAAATGGGCCTCTGAGATTTCCGTGTTTTCTTTCTATAGTTGGATATTATATTTATATTATATACCAATCGTTCTTTGATTTGGTATGTGTTTATCAGAAAGTTTATTAATAAATGGTTTTATTTTTAACAATTTGTTTGAGTCTTCACAACATTGTCACATTTAGGGGCCGATTAGGATGGAGGATTTTCCGCCTCCTCCGGGCCGGCGGAAGCCACCTCCGGCCCGGAGGAGGCGGAAAATCCTCTGCGGACTCACCAAAGACCCACCGCCGCATTACGATGGCTGGTGGGTCTTGGTTTCTGTCCGCTGCTTTTCCGCCGCGGTCGGATTACAACCGCGGTGGAAAAGCTCTCATTTGGCTGGCAGTGTCTATCAGACACCGCCGGCCAAATTAGGAAGCATTTGAAAACATGCTTTTCCGCGGCGGTTTTTCCGCCGTGGAAAAGCATGTGTACTTTTGATTTTGGGGGCCCGTTGCGGGCCCCCAGGGTGTTGGCGGGTGGGGGGTGCACATGGGGGGTACCTATGGTACCCCCCAGCATTTACATGCACAATGCGGCAGGCACCGCGCGGTGCCTGCCGCTTTGTGCATGTAAATGTTACACATGCACTTTTAACATTGCGGCCGGTGCTGCTTGAAGCAGCACCCGCCGCAATGTTAAATATCCAGGATGTGACCGCCAGGGTGGCGGTCACATCCTAATCGCACATGAGGGAACGCCGCAGCCCATGCGGACGTTCCCTCATACTCTGGGGTCGCGGACGGACTCAAGTCCGTCCGCGATCCTAATCGACCCCTTACTGTGGAGAATCTGTAAATGTATTTCACATACTGAAAAATACACTTAGACATTTTTAAAACAAAGTTTAAGTCTAAATATTTTGTAAAATATGGTTTAACTTTTCTTCTGCGATCAATTTAGGAGAAAACCACCTTTACAAAACAAATTTAGATTTGTGACTACCAACGTCATTGTGATGTCCTTGGTAGTCGCGAAGAGCACGAGGTTTGTACAAAGTGTAAAACATATATATTGACACATTCTACAGTATATTTAAGAGTTGAGCTTTATTAGCGTACTTTTCAAACTCATATTTTTGTAGTGAGTTTCCAGAAAACTCACCTTCAAAGGCTATTTTCCGTTTTCGCCATGATGCTGGGTGTCGCGATGACATCGGTAGCTGAGATTGTTGTGAATAAATAACAAAATGACAAAACAAATGCAGACATTCAATAGTCACTACCTCATTCAAAATTTGTAACTGGAACATGGATTATAACCAACACACTAAACACATTAATATCTAAATGACTGTATAATACCATGTACAACTCTCTATATATCTCTATAGCACAGTGCATAGCTTTTTCAGTGTAGTCTATGACTGCATTCATCACTGTATCACTAAGTCTCTCATTCACTGAATAACTATATGGGAATATCTGTGAGGCAGTGCATCAGTGTATCAATACTTATGTAATGAAATGCGTGACTGCCTCAGTACATCTATGAGTGTATGCATCAGTATCAAAATATGTCTGTGATTGATTGCGTAAGTCTCTCACGCAATCTGTGAGTAGGTGCATGAGTAACTTTGTGCATTTGTAACTAAGCATATGAAAGTTTAACTGGATCTGTGGCTGGATACATGAGGGTCTAAGTGGGTGTCTGAGTTGGTGAGTGAGTGGGTGCATGAGTAGCTGAGTGGATCTGTTAACACCATCAATGCTGATGGTATTCCCCTCCTGGTGCTGACCCTGATTTATTCCCATTGTTCATGACGAGCTCAGCTCGTCATGAGTGTATGAGAGGTGTACCTCATGACGAGCTGAGATTGTCATGAGCATTGAAGGTGTTAATGACGGACTGAGTCTCTCAGTGGGTCCATGACTGGCAGCCTGAGTGCCTGAGTGGTTCCGACAGTGGGCGGATGGGTCTTTGAGTGCGACTGTTAGTGGGTACATGAGTCTCTAGGTGTATAACTGACTGGGTGCATAAGTCTCTGAGTAGGTCTATGAGTAGTTGTATGAGTGACTGTATGGGCATATAAGTGAGTGGGCCTGTGAATGGATGTATGAGTGTCTGAGTAGACCTGTGAGTGGGTGTTCAAATGTCTCAATGGGTCTGTGAGTGACAGCATAAATCTCTGACTGGGTGGGTGAATGGATGCCTGCATGAGTGTCTGGGAGCGGTTTCATGAGCCTTGACTGGGTGAGTGAGTGGGTGTGTGTATATCTGGGTGAATTTATGTGTGAATGTGTGAGTTTCTGAGTGTATGAGTGACTGACTGGGTCCATAAGTCTCTGAGACAGTCTGTGACTTAGTGGGGGAGTGACTGTATGGTTTTGTGAGTGGGTGTAGGGGTGTTTTAGTGGATCTGTGAGTGGGTGTATGAGTGTCTCAGTGGATCTGTGAGTGGGTGTATGAGTGTCTCAGAGGATCTGTGAGTACATACATGAGTATGTGAGTGGGTCTTTAAGTGGGTCTGTGACTCTCCAAGTGAGTCTGTAAGTGGGTGCATGAGTATCTGAGTGGGTCTGTAAGTGGGTGCATGAGTGCCCAGGAGAGTCTCCGAGTGGGTGTACAGTCTCTAAGTGAGTATGAGAGTCTATGCATGAGTCTATGACTGAGTCTCTAAGTAGGTGCATGTGTCTCTGAGTGGGTCTGTACATCGGTGCATCACTCTCTGCGTCTTTAAGAGGGTGCGTAAATACCAGAATGGGTATGTGAGTGGGTGTATGAGTGTCTGAGTAAATGTATGAGTAGATACATAAGTCTGTGACAGTGACCGGCGAGTATGTACAAATATATATTTATTTTTATATTTCCACCAATATTTGCAATGACTTTGCAATAATAGCCATGTCCCCAAGATGGTACACTGAAGGCTGTGCTGACTATTGTGAATATCGTGCACAATTTGAAAAATAAAAATAAAAAATAAATTTAGGACACATAACTTGAAACACTAACACACCCATTTTTCAAACATGGGGTCAGAGTATCTCCACTCAGGCCCCTTGTGCTAGCTTTCACACAAATTTTCAGCCATGGGAACGATTCCTGGTCGATAAAAATGGCTGACGCAACTTTTTGTTCAGGTTGCGTCCAGCCAATCAGGGCATTGCATGCATGATTAATCGCGAAATCGTCAAGCCATATCAGTGACCAGAGATATCACTATAATTTTCAACCTAAATTTCTCAAAACCACCTGAATATATTTACACCAAATAACGAAAAAGACACTTTCTTGAACCAACATCTCCCTTTCTGACAAATCTGGTGTAAGCCCATTAAGCAGTTCAGGCTGTAGGTGTAGCTAAAGGGTTCTATAGGAATTACCATTACAAATGCACACTTACTTCGCTCCCCAATTTCTCAGTCCCCACTGCATGGATCACCCCTAAACTTTCCATAACACACAGAATCTACCTTGAAACTTGTTTTCGAAAATGTGTTGAAGATTGGTGAAATGACGCCAAAGTTATAGGCAAGTCAAAAACTTTTTTTCCTAATGAAACTAGGTCCTAACTATAACTACTTTCTGGCGAGATCCAGGATTCCATGGGAAATGGATTGTGTGATTTGCTAACAAATTCTGTAAAATTTGACGAATTTTTATGAAACTTTCCAAAAACAAAAGGCTCATTCGCCCCTGCTTCTTCCTAGAGAGCTTTGGGGTGATCTATCAAGTGGGAGCTGATAAAAGGAAGGGTCCCAAAACATGTTTTCTTCACGCAATTTCCCACAAGAACTTTAGACACAGCTAAAGCAAAAATGGCTGAACAGAAATAAATCCATTTTGGCAGAAAGCTAGATCTTTGCCCCAAAAAACTTACCTTTTCTGAGGTTGTGTAAATCCATTCAGTAGTTTTTGAGAAATTAGGGTTCAAAATGTATGTATATATTGTAAAGCAGTACCACCACAGTCTTACTCCACAGCACCATAGTGCTGCAAACTGAAAACCACTTGGTCTGGTTGGTGGCGTAATTCCATTCAGCTGATTTGGCTGTAGTGTTGTCCAATTTTTGTATGAGAAATGACATGGGAAAAACAATTTGGGGGTTGGGTATTGTAATGAAAACTTACTATAAATTAAGAAACCCCTAGAAATGTACGGAAAGAAACAAAGGTTAAAGTGACATTACAATAAGGTGTGGTACAATTATCTTACTTTATATTTAAAAAAATCTCTGAAGTTCCCCAAAAAAAAGGTTAACCTGACATTATAGTTAGGTGAAAATGTCAGGAGGTTGCCAGCTGGGGCCACCCACTGTAGTGGGTTTGGGAAGGATCTGGCCGAAGGCTAGACTCGGGGCTAAACCCTTCTGCTCATAGCTAAAGGACATGAGCAGAAGACATTGACCGCTAACAGGAGGCTAACAGGAGGTTTGGTGCATTGCCTGCAGCCAAACCCTGCTGTTCACGGCCGTAGGATGTGCACACTTGCGAATTAGGCACAGGGCCTGTCCTGCTGTCAATCAGCACTGCGCATTACCAAATTCATGGCGGGTATAAATTAAGTATGTAATAAAAAAAACTTTCAATTCACTGAAACAACTAAACTTAAAACCTCAGCTATAGTCCTGGCTCAAACGTGCAGAACCACAGTAATTCACTAGTTATGGTTTGCAATGTACACAACGCACATCATAACGTGTGCCATCCTCCAAGCTCAAAATACAAATAAGCCAAGGGCACAGAAGCAAAAAAAGAGCTAATGGGAAAAACATGTTGATAGGTGTAATATTGTGTAGATAACAAAGCTTCCCTTTATGACTCTCGAAATACCAGTCACCTTTCGGTCTCCTGAGTGCCATTATTTTACTTTGCCTTAGTACTGAACCCTAATCAGCATGGGTGGGGGATTGTGATGATTTTAATTAATCAAGCAATAGTCTTAAACTTGAAACTTGAACCCTAATCAGCATGTCTGAGGGGAATTGTGACCGTTGGTTGTTTGAGCTATACCTCTGATGGATTACAGAAGCTCTCTTCCTTAGTCTCCTATATTTCTGGCCTCCACCTCATGTAGTATGCCTTTTATGTGGCAGTTGTTTCTCTTTGATAGGTTCCTAGATCTTCCTGCTGGAGCTACAGTTCTTGATTTTCGCCTCTCAGCATATGGCTATTGGTCTACATCTGGTGTTGTTCTTATGATCCTTCATCAAAATCTTCTCAAGTTTATCTACCCTAGTCCCTAGCAAATTCAGGTCACTTTTCAAGCCTGGAAGCAGGCCTTGTAATATGAGTTCATTGTTCCAAGTTCCAATCTGATCTCCTGTAGTAATTGCTGAAAGAGGGCTTGAGACATCCGGATTTGCTTGGACTCTCCAGAGATGCGGTCTGCTGCAACACTCCATCAGGATTTAGGTGTGCTTCTTTACCTTTCTTGGTCGAAGTTTAAAGTTGGAAGCACTTCCTCTTGTTTCTACAATTAATGCTGCCTGCCTGGCTCCACCTACAGTCAGAGATCTTGTTGCTGTGCTCAGAGGCTGTTTCACTTCTGTGGGTGCTCTTAAGACTAATATGAGTGGCTCCTTTCAACAAAAAGTGTGCCTATTGCTTGCGTATGATATCGGTCTTTATTGTTTTTGAGCGGGCATCATGGAGGGTGACACAATCTTAAAATGTTTCCTTGCTATCTTCCAGTCATGACCGTCAGGCCCCTTGTAAACTGGTAAAGGAGTTCTGACTTTATTGCAGTTGTCCAGGGCAGGTAGAATCAGTAAATACTTATTTTCAGGCAAATAAGCGAGACACCATTATGCTCCCAAAACTGGACACCAAATTCAGAGTCATCCTCTCTGGGGGCTGCTGAGTTCCTTTGCTGTGTTCCTTCACTTGAATACAGCTACAAAATGGATGCAGTCCTAGTTAGAGACTATGGCAGTTGAGACTTGCTCCGTCGCATTCACCCTTTGTCCTCTGCATGGCAGGGCCAAACCTATCACCGACACCTGCCTGGCTAGGCAGGTGCCGGTGGATGACTAAAGGCCAACATATGGTATCACTGTCCTTCAGGATGGTCATGTTCCTTCATTTGTCCTGGTCATGATTGCCATTCCCTCTGCTTCTGTCTCAACCTGCAAGTTGGTGGTCTAATGTCACTAGGCTTGAGATGCCTTCAAATCCAGCCCATGGGTACTCAGCCATCCGCAACTCACACTCAGTTTGGCTTGCAGAGGCAATCTGATTGATCCATTCCTCTATTGCCGAAGCCTTAATATCCTCTGCCAGATTTGATTGTTGCTTTCGTGTGGCAGCTGTCCGACTTGAGGCTTTGGGTGCTGTGCTATACCAGTTCATCTTCATCCAGCCTCCGGCTTGCATCAAGAGCGTGCAACGCCTGATCCTACTGCAGGCCTCTGCTCAATGTCTAGCTCTTCAGGTCAGCACAGATTGAGACGGACCATTTAATGTGGATTATATAACCGAATGCTCACCATTATTTATATCACATTTATTAAACACAGGAAGGCCATCAAGTTTTTGTACCAGAGGGCCCGGTATGATGGTGTTATATATTTTGAAGATCCTCCAGCCATAATTTGTTTCGTCACTTGCATCAATACCCATATGACTTGATCAGTGCTAAGTCACTAGTCGCACAGTTCTCTTCATATTGACAAATAATTGCATTGAGTAGATCAGATGTGAGCTTATCATCACTCTTCTGTAGATCAGCGTTAGTGGGGAGTGTGGCCCTCTTTGTGCAGACTGTCTCCACACCTGTGGGATACACAACCCCCCTGCCAATAGAGAACCCCACTTGGTCCTCCATTAGTTAATGGATGTAGTAATCAACGGCCTGATGCAGACCTACAAGTGGAAAATAAGTGTCAGCACTTACAATCTTGAGGTGTGTCACTATCCAATTGGGAATCTACAAGTGCATTTACTGCAACTTTTCATTGAGAGGAAGCTGCGGGTCCTCGAGAATGTCCTTAGCTGGTACCTTTAAGCAGTCTTTGCTAGACCTAAGCATGAGGCAGAAACACTGCTAATCAGAAATGTTCTAAATATTTGAATGAGTATTTGGGTATTCTAGTAAACACGATAAATATACTTTTTGAAACTAGATGTGGTCTGATGAATTTCACTAGAAAATGGATATTATCCGTTTTTTACTTAATGGATATATGCTGTACAAAGGCCAGCAGAGCAGGAGACAGTATCTCATAAGGCAGCCACCTTATTTGGCTTCTGGCGCCTGAATTTCTCATTAAAAACGTCTACTTTATCACATTGACTAAAACCCCGATACTGCCCATTCTTGATATACTGAAAGATAAAAGAAAAGCTGGAAGAAATAGTCCTCATTTCTGCTTTTCACATTCCTCTCACCATTCATCATACTTGTCCCCCAAATGCTGTAGTCACTTCTCTGAAATGAAGTGTCACTGCGGCGGCTTGGAAGATACACTGCGGCGCATTAACTGCATCGATGTTTCCAGAACGCCAACAAAGACGCTGTCAGAAATACTGCTTGGTATTCCTCAAATTAGGCGCAGGACTGGACTTGCTTAAAGCTTCAGGTCCAAATGATTTACGAAGCTAGAATCAATAGACACCCAGCCTGCCAGACAACAATCACACCAACCATACCAACGAGATCATTCAAAACACCGAAGTCTGCTCAGCGCTCCTGTCTGTCCTATCAAGCACAGAAAAGTGAGGGAAGTGTGCGCCCTATACCTAGATACTAATGATGACGCCTATGACTAATAATGTTCAATGGCTTACTTTATTTATGCAGGACTTGCAGGCAAAATAGATTGCATTGTGTAGCGATCTGCAGATCACGAGCTCAACTACCCCACGGAGGCTTGAAGCTTGAAGCTTTCATTCTTTTAATGTTGATACATTCATTGCATATGAATTGGGTAATCGTAACACCTGTATTTACAGTCCTTAAAAATGTAGCGTGAGGCGCTATGTGAATGAGAACGTTATCATATTTTGTATTCATTCAAAAGTATAGGAATTGCAAAGATGTTGCAAATCCATGACAGGTGTGCCGAACATGTACTTTTAAAACCCATCCACGTTCAGAATGATCAGTCGTTCCATCACCATCGTCCTTCACATGGCCCACAGTATTTTGGGGGAGAAAAGGGAAAATCTAAACATAGTGCAGAACATGGAAGGTTATCCATGTAACATTCGCCCTTAATTAATACTACGCTTTTTATACCAGTCACAATTATCTTTACTCTGATGTAAACTTGAACAGAGCGCTAGTCATACTATTCACATAATTAACAACTGCAGCAATCTAACAGACTGCACAATGTGTAGCTATGCATTATTGGCATTAAACAATAGGATGTATGCATGCCTAACAGACCGTCTATGCATGCTCTGATAATTCGCAGAAAATTAATTTATACATTTTTATGTACTAATTCATGTGAATGATTGTGTCCAATTTGCACGTGCACATTTTGTGTACATGTAAT
Source organism: Lissotriton vulgaris (assembly GCF_964263255.1). Taxonomy (NCBI): domain Eukaryota; kingdom Metazoa; phylum Chordata; class Amphibia; order Caudata; family Salamandridae; genus Lissotriton; species Lissotriton vulgaris. The sequence goes on from NC_141689.1 coordinate 657,601,177, forward strand.
CTGTTTTTCCATCATATAACTGCAACTGCATAAAAGATCGTCCTAGATGTCTGTTTTCGCAATATTATGAATGCATATATATGCATGTCGTGTAAACCTATGAATCATAGGTATGGGGGAATGTATGACGTTACAACTCATACATTTACAATGCATGCCTTCACAACTCCATTCGGCCGTATGCCGGATTTTACTACCCCCACCCTGCTCCTCCCCTGACCGGCCCACCGCCCCGCAGCACTCCCTCGAGGAGCAACCACTGGTTAGCAGTGCTTCCTTGGCGCACTGCTGACACCCCAACAATTGTCTAAGCATTCACAGAGTCAAAGGGATACCAAGGAGACTCTTTCCCCTTTGTGAATGGATTACCACCGCCTTTAAGGAGACAGTATCTTTTGTTCAATGGTTTGTGACCAAAAATGCGGGTTTAACCTATTGATACATTGCACTGCCAATCCCAATTTGAAAAGAACATGCCTATTTCAAACTGTGATTCATTATGCATTTCGAAAGCAATTTTGCAATTCATTAACAATTTACTGAATCTGAAAGTGGGTTCAGTGCACAGTAAAAAGCCGTTTAGTGGTTGTAAATCCTGTTATTTAGTGAACAGCTTAGTATATCTGGCATGTGCTTCATCTTTCCCTGCATTTACATGGTCTTTTGTAAACCAAGATAATTCTCCAAAGGAATCAACAGATGATGCGCAGTGCTTCTTAAACTATTACATAAATTAGTAATTTAAATTCCAAACCCATTAATGAATGTACATGTATGGGATGAGCTCACAGATCTGAGAACACAATGGGCACGAGAACCAAAATGGAAAAACGCAATACATCAGAACTGCGAAATATAATAAATACATGTGCCAAATAACAGACCATGAAGTACTGAAAGCTCACATAACTCTTGTGAAGTCAGTCTAAATGAGAAAACCAAATACCAGCAGCAAATTACTTTTCATTTTTAGAATTGGATGGTTTAGCATGGTTTATGTATCAGCAGGCAATACAATTCAACGTGCCCATCGTTGCTCGTGTAAATTAACAATGGAAAATGCCACGTGGTATGCATCTGAAGCCAAGTACCAGAGCAAACCTACACAGAATCAAGGACTCAATAATCTGTTTAGCTAAATATTTGACACAATAAATTGTGCAGGTCGGTGGGAATGTGGATTCAGACATCTGCCACCTTCATAGATGTGTGTCTACTGTAAACATGAATGGTGAACCATAGCAACGATACATAAAAAAAAGTCTTTTTTGAGCAACAACAGGCGCAAATGGCAAGAATTTCTCACCATGATATATACTGCTTTAAGAATGTCAATAAATAACTCAGAAGTCCCAAGAATAACGTGAATCAACAGATAGCACTTTATTGCATCTCACATTATTGCAGGAACATGTGCAACAAAATAGAAGAAAGTGAGAGATACCCACTTAAACTTGATAAAAAATACTCGGCCTCGGTATGCCTGAAGAAAAAGGTTATTATGGTTGTACTATTATAAATCCCAATGTCACTCACACCTATGGCATACTATAGCAACAAAGAGGAAAATGTAAGGACAAAGGAGCAGGGATCAGAAAAATCTCGAAGATTTCCAGAGCTTAAAATAACATCCTAAGGAATCAGAAGTGCAACACAAAGAAAATCAACATTATTTTAGTGGAGAGTGCGAGAGGGTGGTAGCAGGGGAATATTATAGCCAAAATGTATGTTTGACTATTTCCCTTCTTTTTGCCGAAAGAAAGGGCTTGCTCCAGAGATTTAAAATGCCGTCTTGTACTTCCTGCTGCCCTTGATGATGGTGCTTATTTTGCTTTATGGTGGTGCCGATCCTCCTGAGAAGTGGTCTAGAGGAGGTGTTAAAGGTTAAAAGAACTGCCTGTTCCCCAATTTACAATCCTGGCACCACCCATGTATATAAATATCAAGGGGGAACCCATGGGTTCACTTGGTACACACAGGGCCAAGCCTTTCTTGCTTGTATGACAGGGATGCACATGAGAGAAACCCTGGTATTGAAAGCCCATGTGCTTAAGGAATGTGTAGGATTGTTAAACTATAGGGGAGATGTGAGCTTTGACTAAACTCCCACACAGCCAAAACAATCTGCCCCCTTTAAGTATATTTGTTTCAGCCTTGGTAGTTTGAAACAAGCCCTATGGCCTTTATCAGGGACAAATGCATGTGGTATATATGGAGCAACATCAAACCAAAATTAAGATTAGGAAACAAATAACTTGCAGTTATACAAGTCAGCAGTGCCGGTCCTAGGCCTTCTGAGGCCCTGGGCGAAAGGGAAGATGTGAGGCCCCTCTAGGTGACATCACAGAAAGTGACTTTGCAAATTAATTGGTGAGAATGTACGGCAAATCACCAACATACTCAAGCATCACGTGGCACGCACTGCCATCTTTTTCCTCACGCACCTAAAGCTACAAGCAAAGAGGTGTATTTATGACATTAGTGGCCTTGAGACACCTGCTTTGCACTCATCATGTTCAACAGTCAACTCTTTCTCTACTTCATCTGCAAAGGATGCACCATTCGAAAAACCCAGTTGGTATATCATGCTAATCTGTACATCATGACCTACTCTACATACTTCTGGGGTTTAGGACATTAGACAACCAACCATCCTGGGCAACAGTCAGATTTAGGCCATACACGTTGCAGCATCGATTAGGCCACTTAGGAGCTGACAATGATATTTAATTTGCCAAAACAAAACCAGCCTATATAGTCTGATTTAAAAAGGATATTCGCAGGACAGCTGGGCTGCTGAATCCCATAGTGTCTACTTAGCACAGCACACTCTGCACCTGAGAGGTTTTACTTAAAAATAGAGAGATAAAAAAAGTTGTTTTTTCATACTTTGTTTTATTGGTCCATTGATTCTCACCATAGATGCCAATACAGCCCTGTGTTAGTTTATAAAGTCTTTTTGGTTTATTTCACAGTAGCTTTTGGGAGAGTTGTGATTTTAAAGTACTGAAAAATAGTAAGAGAATCTAAAAAAAATCCTCTTTTTTGTGCACTGCACTTACAGACGAGCTCCTGACAAAGCAAAGTTTAGGATTCACGATTTCTTTTTCTTTCCCCAAAGAGGTCATTAGGCACAGAAACCTCTTCGAAAAGGATCTGAAGTGTGCTGAAAAAATAGATTTGCAGCACATTATTTAAACGAGTGTAAGAACGAAGTGTATTTTCAGTGCTCGCTTGAGAAGAGAGAGGCTACAGCTTTGGATCTTGAAATGATGTCAAGGAAAGGAAGCTGAGATGCTGACACCCGACACAGTCAATGACACCCTGACCGGGCCACCAACACTGGGTGAGTGATAGCATCTGCATAAAGCAAAGGATATCTCTAAACTGTACATACGTAACATTTGTGCAGAGAAACACTAACACTAGGGGCGTGGAGATCACAAAAAGACTGGGGGAACACAGGCACAGGACAATGAAATTGTCACAGGCCCATGGGGCACTGGGCAAGGAAGATACAGGGACAAACGAACAATGAAACCGAAAAAACAGACACATTGGAAACTATACTAACACGGACACTAGAACATTGAGACATTTGGGGCAGTGTAATGCTTACAGATACCATGAGTTAGATACTACTTGGTGGTTCATCTCAGTTAAAAAGTTTACATACTGATGTTGAACATTGCTGGAGGTCAAACATTTTCACTGGAGACAGCCTGAAAGCTGTAGCTGTAAAGTGGTCTGCAAGTATAGATAATTATTTTTTGTGGTCCTGACATAACCTAAAATCTTCTGGGCAAATTTTCAGCGTAGAACAAACCATTAAAACGTAGCCTTGTTGTTGCATGTTTTTCAGTGAGGCTTGCTACCTTGGCCAGGCCTTTCAAATGTGAAACATGTATAAGTATCAACGTTTAAAAACAGAGCTATATATTTTTTTTCTGATGCTAGAAAAGTCTACACACTTTCAATAACATTTTCAGGGAAACCAGTAAATGAGTTCAGGTTGCAGAAACGATCCACCCAAATCGAGTCAACTCCTCAGCAAAATATCCAGTGAATGAATAGAATTCCTGGGATTCATCTACTCCAATTTTCTGTGTCCAAGGGTTCTTTCTCACTCCCAGATGCAAAGCAGGAATTTCACATTGACAGGTTGAAGAATTGTCCAGTTACAAATGATCTACTGTTTTCTTGCATACAATCACGGTTTCCTCCATCTCCAGAGTCTGCTACTGACCTGGATCTCTATGTCCTTGGAGACCAGCAAGAGTTTAGCACCACTTGGAGAAAAGCTACTGTTCTGCAGGTTAAAATCCAAAGCTGGAAATACCGTTCTCCAATACTATGTTGCCGTTCATTATGAGAAAGCTAATTCGGGAGGATAGGGGGGCAGTGCCAGACTGGCCTACGGGACACCTGGGAATTCATTTATGAGGCCCCTTGCGCCATCGGAACTTCACTTTTTGGGAAGTTCCATGGAGCAGAAGCCTGCGTGATATTTATCAGGCAGCAGAAAGCCACATTGTTTGGCGTACTACTGCCTGATAAATATCAGTCCCTTTAACGCAGTGTTCTGCCTTATGGGGGCGTGCAAAGGGTGTTGCTGGGGGTGTTCCCAGCAACATCCATGGCCTTTTGACACTGCCCCAGATTTACGAGAAATCGTTAATCTAAGGCAGTGCCAAAAGCTTACACCTCTGCAGGGGAGGCGTAAGGGAGGCACAACGGGGAGAAATATCTTTATTTCTCCTCGTTTTTCCTTTTTCTATGTGTGCTGCATTCCACAGCACACATAGAAAGAGGAAAAGCCTCTTGTGATTATTTTTGTACAGAGAGGTTTCCCTTCCTGTACAAAAATATTCATCCCCTCAAGGCAGGCACCCTTGTGCAAAGTAGCCTTCGCTGGCACAAGCAGCACATTGTGCGCCGGTGCAGGGGAAAAGGACAGGAATGCTCCGTATCTTATAGCTACGGTGCATTCCTGCCCTTTTCTTTTGCTGTAGGGAAGCGCAGCAGGAAGGCCTACTGTGCTTCCCTACGACAACATCTCATAAATCAGGCCCCTGGAGTTCTGATGGGCTGGCAGGGTGGGGGCCGGTTTGACTGCATGGGGTCTTTCATGCTAGGGACCCGAAGACCATGTTACTACTTGCAGCACTTGTAAGTACAAATGTCCGATTTATGCATGCTTTAATACCAATTGTTTTTCCATTGCTCATTTGGAAGTGTTGCAAGCAGGAGCGTCGCTGGCAGATCCCCAGCAACAAAACTGGTCTCCACGGCATTGAAACCTGCCCCCACACTGCCAGCCCACCAAAATGCCAAGTAGGTATTCGGGCCGTGAGGGGCATGGCTCAGTGCATTAAGAAATTACTGAGCCCCAGTTGTGTCAATGGGAGCAATTTACCTCTGGTGTCCTAGCGCATTTGTACTGCATACCCTCAAACTGGAAATCAAGACCCTCTATAATCACTTGGCCCTGAGACTAGTAAGGCAGAGAAGTCCAGGACTGACACAGGGAGGTGCTGTGCGGTAGAAACACAACACAGTCTGCATATAGCACTCACTACATCAATTATCATCCAGTGGTAGCCTGAGTTGTTCTTAAAAAAACTAATTTACAAAATTACCGAGGGTAAAACAATACACAATCCCAGAACATGACCCTGAAAAGATGTACCACAGTGCAAATCAAATACCTCCGTTTTTTTTACAAAGGGAGTTACTACCAAAACAAACCTTTCCTATTATGGTGAACCGTGTGGCTCCATGTAGCAAAATGTCTGTCTACAAGTTTAGGATAGTGTAGTTAGAATAAACGAATAACGTTCTTGTCTGCTTCACTTGTTAAATAGCAAGATGTTCTGCAGACTATGCAAACCAAAATACCTGTGCCAATTTAAAATAAGTACATTTATAATGCATCGATTCCACCATGATGTACTGTGGGAATCGCATTCAAAGAATATGTTTTGCTACTACGCTGAATTTGTATTTCAATTATTTGTTTTGCATGATATGTTTTATTGGGATTTTCGTGAGACCATTTTGTACGGATACTTTTTGTTGTTTTTTTTTAATCTTTATTTTCAAATGTACTTATAGAGTAATTATCAAAAAAGATTCAGAGTGGTACACTGTCAGGTATCTTGTCACAAATCAATTCTCACATATATGCAGTATTTAGAATGAAGTTCAGGCATAACAGCAGGTAGGATGTTCATAATAACAAATCTAATTCGTGTCAATCTCCTCATCCCATCCGCCACACCCCCAAAACCACAAAGGCCAATCAAATCTAGTCCCTGTCTCAAAACCATCAATTATGTAGAAGTCCCCAATCGTGCACAAGTAGTATAATTCAGAAACATTTCAGATCGTGCAGCAATAGCATGTTCAAAGTCATAGTCCATCATCCTACACCCTCCGGGACTATGCCACTCTCTACTTGAGAGACAGCTGTCTGACATTCCCGTTCAATATGTACGTCTTATATGGGCCCCATATGTCCTTAGGGCGTGATGAACTTGGCATGAGGGAGGCATATAGTTTTCAATTTACGTTACAATAAGCCAGGCTAAATAGCCAATTCTGTAGGGTAGGAGCAGTTCGTCGACCCCATAGCAGCGCTATTTCCCGTTTGGCTTACAGTAGCCCAAGGGCTGAAAATCTCTTGATCTTTTTGGGAATGTTAACTGGGTATCCCAGGAGTGCAATTTTGAGCGTGGGGATAAGTGTCAGTGCCGTTATGGTTCCCAATGTGTCTGTATCTTGGTGCAAGTCCATGTAAGCTGCGTGTGTAGCGCAACATGGCAGGCGTATGGTATAATCTGCCGATGCACTTAAAATGAATACGTTTGTGCCTGCTGTTGGGGGAGACTTCCGTCGTAACCATGCAGCATTTTTCCCATTGATCGTCTGTAATGGAAGGGCCCAGATCTTTTTCCCATGCAGTGCGTATTTTAACATCTGTCACCAGTCTCAAAGCAGAACAAGACCTATACAGTTTAGAAATGAGGTGGGTACCTGCTTCGCTGTCAATTATCAATGTTAGTGGGGTCATAGGTTCCGGTGTTGTGTAATATGTGGTATCCCCTCGGGATCGTGTATCCCCTGGCGATCGGCAACCTCCGGAGGTCTTGCCGATTGGACAGCTCGGACGGGCCCCCAGCAGCTCCGCCCTGCTCAGGAGAAGCGAGCCTCGGCTCTAGCAGGCAGGAGCAGCAGCGCACCGAGCCGAGCAGCCTGTGGAATGCACACAACCCTCTCGCTCTGCTTACAGACTCTCAGAAAGGGTTTCGGTAAAGAAACGAACTGTTTCTTTTGTTTATTCCGCCGTGACCGCTGACTAATTGGGTAGAGTGATAATAATAACACCCATTCAAAATGTAACATGTATTCTAGTTGTAGAATAATTTGACTGTACCGCTGCGCAATAATGAAGTTAATCATCCTAACCCATTATATCTAGTCAGATTTGCAAAGGAGAGCCCATTTCGAGGGTATTATTATTACGTATTATTTGTAAAGAGCAGCTGACAGCCAGAGTTCTTGGCACTAAGGAGCTATAAAGAAAGCCTGCTGGTGACAGACACCAATGGAAGTTTAGCGAAACATTTAAGTTTTCAAAGAATGCAGACCCAAATGCGTCCGAACAGCAGGAAAAGTTAAACAAGCATTGGCATAGCCAATAGGTCTCGACTTTTGGACCTTATAAATGTTTAGCCTGAGATTTTTGTAATGGAGCAATGTAGCTGTTGTCTTTAATGCTGTAAAGTTTGTGTGCAAGTTGTGATTAGTTTAGTGACGTAAGGGTAGTGGAATATAGTGGTGAGTTGTGATATGATTTGTGTCGGTGGGATGTGTGTGTGTATTGTGTTTTGCTGGTGTGTATGTTGGTGGTATATGCAAGTTTACACCCCCCAAAAAAAACAATGGTAATGATATTAGTTATGTGCGTAGTTTGATGGTATTAAAGAGAAGAGGGGAGCAAAAGACAGAGAAAACGGACAAAATCTGGGTATGAGAGAAAGTAGCAGGGAAACAGAAAGGCCAAGAAACAGGGGGACTGAAAAGAGAGGAGAGAGGCAGAGGAATGAGAAGAAAGACGGTCCTAGGCGCTGTTCCTAGGCACAGGGTGGTTACGTGATTTGCTCTGAATCACAGGCTGTTGAGTCTACGCAGACCGCCAGCTCCAAAGTCGGCCTCTCTGTCCGTTACGCCACACCTTCAACTCTCAGCCCTTGTTACCTACTCTGGTTGTTTGTCTCTTTCAGAAAAGGGCCATGGTTATGAGTCAGGCAGAAAGGAATTACTGTAGGATCATGAGTGGATCAGCATTAAAGCACCTGGGATTCCTAGTTGCTGGAACACCGGACCACATTTTACAGGAAGTAATTCTACTTAGTAAAATCGTAGGGGACTTTAGCTGCAGAAGTCAAGCCTTGTCACCCGATTTGTTTTTTTTATTTCTGGTGGGGACGTATTCAGTTCTACCCCTGCCCCACCTTCAATGCCCCTTTCCTTCCTAATCCCCACAGCCTTTCCCTCCATCCACACCTCACACAGACGCTCCCACATACATTGATCAGGTGGTAAATGTATGCGTGAAATCCCATGGAATTTAGAATTCTGCATAGTTTTGTGACCGTAAATCCTGTTCCACATGGTAATTCCCCATTCCAACTCTTATTGTAAAACAGGTGGAACAGGTTTACCTATGGAATTCTAATCCAACTGATAATGATTGGTGGGGCGTTCCAGCGTCTGATCTGATTTTACCAGGCGCTAATTTTTCTCAGAGCAAGTGTGAATGTATGCCGTAAAATCCTTAAAACTGGGAATTCTGTGTGGCTTTACAGCCAGGAAGTCCAGCTCCACAGACCAATTCCCCATTCCAAAACATAATGTCATGGTACTGGTGCAATGTTACTGCACGGTAATTCAAATTTCACCTGCAGATTTTCCTCCACGCCCTAAACAAGTACCGTGCAATTCCTAATTAGCCCCAAAGAGTCAGAAATGCATCTCTTCCCATTTGCATCTGCTGATTAAGTTTGAAGATGATAGCTGCCTTGCACACAACAGCAGCTCTCTGGTGCTTTTAACATACAAAGATACCCACATGGAAGAAGAAATGCAGATGACTTATGGAACTTCCAAATATTTTTACCTTATGAGGTGTTCAGTTTTGCACAAACCTATTGTCTTTCTCCCCTCACTTTCACACTCAAGGCTCATCTGTATATGATTTAGGGCATCACGTTTCATCTCCAGCGTACCCGCTGCCTTCCTGACCTCCAGATTAATATTTGGACGAAGCCAATTAAAAGTTCCTCTCAATGTAAATATATATGCAGCTGGCAACATGTGCTGGAATAAATTCTCAAAGATTTTCCTGACAGTACCACAATTCTCACTTATTTAGGTGAAAACATATGTTTATTTCCGGTCCATATGCTTCATTATCACCTCCAAGACACGTCATATACGAGCTTCATGAAGAAGAAAAGCAAATAAATGTGCATTCATAATAAGACAGAGCGGCCCAAGAATGCGCCTTGTGTTTTGCTGGTAAAGTGTCATGATTGCTCTTTTAGTGAAACGCTCGCTGCTGATGTTGACGGTGATCGGGTTATCACGTGTGACCCTCTTAGTGATTAAATTGGCCAAATAATACAGGCTGATATTTGTATCCTTTGAAAGATGCAAAAGGGTAGTATAAGTGTGGTAAACAAACAGACTTTTGTTTTCAGAGGGCAGTTACTGTTGTCTAATTCATGCTTGTTTGTGCTTTATTATCACCTCCAAGACACGTCATATACGAGCTTCATGAATAAAAAAAGCAAATAAATGTGCATTCATAATAAGACAGATCCGCCTAAGAATGCGCCTTGTGTTTTGCTGGTAAAGTGTCATGATTGCTCTTTTAGTGAAACGCTCGCTGCTGATGTCGACGGTGATCTGGTTATCACACGTGACCATCTTAGTGATTAAATTGGGCAAATAATACAGCCTGATATTTGTATCCTTTGAAAGCCGCAAAAGGGTGGTATAAAGTGTGATAAACAGGCTTTTGTTTTCAGAGGGTAGCTATTGTCTTGTAACATGTAACATTGAGAAAACAAAGATGTTGAAAGTAAAACTATGAATCACCTGCCAGACAGGGTGGTGTCCAGGGGAAGTCAGCATCAAGTGTGTACAGAATTCGCCTTCTTTCAGACACTTGGAGTGTGTAATATCCTGATTTAGTTGCTATTTCTCACAGCTGCAAGAGGAGATGTTAGTCGGCAGCGATGAGGAGAAACAGATTTAATGTATAATAATCCGTCCTACGGCCAGCATCTGCCCACAGAAAGCCAGGCATCTGACTGTCAGAGGGATAGAAACCAACAGCTGCCGAGAATACTGAAGCATGAGGAGCACACCACAAACGCCACAAGAATTGAGACATATACTTATAAATCGTCAGCTGTACGAAGCATATTATGGAAATACAATATTAGATTTTTTGCAGTTTTAGCATCTTCTCAAAACAAAAAGCGTAGTTATCCAAAGATGGGGTGAAAATCTGAGTACATTCTATTATGCTCTCCTTGGCAGTCACCACTAAGCGTCTAAAAAGAGTAAAACGTCAAGTCTATTGTCCCGTGCTCTACGGCGAACGAGGAACCTAGAGGAAAAGCCCCTGCGAGAGGTGAGTGTGGACTCACCGGATGAGTACTGTTACCGGCGAAGGACTGGGAAGGAGGTCTACGGATGCACAGATGGATGATGGCAGTGACAACCCGGGCGTCATCGGCTAATGCAGGCCTTCATACACAAAAGGCCGTACATCGGTGGGAGTCGCAGCACTGGGAGGGGAGTCACACTTCCGGAAGTAGCAGAGGCTAGTGAAGGAGGAGATGACGTTCTGACATACAAGTAAGGGCCGTGTGGCTCTTGGATAGTAGGTATGGCATCAGTGATGCAGTCTAAGCAGCTCTCTGAACCTGTCTTAGTGGATTTACTTACCACCACAAATCTTGTTGACACGAGTCACGCGTATCCTTTAATTGGCCACAGTCCTTCTTCCAGGCTTAGTAGGCAAACAAGCTGCATTGGCCTGCGCTGCTAGTTTCTTCAAGCTGAGTTAGTCACTCCGTATAAGGCGTCACGTCACTTTACTTTTGTCGCTAGAACCCGCCCACAGCAGCAGCTAAACACCAAGCTATGGGCACGTGCAACTCTTAGAGGCACGCAACCAATGAAACAGGGGGCGGAGGGGGGCCTGCGCGATTCATTTGCGGGAGCGCATGGCCGGCGCCGTAAGAATTGCTACCATATAGTGCCAGCCGTGCACTCCCGCAAGTGGATCGCCACACCTGCATCCGTTGCCATTTATGGCAATGGAATGCGTACACGTTCTTGGCTGAAAAGACAAAGCGATCAGAAAAGGTCTTTATGTGCACTGCGTAGGCGAGACCTAAAAAACTGGCCTGTTTGTTTATTTTCGCTCAGGTTCTTCAGCACTCTTAAATACAATTTACAATTACAATTTGTACTTACACTTTCCTCAGGGCATAGGACGGGGTGGGCCAGTATGGAGTGACAGCAGGAGCCGCTTCTGCTCAGAGCGCTGCTAATGTGGCCATAGCGGCTTATGGCACCAGGTCGCCTCTGGCTGGGGCTGGCTTCCAAGATGTGGCGAGAACTATAGAGTACCCGGGAGCTGCCAGCCACAGCATGCTACCTTTGCGGACCTATTACCACAGCCACTGCAAGCCCAAGGCATTGAGAGGCCCAATTATGCGGCATGGATGACAACATGTGCGGCAATAAGAGCGAAATATGCAGCATAACATGGTGCAACCTTCAGCAATTCTATGGCATTATTATGTCACTTTAACAACTATTAGTGATCAGTCACGGCTCTCATACTCGGGGGAGGGTCGTGCGGGGGAGCTTAAAATAAAATGACAGATTAAAATAAAGCAAACTTACCTGACCGGGTGACCTGGACGGGGTCCCACGTTGGGGGCTGCTTGGCGCCTTCTGTGCTGCTCCGTCCTGGGCCGGTCCCGCGCCTTTTGAACAACAGCCCTCAGGCTGCCCCGTGTCTCAGGCAGCCAATCCAGACGCTGCATTAGCAGCGCCAGGTTTGGCTAGGGCACGGAGATGACCCGCCCATTAGAGACCAGGGGTTGCTGCATGAAGCAACCCTCAGCCTCTCGGGCCCGACTCTCCCCTCGCTCTCCTGGTCCTTAGGAGGTGGCTTTAGTGCGCATGTTCGGGCTGGTCATAATAATGACCAGCCCAAAATCGAGTATGTGCACTATTGCAGCTGCGCTTTAGTAAGCGCTGCTGTCAGTCACCCTCCTTGCTGCCGCAGCCAGCCCCGCCCCCACCCAACCCCCCCTTCAGCGCCGATTGAATGCCTGCCTGAGCAGAACAGCAAGTACTTGTCTTTAAAGTTTGCTATTTTGCTTGCGCGCAGTGCGACCTGAGGCCATGTGGCCAGGTGGGGCAACGCCCCAGCACCCCAATGGACACAACGCCCCTGCTAGTTGATCAGGCAGCCTCTATAGATGTTTACTAAATGTGAAACAACGGACAAAAATACACGGAGATCTTGAATGCTTGAACATCATTACTTAACATAAATTGTTACTTGTCAAATGATCATTTACTTAACATATTTGTTTACATGTTCATATTTGGCCGGACAATAGTTCACTATTTTTTTATTTTCAATAGTGTTTATGGGCTCAGCTGTTTCAGACTATAAAGTGTGGTTTGCAAATCATTTTGCATTTATTATTTATAACCTTGTGAACAAAGGGGATCAGGTTAGGGGGACAGGCTTTCTCGAAATTGTGGACATTTTCTCCCTTCCAATTACTATACTAATCTTCCACTCAAGAGGTGTGAGAAGTAACACCTAAAAGCAAGCTCGGATGAAATGTCCAACCCCTGTGGGTTAGCTTCATGTGCAGGCCATGTTAAGTTTCAGTGTGTGTGGTCTTGTGCTTCGGAAGACAGATGTTTAAAACAATCATTTGCACTGCAATAGGTCTCACTTTTGTTTTTCGTTAGATCTAGTGGCATTGAAATGGAAATGTTTTTAACAGTTATGACTTTTGTATTAGCAATGTAGAGGCAATAGAAATTGATACAATCCTTTTTTACATTACTGATTCCAACCTTGTTTGTGGCACTGAGGTAGTTCACTGTTGGGGATAAAAAAGCCACTAATGTAAACTTGTCTGATAGGCTGACTATTACAACAGTAATAACAGTAGCTTGTGATGCGAGCAGCAACTGCCACTGTAACTGTCCAGTTCCATATTGTGCAGTGTAACACGGGTATAGAGATTAATCTAAGCACTCACAGGGTTCAATGTTTGTCAGAGAATGGGGACAAAGAGATGATAGGCGATTTGGCCAGGGCCATACAGTGTGAACATGTGATCAATAAAAGCGGTATGTGACAGAAGTCTAAGGCGAGGTGGGAAGGGAAGGGAGCACTTACGACTACGTATTGGGGGAAGAGAAGAGGTAAAAACATAAATGAAGATTTTCCACATGTAATACACATGGTTGGCTTAATTAAAAACTCTTCCTTGTTTTTAGGTAGTAGGAAGCAATGGATGATCAGTGTCAAAGTGCAGTAAACCGGAACTTTGGTTTCCTCATCCCACATGTGAGAATTTTTCCGTAGAACAAATTCTAAAGGGGGTACTGGGAGAGGTTGTGAAGGAGCAGCAACAAAGGTCAATATATGGGATCAGTCCTGGATGGGGAAAAATTTGGTTTATCTGTGGCTGCATCATGCCAGGCACTTGCATCATATGTGCCCTGGCACTGACTGGCCGCTGGACACAGGGCTAGTAGTATTTAAAAAACAACCCCTAACACGCCTGCCTGGGCTCTGCTGTGTTACCAGATGTCCTTACAAGGGCACCATGGGTGCAGAGCACCTCACTAGTGTCCACTGTCCATCCTCATCATGGCAGCAGTGCCACCCGCCACGCGGCTCCCCTATGGCTACCGTGGACACTATTTGATCTACTGCATATTTGTGTCTGCATGTGCGTCTGCGTGCATGTGTGTGTGTGAGAGGCTGTCTGTGTGTGTGTGTCTGTCTGTCTATGCTTCTGTGCGGAGCAGCTGCAGGCTTGTATGGGCAGTATGGGGGCTAACTTGCAGGCATGTCCGAGCGATGCAACCGCATTCCAGCATGAGGGAGAGAGCAGCAGGGAGGGAGAAGGAGAAATAGAGAAGGAGAGGTGGATAGAAAAAGCAGCACGGCCCAGACGGCATGCTGCACTGCCTACGAAAAGCATAACATTTTGTAAAAAAAAACAGTTGGGCGAGCCGCTCCTTTATTTTATTTAGCGAAGTTCAAAAATCTCTTCTGGGCATTCTTCAAGCCCCGCCTCGCCCCACTCTAAAAAGCGCATCTCGCCAAAATCTTTTTTTTCAATATTTTATGCTTTTAGTCAGCAGCATAGCATGTGGCCTGCTCATTAAAAGCATAAAATATGATAAGAATAGAGTTTCGTTGGAAGTGGGCTGCTGCTTACGGAGATGAAGGCTAAAGGCTCGCTCGCCAATGTTGCACGTGTCCCAGGAGAAGAAGCTGTATGCAGCACTCGCACACCCTTACAATTCCTTGTTTTGCCCCTTTGCTGAAAAGGGAGGAGGGGCCATCACATGCAGATGAGAGGAGGGAATAGAGGCCACCACATGCTGTACTGTGTGATGGTCGACCAAAATGCTCTCTGAGTGAACTCACCGGAAAGGGAGATGAACACACAAAGGAGGGACTTTTACAGAAATACACCAATAAGAAGCCAGCATTTTTGATTACCACAGATAGTAACCCATGGCAATCAGTGGGTTTGCCAGACCCCACAAAAGAGACATAACTGGTCGATCGAAGCTCAACCTAAAAAAGGCTGGCACCCAGACTATAACAGTTTTGTGAGCCCTCTGAATTTAGATGATCTACTGTCAGTGAAAGACTTAAACTATTTGTGGAAATGTTTGGTATAGGAGTGGCACAAAGTGAAAACATGTTTTACATGTTTTTATTTTTATAAAAAGTGTTTGTATTAGTACATTTTTGGGGGCAAGAATGTGTATTGAGTGTACTTTATTGTCTGTGAGTGTTTAATCTATATGTAATGCTACTTGTTATTGAGTACCCATGTATGTTCGAAGAACATACGTTGGGAGATAAGAACTCAACACCCATGCCCTTACCCACCCATACTAGTATTTTATGTACGATTCTGGCATGTAATCCCTCAGTCTGGGCAGGAGTAATGATTTCATGTATTGCACTCTGCACCGGGTCTGCTTGCCTGTCAGAGATGATCTTGACTTGTTTCTGCAGTGCTGCAAAGTTGGCTTATGTTATGTGTGACATTTTTAGTTAGTTCATGCTTTTGAGTCCATGCTTTTGAGCCAGCAGCACAATGCCTTCTGGGTATTGTGGTTTTCCTTCTCTCCTTAATAAACATGGGCTTTCATGGCTAAGCATGCAAACCGCTGTTTAGTAATAAGCCAGAAATTGCTGCAGGTTTAGCACTTGGCACAAGGGCATTGACCTGATATATAAATGATTGCACCACAGCTCTACCAAACTTTCAGAGGTAGCTTATGGAAAGGCAGTCACTTACTTGATAGAATACAAATTATTTGTAAGATATATATAGTCTCATTAAACACAAGTATTGTAATTGCATTTATCTAGCGCTTATTTTTCCATTTCCATTTCCAAGCTTTATTTCCATCTTATAGACCATAAAAGCAAAAATATAAAATACATACATCACTAAATTTGGGCAATAAAAACATCAATGGACATTACAGGATATAGCCATGTACAGTGAGTTGAATACATTTCATAACAGTTAAAAAGATATTAAAATTTAAAAAGCAATTTAAACAGTGATTTCATATATTAGTAAGATCAAGACAGTAGGAAATGGCAAAGGAACATTTATCATGTGCATGGAGAGATTTAAAACTTGCAGCGCCTATGCCACATAGAGTTAAGGAAACGGAACAAAGCAAAAACAATCTGAGGATGAGTGCCGGTTCACAAAACTCTAAAGGCCTCCCATCACTGTCTGTACCCCAGGATCCTGCATATTGGTAAAAGCCAGTACCTCCTAGGTACATCATTTCCTGGTCAAAAGAAGAAAACATGAATGGGAGTCTCTTCTTGGCTATTGCAGGCAGGACATCCAACAGGGGAAGCTTTTGCCCAATTCTTTGTAAGTACATAGACCGGCAAGCAACCCAGTCTGAATTGAACATAGAGTTTCCTTGCCATGAACGGATGTACATCATCAAGGAAGCGTTCAAATAAATACTGGTCTTTAAAATTAAGAAAGTCAGAGGTTAAATGGCCTGTTTTTTGTGCTCCTTTGGATTTCAGCCAATCTAAACTGTCTGTAAGTTTTGACTAGTTCGAGCCGTGTTATTGTCGGGGACACTTCCTCAGGGTGGGTCCATAGGTTCGGCCGGCCTAGTCTATGGCACAGATCTTTTATGTGTGTGAACCAGGATAGTTTTCCCACCCCTGGGAGCCCAATGATCGCCTTGAGTTCTGACTGGTAGGCTATTAGCTCTGGAGTCGCCTGTAGCCTTCGCCAAAAAGTCCGGGGTCACAATTCGATCTCCTCATTTATGGGTCTTATCCCGAGAAACATACGTAGGGGGATGAGAGGGGTGCTTTGTGGTAGGCCCAAGAGCTGCCTCATGAACTTATTCTTGGTTTTGACCAATCCACCTATAGGGAGGTATCCCCAAAGTTCTGCCCAGTACATTACAGCACTCCTGATTTTGACATTTTATATATCTCAGTCAATGGGCTCGGTTGTCTAGATGTGGAGTTTCTGTATAGTTTTGCTATTCCCCCTGCCATCTGTGCTAACCTTAGGCCTGCCTTTTCTTGCTGTGGGCCCCAACCAAAGGTTTCCATCAGCGTAACACCCAGGTAATCGAAGACAGCTACCCTCTCTAGCTGGATACCATTTAGGGTAAAGTTAGGGCTATATCAACTGGCTATTCAGAAGCTTGTCATCCGTGTGTTGTTGGGAACTGCTGTGGCGGTCCTACCGTGTTTTTAAACTTTCACTCACTCACTTTAGGGTTGCTTAGGGGGTAACTTTGCTCATTTCCCTCTCTCACGCCAGGATCATCCCGCTCTCCTTGATTCGCGGGGTCCGTCCGTGCGAGCGGACCCGCCATCTTGGAGTTACCGGTCTAGTCTTTGTTGCCTGGGCTGGATAAAAATCGATGCTGACGCGAGTGCGCTGCGGACGCATGCAACGGCGTGCCAAAGGCAAGCCTGTCTGCGCTCGTCCGTGATCTGGACACGCTCAGCGCCATCCATGCTGCTCCTTTCTCTGCCTGCATGGGATCTTATAAAGGGTGTTGCCCGTTAAGCTACTCCAGGGAAGAGCTCCACCATATTGATGAGGAGGGTAATGGTAGGGGGGCTCTTTGCTTTGCTGAGTCTGCCTCTCCTCTGTCTGACTTCCTTGTCAATGTTTTTTATCCTGTGGGACTTAAACGTCAGATCGCTGCCTAAGCACAATGTGGAAATTCAGTTGTTGCTTGAAGTTATTGAACTTGAAGTTCTGCTCATGACAGAAACCTGGACCCACCCAGATTGTGAGATTGACTCCGGTTGGGCCTGTCCACCCGGCTACAAAATTTGCCATAAACCGAGATTGAGGGGGAGGGGTGACGGGGTTGGGGTGATCTATAAGGATACCCTAACTCTGGTGAGCATAGATATTGATGTGGTCATATGTTTCGAACTACTTGGCTTTGTCATCAAGAATGATCATGGTCAGGCTTTAACTGGGATTATCTGCTACAGACCCCCCGTGGTCTTTGGTGTGCAGCAGCAACTGCTGCTGGAGACTTTTACTAATATGGCCACCACGAACCACAGATTGGTGATTTTGGGTGACTTTATCCTCTGGTTAAATGGCTCCCTTGACTCAGGCTATGCCAATATTCACCAGTCTTGCGAAGGCCTTGGCCTATTCCAGCAGGTGTCCAAGGTCACTCACAAGGGAGGTCACCTACTTGATTTAATTTTCTCAGAGGCTACTCATCTGATTATTGGGGAAATTCTGCCTCTGGACTGTACAGACCATTTCCTGATTAAATTCTATATGAACTTTGCTATTCAAAATACTCAGGTAGCCAACTCTACGTGTGAATATGTGAGTAGAGACTGGAAGGTTCTCCTTCGTAAGAGGCGCCATGCCCTGTTGTTTCAGGTAGAGGATTGTTTCTCCCTGGATTTGCATGTAGAGGAGAACTATGCATCTCTATGTACGAAAATTACCTCGGTTTTGGATTCATTAGTCCCTCTAAAAAACCACCGTAGTAGGGGCAGACCTTCGGCCCTGTGGTTTAATGATAGTCTAAAAACATGAAACTTAAATGTAAGCTTGCAGAGAGGAGGTGGAGACAAGGCTATCTGGAGGAGGATAAGCTCCCATGGAAATCGAAGATTGTGGGCTATAAGAAGGCGATTAACAGGGCCAAGGCGGAATATTTCTCCACTTTGATCCTTAATGCCCCTAATAGCTCCAGAAGTATTTTTAACATCCTGAATAGCTTGACCAGCCCAGATTGTTCTAATAACGTGAAACCCCCTTCTAAAAAACTATGTGAGAACCTGGCTAGGTTCTTGCATGATACAATTAAAATAATTAGCGATGATTTGGGAGGGGCTCATCAACAATATGAGTTTGTAAACACTATGACTTTGGGCATTGATGATATGGTGGTAAATGGCTCTGAGGCTTCGGGTGCCATCTCGGAATGCGGGGCCATTAATTACCTTTCTGAGTTTGTGCCTCTGGAAGTGGAGGACTTTAATAGGTTAGCTTGTGGTATTCCTTCTGGGTCTCCTCTAGACCTGGTGCCACACAAAATTTGGAAATAGTTTAAGGCAGAGTTGTTTCCTACCCTCCGTCTGATCTGTAATCAGTCTCTTTCTTACGGAGTGGTCCCTTCTCAGTGGAAACAAGCACTGGTGACACCCCTGCTAAAGAAGCCCTCTCTTGACCCGGAGTGCCCCAAAAACTATAGGCCCATCTCTCTCTTGCCTTTTCCGGCTAACATTTTGGAACGAGTAGTGAGTAGCACTCTGTCTAGCATTTGGAACAACATAATTTACTGGAGGAGGTTCAGTTTGTCTTTTGGCCGACCCATGGTACCGAGACGGCCTTGGTGACTGTGATGGACGAGCTTCGGATGCGGGCAGACACGGGTCAGGCAACTGTGCTTATTCTGCTCGACCTGTCTGCCGCCTTCAATGCGGTCAACCATGGGATCCTGCTGAGAAGACTGAGAGAGGTGGGGCTGACGGGCTGTGCTTTGAGGTGGTTCCACTCTTTTTTATTGGACAGACAGCAAGCAGTGTACCTCTCCGCTGCCTGCATGATGCAGCGCTTTGGCTGAAGGAAAACTCGCTGCAATTCAATGCAGGTAAGACGGAGGTACTCTACTGCTCTATGGAAAGGGTCCCCTCCGTGATATCCACTAACTTCTGGCCCACCGACACCTCGATTGTTGTTCAGCCAGTAAAGACGGTTCGTAATCTGGGCGTTATGTTTGACCACAAACTTACTATGGAGGCTCAGGTGACGAAAACAGTGAGCTGTTGCTTAGCCATTATTAGATCATTGCGTAAGATCTTCCCTCTGCTACCCCCTCATGCGCGTGCGTTAGCACGTAGTACTATTTTTAGTAGACTAGATTATTGCAACGCCTTGCTACTTAAGTCTCTGAAATTCCTTCTTGATAGACTGCAGAGGATTCAGTCAACGGCAGCCAAGTTAGCGCTAGGCTGGACAGAAGGTCCTCTTCTTCCTCGGCCTTGGCAAAGTTGCACTGGCTCCCATTGAGATAAAGAGTTCAGTCCAAGTCTCTTTGTTTAGTGTTTAAAGCCTTGCATGGGCTGGAGCCTGTCTCTATGCAAAGAAAGTTCGAGTGGTATGTTCCTGTGGGAACTCTTTGTTCCTTGTTCTCGAGACTGGTGAAGGTACCTAAATTCAGGAAAGTTAGGTCAGGTGGTAAGTCCTTCGGGGTAACAGCTGCCAAACTTTGGAATGCACTCCCACTGGAGCTCAGACAAGTCAGTGACCTCCTTCTTTTTAGAAGGAGATTTAAAACATGGTTGTTTCCTAAGACCTAGTTGGTTGTCGGCAGTGGGGGCACACCTTTTTTCTATTTGTACTCTGAGTTGCTAGCGCCAGGATGCCTGCCAGGTGACAGCACGCTTTATAAATAAAATAAATAGATAAATAAGGGTGAGATGTTTGACTAGGATTAAATGCCATGTACTTGGTTTTTAGTGTATTAATATCTAGGCCCCTATTCTTGCAAAATAGAGAGAAGCTGTCAAGGGTCCTTTGGATCCCCATGGGCGATTTAGATAGTAACAAGGTGTTGTCCGCAAATTTCATTGCTGGCACCTCGCCACGGGTGGACCCTGGGGCATCGGTGTTGGCTACCTCATTTAGTAGGTCCACCAGGGCATTAATAAAAAGACAGAACAGAGTGGGGGCCAGAACACACCCCTGCCTTACACCCCTATTCACTGGGAAACGCAGAGTCAATTCTCCATATTTCTCATATATCACCTGGGCATAAATTTCAGTGTGCAGTCGCGGAATGCCCAGTTGCTCTAGAACTGCCCAAAGTTTGTCATGGGGCATCAAATCAAAGGCTGATTTAAAATCAACAAAGATCAAATAGAGGCTCCCACCCTCTAAAGTCAAAGTCCTCCAATATAATATTTGGAGCCTAAAGATTTGGTCGATGGTAGAAATATTTTTACGGAAGCCTGCCTGGTACGCACTCAGAATCTTACGCTCATCCACCCAGGACTGGAAGCGCTCCAGGACAATCCTGGCTAACAACTTCTGGGTTATATCAATCAGGCTTTTTGACCTGTAATTGGTGGGCAGGAGGCGTTATCCCTTCTTATATACTGGCAAAATTTCTGCCCCAAACCAAGTATCCGGGGTTTTCATGCCATTTAAAATGGCATTAAATATTACACATAAATATGGGCTCCAGATATTGGGCTGCTCCCGAAATAGGTCCCCGGGAATCTTATGTAATCCAGGGGCCTTTCAAAGTGGAAGCTTCCCAATTGCACTAAGCACTTCAGTCAGGGTAAACCCTATATCATCTTCGAGGGGGTTCCCCACAACGGTTGGCGAGATTCCCCCTGTGGGCTCTTTAATGTCCTGGGTTGAATACAATAATTTGAAACAAAGTTTCCAAGCGTCTGCTCCAATGTTCAGCTCAATGGGTGAGCTCTCTGAGGAACTAGCTGTTCGAACCAGGGTCCAGAACGCCCTCATATCTCTATTAGTGAGAGCCTGTTTAATTGCATCCCATCTTTAAGACTCCCACTCCGTTTTGGCTAACTTTAAAGTATCACTGTATAAGGCCCTCTTGATTTTTATCAGAGATCTGTCTGAATTATTAAACCAAGTGGATTTAGGGGTCCTCTTGCCTTTGGAGTGTATCAAGGGATTAAAGATGTTGGTCAGGCTAGTGGTCAGATCTGTGTGGATAGTTGTAAGTTGAGCAATAGTACCATGAGAGTTAGGGGTCTCTGCAGCCTTCTCCATTACCAGTAAAGGTGGAATAATTAGGGAATACAGGGCAGCAGTCTTGCCTGGTGACTGCTTCAGGATTTCCTACCTAATTCCCCTCCTGTTATTGTCTAAAGATAGGTTGGTACCAGAGAAGTGGCTAGTGGTTGGGGGACTATGAAGTTATGGAAGCTTAAGATCGAGTACCAGAGTGTGATGGTCGCTGTCATGTCTTGGCCAAGTAGCGAAGTCGACACCCAATGCCATATACTTGCTTCCACCAGAATATAGTCCAATAAAGATGCTTGCCCGGGTCTATTAAAAGTGGGTTTTCTAGGCTGGTCTGACTAAGTACGACCGTTGCATGCCCTCAGTGTATGAGTTAGTGTGACTGCATTGACCTGTAATACCAGGGGGTCAAAGCTCTCTCCAGAGAAATCAGCGGTTCAGGAATTAGCCAAATGGAATCCTCGGCAGTGAGCGAAGGGTTGGTTGGGAGGGCTAGAGGCTCAAACTGACAATTAAATTCACCTCCTATCACCATCCTGGTGTTCAGGGGAACTAGCTCAACGAATGTGGTAAGCATATCTATGGTCTGAGATTCCTGGGCAAAGGGTACCGGATGGGGATTGATGTTCATAAATGCAATTTTAATCCCAGCATTAAAAGTAAGGAGGGTACACTGGATATCATCCGTAGAGGTGTTCAGCTGTTCAACAGTGCAGTCCAAGTGTGTGGCAACACATGTGCCTAACCCTCCTGATGGTCTATCTCTGTCCCCCATAGTTGCTAGCACAATAAAAGTTGCAAAGCCCCTCAAGAGAGAGTCCTCTCTAGCCCTGGTCTCTTGGAACATACATACATCATGATTTTGTACAAACTGTATCCAATCAGGATTTTGAAGTTTGTTTTTGATACCAGCAATGTTCCATGTCAACACCCTCAGCTGGAGACCCAAGTTCAAAGTGGTATCGCACACAATAGTACCAGAAGGGTTCGTAGTTTGTGTGATGTTTGGCTCAATCTCGGGGTCAGGTACTCCCACTTACGCTAAGGATCTATTCCCGTCCTTAGTTGCTATTGTCAGTTTGGAGATAAGAGGGGCTTGGTTATTTAATACCTCTAGGGTAGCACCTACCGAGCCTTGGAATCCCGGGTGAGATTTATGATGGGGTTCGCCTAAAGCAACTTGTGTCTCACAAGCGATGTTTAGGGACTGCAACCCAATGATTTTCAGATTAGGCTCTCTATTGGTCCTCCCTAGCCCCTGGGTAGAAGAGGAATCAGATGGGGTCGAAAGTCAATCTACCTCTTCAAGGGCCCCAAACCTGTTTGCTACTGCAACGTTATACTGTATTCTGGAGGACTGGCCAAATATAGGATGGGGTTGTAACCAGTGTGTTGGAGCTCTAGTGCAAGGAGTCCAAGGTGTGTAGTTGGATCCCTGTGGGTGGTGCACGAAATCTGTGGGACTGGTCAGCCAAAATTCTGACTGTCCGGGGATAACTAAAGTTAATAACTATATAGCCTCCTTTGAATGACTTAGGGTTCTTGCCAACCCAACCCAATCTCTGAACTAGTAATATCTCACCCGCCCTCTCATAGGGAAAATATCCGTGCCTGGTGAGCCAAAAAAGGCACTTGTTTCTCAATTCCAGCTGTGTTTCTTCCTGTCCAATTTTTATTTCAGGTGCACCAGTAACATAAGGGAGTCAGGCTGGGGTAAATCGATAATTGGGGGGACCGGGGGGACCGGGGGGACTGGGCCTAGTGCACGCTGTCTGCTGTGTTGGGCACTTCCCTGTCCATCATCTGATGAGGATGGAAACTTGCACTCTGCATGCTGGGACCCCTGGTGTTAGGAACATCCCTCCTTATTTGAGCCCGGTGTGTACCGGGTTCCTCACCAGGAGAGTGAATGTTGCCCTTTTGGGCAGCGCCGAAAGTCCCTATCTTGACAGCAATCTAAGTGGCAGCGCATGATGGAATGGTGGAAGTACCACCTCTGGCTAGTGGAAGTTGCCATACTTTGTCCTTCTGTGTACTGCAATCTTTCTTCTCCACTGGAGCCGGCAAAATATTGACCAGAGGGTTACCAGGTTTGCACGGGGCGCGCATCTGACTGCTAGCTCTGATCCCAAGGTGGAGCGCTAACTCTTCTTTAACAATACCTCTCATCTGTGCCTCTAGTTCCACAATCAAGTACCTCACCCATGAAGGGCAGTCAGGATTTTTGTGAGAGTTGGAGGGAGGTTCTACCACTCTTCCCAGTCTGACTGATTCACCCTCACTGAGCCTAATTTCTGAACCGGGCTTTTTATTTGATCCTGTCCCATTGCCTGATTTTCACCTTGTGGCTTTGGGTAAGGTAGTGCCTGTTCTACCTTTGCGGGATTTTGTATTTACTGGGGAGGGATGTATGGGTGATGACAAAGTCTCACTTGGTCCAGGTAGGGATTTTAATGGGCTAAGGATAGAGCCCGGATTAGATTGCACAGAGATAGTTGGCCCTAGGGATTGAGGAAAGATATCTGGGGTTAAGGATAGTTGCCGAGCTCGATTTCAGTCGAGACTACCCCAATAGCTCTCTGAAGCATCCTATCAATTGAGGTTTGGGGGAGTGGGGCTGGTAATAAAACCAAAGGCTTTTTTTTGGGTACACAACCATGCTTCCCCATATCCAAAGCAAGAGGAGAAACAATCATACAAGAAATAATACAAAAAGGAAACCGGATAAACACAGACCCAAGGGTCAGGTTCACAAATAACCAATCAAATGGATTTCAGAGTTGGTCAGAAACCAAACGAAACCTTGACCCTAGGGACACAAGTGCAATGTGCTAATGGGTTTGGCAGCAAAAGAGCATGTAAACACAGACCATAAAGTACAAAGTACTCAGGCTAGCAAGCTCTGGCCCCAAAGGACAAAAGTGTGACGTGCTTAATGTGTTGGCACCAAAAATGGGCATTTAAGCAGATTACTGTCAAGAAAGTGCATAAAATGTCCCGGTTTTAGGTATATAACAAGTCCAATAGGGTCCAATCAGCCCATGCTTGAATAGAATGTGGTTATTAATATTATACCCAATCAAATTGGCCGCAAAGCCTGCCTGTTCCAATTGTCTACACGAGGGGAAGAGTCAACTGCAAATGCAAGGGCGGTTAAAGAAAAGTCTCACAATACCTTTCTGCCATCTCTTATGGAGAATGAAGACCTGGGCCCTTAGAAGTAGGGGTGGTGGCCCTGCCCTGCCTCTTCCTGGCAATGACGGGCAAGGACGGGCCTGACCTTGGCCCGGGGTTCGCCCGGGTGCTGCCCCGAGCTGCGGCAGTGCAGCAGCGATTTTCATGGTGCAGCAGGCGCACCAATGACGCTCCTTCCTTGCACCAGCCAGGGATTGCTGGAAAATGTACTTCATTGCCTTCATGGCGGTCCAGGTAAGTGCTGAGCCATTCCCCTCACAGCGTTGTGTAGCAGGGTTTCCGTTCTCCCACAGAACTGTGCATAGAGATCTAGAACCTCAGTGAGTTAGGATGATCCAAAAACTCATCTCAGTGTCAGAAATCTCCTTACCTAGCTAGCTACAGTGTCTCATGGATCATTATGGAATGATCCATGTCTTAGACAAACCAGAACATGATCTTTAGAATACCTCAGGAATCGTGGAACACATGAACACTCTTTCGTTATATAATCATTTCAAACCAAAACTGAGAGTCAAAGAACACAAGTGCAAGTTTGAAATATTTATTATTCAATGCAAAGTTCTCAAACGCAGTATCTTGTATAATACCAAAATGCAGATTATAAAAATCAGAGTCAGCAGCATAGTCACTAATCCATAGTAAGCAAAAGGTGCTAGCATGTTATAATGCAATTTCTATAGAAATCTATATCACCTATATTTCGCGCACCCTATCTAGCATATTATTTTATATCTAAGAAGGTCTCATTCGGGCTTTAGCAGGGCGGCCCCATACCTCTCAATGTCAGTAGGAGCAGATCACATCAACAGCTACCAGCTCTCTTCATGCGCAGCACCAAGTGTCTACGTTCATTCCGTGTAACTCTATCTTAAACCCGCGTAGAGCCCAAAATGTTGGCATCAACATTATTTGTGTTATGTCTAATGTGTTGCGAGGATCAAGCCTCCCAGCAACCTTGTGTTAGGTTAATTTTAGAGTGTGCAGCTCTCAGTGTGCAGACAGTTGTACCAAGTGTACCAGGCAAAGCTGATAGCATAGAAATAACATATTATTCTCAAATAAACCACCTCACCGCTTCTAGGGTGAAGGCGACAACAACAAGTATGTGTTGTGTGCAAAACTGAAGCCGAAGGAAAAAAGGCTGTTTAAACATGTAATGCACTCATGCTAACTTAACGCAATATATGTAACGAAGTATCCATATGACACCCCCCCATTGGTCCGAGCACCGTCAAACATAAGGGAAAAGGCAATACTAAATCAGATACAAAAATTGAAAGCAAAGTTCAATAATCTTGAGCTAAAATAAGCTAAAAATATGTATGAATGAATATGTATGAATGCCTACAGTGGCCTCAAGTCTAAAAATAAAAACAAAACTTTCGAACCAAAAGTTATTCGCCAGGTCTCAAAAATATGAAAGTAGGACCAGGCCTTATCAATCCAAATGTCTGTAAGAGAAAAAACAAGGCACTTATCCGATATCCAAAGTCATGTGCCACAATGACGTTATCCTCAGCGACATCACGTGATTGAATTCTCCATCAGCTGAACACACTCCATTTCTCCAAGTCAGCGAGGGAAAAGTCATATTTCACAACAAAGCACTCCTCCCAGGCATGTCATGAATGGAAAGTATATGCAAAGAAAGTTGCAACAGCCTCCAGTATGAAATCACTGCCATCATCCGAAAATAGTTCAGCAATCCAATTCAGCAATGGGAAAGAACATACGTGCTCCTCCAGCATCGGATCCTCCTGTAACGCCAGAGGACAACTCGGTGGGTTCACCAGATCGCTGTGTGTCAGAAAGGCATCCGCCGCTGCAGAGATCTCCCATTGGCCCAAAACTCCATTTATCGCTGCCAAGGCCATAACTCTTTCGCCAGAACAGATCAGCTCATGAGCCACCACGGGACGCATTAGTTGATCAAAATCGACGTCAGGAGCAGTCCTCAAGCATAGGCACAAATCAATGGCCCAATCGAACTCGCAGCTCAGGCAGTGAAACACAGGTTGGACACACGTGAAGTCGGTGAACCGAAATGACAATCTATAGGCCGTGCTTAATGCTGCAAGCGGCAATGTTCCATAGTAATTGAGCATCCGATTACGGCACAGTGTCAGGAGGCGTTGAACGGCGTCTTGCGCAGGATGGGCATCCATGTTTTATGAAGAAAAACACCAACAGAATGCCTGCGGCTACAGCCAGTAACACAGGTAGTCCACCAAACAAACTCGAAAAAATAGTGTGGAAAAACGTGGGAATGATACCAAAAACCTTTTCAAACGTAGTCACGAGGCCACTGCTGACTAACTTGAAAAAATGTGCCAGCCCAGTCGTTGAAGAAGCATTAAATATCTGGTGTACCAGCTCGCAGAAATGAAACGGCAAATCAGTATTTAAAAGCGCCTGCACCTCTGTGCGGGTGTTGGCTATGTGAAGGACATAAGTTTCCCGGGCCGAACTCAGGGTCACTTGTTTTTGAGACAAAAGGGCCCTTATTCTGCTTAAACCATTGAATTTTGCTTCCAAGGTTGGAATCCGTGGCCAGATGGAGACATCTAAAGACCCATGCGTGGGTGGGTATAGAACGTTCTTGCAGCACACCACACGCTCTGATACAGTTACCACATAAGCCACACCAATTAATAAACCACAACATAATTCGTTGTTTAAAAGCAAATAACTACCATTAGCTAATAATGTGAATGTGGGAACCACTGCTGGAACTGGCGTGCCTTTTAAAACACATGCTAAATTTGGGCGGTCCTGATTACAAGAACCGTGTAACTGAATGTGTCTGCATATTAATGAATGGTCAGGTGACTGTGTGCATTCCTCACCATTAAGATTCACTTCTTTCCCATCCTTCAGACATCTGTATGTGTATGGTAATGACCATGCCTCATGTAGGAATGCATTGCCTAGTGGTTCATATCGTCCTATAGCAATATACCGCATACAGTTAGTAAATTTATATAAAGGTAACGGTAATGTAATTAAACCATGAATAAGCCATGTGGCAGTAGTGGTTTCAGCAACAGAAAAAGGCAATGATTCTAGCTTCTCAATATGTAACATAGAAAATGATGCATCACGCATTGAAAGCATGCGCTGTTTTTCAGTAAGATTAAAAGGGGCGAAAAGGGATGAAACGTTCAATGAGGTCCAGGGAACTCGACCAGCCTTAATTGTCTGTAGAGTCCATGCAAACTGCATTACAGAACGCAATTGATTTTGACCATGGTATAACGTGGACACTTCATCATGTACAATATCAACAACAGAAGAAACAATATTATCCAATGTGTATATTCTAGAAGAAAGCATGTTAATACTGTTATCGACCACTGCAAGCACTTTTTCCAAATTGGCTTGATCAATAGCCCTCAGGCGTTTAGCTGCTTCGACTTGTGAAAATTTCCAAATTTCATTGTAAACAGCATAAATAAAGCGTTTAGACCTACCCATAGTCGGTCCTTTTATAAAATCATTTAACTCTATATTCTCATTCAACTGGGACAGATGCAGTTTAACTGCAGCTAAAGTGGAATGTTGTAACCAGTTCTGACACAATTTGCCTACTGAATAAGTTGTAACAGTGTGATCTGTGTCAAACCTGGGATCTGGCCTGATGTTTGTAAATCCTTCAGACAATCCCAAAAAACGACGTTGGCAAGAATCAGAGCTTCTTTGCCATAAAAGCCACCCATCTGGATCAAAACTGGAAATATTAAAGGAGGAATTCTGCAAAAGTGCTTGTATCCCACTTATGGATAATGTAGTGAAATTACTCCAACCTGAATATTCTTCCAAATCAGGGATGGTAGGGGTATTTAATTTTTTAGATGTAGCCAATCCAAAACATGTTGTTTGGGAAATAGTCGAATTTAAAAACAACATGTGATTCGGGATGAGACATGCACGATGCAAAGCCTCAGTGCCTTGTACCTGCCAATCTTTGGTACCCCAAATCGATTTAAGGTCAATAGAATCCTTCCATAACTCATAGCCATCCACAGATAACCTTTCTAGAAAGGACTTTGAATACAACAATTTTGTGTCAGTTAGTCTAACTTTGGGCATGAATTTCTGGTTCACTTTAAAATAAAACGACTCAGGATTTGATTGATTAAAATCTGTAAAGTAAGAGTATTTTCCCAGAAACGTACTTGAGCTCCCCTGTAAAGGAGTAGGGCAATGTTCCCACTGAGTGTAATTCACAGGAACCCGCCTGGAACTTGTCTTGTGCAAGAAATGATTTCCATAATGTTGGTAACAAAACAAATCACCATAATTGACAGAATCTAAATACAAATCCTCATCATCAAAGGCCGCATAATATTTCAAATCAGAGAACAATGCTTCTACGGCCTGAAGATCCCAATCATCAGAACGAATATTTTGCTTAATCACATCTCCCATGTTTACTCTAAGCACATTAGGAACATTAATAACTTCTGTGGGGCCATGTATCTGAAACCTAACCGCATCCCACACAATCCCATCAAGGACAGGCCAAGCAGTAATCTCTACTGAATGTAAGTCTCTTTTTAGTCTGTGTGCTGAATGTGAGGAGGAAAGAGGGGCCAATGTTCCATTAAGGTACCGAATTCCTGTTCTTTCTTTCACATAATGGCCATCGATCAGGCGGAAAAAATAAAACACAAAACCAATTGACATAAAAAGATAAAATGAAAATAGTATCAGCCAAATGTATGTCCAAGGTGGAATTAAAAAATGTTTTTTAAACAACGTGGCATATTTTGCAATAGTCGATGGTTTCTTTGAAAGTTCCGAATCAGAGTCAAAAGAGAATCTGGACTGGTTAGCCAAACGAGCATGTAAATCGGACATAGATAAATCAGCAGGATCTGCATAGGTCACCTCATCAATGTTAGTAACAGGAATAGTATTTAATAAAGGACTTGATATGGCAGGCATCTCGAGGGACACCTCCTGATCTGCACCAGATGTAATAGCCAGCACAGAGTGCCTCACCATGGAAGGACAGGATACAGCCGGTGTCATGCTATGAAGAATCGGCCACCCTGTGTGTCTTGACATTGTCAATAGAAATAAATCTGTTTTCTTTACGACCTGGAAGTGGTGGTAAAATGACTGTTCTTGTGCCCTTCACTCCAAGGACTCGAACCGGCGCTCGATATGAGGGACCAAACTCTTTCTTGTTATCGATCTTCTCTCGAACCAGTTCTCCAACTTGGGGTAGCCAGCCAACTACCGGGATCTGCAACGCATCATCCGACGTGGAGGGCAAGTGTTCCTTTGCAAGACTGTCTCTGGTCTTTTGTAGATCCTGTAAAACATTGCAATGTTCATCTACGTCAAAGGCCGCGGCCTGGGCCTGGCAGTCTGCACCATCAAGGTCAGGGACGTACATCTTGATACCAAAGAGCATTTCGTATGGGGTCCGCCCACCCAGAGACCTTCTAGGGAGATTATTAAGCGCACGCTGCACGCCATAGAGGTGGGTCAGCCAGTTTCTACCAGTGCCTATAACACGGGCTGTCAAAGATTGCTTTAAGTCGCGGTTCATTCTTTCTACTACAGAATTGCCCTCAGGCCTGTAGGGACTTGAAAACTTCACCTGTACTCCCAACGAAACCATAGCATCCTTATACGCCTTAGAGGCGAAAGCCGGACCCTGGTCCGAATGGAAAGCACCACAAGCAAAGATTCCCACAAAGACACGCAAATCCTTAATGACAGTTCGCGAATCAGCGCTTCGATGCGGCCATACCCATACAAAGCGTGTGCATGAGTCAACTGCTACTAAGATGTATTTATACGCAGTATCAGAAGAAAAAGGACCGCAGTGATCCAAATAAACACATCCAAGTGGTTTATTAGAGATGTACAACTGTGTCTGAGGCGGACGCGCAGCAGTAGAAGGCTTGATCTGCTGACAAATGTCACACATAAGGACATAATCGCGCGTCTGTTTGTACAGTCCCCGCCACCAGAACCTCTGTTGTAGCTGAGATACAGTGGCTGAGACGCCCGCATGCGCAGACGCCACACCTTCATGAGCCGCTGTAATCAGAGAAGCTCTGCGATCCGAGTTGGGAACTAGACGCTCTCCAACTTCAGGAATTTTCACATAAGGAACCTTATCGGGACTTAAGTGGTATGTGTACTTCGAAGGGAACCCCGCAGGATATTTACCTCCC
Organism: Lissotriton vulgaris; assembly: GCF_964263255.1. Taxonomy (NCBI): domain Eukaryota; kingdom Metazoa; phylum Chordata; class Amphibia; order Caudata; family Salamandridae; genus Lissotriton; species Lissotriton vulgaris. The sequence continues at coordinate 657,632,219 of NC_141689.1, forward strand.
TTCTCCGTGGCAGCCACAGCTGCCAAGATGTCATCATCTATTTTGCTTTTGGACCTCGTGACTGCTGCAACTAAGTATTTTGATACCGCTGACTTCGCTGCTTCATCAGCAAGCGAGTTGCCAACAGCGTGGACCCCCACGCGCTGGTGGCCGAGAGTATGAATCACAAACACGAGCGGCAGTTTCTCTTTAAGTTCCGCCACTCGGACCCAGATCATTTTATGTTTTATTGTGCTACCCCTGGAATCATGAAAATCATTCTGAATCCAAAAGAACAAGTTCTCATTGTAAGACTGGACACAGTAGTAAGAATCACTTACGATTAAAGTCGTCACACAAGGATCAGCGTACTCCAATGCAAGCATCAGAGCACGCAGCTCAGCTAATTGTGCGGTGCAGTCCCCAAGCGTCTGCGTGTGCACGACACTGGACTTGAACTCATCGTTCACCATGGCATCGACCACAATGGCGCAAGCGGAAACGTAGGCATGTTTAGAGCCATGCGCAACCTGCGCCGAACCATCCGTGTAAATGATACAATGGAAATCCTCCAACGGCCGCATTGCTAAAGGAGCAGGATGAACAAATTCATACTGTAAATACTCCTGCGACCGTAAAGCGGTGTCAAAAATAAACGTGACATCCTGAGACGTCAAGGATGTAGCCCACTGAATCCACCGAGGGTGCAAAGCTTTAGAATTCGGTACACTGGCTTTCGTGACCGCCTCCAAGGCAGGACACGGGGTAACAACCAACATGCGCTTTCCCTGCGACAGGGCACGTTCTTTAAGAATTGCCATCTGCACAGCCGTTAAAACTTTCTCCACAGTGGAAAAACGCAGTTCAGCCGAAGTGTACAAGTGTGACTTGTAAGCAATAGGTACAGTATCCCCCTCATTAAAAGTAAGGTACGTGAAACCCACCGTCCCAGGGATAATTCTTATCACCAGGTTGGTCTGGTTATCACGGGTCTGTAAGTAGTCAGAAGTGAGCAAATCAGCCTGCAAAGACTGCAGAATGGCTGAATGCTCAGGCAGCCAGCATGATTTGGAAAAAGATGGTTGTACCAAGGCATATAAAGGCTTGATACGCTGGGCATATTCCGGAATGTATGTTCTACCGAAATTTAAAAAACCCAGTAAAGACTGTAATTTTTTCAGCGTTGTCGGAGAGCGCAACTGCGCGCACTTCTCCAGGAAGTGAGGAGCCAATCCCTTTCCTTCATGGTTAAGTTCATAACCTAGAAACAACACTGTGTACTCCGCAATGTGTGATTTTGCAAAGTTAAACTTGTAACCCATGTCTGCAAAGTTACAAATTATGCTGTTTACTCGACACAGATGCACCCAAAGCTCGTCGTCTGTGAGATAAATGTCATCCACATACGAACATGCAACTGGATCGAAACTCTCCAAAAGAGAGACTATGCGGGCGGAAAACACTCCAGGACTATTTTTATATCCCATTGGGAGTCGTTTAAACATTTTTTGTACGCCGCCGCACGTAAAACTGGTCCATTGGGAACTTAGACCATCTAATCTATGTGCATAAAAACCATTGGAAATGTCAAGCGTGGTTTTGAACCGTTTACGCTCAAGACTATTTACTAGGGCAGAGCCGTGAGTATTCTGTACTGCACAGTTACGGCAATGCGAGTTCAAATGCCGGTAATCCAAAACTAGACGATACGAGCCGTCCGGTTTGTTAACAGTAAAAAGGGGATTATTCATTGGTGACACACACGTTTCAATTACACCTTGATATTCCAATTGTTCAAGGATAGCCGCGACCGAAGCTTTAGCTTCACGCCGTATGGGATACTGGGGTTGTGGCTGCGGCTGTGACCGTAAAGGAATCTCATGGCTAGGGGACAATTTATCCCAGCCACACTGATTTCGGTACACAGCCGGCGCAAGCGCCAGAGCCCACTCTTCTGCAAAATGCAGCGCTTCCACTCTCGGTACAGTGTGCGCGAAACTGGGGAGGATTACCTCCTCCCCTCGCGGAGCTGCGAGAACAAAAGGTGGGGGCCAGTCAGCCTCCGAAAGCAAAATGTCATACGTATCCGAAAGATTCTCCCAAAATACCCCTTTTACAGTTCGCTGCATGTCACCTTCAATCAACAGGACAATTTCAAAAAGTCTTTCAGGGGGAGCAACATGTGTATCAGCTGTTTCAATTACAATAAAAGTCTCAGTCGCTGTCACCTTCAACAGTGGACGGAGGGCCTCTCTCACTATGGTAATCTCCGCCGCGCTGTCCAGCAAGGTCAGAGCCCACGTCAGATTCCGAAGCCGCGTTCTCACTATCTGGGGCATATCGATGCGCCGTTAAGGCAGCGACTTTCTTCTTGGCAAACTGCGGTCTCTTAGGCGTAGAGTCGTCCCGCTGATCCCCTTCACTTCGCGTGCGGGGCTGGCCACGTCCTTGCTGGCCACCCCTGCCCCTGCCGCCCCCTCCACCACCGGTTGACGGAGCCGATGAGTCCTGAAAGGAACGAGGAGAGCATTGGTCAGAAGCCTGATATCTCTCTGGCGTTTTAATCATCGCGCGATCGCGCAAATCATAAACTCGATCTGACTGCGCAGGCTGCGAAGGTGCAGGACCAGAAACCTGTGTCTGCTGTTGTTGTTGCTTACCCTGCTTCTGCTTTTTAGGCCAATTTTGTTTTTTGGACTTGGGTTGTCCACCCGTTTCCGAAGACTGTCCCTGGGGCTGCTTCCTCTCTTTTTCAGAAAAAGCTTTCAAACCCTTAGAAGTGCGGCCAACCATTTTATAAGCCGCCACAATAATTCTTGCCAGCTGACGGGGTTTCTCGGCCTCGGGAATTAACGCCAGAGCATTGGCCACCTGAAAGTTCACTGCATCCCCCTTGACATTTGCAAGGATAAGACCGCAAACCGTCTCAAATGAGCCGCTCAGGCGCATACCCAATTCGACCGCCGACTCCGGTCCGTGATCATCCTGAACACGTTTAAGGACCTCAGAAAGGTTTGACACAGACGGGGTGCCATAGCACCTCGAGTAAACCGCTGCAAAAGTCTTACCCCATGTTTCACAGTCAGCAAGTTCAGGGGCTAAATCTTTCGGTAAACTAAGCGTAAGAATCCGGTGTTTTTCACCCGGAGTCGTATTAGGAAACACAGCCTCCAGCTGGTCGAATTTCTCGGCAAGCCAGTAAGGAAAATCATCCTTATTCTCTGGCTTTCTGCCCATAACGGAATTCACCAAGACAGGACTGATTTTCAAACCAGCCTGTTCTGCCCGAAGCTGCGCACCTGCGGGGGCTGCGCCATGAATATTACGACCAATGTAATGAACAAGCGCTCTAATCTCTCCAACCGCGACCTCATGAAGACGCCGCAGGTCACCCACGTTGCAAGTGGCGCGATTAGGATGAGGAGTAAATCCACCCAAAGCGGGCCAATTTGTGCCCGGAATGGACAAAGGACCTAACCTCTGAGCTGTTAAAGAATGGGGTAGGGCGCCACCAAACCAAACTCCGTGCTGCCAAGCGTCAATAGGTACTTCCAGTGCCCTGTACGGAGCATAAGCCGCCGGTACATCCGTGGCAGTGTATGAATGATAGACACCCGAATTAGCGTCCAAAGCCGGAAATGTTACCCAGGAATAAAACAATTCGTACGGGTACGCATGTTCCGCACTCACCACTAGAACCACAGCCAAGCCTTCCGCAGGTACATTATAACCCCGCAAGTGGTCGCGAACCGCGACGCGGCTATGCTGCGCTATGTCCACGGCCATGTTAGCACAGGAAGTGAAAAGAGACAAAGAACAGTTTGTAGCACAACTGGGTAGTAATTCAAAGAAACCGTTTTCAGAAGAATTCAAGCTTGAAAAAGACCTATTTCAAAAATAGGTAGGTTTTTCCGACACCACCGTTTACCGGAAACGGGAATGAAGGTGTTAAGGTTTGAATGATATACTACTCGAGTGTCATGAAATACGGCCAACCAATAGCTCTCTGAAGCATCCTATCAATTGAGGTTTGGGGGAGTGGGGCTGGTAATAAAACCAAAGGCTTTTTTTTGGGTACACAACCATGCTTCCCCATATCCAAAGCAAGAGGAGAAACAATCATACAAGAAATAATACAAAAAGGAAACCGGATAAACACAGACCCAAGGGTCAGGTTCACAAATAACCAATCAAATGGATTTCAGAGTTGGTCAGAAACCAAACGAAACCTTGACCCTAGGGACACAAGTGCAATGTGCTAATGGGTTTGGCAGCAAAAGAGCATGTAAACACAGACCATAAAGTACAAAGTACTCAGGCTAGCAAGCTCTGGCCCCAAAGGACAAAAGTGTGACGTGCTTAATGTGTTGGCACCAAAAATGGGCATTTAAGCAGATTACTGTCAAGAAAGTGCATAAAATGTCCCGGTTTTAGGTATATAACAAGTCCAATAGGGTCCAATCAGCCCATGCTTGAATAGAATGTGGTTATTAATATTATACCCAATCAAATTGGCCGCAAAGCCTGCCTGTTCCAATTGTCTACACGAGGGGAAGAGTCAACTGCAAATGCAAGGGCGGTTAAAGAAAAGTCTCACAATACCTTTCTGCCATCTCTTATGGAGAATGAAGACCTGGGCCCTTAGAAGTAGGGGTGGTGGCCCTGCCCTGCCTCTTCCTGGCAATGACGGGCAAGGACAGGCCTGACCTTGGCCCGGGGTTCGCCCGGGTGCTGCCCCGAGCTGCGGCAGTGCAGCAGCGATTTTCATGGTGCAGCAGGCGCACCAATGACGCTCCTTCCTTGCACCAGCCAGGGATTGCTGGAAAATGTACTTCATTGCCTTCATGGCGGTCCAGGTAAGTGCTGAGCCATTCCCCTCACAGCGTTGTGTAGCAGGGTTTCCGTTCTCCCACAGACCTGTGCATAGAGATCTAGAACCTCAGTGAGTTAGGATGATCCAAAAACTCATCTCAGTGTCAGAAATCTCCTTACCTAGCTAGCTACAGTGTCTCATGGATCATTATGGAATGATCCATGTCTTAGACAAACCAGAACATGATCTTTAGAATACCTCAGGAATCGTGGAACACATGAACACTCTTTCGTTATATAATCATTTCAAACCAAAACTGAGAGTCAAAGAACACAAGTGCAAGTTTGAAATATTTATTATTCAATGCAAAGTTCTCAAACGCAGTATCTTGTATAATACCAAAATGCAGATTATAAAAATCAGAGTCAGCAGCATAGTCACTAATCCATAGTAAGCAAAAGGTGCTAGCATGTTATAATGCAATTTCTATAGAAATCTATATCACCTATATTTCGCGCACCCTATCTAGCATATTATTTTATATCTAAGAAGGTCTCATTCGGGCTTTAGCAGGGCGGCCCCATACCTCTCAATGTCAGTAGGAGCAGATCACATCAACAGCTACCAGCTCTCTTCATGCGCAGCACCAAGTGTCTACGTTCATTCCGTGTAACTCTATCTTAAACCCGCGTAGAGCCCAAAATGTTGGCATCAACATTATTTGTGTTATGTCTAATGTGGTGCGAGGATCAAGCCTCCCAGCAACCTTGTGTTAGGTTAATTTTAGAGTGTGCAGCTCTCAGTGTGCAGACAGTTGTACCAAGTGTACCAGGCAAAGCTGATAGCATAGAAATAACATATTATTCTCAAATAAACCACCTCACCGCTTCTAGGGTGAAGGCGACAACAACAAGTATGTGTCGTGTGCAAAACTGAAGCCGAAGGAAAAAAGGCTGTTTAAACATGTAATGCACTCATGCTAACTTAACGCAATATATGTAACGAAGTATCCATATGACAGTTGAGATGATCAGCCCAGCCATTCCCCTCACAGCGGGTGAAAAGTTTCAGAAAGCGCGTCCTGATGGGGCATTAAAGCACTTTACTGTGAGTCATACCCTACTCTGGAACCCAAAGTTAGTGGTTAATCCAGTGGTTAAATGTGTGTTATGGCGATTGGTCATGTGCGATTGCATCACCGTAAAATGCAAAGGCCATTATTTCTCAAATTGTTTTTGCGACCTTCCTCTGAGTTTTTACAATTAATGTTTAAACCCCCCACCCCTCCAATGAAATGTTCTACTGTCTAATATTTAGCTTTTTAATACCTTTCTTAATCATATATTGATCTTTTAGCACAAACTAAGTTTCAAGCTGTTAATGTCTCTTATGACCAACAATTTTTGGCTTCTCTAAAGATATTGATGTTTTATGTCTTCCACTATAATTGAAATTGTTCTTTGTATTTAGTATTATTTTGTGGATACCAGTTAGGTGTCATCATTAACAGTGGCTATGTAGTTTCAGATGAATGGTTGGTGAGAGAGGATGGGGGAGATTAGATAATGTTAGGTTGTAAGCATAGGGTTTTAAAGCAGCAGAAATATATCTACTTGGTGATGGGACAGGTTGCTTCATAAATCTACTTGTCCTGTAAAAACGTCTACTTGTCCCTTTGGTGCCATGTAGTGCGGCCACAAATTATTGCAGCAATCTCATTCCATAGGAGTTCTGATAATGGCCTCTCTTATTATACCAGTGCTAATAACATAGTAGGGCTTGCATGCTAACAATTTCCTAATTTTCCCACGTTTATGCAGATCTACATACTGGGGCTGGAGGTAGCAGTTAGCAGTTCCAGCGTTGGAATGCCCTTTTGAGTCTGTGCAAAGCTAATAACTTTCATTTTTTAAGGGTTTTCACCAGTTCTTCACTAGTCTTTCCCCATACCGAGAAAGGTTGAAAATTTACTCTTGATGGGGGTCAGGAGCAAAACTTCTTTCAGGGTTGGGAAAAAGTGGTTGGAGAGAAAGTGAACTTGTCAACGCTCAACAGATTTTTGCATGAGCAAAAATACACATGGATAATGCTTATGCTAAAATATAGTTCACAAATATTTTCTAGGACTACGATTTTCTGGTCTACTTATATAAATTCTTGTGAGTTCATGAAATACGTGAATCTGCACTAATGTAAAGACATACCATGGGTGCACTTTTGTGACTTTCTTTAAGATTTGGGCCCCTAATTAGGTCTCGCGTCAACTGAGATGTTTTGTTTACATTAAAAATCTACCCCTCTCTCTCTCTAGCCATCTAACAACTGGCTTCATTATAAATGATCACAATCAGCACAGAAAATATTTTTGTTCAGTGTCAGGAATTTCAATGGCAATGTGTGCTTTTTGAAACTGTTAGAAATGGGAAAATCTTGTTGGCAGTGGTATGCATCCTGTCCAAATAGGGACCCCTCCTTCTAGTCAGGGTAAGGGAGTTACACACCCAAGATAACCCCTGCTCACCGCCTTTGCAGCTTGGCACGAGTTGTCATGCCTATCTCAGAAGCAATGTGTAAAGAATTTGTTCATAACACACAAAGTATCACAGTGAAAACACTACAAATGGACACCACACCACTTTAGAAAAATAAATCTTTATTTAAATCAAACAAGACCAAAATGACAAAAACCCAACATACAGAACTCAAAGTTGCTTTTTTTTTGGAGCCTGTCTGAGACTGGTCGGGCCTAGGACCTAGGGCCAAATTTACATACACCAGTACCCACCTTACCCAATCCACATACAGGTTGACACACTCAAAGCACATGTACTCTACTCATTTACTACAAAGCAACCCTAGACAAAGTTCAATATCTCAGCACCCACTACAAAACACCAGAAACCACACCAATACACCCTTCTATCCCAGTTACACATTTGCACCATCACTTACAAACAATACACAAATCTATCTTATACCACTGACCAATTCACTCATCAGTAACATAACCCAGTTCCACCCCAGACTTAACTATATCCCATTCAGATACACACTCCCTGCTTTAATTACTCCTAACAGACCCCTTTTTGTCACTAACAAACCTTTACTCAGCCTCCCATCTTTTCAGCCACCAACACCCTACTCTTCTTTCTCCTGCAATAACACAACCACACAACACTTACACTCCACTGCACCAAACATATTACCTCTTTCAGTAATCAAATCTAACACAACTCTAGTTCACCCCCTCTGACACGCAAGATAGACTGTTCACAAACACATCATCACCACCTTTATCTGATAACTTCCACTCACCAACAATACTTTACATAAAAATCCTTCTAAGAAAACAAATACATCAGCACTTTCTTTCAGTACTCCTAAAAACGTAACACACAATAGCACAACAAATTCTCTGACACACAACACCTCTGTCGGAAGGCAGGATCCTTCTGCATGGTTACACCCACTTTCTGCCTAGTGCTATGCTGTTTCTGACTTGTCTGACTGGGCTCCTGCTAATCAAGACCCCAGTCTCTGTGCTCTCTCCTCTGAATTGGTTATGGTAAGTACCTATTATTTACCTCCCAGATTGGATACTTGTGAACACTTATGAGTCCCTAGTGTATGGTACTGAGGTACCCAGGGCATAGGTACACCAGGGATCCCCCATGGGCTGAAGCATGTATTATACTACCCTTGGGAGACCAGTCAAAATGTAACTACAGGAATGCCTTTCCAGCTTGTGTAAGCTGGTGTTAGCACCACTTACGAAATATATAGGTTTCCCTATATCTAAGGTCACTGCACGTAAATCCTATAAGTCACCCCTAAATTAGGCCTTTCAATCCTGAAGGCATGGTGCTCAGTTCTAAGTGTGAGGGTGCACCTGCATGAGCAGGACACCCCTACAACCTTCAGAGTCTATTCTCCCGAGTTGTAAGTGCATCAGCCATTATGATATATATAGTGGCCATGCGTCATTACACGATGACCATCTCTAAACTGGCTGTAACAAACCCTGTCATGTTTGTTATCAAACATGTTGGAATCATGTGTGGGAGGTATGATTCCACGCACTGTACAGCTCTTCTGGGAGGCCCCAGTACTTCCGATAGCAGTCTTCAAGACCTGGCAGCATAACATGGCTGATGCTGACGACAGACACGATTCTGCCCTCCTGCTGCTGAGCCAAGCTTGAGCAGGGGAAGGCAGAATAATAGGTATCCTGTCACAGGGAGGTGTGACAACCTCCCAGACAGGGTTTAGTGTATTGGGGCAGGGTGGGAGCATTTGCCAGTGCCACTCAGTCTGCTTGAAAGGCACAGTTGGTGCCCTCCTTGCATAGTCCAGTTCAAACCAGCTCAGGAAGCCATTGGCACCCTCTCTGACATGAAACTGGATAAAGGACATGGGAGTATCTTCCCCACTGACCAACCCCTCTCCTGGGAGGGAACGATGAATCATCCTTTCCTTTGAGTACTTAAGGGGTTACCTGAGGGTGTGTCTATAGATTAGTCATGGAACAAAGTTCATTTCAATACACCACTTCTTCTTGGACCATTGGGCAATCTGGACTTTGCTCTGGACATCAAGGCTGCAACTGGGAAGACACCTGCTGCTCCTGATCACATCGCCCTGCCTGTCTGCTGCAACGTCCATGACTGTGCACCATACTGGAACCTTCCAATGCCTGCGGACATCCAAGACACCTGAAGGAATCTCCTTTGAAGTGAAGGAGTCACTTCCCTGCATCTGCAGGCACTGCAACTGAGCTGACCGGTCAGCTGATCCTGGGCTCCCACAGACTCTGAAAGGTTCAGCAACACAGGTGACATTTCTTCACACCCCATGAGGCCTGCCCTGTTCTGTCACCAAGTTTGAGGCCAGTATCCCTCGTCGTAGCAGCAGGAACTGAATTCCTGTGCACTGCATCGACTTGCTGTTGCAAACGCTTGGTGGCTTCCTTCCATCAAGATCTTCAGGCTCAAAGTAGCCCTCCACTTCAAGCAACTCTTGTGACCAAGATCTTTATCCTCATCATCTCACTTCCACTGTGGGCCGGCACACAGAAAAGCTATACCATAGCTATCCTCATATATCTAATACCAACACTAAGGACTACAAGCCCACAAAATACTGCTCACTCTTCCACAAAACAAAGTCACACTATCACCAAAGCACATTCTCTAAACTCCGAATGAGGGGTCCCGACAATGCTCGTCTTAAGCGATGTGTCAAAGGACACATCGCTTAAGACGAGCACTGCCGGAACCCCTCACTCGGAGGTCTCCGCCACACAGACAAACACACCTGTGCCCTCTTCCCTCATCCACTTCACCGTATCTATGGCCCATTGACTACCCTCCGACTGGGTTGGAATTATCACTGGTCCCCTGCTTTACGATTAACGCCCAGTGCAGCCCTGATGAGTCACAGGTATCGCCCTGTTTGACGAAACACGTGTCGGCTGGCATTGTACAAATCTCAAGAAAAGATCTACATAAAACGATGTGTTTTATCACACCACCGGTGTCGTCTTACTTTGCTGTAAACTCCTTCAGTATCAAAACTGTTGATTAATCGTGTGCCCAGTAACTGCTAGACATTTTCCTGGTGCCAAGGTTTCTCTTCCTTGGTTCTTCAAGAGGTTTAGGGTTTTTCCTCTATACTGGTTGCACCGTCCGAAAACTATACGAATCCTCCACCCCTCACCAATTCATGCACTGCTAGAGCGCCCTACTCCTGCTCGCCTCAAACCCTTAGCCGAACAGGCACATTCTCTAAACTGTCTACTAATGAATGCTTGATCGCTCTATAAAAACAAACATCACATCTACTCCAATCATGGAGTCCCACTCTGCAACTCTGGGCAATAGCTTGCTTAATCTCCACAACGGCCCCCACAACGCTAAGGATGCCTGGACTCCACCTTGGGGGTGCCCAGGAGTGGACGCCTCACAGGGAAAGCCAGGATGTGTTCCACAGCGGTATTTGTACAAGCGCCTTGAGACCCTTGCGGGTGAGTAGTGCGCTATACAAGTATCAATTTACATTTACATTTACATTACACCTTCTCACTGACACATAACCTGTCATACTCTTCAAACTGGATCATGGTTGGGAGATGATATTGCTCCAGTCTTGGATGAAGCTTTTCCTCTAGGCTATCAAACTATCTACAAAATCATATAGGCAAAAAAGGAGGTGGCCTAACGGTTGTGTTCAAGCAAACATTAAATATCAGTAAAAAACATATCAATACAAGGTTGTGTGGCCCTCTTCACCAAATGCAACCCTACACTATCTTCCTTCTGGTGCTTCCAGCTTCTTTATAGACCTCCACCTAGCAATGCAACATTCTCTGATACACTTCTAGGCACAGTTTCAAACATGACAACACTATATTCCAACCTATGCATTTTGGGTGACCTCAACATTTGGTTTGGCAAACTCAATATGCCCCATCCAAAAATGATCCTCATTGGCCTAGACGCACTGAACCTGCATAAGATCTTCCACACACCCACACACATTACTGGGCACATCCTAAATGTTACTTTTGACTCACATCGTCAGACCACCATTTGCTTCCTTTCCAACATAAAGCAACTCACCTAGAACCACTGTACGTGCATCCACCTACCGACAATGGAACAAACTCAATTTTGAACACTTAGAAACACAGCTAACATCCATTACAGATCTAGATACAACAACCTCAGTTACAAAACGATATGAGTGGCTACAGGAAGCTTTTAATACCCTAATACCACTAACATCTAAACAACAGAACAAAAGAAAACAGGCGCCTTGGAGAAATACAGAGATAAAATAACAAATTAGAAAGCTACAACATGCCTGACTACAAATAAAAACCAATCAAGACACACTGTGCCTACAGATACTTAACAAATTATACAAGTCAGCTATCACAAAATCTAAGAAAAGGTACTATTCAGACGGAATTCAAAATGCTATAAATAAAGAATTCTATAAAAGTCTCACTAAATTATTTTGTAAACCAAATTGCCTAGAAGGAGCTCATCCTGTTACTCAAGATTTCTCAGACAAACTGTCAAATCATTATAAGGCCACAGCAGAACCATTGGACTCATTTAAAACAAATAAAGCACCATCACTGACCTTTTTCTAAAACAAACAACCCAAGAATACTCTAACCCAGCCTCTCCATTTCTTCCAACAAATGTCACACGATTAATTTATTAACCTGTTCAAAACAAGTAGGCCTGCCGGCCACGCTTCTGACCCCTGTCCACCACACACCTTCAATAGTATTCTTCTAACAACCTCTACTGCTACACCAGTAAGAAAAATCATCCACAATTCCCAATTGCCCAGATGTCCCAGTTCATTGAAGATAATGCCATACTTTCAGATTTCCAAACGGAATTCCGTCGAGGAAGAGTGTAAGAAGCTGGCTCTGTGTATACTATACCAAAGTAAGATATAGTATGCACAGAGTCCAGGGAGTCCGCAGAGGTATAGCAGAGGCTATCTTTGAGGTAGTGTGGGTGAGCAGTTAGGCTTATCCAGAGAGTGTGTTAAGCATTTATTGTATTCACTTAATCAAAGACTAATACACACACTCAGAGACAGATTCCAGACCAATGAGTTATGTATAAAACAGATATACTTATGTTTTATTTTAGAAACAAGCAGGACTTGCCACAGGTGAGTAAAATGAACCTTAAAATGCAATAGTGTTCAAAGAAATGCAATTGTACTAGAAATTGCAGTTGTTACAGGTTTGTATCACTTTTAAATGTAGTTTGTATCATACAGTTAGCACATTGAGATTACTTTTTAGTTACTTCAGGATTACAGTGAGTACACCTTAAGATCCCTACATACAAGGTAAGTATGACTTTTTTTTAATACTTTGCAGGAATTCCTTTTCTTCATACAACACAGTTCAACACTTAGATATTTTTTAGGCCCAATACCTCTTTATTACATGGGTTCCTATGTGAGAAAAGTGTTAGTGGTTTTGGAGGTAAGTACACAATCTACAAGGGTGAGTTTTTGGGGTTAGGACCAAGGTGTACATGGACACTCAATTTGCACCACTAACGGCACTGGAGCGGCCGGATGTAGAGTGCAGGGACCCAATGTTAGCCAATGGGCCTAAGGGGGCCTTCGGTTAGGGACTGCTGACACGCAGGCCATTCGGTTGTGGGAGACAATCTCTTGGGGTTAAGATCAGCACTACAGGAGCCAATGTCCAGCACAGCTGCACCACCTGCGTTACTCGGGTGGCCGGGTGCAGGGTGCAAAATGGACATTAGGAACCCTGTGCTTTCCAATGGAGAACTTCAGTTTCTGAAAGATGCTGCAGGCTCGTGCAGGAAACTGTTTGAAGGGGACCTGGACACAATTGGTTGGGCCACCCAAGGCCATGGGGGTTTGGGTGCAGGGGTGTCTTCTGGCGTCTGCTTTTCTCACCAGCTCTCGTCGCGGCTGGGAGACCCTTCAGGTATCATCTAGAGTCTTGTGGGAGGTTGAGGATTGCCAGATTCCAGGTCAGGATCACTGGGGAGCCCTCCTTGGGGTTTCGGGACACTCAAACTCGGGTCATGGGCGCCCGGTGCAGAGTTGTGCAATGGAATCTAGATTCTGGAGGTGAGTCTTTCGTTGAGCAAATCCGGTGTTCATGGGAGACAGAGTCTGTGGGAAGGTTGCAGGGCAGGTCTTCTGGGCTGTGGGGGTTGCTGGCTGCTGAACTAGCCATGGTTCTTGCTGTTGGCAGGTCATAGACGGGACAGGCTGGTAGGGCTGGGGCCAAGGCAGTTGGTGTCCTCTTCTCCTTCCTGGATCAGCACGGATCTTCGGTCCTTCTTCTTTCTTCTCAAATCTGAGGAGGCAAGATTCAGAGTTGCCCCTAAATACGAGATTTAAGGGCATTACAGTAATGTGCAGGTCTGGACCAATAGGTCCCTTCCTTGGGTGGGTACACCCCCTATCATGCCACCCTCTACTGGGAGGGGGAATGAGCCTCTTCCTACTTGGCTGAGTCTCAACATCTTCAATATGGAGGGAACTGAGATGTGTAGTTGGCATAGGTGGGCGCTTCTCTCTTCCTAGCTTGGATTTACTGCCTCTTCGCCTGCCCAAAGCGAGGCCAGAACTGGTGGGAGACAGTTACTGGGGGCAGCAAAAGGCAGGGACAGTGTCCAAAGGTGGATCTCTTTGAAGCTTCCCCTTTTGTCGATCCAGCTCATCCTAGGAGAGGAGGCATGACACCACTGCCCAGGATGGCCTTTGTTTCAGTACCAGAGAGTGGAGGCTCTCTACCTAGGGGTCAAGAAACGTGTCTGGTGGTGGAAAATGGTGGGTAGCCATTCAGGAACCACACATAGGCCGGTCGATTTTTGGGAGGCATCTCTAAGAGGTCCTCTGTGTGCATTTTTTTTTAAAACAATTTTTATTACTTTACAGTGTAACAACATACACGTTAACATTTCGCACGACAATATTATTTCAGACTTCTGACGTACATTTGCGGATATTCGTGAATTCAAGATATATTCCCCAAAATGACACGTTTCTGTGCCCCCCACCTTTTCTAGCAGTTCCCTCGGTTTTAGCTTATTCTCCGTCATCTTCTTCATCAGAGCTGGTAGTATCATCCTCCGGCAGTGGATCACATATTTATCCCCTGTACGCATTCCAAATTAGATACCAAGGCTGTCACTTGCTGGAAGTATCGCGGTGGGACAAGGTAAGGGGTGTTTTCTAAGCATGGGCGAATTTTGCGGATCTCGCGTTCGCGGATTTTGCGGATTTGCGAACTCGCAATCCGCAAAAATCCGCGAATCCTCGCGAATTTGCGGATTTTTTTTTTATGTTTGCACGGGTTTCTGCAAGTTCGCGAGGGTTTTGTACAATTTCGCAAATTGCGAAATTGTACAAAACGCGTGCGAACTTGCAGCAACCCGTACGAACACGAAGAGAAAGAAGCTCCTGGTCACAGGAACAGCACGGGGATTGCGCTCATGAAAGTCAAGGATGCAAAGGCCTCTACCCAGCATCACAGCTGATTTTCCACGGTAGATTTGGGAAGAGGCACACCTGTCCAGCCTCGAAGACGCTCATGATTGTTTTTGGGCTAATGAATGAGTCACTGAATTTGAGCATTAACTAGTTCGAGCGACCATGATTTGCGGATTTTGTGGTAGGGGGGGGGTGCTTCCATGCGAGTTCACATGCCTCTTGTATGTATAAAAGGTCAGAGAAAGATCGGTTCAGCAGATGAAGAAAAAGAAGCTCCTGGTCACAGGAACAGCACGGGTATTGCGTTCGTGAAAGTCAAGGATGCAAAGGCCTCTATCCAGCATCACAGCTGATTTTCCGCGGTACATTTGGGAAGAGGCACATGATTGTTTTTGGGCTAATGAATGAGTCACTGAATTTGAGCATTAACTAGTTCGAGCGACCATGTGTGTGTTACTATGCAATCGCCCTGAAGGGCGCAGGGGTCCCTTGAGTGACCTGTAAGGCTGTGCTGCCCTGTAACTATTTTACAATGGCGCCAGCAAGCTGCCAGCGCCGTTGTAAGATAGTTAAAAAATTAGCTTGCACAGGAAGCACCTGCTTCGTTTTATCTAGTGGTTCCTGTGCAAGCTAACTTTGTAACTATTTTACAACGGCGCTGGCAGCTTGCTGGCGCCATTGTAAAATAGTTAAATGAGTGTGGGTTCAACTTTTGAACCCGTTACGTTCGCAGATTTTTTTTTGCGGATTTCCCGAAAATCCGCGAGCGTAACGGATTTCACGCTCATGCTTAGTGTTTTCTAGGGCATACAAAAATCTTGGGAGGGCCATCATTTTGTAGAGCGCTGCTCTACCAAGGAGTGTCAGTGGTAATGATGCCCAGTGTTTCACATCACTGCGTAGACGCTCAAGGGGTGGTTTCAGATTTTTGTTAAAGAAGTCCATCGGGTCATTCGTGACGTAGATGCCTAGGTATTTAAAGGAGTCTGTAGTTAGCACTAGCGGGCAGTCAGGTGATTACGTAAGGCATGACACGTGGGAGTTAGAGGGTAGGCAGCGACGTGACGCAGTGGTGCACGTTCAGAAGACATGACATCTTGTCAGAACGTAATGTAGAGCACGTGGGGAGCGTGTGGGTTGGGGGTAAGAGTAGGTGGCCCACAGTGCACCTGACCATGAATAGCAGAGCAAAAGTCATGGATGAGTCAGAAGAGATAGCAAGAGTCATGGGTTGAGGGAGTTCCACGGTATAGAGTCATTTAATCCGTGTTTGTGAAGCGAGAGGCGATAAATACACTGTTGCTCCTTATTAAGGAGGAATTTTTCATTGCCTGGGTTTTCCATCAGTAGAAGACTACAGTTTGGCCCAACATCTTCCTAAACTTGCCTACCTCCACCCCGCAACACCAGACCCCTCCAGTGGGTGACAACGGAAAGATCACTCCTCAATCATGGCAAATGATTGGGCCTCTTATATGGGGATACCATCATGCACGAACCAGTTCCACACCTAGTGTTACAGGCCGCACATGAGGCATGACACTGTGCACACCACCTGTTAGGTACCAGCCACCATCTACATGCCAAGGCACCAATCTGGGGTAATGATAGCATTAGAATTGACAGATAGACACTCCATTGGCCTGTATGGAAAGCCCTGAACATACATTTCCTCGATCAGGTGATCCTCAACGGTGATATAAAACCCTTCACAATATTGCAAGAAGAATTCACATTACCCCCACAGCCGGCCTGGAGATACCTGCAGTTGCAAGACTGTCTACAAAGATGCCTTGGCCACCGACCTTGGGCCCTTCCATCTTCCCCGGTGGTGGAATATCTGTAAATCCGGCACAGACACAAAGGTGTCATGTCTGTCAGGACTCTATGGTATCCTTATCAATCACTTGTTCTCGCATCCTCTCCTATACAGTCTCCACTCCAAATGGCAGGCACAGCTACAACACACTCCTGCATGACATCATCACCACCCCGGACGTCACACGACCGCAATGTTGCAATCTTCATACAGCACTGTCCACCGCTAAACTCTGCATCTTAAGGAAATGGAGATCGCCTGACCCTCCCTCCCAAGAGGAATGGATGGCGGCAATGATCCAAACGGCCTCATACGAATGTGTTATATAGGGCCTCAGGACCAGACGAAGGTATATACACAGACGTGGGCCCCCATTCTCAGAGAGGCCACAGAAATAAGACTCTGCAGCCTGGCCCAGCCCAATTCCATCTGTCAGTTCGATAACCAGAGCTAGAAGAAGCGCCCATTCCCCCGCCATAAATGCCACCTTGTCCTATAGTAACTCACTTTCATATGTCCTCTACGATGCCTCTCCCCTCCCCCTCCCCTTCTCTTCTTCTCCTCTTGCTATCACTTCTGTTTTCCACACTTCCTTTCTCCATCCACCTTCCACAGCCCCTCTACCCCCAGACTTCTTGCTATGCCCTCAGCTTCCATCTGGACACGTATGTGGGCACCCCTTCACACCATGCCCCCCTCCCATCTAGAGGTGATTACCACTATCCCATCACAGCATGCTGGCATGCAACCATTACATGAGGGACTGCGGACTACTCTGCCCCCTCTTGGTTTTGTACCAACACCCTGCACACCCTGAGACTCAGACACCACCTATCCCCTGCACCCCCCCCTGCACAACAATACGTGCCCATCCTCTTCTCTTTCCTACCAATGATACCATCTAATCATTGTTGCTCCCCCTACACCTGAATAAGACCAGGGGCTGCCTGACCTCGTCCACTTATCACCCTCACCCCTACCTGCCTCCAGTACCTGTTCCATAAAGATCATTGACCCCTCCCAACATGAGGAACCCTTCCCGTGAGAATGACTCTGAGTCTGTTGGGCCTCATAACCTCCTGCATCCTGCTGGTAAACCATGCAAGGTATCAAATGCGGGCTGTGCAGTAAGACCTGAAGTTCCAATGGGCACAGCATCGAGGAAATCTCATCGACATGGTTCAGATTTCGGAGGGCACTGTTAAAGAGCTGCAGAGGTGACTAACAGACCATGATTGGATTGAGGGCAGACCCCTCTCCCGTCCCCACCCAGGCCTTACAGTAGTGATGGATGTGTCCCTTCTGGGATGGTGAGGCCATCTGGGAGAGGTAGAGATCAGAGGACTCTGGTCACCATCAGAAGCAAAGCTCCATATCAATCTGTTGGAGATTCGGGCGATCCTTCTGGAACTGAAAGCCTTTTTACGGTCTAGAAAGGGAAGGCTGAAATGAGTGTTCAGAGACAACACTACCGCCATGTGGTACTGCAGCAAACAGAGCGGCATGGGGTCGTGGATGCTTTGTCAAGAGGCCCTGCGTCTTTGGACTTGGCTAGAAAAACAGGGCCTTTCCCTGGTGGTTCAGCACCTGGCTGGTTCTCTGAACATTCGGGCCAACAAGCTTAGCTGAAAGTGCCTTGTGGATCGCGAGTGGCGTCTCCATCCGGATGTGGTACAGGGTCTATTTCAGCAACTTGGGGGAACCTTGGTTAGATCTGTTCACCTCTGAAGAGAACGCGCATTGTCAGCAGTTTTGCATGTTGGAATTTCTAAGGTGTTTCTCGCTCGGCGATGCTTTTCGCTGTGAGTGGAGTTCAGGCCTCCTGTACGCCTTTCTGCCCATGCCACTCCTGCCCAGAGTGCTCAAGAAGATTAGGAATGACCAATCACAAGTAATTATTGTGGCTCTGGACTGGGCCCAGGAAGTTTGGTATCCCGAGGTTCTAGACATGAGAATTGATTCTCCGATCAGGCTGTCCCTTCGGGAGGATCTTCTGTCACAGAAGGGGAAGGCCCTTTACCAGAACCTATCTACTCTCCGCCTCCTTGTGTGAAGACTGAGCAGCGAAAGTTGACAGCTTTTGACCTCCCTTCCGAAGTCTGTAAGGTTACGGTGGCAGCCAGACGTCCCTCGATGAAATTGGTATATGCCTGCCAATTGAACACATTTGTAAATATTGTATAAAAAGGTACATTGGCCCCTTGTCTTTCTCTCTGGCAGATATCATTTTTTTGTACTTTTGTTGGTCCAGCAGGGTCCTGCCTTGGGCACTCTGAAAGGCTATCTTTTGGCCCTCTCAGCTTTTCTTCGGCTACCAGATCAGCCCTCACTTTTCAAATTCCTTTTGCTGCAGAGGTTTTTGAAGGGGTTAACCTTTTATTATGCCACAATGGGACCTTAATTTATTTCTCTCATTCTTGATGTGCGCACGGTTGAGCCAATGCACAATTGTCCTCTATGGTTGCTCACCATAATTACAGCTTTGTTGGTGATAATTACCTCTGCCTGGAGGGTGAGCTAACTGCAAGCACTGTCATCACAGCCTGTTTTTCCTGAAAAAGTGGTACTGAGAACTAGGGCATCCTTTTTGCCCAAGGTTGTAACTCTCTTTCTTCTTGGACAGTCAGTTACCCTGCCTACTTTCTATGCACCTCTGCATCCTTCCATGGAAGAAGAGCGTCTCCAACTTCTGGCCCCAAAGAGAGCATTATCATTGTATCTCGATCGCACTAAAAAATTGTGGGAATAAGACCAACTCTTTGTGGGTTATGTGGGGCAAAGAAGGGGCATGCGGTTCAAAAGAGGACCATCTCCTGTTGGGTCATCCTCTGTATACAAATCTGTTATGCCTTGGCTAAGAAGTAACCTCCTGAGGACCTTAGAGCTCATTACACCACAGCAAAGGCAGCCACCACAGAGCTTCAGAGCGGGGTTCCAATCGATGATATCTATACAGCTGCCATGGGGACGTCTCTGTAAACGTTTGCCTGACAGTACTGCCTAGATTCTCAGGTTCACAGAGAAAGCTTGTTTGGGTACTCTGTCTTGTAGGATTTACTTGTATAAAACCTTTCCGCAGTCCCTCCTTTGGGGAAGGTCTTTTTTGAGTATATGTTTAAAGGTACAGAAATCTGCGGCTAGATGTCTCTATCAGATGGAAAAGTTACTTACGTTTGATAACACCTTATCTGGTAGAGACATGATCTAGCTGCAGATTCCTTACCAATCCATCCATCTTCCCACCTCTGCGGAACTGTTTTTACTGTCAGGGTGTATCCCCTTCAGTGCCTTTGCTTATTTTTAAAAATACCATGGTCAGTCACTTCATGGCTTCGTGCTTCTGGCGTGAAAAGTTGTGAAAAGTAGTGACGTCAGCGCATCAAAATTGCTGTTAGATGTACGACAGATATGTGACGACGAACACAATGCTGACAACGTCACACAGAGTTTACCGACGCCACCTACCAACGAGCAGGGGTACTGCTAAGAAAATCTTCCGGATCCAGCCTGATGCCTGGAAGTCCAAGGTTAAGGAATCTGCAGCTAGATCCTATCTCTACCAGATAAGGTGTTACCAAAGATAGGTAACTTGTCTGTCAATAGCTAAAAGATAACCCATGAAAAGCTGGGGATGCGTAATATAACAGCCTTGCGTAAACCATTATATTCGGTATCCCCTTAATGAGAGATGTTGGAAAACTTGAGGAAGGGTTCCAGTTGGCAGAAAAATGCTGTGCTCATAAAGCCAACTTCAGACCATGTCCAATTGAATATTGGTAAGTTGTAACATTAGAAACCTAGGGGATACCACAAAGTATAGTTCGTAAGGCCACTCTATTTGATATCCCCCAGAGGAACTGGATGTGAAAGATTGTGGAATGCAATCCAAACTGCGAAAAGAAACTGCAATCTGGTTTCGAAATGAAAGGCAACTCCAGTAAGTCAATGTCTAAACGGTAACCCTTGAAAAGTAGGGGACAAAAGACATCACAGCTATGCGTGAGCCATGATATATGGTATTCCCATAGTAAAAAGTGTTGGAAAACTCAAGGAAGGGTGTCAGTTGGCAGAACAATAGTGTGCTCACCCATTCAACATTAGACCATGTCAAATTAAATATACCAAATATTATAGGCGGTAGAGGACATTATATTTGGTATCGCCTAAGGCAACCGGATGTAAAATCTTGTGGAATGATGTAACAAATGTGAAAAGATACTGTAGTCTGCTATATAATAAATGTCAACTACAAGTAGCCAATGGGTAAAGGGTAACCCATGTAACTTAGGGGATCTGAGATATTACAGCAATGCGTGAGCCATAATATTTGGTATCCCCATAGTAAATGATGGTGGAAAGCAAGAGGAAGGGTTATATTCAGCATAGAACCTCTGTGCTCACCCATCCAGCATAAGTCCATGTCAAATTGAATCCTGGTAAGTTCTAACCCAAGATACAAAGGGGATACCAAATATTATAGGCCTTATAGGCCATTATATATAGTAACCCCCAAGGGATCTGGATGTACAGTCTTGTGGAATGATGTAAAAAATATGAAAAGATACTGTAGTCTGCTGTTAAATAAAAGACAACATCAAGTGGCCAATGGCTAACGGGTAACCCATGTAACGTAGGGGATACGAGGTATTATAGCAATGCGTGAGCCATAATATTTGGTATCCCCATAGTAAACGATATTGGAAAGCAAAAGGAAGGCCGCTATTTGGCATACAAGTACAGTGCTCTCCCATCCAACATAAGGTGGTAAATTGAATCATGGTAAGTTCTAACCCAAGAAAGAGAGAGGATACCAAATATTATAGCCAGTATAGGCCATTATATATGGGACCCCCTAAGGGAACCAGATGTACAATCTTGTGGAATGATGAAAACATGTGAAAGGTTACTGCAGTCTGCTATCAAGTGAAAGGCAACTTCAAGTGATCAATGGCTAACGGGTAACCCATGAAACGGAGGGGATACATGATATTACAGCAATGCGTGAGCGATAATATTTGGTATCCCCATTGTAAAAGATGTTGGAAAGCGAAAGGGAGGGTGCTATTTGCCATAGAAATAGTGTGCTCACCCATCCAACATATGAACATGTCAAATTGAATCCTGGTAACTTCTACCCCAAGATCCTATATCCCCTATACCAAATATTATAGGCGGTATAGGCAATTACATTTGGTATTCTCTAAGGAAACCGGATGTAAAATCTTGTGGAATGAGGTAAAAAATGTACAAAGATACTCTAGTCTGCTATCAGACAAAAGGCAACTTCAAATGGTCATGGATAAAGGGTAACCCATATAACGTAGGGGATGCGAGATATTACAGCAATGCCTGAGTCATAATATTTGGTATCCCCATTGTAAACTATGTTTGAAAACGAAGATAGGGGGCTATTTGCCACAAAAATACTGTGCTCATCCAGTCAACATAAGACCATGTCAAATGGAATATTGCTAAGTTGTAACCGCAGAAACACAAAGGATACCAAATATTATAGACGGGAAAGGCCAATATATTTGGTATCCCCTAAGGGAACCGGATGTAAAATCTTGTGGAATTATGTAAGATTTGTGAAAAAAAACTATAGTCTGCTATCAAATAAAAGGCAACTTCAAGGGGTCAGTGGCTAAAGTGTAATCCATGGAAATGTAGGTGATATGAGATATTCCAGCAATGGATGAGCCATAATATTTGGTATACCCATTGTAAAGAATGTTGGAAAGCAAATGGAAGGGTGCTACTTGGCATAGAAATACTGAGCTCACCCATCCAATATAAGACCATGTCCAATTGAATCCTGGTAAGTTCCTACCAAAGAAACACAGGGGATACCAAATATTATAGGCTGTAAAGGCAATTACACTTTATATCGCCTAAGGGAACCGGATGAGAAATCTTGTGGAATGATGTAAAAAATGTAAAAAGATACTGTAGTCCGCAGTCAAATACAAGGCATATTCAAGTGTCAATAGCTAAAGGGTAACCCATGAAACATAGGGGACATAGATATTACAGCAATGCTTGAGCCATAATATTTGGTATCCCCATTGTAACCTATTTTGGAAAGCCAAAAGAAGGGTGTTATTTGGCATAGAAATACTGTGCTCACCCATTCAACATAAGACCATGTCAAATTGAATCCTAGTAGGTTCTAACCCGAGAAACACAGAGGATACCAGATATTATAGGTATAAGAGACCATTATATTTGGCAAAAGGATGTAAAATCTTGTGGAATGATTTAAAATATGTAAAAAGCTACTGTAGTCTGCTGTCAAATAAATGGCCACTTCAACTGGCTGGTGGCTAAAGAGTAACCCATGAAACATAGAGGATACAAGATATCATGGCAATATGTGAGCCATAATATTTGGTATCCCCATTGTAAATCAAAAGCAAGGGTGCTATTTGCCATAGAAATACTGTGAATGTCTAAGGGTAGCCCATAGGGGACAAAGATATTACAGCAATGCTTGAGTCATATTATTTGGTATCCCCATAGTAACTGATATTGGAAAACAAAAAAAAAGGGTGCTATTTGCCATAGAAATACTGTGCTCACCCATCCAACATAAGACCATGTCAAATTGAATACTGGTAAGTTCTATCCCCAGAAAAACTGGGGATACCAGATATTATAGCGGGAAACATCCTTTACAACGCAACTTTTACCACCCAGTGCCTTTACAACGCAACTTTTACAACGCAAACTATTACAACGCATTGCGCTGGGGGGCGCTCTAGGATAGGGAATAGGATTAATTTACTATCCAACACCTTCCCTACTATCCACGGGGACTGGAGTTGGAATAGTAAATTAAACTATTCACTATCCAGCGCCCCAAAGCACTATGCGTTGTAAAGGCATGCGTTGTAAAAACTGCGTTGTAAAGGCATGCATGGTAAAAGCATGCGTTGTAACGTCATACATCCATTATAGCTGCTAAAGGCCATTATATTTGGTATCCCCTAAGGGAACCAGATGTAAAATCTTGTGGAATAATGTAGAAAGTGTACAAAGATACTGTAGTCTGCTATCAAACAAAAGGCAACTTCAAATGGTCAATGGCTAAAGGGTAACCCATGTAACGTAGGGGATATAAGATATCCCAGCAATGAGTGAGCCATAATATTTGGTAGCGCCATTGTACACCATGTTGGAAAGCAAAAGGGAGGGTGCTATTTGCCATAGAAATACTGTGGTCACCCATCCAACATAAGACCATGTCAAATTGAATACTGGTAACTTCTAACCCTAGAAACACTGGGGATACCAAATATTATAGCTGTTATCGGCCATGATATTTGGTATCCCCGAAGGGAACAGATGTAAAATCTTGTGGAATGATATAAAAAATTTGAAAAGATACTGTAGTTTGCTATCAAATAAAAGGGAACTTCAAGTGGTCAATGGCTAAAGAGTAACAGATGAAACGTAGGGGATACAAGATATTACAGTAATACGTGAGCCATAATATTTGGTATCCCCATTGTAAACGATGTTGGAAAGCAAAAAGGAGGCTGCTATTTACCATAGAATTACTGTGCTCACCCATACAACATAAGACCATGTCAAATTGAATACTGGTAAATTGTAATCCCAGAAACACCGGGGATACCAGATATTATAGCTGGTATAGGCCACTACATTTGGCACCCCCTAAGATAACCAGATATAAAATCTTGTGGAATTATATAAAAAATGACAAAAGATACTGTAGTCTGCTATCAAATAAAATGCAACTTCAGGTGGTCATTGGCGAAAGGGTAACCTATGAAACTTAGGGGATACAAGATATTATAACAATGCGTGAGCCATTATATTTGATATCCCCATAGTAAACGATGTTGGAAAGCAAAAGGAAGGACACTATTTGGCACAGAAGTACTGTGCTTACCCATGCAACATAAGACTATATCAAATTGAATCCTGGTAAGTTCTAACCCAGGAAACACAGGGGATACCAAATATTATAGGTGGTGTGGGCCATTATAATAGTATCTCCTAAAGGAACCATAGGTACAATCTTGCAGAATGATGTAAAAAAATTGAAAAGATACTGTTGTCTGCTATCAAATAAAAGACAACTTCAAGTGGCAATTGCTAAAGGGTAACCCATGAAACATACAGGACATAGATATTACAGCAATGCTTGAGCCATAATATTTGGTATCCCCATAGTAACTGATATTGGAAAACCAAAAAAAGGGTGCTATTTGCCATAGAAATACTGTGCTCACCCATCCAACATAAGACCATGTCATATTGAATACTGGTAAGTTCTATCCCCAGAAAAACTGGGGATACCAGATATTATAGCTGCTAAAGGCCATTATATATGGTTTCCCCTAAGGGTACCGGACACACAGTCTTGTGGAACAATGTAAAAATGTGAAAAGTTACTGTAGACTGCTATCAATTAAAAGGCGACTTCAAGTGGTCAATGGTTAAAGGGTAACCCATGAAAAGTTGGGGAAACAAAATATCACAGCAATGAGAGAGCCATAATATTTAGTATCCCCTAAGGGAACCAGATGTAAAATCTTGTGGAATAATGTAAAACGTGTACAAATATACTGTAGTCTGCTATCAAACAAAAGGCAACTTCAAATGGTCAATGGCTAAAGGGTAACCCATGTAACGTAGGGGATACGAGATATCACAGCAATGAGTGAGCCATATTATTAGGTAGCGCCATTGTAAACGATGTTGGAAAGCAAAAGGGAGGGTGCTATTTGCCATAGAAATACTGTGGTTACCCATCCAACATAAGACCATCTCAAATTGAATACTGGTAACTTCTAACCCTAGAAACACTGGGGATACCAAATATTATTTCTGTTAACGGCCATGATACTTGGTATCCCCGGAGGGAACCAGATGTAAAA
Source organism: Lissotriton vulgaris (assembly GCF_964263255.1). Taxonomy (NCBI): domain Eukaryota; kingdom Metazoa; phylum Chordata; class Amphibia; order Caudata; family Salamandridae; genus Lissotriton; species Lissotriton vulgaris. Next base: position 657,657,750 of record NC_141689.1, read on the forward strand.
TCTTGTGGAATGATATAAAAAATTTGAAAAGATACTGTAGTCTGCTATCAAATAAAAGGCAACTTCAAGTGGTCAATGGCTAAAGAGTAACAGATGAAACGTATGGGATACAAGATATTGCAGTAATGCGTGAGCCATAATATTTGGTATCCCCATTGTAAACGATGCTGGAAAGCAAAAGGGAGGCTGCTATTTACCATAGAATTACTGTGTTCACCCATCCAACATAAGACCATGTCAAATTGAATACTGGTAAATTCTAATCCCAGAAACACTGGGTGTACCAAATATTATTGCTGTTAACAGCCATGATACTTGATATCCCGAAGGGAACCAGATGTGAAATCTTGTGGAATGATATAAAAAATTTGAAAAGATACTGTAGTCTGCTATCAAATAAAAGGCAACTTCAAGTGGTCAATGGCTAAAGAGTAACAGATGAAACGTAGGGGATACAAGATATTACAGTAATGCGTGAGCCATAATATTTGGTATCCCCATTGTAAACTATGTTGGAAAGCAAAAGGGAGGCTGCTATTTACCATAGAATTACTGTGCTCACCCATCCAACATAAGACCATGTCAAATTGAATACTGGTAAATTCTAATCCCTGAAACACAGGGGATAATAAATATTATAGGTGGGGTGGGCCATTATAATAGTATCTCCTAAGGGAACCATACGTACAATCTTGCAGAATTATGTAAAAAAATTGAAAATATACTGTTGTCTGCTATCAAATGAAAGACAACTTCAAGTGGCAATTGCTAAAGGGTAACCTATGAAATGTAGGGGATATGAGGTATTACAGCAATGCTTGAGCCATAATATGTGGTATCCTGCTAGTAACCGATGTTGGAGAGCCAAAAGAAGGGTGCTATTTGGTATAGAAATACTGTGCTCATCCATCCAACATAAGACCATGTCAAATTGAATCCTGGTAGATTCTAACCCAAGAAACACAGACGATACCAAATATTATAGGTAGTGGAGACCATTATATTTGGTATCCCACTAAGGCAACCGGAGGTAAAATCTTGTGGAATTATTTAAAAAATGTGAAAAGCTACTGTAGTTTTCTGTCAAATAAAAGGCTACTTCAACTGATCAGTGGCTAAAGGGTAACCCATGAAACATAGAGGATACAAGATATTACGGCAATATGTGAGCCATAATATTTGGTATCCCCATTGTAAATCAAAAGCAAGGGTGCTATTTGCCATAGAAATACTGTGGTCACCCATCCAACGTAAGAGCATGTCAAGTTGAATCCTGGTAAGTTCTCACCCAAGAAACACTGGGATACCAAATATTATAGACGGTAAAGGCCATTGTATTTGGTATCCCCTAAGGAAACCAGTTGTAAAATCTTGTGGAAGGATGCAAAAAAAGTGAAAAACTAAGTCAGCTAACAAATAAAATGCAACTTCAAATGGTGAATGTCTAAGGGTAGCCAATGAAACATTTGAGATACTCGATATTACAGCAATGCGTGAGCCCTAATATTTGGTATCCCCATAGTATCTGATATTGGAAAGCAAAAGAAACAGTGCTATTTGCCATTGAAATACTGTGCTCACCCATCGAACCTAAGACCACGTCAAATCGATTACTGGTAAGTTCTATCCCCAGAATTACTGGGGATACCAGATACTATAGCTGTTATAGGCCATTATATTTGGTATCCCCTAAGGGAACCAGATGTAAAATCTTGCGGAATGATGTAAAAATTGTAAGCAGATTCTGTATTCTACTATCAAACAAAAGGCAACTTCAAATGGTTAATGGCTAAAGGGTAACCCATGTAACGTAGGGGATAGGAGATATCACAGCAATGCGTTAGCCATAATATTTGGTATCCCCATTGTAAACGATGTTGGAAAGTAAAAGAAAGACTGCTATTTGGCATAGAAGTACTGTGCTCGCCCATCCAACATAAGACCATGTCAATTTGAATACTGGTAAGTTTCTGACCCCAGAAACAAGAGGATACCAGATTTTATAGCCTGTATAGACCATTATATATGGTATCCCCTAAGGGAACCGGACACACAGTCTTGTGGAACAATGTAAAAAATGTGAAAAGTTACTGTAGACTGCTATCAATTAAAAGGCGACTTCAAGTGGTCAATGGTTAAAGGGTTACCAATGAAAAGTTGGGGATACAAGATATCTCAGCAATGAGTGAGCCATAATATTTAGTATCCCCTGAGGTAACCAAACGTACAATCTTCTGGAATGATGTAAAACATCTGAAAAGATATGTAGCCTGCAATAAAATAAAATACAACTTCAAGTGGCCAATGCCTGAAGGGTAACCTATGAAACATGGGGGGAAACGAGATATTATAGCAAGGCGTGAGCCATAATATTTGGTATCCACATAGTAAACAATGTTCTAAAGGAAAACAAATACATAGAAGTACTGTGCTCACCCATACCTCATAAGACCATGTCAATCTGAATCCTGGTAAGTTCTAACACCAGAAACAAGGGGATAACAGATATTATAGCCGCTATAGGTCATTATATATGATATTTCCTAAGCGAACCGGACATACAATCTTGTGGAACAATGTAAAAAAATTGAAAATGTACTGTAGTCTGCTATCAAGTAAAAGGCGACTTCAAGTGGTCAATGGCTAAAGGGTAAGCCATAAAAAAACGTAGGGGATACAAGATATTACATCAATGCGTGAGCCATAATATTTAGTATCTCCTAAGGGAACTGGATGTAAAATCTTGTGGAATGATGTACAAAATGTGAAAAGATACTGTAGTCTGCTATCAAATAAAAGACAACTTCAAGTGGCCAATGGCTAAAGGGTAACCCAAGAAACGGAGGGGATATGAGGTATTGCAGCAATGTGTGAGCCATAATATTTGGTATCCCCAAAGTAAACGATGTTGGAAAGCAAAAGAAGGCAGCTATTTTGCACAGATGTATTGTGTTTACCCATTCAACATAAGACTATGTAAAATTGAATACTGGTAAATTCTAATCCCAGAAACACTGGGGGTACCAAATATTATTGCTGTTAACAGCCATGATACTTGATATCCCGAAGGGAACCAGATGTGAAATCTTGTGGAATGATATAAAAAATTTGAAAAGATACTGTAGTCTGCTATCACATAAAAGGCAACTTCAAGTGGTCAATGGCTAAAGAGTAACAGATGAAACGTAGGGGATACAAGATATTACAGTAATGCGTGAGCCATGATATTTGGTATCCCCATTGTAAACTATGTTGGAAAGCAAAAGGGAGGTTGCTATTTACCATAGAATTACTGTGCTCACCCATCCAACATACCACCATGTCAAATTGAATACTGGTAAATTCTAATCCCTGAAACACAGGGGATAATAAATATTATAGGTGGTGTGGGCCATTATAATAGTATCTCCTAAGGGAACCATACGTACAATCTTGCAGAATTATGTAAAAAAATTGAAAAGATACTGTTGTCTGCTATCAAATGAAAGACAACTTCAAGTGGCAATTGCTAAAGGGTAACCAATGAAATGTAGGGGATATGAGGTATTACAGCAATGCTTGAGCCATAATATGTGGTATCCCCCTAGTAACCGATGTTGGAGAGCCAAAAGAAGGGTGCTATTTGGCATAGAAATACTGTGCTCATCCATCCAACATAGACCATATCAAATTGAATACTGGTAGATTCTAACCCAAGAAACACAGACCATACCAAATATTATAGGTAGTGGAGACCATTATATTTGGTATCCCCCTGAGGCAACCGGAGGTAAAATCTTGTGAAATTATTTAAAAAATGTGAAAAGCTACTGTAGTTTTCTGTCAAATAAAAGGCTACTTCAACTGATCAGTGGCTAAAGGGTAACCCATGAAACATAGAGGATACAAGATATTACGGCAATATGTGAGCCATAATATTTGGTATCTCCATTGTAAATCAAAAGCAAGGGTGCTATTTGCCATAGAAATACTGTGATCACCCATCCAACGTAAGAACATGTCAAGTTGAATCCTGGTAAGTTCTCACCCAAGAAACACTGGGATACCAAATATTATAGACGATAAAGGCCATTGTATTTGGTATCCCCTAAGGAAACCAGTTGTAAAATCTTGTGGAAGGATGCAAAAAAAGTGAAAAACTAAGTCAGCTAACAAATAAAATGCAACTTCAAATGGTGAATGTCTAAGGGTAGCCAATGAAACATTTGCGATACTCGATATTACAGCAATGCATGAGCCCTAATATTTGGTATCCCCATAGTATCTGATATTGGAAAGCAAAAGAAACAGTGCTATTTGCCATTGAAATACTGTGCTCACCCATCGAACCTAAGACCACGTCAAATTGATTACTGGTAAGTTCTATCCCCAGAAACACTGGGGATACCAGATACTATAGCTGTTATAGGCCATTATATTTGGTATCCCCTAAGGGAACCAGATGTAAAATCTCGTGGAATGATGTAAAAGTTGTAAGCAGATTCTGTATTCTACTATCAAACAAAAGGCAACTTCAAATGGTTAATGGCTAAAGGGTAACCCATGTAACGTAGGGGATAGGAGATATCACAGCAATGCGTTAGCCATAATATTTGGTATCCCCATTGTAAACGATGTTGGAAAGTAAGAGGAAGACCGCTATTTGGCATAGAAGTACTGTGCTCGCCCATCCAACATAAGACCATGTCAATTTGAATACTGGTAAGTTTCTAACCCCAGAAACAAGAGGATACCAGATTTTATAGCCTGTATAGACCATTATATATGGTATCCCCTAAGGGAACCGGACACACAGTCTTGTGGAACAATGTAAATAATGTGAAAAGTTACTGTAGACTGCTATCAAGTAAAAGGCGACTTCAAGTGGTCAATCACTAAAGGGTAACCCATGAAAAGTTGGGGATACAAGATATCACAGCAATGAGTTAGCCATAATATTTAGTATCCCCTGAGGGAACCAGATGTAAAATCTTGTGGAATAATGTAAAACATGTACAAATATACTGTAGTCTGCTATCAAACAAAAGGCAACTTCAAATGGTCAATGGCTAAAGGGTAACCCATGTAACGTAGGGGATACGAGATATCACAGTAATGCGTGAGCCATAATATTTGGTATCCCCATTGTAAACGATGCTGGAAAGCAAAAGGGAGGCTGCTATTTACCATAGAATTACTGTGTTCACCCATCCAACATAAGACCATGTCAAATTGAATACTGGTAAATTCTAATCCCAGAAACACTGGGTGTACCAAATATTATTGCTGTTAACAGCCATGATACTTGATATCCCGAAGGGAACCAGATGTGAAATCTTGTGGAATGATATAAAAAATTTGAAAAGATACTGTAGTCTGCTATCAAATAAAAGGCAACTTCAAGTGGTCAATGGCTAAAGAGTAACAGATGAAACGTAGGGGATACAAGATATTACAGTAATGCGTGAGCCATAATATTTGGTATCCCCATTGTAAACTATGTTGGAAAGCAAAAGGGAGGCTGCTATTTACCATAGAATTACTGTGCTCACCCATCCAACATAAGACCATGTCAAATTGAATACTGGTAAATTCTAATCCCAGAAACACAGGGGATACTAAATATTATAGGTGGTGTGGGCCATTATAATAGTATCTCCTAAGGGAACCATACGTACAATCTTGCAGAATTATGTAAAAAAATTGAAAATATACTGTTGTCTGCTATCAAATGAAAGACAACTTCAAGTGGCAATTGCTAAAGGGTAACCTATGAAATGTAGGGGATATGAGGTATTACAGCAATGCTTGAGCCATAATATGTGGTATCCCGCTAGTAACCGATGTTGGAGAGCCAAAAGAAGGGTGCTATTTGGTATAGAAATACTGTGCTCATCCATCCAACATAAGACCATGTCAAATTGAATCCTGGTAGATTCTAACCCAAGAAACACAGACGATACCAAATATTATAGGTATTGGAGACCATTATATTGGGTATCCCACTGAGGCAACCGGAGGTAAAATCTTGTGGAATTATTTAAAAAATGTGAAAAGCTACTGTAGTTTTCTGTCAAATAAAAGGCTACTTCAACTGATCAGTGGCTAAAGGGTAACCCATGAAACATAGAGGATACAAGATATTACGGCAATATGTGAGCCATAATATTTGGTATCCCCATTGTAAATCAAAAGCAAGGGTGCTATTTGCCATAGAAATACTGTGGTCACCCATCCAACGTAAGAGCATGTCAAGTTGAATCCTGGTAAGTTCTCACCCAAGAAACACTGGGATACCAAATATTATAGACGGTAAAGGCCATTGTATTTGGTATCCCCTAAGGAAACCAGTTGTAAAATCTTGTGGAAGGATGCAAAAAAAGTGAAAAACTAAGTCAGCTAACAAATAAAATGCAACTTCAAATGGTGAATGTCTAAGGGTAGCCAATGAAACATTTGAGATACTCGATATTACAGCAATGCGTGAGCCCTAATATTTGGTATCCCCATAGTATCTGATATTGGAAAGCAAAAGAAACAGTGCTATTTGCCATTGAAATACTGTGCTCACCCATCGAACCTAAGACCACGTCAAATCGATTACTGGTAAGTTCTATCCCCAGAATTACTGGGGATACCAGATACTATAGCTGTTATAGGCCATTATATTTGGTATCCCCTAAGGGAACCAGATGTAAAATCTTGCGGAATGATGTAAAAATTGTAAGCAGATTCTGTATTCTACTATCAAACAAAAGGCAACTTCAAATGGTTAATGGCTAAAGGGTAACCCATGTAACGTAGGGATAGGAGATATCACAGCAATGCGTTAGCCATAATATTTGGTATCCCCATTGTAAACGATGTTGGAAAGTAAAAGAAAGACTGCTATTTGGCATAGAAGTACTGTGCTCGCCCATTCAACATAAGACCATGTCAATTTGAATACTGGTAAGTTTCTGACCCCAGAAACAAGAGGATACCAGATTTTATAGCCTGTATAGACCATTATATATGGTATCCCCTAAGGGAACCGGACACACAGTCTTGTGGAACAATGTAAAAAATGTGAAAAGTTACTGTAGACTGCTATCAATTAAAAGGCGACTTCAAGTGGTCAATGGTTAAAGGGTTACCAATGAAAAGTTGGGGATACAAGATATCTCAGCAATGAGTGAGCCATAATATTTAGTATCCCCTGAGGTAACCAAACGTACAATCTTCTGGAATGATGTAAAACATCTGAAAAGATATGTAGCCTGCAATAAAATAAAATACAACTTCAAGTGGCCAATGCCTGAAGGGTAACCTATGAAACATGGGGGGAAACGAGATATTATAGCAAGGCGTGAGCCATAATATTTGGTATCCACATAGTAAACAATGTTCTAAAGGAAAACAAATACATAGAAGTACTGTGCTCACCCATACCTCATAAGACCATGTCAATCTGAATCCTGGTAAGTTCTAACACCAGAAACAAGGGGATAACAGATATTATAGCCGCTATAGGTCATTATATATGATATTTCCTAAGCGAACCGGACATACAATCTTGTGGAACAATGTAAAAAAATTGAAAATGTACTGTAGTCTGCTATCAAGTAAAAGGCGACTTCAAGTGGTCAATGGCTAAAGGGTAAGCCATAAAAAAACGTAGGGGATACAAGATATTACATCAATGCGTGAGCCATAATATTTAGTATCTCCTAAGGGAACTGGATGTAAAATCTTGTGGAATGATGTACAAAATGTGAAAAGATACTGTAGTCTGCTATCAAATAAAAGACAACTTCAAGTGGCCAATGGCTAAAGGGTAACCCAAGAAACGGAGGGGATATGAGGTATTGCAGCAATGTGTGAGCCATAATATTTGGTATCCCCAAAGTAAACGATGTTGGAAAGCAAAAGAAGGCAGCTATTTTGCACAGATGTATTGTGTTTACCCATTCAACATAAGACTATGTAAAATTGAATCCTGTTAATTTCTAACCGAAGAAACACAGGGGATACCAAATATTATAGGCAGTATGGGCCATTATATAAGGTATCCCCTGAGGGAACCGGACGTACAATCTTGTGGAATGATGTAAAAAAATTTGAAAAGATACTGTAGTCTGTTATCAAACAAAATGCAACTTCAAGTGGTCAATGGCTAAAGGGTAACCGATGAAACGTAGGGGATACAAGATATTACAGTAATGCGTGAGCCATAATATTTGCCCATAGTGAACGATGTTGGAAAACTGTAGGAGGGTTGCTATTTGGCATATAAGTACTGTGCTCACCCATCCAACTTAAGACCATGTCTAATTTAATCCTGGTAAGTTCTAAACCAAGAAACACCAGGGATACCCCATATTATAGTCGGTATACACCTTTATATATGGTATCCTCTAAGGAACCCAGATGTAAAATCTGGTGGAATGATGTAAAAAACGGTGAAAAGGTACTGTAGTCTGTTATCAAACAAAAAGCAACTTCAAGTGGTCAATGGCTAAAGGGTAACCGATGAAACATAGGGGATACAAGATGTTACAGCAATGCGTGAGCCATATTATTTGGTATCCCCATTGTAAACGATGATGGAAAGCGAATAGAAAGTTGATATTTACCATAGAAATACTGTGCCCATCCATCCAACATAAGACCATGTCAAATTGAATACTGGTAAATTCTAATCCCAGAAACAAAGGGGATACCAGATATTATAGCAGGTATAGGCCATTATATATGGTATCCCCTAAGGGAGCCAGAGGTAAGTCTTGAGGTATGGTGCACAAAATGTGAAAAGTTACTGTAGTGTGCTATCAAGTAAAACACAACTTCTAGTGGCCAATGGCTAAAGGGTAACCCATAAAACGTAGGGGATATGTGATATTACAGCAATGTGTGAGCCATAATATATGGTATCCCCATTGTAAGTGATGTTGGATAGATAAAAGAAGGGTTGTATTTGCTGTGGGAATACTGTGCTAACCAATCCCACATAAGACCATGTCAAATTGAATACTGGTAAGTTCTAACCGCAGAAACACAGGGGATACCAGATATTATATCCAGCATAGGCCATTATATGGGGTATCCCTTAAGGGTACCGGCTTGAAAATCTTGTCGGATTGATGTACAAAATCTGAAAAGATACTGTAATCTGCTATATAATAAAAGGTAACTTCAACTGGTGAATGGCTAAAGGGTAACCTATGAAACATAGGGGATACAAGATATTACAGCAATGTGTGAGCCATAATATTTGGTATCCCCCTAGTAAATGATGTTGGAAAGCAAAAGGAAGGGTTATAATCAGCATAAAATACTGTGCTCACCGATCAAACATAAGACCATGTCTATTTAAATCCTGGTAAATTCTAAACCAAGCAACACCGGGGATACCAGATATTATAGCCGGTTTAGGCCATTTTATTTGGTATCCCTTAAGGGAACCGGATGTAAAATCTTGTTGAATGATGTAAAAAATGTGAAATGTTACTGTAGTCTGCTATAAAAAAAAAGGCAACGTCAAGTGGTCAAAAGCTAAAGAGTAACCCATGAAACGAAAGTGATACAAGATATTACAGCAAGGCGTGCGCCATATTATTTGGTATCCCTTTGTAAACGATGTTGGAAAGCAAAAGGAAGGGTGTTATTTGCCATAGACATACTGAGCCCATCCATCTAACCGCAAAAACACAGGGAATATCAGATATTATATCTTGTATAAGCTATTATATATGGTATCCCCATTGGGAACCAGATGTAAAATCTTGAGAAATGATGTAAACAATTTGAAAGATTACTGTAGTCTGCTATCAAGTGAATGGCGACTTCAAGTGGTCAAAGGCTAAAGGGTAACCCAAGAAAAGTAGGGATAAAAGATATTACAGCAATGCGTGAGCCATAATATTTAGTATCCCATAAGGGAACCAGACGTATAATCTTCTGGAATGATGTAAAACATCTGAAAAGATACTGTAGCCTGCTATCAAATAAAAAACAACTTCAAGTGGCTAATGGCTATCGGGCAACCCATGAAATGTGGGGGATACGAGATATTACAGCAAGGCGAGAGCCATAATAATTGGTATCCCCATAGTAAACGGTGTTGGAAAGCAAAAGGAAGGCCACTATTCGACACAGACGTACTGTGCACACCCATCCAACAAAAGACCATGTCAATTTGAATACTGGTAAGTTCTAACCCCGAAACACATGAGATACCGGATATATTAGCAGGTATAGGCCATTATATATGATATTCCCTAAGGGAACCGGATGTACAATGTTGTGGAATGATGTAAAACATTTGATTTGAAGTTACTGTAGTCTGCTATCAAGTGAAAGGCGTCTTCAAGTGGTTAATGGCTAAAGGCTAACCCATAAAATGTAGGGGATACGAGATGTCACAGCAATGCGTGAGCCATCATATTTAGTATCCCTATAGTAAACAATGTTGGAAAACAAAAGGAAGGGTTATAATCAGAATAGAAATACTGTGCTCACCCATCCAACATAAGAGCATGTCAAATGGAATTCTGGTAAGTTCTAACTCAAGGGACACAGGGATACCAAATAAAATAGGCGGTATAAGCCATTATATATGGTATCCCCTAAGGTAACTGGATATACAATCTTGTGGAATGATGTAAAAAATGTGAAAAGATACTGTAGTCTGCCATCAAATAAAAAATAACTCAAGAGGACATGGCTAAAGGGTACACCATTAAACGTGGGGGATGCAAGATATAAATGCAATTCTTGAGCCATAATATTTGGTATCGTCATAGTAAAAAATGTTGTAAAGCAAAAGGAAGGCCACTATTTGGCATAGAAATACTGTGCTCACCCATCCAACACATGACCAGATCAATTTGAATGCTGGTAAGTTCTATCCCCAGAAACACAGGGGATACCAGATATTATAGCTGGTATAGGCCATTATATATGGTATCCCCTAAGGGAACCGGACAAACAATCTTGTGGAACAATGTAAAAAATTCAAAAGTCACTGTAGTATCAAGTAAAAGGCGACTTCAAGTGGTCAAAGATTAGAGGATAACCCATGAAACGTAGGGGATACAAGATATTCCAGCAATGAGTGAGCCATAATATTTAGTATCCCCCAAGGGAACCAGATGTACAATCTTCTGGAATGCTGTAAAACATCTGAAAAATACTGTAGCCTGCTATCAAATAAAAGACAACTTCAAGTGGCCAATGGCTAAAGGGTAACCCATGAACCGTGGGGGATATGAGATATTACAGCAAGGCGTGAGTAATAATATTTGGTATCCCCATAGTAAACTATGTTGGAAAGCAAAAGGAAGGACACTATTTGGCACAGCAGTACTGTGCTCACCCATCCAACATAGGACTATATCAAATTGAATCCTGGTAAGTTCTAATTCAAGAAACACAGGGGATACCAAATATTATAGGCGGTATGGGCCATTATAATGGTATCTCCTAAAGGAACCATACGTACAATCTTGAAGAATGATGTAAAAAATTTGAAAAGATACTGTTGTCTGCTATCAAATAAAAGACAACTTCAAGTGGCAATGGATAAAGGGTAACCCATGATACTTAGGAGGTATGAGTTATTACAGCAATGCTTGAGCCATAGTATTTGGTATCCCCTTAGTAAACGATGTTGGAAAGCAAAAGGAAGGTTGCTATTTGGCATAGAAATACTGTGCTCACCCATCCAACATAAGACCATGTCAAATTGAATACTGATAAGTTCTAACAGGCGAAACACAGGTAATACCAGATAGTATAGCCGGTGTAGGCCATTATATATGGTATCCCCTAAGGGAAACGGATGTAAAATCTTGTGGTATTGATGTAAAAAATCTGAAAAGATACTTTTTTCTTCTATAAAATGAAAGTTAGTACAAACTAAAGCACTTCCAATGATGCCGGGAGTCTACAGCACTGTGTGGTCTGAGGTGCAGACAGCCCCACTCCCTCTATGCCTGCAGGAGAGCACACAATGTGCAGTAACACAAAAACATAATTTTGCCCTTCTGTTGCTGGGTCACTGGCCAATCATCCTCCAATCACTGAGTTTGTGGAATTGAGTTAACTGTCACTGACGGTGCCATGCAGGTGGCACCAGTTTTTGAAATACAACTGGGCAAGTCGCCTCACCCTGGATTCGTCATCACTCTCAGTCTGAGCAAAGGGCAGTGCACTGCAGGGTAGTCTTAGGGTGATTACTACTTTCCAGAGAGGATGTAATTGTAAGAGTCTGTTTCGCAGAATAAGCCATGGCTTGTCACATGGCTTGGTTCCTGAGACTCAGCTGTATTTTGCACTGCAGCCAGAACCTGAGGCTCACTATGCTGGGTGATGACAACTTTTGTTCATTGTCAGTAGTGAAGAAACTCAACCTTGCAGGTGGCACTGTATAATGCAGGTTCACTGGCAGCACAGTTTGCTCCCGCTTTTGCAATGATCTGATCCTATTTGCAGATCCTTATGCCTAGTAGTGCAGCTGTGATAGGAGGTGCTATAAATGCATGACTAAGCATTTTAGTGTGGTGATGAGGACTTCCATGCTGTACTGCATTCGTCTGACCACTGACACATGATACTTGACAGAGCTGGACCTCCAGCCTGAAAAAACCAAAAAGTGCTTTAATTCCCACACCATTCATTGTCCATGTGGCCCCCAACACCCATGCCTTCCTTCCTATCCCACCAGCAATTTAAAAAAGGGTTACAACTGTATCATATCTCCTTTTTAGGTCAAGCCTAGAGTCAGAGGGCATAGCGCATGTATCTGCAATATGGGTTTTAACCAAGCCCATCGATTGCCATTTGTTTACTTTTGTGCCTTTCAGAAATTCTGCCTTTCTATTGGTGCATTGCTTGTAATTGTCCCTCCCATAGGTGCTTGGTTCACGCCCAGGGAATTTCACTTATTGTTTCTTCGGATTGGCTATCACACATTCATGGCTCCTGCTGGTCTGCCATCGCTATGCGTGCCTCCGCTGCTCTTTTCAACTTGATCGGCACAGCCTGCAGTGCTTTATCCATTCATCTGTGTGGCACATCGAGCATCAACTTTAAGCATGGACTCGTTTGCACTTTAAACTGCGTGCTTCAACAGACGGACATCTTGACCACTGCATGTTTCTCTGTGTATTTGGTATGTTTCTGCTCAAGCAAGCATTATTGCAGTGGGGGGGATCTGCCAATGTGGTCTTATGTTTACACCTGAAAGACTGGTCACTGGAAGCACAAAATACAAATACATTTTTCCGCAGAGTTTTATATAGCGCGAACTTGACCCGAACCGAATCAGGTATCAGAGTACTTTACATAGCACCAGTTACGTTACATGAGGACACACATTCATTTTTGTTAGGCACGGGAAGAGTACGTGATTTGCCCAGAATCACAGGATGGTTGGTGTTGTTACCGAGACTCGAACACAGATCCCCAGGTCCGAGGTCGAGTGCCCTAGCCGTTAGGCCAACTCCTCTCTCCCTGTTACTCGAGAGATTTAGACTGAGCGCGCTCGGTGCCTTGCTTGCTTGTGAATATATACTGCTTCTAGAGAAGTGATCCTGTACATCGTTTCAGAGCTGTAACCATTAACGCACATGATCCCTTGTTTCTCCAAGCTATAGTGCGGAGTTTTCGGAAAATTTGTGAAACCCCACCTTATAAGATGCATCGTGTAGTTCAATTTAAGTGCTTTGCAGCTCTCTCACCCCTTCAAAAATTCTCCAAGGGAAACATTGGGTAGCAAAGACATCTAGCCAGGGCTGTTTCATGGATTTTTGCCACCCTTGGCAAAGTGACATTTTGAGCCTCTTCACTCCCTGTAGTCTTTGCTAATTATATGATAATGCTGATGGTCTTCTGCTCCTCTAGACTTAAGGCAGCAGCCTGCTCTTGCGTTGTTTTTTAAACTGACTCTGGAAGATGAGACCTTTTTCACACTGAGACCCGATTCCATAGCGTGCCCTCCACTACGGCTGCGATCTGTTCGCAGTAGTGCTGATGTGGCTCTTGACTAACAAGTGGCCATCACTTCGCAACTCACTTAGCTGATTTTGGAACTATGAAGCAGACAGTTGGTCCTGCCACTATCAAACCTGTGACTAGGAAGTTTATAACAATATTGATGATGAAAAATAGTTTTTTATAGTATGTAATGCCAGAGGGTTGCAGTTGTAGGCACTGTAATAACACGTTACCCAATTTAATGCTACTCATTTTATCTATATTGGATGGATGCAAGGCTGAACTGGCCCTGCTGGAATTCAACGTGGCTGGTCACACAATAATAACAGCAGGGAACAGATAACCTACTGAGCAGACCAGCTGACTAGGGATCATTGTGCAGAAAAACTTGAATCCTGCTTAAATAAGACTACTTCTTAGGAAGTACAATAATAATAAAATTACTATTCTTCTGAGCCTTTGGGACGAAAGTGGGATTCATTGTTGTTGGAAGTTTATCTAAGTCACTAGTGGCAAACGACCATCCCAAACACACCAGCTAAAAACACATGAAGCAATCACATTGGTGTTGAGGCAGGCCAGGCATGGGTCAGCATCATTACAAAAGCAACAAGACTGCCCCAAGCGAAATCCAACCACCATCCCACATCTCATAAGGTAAGCGAGGCAACAACAGCTCGAAAATTCAGCAAGGAAAAGGTCAAGAATACCAGTAACCAATGTTCCCTCTAATTTTTTTCCTCTGTGTGCGGCAGTTGAGGGTCTCTATGCGCTGCAACCGTGGCTATGTGCGCCAGGAACCAAACTGCACATGTCTGCGGCGCCAAATGGCACTCAAAACGTTTACTTTAAAAAGTGAAAAGATGGTGCATTTTCACACATACATAGCCATAATAAGGGTCTTAAAGGCAGTTTGCAAATTTATTGTATTGCCTGTATTTTCATTGTTGTGTCTCTTACTGCTGTTGTCTGTCTTCCCCGCTGCCTGTACGTGGTCTGTGCCCCTTTTTCTTCCCTTTGTTCCCCTCGCTGTCCCCGTGCTCTCTCTGCCCGGTCTTTCCTTCTGTACCCCTCGCTGCCCGGGTCTCTGCCCAGTTTTCCCTTCTGTTCCCCTCGCTGCCCCGTGCCTCTCTGCCCGTTCTGCCTTCTGTTCTTAGCTGCCCCTATATTTCTGTATTCTGTATTTTGCCTCTGTGCCATTAGTTTTTTGTGCCCGTCTGCCCTCTGTGCCCCTCGTTTTTGTGCCCCTTTTGCCTTCTGTTCCACTCTTATTTCGCTCATTTTTTTTGCCTTTCTGCCCTTTGTTCCACTCATTGTTTGTGCCTTTGTGCCCTCTGTTCCACTTCATTTTCCCCTAATTTTTTGTACCCCTCTGCTCTCTGTTCCACTAGATTTTTGTGCCTTTCTGCCCTCTGTTCCACTCGATTGTTCCACTCGATTTTTGTGCCTTTCTGCCCTCTGTTCCACTCGTTTTTTGTGCCTTTCTGCCCTCTGTTCCACTTCATTTTCCCCTCATTTTTTGTGCCCTTCTGCCCTCTGTTCCACTCGTTTTTTGTGCCTTTCTGCCCTCTGTTCCATTTCGATTTCCCCTCATTTTTTGTGCCCGTCTGCCCTTTGTTCCACTCGTTTTTTGTGCCCTTCTGCCCTCTGTTCCAGTCGTTTTTCCCTTGTTTTTGTGCCCTTCTTCCCTCTGTGCCACTCGTTTTTGTGCCCTTCTGCCATCTGTTCCACTCAAACTCAAACTTCAAACTTTAAACTTTATTTGGCTTCAAAAAATGAGAACCATAAAAGTTACATTTTCACAAATGGACAAACATGTTTTGTTTTTAAAAAAAAGGGGGCATCACAGAGCAGGTTACAAGAGTTCAATGGGCTAATTACACATTAAAAAGAGTTTAAAAGGCAGAATGTGATGTAAAAACATTTCATAGTAATATAATTTATCCTAGTCAATTAAGATCCAGGCTTTTCCTGTATCTTAGAGAACATTTTAAAAACGCTGCAATCAACGGAATACATTAGGGTTTTAACAGTTGCAGGTAGAACAAAGCTGGGCGTGCATGTGAGAAATTGAGTTTTTTTAAAAGAGATTTTAAAAACAGTCTACGGGAGGCCGCATAAAAAATCACAAAAAAGGACAAAGTGCAGCAAATCCTGTGGAGACAGGCTGTCGCAACCACAAGGAGCTAACACCTGTCCTTTATGGCTCTCCCTAGGTACTGCCAGTAAGAGATGAAAATAGTCCAGTCTAAACCTACTGTTCCACTCGTTTTTTGTGCCCTTCTGCCCTCTGTTCCACTTGTATTTTGTGCCTTTCTGCCCTCTGTTCCACTTTGTTTCCCCTCGTTTTTTGTGCCCTTCTGCCCTCTGTTCCACTTGTTTTTTTGTCCCTATCTGTCCTCTGTGCCACTCATTAGGGCTCGCCTTTCCTATTCTGCAGGACTAGGAAATAGAGCCCTAATGCAGCTAAACCACTACTTAAGGCCAAGGGCTCTCCCCAAAAGCGGATTTTGGGAAGTGCACGCCTCGTGCACGAGCTTGCCTGAGCCTTCTGCCAATCAGCCTGCCAGTTCTCCTCCCCTAATTATTCACTTCACTTATTCACGGCCGCAGGCCGTGACTCTGGCTCTTCAAAGGCTCTGCTCCCCGCCCCCCGCCTGCACTTCACGGCCGCCAGGCCGTGCCCCTGTCGCTTCATCTGCTTGCCTTCTGTCCCTTAATCTCCCCGTGACTCCCCCACACCTCTCCCACTCCACTGCTTCAGGCCCCCACCATTTGCTCAGGACTTTGCTTGTTTTTTAACTTGTCATTGATCGGCGTGGTTGTAATGCGGTTTTCAAAGGCAATAGCTCAGCTCTCCTGTATTACAGCTGGTTCACACCTCCAGCTGTCACCCCCTCCCTCCCTCCACTCCACAGCCAGGCTCCGTTCCAAAGGCAGCCAATTACTATTTGCATCTTTCCACAGTACCGAAAGATTACTCTGCTGTGCAGCAGAAAGCGATTAGGTAATATGAAGTACAAATCTGACTATTTGCTGACAAGCTGCTCTTAGCCAGTGCAAAATAACTTGTTTTTAGTGAGCAAAACGGCCCTTCAGTGCCGTGATGTTAGTGTGGAAAGGTCTAACGAAGGGGACTGCACCACCACCTCTCGAGCAGTATGCAGAGCCTTTACTAAGCTTCGGATATTCCTGTCTGTCTTTAAAAGGCGGCCCTGAGCTTGGGATATAGCAGGCTCTGGCTCAATGTTTAAATGATCAGCGCACAGAAACACATGTTTAAGCAATGTATATAGGGCACGGCATAATGTTTCATTCTGTGGAGCTGTGCATTCAACAATGCTGTATCTGAAGCAACTGCGTCAGCATTAAAGAACTGAACGTTTGAAGGTTTAAACCGACGGTTGTTGAAAATCCCTTGAAGTTTCTCAGTCAGTAGGCAGGATTGTGATGTCAAATTGTAATATTTACAAGGGCAAATGGGTAATGTCTGCGTGCATGTGTGTGTGTGGAGGGGTGGGGTCATATTTCAAATTTAGAAATAAACATTTTGCATATTAAGGCTAATTTTATTCACTAAAAATCACTTTAGCAGAGAAGAGACTCCTAAACTATTATATGTAGATGTCAATTATGAAAAGGTCACCACTTGTCACCTTGCTTACCTTTGCGGCTCAGCATAAATTATTAACAAAGACCAGATCAATGACGAAAATATCCCGCTCTGAGTCCCGGCTTCACAGAGCGGGGGAAGCTTGTACACTCAATATAGAAGCAGGCAAACACGAATCACAAATACGCTCTGAAAACCGTCCTCTATACATGTGCTCTGACAGCAACACTTGGAAAATAGGATTATATGAACAGTAGCCTAACCTAACAAAAGCCAATAGCTCAGCTCTCCTATATTACAGCTGGTTCGCACCTCCAGCTGTCACCCCTCACTCCCTCCACTCCACAGCCAGGCTCCGTTTCAAAGGCAGCCAATTACTGTTTGCATCTTTCCGCGGTACCGAAAGAGACATGCAAACACACACACATATAGACACACGCGCGCTCTCTCTCTCGTTGCCTCCCCACCCTCTCTCTCACACCGAGATTCATATAGGCACAAAACACAGACTCAAATACGAACAGCCACAAATCAGTGCAAACAGATGATAAACACAAAATGAAAGATAAAAACACGAAATGCACAAGGAAAAATAAATAATCACAGGGCAATGTAAATAGGTGACACACACACACAAACACACACATACTCGAAATAAACAAACAAACCGAAATAGGCAGTGACAGAGCAGAATGTAGCTGGCTTCAATATTTGTCACCCCATCCAACCCCCCTCCCGCACCCTTCCTTCCAAGCATCCGGCATGTCTGTGTTGGCACTGACATGAGCTCATATTATAGTTCATGTGCAACAGTGTTTGAGGGGTATTTTGATATTCCTAGAGAATGTAATAACATTTCACTTTGTGCCTACATCGGTCCTTGGGGTCCAAGTAGACCATATACACACAGCTCACATACCTCTAATTAAACCCTTTCTTAAGTCCACAGACGCAGCAGTGCACTGTACAATCGTTACACGCAGGAGGCAGGGCAGCCGAGAGTGCACGTTTCTCATGCATGCAGTGAACTCATAGCATCAGTTTCACTCACAGGGTACTGAGGGACACTCTCACACAAGAGGTAACATTCTCTGTCTTCACTTGCCAGGGGAGAAGTACCTACTCACAGCACCACTCTGCACCACCAAAGCACCACCCAGCACCACCACAGCACCACCCAGCACCACCACAGCATCACTCAGCACCACCACAGCATCACTCAGCACCACCACAGCATCACTCAGCACCACCACAGCATCACTCAGCATCACCACAGCACCACTCAGCACCACCACAGCACCATTCAGCACCACTCAGCGCAACCACAGCATCACTCAGCGTAACCACAGCATCACTCAGCGCGACCGCAGCATCACTGGTTCAAATATGTACTCTCAATGTTTCAAGCTTTAATACAAATGTCACAAAAAGATGTTAATATTTCATTCTGTTCTTGGATTTTCGTCACAATAAAATACACTGAACATAATCTTCACAAAAGTTATTTACAAAAGTTTAAGCTATTGCCATTATAAATTACAATCACTTTTATTTAAGTATTAATTATTTTAAAAAATTAAAAGCCATTGTTATTTGTAATATCAATACATCTTAATCACGTAAATACAAAACATGTTGCATTACAATGCTATAGGTGTCACATTTGCGAAAGTTATAACTATTGGCATTGTAAATGACAAAGATATTAATTTAGATATTTTCACAAACAACACATAAATAAAAAAATTGTCATTTACAAGACCAATAGCTCAAACTTTCCTAATGCGAGACCTATTGCATTGCAAATGCTTGTTTTCCTTATTTTTGTGCCCCTTTTGCCTTCTGTTCCGCTCGTTTCCCCAGTCGCTGTGCCCCCTGCGGCCCGCCCTCCTGACTGCCCACTGTGACCTTTTGTTTAGGTATTGCTGTTAATCAGAACCCCTTCACGGGCTCCGGTTAACAGCAATACTTAAACAAAAGGCCACAGTCTGCCCCGCGCTTTACTAACAAAAGCGTAGTCAGTTTCCAAACACAGCGTGTACTTTAGCACATGCTGTGTTTGGAAACTGTCTTTACACTTTTGTTAGTAAAGCGCGGGGCAGAATGTGGCCTTTTGTTTAAGTATTGCTGGTAATCGGAGCCCGTGAAGGGCTCTGATTAACAGCAATACTTAAACAAAAGGCCACAGACTGCCCCGCGCTCCCACATAGCCGTAAGCGCCGCAAGCCCCACCAGCCCCCCGCCTCCTTACCTGCACTCCTCACACCCGCCCTGCCGCCAAGGCCACCGCCACCGCCAGGAAAAGTGCCTCATTTTCGTGCTGCTCGCCTCTTTAAAGCGGCCGGCTGCGTGACTCTCTCGAGCGATGTCCTGTGTGCGCGCTCCACGTGAGATGGTGCGCGCTGACGTCAGGGGAGGTGCGCGCGCGCGCGGGTGCCCTAGAGGAAACAGTGCTAGTAACCCAACTCTGCACTGTCAGAAGCAATGATGCAGGTGTCTTCACTAATTTATCTGGCATAAATGTTTATGCTTGTTTTTTTACCTTACTCAATAGCTTTTGACATTTGATAAGTTTACAGTTTTACCAGCAACCCGCTCCCTGTCTACTGAGCAGTGAATTCAAAATCCTCTGAACCACTTACACATCTATGGGTGCATG
This sequence comes from Lissotriton vulgaris, assembly GCF_964263255.1. Classification (NCBI taxonomy): domain Eukaryota; kingdom Metazoa; phylum Chordata; class Amphibia; order Caudata; family Salamandridae; genus Lissotriton; species Lissotriton vulgaris. The sequence continues at coordinate 657,677,978 of NC_141689.1, forward strand.
GTTTGGAGCACCAGAATCTGAACTCCTCTGACAAATGTGCCAAGCTAAGTTTAGATGAATATGGTTTATGTCACCCCACAGATGTGCATATCCCTAGCACCATTTGCAACCAAAACAGCGCCCCACATTGTTCAAGACCCCCCTAAAATTATTCAACACAAATGTCACTGGGGAGTCACTGTGCATGTTTTCATTAAGATATTTGGACATGTCTTTGCATACAATAAGGTGTTGTAAATTTGTGCGCAATGGAAGGCTGCCATCCTTCATAATTATGTTTCCTCATTTTAAAACTCAACCATTTTCCTTCCACAACACACAATTCTTCAACAAACCACCTATTTCAACTCAACAACACAAGAACAGAAGACACCAAATACATCTAAACCCCACCATATAATTCCATATCACGCCACAAAATCCAACAGCATATCACATAAGTAAAATCTCTATGACACACAAGTACACCCCAAAAAATTCCTATACACTCAACTCAATATCACATAATTACTATCCACATATTTTAACTGCACACCATTCCACATAATTCCACAACTAATAATTCCAATCCAACCCACATAATTCCACTCCACAGCACATATATCCACTCCACACCAATTCAAAACACATGGGTAAAAGATATTGCCATTTACAGCACCAATACCTCTAACCCTCACAAATTTGAGACCAATTTGCATTGTAAATGCTTGTTTTACTTTCATTCATGCAGCACTCCAGCCATGCTGCTACACTATGTTACTTAAAAAAATAGACAAATAGCTCTCCATAGGCAAAACATGTGAACTTTGCCAATGCTTGTTTTAGTTGTCATAAAAATAAAATGCAGGCTTGTGGTAAGCCAGTAAGCTGGCAGCCTTATAACTGTATGTATATAATGAAACAGTTTTGTAAATTGTTCATTGTATAAATAGGGGAGATTGCTCTTGCTGTTTTTTCTGGCCAGCACGCGAGGACATTGTACTGCCCTACTTACCAGGACATTTTGCCGGATTGTCTCCACTACCCAGCGCATCACCGGGGATGAGGACGCCAGTCCTCAGGGTGCACCAGGCTAACCCCAGCTGCCGCAAGTCAGGGGGGAGGCTTGGTCCATCGCGCTTAAAGCGATGCCTCTCGCCCTGTGGCGGCTGAAGATTGCTCGCACAGTTTTTTTTGGCAAGCACGCGAAGACCAAGGTCGGGGTCATTATTAAGGACATTGTACTGCCCTACTTACCGGGACATTTTGCCGGATTGTCTCAACTACCCAGCACATCACCCGGGGTGAGGACTCCAGTCCCCAGGGTGCACCAGGCTATCCCCAGATGCCGCGATTGAGGGTGGAGGTGTGGTCCATCGCGCTTAAAGCGCTGCCTTTGCCCCTGCGGCACAGGAGATTGCTCTTGCTGTTTTTTTGGCCAGCACGCGAGGACCAAGGTTGGGGGCATTATTAAGGACATTGTACTGCCCTACTTACGGGGACATTTTGCTCGATTGTCTCCACTACCCAGCGCATCACCCGGGGTGAGGACTCCAGTCCCCAGAGTGTACCAGGCTATCCCCAGCTGCCACGAGTGAGGGTGAAGGCGTGGTCCATCGCGCTTAAAGCGCTGCCTTTGCCCCTGCGGCACAGGAGATTGCTCTTGCTGTTTTTTCGGGCCAGCACGCGAGGACCAAGGTCGGGGCATTATTAAGGACATTGTACTGCCCTACTTACCAGGACATTTTGTCGGATTGTCTCCACTACCAGGCGCATCACCTGTTGTGAATACTCCAGTCCCTAGGGTGCACCAGGCTATCCGCAGCACGGGATGCGCACGGACGGAGCACGGATAAAGCCCGGACTAAGGGCAGGCCTGTCTGTGCCTGTCAGGGGCTGGAAGAAGCTGGGCTGGGCCACCCCCCTGATATTGTTTGTTTTGTGTTCCTCTGCAGTATTTGGTATAGCTAGTTGTGTAATATAGTAACAGTGCTGCTTTTCAGACTTTTACTGTTGCTTCTGGTGTAATCCACACTAAGCCAGGGTAATGAGCAAGAACAAGCGGAAAGGGGGAGTGGGGCCAGGAGTGGTGGGAACTTTCGATGTGTTCATTTCTCAAGCAGAATCTGCATGAGATTCAGCTGACTGAATGCGGACTCTCTTTAGATCCATCACGCCCCCCTATAGGTTCTACTTCTGTACTTGAGTCTAATGCAACTGCTAATTCCAGCCCCCAAACTAATTTAGCTCTTATAGCATCAAGTTTGGATAGTATTTCTTCCTCATTGCCTACTACCTTAGCTAATGTACTTACTTGGCTGCAAAAGTCAACTTTGACTTCAGGTGGCGATCCCCCGCAAAAAAACAGGAAAGCGCGTGGTGAACCCAAATCTAGCAACCAGGTATCCAGACAAGCGAAACACAAGCCTGTCACAATAGGGAGTGGGGGAGGTTCTAATCAAGCTCCCATGCCCTCTAATATAAATCTGGGCGTCGGCAACACCAATACTACATCTATAGAGGTTTAGCAGCCCTGTACTCTTCAGGACCAGGCTGATTTTCTTAAACGGGTAGAAGAAAAATTGTTAGCGTTAATTGATCCACTATTGTCAAAACTGGTAGCAATAGATCTAGACTAGAGAAAATTGAACAACATATTCTTAAAGCTCCACAATCTTGTCCTGGGACTGGGCAGGATGAATCTATTGTTGTTGGACAGGAGAATAAAACAGCACATGGCTCATGCCCAAATCCAGTGGCTCGCCCTCCCCCTCCTACAGCAGTTCTCCCTAAACCCATTTCATTATGGCCCAAAAGCAAGAATGCATATATGGGTGGGGGTAAATCCATCATTGTCCCCCTCCACCTTCCACCTGAAGGCACACCTTATACTATAGTATTGGCAAACGTTCCGGGACTTCAAGCTCTAGATCAGAAACACTGGTCCTCTCTGAAAAATAAGGCTCTCCATCTGTTGAGTAACAGGACTGGTGTTGGGAACCATCTTTTTTCTGAGTTTAAGATGGTCCAAAGAGTTCACTGGGTTGGACAATCTGATAAGGGTTTTGATGGTGAGTGTGTGGTTTTAAGCTCTAGGTCTCCAGTTTTGGTTCAGCTAATTTTGGATAGGGCACGGTCAGGTCGATTATGCAAAGATGATATCAATGTACTCCCTCTGGGTTTTTTTTTTACCAAACATGTGTTAATATTAGAGGGGGAGTACCAAGGGTACCTGCCAATAAACCAGGCTCTTATAACTACGAGGTCCTTACCTTTAACGGATTTGAAGCCTTTGGATCCATGGAGGACAATGATTGACTCAAACCTAATCCCTGCCCCACCAGCCTTAAGATGTACAATTTAAGGGAGTTAGGAAAGGACGATTCTGAACTTGTCACCAAGGTCACTGGGGCATCTCCCCTCATAATGTCAAAAGCTCCACTGGGAGATACTAAAGGGGTAGACATTACATGTGAAGTTGTTAGAGATAGTGAGTTCATTAAGAGTAATGTTATTTCGTCTGAGGGTGTAATGGAATCTGGCTTTGTGTCCTGTGATAATTTGCTACCAACCAGTATACATCTAAGTCATAGAAACTCAAATTTTTTACTAGTCTTCTGGAACATTGCAGGGCTAAAGAACAAAAACCGTCGGTGGAATGGTCATCATTTGTTGAAGTCCTTGGCATTATAGCCTTCCATGTGTTTCGACAAGGCTTTTTAAATTTCTCAAAACCTTCTATGGCAGGTCTGAGGGGGAGACCGATGGGGTGTCTAACAACCTGGGTGAGACAGGCCGATAGGTATAATGTCCAGGAATTGAATATCGACAGTAGAGATATTTTAATAATTAAACTCCAGACGCTTGATGTCCCCGATTTGCTAATTATTAATGTTTACGCGAGAGGGATGCCTGGTGGTAAAGCCTCTGGCAACGTTGCACTCTTGGGCTCCTTTCTCAATCAGTACAAAGGTGTGTGTAACCTAATAATAGCAGGTGATTTCAATTGTTCCTTCGAACCGCTAGATATCAATTATGTAAATCTTAGTCTAGAGGAGGATGTTCAATGGAACATTCCACAAATGACACTTCCTCCAATTAAAATATGGAATGGAGCTGCTTTTCAGCTAAAAGTACTATGTCTGGAACAGGGGATAAGGGCTGCTAATGGGAGGGCGGATTCGTATAGGAAGGGCTCGCCGACCTTTAGCAATGGGTTGAGAAGTAGTCGTATAGACTTCATCTTCCTCAATAAGTAATTTTGGCCATCCTTCATAGATATGGTTGTTTTGGAACGGGTGGAAAGCGACCACAACCCCTTAGTACTGTCCTTGCAACTTGAAGAATGCCATGCCATGGAGAGATCGGTAACTGAAAGGGCATTTAGTCATAGTCATAGTCATAGGCTTTTGTATAGTGCACGGACCAAAAGGTCTCAATGCACTTGGCAACAGAGAAATAGATCACAACCATGTGTAGAGGGGGGGTGGCGAGAAATTAATTGGGAAAGAGACATGTTTTTAGGCCCCTACGAAAGGCCCGGTGATTGGACAGGGACAGCAGATGTGCAGGCAGCTTGTTCCAGAGTTGGGGGCCTATGTAAGAAAAAGCTCTGCATCCATTTCTCGATGTCCTAGCCCTCGGCTGTACCAGGAGGGACTTAGAGCTGGATCTTAAGGTTCTGGAAGGCTTGTACCTGATGAATTTCTCCGCAAGGTAAGAGGGTCCTATACCATGGAGAAGTTTATGTGTAAGACTAAGGATCTTAAACTGACTTCTTTGGCGCACTGGAAGCCAGTGCAGCTGTCTGAGGCAGGGCAAAGAGGAGGACCTAGGGGGGGAAGGCCTAGTACCAGGCGTGCGGCGGCGTTCTAGAGGTTTTGAAGCTTAGTCAACAGACACTCATTGATGGAGGTAAACATTGCGTTGCCGTAATCCAAACGGCTAACGACTAGTCCTTGAACCAGAGGTTTTCTGGACTCAATGGGTAGCCATTTAAAAATCTTCCGCAATTTCCGCAGTATTCCATAACAGAAGCCAGATACTTGGGTAACATAAGCCTTCATAGGGAGAGCACATTCGATCATTATTCCCAGGTCACGCACCACTTCTTTGGGTTCGGGGCACGGTCCTAGTTCTTGGGGCCACCAATCATGCGACCATAATGTCTTTGCCTTGCCAAATAGCATGATTTCAGTTTTGTTATAATTTAGATGGAGTTTATTTCCAGTCATCCATTCGCTGATCTGGATCATGCACCTCTTAAATCTAGTGTGGGTATCAAGGACATCTAAACTACAGGTCATAAGCACCTGAGTATCGTCCGCGTAGGACACTGTGGAGAAGCCATAAGATTTTATAATGTTGGCCAGAGGGGTGAGATATATGTTAAATAACATGGGACTAAGAATGGACCCTTGTGGAACCCCAACGGAGAGAGGGGTCATACTAGATTCCAAGGAATTGACCTTAATATATGTGTGCCGGTCCGCGAGATAACTCTTGAACCAGGCCAAGGCCTTGCCTCTGACACCAATCTCCCGCAGCCGTTGATAGAGAATGCTGTGAGAGATGGTGTCAAAGGTTGCTGAAAGATCTAACAGGATCAGGAATGTGGAATCGCCTCTGTCCAGGGTGAGACGAATGTTGTCCACCACTGCGATTACTGCCGTCTCTGTGCCATGGGCAGCACGGAATCCTGACTGCGAGGGATCTAGAAGCGCATGGGCTTCAACGAAAGTGGAGATGCGCTTATTGACTAGGTGTTCTTGTAACTTTCCAAAGTAGGCCAGTAGCGATATAGGCCTATAGTTAGACACAATGGAAGGGTCACTGGTGGGCTTTTTGAGGATGGGTTTTACCTGAGCCACCTTCCAGCTGCTTGGCATAGATACAAGCTCAAAAGAGGTGTTAAAGATGTTGGAGAGAGAGCAGGCCAGAAGTGGGAATATCTCTTGCACTTACAGGAGGGGCCAGTGAATCGATGGGAGAACCCGATTTCACTTTCCCAAGGGCTACTAACACTTCAGCAGCCGTGGTGGGCTCGAACTCCATAAGAGAAGGACACTCGATATAGTCTGAGATAGGAGAGTTACGGGAAGATTCCTCACCGCCTTGGATGACATTGGGTCCAGAGGCTCAAACGTGGAGTAGATCGACTTGATTTTATTGTCGAAATGGGCGGCTAATGCGTTAACCCACTCCAAGGTGGGGGTAAAGGCTGACTGTTCCACCTGCGGTGCAGTGAACTCATTTAGTATTTTAAACAGTTCTTTACTGGAGTGGGACGCTTTGTTGATTCTTTGAGTAAGATAACTGGATTTAGCTTCCTTTATGTTTTTCAAATAGCTAGAATGGAACCGTTTATAGTTTTTACGATGTTCATCGTTCTTGTTTTCCTCCACAGCCTTTCCGCTGATCTACTAGCGGTTTTCTCTATTTTCAACTCCTCCGTAAACCAAGGGGAGGCAATGGTTTTTAGTTTAACTTTTGTTTCAGGGATGACCATGTCCAGTGCATTCTTAACACATTCTTCCAACTGGTTGGCCATTAGGTCAATATTATTGGATGTATCTTTGGGAGCATTAAAATGGGTCAGAAAGGCCTCCGATGTCAGTTTATGCCAAGGCCGCATGATCCTGGAGTCTGTGCGCTTCCTGGCCCTAGGCTCATTAGGACTAAGAAGGCTGAATTTCACAAGAAAGTGGTCAGTCCAGGTCATGGGCTGAGGAGATTTGCAGGTAATGCTGGGCATATTGGTGAAAATTGAGTCAAGAGTGTGCCCTGCCTGATGGGTGGGTCCTTGTACCCTTTGCGTTAATGTCAAGGTTTCCATGGTGGTCATTAAATGACAGGAGTCAGTATCGTAAAATCTCCTATCAAGATAAAGTAATCTGTGGCTAACATGTGCGAGGCGATAGTGTCAAGGAGAACATTGACAAATTTAGACTTTTCGCCCGGCAGTCTGTAGACCAGAGCGGCTCTCCCCATCGGCGTTTTGTGATACATTATGTTGACTATGACGATTTCAAACAAGGGATTCGAGAAGGATTCGAGCAGGGAAATACAAATCGGGGCCTTAGAAGCCACTGCAACGCCTCCCCCTCTCCTCCCCACTCTGTCTTGTCTAATAAGATGGTATTCCTGGGGGAAAGCTATGGCAATGTCCGGTGATGCTTGGCTGTGGAGCCACATTTCGGTAAGGAAACAGATATCCGATTGTTCATTATCTAGTAGACTCCATAACTCAAAGGCATGCTTGGGGATTGACCTGGTATTTATGTACAGAGCAGAGAGAGATTTAGAGCCTGTGCCTGCACTGGGTCTAAATATTTCTGCATGTTTCACAACAGGTATAGAAATCACGTGGTCGGACATGGGCGCTAGGGTGGCAGCAGTAATTTGGGGGTTATTCGTAGGTGTTCAAGACAAGGGTTGGGGGCTATGAGTTGTAGCCACAATATTTGGGTTGAGAGAGATAAGTTCCTGCCTGGAGTAATGAATCATGACATCGGGACAGTAATACCCTCACCGTGAGCAAAGCTGTGGTTAGGCCAGAAGTCAGGGCGGCGGGCGGCGTCCTGGCGTAGACGGCCTTGCCTTTAGCACGCCTTCGGCGCGCGTCCGCGCAGGGGAGGGGAATATGTAGGCAAGAGGGGCGGGGCAGCTTCGACTGACGCTGCCTGGTGCTCCGCTGCTTCCTGTCCCTCCACTCAACCGGCACAAGCCGTGGCGGACCGGGGACACAGCAGAGGGAGCCCAGTGAAGGTGAGTGAGTAAGCGGTAGTAATCACCGCTGTTCAACTATTTAAAAACAAAGCGTGAGGAAATTAAAAATTAGGCGCAAATAAAAAGAAAATGCAAGCCTCCGAAGGGAGAACAGTCAAATCACAGGGCGTCAACAATTCCCCACTAATCCACAACCCCGCAGCGTTATTGCGAGCAGAAGTTCCTCAACAGCAAGGATGCTGTTTGTGCTGCATTTGTGGAAGTGCAGCTTAGTAATAATACTTGGAGAGTCAAATGGTCTAATTGCATCAATAATGAGGAACAATTGGAGCTTATGAGGCAGATGGTTGACAGTGCAACAGCAGATCTCCAAAGAAGTGTTACACAGGAGGAATTTGACACCAAGGTCATTCACATACACAATGAACTTTTTAACAAGCTTAAGGGCTTTTTTTATAACCAATGTTAAGAAACCCATGAAAAATAATGGCCCAACGGTGGATGCATGGTATGGGAAATCATGTAGAGAAGCTTATAGAGCGTTAGCCAGAGCTATTAGATCTAAGAATAGGGAAAGTATTAGAAGCGCAAGGGTAGGATACAAGCTAACACAACAAAAAGCGAAAAGGGACTGGGATGAGCTACACTGGGACAAGTTATTTAAAGCCAGTAAAGGAAGAAATATGGCTACTTTCTGGCATTTGGTGAAATGGGGTAAGGTGAAACCAAGACAAGCTCCTGTTAATCATGTAGCCCCCGAACAGTGGGTATCCCACTTCAAGGCCCAGTTTGCTATAGCAGATCATGATCAAGAACATGATCAACACCAATTTCTGATACCCTTAGCTAATCCTCCCTTGCACTTTACCAAGCAAAAAGTAGATCTAGCATTAAACTCAGTCCCGAGAGGTAGAGCGCCTTGGTTGGACTGTGTACCTGCTGATCTGTTCTTGCATAACAAAACCACGTGGGTCATTTATATTCAGTCCCTAGCGAATGCTATTGCCAGTGGTACCCCAACACCAGATTCTTGGTTGGGAGCCGAAATCCTTCCAATCTTCAAAAAGATGAATCATTCAAACCCTGGCAATTATAGGCCCATAAGCCTCATTGACTGTTTACAAAATGTGACAGCTAGGCTGGTGCTGAGTCGTATCCAGGATTGGATTGATAAATTTGATATCCTCTCTCCTTTGCAGTCCGGGTTCCGCTCACACACCAGCACTATTGATCAGGTTTTTAGGTTTGTCTTAATTTATTGGCGTGTGGTGATTTTAAAAGGTGGTACAATATATGCTGCTTTCGTAGATCTTAAGTCGGCTTTCAACTTAGTCCCATGTGCCAAAATGTGGAGAGTTTTTGCTGAACAGGGCATGCCCTTGGATTTACTGGATTTTTTAAACTTCACTCCTCTAAATTTGCACAGGTTTGTTGGGGTCAGCAGGGGAGTGTGACAGATAGGTTTCCTATCGATAGGGGGCTTTAACAGGGGTGCGTTTTGGCACCAACTCTTTTTTCCCTGTATATTAATAGGGTAATTCAGTATTTTATGAATCATCCAACAGACGCCCCTACTCTTGCTGACATGAAGATCCCTCTGCTTATGTTTGCAGATGACACTTTGTTAATCTCTAAAACTCAAAAAGGCCTTCAGATGGCCATTGCTAGGTTTGAGGAGTTTTGATGGTACCACAGCCGTTTAGTCAACGAGGATAAGACCAAATTCATGGTGCTACACAAACACAAGATTTTAAATGGGAGAGTAGCCATGAATGAAGCTACACTAGAGCAGACACACGTTTTTACATACTTGAGTATTACTCTTGGTAACAAACTTAATTGGAAACCCCACATAGATCAGTTAAGCATGCACAACTGTCTGGTGCCCTATTAAAGGAACAGCGCCTTTCTCATACTAAGCCTGTAGCCCCAGCGTTAAAATTTATAACTCAAAAATTTGTGCTTCGGTCATGTATGGGGCCAAATTATGGGGTTTCGGTAATCTTGCGTCCCTGAGACTTCCCAAAACAATTTTTTGAGGGGCATAATGGGTCTTCCACAATCTACCCCACTGCTGCCCCTCTATCTAGATTTGGGTTGTTATTTTATAGAGGACATGGCACGCTATAGACCAGTGGCCTATTGGAGAAGGCTCTGGGTCACTCCAGAGCTTTACCTGTACGCACAAGCTCTCCTCGAAGTAAGGGATGCAGACAATATGTGCAAAATCCCATGGTTGAGGCAGGCAAACGTTATTTTTAGTGAGATGGGGCTGAGTCGATTGTGGGCAAATCCTGTATACAATGTTTTTCCTTCTAGAAAGGAATTCAAGGAGATATATTGGAACATGGTTAACACGAAACGCTTCTTTACTTTATCCAGGCCGTCTTTATTGAGGGAGTTTTTGGAGATCAAACAGGTTACTGAGTACGAAGGGTACTGGGATTTCATTATGGTTTTTTTTATGATAGGAAACGTTACCACCAATTTAGAGTGGGTTCACTCCCAATCAACTAATTTGTTGGTAAATGGTGTACCATGACCTGCACCAGATGTCCATTCTGCCCGACCCAGACTGAATCCCTTGTGCATAATTTATTTATTTGCCCAGTCTATAAAATACCGAGGCACAAGAAGCTCAAACCCATCTGTATGTCTATGGGCATCAATACTGGCAAAGGAGCATTTAGGATTTTAAAAACAGATGTAGCTGCACCTATAGAAATTTTGGTTGCCAAATTCTTAAATTGGATGTGGGACATTCGTGCAAACAAGACAAGATTATGTTAACTTGTTTTTATTGTAGACACCTGCTCCATTTACATAGCCACTTATCTACATGCAGCACCTATTACAAATAGGTATTTGGGATCTATTTGTTAGTACTTTTATCTATTTTAGAGTATCTATTTATTGTATATATATAAATATATATTTATTTGTATTTTGGTGGAACTACCTGTTGGTGTCAATTCTCTAATGTGTCAGTTTCATATCATTCATGAAAATGATTTGGTTAAACATTTTAAATGTAAATGTCTTTCATAATTTTTGTTAATCTAAATAAAGACTTATCGAATCGATAATCTGAAATGTTTTATTTCTCCATTTTCCTATCCTGCTTTTTCCCATTGCCTTTTTTCCATCCCTCACACTTTCATATTTCTCCAATATCGAGGGGTTTTACCCTTTTAGGTTTTTTAATCTCTGCCATGGTTTCCCTCAGCTCTTCCAAGTACCACACATCAGGTGTTAGGCTAACACATTTCAGCGCAGTGGTCCGCATCCCCGCACTGAAATGGAAAGCCATGTATTTGTAGCGCCTCAGTATCAATCCAGTGTTCTATTAGTGGTCTGTTAGAAACTGAAATCCAAGTTGCAGCCCACGGTTTGCTCTGCTCGCGCAGGCTTGGGGCAGCTGGCTTAGTTCATGACTGGGCTGGCTTAGGAAGGCTGAGGGCGATGGCTACAATGTAACATGGTTTATTCACTTCCCCTTGACACCGGCAATCCATTCAGATTAACCAGGTGACTCACTGTGAGAACCATCATGTGATGGTACATCACAGTCATTGTTAAAATTATGGCCAACACTTTCTATCAAGGGACTCGCTCTCTATATATATTGGCGAGCCGGGACGGTGCGAGCGGAAAACGTGACAGTCACGGAGTAATGTGACAGTCTTTTAGACACACGGCCAGTCCCGTCAGAGTTCAGACAGCCGCAGGATTGGTGGTGTCTGACAGGTAGCACTGAGCTTATCTCAGAATGCATGCTGTGGCACAGCCGGCAACGAGTCGTCAACTTGAATCCTGGAGGACTGCGGCTGCAGCCGACTCCGAAGACAGCAGCACCCAGGAGGGAGAGAGTGTGTCTACACTGGCGCCCCCATCTTGAAACCTGCGCCCCCACCTTGAAACTTAATCTCACTCCACGTGGGCCAGTACTAGCTTCACCAGTCAGTTTGGTCTTGAATTCCCTCAGAGCAGGCCAGAAAAACAAATTATGGATTAAACTCACAGACTCAGCAGGTAATGGGCGCCACAGGGATGTAAGGGTCTGCACTTAGCACCTAACCCCGCAAATGGCATGCTGCCATACCGGCTCTTCACAGCAGATAAACAGCAGTTAACTGCAGCGCCAAAAGAAGTAAGGGACCCTACATGAGACACCTGCCTACACCTAGAATCTTTTCCCCACACCCTCCAAAAACACCAGAGAAACCCATACACTCGCCCACTCTCCACCCAGCATCCCCGCTTCCATAATTCCATTCCACATAGGACTGCCCGGGCCAGGGCCGGACTGGCCATAGCGGGCACCGGGCGTTTCCTCGGTAGGCCCTTGGGTGGGGACCGGTTTTGGGCCCCTGGGGTCGTTTTTGTTACCAGGGGTCGGCAATATCGGCCCCCGGTAACAAAATCGTCCGAAGCCGGCCCTCGCAGACTGCTCGACTGCACTTCCCCTCACCCAAGGGGGGGAGGCAGCTGAGCAGTTTGCCAGGGCCGGTTTCTGTTCCCAGTCTGGCCCTGGCCCGGGCAAACCCCCTGCACACAAGATTGCTGCAGGTGAGTAGGTCTACACATACACAAGCTGGAAGCTGAGCCCTGGGGAGCAATCATCAGGATGAATGCGGCCTCCCTAGAGCCTCAGTCTGTTGGCACCTGCCTAGCAGAGTGAGTCCGGCCCCTAGCAGCGACAACTTGATACCTGGTTAAGGTAATGAGGGGCAGCGGTAATGGTGCCAGTCCAACTTTGAGAATGGCCAGCAGTTGTTTCACTTACGAGCCTGGTGTTGTCAGTAGCTCTGGTAAGGCTGCAGCCTGCTGGTGTATTCTGGTGCTGCGGGGTGGGGCAGGTAGTGGCGTGCTAACCGGGCTGACACCGCTCTGCTGGCCTCTTCAGTTATAATTTTTATACAGATCGATTAAACCGTACTGTCTTTTAAACAAACAGCATCCTGGCTGGCTGTAAGGTGTGCGCCTCACTCTCCCGAGCCTTCTCAATGCCTGTGCTGCTGTCTGGGGTGGCTTATGAGTACTAGGTTAGTGCCCTTCCAGAGATGGTGCTTTGCAGTCATTTTAAGAACTTCTTAGAGTTTCTCTTGGGTGAAATGGGTGTAATTTCTGATATTTATATGCTTCCCTCATCTTTATTACTTGACTTTGGTTGCGAGAAAGAGTCACTCATAGTTGGTGAAATGTCACTCATAATTACACTGAATTCATGAGAATGTCACACATAGCAATCTAAAACCTTCATTCTCTCTCCTCATGTTTTAAGTTACAATATGTTTCCAGCTCGTCAAAAATAAAAATTCCATTCTTTCTCTCTGACCCTGTGCATGTTTAATTTTCACGTATTCCACATTTCCTTCTTTGTACTGCTTGCGATTTGTTTAAAAAATAAAAATGCCATTCTTCCACTCTGACTCCGTGCATATGTTTAATTTTCATTTATTTCACGCTTCCTTCTTTGTACTACTTACAACTTGCTTAAAAAATAGAAATGACATTCTTTCACTCGGACTCCGTGCGTGTATTTATTTAATTTTCATTTATTTCACTGCTGCCTTATTTGTAGTACTTGGCATGCCACTTGCTTAAAAAAAATCCATACTTTCACTGTGACACCGTGCATGCATTTAATTTTCATTTATTTCACGACTTTTTGTACTACTTGCCACTTGCATTAAAAATAAAATTCCATTATTTCACGTTGTCTCCATGCTTGCATTTATTTAATGTTCCTTTATTTCACCTTTCTTTCTTTGTACTTGTTGCGATTTGCTTGGAAAATAAGCATTGCATTCTTTCACTTCGACGCTGTGTGTCCATTTAATGTTCATTTATTTAACCTTTCCTTCTTTGAACTGCTTGCGACTTGCTTCCTGTCTTCTGTGCAGCAGCGGCTCCAGTATTAAAGAACGTGAGATAATTTGTAGCGTGAGACTGTCTGGTATCCCATGAGATCGTGTATCCCCGCACTAAGCCCGAGCAGAGATCGACTGCTTCTGTCTGATCCTGCCCGGACTGAGATAATTCTCCGAAGACGGCCGAAGTGAAGGGGATACACGATCCCAAGGGGATACCAGATATTACACAACACCGGTGCAATCGGATAAGTGGGTAGTGTGGCTCTCAATGCTGAGTGAATGCGTTGCATTACAAAGATATTCATGACGGATCTGTCTTGAAATCGGGTATCCTTGGATACTGAGAAGATATGATCATCTGGATATAGATCTCATATCTTTATGATGTTGAATTTGGCTAACGTGTGTTGTACAAGTGTTTCGTCTGTAATGGGGAGCCATAGGGGATTTGGGAGAGGTAGAGCCGGTGAATACAGTGTGCTGACTCCAAGAAGTCTCCGTAACCTGTCCCAAGCCCAGCTATAAGTGGATACGGTTTGTATGTCATTTGGGTCTCTGGGGACACCCTTCGGCAGAACAGTGGACAACTTCTGAGGAAGCACAAAGTCAGCCTCAGGTCTCAAAAAAGGAATTTGTGAGTCTGGGTGATACCACACAAATGCATAGCTACACTGAGCCACTAAATAATTTAAATGGAGATAAGGGACGCCGTAACCACCCCTGTCATACGGAAGAGTAAGTACCTGCCAGCTGACGCTAGGTCTTTTAACCCTCCAAACCAGTCTAATAAGACGTGTAAGCAATTGTAAAAAAAAGGGTCTTAGTTAGAGGGATAGGGATGTTATTAAATAAGTACAGAAATTTGGGAAGCACTATCAGTTTGAGTATAGCAACCCTGCCAGCCATTGACAACTGAAAGCCCAGCCAGCATTCCACCTGCGCCTCCAGGGTGTTCACGGCACATCCGTAACTGAAGCTAATAATACTAGCAGTGTCCAAGTGTATGTGGATACCAAGGTATTTGACTGAATCATAGCACCCTTCAAGGGGAAATCCACAATCCCATGGAGTCGTGCTCTCCGTTAATGGAAAAATCACAGACTTGTGCCAGTTGATGCCTAGCCCTAAAAAGCGGACAAATCTGAGTATTTCCCTGTTGATTTGTTCAAGATTGTCCTGAGGATGACGCACATATAAAATGGTATCGTCTGCATAGAGTAAGTCTAATAAGGGTCCTGTGTTAAATTGTAGACCCCAGTGGAGATGTCGTTCCTGAAAAAGTCTAATTAATGGATCCATAGCTAATATAAATAAAAGAGGGGAGAGGGGGTACGCTTGTCCTGTGCCATGTGTCAACAAGAAGGGATGGGATAGTGTGCTATTTACACAGAGTATAGCAGAGGGTCCGAAGATTGAGTGATGTGGAACGTTGTGACGAATCCAGATTCTTTCGGGGAAATAATACATTCCATTAGTGAGAGAGGTCAATAGGAACTTCATAGGGAAATGTCCTTTCCAGGCTTGGGAAGGAGAATAATAATTGCTTCTCGAAGTGTGGGGGGAAGAACCTGCCTCTCAAGTGCCTCTGCATATACTTCAATCAACTGGGGCACAAAGATATCCTTATAAAGTTTTATAGAAGTCTCAGGTAAATCCGTCAAGACCGGGAGCCGAGGAACCCCTGAGTGCCTCTATTGCTCCCACAACATCTGCTTCGGAAATGGGGTCTGCCAGGAAATCCTGCATATATTTCTCCAGATAAACTAGCGCAATTTCAGACAAATAATCTTCCTGGTCATTAAGATCGCAGCCAATCCTGGAACTGTATAAAGCCTTAAAATACTCAAGGAAAGTGTAGCGGAACTCCGGGGTGGAAGAGACCGGCTGATTTAAGGGGGTGGAAACCTCAGTTATGTATGCCCTACTGTATGGGGGCAGAGCATTTGTG
Source organism: Lissotriton vulgaris (assembly GCF_964263255.1). Classification (NCBI taxonomy): domain Eukaryota; kingdom Metazoa; phylum Chordata; class Amphibia; order Caudata; family Salamandridae; genus Lissotriton; species Lissotriton vulgaris. Next base: position 657,693,509 of record NC_141689.1, read on the forward strand.
CCAGTACTCTACTAGGTCTTTCGCCCTCTCTGTATCTTCTAACAGTTTTATATTTACCCAAATGTAACATTTCCCTGTCTGCGGCTTAGCAAAATTCTACTAAAAGGGCTAACCGTCTATTTTCAGCATCAGCAGAGGCATTACAAAATAGCTCAGCATCTAGTGTCGATATGTCTTGTTCAATGCGGGCCAGTGTGTTACGCAAGTCTTTTAGCACGCGTGCGTTTTCAGCTATACAGACACCCCTTATGTATGCTTTAATACCTTTCCATTGGACCGCCCAAGTATTTATGGCAAAATAATCCTCAATGGCCTCTCGCACCTCAGCATTGAAGACCCAATCCTGCAGTGCTCTGCTCGGAAACCGTCACTGCCGTTCGAAGCCTTCAGGGCAAGGGACATCTAACGGAAGCATCACAGGTAAATATTCCGTGGCAATGTCTCCAAAGCCTGGATCCAACCAGCAATTCCCTGGGAGACTAGCCAATAATCTATTCTGGTCCAGGTATTATGGTAACCAGAATAATGGGTATAGAATGTGATGGTGGGATTGTGTTTCCACCAGATGTCTATTAAAGAAAGTTGTCTGCAGATATCCTGCAGTGTATGATGGGAGCGTGGCTTGGAGTCAGGGGATGAGGAGGTGCTGTCTAGACCGGGGTCTAATAATAAATTGAAGTCACCTCCCATTATAATCAGGCTGGGTTCGAGTATCAACAAATGTATATGTAGGGAGTGAAAAAATCGGGAGTGTCAGCGTTCGGGGCATATCTGCCTATTTTTAAGGCAATTAAGTGACCCATGAGCATGCCTGTGAAAATAAGGAACCAGCCTTCACTGTCTTCTATCACTTTGCCAGGGCTGAAGGGGATTCTCTTATGTATTAGGATGGCGACGCCTCTAGCGTAACTGCTATAATTGGCAAAATATCTGTGTGCTCCCCAACTAGCAGCCATGCGGATGGCGTCAGCCTTTAGAAATTTGTCACCTGTAAACAGTCAATGTCGACATTATGTTGCAGTAAATAAATGAGCACCTGTCATCTCTTGCGGGTGTGTTGTTGAGGCCTCGTACATTTCAGGACATACAGGACAGACCAGAGGGACCAACCATATTATCTAGCTGAGCCATAGGGGGTATACATCAAGAAATATGTGAACAAATTGTTTACCAAGACATCGTCATATGACAGTGACCTGCTTGTATATAATCATTGAAAATACGTAACTATCGCAAAGTTCCCCCACGCCTCCCACCACCCAGCCTCATCCAGTCTCGAGCAAGGAAATACCATGCCGAAATAACCAGCTTGAAGTGCCAACTAACTTTACGAATGGGTGAGAAGGGCACTTCTTTTATACTGAAACAAAAACCAGAGCAAGGTGTACCCCTTTAGGGGTGGCAACGCCACGTTGGCCGGACAACTAACTTACAACAATACAGATGAATAGTAAGCTTTATCCATTATAGCAACATAGTCAAAATGAAGGGTTAGAAATACCTCTTCAGCTGGTCCCTGTGTTTGAAAAGAGTTCCATACTGGCGTCAGAGCCGCTATGTGGAGGAGAAGGACCGTCCAAACAGTCCAGGGTCCATTGTTGTTCTTCTTGTAAGAGTGACAGAGGGGCATATTATCAAGAAAGTCCGTTACATTATCGCCGCTTTTATCGGCAGGAAACTGCCGATAAAGCTGCGATAATGGGCTTGATAATTTGCTCTATGGAATTCCAATCGAAGCCCATGTTACATGTCTTTACATCTAACATGGGCTTCGATTGGAATTCATAGAGCATATTATCAAGCCCATTATCGCCACTTTATCGGCAGTTTCCTGCCGATAAAAGCGGCGATAATGTAAGGCCCTTTCTTGATAATATGCCCCAGAATTCCTAAGCTTCTGTCGGAGTGTCAAAAAATCGGGAGCGGCCTCCCACATCTACCTTAAGCCTGGCAGGGTAAAGCATTCCGTATTTCAATCCCAGGTTTATAAGGGTGGCCTTCACTTCATTAATCTTGCGGCGGGCCTCTTGTACCATGACTGTGAAGTCTGGAAAGAAAGAAAGTTTAGAGCCCTGCCTATTGAAGTCACCCCGCTCTCGGGCCAGGCGTAAGATGGAATCTCGATCTCTGAAGTTCATGATTCTCGCAATGATGGGTCTCTGTGAGAGGCCAGGATTAGGCCTAGGGCCCAGGGATTGGTGCACCCGTTCTATGACAAATCCCGGGGTGAAGGCCTCTCTGCCAAACAAATCGGATAGCAAGTGTTCCACAAAGATGTCCATGCTCCCGGTAGTAACAGTCTGCGACTTGCCCAAAATGTGCACGTTGTTGCGCCGACTGCGCGACTCCAGGTCCTCATTTTTAATTGCAACCTCTTTTAAGATTTGTTCCACTCAATCAAGGCGTCTTAATGACTGCGCCGTACTGTCCTCGATGTCTGATACGCGGACCTCTGCCATATCCAGGCGCCAGTCATGTGATTGGACTTTGGCTTCCATGTCGACCCGGCTTTTATCCATTGTGTCAAATTTGCCACAAAGAGCCTTGAAACCCGCCCTCATCCCATGGAGCATCGACGCAGACAGTGCCGGAAGGTTGTCCACATCCTCCACCCTCTGGGCACCGTCCGCCATGGTGGGGGCCTCTTCGAAGGTGTTGTCCACTACTTTCCCGAAGCGCAGGGTCCTTTGTTTCGTGTCTTTGTGGCCCATACTGCAGCGTGGGGATGGAATGTGCAGGTAAAGCGACTGTTAGGTCTCAAATGCAGTTAGCAGATCCAGGACCTCACTGGGCGCCGGGCAGGAGGAGTACAGCCCCAGGTTAAGAAGAAATCTGTGCCCTAAATCTAGTTTACCGCAGGTTCAGTAGTCGGGGCAGCACTGTAGGTCGTACGTGCTTCAGATCACACCGGAGGCCACTCACCGCCTGGGCGGCACCCAGAGACAGGGGAAGACGAGAGTGAGGGCAGCACCACAGATCTCAGCGGGATTGATGTAGATCTGCGAGTGCCATGAGCAGAGTGCAACTACCATGATGCATCAGGAGGCCCATGTCACAGGCTAGCCGCATGCCCTTTGTTCCTGTTGTCGCTACCTGTCCTGCCTCACTGCCAGCAATCACTTGAAGTGGTGCTTTGTGGAATTTAGGGGGATGTTGTGAGCTACTCCCCTGAGCTTTATTAGGCGCACTGCAGGCAGGTAGGCCCTATGCACACTGGTTGCGGAGATCAGTGGTCGAAAAAGCAGGCGAGACAGGGCAGTGAGGTATCCTATATGGCCTCCGTAAGAGATCCTGGGCAAGGGCGGCCAAGTAGAATGCGCTCAAGTGCAACATTGAAGCCAGGGATCTCGATACAGCAGGGCATCCAATGATGGCGATCCATGAAGCGGCGCGCAGGCCTCAAATGGCGGGAGGGAGAAGGAACCGCACAGTCACGCGGCAAATTTGGGTATGGAACCAAACAGGCTACCCCCCTGTCTACTGCACCTCACACCCATTTCAGTTGCATAGCAGGGAGACCGATGGGCCCTGTCCCCAATGCGGTCTCCCAGTCAGGATGGCGTTATTCGGTACAGGGTGGGCATAGCTGTGCACCTTGGCCGTTGCGATGTGGTGCAGCAGGAAGTGGAAAACCAAATCTGAAGATGCTTAGTTTCCGTTAGACTTTCCATATAGGGCTTTCCGGCATGGAAAGCCTGCTGGAAAGCAACTTTGGGGCCCCTTAGCAGGGTTCTCTTCTCCCTTAAGTCTCTGGTTGGGGGCGAGGGGGCACCTATTGGACCCCTGCCATGCGGTGCAGGGATTAACAGAATCTCCCATTTCTCTGTGGGAGCTTGTGCTACGGCGGTATGTGGCACAGCACAAGCTACCATAGAGAAATGGGAGTATGAGACCTCATCATGTACGGGGCATTGTAATACTGCGGTCGGGACCGCCGACCGGAGGACAGTTAGTCTTGAATCCAGGATGACGCCAGTCGGAGGCAACTCCAACCGACATCATAATCAGGGTCAGAGTGGGTTTTTAACATTGTAAGAGGTGTTCTTTCTGAGCGTCTATATTTTAACTGCATAATTTAATAGTGTTCTCTTCTTCATACTGCTAACACCCAAACAGTCTAGTACAGTATTTCTCTTAATGTTTTCAATGAACCTTTCCCTTGCATTTTCAAGTTAACTACTACAAAATAAATACGTAAAATAAAAAATGCAAGAGCAGTTCATTGAACGCCAGCAAATAATGATTATGGTAAAGTAGCAAAGACTAGACAAGACTGGAGAATACCAAGTGGACAACCACCTAGAACATCTGTGAAGCTACATTACAAAAATAAAGAAATAAAATACAAGATGTCAACTCGAGTAGCACAGAGGCAGATTCCCCTTTTAGGGCTCTGTGGCTTTACCCCTCTGAAATTCCTACATATTTACCATAAATAATATTATTATTATTTATTTATTTATAGTTTTTCTAGAGCGCGTAGTCACCCAGAGGGTATCCCAGCGCTGAACCTCTTACTCACAGGGAGAGAAAGTCAGGAGTGATAGTGATAGTGATAGTGGCTCAGGGGAAGAGTAGGGTTTTGAGAGATTTCCTGAACCGCAGGAGGTTAGGTTCTGATCTGAGGCTCAGGGGGAGTGCGTTCCATTTTTTCCCCGTGTTGACCGAGAAGCGGCGGCCACCTACACGGGCCTTCTTCACCTTGGGGATCGTGATGAAGTTTCCATGTTCGGAACGAAGCGCTCTCGTGGGTCTGTAGGGTGTGATCCAGTTATTTAGGATTGGGGGGCCAGTGTTGTGAAGTACCTTGTGGGCCAGACAGAGGGCCTTGAAAGTTACCCTTTCCCTGATGGGGAGCCAATGCAGCATCCTTAATGTAGGCTTGGCAGATGTCCTGGCCGGGGTGTTCGTTAGAAATCGGGCTGCGGCATTTTGAGCTTTTTGCAGAGTTTGAAGAGTGGCTTCTGGAGATCCCAGGTAAATGGCGTTGCTGTAGTCCAGCCTGGATAAAATTAGGCCTTGGATCAGCAGGAGACGCGACTGGAAAGGCAGAAGAGGAATCACCTTCCTGCAAGATCTAAGTAGTCCGTAGCATGTGCCGGCCGTCTTTCTTGCCTGTGTCCTGAAGGTTAGATCAGTCTCCAGCCACACTCCGAGACTCTTGACCTCCGTCTTGGGGGTGAGGGGATCACCCATGCAGGTGGGCCAGATGTTAGGGGGGAGGCTCGTGGTGTTATGCCCTAGTAGCAGGATTTCTGTTTTGGAGCTGTTTAATTTCAGGGCAGAGTCACTCATCCACTGATGTACGTTGGAGAGGCAGTCGTGGAGATTGGAGGGCTCTAGCTTGGGGTGGGAAAGCGTCACCACCAGTTGTGTATCGTCGGCGTAGCTGACGATAGTGACTCCAAAGGGTGAGACCAATTCCTCCAGTGGGGCCATGTACACGTTGAACAATGTGGGGCTCAGGGATGAGCCCTGTGGCACACCGCGCTGGAGGGGGATGGAGGGGGAGCGGCTTTCACCTTCCCATACTTGGAAGGAGCGTCGGAAGAGGAAAGACGAGAGCCATTTCAAGGCCCTGTCTTTTACCCCGATGTTATCGAGACGTTGGGTTAAGACCTGGTGACTGACCGTGTCAAAGGCCGCACTCAGGTCTAGGAGGACCACTGCCACTGATCCTCCTGTGTCGATAATTTCCCTGGTCTTTTCTACTGCTGCGAGGAGAGCAGTGTCCGTACCCTGACCTGGTCTAAAGCCTGTCTGTGAGTCATTGAGGAGTTGGTTTGACTCCAGGAAGTGTGACAGTTTTATGTTCGCAAGTTTTTCGGCGACCTTACCTATCCAGGGGAGGAGTGAGATAGGTCTATAGTTGGATAGATCTGCCGGGTCTAGAGATGGTTTTTTGAGAAGCCCTTTTACGACAGCCTCCTTACAGTTTGAAGGCACCTCTCCCTGTGCCAATGAGATGTTAATGAGGGCTGTCAATTGGGGGACTATGGTCTGAGAGATGTTTTTGACTAACCGTATGGGGACTGGGTCGCTAGGGGCTCCGCTCTTGGTTGATGTAAGTGTAGCCATCACTTCCTCTTCTGTAACTGGGCCGAACGACGCTAGATAAGGCTTATCGGGTGGGGGCGGCGGTTCCTTAGCTCTCTCTATGGGGTCAGGGTTAGCGGCAGGAAGGGAGGTGAGGATTTTTTTGATTTTTTCGTCAAAGAAGGTGGCCAGCTTGACGCATTTTTCCTCCGCTGCTTTGGGGTCCATGGGTTTCTGCGGGGGGTCAGGGACATGGAGGAGCTCTTTGAGGATGGAGAAGGTCTCCTTGGCTGAACAAGAGGAGCTTTTTATTTTTTCCTCGTAGAAGGCACTTTTTGCGTCGTGTAGGGCTCGTTTATACGCTTTCATGGAGGATTGATAAGCACTTTTCTCTGCTGGTGACTTGTTTTTCCTCCAAGTGCGTTCTGACTTATTGCATTCCTTCTTAAGGGTGTTGAGGGCGGGTGTGTACCAGGGAGCGGGGTTGATTCTTTTAACGTGTTTTAAGGTACTGGTAAGTGGGATGAGACTGTCTAGGGGATGGGCTAGCCAATCGTTGAATTCTCTGTCCGCGGTGTTCGGGTCCGCGGACAGAGGGCCAACGGTTTCACGTAATTTAGCTTCCCATTCCTCTGGTACTAGCTTGTGCCACCGTCTAGTTCGTATCCTTGTTTTCTGTTTGAGTGCTGGTGTCGTTTTGAGTGACCAGTGCATAGGGATCAGCATATGGTCTGTCCAAGGTAGAGGGGTGGGATCCTGGGCGTTTAGGTTCTTGATGTTGGTGAGGATTGGATCCAGGAGTTGTCCTTTCTCATGGGTGGCCTTAGAGTTTCGAAGATGGAGATCGGCTGTAGTGAGATCAGCAAGTAAGTTGGCTGCGGCATTATCCGCGGGGTCAAGAAAGTGCATGTTAAGGTCCCCTAGGAGGAGGAAGTTAGAGACTGAAATAGTCTTGAGTGAGATGTAATCCATCAGAGTACTGGTGAATTCTCCTAGAGAGCCTGGCGGACGGTACACTAACAGTCCCGAGAGGGAGATTGATGGTGACATCTGGATGGTGAAATTGCAGTTTTCACAGTCTTTGACGGTTCCACATTCAATTCTACATTGAAGATGGTCTTTGTAGAGTATGGCTAGGCCGCCACCTCTACCGACTGGTCTATTCAGGCAGCAAATTTGGTAGCCGGGGGGTGTTGCATTGACCATGTCGAAGTCACTGTGCGGGGTCAGCCATGTTTCAGTCAGAAACAATATGTCTAGCATCAAATCCTGGACGAGGATGTTGGTTTCGTGGACGTGTTTTACTAAGGATCTGCAATTCAGGAGGCCAAGCCGAAGTCCTTGGTGGCGTTCCGTTTCCTCGGGTTTGTTACAGAGGATACATCCTGCAAAGGGGGCGTCTTCCTTGAGGATGTATTTGCACTGGGGATGTTTTTTTGGGTTCCAGGCAAGCAGTGTATCTTGGGTGTAAGAGATACGTTTCTGCAAGTTGGGCATAGTGTCTAGGCCTGAGGCCGTCTGGGCCCGGACGGGCCCAGACGGGATTGCCTTTGGCGCGCCTTCGGCGCGCTGACGGCGCGCCCGCTGCGCCCATCCGCTGCGCGTCCGGTGGTTGCACATCTTTTCTAGGTGGAAAAGGGGCGGGAGGGCGTGGCCTAAGAGTAGGCGTGGCCTCGTTCCTCGCCGTCAATGGCGGCAGAATTGTTTGCTTATTTGGCGTTTGGTGCAGCGAAGAGTTCACTGTTTTTTGGCGGTTCTGGAGCACGCTCCGTGGTGCCAGACGGGTAGGTGAGGTTAAAATACAAAGATTTTCAAAAGTGACACAGGAAATACAATTCTTTTATTTATTAAATAGATTGATTTATTTAGAGATACAACAGTATCTCTATACCAATCGATGCATTTAAGTCTGGGCTGTCTGTGCCCAGGCTGCCTGCACCCCCCCGCCCCCACACATTGAAGCAGTAGGCAGAAGCCAAGCAGTAAATCAACTTTCTGCAATGTGAAGCACAATGCAGGGCTTACGATTCTAAAACCCTTCATTGCCATTGTAGTCTATGGTGGTATCCACTGTAGGCCAGTGATGCTGTCAGTGTCACAGTTTCAGCCATCTGATTCTGCATCTCTGCATGAAGCCAGACATTAATCATTCACAGGAATATATCCTACCGTTTCCCATTCATCACACGGTAGGACTGGATACAAGTGTGTGTGATTTGCACCCTTGTCCTCTGTAATGATGTTTTATAATGCTAATGTTGCATTATGTATATTGTTCTGAGACCCCTGATTGAGCTAACCTTCCCCACAGTGACATCCCAGGCCCTGGCTGCAGGTCCCTGGCCCTTTAGAAGTGGAGCTGCTGTACATTTTCCCCTGTGAAATTGATTCTAAAGATGAGCAGGGTTTTTGTTCCCTGGCATAATTGATCCAAGTATCAGAGTCATGCGCAAAGAAATAAATATGTGCTTATAATAAAAACAGTTACATGCTGTATGGTGTTAAATCTAGCCCTATCTTTATGCCCTTAACATTAATGCCGAAAACGTGGGTTGGTTTACTAATAATGAATGTTAAAAACTTTAAGATAATGCATGTCCGCTCTTCTTTTATTTCACTTTTTTTTACTTAATCTTATATTCCCCAAGAGTGTTAGATATTTCATCACATTGCATTTCTGTATTTTTATTGTACATTTTATTTCTCATGTATAGTGCATACTTTGAGTTGTAAAAAGTGTTTATGGGGGGCTTTGATTGAGAGCTCTGGAGCTGAGGCGTAAGGCAGAGCAAAGTGCCTGTTGGCGGGTTGGTCTCTCTGTAGAGCACACAGAACAATGTCATGTATCCCAGTTGCAATTGAAATTCTGAGTAAATATATGTGAAGGGGGTACACAGATGCCAAAATATTTACAAAGCAAAGGGAAGAGAAAATAAAGTGCTTAAATGTGAGTGAATGTAGTGTATGTTGAGTTGGTGAAGTTAGAGGGATGCGAGGAAGAGCATTTGAGGAAAAGTAAAAATAGGGTGCTCAAGAGCAAAGAGGCAACATTGTACTTGTGCATATGGACAAGATTTACAGAGAAAAAGTGCATACATATCTAACACAAATTGGGCATAACTGAAGCACAATTTTTCTTTCACAGGCCTCAGCAATTTAATTCAGTGTCACAATTTCAGAATTGAAACATTTCCAATGTAAATAATTTATAACAAATTATTGTTGTTTCTCATTTATCTTAACCGCATCGCTGTTGCGGCGATTTTTGCGCTGTGCGGCAATTTTAAAATTACCGCGATACATGACGAGCTCAGCTCATCATCAGCACCGAAGGGGTTAAACAGCTACCAACAATTGACAAAGCCAATAGTCTTATACTGTCAGGTTTCAGATGTTGTGTTATGTATCTGAATCCAATAACATCTCAGAGAGAAACCAAAATACCAGTTGGCTAGTACACAGTGTGAATTCCAGAACTTTTTTCTACACGTTCCCTTTTAAAGAGCCCCCAGTTTTTCATGTTGTTTCCACATATTTCTATATGACAGACTGCAGCTAGCAGCTGTGGGTGCTTCTGAAGCCGGATTAGAGCATTTTCTCTCAAAGTCGATGCTGCATGCCATGTGAGACACTGGATAAGCATACACCTGACATGGGATTATGTTGCCATGCTGTACAATTTTCACATTACTATTTTGGTTGAATATATTAACGCGGTAGGATATGGGACATTTTCCTATGTGTTTAATATTTCAAGACTATACATTCTTTATGCTCTATAAACCTTGCTTTCTCACTAAATTCATTTGCTTTAAAATTCAAATTTGCAAATCATTTTTCAAATTTTTTCCCAGGAAGAGCACCAACCTGGAACCCACGTTTGCCCATTAAGCTTGCTTGTTTTGCTCGCTACATAAAAATCATACCCAACTTTGATGTCACCACTTTCAAATGTCACCAGACACCACTGAAGTAGCAGAAAATACAGAACTATCTAGCACAAAACTAGATACAGTAAATAAAAACAGTTGAGAAACAGACAACACATAAAAAGGATCACAATGAACCACAAACAGAATTTAATTCTGCCATGCTGGCACACTTTGTAACATTAACGACTGAGCTTATAATCAGTTCTGAACATAAAGAACGGGGTAACCAATGTTATTTGAATCATTGTCGGAACTTACGCCCCGAGAAGGCACAGGCCGAGGAATCAACAGTTAAATATTCATTAGAGTCAAGAAACAAGGCGCATAGGACCCTACCTAGGTTGGATTATGAATTCTACCCAGTGCTATTATCTCATACTTTTCAGGCATTGCACATATCACCTTAAATTTGCTTTTCCCATGTCAGGCGCCTGGCAAAATAATTTACCCCGTGCTGTTGCGACAATGCCTCTATGCAAGCACATAATTTTATACTATTTTGCAGTTTTTATTCAGACTAAGGTGCTCCTTTCTGACCCCCAATCTGTCAAAATGCCAATCTGAGACACTAAAAGGATAGGTGTTGGGCTTTAAATATATGTATATATAGTACATGTTCTTTATTTTTATATCAATGTAGGAATTTACATGATGGTTTTCTGTTATGTAAATAATGTATTATCACATGTATCTTTCCCGTTCCCCTGCCTTGTTGGAGTGTTATTGCATTCCATTACCAACAACAGTTCAACTGTCTTTACTGTTATGTTAGTTGATGTGCCTCTAAGGTTGTAACTACTCTTCTTTGCTTCTTCTTTGTGCGCTTCTTTACTTTTACAACAGTGGCGAGGACATATGAGAGATCAAATCCAGCTATGCAGGGGACAGCCAGACACCAACCTTGGTGTGTGCTCAGTTTGCCGCTTTCATATTGCCCCACGCAGTGGAGTGAGTTTCAACATCACACCTGATCGGCATTAATTCATCAGACGTATGTGGTCTGTATTGAAGGAATGATGCGCTGTAATTAGCCTTCAGTATTTTGCAACACAGAGCAGTTACTCTTCATGGCCTGGAACTGACTGAGGTGTGCTCTATGTGACACAGACCGTCATTTTTCCTCAGTGTTCAGTAGCCTATATCATGAGTGACGTGGGGTGCTAAGCCATATTGGGGGATCACTGACAAAATATTGACCTAAAAAATATCGACTTACAGGAATATCGAGTCAAAAAAATCGAGGGCAAGAATATCGACATCCTATCTACAACATGGTAAGTACAAAAATATCGAAAAAATAACATAGATGTTAAAAATATCGGTTAAAAATATCGTTTTTTTTCTTTTAAAATATAAATGTTAAATAAAGTAAATAATACTAATAAATAAAATCTACATAGTTAAAAGTATCTAATAATGTTTAACATTAATAAATAATAGATATATAATAATAATACAATAATTAAATATATACAGTAAATATATAATATATATGTACTGAACAATAAGTTGTAATAATTATTTTACTAATTTATGAATCAATAAAATATATTCTAAATTACAAATACATTTACAAACATAAAATAATAACATTGATAAAATGTAAACAATATAAAAAATTAAATATACTTTTAATATTTTTTAAATTAATTATATAAAACTTTGGATAGCGTAAGGGTAAAAATTACTATTCCCACTCCACAGAGTGCAACAGTAGGGAAAGCATTGGATAGCGTAGGAGTATAAATTACTATTCCCACTCCAGAGTGTGCAACAGTAGGGAAAGTGTTGGATAGCGTAGGGGTAAAAATTACTATTCCCACTCCAGAGAGTGCAACAGTAGGGAAAGTGTTGGATAGCGTAGGAGTAAAAATTACTATTCCCACTCCAGAGAGTGCAACAGTAGGGAAAGCGTTGGATAGCGTAGGAGTAAAAATTACTATTCCCACTCCAGAGAGTGCAACAGTAGGGAAAGCATTGGATAGCGTAGGAGTAAAAATTACTATTCCCACTCCAGAGAGTGCAACAGTAGGGAAAGCGTTGGATAGCGTAGGGGTAAAAATTACTATTCCCACTCCAGAGAGTGCAACAGCAGGGAAAGCTTTGGATAGCGTAGGGGTAAAAATTACTATTCCCACTCCAGGGAGTGCAACAGTAGGGAAAGCGTTGTATAGCGTAGGGGTAAAAATTACTATTCCCACTCCAGAGAGTGCAACAGTTGGGAAAGCGTTGGATAGCGTAGGGGTAAAAATTACTATTCCCACTCCAGAGAGTGCAACAGTAGGGAAAGCGTTGGATAGCGTAGGGGTAAAAATTACTATTCCCACTCCAGAGAGTGCAACAGTAGGGAAAGCGTTGGATAGCGTAGGGATAACAATTACTATTCCCACTCCAGAGAGTGCAACAGTAGGGAAAGCGTTGGATAGCGTAGGGGTAAAAATTACTATTCCCACTCCAGAGATTGCAACAGTAGGGAAAGCGTTGGATAGCGTAGGGGTAACAATTACTATTCCAACTCCAGAGAGTGCAACAGTAGGGAAAGTGTTGGATAGCGTAGGGGTTAAAATAACATACTTATAAATAAAAGCTTTTTTTAATAATAAAAATATAAACTATTAAATAAATATAAACCATATACAATACCTATACATAATTATAAAAAAAATGATTAGCTAAATATATTTAACCAAAAATAAATATTAAAAAACACAATGTTTTAATATTTAATTACCAATTAATAATTAATGAACAATTATATTATTAACAAAACAATTATTTTAAAAACGTTATTACTTAATTACATTTAAATTACTTCCCACCATATTACCCTATAAACCCACTACCCGCAACAGAACACATTTATCGGTTTATGAATTAATTAAAATTATTTACCAATTAATTTAAATTAATTGCCAATTTATTAAAATTATTTACCAACTAATTAAAATTAATTTATAATTCCTACTAATTAATACTTAATTAAACATAATTAAATTACTTCCCTCCCTATTCCCCTATAAACCCACAACCCGCTACAGAACATATATATCAATTAATCAATTAATTAAAATGAAATACCAATCAATTAAATTTATTTACCAATTATTTAAAATTATTTAATAATAACTACTAATTAATAATTAATTTAACATAATGAAATTACTTCCCACCCCATTCCCCTATAAATCCATAACCCGCTACAGAACATATTTATCAATTAATCAATTAATTAAAATTAACTTCCAATTAAGTAAAAATAATTACCAATTAATTACAATTTATTAATAAATCCTAATTATTAATAATCAATTTAACATAATTAAATTACTTCCCACCCTATTCCCCTATAAACACACAACCCGCTTTGGTACTAAAACATATAATTTGCTTATAAATACATTTATTAATATATAAAATTAATACACATATAATATTAATTATTTTAAATACTGAAGTTAAACATATAACACATACATAATAAAAAACAAAAAAAGAAAACAAATATCGATATTATTGTCATCGAAATTAGTGACATCGATATATATGCTATCGATATTACTAACTTCGATATTACTTACATCGATATAAAGGATTTCGATATTACTTACCTTAGGGTCGATATTCTGTCCAACGATATTCTTGACATCGATATTCTGCACCTTCGAAATTTCAAACACGATATTTTGGTAGGTCGATATTTAATACTCGATATTTTGACTGTGTACCTTACCCTTGTACTGTTAGCTGGAGGCAAATATCAGCTTTGGGCTGCTTGGAGTACACTTGCTCCGTTTCAGAGCCTTGACTGATCTGCTTCCTTATTCTAGAGTTGTGGGCTGTTGGAGAGCCTTTGGACAGAGGCAAACTTGTTTTCCCCACAGAGTTAATGAAACCGCATCCCTAGGTGTAGCTATCTTCTAGACTGTGTCCTTGAATTAACTCTTGCAATCCTTTGCTATAGTGATTGAAAGTAGGAACATCTATTGTATTTTACATACATTTTACTTTACATACACATTTTGCTTCACAATCTAGGTTTACAAGGCAGAAAATTATGTAACTCCTTCACCTGAAGATGAGAATGAAGATGAAGGTCACGAAGATTTGTACATAATGCTTCAATTACTTACCGGTAATTGCATTACTCTGAGTCCTACTCCCTCGCGTCCCTTACTTACATCCCTCCCTCCCTCCCTGATGGTCCAGGCTGACCTTTTGGTATGGTTTCAATCTATGTGGCATTTCAGGAGGTATGAGGGGGCTGGGGACTATTTATAGTCCTCACGTGACAAATCATGTGGGCATGGTGAGGGAGGGATGCCTCAATTTTGTAAGGAATGGAAGCGAGGGAGGGACGATGAGGTAATGGTATTTCACAAATTGAACAAACATTTTGGGAAAAAGGTGAACATAGTTCATGAGAGGCATACATTATTTTGCTGGATTTAAAATATAGAGGAATAAGTCACAAGTTATATAGCTTATTTGAGAGGGATGGCCAATTTATGTGAATTAGGTCCTTTGTATGACTCACTCTTTCAGGATCAGTTGGTGAGGTGCAATTATAATTCTCAGGTACAGAAAAAGTTAATACCCCGCAATCCATTTTTGAAAGAGGCTTTAGACTTAGCTAAGAGCATAGAGCACACAGCAGAGTGTATCAAAGAAATGAAAGAGAGTCATTTTTCTGAAACTGTTCATGTGGTGAAGAACCACCCCAATAGTGAAGATGTGAAAAAAGAAGGGAATGTTACCAAGAGAAGACAGGTTGCACGGTTTAAAAGCAACTTGGACAGTAGCAAAGAGAAAGAAAGGAATAAGTGTTGTTGTGTATATCATAATTACTTAGCGAATAGACCTAATTGTCCAGAAAGGATATATATTTGTAGGAAATGCAATAAAAGGGGTCATCATGACTGTGCATGCAGAATTGGGGAAAGGAAAAATAAACAATGTCCATGTGGTTGAGGATCTTGAAGTAAGTGCTAATAAATTTGTTTTCCAGGCCTTGTCAGATAAGTTAGAAGCTAGAAACAACTATCCCACCTGTGAAATTCTTTTGGATGACGTGAATGTAACAGAATATGCTGATTCATGTTCACCTCTTTCTTTCATTGATTGTAAAACATCTGATGAGAAATTGAGAATGAATGGTTACAGTCTTCAATACACAGACTTTAAACCACGTGGCTTTATTCCGGATCCTATACCTTTGTTAGGAATTTTAGACATGCACATTTCCTTTAAAGGTTGTACTTCTCAGGGAAAGATTTATGTAGCTGAATAGGGCTCAAATTTGCTGAGTTGGAAGCAAAAAGATGTAGGCATTAAATTAGACCCTATGAGTTTTGAACCAGTCATTACAATTGAACAAGTGGATGTTTGTAAAGAATTTCCAGAAGTGTTTGTTGAAAAATGTGGAAAATTATGGAATCTTCAGCACAAAATGTCACTAAAAGATAATGCGGTACCTGTGGTGCAAAAAGTGGGGCCCATTCCCCATTTAGTGTGTGAACCTTTGAAAGAAGAGTTAGACACGTTAGTAAAACAAGGAGTCATAGCGACCGTTGAAATGTCACTCTGGCTCGACCCTATTGTAATCGCTCAAACATCAGGAGAAGGAGCCCTGCACTTATGTGCAGATCTAAGGGATCTGAATATCAGCATTTGGGTGGACAGATTTCCCCTACCAAAAATAAACAATATGATTAGCATGATAGGAGACGTAGGCTAATTCAGTGTGTTAGATGTGTTTTTGGCATCACCCAGATTCCAAATCTCTTACTTTATTTATAGCTCCTTTTGGTGTATTTAGGCTCCACAGGATGGCATCTGTAGGGCCATGCTTCAAAGAGTAATGAAGCAGTTATTAAAGGGTACAAAAAATGTACTTTACTTCCAGGGTTATATTCTGGTAAATGGCAATTCCTTGGAAAATCATAATGCTACTTTGAATAATGTCCTCAATACCCTTAAAGCTGCTGGTCTAACTATTAAGCTTGAAAATTGCATATTTTGTATGGAATCAGTCAATTACCTATGTCATACCATTTCCAAAGAAGAAATACAACCAAAACTTGATCTTGTAGGAGCAGTCAGAGAGGCAGCTCCACCCACAACTAAAGAAAGAATTGAAATCCGTTGTGGGCTTAATGGAGTATATAGCAAAATTGTTTCAAATTCTTTTTGCATCCATGAGACATGTATTGAAAAAGGGGACTAATTTTGAATGGGATAATGCATGCAAGAAATTGTTTGAACTTGTCAAACAAGCTGTAATAGAGGTACTGTTGTTGGGGAATTTTCCAACCACATATAACACTATCTAACAACAGGTTCTAGTTAGTAATGTATAGGAGCATCACTAGTGCAGGTTGTGGATGGCAAGGAGAACATTTCTGCCTTTGCTTTGAGGATGATTAAAGATGCAGAAGTAAATTATTACACAACAGAAAGAGAAGCATTCGTTTGCTATTGGGCCATTTCAAATTATTTTTGTGGGATTTCCCCTTTACATTGAGAACAAACCACAAACCTCTTGCAAACATGTTTACTACTTAAGGGAGGGAACATTCTGCTCCTTGCATAGCCAAATGGATCATGGGGTTGGAGGGCTAAAATTTCAAGATAGATTTTGTTACAGGTAGCAAGAATTCAGCAACAGACTACTTTTCTCGGTCACCCTGGAAAGGAGAAGAGGAGATTGAAGTTGCGAATATTGAAGATCCTATTTTACTTGTAACCCTTCCCTGGTAATACTAAGGAGGAGTGGGTGGAGTGTTCAGAAAAGGAAGCCTTAAGGCTCTAAAAGCAAAGCTTGTTCAGGGGTGGTCACCTAAACCTAATGGACTACAAGATGATATCCATAGCTATAGCGAAGTCAGGCATGAAATGTGCTAACACAATGACATGGTTATGAGAAGTGACAAATTAGTACCGCCCTAGGATCTACAGGAGAGAATTGTGGAATTTGTTCATAAAGGCCACTTGGGGCATAGCATCACCAAACCCAAAGTTAGGGATGCGAATTGGTTCCCAGGGATGGATAGTATGGTGGAGGCTAAAGTCAAGGAATGTGTTACATGGTCTAGGATTGACAAAAGTAAAAGCATAAGAAAAGTAATATTACCCCCAGTAAGTGTTCCATCCAAGCCGTGGGATAAACTTGTTTAAGACAAAATAGGTCCTATCAACATATCCATGTGGTCAGGAAATGTTATCATTGTATTAGTGGATTGCAATTCACATGGATGATTGTTAAAGTTGTAATTTGCGGGGGGCACTAGAGAGCTGGCAAGCAAGATTGCTGCACTCGATTGCAGCTCCTGTTGCCCAGAGCAATCATCCTACAGAATCCTGACCTGGCAGAGAGAACTGCAACCCAAAATAACTTATTAAGTATGCCTGAAGGGCTCTGTTGCAGAGACGAGGCAGCCCGACCATTCTGGCAAAGGTGGCGAGGAGATACCAATTGGGGCCTAACTCACGCCGCTGTTGAGAAGTGACGTGCCTTGAGAGACAGTGGCCCACATGAATTCAGGAAAGAGGTGAAGTGGCGCTGCACCCTATGTGAGAGATGCTGCTGGAGGCCCAGCTTCCACTGCAACTTGCCTGATTCACTCTGCCTCGGTGTTGAGCTTCCCTCAAGGCCTGGGGAGCTGCCCAAGGTGAGATGCTTTGTTTTGGGGAGAAGGTGGGGCTCGACGTTGACTGGAGCCAAGCAGAGTGGGGACCGGGCTGCGCTGCCTTCACTAAGGACTGAAGGTGCTACGTCCATAAGTGATGGACCACACCCAGTGGCTGCCATCGGGCTGCTGTGGCTGCCGAGTGCCATCGAGGGCCGGCTGCCGACTTTGTACCGGAGCCACACGGGCTGAGAGTTGCAGTCCCAGCGCCATCTTGGGCTAAGTGGGACACTGAAGGTGCTTTCTAAGTTTTGCCTGCGGTGGGGGGAAGCACTAGTTTCACCACCAAAATAGCGAGTTGAGATGCCCCCCACATTGATTCTTTCAGAAGCCCTCATCGAATTTGCATGCATCGATCTATCTTGCTGCCCACATGATGGGGTTCTTGCCCTGATGCTCTGTGATACCCCCTGCTGCCCCAGACTGTGAAGGATGAGCCTTCGATAAGGAGGGAGCAAAGTATGGAACGCCTTCTGAAAGTCATGTCTGCAAAAAATGAAGATTTGGAGGCGCAATTGCGCAGGAAAAACATCCACATCCTTGGAGTTCCAGGATCTGCTGCTACTGGGCACATGGAAGACTACGTGGAGCGCATGCTGGTGGAACATTTTGAGGCCTCATCTCTTTCCAAACAATAGGTAGTGGAGAGAGCACATCGCTCAATTACTGTTAGTCCTCCTCTCGGCTCCACTACCAGACCAATCATTGCACGCCTCCTCAACTATCGGCATCGCAATACCATCCTGCGTCTGGTGATAGAGAGGCACAATTTAGTCTATGATGGTAACTCCATCTCCATATACCATGACTTCATATTGGTGGTACAGGAGGCCCATAAGAAATGCATCCCAGTGAAACACAAGCTGCAGCCAGCTAACATCTCCTATGCCAGGCTATATCCGGCTGGCTCTGAATATCCTTTCAGGAAAAGGAGCACACCTTTCATACCCCACAGCAGGCACAGGATTTTTGGAGAGGGACTTGTCGCACATCCCTGCCCAAGGAAGCTGAGTGCAGTCCCAAATCCACAACCCCATTCTCAGAAATTGGAAAGACCGCAGACCTGAGCCTCTCCCGAGATCATGACTTTCCTTCCTTACCAATCATTACGTGTCTCCAACCAGTAGGAGGTCATTTGCTTGAAAGAGAGAACGATCCAAACCATCCTCCCCTCCCCTCTTTATGCTGAATAGAGATCCCAGCCAATGACTTTTAGCAGTATAGCACACCCATCAGACTGGATAAGTCCCTCTAGGCCCGTTCAAGGTCTAAACCCACTCTGGAGTCCATCCTATTCCCGAGTACCATGTCAATTCGAGGAGAACTGACAGGAGCTCCGGCGTTCACCCCCAGGCAGAATTCCCTGTGTTATGAACTGGTTAACGCTGATACTTCTCTTTTCTTCACTCTTTAAAACTGCAATCTTTGCTAACTATCTCTCTCTCAGGTTACCGTCTCCTACTCTCTATCTATCTCTCACTATCACTCCCCCTTTTCCTTTTTTATCAGCCTTTCCTTATTGCTAACACTGTTAGTGATTTCTACCCGGCACTCCTCACCGTTTGCTTCTTGTTGGAAAGCCTCAATCTTTGTTTTGCTTTAACTGGGCATTATGGAAGGTATGTATTCGCCAACAGGATTGGGCTGCTGGTGTGGGTGGGGGTGGGGAGTGTGGGTTTTAGAGTAACTAGTTACTATAGTGCACCATGTTGCTGTCCACAGTCGCGCAAATGTACATCTGCACAATTGCACCAGATTCAATTCCATATGGTACATGTACACACTCAGTTGCAACCACTGATTAAACTGATACATGGGCTCACCCAGTACCTTAGATAGTCCCATTAACAAGACTACTGAATTGGAATGTGCTTGACCTGCGCGATCTTCGCAAATGCAGACATACACTCTGGTACTTTGACAGGCAGAACCAACCAAATAGCAATGGTGCAAGAGACACACCTTGACCCCATGGTATTAAATGTCTTTGCTGCGAAATGGGCTGCCTGCAGATGTTTTACCTCATACTCTACCTATGCTAGGGCACTGCCATTCTGATGAAAAATAATGTTCAGTACTTCCCAGCTGGCTCTTTTCAAGACCCACAAGGGCAATACAGCGTAATGTGGGGACGAATCGCCGCACACTCCAACACGCTGTCAAACTGCTACGGTCCCAATGTAGATGATGCTACTTTTTTTGATAAGCTCTGGGGACTCATACGAGACATTTGCTCCACACACTTAATATGATGGGGATTTCAATGTTGCACTAGACCCCAGTATGGATCGGTCATGTAGCACTCATGGCCCACACACCACGGCAGGGAAGTACATAGTAGAGATCATGACTGACTACCAGTTCCTAGATGCTTGGAGAACTCCCCACCCCACACAAAAAGAGGGCACCTCCTTTCCAGTGTACATTTTAGCTGGTCTTGCATCGATTATCGGTTGCTGTTGTGAGGGATAGGCACCTGGCTACCTAGAACAGAACACCTCGCACGCACATACTCTAACCACTCCCCAGTGTTGTTAGAGCTGCACTTATCATGGAATAATTCCCCCTACCAGTTGTGGCGGCTTCAGGCCACGGCCCTACTAGACAATTGCATCTTGGAAGAAATTGTGTCGTAGTTACTTGACTTTATTCCCAGGAATTTATGCTCAGTCCCGACTTTGGCTTAAGTGTGGTAGTCCTTTAAAGTAATGATATGCTGAATGTGCATTGCAATAGAAGGCGTCATTCTGCGTGAAATTAGGGGAACGCTCAGGAAACTTGAAACAGACATCAAAGCATCTGATGCCCATATTGAGGATGCCCCTGACAGACAGGCGTAGGCCCACCTTCGGGAACTGATAACGGAATACCAAGTTATGACCAAGCGAGAAAGCCTCTTTAGATCCAAATATTTGTGAGCTCACCAATCTGGAGAGGGATAAAGGCCAGGGAAAGCGCTGGCTGAGGTGGTGTATATTCCCAGGTTCTCCAATCACGTCCTGGTAGTGGAGGATACAAACGGCTCATTACAAAGAGATACTGAGGATATCCTCCACGCTTCCTCCACCTTCTATTCCACCCTTCACTCTATTCGTAGAGCTCGACATCTACACCCATCCTCCTACTTCGAGGACATAGCTCTGGGATGGCTCAGTGAGGCACATAGGGAGTTTAATTCTGCAGATATTGAGAAAGAGGGAATCCAATGGCCATAATGCAATTGAGCTTAGGCCAGGATCCAGGCCCGGATGGCCTGCCAGCTGATTTTTATAAATGTTATGCAGGAACGTTAGTTCCCATCTTGAAAAAAGTGTATGAGGAAGTAAAACGTTCAGGAGTTCTACCAATCTCCAAATGAGAGGCGACGATCATTGCCCTCCTCAAGGCGGGGAAGAACGCTGCCAAATGTGAGGCCTACAGTCCTCTATCCTTAATTAACTGCAACACAAAAGTACTCGCTAAAGAACTGGCCAACTGACTGAGCTTGTTATTGGAGGGATTGGTCCTATTGGACCCAGCGAGATTTATACTGAGGCGAGCCACCTCCCATAATTTACGTACTCTATCCGCATTGCTAAAGGATATAGACCCTGAATTGTCAGCAGTGGCTGTCTTCTTAGACGCCACCAAGGCCTTCAAAACGCTAGAATGGAACTACATTTTTGCGCTAATATGGAGAATGGGATTCCCTTATCTGTTTTTATCCTGGGTTGCCTTGGTCTATAGTCAGCCACAAGCCACAGTACAGATTAACAACAGCTGTTCCACATCATTCAGGATTTTTAGCGGCACTAGCCAGGAGTGTCGGCTGTCACTCCTCCTGTTTGCGCTAGCAACTAAGCCACTGGCTGTTAAACTCTGATAGCACCATAGTGAGTAGTGCTGCAATACCCTTTTCAGAAAAAACAGAATGCCAACTACACAATTGTTCTGAACCCTCTATTTTTGAGGAGAAAAACCAAGTGAAACTTTTTGGTTGATCCGGGTTTATTGCTATAACCCTTTTATTATTTAATTTTCTTACTTTTTTTTAAAGTTTTATGTATGAAAAAGACACCTTATCGTATTTTGTATGGTTCATACTCACTGACAATTATTTACAACACAAAAACATACAGATAACAAATCGTATGTACAAAATTACTTGCTTTGATATATACACAATTAAACATTCATATTTACGCAAAGACAAGAGTTGCGATATGAACTCAAAGTTTAGAATAGACAGTTGATTACAGTCATAAATTAGTAAACTACAACTTAATGTAATTAACTATACAAAAAAATTATACAAAAAAATAGACTCTAAATAAATTCCTTTAGTCTATTAACAAATTAATGTCTAATCTCCTTTACGCCAACGCGTTTCGAATCCGGTATGTCAACTCAACGGATTCTCCTCAGGGCTCTGTCTTTATACGGTGTATCTGAAAGTGTATACAACAAAGCTTGTTTTAGCTGCCTTACTGGTGAGTGTTCAGCTTCCAATTACACTAAATCCATGTCACTTTTGTTACCTGTTTACCAGCAATCGCCGGTCCGTAGGTAGAATTTTGTTCCTGACTGGATTTCTTTCTTTTCTGTATCTATAAATAAATACGGACATCATGACCTTTTTTGTCTAGCCTGTCAGATAAGCATGGGGCACATACATGATTGACATACCTTATGGGATCGATTCTGTTATCCTTCGGTTTCGTCAATTTTGTTTTATTTTCAAGTCTAGTGTGATGGTAATAGCCTGAAATTAATAAAACATTCGTTTTAGGCAATTTTACGCGGAAAGACGAGAGAGAAAGGCGCCCGTTGCTCTATTCGGCATACCTGCTTAGGATCAGTCCTTGCTTTGGCTGTTTGCGTGGTGTTTTCATGTAGCGACAAGCGCTATTTTGCGGGCACAACTTGTGAAGTCCTCATCAGTTACATTCATTTCCCTAGAAGAATTGGCATCATTTTACTTGACTTCTAACTATAGTTCGCATTGGGGCAGCATTAAACTACGTGGTCTTTAGACTTACTCGATCGCGCTGCGACCCGGCGGCTGTCTCTCAGTCTCTGGGTGTGGCAGCCATGTTAGAACGGGGTTTTAAGATCTGCATTAGGCAACTTTTGCGGCGGCCATCTTGTAGTGGGGTGTCTAAAGGAAGATATTTTGGAATGTGTACAGAAGGTGAATTCCGTTTGGGTTAAGAACGTATCCGCATTTGTTTTCAATGTGCGCATAGGTGTTATCTCATTTGCATGAAAGCTTTCTAATGGATATGAATTACACTCTGGATATTTCACTTGGTTTTTCTCCTCAAAAATAGAGGGTTCAGAACAATTGTGTAGTTGGCATTCTGTCTATTTTTTTGTATAGTTAATTACATTAAGTTGTAGTTTACTAATTTATGACTGTAATCAACTGTCTATTCTAAACTTTGAGTTCATATCGCGACTCTTGTCTTTGCGTAAATATGAATGTTTAATTGTGTATATATCAAAGCATGTAATTTTGTATATACGATTTGTTATCTGTATGTTTTTGTGTTGTAAATAATTGTCAGTGAGTATGAACCATAACAAATACGATAAGGTGGCTTTTTCATACATAAAACTTTAAAAAAAAGTAAGAAAATTAAATAATAAAAGGGTTATAGCAATAAACCCGGATCAACCAAGAAGTTTCACTTGGTTTTTCTCCTCAAAAATAGAGGGTTCAGAACAATTGTGTAGTTGGCATTCTGTTTTTTCTAAGTTTATCGAATGGTCCAGCCAGCCTCATTTCCCAGGACCTGACTCCCCCATTCTCTAGCAATACCCTTCTCAGCACTTGCTAGTATCGCTTTATGCTGATGACATCACCCTTTACATTCGAGATCCGAAAACCAGCGTGAATCCCATTCTTAGGGAATTTATCCGATTCAGAGAGGCATCTGGTGTAAACATCAACTGGGCCAAATCTCTGATCTTTCCTCTTACTCCCAACACCCCACAAATTGTACTGGATTATCCATTAACGTGGTGCAATTCAGAAGTAAAATTCTTGGGAGTGATGATATCCAGGGACAGGGAGGAAACGCTGAAGGCGAACTATGCCACTGCCATCACTTTGATAACAACCTCTTTGTCTCGCTGGATCTTGCTGCCCCCATCATTGGCAGGATGGATCTCTTTAGTTAAAATGGTCATATTGCTGAAACTGTTATATTTATTCCACAGTATACCATACCCCCAGGACGCTCCTTTTTCCATGCACTCCAGACACAGCTAAAAAGGTTGACCTGGAAAGGCAAACAGCCAGAGTGGGCTGGACTACACTTGCTCAGCCCTTTATGAGAGGAAGTTTGAAGCTCTGAATATGGAGTTATATTATCTATGCATTCAAGCCCACTATGCAACTTATTGGTACAGACCACCACCCTTCATGCCCCACCTGGCCATTGAGCAAGGCTACACGGCCCCTCTTCCCTCTAATTCCTTCCTAGGGGCACGGGTCCCTGGTGAGGACACCACCTATTCCACTGTGTCATGGACTAACCTTGTGTGGCTGTGATTAGCCAGGAAACTGAACTCACCCTTACTGTACACCCCATTAGGGCCACTTCCCTACCACCATCTGACCCTGGTCACTCACGAAGCCCCATGCTGCAAAATGCTACTCAAGAGAGGTATAGCCACCTGGGGAGATCTCTATCATGACAGACTATTTAAAGATCAGGAAGCACTGCTGAGGGGAGGTGATCACGTCATTGAAGATATTATATACGTCAGAAACAGGCATGATGTCTGAGCTGCCACTCCCACCTTCCCCCAGGAGCCCCCCACACTTGCTACACTACTTGGCTTACTACAAGTTGAGGGACCAGAGCACGCAGTTTCCTTGCTTTATCACACTGCCCTTACAGAATGTCCTGAAATATAGACCAGCTCATGGGCTGGCTGTGATCTGTAGCTGGGTACACCACTCACTAATAGGGAATTCTGCATGCAAACTGGCATGATAACTGCCAGCAGCTGTCAGCACATCATACACCTTAAATTTCTACATTATGTTTATTACACACCTGGGTGACTCTATAGGTATAAATTGCGACCTGATGACTGCTGCAACAGATGTGGACAGGAGGGGGCGGGCTTTTTGCACCTAGTGTGGTACTGCTAAAAGATACACAGGCATTTGGAGGAGATGGTGACTGCTCTGTCCCATTTGGTAGGCACCCATATACACCTCACCCCAGTCATGGCAATTCTGGGTTACACAGAGGAACTACAAGCCACACATAGGAAATTCATCTCTGTGGGTCTACTCCTGGCAAAGTGGAGGGTGGCATGCATGTAGGGCGAGGGCGAGCTCCCAAGTTCAAGGAGTGGCAGAATAATTTTACATATTGCAAAGATCACTTAACTGCATATACTGAACTTTTGCCAATGACTTCCCACCTGCAGGACATTTGGCTGATTATAGGTCCTCTAGATACCAGAATCCATATTGGGTAGCTATGCAGATGAAGCAGTAGTTATCCGTACATCTACACCACACGGAGACGTAACTAATTAACTGACCCGTACTGCACAGCGTACTTTCTTTTAGCTGAGGAGCACTCCTAAGAGGAGGTAAGCACACTCCAGTAGTCGGAAACTGAGAACTTAGGGAGATTTGTATTAGCTCTCTTGTCATACACCTATGGGTCGCTATTTAGAATCATGGTTACTGCGCTAGTAAATAAACTATTATATATGTGGACATATGTATTATTCAGCAAAATGTAAGTGCACTACTGTACTTTGTTGTGAAAATTCAATAAAGACATTTTTAAAGAAAAGTTGTAAATCACATTTCTGCTCAAGATGTGATTGATTTCTAGTTGGATACATTTAAAATGGAGAGTATACCCGATTCTATTGTAACAGATAATGATATACAGGTCACTTCCAAAAAAATGAAGAAATCTTTAAGGAAATTGTCGATATTCCATCTTAAAACTGCCTTGCATTGTAAAAAACTAATGGGTTAGTAGAAAGAGTAAATCACATGCTAAAAAATGCATTAAATCAGCACCAGTGTCTGGAGTACTGCTACTGAATATAATACCTACCCCAGAAAAGAAAAAGCTAAGTAGGAGGTGTGTGGTCCTGGGGTTGGAGATCACAAAGAGAAGAATTGCAATCTTGTGGCTCAGCCCGACCCACCATTTAAAAGTAGCTAGATGAGAGATATGAATGAGTGTGAAACAGCTGAATTGGCTCGGATGAAGCATATAAGGAAAGATTAAAGAAATTTGAGGAAGATGTGCAGGAGTCGTACACGTTGATTGCAAACTTAAAAGATTCTCAACTTGGGGAGGCAGAGGAAGAAAGTGATTTACAACAAACCCCGGAAAAGAAATTGGGAAGAGGAAACTAATGATAGGAATATGGTACTGCACTTCAGTTGATGGTTATTGAACTCCATTTGAGAGTACAAACAAAAGACATTAAGACATGAAAGGTGGGTGGGAAGGGGGAACATTGTAGAACATTTTTATAGATATTATAGTAATTGTGTTAAATTGAAATCTGACCTTGAAACAAAAGAAGCATTCTGAATGTTATGTATCTTGTGCAAAGTACAAATGGAATATTCTGTAAAAATGCCAATAAAGAATATTAAACATAAGCATTGCCCAGTTGCACCTGACTTCACTATGCCCCGGAACATCATCCTGACAACATCTGCCCAACTGCATTTGTAGGAGAATGTAGGAAAATCTGCCAACCATAAAAAACATGAACAGTTCAAACAATAAGTATGAAGATTTAGATATGTTACCTGGATAAGGTTGTTTATTGATCAGTCTTTGTCTGTACTAACAAGGTACCCCCTAAAAAAACACTTAATAAGGTCTGGGACAAGGAAGAAAAAAAAAGTATTACAATGTACTGTCCCACCCGACCTGTATTGCTTCCTATGGGGCATGATTAGCTCTCAAAGCTCAATCAAACAATCAAAGGTTGGTAAAGCGCACTACTCACTCGTGCGGGTCTCAAGGTGCTGGGGGGTGGGGTGGAGGCTGGTAGGGCAGCTCATCCAGTTGAAAAGCCAAGTCTTGAGTGCACTCCTGAATGCCGGCAGGGTTGGTGTATGTCTTATTTCCAACGGGAGAGAGTTCCAGGCCGTGGCCGCGGTGTAGGAGAAGGCCCTGCCTCCGGATCTGCTACGGCGGATGCGGGGGACTTCTGCCAGGGCGAGGTCGGCCGAGCGGAGGTTCCTCACTGGTGAGTGGAAACTTAATCTGTCGTTGAGGTGCTTGAGCCCGATGTTGTTGAGTGATTTGTAGGCGTGTGTGAGTAGTTTGTAAGTGACTCTCTTCTCGATGGGGAGCCAGTGGAGTCTGCGCAGATGCAGGGTCATGTGCAAGAGGAATATAAAAGCCTCTCCAGGGAAAGAGCGATTTCACATAATCATGCAGTGCAAAGTCGAATATATGAGCATGGAGATAAGGCTGGTAAGCTGATCGCTTGGTTGGAGCGTGGGGAGTGGGCTTCTAGGTTGGTACCTGAGCTAGAGGGGTTGAGGTCCGACAGAATCACAGATCCACCGGCGGTGGCGGATGAATTTTCCGTGTATTTCACAAAAGTATACGCCTCAGCTGGGAGTTTTACAGAGGCCGAAAATGGTGAAATGATAAAAGATATCTGCATAAGGAGTCTATCTTAGGACAATAGCAAATACCTAGACTCCTCTTTCACGGACGATGAAGTCGCGCAGGTGATTAGGGGCATAAAATCTGGGAAGGCAATGGGCCCTAATGGGTTACCAACAGAATTATACAAATTAAATGCCCATAAAATCGCTCCGCATATTCGGGCCATGTTTCTGGAGAGTAAGGAACTGGGTCAGCTTCCATATGATCAGCGGGTGGCAAATATTGTGGTCATCCACAAGACAGGCAAGGATAAGACATCTCCTTCATCGTATAGGCCTATCTCGCTTCTCAATGCTGAGCCCAAGATTTTGGCGAAATTGCTGGCTTTCAGGTTGGTCAAGGTCATTACAACCCTGGTACATCCCGACCAGTCCGGCTTCATACCACGTCGTAACACGGCCCTAAATCTGCAGAGGCTGCATGGGATCCTGGGCGGCTCCTAAAAGATACTGGAGCCGGCAGTTTTGGTGTCTTTAGATGCCACCATGGCATTTGATAGGGTTGAATGGGCCTATTTATTTGCGATTTTGGCTAAGTTGGGCTTTGGCCCGGAGTTTATAGAATGGGTTCGACTGCTGTACGCCACTCCCTTGGCCAGAGTGATCGTAAATAATTGTAAGTCAGGGGATTTTTCCCTCGGGATGGGCACTAGTCAGGGGTTCCCGCTGTCCCCACTTCTCTTCGCGCTGGCAATGGAGCCTCTGGCGGCATGGGTCAGGTGGGACCGGTCGATACGTGGCTTGCGGTGGACACCAGAATGGGAGGATAAAATTTCCCTCTACGTGGATGATATTCTGCTCTACCTCATAAACCCGGGGCGTCCTTGAGTGACTTTTTGGATGTCCTGACCATATTTGGTAGCTACTCCGGGTTTGCTATAAACTGGTCAAAATCTGTATTGTTTGTTTTATCGGGAGCTCTGCCGGTGATTCCACAGTCATTCCCTAGAAAGATTGAACTGGTGGGGTTTAAGTATTTAGGCATATACATAACCTTGTATCCGAAAGCGAGATATGATAATAACCTAGGGCCCCCCTTGAAGCGATTTCGGAAAGATGTGGAGCGCTGGAAAGCTCTCCCTCTATCATTGCTCGGGAGGGCGGTGTTATTTAAGATGATGGCCTTGCCTCGGTTCCTATACATACTCCAGAAACACAATGGACCCGGTGCCGTTGTCCTATTTTAAGGAGATTGAAACGCTTCAAAGACAGTTCCTTTGGGACAGCAGACCCCGCATAGCTTTTATCAAGTTAACCCTCCCGTGGTATGATGGAGGTATTGGTCCCCCGGATTTGAGGCAGTACTATTGGGCCTCTTACTTAGCGGCGGTGAATCACATGGTTTATGGGCCCCCTGGGGACCCAGGCTATGCTATGGACCATGGACAGGCACCAGGTGGAGATATTATTAAAGCCCTGTATGCTAGACCGGGGAGGTTCCCACTAGCGGGCCGAACAGCGCACCCTGTGCAGGTTTGGCACGCAGCTACCAGAAGTTTGGGATGGGAGGGCAGATTGACTTCGTCCACCCCCCTGTTCTGTTCGGACAGGTTTGGGTGCCTGCGGAGGTCTAAGGGGTTTGTTAAGTGGGACCTCATCGGGATTAGCCAGATTAAGTATGTGTGGGGGAGGGGCAGCATGCATACATTTGAAACTTTAAAACAACAATACACTTTGAAT
Organism: Lissotriton vulgaris; assembly: GCF_964263255.1. NCBI lineage: Eukaryota > Metazoa > Chordata > Amphibia > Caudata > Salamandridae > Lissotriton > Lissotriton vulgaris. Next base: position 657,722,509 of record NC_141689.1, read on the forward strand.
GATAACGAACACTTTCTGTACCGGCAGATTAGACACGCTCTTCTGGCTCACATACCTGGGTATGCGGACTTCCGGGGGCTTCTCCTCTCGAGGATCGAGTGCTAGATGGTCACATCCCCGAAAAAACTATCTCCTTAATATATAGGAAGCTGGTAAATAATATGGGTGACCCGTTGGGAAATATTAGAATAGCATGGGAGGCAGATGGACTGGAATTAGACGATGAGGACTGGGTAGAGGCAGTCTCCTCCCCTAAAGTGGTGGCAATTCAGATGAGACTAGGATTGGTGCAGCTTAAAACCTTACATAGGGCTTACGTCACAGAGCCTAGACTAGCATATGGGGCTTGCTGTGAACGGAGACTGTAGGAGAGGCTGTGGAGAACTTGGCACTTTCATGCATATCCTATGGCACTGTGCGGAGATGCAAACCTTCTGGGCAAAGATACACGAGGAGATTACAGAAGTACTGGGGAAGGAGGTGAGACCGGAGGCCCGAAGATGTATACTTAATGTATGGGAACCCACGGATTTGAATGTACATCTGAAACAGTGGGTGTCTTTGGCGAATATGGTGGCGAAGCAAAATATTGCTCAGTTGTGGGGAGCCAGCCGGCCGCCCCGGATTATTAAGTGGACCGAGGACCTGGATTGGTGCATGTTCCGGGAAAAAGCAGTGCATGTGGCCAGGGGTTGTCCCGAAAAAAGTGGGGGAAGATCTGGGGGGCCTGGAATAGTTATTGCGGCGATTTATGCACACCCCCGGTGCGGAACGGGAAAGAAGAAACACAGGTATCCCCGTGATCTCAAATTTTATACATACTGTACTTTATGTTTCTGTACGTAATACAAACTAAACCTCACGATTATGTCAATTGTTGTTCACCTGATGCTAAATGTTTAATAGGTTTTTGTTTAATAAATAGAATATTTAAAAAAAATGTTGCATGCTGAAAGCAAGGCAAGGCACAGAGTAGTCAGGTGAAGAGTTGGTGTGTAAAAACCAGAGCCTCAAATGTATGTGTACTGCTTTTATGTGGTTTGTACTGCAGGGGTTGCAGATGGTATTAATTGTCTGCAGTTGTATAAAATTACACCTGCTCCACCCGAGTGAGGAGATTCTGCTCCGATTGCGGCGAGTCCGTAGCAAGTGCGAAACTCGTTGTTGTAAAGACACTGCTCATAAGTCCCTTTGTGAATACCAAATGTTGTAAACTTAGACTTTTGGTTTAAGTTTACCTTTGTGAATTGAGCTCTTTGTTTATAGAACTGAATTTCCAAAAGATGCAAATGATACTTCAAAACACCCAGAACCTGCAAGTGCACAAGATCAATAAGAACAATTCAAATATCATAGAATACTACACAACACAGTCAATCTTAAATGAATAATTGAAGAGGCAAAGATGCTTGCAACGGGCAGTTGAATCAAGTAAAGTCTTATATAAATCATTGTGTGACAGAAGCCCATAAACAAGAATCATACTATAGTTTATTACAGATAATGCATCAATTACCTGGAACACCAGATTCCAATTTCCACAATGGCAACAGAATCACCGTACCATATTCACTATGGAGCACCGTGGTACTGCTGCCACAGGACATTCTTCAGGCAATGACCAGAACAAAGACACTAATCTGGTGGCACAATGGTAAAAGAAGTTGTGGTAACCTGCATTTAGAGCTAAACCACTCTAGAGGGTCTTCTGCGAGCACCAATCACGATACCAAGCTTGAACAAGCCATTGAAGAATGCTAGCATGGATGTCTGTGATTTCTTAGACGGCCAGTAAATAGTGGCCTCCATGGATGTACATTTAAGATGCCCATTAGGAGGTTTTGTGGTGAAAATTTCAACAGAGGCTGTCCGAACAGGTTGTGGGGACATTCCGTCCTGAGCTAACTCATACAGACCACAAGTTAATGGAGAGAAAGAGTGATTTGTGAAGAACAAGAATAACACCATGAGAATCATTTCATCAGGCTGTTACTTCACTACTGCGTACGTTCTAAACCACACAACACCACAGTGCACCATTGTTTGGTCTGACAGAATATCAAGGAAACAAATATTGTGTGCACAGAATATTGTAACAAAAATATTGAGAACCCAAATATCATAAGTACAATGAGGTAAGTATAGATGTATTATTCTTAGCTCCACATCTACAGACCTTGACAATATCTATTTCATCAAGGTACATATATGTGAAGATAAGTTTAGTTAAAGTTTGCTTACCCATAGAAACTTACCTTCACAATATTTTAGTCCTCGATATTCTTGACACATATTTTGTCTACATGATATTTTTTCTCCGATATTTTGTGTAAACACCACACCATTGGTAAGGTGTTTTCTAAGTGACTTTTTTTCTAGGAATAGCGAAAAACTTCAAAATACCACAAATTGTGAAGTCTGTCTCTGCCAAGGGCCAACAAACAAATGATGAAAAACGAAAGAGAAAAAAGAAACAGACAACGTCTAGCAGGGCATGCGAGTTCTATGTGCTGATCCAGCAAGGGAACCAACTACTGCTCCCTTGTAAATACTGACTCACCAAACTACAACTAACACATGACCCAAAGTCACTTTCAGTAGTGTGCAAGCACAGAATTCTGGTGACAGCAGAGAGGGCTAGTTAGCTGGACACAAAAATGTATTTTTCTTCATAACGAAAAAGGTGTGAAACAGCAGAAAGACCAAATGCGGCCCGCAAAGGAAGACTCTAAAGCACACTTTTGCAATTAGGAAATATGGAGGTAAAAGACAGCAGGTGTCTAGTTAGTCCACCTAAGACACCTAAGATGTGCCAGGGAAGGTCACAACTTTAAACAGTACCAGACTTCCAAAGGAATTATGGTTTTTGACAAAAATCCACATCTGGCTTCAGCACCTGGAATCCTATGAAGCCTAGGCTCGTTTTACGTGGCATTTTCAGGTACTAATTTTACTTGGGTTATGCAGCATGTCCCATAGGAGCACATGCAAAGCTGAATGACAAAGAAGTGTAATGCCTTCTTAGGACACTCGATTGCCATCAATCACTGTGTTCTGATATGATCACTTTGTTGTCCCATCAGTGACCCCGTTACTTGTCCTTAGCATTGGGATGCCACCATCATGCACCGGTCACACAAACTAAGGTTGTGTGCAGGGCCGGACTGGCCGTAGCGGGCACCAGGCATTTTCCCGGTGAGCCGGAAGGGTGGGGCCGGTTTTGTAGTGGTGGGGGACATATTTTTGATACTAGGGGTAAGTTTTGCTGCAGCGTGGCAATATCGCCCCCCTGTAACAAAAAACCAAAAGCAGTGTTTCCCACCAGCACCCCCTTGCTCTCTGCCCCTCTCTCTCCTAGGGACCAGTCCAACTTAATTGCCAGGGATGGTTTGCGTTCTCAGTACGATTGTGTGCTCTGGGCTGCAGCAAAATAGACAGTGTTCAGTGCAACAAATATATTAATTGTCAGCAGAGCTATAGCAATGCCAATTAACACTACAAATCGATACACATGACTCACATGTGTCATTAGCTAATCTCTTGAGTGAACTTGGCATTCTGCAACCTAACTTGCTTTAATGCATTGAAATATACTTTTTCTTGCTTTACTGTTCAGCACAGAGAAAAATAGATATTTTGCAACACTACCTGTGCAAATCTATACATCTGTATCACGAAATACTATCAATTGGCAATTGAGATAACACCATCACCGCCTGTTTACAATTACCTATTATAGTTTATAGCATGCTTCATAAGTTTTAATGTTTCCCTCTTTTGATGATGAATTATAAGACAGGCTTACCGCAAGTAATACTCATCCACAATGCAGCTCTCAAGCTCTAGCCCCCAAACAATTACAAATGCAGTTGTTATGTATATGTGAGTATCTCAGCTGCAATCCTGCAAAATTAGCCAGGATCGTAAAAATGTAGGATGTTTTATTTTTCAATATTCCTTTTAATCTGTTATCGAAAATGACATATTGTATTTTCTATCTCTTGTCCTTCATCAACAAAATCCACTGAACAACCCCACTGCCCTTTTAAATGTGTAAAATGTATTCACACTTTTAGCCATTTATTGGGGTATATTAAGTACAGAATAGTTTTTCATTTACCTCCTTCACAACAGTTGTTACTCTGGACCGGAAACAAGTATCCTGGGACCAGTTTCGGTGTATTACCCCTCATCGGCCAGCCTAGCTTGAATTCAGTGGCACAGTGAGCAAGTGACCCACGCCTTGGCGTACACATCCCACTTAGGACAAAAAGTGCAAACAACTGATGGGCGCCATGCTGAATAAATCATACGTTCAACCCAAATAAAGAGATCTAGGTTAAATCCATCGTTCTTTTGCTCACCATGCCACGTCAATTTAGACCCAGCCATATGCAGATCAGTCGTGACCCTGCTCCTCATTAGAATAGTTCAGCCCAAACTGCCAAGCATTCTGGGACCGGCTGGTCCCTGGATGGTCATCCTGGGTCACGGATGGTCCTGTCATGCAGGCCAAGAACATGATCCACATGCTTGGTGTCTTGCCCATGAGGAAGAGTTATGTGTCCCTGGCATAGGAGAGGACATTGATGTTGTGAGAGCAGATGATGCAGGCCAGAGGGAAGATGTAATTATTGAGGAGGGTCGAGCTCAGGGAGGATCCGTGCAGAGCTCCACAGATAAGTTCACGGCCACCAGAAGTGTAGGGAGCCACGCTGAATGACTGGGTCCTTCCAGTCAGGAAGATACAGAACCAGCCGAGTGTGAGTCCTTGGATTCTGATGTTGTGTAGGTGTTGGATGAGGATGGTGTAGGAGACGGTATCAAAAACTGTGGACAGGTCCTGGAGGATGAGGGCTGCAGTGTCTCCAACCTTCCAGGATCATGTGAATGTTATCATAGGCAATGATGATGGCACTTTTGATGCTGTGGTTGGATCTGAAACCAGGCTGTGGTATTGAGGTATTCGGTGAGGATCCTGTTGATGATTTTGTCTTGGCAGGGTACGAAAGTAGGGAGATCAGTCTGTAGTTGATAAGCATATTTGGGTCTTTCAAAAAGGGGAGAACTGTTGTATGTTTCCTAGCATCTGGGAATGTCATGAAAGAGATGAAAGTGTTCAGGATGGGTGTGAGCAGTTGCTGATGGGTTGGATTCCTCTGGAGAAGGTGTGGTGGGGGCAACAGTCTAGTGAAGATAGGGCTCCTGAGTGTACAGATGTCATGGTGATGGCACAGCTTTGTCCAGGGGGGTGATGCGTCATGTGGTTAACGTTGATTCCTTGGATGAGATCAGGAGCTGGATGGCGAGTTCTGTTAAGTCTGGTTAAAGGCTGAAGTTGCTGTAAATATAGGTGTGTTTTTTTGCTGAAAGATTTATAGAGAGGTACTTCAAATGGGTGAACGAGCTGGAGGCAACCACTGGCAAAGTGAAATCTTTCACAATGGAGAAGATGTCCTTTCTTCTATTGGTACTTGAGTTAATTTGATCCACCCACCTGGGCAGTGCTTTGTGGTCCTGATTAGTTGACATTATAGTCTTAGAACAGATTTCAATGTTCTTTTCTCTGGGTTGTCTTGGTCAATCCTCTATATGTGCTCCAGTTGTTTGCAGTGGTACTTTATCAGCAAGCATTCCTCTATCTACCAACTGGCTGGAGGTCTGCATATCATTGTATTGCTGTGCTTGAGGGGGTCCAGGAGATGACACAAGTGTTTATCAGTAAATAGTACTTTATTTGATTTGTAAAAATCATAAAAGGGTGGATCTTACCACCATGAGATCGACGTTAACATCTTTTGAATAGCATAAAAACAACGTAAAATCAAATAGAAAATAATACAATAAAATAACACAAAGCGTTAGCAAAGTGCACAAATATGCGAACAATGTGTAAAATTAAAAGACACGAGTGTAGCGGAGCAAAGGGATGGTTGTCTCATTTAAGGCATCAAGACACCTAATGAATGATCTGAAGAGGGATTCAAAATGCTAGGGGGGTTAAATTTAACTTGGTGGAAATAACACATTATTGACTCAGAATAAAGTGCATAATCTGGAAGAGTGGAAAAAAGGGTATCTATTAGGAAAGAGAGTCCAGGGCCAGGGAGACCAATTTGCCCAGATCGTCATTAATTGCTGCCTTGATTTCCAACTCTTGGGCAGCGAGAGCCAAGAATTTTATAGTTTTACAGGAAAGTTGTATCCAAGACCCGCGAAGGCATTCTATCGCGGCCGCCCTGCAAGTTCTCACTTGCGATTCTCTTAGGAGTGGTAATAAGAGCATCTTCCTTGAATTTTGTAATGCCGGGCATATACATAATAAGTGCAATAATGACTCTGCACCCTTGCGGCTGAGGCGACAGTCTGAGGTTGTCCAGGTCCGTAGCCATTTGAGGGTAAGGCCTTTGCTCAGGAACCAACCCAACCTCAGAAGACTTAATTTCCTCTTGTAATAATCCCTGAAACATTCTTGCAAATATGGTTGATGTTTCAGATGGTTATATGTTGGCAACACGATCCAGGCGTGGCTTTTGCCAGCCACTGTCCTTTGTCCATTAGCAGCGATGCTTGTTTGATGGCTTTGTTAGTGATCTGTTTAAAGGCGTTATAAGACATAGGTGAAAGCCAGGCTTCTTCGAGATGTAACGATAGAAGCGCTTGCCTAAGGGACCTACATGTTGAGTTGGGGAACCTAGCCTGTTTTTCGACTTCTAGCCAACAGAGGTGGACAAGTGAGTTGTCTTCGGCGTCCCTCATACACCAATAGAATTTGACCAGGGCTCCTTGTCTTGCCGGAGTCTGGTTTGTTAATCCATATTCCAGACGTATTTAAGCTTGTGAAATGTGTCGCGAGATTGAGAAAAGGTTTTTAAACAGTCTGGATTGGGCAAGATTTAGCACTGTAGAGTCCCTGGTTGCCATCATTTCCGAGCCATATGTGAGGAAGGCAAGAATTTAGCAGCTACGATCTTTAACATATGTCCGGTTGAACTTCCACTTAGATGTTTTTGTATGGTTTTGAAGGCAAATTGAAGTTGTTTGGATTTTGATTTACCCTGTTCTAAGTGGTAATTGTACTTTAGTTGATAGTCAAGTAGGATGCCCAAGTATTTGTATTTGTCAACCTGGGTTAATATAGAAGAATTTATCCTCCAGACGAATTTTAGTTGTTTCTTGCGGGAACTGGAGAAGCATAGGATATTTGATTTTTTTAGGTTCATTGTTAAATGTGCTTTGGAGATGTACAACGTGAGTTTGGAGATCAACCGTTGTAGGCCAAGCGGAGTTTGTGAGAGAAGCACAATGTCGTCTGCATATTGGAGACTCACTATGGGTGTTTGTCCCAGTTTCGGTGGATCTCCCTGAATTGTGCGTAGGTCACTTTCTAGGTCTGCGGTGTAGATGTTAAAAAGGCTGGGGGCCAACACGCATTCTTGCTTTAGCCCGTTAAATGTTTGAAATTTCTTTGTTAGGGATCGGCCGTCTCCTTTTTTTATTTGGACCCAGGTATGCGAGTAAAGTTCTATGATTGCTCCCAATAACTTTGGCGGCGCACCCCAGGCTTTCATTTTGACCCATAGATTAGATCTAGGCACTTTATCAAAGGCCACTTTCAGGTCTAAAAAACATGTGTATAGCGAGGTGGAATTATCAATTGCCTTTTTAGCTAGGAGGGTTAGCGCTGATAAGTTTGTTATGGTGCCCATACCGACACAAGTGTTTATCAAATTGTTGGAATTTCTAATGGCTGTGGGGAGGGAGTTGCTGTGTTTCGGTCAGTGGATGTTGAGAGCAGTGTTCTAGTCCTTGTCGATGATAATGTTCCATTTTCAGTGGCCTTGTTTAGGTGTGGTGTGTGTTGGAACAGGATTAAAATACCAAAGTTGATGAGGGCATGGTCTGCCCAAGTGACTGATGTTTACTTTGATGTTGTTGAAAGTGGTGAAGATTGGGTCTTGGAAGTGTCTGGTAACACTGGTAGGTTGGTAGATGACATATCAGTGGAGGAGGTGGAGTTGATTGGGTTCTTGTGGATGACAATTACTCCACCTCCTGGCTGGGGGAGTAACTCTTCCCTGGTGATTTTGTTGCCAGGGGGATGGGATGGCTGTGGCGATGTCTGATGCCAAAGCAGGGTTCAGACACTTTTCCTTGCTGAAGTGGAGGTCCGGGCGTGGTCATGTAGCAGGTGCCAGATCTCTGTGGCATGTTTAGTGAGTGATCAGGTGTTAAAGAGCATGCATGCGAGTGGAGAGTGTAGTGTGGGAGGTGGCAGGACTATATGAGTGTGAAAAAGTGGTATGTTGAGTGCTTTTGGTGTGGAAATGGTGAGTGTAGGGTATATGCAAGTGCATAAACACTTGCAGGAGGTACAGGAAAATGATCCTTCTTTGTTGTGTGGTACAGCAGCGTGGTAAACTGTGACCGGGGTTGCGAGCTTGGAGCCTTGCATCAGGGTAGCATTGGGAGGGTGAAAGGGTACAGATGGGAGCATACGGGTGTACATTGGCTTGCTTTTGCTGCATTGTTATTGCCTCTGTGCGGCTGTTTAATTTATTTAGGTCTTGGGGAAGGGGAAAAGAGCAGGGGCTAGTGATCCAGCCAGGAAGGGGTCCCGGAAGTGGTAGAGCTGGAAGGCAAGACAGTAGGAAGGCGGGAAGCAGGTAAGGAGAATGCTAAATAAGGAAGAGAAGTGGAAACCTTATAGAAAAAGAAATGGAAATAAGGAGAAAGTGAAAAAGTGGTAGTAAAAGAAGCAAGCGGAAATTAGCAGAGAGAGAAAAGTGGCACAATAGGGCCCAGGCAAAAAGTGAAGAAGTGCAAGCAAAGATTGGGAACACGCTGAGAAGTGAAAGTGAAGATTAAGAGTCCTGGTATCAGAGAGAGAGAGAGAGAGAGAGAGAGCGAGAGAGCGAGAGAGAGAGAGAGAGAGACAGAGAGAGAGAGATCATATAGGCAGAAAACAACGAGTTACAAAGGCAACATGTAAAAACAAGGAAAAGAGCAAATGTGAAAAGCAGGGAAAAATGAAACAAAAAGCTGTGACAGAAGCAGGCCAAAGATTGAGGGCAAACCTCATTGAGGGAGGGAGGAAGAGATAGAGAGAGAGAGAGAGAGAGAGGGAAGGAGGGAGCAAGACAAGAGCTTCACATGCGCAAGAGTGGGGCCTGAAAAGCCTTTGCCTGGTAGGGGACCAGGCACTGGTGAGTCCTGGGCAGGCCAGTCAGGTACCTATTTAGTAGATGGTTCGTGCTGCAGCTGCATTGGAGGGGAAGGAGAGCAGGGGTGGAGAAAGGGTCCAGAAAGTGATGTGGCAGGAGGGAATGCTGGAGGCTGCGACAATGGGAAGCTGGGCAGGAGGGTGCATGGAGGAGGGGAAAGGAAAGCAGTGGGATAAGTTGCAATGTAATTGAGATGGAAATGGAAACAGTGAGAAAGTGGAAAGGTGGCAGAAAAGGAAGCAAGCAGAAATGAGCAGAGAGAGAAAAGTGGCAGGAAAGGGCCCATGCGAAAGGGTCAAAAAGTGCAAAACATATGAGTGAAGGTCAGGAACATGCTGAGAATCAGGAGTGAGATTTGAAGTTAAGAACTCTTGGATGAGTGGTAAAGAGTGAGAAAAACAAACAGAAAAGAGAGATTTATGAAAGGCAGATAGTGAAAAAATCAGTGACAAAAGTAGGCCAAAACAAGCTTAGCATGAGGACAAACCTGAGCGAGACAGAGAGAAAGAGAGTGCCAGATAAGAAGGAGTGAGGCCGGAGTCTCGGACACACATAGTGGGGTTGGAAAGTATAATGATAATAAACTAAATATATCACAAAAACAGGGAATCAAACAAAATACAGAGCTCAAGTAAAACAATGTTAAATATACAGTTATCATTTGATTGATCAATCTTCTTCATCAAAATTGTCTACAACATCACAGATCAATTTTGTACTGCTCCTTGCCATGTTTTGCATGTGTAGCAGAACATTTTTAGGGTTAAGTTAGTGTTGCTACTGCCTAGTTCAGATTTTTGTTGCCACCTACAACTGTAATCCTACTTTACACTCTACAAAATACAGCATGTGAAGTGGCCTCTATATGTCTTAAGCAACATCATTTGGCATTCCTATATTAGAAGGTGACATGATAGACTTGGCTGCCATGGCTTCACCTCCAGCGACTGTTGGTGCTCTCAGAAACTCACCCTGATTGTCAATAACATTAATGTGGAGGTTGACAGTATGCTATTATTATCTCATTTTGGTACACATCCAACTAACCCTGGTGGAGTCACAAATTCATACTAGCTACATTAGATTTTAAGCTATGTCTTTTATAGAACACTCATTTTAGGGGGCTACTTAGTACAGCTGTCCCTAGGAAGCCTAAGGTACAACATCCTAATGTCACTAATACCTTTTATTCGAAACTAGCTTGTTATCAGTCTTTTTCTAAACTCCAGTTGGTACATTAATAATCAAAGTTGTTGTGGCCGAAAATGCTTTTTAGTACTCTATCAAAAATCAGAATAGATTCACTTAATAACTGATGCTGGTTTATCACATCTTGTTCTAGCATCTTTAACACAAGTTGGACAACAAGCAACATTGAACTAAATGAGCCAAGTCAACTTAACATGTCTTTAGCTATGGTTTTACAGCTGCTTCTTTAGGGATTTTTTTCAATAGTGTTCTCACCTTTTGAGGAAAGAAAGCGAAAACTCTGGAGATATTAGCTCAGTATAATTTAATTTGTTTGCCCAAGCTTTTGGTTTTCTATAGAAATCAGTAATTATTTCTTCAAGATTACCTCAAATTCTGAAAGGAGGTTAGGGGCTGATTTACAGTTAAAAGATCGGTACTCCGTCAGAAACATGTTTGCTATTCAGTCCTCCGTATTATAAATACATTAAGGTAGAATGTACTTGTAATGAGATAGATGGGATACATGTGAAGTCTTGGAGTACGTGTCTGCCAAACTCTAATCAAGCACTTAGTTTGATTTGCTTTTCTCTATAGTAATCAGTAGTTGTTAATTTGAGAATAACGTGCCTGTACCAATTAGTCGTTCCTTTGAGAGTTGCTTAATTTGTTTGAAGATAAGTGATGTTTCCCTTACCGAATTACTGTATTGGTTTAAGAGGCCTCAAGATAGACTTAGAGATTCTCCAGTCTCCCAAAAATCTTCCATGGTATCTCCTAAAATGGTTTAGCTTTTTCTATTCACCTGAAAAAAAATGTTTCTTCTTAGCCTGAATTACATATTTATGGACAATTTCCACGTTTGCTGGGTTCACTGTGGGACCATGTCCTTTTCTAGCAAGGGCTCTTTTCTGCTGTTTTAAATCAATGATGTAAGGTGTCAAGCAGACAATATTTCTACTTCGAAATTTGCGTACAGTCATCTAAATGGGGTCTGTTAGTTTAGGTTCTACACATTTTTTTTTATCCGTTGAGAATAACTTTGTGAAAGGAAAACTCCTGATTATATAATTACCCAAAATGGCTACTTAGATCCAACCATTTACAATGTTGATTCTTTTCCCATTGGCTGTAATGAATCTTTGCAACTGGGAAACAAATAAATATTGATTATGGGTCATCTTGGAATGTATTTTCTCATAAAGTAAAAGAAATAATGTTCTAAGATGGTCCTCGATGCGTGTGGGTGTGAGCTGACCCACCAGCAGCCATCTTTTTTTAACTTAGCAAAATGCCAAAGCAAATAAGCACAGGTAAAGCCAATACCTTTGCATCTGATTATTAAAAGTGAGGTTGATTGGTTTCATCCAAGGTTGTTATTCTTTTGTCTTTTATTCTTGCCTATACACATTATTGTAAATGGGCAAGTCGTTTTATCCCATGAGTATCTGTACCTATTTTATTTGAAGAGAAGATTATTAGCACTACTTAGCCAGGGTGCATTACTAGCAACTGGAGAGTAATGGAAGTTCTCAGTAGGAAGCAGGGGTGAGCAGGGGTGGAGAAAGGGTCCAGAAGGTGATGCAGCAGGTGGGAATGCTGGAGGCTGCGAAAATGGGAAGCTTGGCAGGAGGGTGCATGGAGGAGGGTAAATGAAAGCAGTGGGATAAGTTGCAATGTAATTGAGATGGAAATGGAAACAGTGAGAAAGTGGAAAGGTGGCAGAAAAGGAAGCAAGCAGAAATGAGCAGAGAGAGTAAAGTGGCAGGAAAGGGCCCATGCGAAAGGGTCAAAAAGTGCAAAACATATGAGTGAAGGTCAGGAGCATGCTGAGAAGCAGGAGTGAGATTTGAGGTTATGAACTCTTGGATGAGTGGTAAAGAGTGAGAAAAACAAACAGAAAAGAGAGATTTATGAAAGGCAGATAGTGAAAAAATCAGTGACAAAAGTAGGCCAACACAAGCTTAGCATGAGGACAAACCTGAGTGAGACAGAGAGAAAGAGAAAGAGAGTGCCAGATAAGAAGGAGTGAGGCCGGAGCCTCAGACACACTTGATGGGGTTGAAAAGTATAATTGATAATAAACTAAATATATCACAAAAACAGGGAATTAAACAGAATACAGAGCTCAAGTAAAACAATGTTAAATATACAGTTATCATTTGATTGATCAATCTTCTTCATCAAAATTGTCCCCAACATCACAGATCAATTTTGTACTGCTCCTTGCCACGTTTTGCTTGTGTAGCAGAACATTTTTATGGTTAGGTTAGTGTTGCTACTGCCTAGTTCAGATTTTTGTTGCCACCTACAACTGTAATCCTACTGTACACACTACAAAATACAGCATGTGAATTGGCCTCTATATGTCTTAAGCAACATCATTTGGCATTTCTATATGAGAAGGTGACATGATAGACTTGGCTGCCATGAGGCTTCACCTCCAGCGACTGTTGGTGCTCTCAGAAACTCTCCCTGATTGTCAATAACATTAATGTGGAGGTTGACAGTATGCTATTATTATCTCATGTTGGTACACATCCAACTATCCCTGGTGGAGTCACAAATTCATACTAGCTACATTAGATTTTAAGCTATGTCTTTTATAGAACACTCATTTTAGGGGGCTACTTAGTACAGCTGTCCCTAGGAAGCCTAAGGTACAACATCCTAATTTCACTAATACCTTTTGTTCAAAACTAGCTTGTTATCAGTCTTTTTCTAAACTCCAGTTGGTACATTAATAATCAAAGTTGTTGTGGCCGAAAATGCTTTTTAGTACTCTATCAAAAATCAGAATAGATTCACTTAATAACTGATGCTGGTTTATCAAATCTTGTTCTAGCATCTTTGACACAAGTTGGACAACAAGCAACATTGAACTAAATGAGCCAAGTCAACTTAACATGTCTTTAGCTATGGTTTTACAGCTGCTTCTTTAGGGATTTTTTTCAATAGTGTTCTCACCTCTTGAGAAAGGAAAGCTAAAACTCTGGAGATATTAGCTCAGTATAATTTAACTTGTTTGCCCAAGCTTTTGGTTTTCTATAGAAATCAGTAATTATTTCTTCAAGATTACCTCAAACTCTGAAAGAAGCTTAGGGGCTGATTTAGAGTTGAAAGATCGGTACTCCGTCAGAAACATGTTGGCTACCCAGTCCGCCGTATTATAAGTACATTAAGATAGAATGTACTTGTAATGAGATAAATGGGATACATGTGAAGTCTTGGAGTAGGTGTCTGCCAAACTCTAATCAAGCACTTAGTTTGATTTGCTTTTCTCTATAGTAATCAGTAGTTGTTCATTTGAGAATAACATGTCTGTACCAATTAGTCGTTCCTTTGAGAGTAGCTTAATTTCTTTGAAGATAAGTGATGTTTCCCTCACAGAATTACTGTATTGGTTTAAGAGGCCTCAAGATAGACTTAGAGATTCTCCAGTCTCCCAAAAATCTTCCATGGTATCTCCTAAAATATTTTAGCTTTTTCTATTCACCTGAAAAAAAATGTTTCTTCTTAGCCTGAATTACATATTTATGGACAATTTCCACGTTTGCTGGGTTCACTGTGGGACCATGTCCTTTTCTAGCAAGGGCTCTTTTCTGCTGTTTTAAATCAATGATGTAAGGTGTCAAGCAGACAATATTTCTACTTCGAAATTTGCGTACAATCATCTAAATGGGGTCTGTTAGTTTAGGTTCTACACATTTTTTTTTATCCATTGAGAATAACTTTGTGAAAGGAAAACTCCTGATCATATAATTACCCAAAATGGCTACTTAGATCCAACCATTTACAATGTTGATTCTTTTCCCATTGGCTGTAATGAATCTTTGCAACTGGGAAACAAATACATATTGATTATGGGTCATCTTGGAATGTATTTTCTCATAAAGTAAAAGAAATAATGTTCTAAGATGGTCCTCTATGCGTGTGGATGTGAGCTGACCCACCAGCAGCCATTTTTTTTTAACTTAGCAAAATTCCAAAGCAAATAAGCACAGGTAAAGCCAATACCTTTGCATCTGATTATTAAAAGTGAGGTTGATTGGTTTTTGCAAGGTTGTTATTCTTTTGTCTTTTATTCTTGCCTATACACATTATTGTAAATGGGCGAGTCGTTTTATCCCATGAGTATTGTTAGAACCGGCTGTCTCTAGTTGGCAGAGGTATACACTTCTGACAAATAGGGACACTCCTTTTCCAGTCAGGGCAAGGGGATCACACCCTTCGATAACCCCTGCTCACACCCTTGGTAGCTTGGCAGAGCAGAACAGGCTTATCTCAGAGGCTGTGTGTTAAGCAATTATGACCACATACAGTAATACAGTGAATACACTACAAATGGACACGACACAGTAGTATTATAAAAATAAGTATCTTTATATAAGACTTAGCACAAGACCAAATAACGGCAAAACTGTACACAATCGGAATAAATACGTTCGGGAAGGAAAAAGGAAAGTTCAAAGGTAGTTTCTTCTTTAGCACAAGAGTCTTTTATATCAAGCAAATCTTCTTCTTGGAAACACAGTTCTTAGCAACAGGGTAACTCACACGGGAGCTACACAACGCTGGGGCAAAGATAATCCACAGGTTCGGCGTCGACCGCGAGGAGCGCTGCGCCGGGCCTGGAGTCACACGGACCCCCAACAACACAGTACCTTAGGAAAATGAAGCACACGATGATCAGCGGCGTCGAGCAATCCGGCCTCGCGTCTTCGGTGTCGATCAGGCCACAGCAGGCGTTGTCGATGATGCAGTTGCACAGAGTGAGCAGCGCTCACGGCGTCGAAGGGCACACAGTAGATGCGATCAGCAGCGGGGCAGACACAAGGTCCTCTGGAGTTAGAGCCGTACTCCTACTCACTGGCGTTGCTGCTGGCGTCGGTCGGGCCCAGCGTCCGATCGTCGTGATTGCTGGTTCTTTCCGAGGTGCTGGATTCACACTTCCAGCGGATAGCACTTTTTAGCAGGTGAAGTCCTTTAGCCCTGTGACTTCGGCAGGAGACTGGCACTCTTCCAGTCCTTGGAGATTTTCTTAGCAAGCGTGAGAGTACACACACAGTTCCTCTCTCCTGGTTCCTTGGCAAAAATAAAGAAGCACTGCAGGATTCCCCCAACAACAGCACACCGGCAGAAGGGGTAGGCAGTCCTTTAGATCAGCAGGCTTCTTGTCCTTGGTTACAGGGTTCCTTGTCAGAAGTGATCTGATTTCCTAGTTCAGGGGTCCTTCTCTTATACCCCTTTTCATCTTTGATCCCTTTGTCTATGCCGGGGGTTTCCCAACATCCTGGGTCTGCGGTGGGTGGAGCCAGGCAGTCACACCTGGCCTATTCATTGAACCGGGCCGGGTCCTCAGACGCCCCGCAGGAGGTGGAGCCAGCATTGATACTGGCAGGAGCAGAGCTATCGCCCTCCTGGCAGGAGGTGGGGCTAGGATCGTCCATGGCAGGCACAGAGCCATCAGTCGCTTGGCAGGAGGTGGAGCCAGCATTGTATCAGGCAAGGCAGGCTATCAACAACTACTCTCCCCCTACTCTCAACGTAAATGTCCCACTCATCCCACACTGACTCATCCAGACCTCTTGGAGCCACCCAGCTCCTGTCACACACACGCAAGACCAGCAGAGACCAGATATGGTTAGACAAGAAAGTCGACACTTTCTAAAAGTACTACTTTCGAACCCGGAGTCCAAAAACCACCCACACCAACGGATGCGTAATTAAACCCCGAGCTCAGGGATACCAAACTCGACATTGCACCGTACTCTCCGAGCCAGCTAGGATCATAACATTAATAATCCCGGCGGCCCATTCTATCCAACGGAGAGCAGGCTACCTCGCAATAGTGAAGCACTAAGATGGCGGCACTCCACTATCAGGACATGCCAACTTGGTCAGGCTTGTCCTACCTTACACTTACAATGCACCCTGCCCATGGGCCTACCATAGGGGTGACTAACATGAAGTTAAGGGAAGGTTGGAGGGGCTGGCAAGTAGGTATACCTGCGCAGCCGACGTGACAGTGCAAGACTGCACGTGGGTCTCGCAATGACCGACCCGTAGACATTCTTTTACAAGGCCGCTCCTGTGGGTGGCACAACGCGTGCTGCAAGCCCACGAGCGGCATTTGTATTTACAAGCCCCGGCACTCCTGGTGCACTAGACTAGGGACTGACAGTAAACCAAATGAGCCAAACATGGATACAATAGATACATCATTTTAACAGAGGGAGCACTTGCGCTATGGCACTGATCAGCAGTGACACGGCGCCCAAAGCATATACCAGCAAAACATCGTAAAACAGTAGAGGCAAACAGAAAAATGGAGGAGAGACCCAAGCCAATGATGTCAGGTCTAACACGTGTCCCCTCCAGCTGAAATGTGGGGAGAACTACCCTTAACCTAGGGAGTCCTCATCACTAAGGCGGAAAAATCTGGACAGACCATCAGCATTGGCGTGATCTGTACCAGGACGGTGTTCCACCGTAAAGTCCATCCCCTGTAGAGCAATGGACCACCTCAACAGTTTTGGATTCTCACCCCTCATTTGCATCAACCATCTGAGGGGCCTGTGGTCTGTCTGAACCCGGAAGTGAGTCCCAAACAGGTAGGGTCTTAGCTTCTTCAGCGCCCAGACCACAGCAAATGCTTCTCTATCGCACTCCACCTTGTTTCCCTGGGAAGTAACCTCCTACTGATGAAGGCTACAGGCAAGTCTCGGCCCTCTTCATTCACCTGAGCTAGAACAGCCCCCACGCCATGCTCTGAAGCGTCCGTCTGAACAATGAATTCTTTCGAAAAGTCGGGTGCCTGGAGTATAGGTGCTGTGCACATTGCAGTTTTCAGGGTGTCAAAGGCCGTTTGACAGGCATCAGTCCAGATCACGTTTCGTGGCTGCTTCCTGGAAGTCAGCGAAGTCAAGGGGTGCACAATGTTACCGTAATCCTTGACAAACCTCCTGTAATAACCCGTGAGTCCTAAGAAGGCTCTCACCTGTGTTTGGGTTTTGGGCGGTGCCCAAGCCAGGATGGTATCAATCTTGGGTTGCAGGGGGGCAACCTTGCCGCTCCCTACTTGGTGCCCCAAGTACACCACAGAACCCTGCCCAATCTGGCACTTACTGGCTTTGATTGTGAGGCCTGCTCCGCGCAGGGCCAACAACACTTCCTGGAGGTGGCGCAAGTGTTCCTCCCAGCTGGCGCTGAACACTGCGATGTCGTCCAGGTAGGCGGCGCTGAATTCCTCCAGTCCAGCCAAGACCTGGTTGACCAACCTCTGGAAGGTGGCAGGGGCGTTCTTCATCCCAAAGGGCATCACCCGGAACTGGTATAGCCCATCTGGTGTGGAGAACGCTGACCTCTCTTTTGCCCCATCAGTCAAGGCGATCTGCCAGTACCCAGACGTTAAGTCAAACGTACTAAGGTACCGGGCAGCCCCCAACCGATCGATGAGCTCATCAGCTCTGGGGATGGGGTGCGCGTCAGTCTTCGTGACCGAATTGAGTCCTCGGTAATCCACGCAGAACCGGAGTTCTGGTGAAGCACCAGGCGCTGCAGCCTTCGGGACCAAGACCACTGGGCTGGCCCAAGGACTGCTAGAGGACTCAATCACCCCTAACGCGAACATTTTGGAGACCTCCTCCTTAATGTACGCTCTGACCTTGTCAGTCACCCTGTAAGCCTTGTGCTTCACAGGAGGGCTGTCTCCGGTGTCAACGTCATGGACACACCAATGCGTGACACCCGGAACCAAGGAAAACAGATCCGGGAATTGTCCCAACAGGTGGCGACAATCCTGTTTCTGCTCAAGGGTCAGTGTGTCAGAGAGGACCACACCATCCACTGACCCGTCTTGCTCTTTAGCATACAGGAGGTCAGGAAGAGGCTCACTCTCCTCCTCCGTTCCGTCATCTGTAGCTAAGAGCATGCCCACTTCGGACCTTTCTAAGTGGGGCTTCAAACGGTTGACATGCAGGACCCGCAAGGGGTTCCTGGGAGATTTCAAGTCCACCAAGTAGGTGACATGGCTCTTCTTCTCCACAACCTTAAACGGTCCAGTCCACCTGTCCTTGAGCGCACAAGGTTCCACAGGGGACATGACCCACACTTCCTGACCAGGCTGAAGCTCTACCAGAGTGGCATTCCGGTCGTACCATCGCTTCATCTCCTCCTGGCTGGCCTCCAGATTTGCCTGAGCAAGTTCTCTGAAGCGCCGAGTCTGGTTCCAAAAGGCCAGCATGTAGCTGTATACATCCTGGGGAGGTTTCCTGGGAGATTGCTCCCAGCCTTCCTTGACCAGACTCAGAGGTCCTCTTACCGGGTGACCGTATAAGAGCTCAAAGGGGCTGAACACTAGAGCCTTCTGCGGCACCTCACGGTAAGCAAACAACAGGCATGGCAAGAGGACGTCCCATTTCCGCCTCATTGGTTCTTCAAGAACCATAATCATGCCTTTCAGGGTCCTGTTGAATCTCTCAACCAGCCCATTTCCTTGAGGGTGGTAAGGAGTGGTGAACTTGTAGGTTACCCCACACTCCTTCCACAGAGACTTCATATAGTTCGAAATGAAGTTGGTGCCTCGGTCGGACACCACCTCTCTGGGGAACCCCATCCGGGAGAAAACACCCATCAGTGCCCGTCCCACCACGGGGGCCGTCACTGTCCTGAGAGGGATGGCTTCCGGGTACCTTGTGGCATGGTCCACCAAGACCAGGATGAACCTGTTGCCCAGGGCTGTCTTGGAGTCCAGGGGCCCAACAATGTCAATACCCACCCGGTCAAAGGGGGTGCTGACCACCGGAAAAGGTTGGAGGGGAGCCTTCTGCTTCTTTCCGCTTTTCCCACTTGCCTGGCAAGTGCGACAAGTCTTGCAATGGATGTCTACATCCCTACGAATCTGAGGCCAATAAAAATGGGTGACAAGCCTGTCATAGGTCTTGTCCTGCCCCAGATGTCCAGCTAACGGTACGTCATGAGCCAAACCCAGTAGGAAGGCTCTGAAGCGCTGGGGTACCACCAGCACACGGGCTGACCCAGGCTCAGCAGCCTTAGGCTCGCTATACAGGAGGTCGTTCTCCCAGTACACAAAATGTGACCCTGACTGATCACCTGAGGATTGGGCTGAGGCCTGCTGCCTCATGCCCACAAGAGAAGGGCACACCTTCTGTTCCGCACAGAATTCCTCCCTGGAGGGACCACCATCCTGCTGCCAGTGGGTCA
Source organism: Lissotriton vulgaris (assembly GCF_964263255.1). Classification (NCBI taxonomy): domain Eukaryota; kingdom Metazoa; phylum Chordata; class Amphibia; order Caudata; family Salamandridae; genus Lissotriton; species Lissotriton vulgaris. The sequence goes on from NC_141689.1 coordinate 657,742,146, forward strand.
GCTCGGGCAGATCTCCCAGTTCGGCAATTTGTTCCCCTGTGGGCTCAAGGGCATCCCCCTCAGGGTCTACCTCCTTCTGGACCACGGGAACAACGGGGGCCGGTTTCCCGCGCCTCCTGCCTCTTCTCTTCACAGCTGGGTCCTGGGCCGTACTTTCAGGCTCCGGGACCCCATCAACACCCTTACTTGCTGTCATGGATCGAGTGGTTGCACACACCCACTCTGGTACACCCAACATTTTCAAGTGCGCCGCTCGCTCCACCTTAGCCCAAGGGGAGTCTTCCAAATCATTGCCCAGGAGACAGTCGACAGGCATGGCGGGCCTCACAGCAACCTGAAGAGTACCTGAAACTCCCCCCCATTCAAAGGAAACCTGAGCCACCTCACACTCTTTCTGGGAGTTATCGGCAGCTACCACGGGGTAGAATGCGTGGGGAACCACCTGCTCTCTGGACACCAAGTGACACTTGACAGCTGTCACACTCGCTCCGGTGTCTCTGAGAGCTTCCACTCTATGGCCATTAATGGTCACCCACTGCCTATATTTACTAGTGTTACTAGGCAGAGGGGGTGGAGGGACCATTTTCATGTCTCCTAGCGAGACCAGGGACATTTCTGCGGGACCCCTCCCACCATGGACAACCATCTCCTCCCCTCCCAAGGCTACACTTGCCAACTGACGAGGGGGTGCATGCGGCGGTGCATTCGAATCCTTCTTGGGACACTGGGGGTCATAAAACCGGTGTCCCACCTGCCCACAACCATAGCAGGTTAGGGGGCCCCTATGAACAGGTTTACCAGTCGGGGCCCCTGGCTTCTTCTCAGGGGGAGGCTGGGAACCTTTCCCTTGGTTCCCTTGGGGATTACTTTGGGGCCCTTTCTGAGACTCCTTCTGTTTACCCTTGTCCCCCCCACTCTTCTGCTGGGGACCCTGCCCACCTTTGGCTGAGTCTCCCACTGGACCCTTGTGGACCCTGGTACTGACCCAGCGGTCCGCCTCCTCAGCAAGTTTTCTAGGGTTAGATATCTTGCTATCAATCAGGTGCTGGTGCAGCTCTGGAAAACAGTTATTAGACAAGTGCTCCCACGCAAACAAATCATAGAGAGCTTCATAACTTTCCACTTTGCTGTCCTTTACCCAACCATCCATGGCTCTGCAAAAATAAGACACATATTCAACCCACGTCGTACCAGGCAACTTCTTACATTCTCTAAAAGCTTGTCTGTACTGCTCGGGGGTTAAACCATATCGCAACATTACAGCATCTTTCATATGAGCATACGACATCCTATCCGCAACAGGCATGTCTAACAGGGTATCTCTTCCCTCATTCACAAAGCGACCCCACAACCCCGCTCCCCAATTCTTCTCAGGGACCTGGTGGGCCAACAATGCTAACTCATATGCTTTAAACCATTGACTAATATCTTCATTCTTATTGTAATCTTTGATCACATCTTTCGGGAAGTAAAACTTACTTTCTGCAGGCTCGGATGGAATGCTGCCACCAGAGGGATTCAACTCTAACTTTTTAGCTTGGATATCCAGTTCCCTCAACCTGGCTTCACGCTCCAAAGCTAACTTCTCTCGTTCAAACTCCAACTTTTTGATCTCTAAATCAGCTTCCCTTCTACCTCTTGCATTTTCTAACTCCAACTGCCCATTTATCTTTAGCCTTGCCATCTCCATGTTGTAAGCTCGCTCTTTCGCCCTTTCTTCTCTTTCTTCAGGGGAAAGACCTTTGGAGGAAACACTGCTTCCGGGAGAGGGCACAGGTCCATTCACTGGCACCTCCTCATCCCCTTCCTCTGTGGGTACCACCACCACATCAGAGGGATTTCTGGATTCCCACCAGGCCTGTAATGCTTTATAAAAATCATCTTTTCTCGAGAGGCCGGTGGTAGGAACTTCAAACTGGTTGCAAAAGTGTTTCAGCTCATCTTTCTTGTATCTTTTTAGCTTACTCCTCTCGAACTCTTCAACAACAACGATAGCAGGGGCAGTGACTCCGTTGTCACTCATGGTTAAACTGGCAGTGTTCAGAAAATCAAGTTTCAGGAAAGCGGAGAACAAAAATAGGATCCTGCCGAATCAGATTGTGACTGCGTTATGGTCTGCTTTCACTACGTAGCGCACACTAATCACTGTACATGGGTCATAAATGCAAGGTCCAAATCCTCACCGCTGCATCCAATGTTAAAACCGGCTGTCTCTAGTTGGCAGAGGTATACACTTCTGACAAATAGGGGCACTCCTTTTCCAGTCAGGGCAAGGGGATCACACCCTTCGATAACCCCTGCTCACCCCCTTGGTAGCTTGGCAGAGCAGAACAGGCTTATCTCAGAGGCTGTGTGTTAAGCAATTATGACCACATACAGTAATACAGTGAATACACTACAAATGGACACGACACAGTAGTATTATAAAAATAAGTATCTTTATATAAGACTTAGCACAAGACCAAATAACGGCAAAACTGTACACAATCGGAATAAATACGTTCGGGAAGGAAAAAGGAAAGTTCAAAGGTAGTTTCTTCTTTAGCACAAGAGTCTTTTATATCAAGCAAATCTTCTTCTTGGAAACACAGTTCTTAGCAACAGGGTAACTCACACGGGAGCTACACAACGCTGGGGCAAAGATAATCCACAGGTTCGGCGTCGACTGCGAGGAGCGCTGCGCCGGGCCTGGAGTCACACGGACCCCCAACAACACAGTACCTTAGGAAAATGAAGCACACGATGATCAGCGGCGTCGGGCAATCCGGCGTCGCGTCTTCGGTGTCGATCAGGCCACAGCAGGCGTTGTCGATGATGCAGTTGCACAGAGTGAGCAGCGCTCACGGCGTCGAAGGGCACACAGTTGATGCGATCAGCAGCGGGGCAGACACGAGGTCCTCTGGAGTTAGAGCCGTACTCCTACTCACTGGCATTGCTGCTGGCGTCGGTCGGGCCCAGCGTCCGATCGTCGTGATTGCTGGTTCTTTCCGAGGTGCTGGATTCACACTTTCAGCGGATAGCACTTTTTAGCAGGTGAAGTCCTTTAGCCCTGTGACTTCGGCAGGAGACTGGCACTCTTCCAGTCCTTGGAGATTTTCTTAGCAAGCGTGAGAGTACACACACAGTTCCTCTCTCCTGGTTCCTTGGCAAAAATAAAGAAGCACTGCAGGATTCCCCCAACAACAGCACACCGGCAGAAGGGGTAGGCAGTCCTTTAGATCAGCAGGCTTCTTGTCCTTGGTTACAGGGTTCCTTGTCAGAAGTGATCTGATTTCCTAGTTCAGGGGTCCTTCTCTTATACCCCTTTTCGTCTTTGATGCCTTTGTCTATGCCGGGGGTTTCCCAACATCCTGGGTCTGCGGTGGGTGGAGCCAGGCAGTCACACCTGGCCTATTCATTGAGCCGGGCCGGGTCCTCAGACGCCCCGCAGGAGGTGGAGCCAGCATTGATACTGGCAGGAGCAGAGCTATCGCCCTCCTGGCAGGAGGTGGGGCTAGGATCGTCCATGGCAGGCACAGAGCCATCAGTCGCTTGGCAGGAGGTGGAGCCAGCATTGTATCAGGCAAGGCAGGCTATCAACAACTACTCTCCCCCTACTCTCAACGTAAATGTCCCACTCATCCCACACTGACTCATCCAGACCTCTTGGAGCCACCCAGCTCCTGTCACACACACGCAAGACCAGCAGAGACCAGATATGGTTAGACAAGAAAGTCGACACTTTCTAAAAGTACTACTTTCGAACCCGGAGTCCAAAAACCACCCACACCAACGGATGCGTAATTAAACCCCGAGCTCAGGGATACCAAACTCGACATTGCACCGTACTCTCCGAGCCAGCTAGGATCATAACATTAATAATCCCGGCGGCCCATTCTATCCAACGGAGAGCAGGCTACCTCGCAATAGTGAAGCACTAAGATGGCGGCACTCCACTATCAGGACATGCCAACTTGGTCAGGCTTGTCCTACCTTACACTTACACTGCACCCTGCCCATGGGCCTACCATAGGGGTGACTAACATGAAGTTAAGGGAAGGTTGGAGGGGCTGGCAAGTAGGTATACCTGCGCAGCCGACGTGACAGTGCAAGACTGCACATGGGTCTCGCAATGACCGACCCGTAGACATTCTTTTACAAGGCCGCTCCTGTGGGTGGCACAACGCGTGCTGCAAGCCCACGAGCGGCATTTGTATTTACAAGCCCCGGCACTCCTGGTGCATTAGACTAGGGACTGACAGTAAACCAAATGAGCCAAACATGGATACAATAGATACATCATTTTAACAGAGGGAGCACTTGCGCTATGGCACTGATCAGCAGTGACACGGCGCCCAAAGCATATACCAGCAAAACATCGTAAAACAGTAGAGGCAAACAGAAAAATGGAGGAGAGACCCAAGCCAATGATGTCAGGTCTAACAAGTATCTGTACCTATTTTATTTGAAGAGAAGATTATTAGCACTACTTACCCAGGGTGCATTACTAGCAACTGGAGAGTAATGGAAGTTCTCAGTAGGAAGCAGGGGTGAGCAGGGGTGGAGAAAGGGTCCAGAAGGTGATGCAGCAGGTGGGAATGCTGGAGGCTGCGAAAATGGGAAGCTGGGCAGGAGGGTGCATGGAGGAGGGGAAAGGAAAGCAGTGGGATAAGTTGCAATGTAATTGAGATGGAAATGGAAACAGTGAGAAAGTGGAAAGGTGGCAGAAAAGGAAGCAAGCAGAAATGAGCAGAGAGAGTAAAGTGGCAGGAAAGGGCCCATGCGAAAGGGTCAAAAAGTACAAAACATATGAGTGAAGGTCAGGAGCATGCTGAGAAGCAGGAGTGAGATTTGAGGTTATGAACTCTTGGATGAGTGGTAAAGAGTGAGAAAAACAAACAGAAAAGAGAGATTTATGAAAGGCAGATAGTGAAAAAATCAGTGACAAAAGTAGGCCAAAACAAGCTTAGCATGAGGACAAACCTGAGTGAGACAGAGAGAAATTGAAAGAGATTGCCAGATAAGAAGGAGTGAGGCCGGAGCCTCAGACACACATGATGGGGTTGGAAAGTATAATTGATAATAAACTAAATATTTCACAAAAACAGGGAATTAAACAGAATACAGAGCTCAAGTAAAACAATGTTAAATATACAGTTATCATTTGATTGATCAATCTTCTTCATCAAAATTGTCCCCAACATCACAGATCAATTTTGTACTGCTCCTTGCCACGTTTTGCTTGTGTAGCAGAACATTTTTATGGTTAGGTTAGTGTTGCTACTGCCTAGTTCAGATTTTTGTTGCCACCTACAACTGTAATCCTACTGTACACACTACAAACTACAGCATGTGAATTGGCCTCTATATGTCTTAAGCAACATCATTCGGCATTTCTATATGAGAAGGTGACATGATAGACTTGGCTGCCATGAGGCTTCACCTCCAGCGACTGTTGGTGCTCTCAGAAACTCTGCCTGATTGTCAATAACATTAATGTGGAGGTTGACAGTATGCTATTATTATCTCATTTTGGTACACATCCAACTAACCCTGGTGGAGTCACAAATTCATACTAGCTACATTAGATTTTAAGCTATGTCTTTTATAGAACACTCATTTTAGGGGGCTACTTAGTACAGCTGTCCCTAGGAAGCCTAAGGTACAACATCCTAATGTCACTAATACCTTTTATTCAAAACTAGCTTGTTATCAGTCTTATTCTAAACTCCAGTTGGTACATTAATAATCAAAGTTGTTGTGGCCGAAAATGCTTTTTAGTACTCTATCAAAAATCAGAATAGATTCACTTAATAACTGATGCTGGTTTATCAAATCTTGTTCTAGCATCTTTGACACAAGTTGGACAACAAGCAACATTGAACTAAATGAGCCAAGTCAACTTAACATGTCTTTAGCTATGGTTTTACAGCTGCTTCTTTAGGGATTTTTTTCAATAGTGGTCTCACCTTTTGAGAAAGGAAAGCTAAAACTCTGGAGATATTAGCTCAGTATAATTTAACTTGTTTGCCCAAGCTTTTGGTTTTCTATAGAAATCAGTAATTATTTCTTCAAGATTACCTAAAACTCTGAAAGAAGCTTAGGGGCTGATTTAGAGTTGAAAGATCGGTACTCCGTCAGAAACATGTTGGCTACCCAGTCCGCCGTATTATAAGTACATTAAGGTAGAATGTACTTGTAATGAGATAGATGAGATACATGTGAAGTCTTGGAGTACGTGTCTGCCAAACTCTAATCAAGCACTTAGTTTGATTTGCTTTTCTCTATAGTAATCAGTAGTTGTTCATTTGAGAATAACGTGCCTGTACCAATTAGTCGTTCCTTTGAGAGTAGCTTAATTTTTTTGAAGATAAGTGATGTTTCCCTTACAGAATTACTGTATTGGTTTAAGAGGCCTCAAGATAGACTTAGAGATTCTCCAGTCTCCCAAAAATCTTCCATGGTGTCTCCTAAAATGGTTTAGCTTTTTCTATTCACCTGAAAAAAAATGTTTCTTCTTAGCCTGAATTACATATATATAGACAGTTTCCACGTTTGCTGGGTTCACTGTGGGACCATGTCCTTTTCTAGCAAGGGCTCTTTTCTGCTGTTTTAAATCAATGATGTAAGGTGTCAAGCAGACAATATTTCTACTTCGAAATTTGCGTACCGTCATCTAAATGGGGTCTGTTAGTTTAGGTTCTACACATTTTTTTTTTATCCGTTGAGAATAACTTTGTGAAAGGAAAACTCCTGATCATATAATTACCCAAAATGGCTACTTAGATCCAACCATTTACAATGTTGATTCTTTTCCCATTGGCTGTAATGAATCTTTGCAACTGGGAAACAAATAAATATTGATTATGGGTCATCTTGGAATGTATTTTCTCATAAAGTAAAAGAAATAATGTTCTAAGATGGTCCTCGATGCGTGTGGGTGTGAGCTGACCCACCAGCAGCCATCTTTTTTTAACGTAGCAAAATGCCAAAGCAAATAAGCACAGGTAAAACCAATACCTTTGCATCTGATTATTAAAAGTGAGGTCGATTGGTTTTATCCAAGGTTGTTATTCTTTTGTCTTTTATTCTTGCCTATACACATTATTGTAAATGGGCAAGTCGTTTTATCCCATGAGTATCTGTACATATTTTATTTGAAGAGAAGATTATTAGCACTACTTAGCCAGGGTGCATTACTAGCAACTGGACAGTAATGGAAGTTCTCAGTAGGAAGCAAATACTCTAGTATAATGTGAGTCCCTTTGTGTCTCTTCATCTATTTCAATCAATACCTACATGGTATGAAAACCCTTTGTTCCCACTACGGAAAAGAGTTCAACAAAGGTGTATGAGATTAACCCTTGGTTTATATGAACTAAAAAACAATATAATGATTCAGTTTGGTCTGGGCTGATACTTGCTGTTTATAGTTTGGCGCGGTACATCCACATGCCTCATTGAATGTAAAACCTGGTTGAACAACTGCAATGAGTATATGAATTTCACCTGCGACTACAGTAAAGCTTGCTTACCTTTCCTAGATGTCTTGATTTCACCTCATGAGGGAGGTCTGAGCACTGAACTATACAAAAAACCTATGGCCAGAAACTACCTTCTGATGTATGATAGTTTTCATCCCCAGGCATTGCGTGATAATCTGCCATTTAGACAGTTTTTACGTTTACGAAGGAATTGTTCGACCACAGTGAAATATCAAGAACATGCTTCTAGACTGACAAAACATCTGCAAGAGAGACACTATCCGAAGTTAGTGAAGAAATCCCTTAAAAGGGCCTTCAATAACAATCGGGAAGCTCTATTGGAATCTAGTATTCCCCAAGACAAAACTGACAGGCTGACATGTGTTCACACTTTCTGTAAATTCACAAACAAAATCAAGAAAAGTATTTTGTCCAATTGGCAAAGCCCCAATGTAAGTGGTGAAACGTTACCTAGACCGCTGTTTGCCTACAAATGCAGCAGCAACATAAAAGACCATATGGTGCACACACGCCCTCGTACTAGAGATAAAGGGCCACAGAACACTTTATGGGGCCTCCCTGCAGTTACAGACCACTATCCATGGGGTTCATGTGAGGCTTGTGCACATACTTCTAGAACCACAGAAATTGACATAGGGTCACCAAGACCATGGGTCCTGAACTGTCATACTAATTGCAATAGTGAGAAGTTAATATCCATGATCACATGCCCCTGCCCCTTGCATTATGTGGGCATGACCACACGACGGGTTAAGACTCGTATTCTTGAGCATAAGAGTACTATTAGGTGCAAAAAGTCTATGACCAAGTTGACGAACCACTTCCTCTCAGCACAACATAGTTCTAGTGACCTGACTTGAACAGTTCTTAAAAAACCCTTTATCCTGCCACACATAACTGACTTCACAACTTTTCTATTTAAACGAGAACAGTGGTGGGTACACAAATTACAGACAGATACCCTGGGTCTGAATGATGATATCCCCTGGTTGTTGTTGTAGGCATTGCCCCACTGTAGGCCTTGTATCCAGGCCTACAAAATCTCTTTGAGATGCAGTTATATTTACAGCTATGGATAACGCCTTGTGGGTCTACATCTTCATAAATCACTTTTACAACAATGTACACAGATGTGCAAGGGTTAAGTCTATTGGTTTCTTAACCTGTCTAACAGTCATACTCCCATTCCAGTATCCCGCAAGTTACATAGGAACCAACACTTACAGGAATCCATGGGTTGTCTTATAAGTAATTGGAAAATATTATCAATACCCAGTACAAACTTTTATCTATAATTAAATGGCAATGTGACGCTTTCACACGCAAATGATACATTCACAGTAGGCATCAGAATGACACACTGTTAAGATCACTTATGTCAGTTGACGCGAGTTTCATCCAGCCGATGCACACACGTACGCAATTCCACATTGATCGAAAATACGTGTGCGTCATTGGGGGTTTGGTGAGGGGTCTATGCGCATACATACACGATTACATAGTTATCAGGAACAAACGCCCGAAATGAGACAATGTACAGATGACTTCACGTGCCTAAGTTATTAACAGAAACCCCTCCTTTTCATACAACAGTTGTTTTTTACAGAACTAGCTATTGGTTATGAGAAGGTCATAGTGCCATTCAACATTAATATGCTTTAAGGATTTTTTCTGCTAGCAGCATAACATGTGCATAATTAAAGACCGTACTGACAATGTAGCGCTCACGCGCGATTCACGCTTTTTTAGCGGTCACACATGACATGCGCATATTTAAAGACCACAGTGACAGTGTAGCGCTCACGCGTGATTCAGGGCTTTTTTCAGCAGTCGCATGTGACCGTATCCCGACACACTGATTGGTTGCCCCCAGAGGAGTGCCTTAGTTGAAAGGAGGCGTGTTTCTACGTCCCAGTACCTCCGGCTTCAGGCTCAACTAGCTGCCGGCGTACCAACGGACAGGTAAGCCTCTCAACGCGCCCATACGTTTACTAATAGGCTATACGCTTTCGTTCAAGACATTTCTTGTCTAATCTTGGGCAACACAGGAGTGGTCCGGTTAGTACTGGGTAGTTCCTCATGCCGCGCCGCTCGTGTGTTCTGCTAGAGCACTCAGGATTTTATTTTAATTTAATTTGATTTTGCATATGTAATGCGGTGCAATAAACATGACATATGAAGGGGCTCGATTGTTAATGGATCGTTCCCCTTATCACGGATGAACGAGGGACAAATAACTGTGTCAAACCACTGTTCTAGTTGGTGTATGGCTCTTTAAATTCGGCACACCCGAGTGACCACAATTGGATTTGGCTGGTACTTTTGGCCTTTTCTTCGTTCTTGTGGCCTTTTTTCAAAAAAATCGTTGTAACAAGTATGTCCCTAGTTTTGTATTTCTCTTTAAGGTGATCGTCCATTACATGGAGTACCATCACGATCACAATAGAGACAAGTTAGGCAGAAGACTGTACAATTCCAAGAGGATTGTAATTTGCCCAGTTCGAGCCGGTTCTGAAGCACTCTGTTTACCAGACTTCTCCTCTCCTTTCACAGCACAGGGCAGGCACATCAGACGCCCCACAGGAGGTGGAGCCAGCATTGTGGAAGGCAAGTACAGTCCAGAAGCCCTTTGTTGACAGTCTTCCTTCTCTTCTTTCAGTGTGCAGGGCAGAGACATCAGACACACCTCAGGGGGTGGAGCCAGCATTGTAGAGGGAAGGCCCAGCCCTATTCAGGTCCCAGGTGCAACTCCTCCCTCCCATCTGTGAGTGCACATGCCAAGTCAGCATGACAGTCACAGGCTGCAGGCAGGCTCTGCAAAGGCAGACCTTAGACACATTTTACAAGGTCGTTTCTGTGGGTGGCACAACTAGGCTGCAAGCCCACAAGCAGCATTTGGATTACACCCCCTGGGCACACTCAGTGCACTGTACTAGGGTCTGACGGTAAACCAAACATCCAATCATGGAACCACTAATCAATACATCAATTTACAGATGGGAGCACTCGCAATGTGGCACTGGACAGCAGTGGCACAGTGCCCAAAGAATCTAACACCAGAAAAACACATGAGGCAACAGCAAAAATGGAAGGGAGACCCACGCCAATGGTGCCAGGTCTAACAATGTCACCTTCGGGTGAGTGAGGGATTTCGTCCTGAAAAGGGAAATGCCCAAAAAGTAGGTCTTCTGGGCTTAGTAACTAGTGCTGTTTCACCACTTTATCATTTTTTGTCTACTGGACACATTAGTGGGTAGTGGTCTTTCCACACTCTTTAAATTATGTTGTACACCTCAGGATATCTTGGTGTTATTAAAAAAACGATACTTGCTGTGTCTGTGTTTCCAAAGGATATTAGATTGAGTTGTTGAGGGTTTTGTAAGAGCCCTAGCTCTAAATTTCATATTTTACCTGTTGACTGAAATAAATCTAGCCATTAATTTTAAATACACTTTGCTCAATAAAGTTTGCATTGCTTTGCATCACCATGCTATTGATACTGTATAGTAAATTAGATGTATTTATTGGTCAAGTTTACACAAGATTGAAGTAATTTGTAAACATCAGGGTTTATTATAATCTTTAGAAATTCTTAAATACATTATAACTGAGTGTATGTTAAGCCTGAATCATTTTTAGTAGTAAGGCTCGATTTGATCTTAAGAAATGTTAACGTGTGTGTGTGTAATATTCTCTAAAAGATTCTATAAAAATTGCTATTTGAGAACCTCAAATGTATCCTTTGATACATATGCCCCTAAGTTCTGCCTTTCACTCTATGATTCCTGTGCAGCTGTTGAGCTTAAGGGACAGCGTTAGTTAAACCGAGCACTGACAGTGCAAATTTATGACGGGTCTCTGCAATACTTTTAGTATGATTGGTGACTTAAATAGCTGAAGAGATTGAGCTGGAGTATTTTATCACCGTAGATAGTGGTAAATTGATTGTTGGCGCTGGAACTTAAAAGTAATGTGTGAATGTCGATTGTAAATGCATGAACTTTGGTTACCACATCCAAAGCATACAATGAAACACAGAACAGTGATGTAACAGAAATAAAATAACACAACAAAAACATAACAAAGCACCATAGAAATGAACAGATTGGAAGAGAACAATAGCATTACAGTGCAATAACAGCACAATGCGATAATGCAGTACAAAAATAAAATAGCACAAACATTTCACCTTCACAATTAACTGCAATACAACAAAACTGGACACATATTCTGGCAATAATCCTTTGTAACCAGTGTTTTTAATGGATGTAGACAATATGTGTGGTATTCACCAAATGACAGAGTGACATTCAAAATTACTTATGTAGATTGTTAACATCTGTGATCACCCACATGTCTGAATTTTCACTTCATTGGTGCCTTGTGGGCAGACCATACCTCATTTATATCTTTGTGGTAATTTGTATATAGGAGACATTTAATATGTTTTTTTTTATAACAAATGATTATTGGCTTTATGTATATATGTGTTTTTTATATTTGATATCAACTATGAAAAATAAAATTAAATGAAAATAAAAAAATGATATATTTTTGCAAATACTGTAGTACAAGGTTTATGATTATACAGTAACCTATGTTACAGCTGCTGCACAACAAAGTATTTAGCACTATGCCCGGTGCATGAATTTCTTTAAAAAAAAACACATATTCTGGTCACACAGTACTGACGCCACAAGTTTTGTTTCATAATATTGTCACAAACCCAGCCTGCACAAAGCGGTACCTTAACGTATTAGCAAGCACATATATACGTGCCACCCAAAACAGTTTTTCTATCTGGCCCAAGGATTACATTTCTTTTGACTTATCCTGCCCCTGTATTTCACCATCATCCTCAGCATCAGGTTGATTCTTCAATATTGAACATTAATGATACTTTTACCCATCAAAATGTTGCTGCTACTATTTAAATTGTTGGTTGTTATCTGACTCATATATTCTGAGTTGTGAAACAACCCCACAGTACTTTGTGAGAGACCCAGCCCTCAGGCTCCAATTGTAAATGACCCAGTGTGTGTGTAGAGGAGGGTGTTGATCAGGTGTAACTATACATCAACACACAGATGTTGGATACTAATTCATTGTGTTCCTGTGAGTGAAAACTAAAACATACAAATAAATCACTGCATGCTTTCTTGAGAGGTTTGACAGCTTGTGCATTATTTTATTTTGTTAAATATTTGTTTCTTGTAAAGATTAAAGAAGAAGAGAATAGCAAAAAGTATAAAGACTAGGAATGAGATGAGTGCAGAGAAAGAAAGTTTGTGAAAGGTAACCAGTATATATGAGAGGTAATCTTTTAATGCAAAGTATTAAAAGAAACAAGATATATACTATGTTCATCACATACAAAATTCCATTATGTAAGCATAGACAACTTAGAAAACATCTTTTCAATTTTGGTCTAGGAGATAGAGATTCAAAAAGAGATGATAACGATTCTAGGAAAACAGTTTGAAATGCAAATGAGATGCTATATTGAAAGATTTTTAAACCTTTAGACCAGGCTGATTTCCAAATGCATTAACATGGCAACAATTGTATAACATGTAATAATGAGCCATTTTCTTAAGAGCAAGACCAGCAAGAAGGTGAGGCAGAAGCATCAAATTTAGCTAATCATTGAGGTGTGATGACATATTTATGGTAACAAATATCAGTGACTGGGTGATGTGAGCATCTTTGGAGGTTGTAAATAATCAAAGTCATATTTTATCCAAAAATTGGGGCATGAAGGTATTGGACAAATTAGTTTCCCATATCAATTCCAAAGAACTTTTAGTTCCAATAGAATTTGGAAAAGGGGAGTTTCTATAAATGAGTGCAGCTTTGGGAACTGCATCATGCTCAATGAAATCAATAAAAATATCTGGTATTGCTATTAATGGTTCAGGGTTCATGTGGTATTTGGAGAAAAAACATTAGAGAGAGCATGAAATAAATGTGTACTCCTCTATAAAGGAAGGGGGTATGTGGTATTGTGTTTGTATACAATCAAAAGTAGCAAAAGTATCATCATTCACCAATTGATGTACATAAGGTATACCCCTTTCTTTCAATGTTTAAAATCGAAAGACCTATTACTAAACCTAAGATATTTGTTATACCAGATGTAGAAATGTAAAAAACATCATTGAAACGTACACTTATCAAATAACAGTCTTTTGAATAAACAGTGATAATATTTTAAAAGAGGATTTTTAAATATAAAACTACAGTTAGACATAGAATTAGTTTCTCTAAAGGAAAAATCATTCAGTAAAGAGCGTTCAAAATGTATCACATTGAAATAGGTTGACTTACAGAATCCTGGGTTAAGGCATACATTTGTCTGATTATAAAAGAGGAATTGTATAATCTGAAATCTGGAAATCGAACACCACCTTCAGATTTTAGATGTTTGAGCTATACAAAGGGAATTTTTTATTCCAAAGAAAGGTAATGCAAATAGAATCCAGTTGCGTAAAATAATACTTGGGAATCTGAAATGGTAGCATGGAAGTAGTATAAAAAATACGTGGGAAAATCATAATTTTAATAATGTTTAGGCTTCCCCACCATGATAAGATGAAAGTAATCAAGGTCTCCAGAAAAGAACCACTAGCTTTAGAGTCAGAAATAAAAGAATCAAGATGTTCTAGCAACTTGGGAGCAAAAAAGACAAAGATGAAATAAGTGCAATAGAAAACCTATCAGGCCGGGTCCTTGGCTTTTTTTAGGGTTATAATAGCAGCTAAGATTCCCTAAAGGATAATGTCAGCTTCCAATTCAGCAAATGTATCTGGAATGGTAGGAGGATGGGGGAGATGTTGAAAAAAATCTTTCGAGATTATGTGTGGGAGGGGCACATCGCCCCTCCCCCACATCGCTCAGTGTATACATTTTTTTAAATGATTGAAAAGAATTGGAAATATCAGCATTAGAAACTGATACTGAGCCATCTAATTAATAAAGGATCCAATAGCCTTTTTAATTCTTAAGTAGTTAGCAAGCATTTTACCAGCTTTATTGTGGCAACTGTGAATTTTCAGCAGTAAATTACAGGCATCAACTACGCTCATATAGAAGAAGAAAATATGCAGGAAAATTTTAATATAATGATGCTTTCAACCCTGTGTAGCACTGTGTACTCTCACCTATGCTTGCACCTCTGGTCCTTGCTGTAGGTCAGTGTGGCCTATCTGGGTATAGCCACATTCCACCAATATCCACAGCATGATGCTGGAGACTAGGGACTGCTTGAGTTTGGGGTTGGCAATTTTAGTTCTTGGATCGTTGAGTTTGGTCTACATTTGGCAGCTGTTTTTTCCCCAGTTCTGGAGTATTAATTGTCTGAAAATGCCTTGGCACTCTGCGGCAGTGACTAATGCTCAATGAAAGATCCATGGAAGAGATTAGGTAGTTATGAAGGGCAGGTTGCTCTCCGCTCAAAATGAACTAAGCACTTGAACTAGCCCTGGGCTGTTTAGTGCTAAGACTACTAACTGTGTCACAATGTTCTTCAACCTGTAACTGTTTTCTCCCTGCCACCAAAGTCCCTTTTTCGTCACTTCAAAATTATCAAACATTCCAATGTATCCAGCTGCTTAATAGCAGTAATTGCCCCAATGTAAGGAACTAAGGAGATTGAAAGCTCAGGGGCATATTTATGAAGGTGTTGTGTTACCCTTTCACCACACATGGGTGCACAAGGGTGACGCAAAACCTACGTCAGATTTATAAAGCCACGCAAGGCCACTTTGCATGGCCATGCATAGCCTGATAAATCCAGAGTAACGCAATGCAAAGCAACGCAGTGCAAATCGCTGTGTTGCGTTACTCAGGCCCAAGGAAGCATTCCAGGGGTGGAGTGTGGGTGTTCCCAGGTATACACTCTTGGATTCTGGTGCATTCCGCTATTTACCAACACTGATAAACCTTAAATGCGTTAACATGCTAGATCTCCCCAGGGAAGGCGTAATGAGGAGAAATATGTATTTTTCTCCTAGTTTGTCCTCTTTCTATGTATGCTGCAAACTAAACACATAGAAAGAGGAAAAAGCTTCACAGGAAACAATACTTTCTGCAACACAGGCACCCTTCAACCCCCATGCAATGGTGCTTACATTGATGCTAGGCATGCAAAAGGGCGCCAGCACAAGGAAAGGACAAGAATATATTGCATTATGTTAAATACGGCTCATTCCTGCCCCTTCCCTTTCATGCAGCGCAGCAAGGTGGCTTGCTGCACTGTGTGAAAGCTACATAAATATGGCCCTCAACATTTTAGTAATCCCCTTAACCTCAAAACCAATATTCAGAGCCCTTGGGGCTAATAGAATAGGCAAGAAAAGTATCATGGACGTGTCAAGAATTGAACCAATAGTATTAGTGGTAGGCATGGTTAAGCACACATAAAGTGCAATTCGGATGGGAACTATAACCATTGTGTGTCATTTGCCACACTCATATGCCCGAGTTTTCAAGTCTTATATGACTTTTTCATTTGTTCCTTCTTACCACTCAATTGCTGCTTTATTGTGTTAAATATATATTTATGAATTTGGATATGAAACATAGGCCACATTGTATCCCTACTTTTATCTAACTGTTTGTATGCTCTGTGTAAGGGACGGTTGTTCTTTTATAAATACGCGTACCCCGGGTCCCTTATTACCCATGGGTTTCCCTTGTTTAACATAAACACACTAAGTTAGACACAGGCATGGTGAACGTTGCAGTACCCTACCCTTACCCTAGTAATGTTCCCTATTAACAAAAGACATAATTATGTATACATTTTTGAAGGGACGAACAACATTGGTGAACTAATCTGGAAAGAATTTCTGATGTTTTTAATGATATTTTTGATAAGTTCAAGAAAACAATCCGGTCAAACCTTGTTTGAGCCTCAGTATAGAAAAGTGGATGGAAGAATTCTGGCGTAGACGAATTTCAGCACTAATATTAAGAAATATCTTGCATTCACAAGGATGTGCCTAATTGGATCAGACATCTTGTGGATCTAAACTAACCGCTTAAACAGACTATCTCTTTGCCTACACACACATACACACGTTTATATGATGAGCTATATAATGCAGACCACTTTAATAAACGTCCCACCATACGAAGTGACAACCACTCAGAGGGTCAGGTCCAGAAAAAAGCCCATTGCATCTTATCTTTAGGGAAGTAATTAAACCACAAATATGTTGACCTCTTCATAGGGGAGAAACCTTCCCCTTTTATTTTTAACCCTGCACATTACGGACCCGAATACAACATGTAGTACACACCAGTAGATAGTTTTGGTTGTCATACTACTATCCACGCTGTCTTCATCAAAGCCACACCAGCAATATCATTAGGGCACTGATTATTGAACACCTCAAGAGCTCCCCTGTTCTACCACTTCCTTTTTCGTTTTTTTCAGTGGGGGTGGGCGGGAGAGGACTATTATGACACATACCACACTCTTGATGGGCGAAGGCTTTTGCTCTATTATTTGAAAAATCTTTGCGCCAACCAGCCTAATAGGATATTCAGAGACATTCAGAGCCTACCATAGACTTTCCATTGGGTACTTCTTTTGTGGTTAGGTTTGGAAACTTGGGAGTGTGGCTCAGGCGTCCCTTTTTCCTTCCCTTCTCCTGCTCTGATTTATGTTTACCATTAAACCGCCTTTTCGACAGTATTCCTGCCCTTCGGTCCTCAGGTGGAGAGACAGGAATTATACAGACTTACCACACACAATTGCGGTTCTTGCTAATAAATTCGGGCATGTAGACATGCATAACAACGTATCGCTAAGGCATGAATGTGACAACAGAACACACCGTGTAAACTCACTTACTGCTCTTGAGCCTTTCTTCTGCTTAACAATCTATCTTTTGCAATGTCCCTGTTTGGCGACATTGCTGTAAAACGTCCACAGCGATAAATTAGAACATAACTCAAATATGCCAGTCGTAAAATAAAAGATATAGCAACAATAAAAAAAATATTTCTTTAGTAAAATATATTTATTCTTCTCACTCCCTTGTTGACATTGTTTTATGTGATAATGTGATGTGCACAATACCATACCGAATACAATTTAGAAACTGTGATTCATGCTGCTTGATTTCGTTCTGGGATTTAAATGTAAAACTTGTCTGTTTTGTTTCCCTGAAATAAGCGCACAACATTGAAATGCAGATTCGCTGTAGTCAGAAAGCATTTGTAATCTTACGGCAAGTCCATTGTGTTTATTTTCCAGGGAAACCAGGTAACGTTATGCTGCTACTGGGCATTTTATTTAAGTATTAAAACGCAAGTAGGGTTGAGTGGGTTTAAATCATTAACTACAATAAAGAAAATGCTTCCTTTCTGATCATGATTTTGATTTTGACCATCATTTTGAAAACAAAATCTAAGGTACATATTTATACACAGAAATGTAAACAAGATAGATTAATTTTAAAGATTTTATGGGCCCTGAGCAAGACATGGTTTAAGGGGCCTTGTATGGAAAAATTAAAATTGTGTTACCTATTTCCTGCTATTTCAAGCCTGCATGATAAAAAATTATACTAAATTATATGTTCAACTTTAATAGGGTCGGACAGGGACAGTTGAAATGTGTCTTGCTTGGTCACTCAAAAATTATTACATTAACAAAGG
This sequence comes from Lissotriton vulgaris, assembly GCF_964263255.1. NCBI lineage: Eukaryota > Metazoa > Chordata > Amphibia > Caudata > Salamandridae > Lissotriton > Lissotriton vulgaris. The sequence continues at coordinate 657,760,298 of NC_141689.1, forward strand.
GTAGCGAGACAGAGTCAGAAGTAGAAGTAGGCAGAGAGGGATAGAGGATTAGATGGAGAAATAGCATAGACATAAGTGGAGTAAAGAGAAAATCCACTTTCCCACAAGGTCCCTTCAACGGTGGAGGTCCTGGGTAATTTCCCAATGTCCCCATACCCGAAAATGCCTCTGATGAAAGGAAGGCAGGAGTCATGGGAGAAGGGAAGCAAAAACGATGGGAGGAGGCAAAATATTGGAAGGAAGAAGGTGGTGAAAGGAACAAAGCAAAGATTGAAGCAGGGATGCGGAAGCAGTGAAGAAGGCTGAGGAAAGGGAACGGAGGGTTTTATGAAGAAGGCGCTGCATGGCCCTGCCTGACCACCTTAACTGTGAGCTGTCCTCCGACCTTTCAGACTCCGCTCTACTCAACTGCATCAGATTGCTGCTGCAAGTCAGCATCCAATTCCAACAAACACCTCAAGCACGTGACCTTACAAATCAGCAACTCTAGCAACATCACCTTGGGGTGCACAAGGAGGTCTGGACCTCAGAACGTCTGCCTTAGTGGCAGCTCCACCACAGCAACCTTACCCACTACATTTACTACATCAACACCTGGAACACCTCCTGCAAAGACACAATGACCCCATACAAAATTTCTTCACCACTCGCACCAAGCCACAGCAAAGATGGTACACAGAAGAACTCCAACTCTTCGAACACCAAGTAAATTGTTGAATTGCTGTTGTAGAGACTCCATCATTACAGTGACAGAGACAGTACAATTCAGTCCTCCGGATCTACCACCAACCACTCAGGGCCGCCAGGTACGCTGCAATGAATAAAAAATATGAACAGCGCCACCAACTCAAAAGAAATGTTATCATAGTGAATAATTCACATCCCTCACTACCAGCTCCACAGCCATCACCACATCAAAAAAACTCTGCACCTAGCTCTTTCAATAATTAAGCAACAACATTACCACCATTTACAACAACGTTGCACCTGACTGGAACTTTCAGGTCTCGCCATCCTCCAATCTAATGTAAAAATTCAGATATATTACTGTCATGTAGGGACGCTACAACCTCTGCAGTGCTTCCCATCTTGCCCTACCAAAATCTAATCCACAAAAGGAATTCACTGTTGGTACAGTGGTGTCTTGGGTATAAAGGGGATTTCGGGAAGAGAAAGAAATGTTGTTTCAGATATATGTCTTCTTAGACTGCTGAATATCTAGTATTTCTTCAACGGATATCTAAAACATAATAGTAATATTTAACCAAGCTTACGAATGTAACATTGGAAATTCTCTCACCTGAAAAACTTTTATACCTGCTGCTGATTTACAACTATTTTCTCGGCTATCTTTTCTCTATTGTAAATATAGCAATCTGCAAGATTAACATACCCTTGTAGTGTGTAAATAGAACTGAATACATTCAAAATGTAAATAGGTGTGTTTGCACCCACCTCTCTGCCAAGGATACTTGTGAGAAAAGAAAGCTTCATAACACAAAATCTATTGAACAAATAATTCTCTCATCATACTGAAACTGCGGAGAGCGAGCACAGAACTTTTCTCCATAAACCACCAAAGATTTTAGGTTCATTCAGTGTCCTTCCAAATGCCATGACTGGTGACTTGCAATCCTCTGAAAACTAATCTCAAATTAAACAAAGTTAATCTGCAAGTGCATAAAAGTCTTTCTCCGTATGCCATGATTTATATCCTTGGGTACTTTGTAAAACTAAACTCCAAACTAAACAATGTTCACAAGACAAATGTGTACTTGCAGTTCCTTACCAAACATAATTATAAAACGTTTACAAGTTTCATAAATGTTGTGTCCTGCTTTTGACATTTTAAAACAGCTTAGTTCATACAATTTTCCTTTTAAATAAAAGGTTCAGGAAATCAGGATTCTTCAAGTTGAATGTCTTGATGCAAATAAAGAATCACACATTTCACTTAGTAAAAAATAAATGAAAACAATCCTAACATGAAGGCTATAAACCAAGATAACATGATATTGTTTCTCCTACTTGAAAGGTCTGTAAAGTACACAAGCAGAGATGAAGGTAGGAGGAAAGAAATTAACTGGTTTGGGAAGAAAGTAGCCTCAGAATTGTTATCTTAATGAAACGTTCAAAATGACTACTCCATTCAGCATCTCCTCAGACAAATTTGACTTCCTGAAAACAATGACTGTGGCTTGTCTCACCAATTCGTCACCTTTTGGTCACCATGTTGGAATTATTCTCCTGCCATGTGTTATTAAGTAAATCAACTTTAATGTTATCAAACATCAAAACACCTCTGTTATTTTTACATAGGAACAAATTAACCTTTTAATCATATTCTCTCTTGTGGCTGCCACAATATCTAAATTTGCATCTTCATTGACAATAGTGAAATCATGATGAGATGCTCACTCCCAAAAAATTGCCCTGACATGCTGGCCTGCCATCACCACTCTAGAAACAGCCTCCACCATGCATTCCGTCTACTCAGGAACCTCCTTGGATCTATGCCCCTACTTCATCTTGACCAAAGGAGATGACCCCATCTGCAACCCCCTCACGCCAACCCTCAATTATTCCCTATTCACTGCCACCTTCCAAAACTCCTGGAAACACGCTGCATTTCAGTGGATCTAAAGACATTGGAAAAATTCTACAGACACATTTATTACTCTCCAACCTGGCCAAAACCTTGGAAAAACTCATCAGCAAGAGACTGGCTGATGACCTCAAAACCAGCCACCAGCTAGACCCCTCGCAATAAGGATTTAAACTGAACAATAACATGGATACCGCCCTCATTGCCCCCATTGATGGCATTCAGCTCATTATGGATAAGGGGGACACAGAGGCACTCGTCCTTCTCGAATTCTTGCCACATATGACAACATCTATCACCCCATCCTCATCCAACGCCTTCTCGCCACAGGAATACACAGACTTGCACTCCGTTTACTGAGCTCTTTCCTCATTGGATGCAACCAAACTGTCAGCCTACCCCGTACTCATCCTTTACCGTCAGCCTGATATGCAAAAACAGCTGCAAAGAAAGCTCTGGATGAAAAAAAAAATAGACAGAGAAAGACTTGGAAAAGAGCATCACATGAGTCAAAAAGAGCTGGCCCAAAAAGTCAAACAGCTCTCAGAGTCCAGCAGCAATAGTGGCCAATGGAGACAAAAGGGTTCACTTACTCAAAGACCTGGTGTTAAATTATGTGGTGGAGGATGATAGTTATATGCAGTTTGTAGCATGTGAGGAGCCCTGGGTATGCATAGGTGGATTGAGTGGGTTATTCTATGGAAGCACATGACAATTGGTATGGGTGGGGGATACCCTGCTTGCCCTGGAAGAAGTTGAACAGATGAACTATGCCCCCATGAAAGCAGCCCTTATCACCAAGTATGGTCTCATCCCAGAGAAGTACAGCTTGAGGTTCAGGGATGGTCACAAACTGCCTAACCATCTTGGGCGGGTTTTGACGATTGCTCTAGTAAGGAACTGAATAGTTGGATGAAGAGCAGCAAAATGAGAGAATTGAATGGTTGTATAATCTAGTTCTAAAAAAGCACATGCTCAGCAAATGCTTAACAGAGTTGCACGAACACCTGAGCTTATTGTACCCAGAAAGCTTGCACAAGATTTGTACCTCTGGGTTAGTGCCAGGGTGTCAGAAAAGGTACCTGGGGGAATCTTCAAAAGGGCGAATAGAGTCTTGTGTTGTTTTTTCGCTTCATTACCATTTGAGTGCTGCTTAAATATTTTACACATTGCCTCTGAGTTAAGCCTGACTGTTTTTGTGCCAGCTACCAGACTGTTAAGCACATGTTCATCTAGTGACTCTTAAGGTTCACCCTGACATGATGGTGGTTCCTACCTGAGTGAGGTTCTCACCCCTCTCAACTAACAACCCAATTTCTTACAAGTACCAACTGCGTGAAACTCAACTTCTAGAAAATGAATGTGGTAACCTTTGGAAAAGACATTTCCCCTCTGGTCTGCAGCTTGGTGGCCCTCAGAACAATGACTAACACCCATCCTGTCAAACTCAGCAAAGAACCTAGGGATCAGGATCAAGAACCAACAATGTCTATCCAGGTCTACATGGTCACCTCCCTCTGCTTCTACACACTCAAACTCCTTAGGAACATTTTCAGAATGCTCCCCTAAAACAACCAAAGATCCATCACTCAAGCACTGATCATTAGCAAACTAGCAATGAAAACACCCTGGACATTATAATTACCACACAACTCTCCAAAAGACTCCAGATCATTCAGAACAAAGCAGTCAAACTCCCTATCAAACTCCCACAAAGGCATCCTCTTCAGTCTTCTCCTCCACACCTACAGAGCAATGCAAACCAAGGGCCCACATACCTGAACATCTAGTAAACAAATTATTATTCCCGAGCACAACAGAAATGCAGAGTTTTTCTGATTCAATCAATATCAAGAGTAAATAGTCCAAAAATATATTTGATTCTTAAAGGTTAAGACAATAAATCCTTTTATTTTTATTTTTTCTTCAAAGTTGCAATGTTTCCAAACAATGATGAATCTTGCTGATAAATTGATTAACATCACCAATAATCTAGCCAGAAATCCAACACGTGTTTCATCACAGGCAAAGTTCTCCCGATGACTTCATCAGGGCAGAACAATTCTCCAAACTTTACTGTTTATTCACTGTTTTTTACACAGAGGATTTTCTGGGACGTTGGTGGCCGTTCCTTTTTTGTTACCTGGAGCAATTTGTTATGAGCTCTATTACTTGTTTATTGGCTTGCGCAAGGTACAACCTAGCCATGCTTCATAGCTCTTTTAACTGAACATCTACATGTTTTTCCACAGCATGACCACAAACCTCCTGCTGGTCCGTGTCCCCCACTTCTGAAGAGTCAGAGTCAGGTGCAAGCTTTTTCTACTGAAGCCTGGAACAACACCCTGATACACATTAGAGCCACCTTAGAGCTCTATCGTAGAATTTCTCTATTCCAAAAGGATCCAGTCAGGACAACTCCTCCGATTGTTTGGCACCAATAATAATAATGATAATAATAAAAATAAAAAAACTCCTCCACTTGTTAGGCACCAGGATACACCTCCACACCTTTGGGTGATATGCACACTCTACATGTAACCATAGCATTACATAACAGCATGGAGTAAGAAAAGTAGGTACTGCAATTAAGGGGAATGGGAATGAATAGGGAGAAGCGACAAGAAGGTACAAAAGCAATAGCAAAGGGAAGACTGGAGGGAAGAATGAGAATAAGTCAAGAAAGATAAAAGGGGAAGAAAGGGACAGAAAAGGGAAGAAAAAACACAAGGAAGGAAGAAGGAAAAGAAGCAAAGAAGGATCTAAAAATGTTTCTGACAGTGCCTGCTATTGAGATTGCATTGTTGGGCTTGATGCAGATCTTTATCATCTGCATGTAAACTAGAAATTAATTTGCTGTTTTGTGGGAACACATACTAGACATTCAATATAAACAAGCAATTACAGTACCAATTGGTGTGACTTAGTTAATGGGCATGTTAGGCTAGGAGAGAGAGATACCTGAGTTTTGAGGTGAATGATGAATAAAGTCACAAACAAACCTACAATAGGAAACTGATTTTTGTTAGCCCTTAATCGTTATTCACAAGAATAAATGAATGCCTTTGCTTTCCATACATTTAACTGGAACACACAGGGGTTTGATTCAGACTGAAGCTGTAAGTTGTCTCTCTGAAGGTTTTTGCCTTCAGAGTTAGAAACCCATTTGCCAAAATGCTGAAACTTTAAAGAATAATAGGATGAATACTCAGATGTCATAGCTTTTCCAGGTAAACTTGTGTGGGGGGCGTGGCCTGGCAAGATAGCCTATTAGATGCACTAAGCCTGAGCTCTGTAGCCCTATATAACAATCCTACATAATCCTCCTCCTATGAGTGATCAATAGCCTTAAATCTTGGTCAACTGATATCCTGAGTCCCACTACAGTCCGCACATACCATGAAATCCTGACACTGGCGTGCCGCAGAGACAGAATGCCACTGCAGTCTGGAAGGGTACTTGTTGGAAAGGAGTGGATCTGAGGCTTAGCAGTGTAGCAGGGCAGCGGAGTGGAAACGGTGTGGCTCTGGAGGACCTGCCAACCAGGGGGAGCCATGTGAGTGCCCACTGAGCCCATCGGGTGAGGCAGACCCACATGCCCAGTCGGGCCTGGACAGAGTCACCCTCAGTGGAGGAGAGACAACTCAGGTACAGCTGGTGTGGATCCCGCCTGTGCAGTGGGCTGCCTTGGAGTCGCAAGGTGAGAGGAGCCCCAGCGGAAAGAAGCAAAGTAGGGGTCTGACTAGGATTTCCAGAGGGAGTTGGATGCTGCAAGGCTGAAAGGTTGCTAACTGACACCGGAGGCCGAGGTCGAGGTGAGCTGGGGGTGTGGCACAGAGTAAAACACACAAGATAATGGACGGAATGTTGCTCAATGGCAAAACATTCACCCCCAGTCACAGATTTAGGTTTAATCCATCATTATTTTGCTCACCAAGCCACCCAAGTTCAGACATGGACATATGCAAATCAGTCTTGACCCTGTGCCTCATGGGAACAGTCCAGACCGAACTGCCAAGCCATGTCTTCCTTGCATCCGGAATCAAGCATCCTAGGACCGGTTTATGGCTATCAGCCTTCATCAGCCAGGATAGCTTGACTCCAGTGGCGTAGTGAGCACGGGACCCACATCTGGGCATACCCTTCCCACATAGGGTGAACAGCAAATCACACAAGATGATGGACGGAATGTGCTCAATGGCAAAACATTCACCCTCAGTCACAGAACTGGGTCTAATCTATCGTTATTTTGCTCGCCAAGCCACCCCAGTTTAGATGTGGCCATATGCAAATCAGTCTTGACCCTGTGCCTCATGGGAACAGTCCAGACCACACTATCAAGCCATGTCTTCCCTGGACCGGAATCAAGCATCCTAGGACCGGTCTCTGGCTATCAGCCTTCATCAGCCAGGATAGCTTGACTCCAGTGGCGTAGTGAGCACGGGACCCACGTCTGGGCATACCCTTCCCACATAGGGTGAACAGTAAAACACACAAGATGATGGACAGAATGTTGCTCAATGGCAAAACATTCACCCCCAGTCACAGGTGTGGGTTTAATCCATCGTTATTTTGCTCACCAAGCCACCCCAGTTCATACATGGCCATGTGGAAATCTATCTTGACCCTGTGACTCATGGGAACAGTCCAGCCCGAACTGCACAGAGTGTCAGGCAGAGCCGAAGGTAGGCAGACTTGAGACGTGATGAGATAATTAGAAGTGGTGTGGAAGAGGGGGTACCAGAGTAGGTGGAGCCTCCCCCGGAGGACGACTGAGATCCTGAAGGGGCTTTGATACTACTGCTTAAACTTGGAGGAGAGAGCAACATGCCACAAACGGGAAGCCCATGGCTGCTTAGGCTGCTTCAAACCTGCTGGCGGGCCGACTCTGGGGCCACCATAGTGGGGAACAGGACCGCCCATACTGGAGCCACAAGCGAAGGGAGAGACCCCACTGGGCCCTTGTCCCTTGCCCCAGTCCTTAACTTGAGATGTGAGGAGGTGGCAATGGGGGCAGAAGCTGTACAAGATAGTAGGTACACTGGAGGGCCTGGAAGCAGCAGGGACCAGGTGTAAGCAAGTACCCTGAAAGGCAATTGTAAATGGCAAGGGAGGGCCAGCACAGCTGTGCCTCAAATAGGAAGGTGACAGGAGTGCTTGATGCAACAGTGGGCCACCAGGCAGCAGTAAAGCAATCTGCCACAAAGTGCAAAGGGTATCCTAGAGGTATAGACTAACTCTGAATGGGTCTTGGCATGAGAGTTGACTGTAAAACCAGATACCTGGCATAAATGGAGGGGAGAGACAGGGTGGTACAGAAGTGATGTGCAGGTGGTGCAAGCCCCCTGTGCAGTGGTGGTTTGGGGGCAGCCGGTGGAGCAGACTAGGCAGGTTCTGGTGTTGGCTACGCCCCCACAGAGAGAGAGTGGCACAGACGGGCTGGCCAGACTAACAGGTACACAGAGCTAGAAACCTCGATGCCCCCCCATGGGAAAGGATAAGATGGCCAAGGGCCAGCAAAGCAATACCACCACCCAATATGCCATGCCTTAAGGAATGCTTCATAGGGCTTATTAGGACAGCTGGAGGGAGACCTGGTGTGATACCCTGCTCAGTATAGGGTGGGGAAGCACCGGTTTGACTCACTTCTGCTCACTGGGAGGATTAGTTTAGTTATCTGTGTAAGGTGTGGGCTCTAGTTTGGCAGAGGGTGACAGCCACTTAGAACACAGAAGTTTGCGGGTACTCAAGTGTTAATTCTAGCAAATAAAAGTGGCAAACATTGTGCTATTGTTGTTATTAAGTGTTTACCTGGTTTGGAGAGGCGAAGGGGGGATTGAAACAGTTGTTCATTATGTTCTTGTTTAGTTACATGGTGTTTTCTAGGAAGCTCAGACAGTTCACCACTGACTAAAATATGGGAGGTGGGGAAGTTGAGATGGTGGGGTGCCAGTCCCAGAGAGTTGGCAAAAGGCAGGTGCATCCACCACATAGATGCAGAATTATGAAATAATCAAATGGAACATCAGGGGCCTGGGAAGCTATGTGAAATACCACAGAGTACTTACTAACTGACACATAACAAAGTGAGCGTAGCCTGCTTGAAGGAAAGAGGAAATGGAGGAGTTAACTGATTTCCTACACCTTTTCCACTTACGCTCGAAAGGTGGTGCTCTGGGTAGCTCCTGGGGTACCCTTTAAACTGATATACTCAGAAGCAGACCCCAGTGGATGATATGTTCTGGTACAGGAAACACTAGAACGCATAGATATGACTATAATAAAAATACATGCCTCCAATGTTGACAATAAAGATTTGTTTGTATATCTCCAAACACGTGTGACTGATAGTATGGCAGAGCACTTGCTGTGGATTGGGGACTTCAATTACATCCTCAACGTAGAGATGGATAGATGGTCCCCTCATGCATTCAGCAAACCTGGTATGACAGAGACACTGGCCACAGTCATGCATAAGCTAGGTTGCAAGGAAATATAGAGGGAGGTGAACCCAATATTCCTGTCATAACGTTATACATAGCACCTATAGCAGACCAAAACGAGCCCTTAGGACAGCAGCGATGAGAGCCGAGATGCAGGTAGCCACTTATCTGATCCGTTATTTGTCGGATCACTCCTCCCTCCTCTTAGACTGGGGTAAAGCAGGGTTCAAGAGGGGCAGAGAAGCTGGCATTAACAGAAAATCTGGCGGGTAATTGAAAAACCATGGGCAGTAGAAGTACTGAGTGGGAAGCACTGAAAGCAGTTCTGAGGGGGGGAATGCATGTGCAAGGTACATGGTATCAGGATACAATAGCAGACTGAGCTAGGGGACAGAGAGAAATACATCGCAGATTCCCAGTGATGGGAGACGGACACTGGGATGCAGGTGAGACGAAAGTGGCTCTCAGACGACAGCTGGGTGACACATGGAACAGGCTTGACAGACTCACACGTTAGGAATACAGGCAGATCTTGCACTGCGAGGGTGATAAACCAAGTAAACTATTGGCTGCTCAAACGTGAGGTGGACAGGGTTCTTATTGTTGCACTTCGTTGGCAGACAGGACTCTTGCCAAGTCCCTTCGTGCCATTAATGAAACCCTGGGCGAACATCAGTGCGAGTTATACAGGGGGTAATGACGTAGATATCACAGAGGTGAGGAGATACCTGGATCAGGTGGAACTATGGGTGCTGCCTTGTCCGCTCAGAGATGAGCTGGAGGCGCAGGCCAAAATGAATCGAGGAACAGTGCCAGGAGGCAATGACTTCCTGGTGAACTTTTACCAGATGCATGCAGCACAACTGGCAGGGCCACTGTTGGAGCTTTTCCATGAGACAAAGATCAGAGGAATTTTTCCCCTCACCGTCAGGGAGGGAGTGATATGTATAGTCCCTTTACCAGGGGGCAATGAGATGGGCCCATCCTCCTGTAGATCTCTCACAATACTTAATGTAGGTGCCACAATGCTTTGCAAAGTACTAGCAGAAAGGTTGATTGGAGTGGTGGGGTCATTAGTGCATGAGGACCAATGTGCGTTATGCCCGGGTGCAACACAGCCCTTAATTCACACACGTACTGCACTAAGTACGACAAAGCAGGGAGGACCGGGTTCTGGCATAAGTGAATATCACCAAACCATTTGATACTCTTGAATGCGCATACATAATGCAGTAATTGTGAACGATGGGTTTTGGGAAACATGTCTGCAGTTGGGTACTCTACAGGGCTCCCAAGGCTAGAGAGTGGAATGGAGGGGTGATCTTGGCAGAATGGGAAGTGAGGAGGGGTACTGAGGTTCCGTGACAATTGTAAGTGATGTTTTCGACTCGCACGAATATGGTCGAGTCTGGTGTCTATGAACCGCAAATGACGAGTTTGGTAAGTGTGCGCAGTTTCGCTGTGCTAACTTAAACCGTTCGGTTGTTCTGTGGGTTTTTCGTCTGTACCCACGGGTTCCATCTTAGATACGGCATCCATTTTGTCTCTTGCCCTCAAGTAGCCAGCGAACGGACGATGTCCGCTTCGCGACCCTGGGACTCCCAAGATATTTGCGGAAGACACATGTTCTTTGTAAGTGTCTTTATGACGAGGGGGATGATACTGTAAGGCAGATGGCCCCGCTCGAGGCTCATCTTGCCGTGCCGGTTTATTGTCTCAGCCGTGCATCTCATTAGGCACGTTCCTTTGATGCCCGTATCTCGTGTTTCCCGATACCTCCCCTTTTACACCCTTTCCGATCTCCCCACTGTCTCCGTCTTCCTCTGCACCTGTCTTTGTTCCTATTTCGATCTGTTTTACTACCGATTGGAATGCACTAATGTTGGGAAGATGGGTTTTTACAGTTGGGAACCGCCAAATGTTTCCGCACTTATGTTCCGGACCTTATGTGTATCAAAGTGACCAAAGCGACCCCTCTGGGGGATAATTGTGGGAACCGGGTTGTAAAGCTTTGTGTACCATGTTGTCCTATGGGTAAAAACTGTATGAAAGGAGCGATCCACAGAACCAATTTGAAGCAGTCTCCCCAAGTTGCACGTGTTGTACTTGTCGTGACTTCTGTGTTCCCTGCAGTAAATAAACCTTGAATCTTTGACGCCGAAGGAAGTGTCCCGTGTCTCTGTCATTCGTACGCCGGAGCAGGTTACCCACGAAGGTTTCAGGTGTTGTGCCCTGGCACCGCTGGGTCTTAAAGAACCCAGTCCTTCAGTTGGCGCCCAACGTGGGGCTGCATCAGTGGTACCGGTCCAAGCCCGACGATCGTGAGGAACTTCGTGTGAAATCTCCGAGGGAAGGTGCACTCCGCTTCATCGATCCTGTTGTCGAAACAAGTGGCCCGAAGACTTTTCCCGCGAAGATTCCCGCCTCCTGACGGCTGCGATGGACTGCTGCCCTGACTGTAGACCTGTTTTGGCGCCTGGCGTAGACCTTGGTATAGCGAGACGATTGACGGGCCTTCCTGGAGACGCCATCGATCTTTGAGTTAAGTATTTGTGGGTCGCTCCCAGAGTTCTTGGTTGTTGACACTTTAGCGAGTGTTTTTGTTGTTGACGCTGTATGAGTGTTTTTGTCGGTGACACTTTGCTAGCGTACTTTGTTGTGTTATTTGACGACTGCAGCCGCCAAAAACCGAGGGTATTAGCTCTTTGCTGGGACTTGGTAAATCCCGTAACCCTTGAAGTTTGTGAAACTCGGCTAGTGTGCAAGATGCCTGGTCGTAGTGCTTTGTTCAGTTGTTTCAGACCTTGTGGTGTGGATTCCCGACTGGAGGACTCGTGTCCGATACCTCCGGTTGGAACTCCGACTTATGAACTATACAGTAAACATGGGCTAGGCCCGATTACTTTTAATGAATACTGGATCAAATACACGAAGAAGGACGGTGACCTTCGCTGGCCACCACACGGTAGCTTCGAGGCCCCGATCTTAGATAATCTAGAGGTTAAATTGTTCGAAAGAAAGTCAAGGCCGGCCATGTTTGATGCCTTTCGGTTGTGGCGTAAAGAAGCCCGACAGAAAGAAATCAGACAGACTAAACGAAATCAGAGAGATAATGTTGCTACCATTGTAAAGAAAGCAGAGCAGTTTCAGCATGATAAGGAGGTTAAGGAAAAGGAAGTGTTTGACAGATTACAGCGTATGACTATTGATAAATGCTATCCTGCTTTGCCTACGGAGTCGGAAAAGAAGGATGAGTCAGTTGAGGATCCTTTAATGTCCTATCTTATGAAATCGCCACCTCCGTACGTACAGGGTACCACAGCCCCTGTGATTCCCCCTGTACCTGTTCCTGCACCTATTCTTCCTTTGTCTGTTCCTCAACCTGTACCCGTTCTTCCGACTGTTCCTGCTCCTTCGTCTGTTGCTATTCCTACTGCTCCTCCGCTTCCACATACTCCTGCTCACGCTACTGCTCCTGCTTTGTTAACCCCTGCTGTTGTTTCTGTCTCTACCCCTTCACTTGTTAGTCCTGTGTCCTATACTTCTCCCTCTACTCGTAGTCGTAATTCTCCTCTTGCAGCTAGTTTCTTTCATTCGCTCGGACCTGTTCTTGGGTCCGCTGGTTCCGGTGGTCCTCAGAGACGTAGTCAGCTTCCTGGTAACAGGGAACGTGCTTCGCTATATAATATGGCGATGGGTTGGATGACGCACCCCCTTAGAAATCCACCACGTATTGTACTCGACACATTTTGTCAGTTCAATATACCAACCCAGAGATTTGTGTTCGAGGAAATGTGTAAGGTCCTTCGCGATCAGATATCGGCCGACGCACCTGACGAGGTGCTGACCGCTTTGTCTGATCTACAACTTCAGTTCTCAGCTGGACTGATAGAGGACACCAATGTTCGACGTGCTGTTGAACGATTGTTATCTTTTCGTCCCACTCCTATACCTCAAGCCTTGTTTGTTGAGGATGTCGAAAGACAGCCAGATGAGTCTGGTCAGTTTCCTATGCGTGAAGTTCCACCCGTGTTGATGCCAGGTGATGCTGCTCACGTTCCACCTATCCTGCCGTATTTTCAGAGAGTATGGATACATCTCCCATGGAAAAGATCAGAAGTGTTGCAGGTGAAGCAATCTTTGCCTGACCCTCGCAAAAATCCTGCACGGTATTACAAAGAATTATCGCAGCTCGTAGATGCTACGATAATGAATCTTGCCGATATTGACATGCTGTTTGGCAATGTTGTACCGCAACCGGTATGGGCTAAGATTCGTCAGGAAAATCACGCAAACGAATTAGGTGGTGATTGGGCGGCCATTATAGCGGCGGATGGGTTGCAAGTTGGTGGTGCTAAGCCTGAACAGTTGATTGCTGCTCTTCCTCAAAGAATAATAACGTTAATGAAAACTCTAATGCCAGCTATGAGGGTAAATTGGGACAAATTGTCAGCTTGTAAGCAGAAAAAGGACGAGAGTGTCTCCGACTTCTTTACGAGGTTTGAGGAGGCATTCATCGACCATAGTAGTCAGGATATGAGCACTGAGGGTGGTCAAAGGTTGTTTGTGGACAAATTTGTTTCGAACTTATTGCCCGATTTGAGCAATAAATTAAAGAATTCAGAAAGTGCATGGGCTGTTTCTACCTCAGCTCAGATATTGGCTACGGCACAATATTATGAGAATAGAGAGAAAGAAGAGAACGACCGTGCCGATAAAAAGACGAAAGAGCTTAAAACTAAAGTGCTGCTTCAGCAAGCGTATCCTCCACGTTCGAATCAGAATACTTCGCAACAAAATCGATCGCAGCCGCAATCGAATAGATCACAATCTCGTAATGACTCCTCTTCCCAAAGATCCTCGTTGGGGTACAATCAATGTGCCTATTGTAGACAGGAGGGTCATATCAAATTCAATTGTCCTGTTTTAAGTGAACGTAATAGTGGTAACTCATCTAGAGGAGGTCGTGGTGGCTCGCAGCAGGCACCACGTGGTAGAGGTCGTGGTGCCCAGAATGATCGCTCAGATAACTCATCAAATTCCGATAATTGTTTTGATCAACGTGGATCGTCGCAAGGACGATCTGCGCAGTACAATGTAGACGATTATTACGTCGATCAGGGAACTGACAACAGTAATTACTAGGACAGCCATAGACAAGGAGAGGGAGTGGTATCAGTTCCGGTTGATCAGAGAGGGCCTTACATCGCAGTTGCTACATCGGGCGTCGTTGAGCCTTTTCTGTTGGACACTGGTGCAGCGAAAAGTTCCATTAAGCATTCGAAACTCCCTGGCGCACCTTTGTCTGGCTTAACAAATGTTTCCGTTGGATTCTCTGGCGCCCCCGTTAGCAATCCAGTTTCGCGCCCTTTGCCCCTTACAATTGGGCCTCGTGAGCTAGAAGCTCCGTTGATTTTGACCACGGGTTGTGGTGAAAATCTTTTGGGCCTGGATTTGCTTAAACGTTTGTATGCAACTTTGTATTGTTCTCCTGCGGGTGTAAAGCTTACGTTGGGAGAGAGGGTTGTCTCTCCCATGTACTTGTCTCTCGATAAGCTTCCACCGGAATTGAGTTCTCTTCCTGCGTCTTTGTGGGCAACAGGTCCCAATGATGTGGGCCTACTTGATATCTCACCTTATGTCGTTCAGTTGAAATCCAATGTGCGATTGCCACGTATTCCCCAATATCATATCTCCCTTGATGGGGAACGAGCATTGTTAGCAATCATCTATGATTTGATCGAGAAAGACGTTATTGAGGAAACACGGGGAAACGTGTGCAACAGCCCTGTACTACCCATTCTAAAACGTACTGATCCTTCGAAACCACCTGTTTATCGTTTTGTTATCGATTTACGGGAGGTGAATAAAATTGTGATTCCTCAGTTCCCCGTTGTGCCTGACATCACGGCGCTACTGACTCTGATTCCAGCTTCTGCATCGTGGTTTTCGGTGATTGACTTGAAGAATGCGTTTTTCAGCATCCCGATCGCAGAAGAGAGCAGAGACCTTTTCGGTTTCTCTCTTGGTGGACGCAGCTTCCAGTTCAAACGCGCTCCTCAGGGCTACTGTGAAAGTCCATCGATTTACAGCCAAGCCTTGAAGGGTCAACTGGATGCGTTTAGGTTGCCGGCTGGTGCGGCCTTAATTCAATACGTCGATGACCTTTTGGTAGCTGCAGATACTCAGGACATTTGCAAAATTGCTACGGTGTCGCTGCTGCAACATCTCTGCGAGTTAAATCATAAGGTGTCACCTTCTAAACTCCAATATTGTTGTCAAGAAGTAACCTATCTAGGTCACTTATTGTCAAAGGAGGGAAGGCGGTTGACCCCAGAGAGAATTGCAGCAATTGCGCGAATGGCTGTGCCAACAACCCAAAGAGATGTGCGTGCCTTTCTAGGTATCACGTCGTACTGCAGGCAATGGATTCCAAATTTTTCATTGCTAGCGAAACCATTAGTGGCTCTTACGTGCAAGGATGTTTCGACTCCTTTACCATGGACGGAAGACTGTCAGAAAAGTTTTTCTGAATTACGTGATTCATTGTGTTCGGCTCCTGTGTTAGGTACTCCTGACTATAGTAAGCCGTTTACATTATATGTTCACGAGAGAGAAGGTTGTGCTTTGAGCGTCTTAACGCAACCTTTTGGTGGCAAGCAACGTCCATGTGCATATTTTTCCTCGACCTTGGACCCGGTAGCTAGAGCATTGCCGAGTTGTTTGAGAGCAACAGCGGCAGCCGCGGTCTCCATCCGACAATCAGCAGGATTGGTATTGGATAATATGCTTACGGTGATGGTTCCGCATGCAGTCGATACTCTTTTGAATCGTACGAAAACTCAGCACTTGACGAGTGCGAGGTTGTCTGGGTACGAGTTGACGCTGTTGGCAAGCCACATTCAAATAAAACGTTGCAATGTTCTGAACCCGGCGACTTTGTTACCAATTAGCTCAGAGTCAGATGAAATAACACAACACGATTGTTATTTGAGGACAGAGGAGGAAACGAAAGGTCGAGTGGACCTTAAAAACACCCCATTGGAAGACCCAGATGGTACACTGTATGTGGATGGTTCATGTTTTAAATTGCCGAATGGTGATGTAACTACTGCTTATGCTGTTGTAACGTTGAATACTGTTGTTGAGACTGCACGATTAAATCAGAATTCTGCCCAAGCTGCAGAGCTGATCGCTCTCACTAGAGCGTGTGTGTTAGCGAAAGGGAAACGTGTGAATGTGTTTACCGACAGCCAATATGCATTTGGCGTCGCACATAGTTTTGGACGGTTGTGGAGAGAGAGAGGTTTTCTAACATCGCATGGTACGAAGATTCAGCATGGCCAGCTTGTGAATGATCTTTTGGATGCACTTACGTTGCCTAAGCAAGTAGCGATTGTCAAATGTAGTGCGCATCGTAAGGTGACGGATGATGTTGGTCGTGGTAATGCTTTTGCGGATGAGATTGCTAAGGAGACTGCCCGGAACCTTAGCACTCGAATGTATGTGACGAGTTCGGTTAGGTGGCCTACAGAATCGAGTATGTGTGAGGACACTATCGAGAGTGTGAAAGCAATTCAGAATGAGGCCACCGAGACTGAAAAGATGAAGTGGAAGGAAAGTATGGGAAAGTTGGATGCGAATGGTTGTTGGATTGATTTGTCGGATCAGAAAAGATGGATGTTGCCGGATGCGTATGTGCTGGCCGTTGTGACAATGGCGCATGGGTTAGCACATATTAGTGCGAAAGGTATTTGTAAATTGTTGTCCCCTGTGTGGAAGAATGATGGTATTACGAAATGTGCTGAACGCTTGGTTAAGAACTGTATGGTGTGTATGTTGTACAATCCTGGCAAGGGAACCCCAACTCCTCCTGGCAGTTTTGCTCCCCCTTCATGTCCCTTTGAGGTGATTCAATTGGACTTCATCCATATGGAGCGATGCAATAACCTGAAATACGTTTTAGTTGTGGTTTGCGCATTCTCCCGATGGATCGAGGCCTATCCTCTCAAAGACAATACTGCTTTGTCTACTGCGAAAATCCTACTGAAGGAATACTTTCCTCGGTACGGAATGCCTAGAATTGTGTGGTCAGATAACGGAAGTGAGTTCGTGGGGAGTGTGATGAAGAGTGTGTGTAAGGGCCTTGGAATTAATCAGAAATTCCACAGCGCCAACCATCCCCAGTCAGCTGGTTTGGTTGAAGGGTATAACGGCACCCTTAAACTAAAACTAGCAAAGATTCAGGCTACGACCGGTCTTTCGTGGCCTGATGCTTTACCCTTAGCATTACTGTCAACAAGGGCAACTGTACACTCCCGAGTAGGGCTTAGTCCCTACGAAATAGTGTTCGGTCGTCCTGCGAATGTTTGGGGGGTTCCTAGGCCAGGTATTTTCTGTGATCTTGAGTATCCAATGTTGATCGATTATCTTCATGACTTGACTGCTAAACTGAGGTTAATTCACCAACAGGTTCACGAAGCATTGCCGACGCAGACGGAGGGTCCAGGCCACGAACTCCAGCCCGGAGATTGGGTGGTGACGCGCAACTTCTCGCGCAAGAACAACTTGGACCCCAGGTTCACTGGACCCTACCAGGTCCTCCTTGCCACGAGAACTGCAGTTCGTCTTGAGGGGCGGAAGAATTGGGTGCACGCCACCCATACGAAGAAAGTCCCTATCCCGTTGCCAGCAGACTCGTGGGTGAGGAAAGGCATTGCATCAACTGAAACCGAAGGATTGTCGGC
Source organism: Lissotriton vulgaris (assembly GCF_964263255.1). Classification (NCBI taxonomy): domain Eukaryota; kingdom Metazoa; phylum Chordata; class Amphibia; order Caudata; family Salamandridae; genus Lissotriton; species Lissotriton vulgaris. The sequence goes on from NC_141689.1 coordinate 657,778,093, forward strand.
GTTTGTACCTTTCAGCGACGCACAACCTGTCGGAGAATCCTCAGTGCAGCAGAGAGACACTGTTGAACATTTGTCAGCAAAAGACTCAAGACCAGAACATTCAGCTGATCAACAGGACGTGGTCCCTTCAACGGATCCTTTGTTTGACGAACAGACACGTCCTGGGAAAACCCGATACTTTTTGCGATCCAGCACTAAAGACTAATAAAAGACCCTGTTCTGTCCCTTGATAATTGCATTATCCCGTTTTCCATGATCAGTTTGAACATTTGTACCATTGTAATTATTTTGTATATATTCATTGAGTTTCGTTCCTTACACTTTTTGCTTCCACAGCTGAGAGACATTGTTTTCGCATATATATTTGTGAAATAAAGGCCGTAGGGCCGCGCGCGTACTTCCTTCTGGTTAGTAGGTCTTGACGCTAGGTTAAAGACCGTCGGTTCCTGGGAACTCCTAGGGATTGACTGCTGCTACCCAGAACGAAGTGCGTCAAGAAACGTTGCGGACGGTCATAGGGAATGGCATTTTCGAAGCTGACGGACTTGGAAGAAGCTCAGGCTCATAGATTCAAGCTGCAGCAACTCAGTCGTACCAAATGTTTTATATTCCAAATATTCGTGTTGTTTTTGACTGTTTCTGCATTATTGGCGGGTGGGGTGTATTACACGATGTTTTACTTCTTACCTTCTGCTACACCTACTCCTACCCCTGACCCTAAACTTACCTCCACTGCTTCTCCTCATTCTTTTCATATCTTACCTGAACACGAGCAGGCTAGACGTGCAGAATTCCGCAACAATTCCTTTATTCAGCTCCTCCACCAGCATCAGTTAGTGGTTAACACTACTAATTGTTGGGTGTGTGGGTTGATGCCACATACTACGGATAAGGGAATTCCATATCTGGTGTTACCGTATAGTTCCCAAGGGTCTGCTCGAGCATTTCAGACAATGTTTCGAAGCGCACTGGGTTTCCACCCCATTCGAGAACCGCGTTCCCCCTACTCTGGTCCTACCTCGTATCAAAAACCTTTGTCTATAGCAATAGAGGATTTAGATAGCGATATCTACGATCCCTCGCTTATTCCCGAGGAAGAGGTACAAGCCTATAGGGTCCTAAGTAGAGGCGAATATAGTGTGTTCACCAGTGAAAAGCAGCTTAAAAGCTCGCCTCCGATATGGGTCGTACCCCACATTGGTAATTTTTGTCTCATAGGTCGCGGCCGAAGATCGAAAGCCCGACTTGGAGAGAGTGCTTGCACTGAAAATTACATTCTGCCGATGGTCTCGTCCCCTGTGTTCCTGGCCGCCAAGGGTACATACTTTATCTGTCATGATCGTGCATATGCATGGTTGCCCTCTGACTTCATGGGCTCATGCTTCATCGCAAACTTGTTGCCTCCGACGTTCACTGTAGATGCAGATTATCACAAGATTAGAGTTGTGAGAGGCGTAATTAGCGAAGAGGATACTGCCGGTCAAGAGGCAGGAGACTTTTTCAAGGGTTTCCTCCCGTTTTGGGGACCTATGGTTAACAGTGGGAACCTGAGACAGTTGACTCGAGTGGTAGAATCGACAGCTAATATTACTGCCAGTGCCCTTGGTAATATCACCACTGAACTTCAGGCGGATAGACTTATGACGTTACAAAACCGTATGGTTTTAGACGTGATCTTAGCAGATCGAGGTGGGGTATGTAAGGTGATCCATTCGAGCTGCTGTATTTTCATTCCTGATAACGCTCCGACTGTCTATCAAGCCATCTCGAGGTTGCACAAGATCTCCGAATCCATACACGTGGATGTAGGGGATTGGACGCTACTTGGGTGGTTTTGGGGCCTAATGTCGACTTGGGGTTGGAAGATTCTGATGATCATCGGAGTCGTTGTGGTGTTCCTGTTCACGTGTTGCCTTTGTGTGCAGTGCGGTCCTGCCTTATGTGGCCTCTGTGCTACAACGTGTATGAGACAGCCACCTGTTACCAAGGGGACTCGGTTGGACAGAGCTATGCTACAACGACATCTAGATGGTCTGATGAATATCGAATATGATTCCGACTAGTGCTTGCCTACATGAGGGCAAAAGGAGCGTCTGAGGTTCCGTGACAATTGTAAGTGATGTTTTCGACTCGCACGAATATGGTCGAGTCTGGTGTCTATGAACCGCAAATGACGAGTTTGGTAAGTGTGCGCAGTTTCGCTGTGCTAACTTAAACCGTTCGGTTGTTCTGTGGGTTTTTCGTCTGTACCCACGGGTTCCATCTTAGATACGGCATCCATTTTGTCTCTTGCCCTCAAGTAGCCAGCGAACGGACGATGTCCGCTTCGCGACCCTGGGACTCCCAAGATATTTGCGGAAGACACATGTTCTTTGTAAGTGTCTTTATGACGAGGGGGATGATACTGTAAGGCAGATGGCCCCGCTCGAGGCTCATCTTGCCGTGCCGGTTTATTGTCTCAGCCGTGCATCTCATTAGGCACGTTCCTTTGATGCCCATATCTCGTGTTTCCCGATACCTCCCCTTTTACACCCTTTCCGATCTCCCCACTGTCTCCGTCTTCCTCTGCACCTGTCTTTGTTCCTATTTTGATCTGTTTTACTACCGATTGGAATGCACTAATGTTGGGAAGATGGGTTTTTACAGTTGGGAACCGCCAAATGTTTCCGCACTTATGTTCCGGACCTTATGTGTATCAAAGTGACCAAAGCGACCCCTCTGGGGGATAATTGTGGGAACCGGGTTGTAAACCTTTGTGTACCATGTTGTCCTATGGGTAAAAACTGTATAAAAGGAGCGATCCACAGAACCAATTTGAAGCAGTCTCCCCAAGTTGCACGTGTTGTACTTGTCGTGACTTCTGTGTTCCCTGCAGTAAATAAACCTTGAATCTTTGACGCCGAAGGAAGTATCCCGTGTCTCTGTCATTCGTACGCCGGAGCAGGTTACCCACGAAGGTTTCAGGTGTTGTGCCCTGGCACCGCTGGGTCTTAAAGAACCCAGTCCTTCAGTACACAACAGGGCTGCCTGCCATCTCATCTCCTATTTGTGCTGGCTCTGGAGCCCTTGGCATCAAGTCTCTGTAGAGATATGGGGGACTTTGGTATTGTGGCTGGAGATGCAACGCTGGTACAATTACAAATGCATTATCAATAGGGCTAATGGCCGACAAAACTCTACGACAATGACAAGCATTGCATCTCTGCTTTGTGGATTTTAAGGCGGCATTTGACCGGGTCAGCCGACGTATACTATGGGCTAAGTTGAAGCAGCAGGGTCTACCAGACGCAATGCTGAATCCATTGATGGAACTCTAAAACGATACCTGGATGCAGGTCAAAATCGCAGACGGACAAAGGTTAACAAGGAAAATCTACACAAATGAGGGGCTAAAGCAAGGATGTGTCTTGGCCCCGTACCTGTTCAATCTATTTATGGCCGATTTAACACCAAGGCAAGGCTCGACGGGGTCAATTCACATCCGCCACGCCTGGGCACATAGCCAGTAACACACCTGTCATATGCAGACGACGTTGTCCTCCTTAGCCAGACGAGAATCGGTCTGAAACAATTAATAAATGAATTCGCTGAGTATACCACAGCAAATCTGATGGAAATTAATATAAAAAAAAAGGTAATGGTCATTACTCATAGACCACCCAAACAGATGACATTTGCAATTAACAACGCAAAATTAGAGGTAGTTTCGAGCTATAAATATCTTGGAATTTATTTGGATCGCAGGTTTTCATTCTCTGTCCTATATGAGGCACTACAAAACAATGGTACCTCTTTATTGTTTGCATTTTGCAGCATATCTAAAGTTTTAAAAGGTCCACTGTTTACTCCACTACTCACAGTTATGAAAGCAAAACTACTTCCAACCATCGCCTATGGAAGCATGGTTCATCACGGAAGCAGCGCAGCAACTCTAGGCAACATCCAAACGAGTGTATAAAAGAGTATTCCGTCTACGAAGCGACGCTTCACCTGCTCAGGTACGTCTAGAGTTTGGACTACAGCAACAAGCACTGTACAGAAGGTATGAGTCTATCAAAAACTTGGTACAAAATTTGGATTAATCGTGATCTAGAAATTAATTCAGCACTTTGGGAAGCTTTGAAAAAAGATCCACAATCTCATTACGCAAAGTACTTAAATGCCTCATTGAGAATAACCAGGATGGCAGATCTCTGGGATCAGAAACTACCTTTATCCTTTTTCCAGTCAATTGTGAAAAAGGCGGCAAAAACACACTCACTAATGGAAGACAAAGCTAAGTTTAGTGGTCGTGCGCACGCAAGGATGGTATTAGACTCCTACAATAGGCTCAAGCTAGCGACATATCTGGGCCTCGCTTTTTCCCCTTACCTAAAAACCAAATTCTTAGAATTACGCATGGGGAAACTGCCTTCTAACGCTGATCTTCCGAACTGGAAGTTCCAGGGCTCAAAAGCATGTAGCCTATGTGGGTCACCAACACAGGACTTCATACATTTAATCCGTAACTGCCCAGTGTTAGAGTACCACCAGCTTTATTTGCTGAGGAAACATTTTAATGAAAGAGGAATCCGCACCTGCAGATCCGCAATACTAAAAAGCCTGGACTCAAAGGATCCGCAATTATTCTGCAAACTGATAACATTTTTAAACTGTTTTGAGAATTTAACGAAACAATGATATAGACTACAAGCATTGCTTAGCTGCTCTTCTCAGCCTCCTTAGAGGCATATAGCGAAAAAAGAGACAATTAAGCAAATTTTAATGTTTCACACAAAGCAATCTTACATTTTAACATTGGGGTATATTTTAAAATACAGAAAAATCTGATATTTTTTTTCGAGAATACTGTGAAGTTCCTTTCATGCAGAGAAATCGGATTTTATGTATTGGAACATTGTGATGGTTTTAATTAACTATACAATAAAGAATTTGTCTGGTGGGAGAAGCAACGCACCATATTTTGTTATATGCGGATGACATGTTATTCTATGTACAGTGGCCCACCAAGGCGGTTCCATAGGGTTCCATAGTTGTTATCACAAGTGGACAAGGTTCAGAGCAGCGCAGTGGCAGGACTGCGGATTAATAGATGCAAGTTGCTACTGTTCCCACTGGGAGCACTGAGTGAGGCCCCAGAGGAAACTGTGCCCCCAGTGGGACTGTGTTGGGAAACTAATACATTGCGATATCTAGGCATGATGGTCATACACAATACACATAATAGAAGGACAACACCAGCCTGCTATCAATGGCCAGGAGAATTGCGCTGGTAAAAGTGGTGTTCCTACCTAGATGTCTACACATAATTCAGGATTTATCATACACTCTTCCCTGAATCTTTATTAAGACACGAACAGACTCATGACATCATTGGTTTGGGCCGTGAAATGAAGCAGGGTGGCATTGCTGCTACCCACATAATGGAGGCATGGACCTCCCGGATTTGGAGCTATATTATTGTGCCTCTAAATGACAAAACACGACACACTAGGCAGCAGACTAGGAAAACTTGGAGAAAGAATAACTGCAGGGCACCAATGTCAGTCACTCGTTGATGCCACTGCTAATGAGAAAGTGAAGGGCATGGGGTGATGCCCCATATGTAATCTGACAGGTCACAGGCGTGTGGGAAAGGGTGTTAACAAGAGTGCTGAAGAGACCCTCCTTCACTGGGGCACTTTTCGTGCAGACAGGTCAGTGGAATGCTGGAGGGAAGGAGGCTGTGAAACGTGGGGTGATCTCTACCCGGGAGGAACGTTCCTTAACTTTCTTGAGGCATGGGAGGCCTTCTCGGTGGGGGGAAGCCAGTTCCTCCAATATGCTACAATAGGAAAAACATTGTGGGAAATCTGGATTGATTTCCCTAACACACCAATGCAGACTGAAACTATACAGATGATGTTGATGGCAGGTATGGCACGGCACCTAGTGACATTACACTACAGAGCACTTAAATCAGACAGGGTCAGGGTTGAGCTCAAGGCATGTTAGGGTTGGAGGGAGGAATTGGCTGCCTGCTGACAGATAAGGCGATAAGGAGTGGACTGCGACCTGTGGGCTGGTGAAACAGGTCTCATGCAATGCCAGATTTAAGCTGCCACATTTTAATTATGTCCACCGCACGTACCTAACACCAGTCAAACTCAGTAGGATGTAAAGGGACAGGAGAGAATATTTCCCAAGTCGTGGGAGATAGGGCGCTTCCGTTCACATATGAGTTGGACCTGGCCTGGGGTGCATACCTACTGGTCGACAGTGGTCACGCAGCTTCAGATGGTGACAGCAGTTGAAATCGAGCTGATGCCCCAGTGTGTTTGCTAGGAATCGTTAAGCAATCAATAGGGCGAACATGCACTGGACGGTTCTTCAGCTGGAACTGGTACTGGCCGAGAGGAGGGTGGCAATAGGCTGGGTGAGTACGGGAGCCACATTGACGACGCTCTGGTATAGGGACGTGAAGGAGTGGGCACTAGGAAAAGAAGGTTGCATGAAGATTAATATACGAGATGACAAACTACAAGGGGATTTGGAGGTTTGGGCAACATTGTTAGAGATGATGCAACATGCGGTAGATGAGGGGAACACGTGGGATATGCAACCTCAAGCATCTAAACAAACTGAATGTCCCCAGAGGGAGGCAGAGGAGGTCCTCCATCAAGCTTAAGGAACAGTTAGCAGTGGAAGTGGGCACTGGGGGATTAGGTGACACGTTATCCAAAATGAACAATGGACTCTGATGTATTCATGAACACGGAACAATGATGCAGAATGATAAGTTCTTGCACGGGGGAAGGGGAAAAGAAAGGGGAGGCAATCCATTACAGCTGATTGATCTGGCAGGTAAGTGAAGAGTAAGCGATTGTACCTTTTACTATTGTTTTTGAGTTGTATTGCTTTACTTTTATTTGGGAACATAAAAATGTGATTGTTCATGAAAAAGGCTAATAAAAATATATTTTAAAAAATGCTTAGCAAATTATGCTGCTGCGGCAACTTTTTTGTACATGTTATGGTAGCACTTCTTTCTTGAAAAAAAGTGCTCAAATCCTCAGGTAACGTTTCTCAAATATTGTCTAGCCGTTTCCCAGTTGCAGAATAGTCCCATAACACTGCTATGAGTGTCACGAAAATTGTATGGTAGCAGATCCACTGGATTTTGTCCAAACGGGCAGGTGCCGTCGCTTTTCTGGACATTGTAAACCCTCAAGCCTTAGGAGAGAAGTTTCACGTGGCCAATGAGGTAAAATTTTCATTTCCAACTGCATTTTTCCAGGTAGTCAACAGATTCCTGCAACTCAGGACCTTCTCCAGCCTCCAGATACATTAGTTGAGGACTACTTCCACCAGTTCTGGATCAAAATGCAAAAAACTAAACTTCAAGAAAGAGAAATATATTGACATGCATGCAGGTAATTTTGAGTGTAGGAAGGGTAATCTTCTCTTCAGATTCAACAGAATTTCTCGTTGGAGTTGGTCCAACAGTATGTTTTGAAAACTAACCCAGCCTCTGGTGAGATAGCCTAGTAAATCCGAATACAATTCCAACATTTACCACTCACTGTGTCACAGTATTATAGTATGATTCCTGTCCTGTGCATTTGTTTTGTAGCGCTTAACTATCCCAAAGCGGTATGTCTCCAAACAAAAATTTCTGCTTCATTTGTTTGCCACTCATCCCTGATTCCCTCCCAACTAAGCCTTTTGGCGGTTCTAGTTTAGGCCACTGAACTTCAAACAAGATTTCTGACCCAGCACTAGGTCCAAGAGCCAGATAGGTCCGGCTTCCCTGAGTGTACTGGTTTCTTTCTAAGAATTGGAAAGGGGTTCCTTTCTAAGAATTGTAAAGGTGGTACTGCAATTTATTCAAACACAAATGTATCACTTGGAATCCAAAAGCACCTTGTCCTCCCATTCCAGGAAATATCTGATGCGTTTATTGCAGCAATACCTAACAGGGACAGTTTCAACAAGGTTTGTAAGAGGCATGATCACAGACTAGATTGAGATTGTGTAGGCTTTTTAAAACACACTTCAACTGAGCTCAGGCAGAATAAGTTTGATATTACAAATGGTTCTACACTAATTCATATCAATAATATCATTTCACTGTACGTAATTCCAAATCAGATTACCAATAGGCTGCAAATATACTTTTGATTACACATTTAGGGCCTGATCCACAAACTTCATTTTGTAGTACACAGAGTAGCACTACAGTAGTACTACTTACTACAAAATGAAATTCACAAATATTATCATGTTCATCTCCACATCTTCAATCTTTCCTATGGATATACCCTCACACATGTAAGTTTACTACTTAATATTAAATGTGAGAGGGGTCAGGGGCAGTGGCTGGAAAAAGGAACATACTACTAATTGTGAAGGGTTTTGGGAGAAGTAAGGAGGAGGTTTAGGTGGGTTAGGTAAGGATTTAAGGAGGGACATGCACCAAATTACAAAATAGAAAGCCCATTGATGAACTTCTAAATTCATTACAGCCATAAGAGACTCAAAGCTGTAGTAAATGCATCCATCTCAGAGCTGGAATAAGTCCAGTACCCAACATAGCCAACCACTGGTACTGGGGACTTAAAATAAAACCCTTTAGGAATTATCATTAAATTAAATAAAATTATTTAAAATAATTACAAATTTAAACAGATATAAGTTAATGTTAAAATAATATAAAAAATTAAAACATTTCTTATTTTATTCAACATATTGGTATAATCTTTATTTAACTTATTTTATAAAATGGTTAATTCATTACATCTCTATTAATATTAAATGTATCCATAATAAAAAATACTTTTGTTTACTTTGGGTGGGATTTTTCTAATTTAAATTTCAGTAAAAAAGTTCTACTTTAATTTAATATATTCGAGATAATTATTTAAATGTGACATTCAGTTATTAATGCTGTAACTTTGTTTTATTTTGCTCTACTTGTAGCGTAAATATATACATTTAATTTCCATTGGTATTCAAGTATAATTAACTTTTTTTTCCTTTTCGCTATACTTTACTATATGGAGATCTTTGCCACCTATGTTTTATGGTTTCTTCCTACTTGCCGTTTGTGCTGAATACAGGGCTAAAACTCGTGGATGAACCTAGAAAGTCATATGTTTCAGACAAGTAGCCACAATTCCAAATTTAGCAAGTGATCATTTATGTACATCGCTCAGGGGTTTCCCAAATAACCTAATGGTCCAAAAACAAATTATGAAAATTATAGGGGAAATATTGCAACAGATAGCACATTTTTCATTTGAAATGTTTTACTCTGATTGCCATTTCACAAAAGTAATGCACCGTTACATCCGTCAGACCCTCTGGTTGGAGAGACACATAGGGGCTTATTTACGAGCCCCTTGCGCTGCCAATGCGTCACTTTTAATATGGGAAAAAGTGATGTACCAGTGGCGCAAGGGCCTTCGAAATAAACCCCCTAATGTATGTTGGTTGTCCAAAATATGAGATTTCTAAAGCCAATAACTAAACACCGTTTATACTGATATTTCATAAATGCCTACCAGGCATCAATCCATAAGGTAAAATGTAACGGAGGAAAAATTTGCACTAAGCATGGGCGAATTTTGTGAATCTGGCGTTCGCGAATTTGCGTATTTGCGAATTCGCAATCCGCAAAATCCGCGAACTCTTGTGAATTTGCGGCTTTTTTTTTGTGTTCACAAGGGTTTCTGCCAGTTCGCGAGGGTTTTGTACCAGTTCGCAATTGCGAACTTACTTGTCGGCTCGCAACGGTCGCGGCTTTGTTGTTTCTACATCTGGTTCATCATCACAGGTTCACAGCACCTTCTGTTTCACCACTGCCATCCTCTGGTTCACCCAGGCCACCCTCTGGTACATCACTGCCACCCTCTGATTCATCACTGTAGATTATGGGGGGGGGAAGCAAGCACACCTGCCCTGCTTCAACTGACATGAATTAATTTCTGGTTCATCACTGTAGATTATGGGAGGGAAAAGCAAGCACACCTGCCCTGCTTCAACTGACATGAATTAATTTGGGGTTGATTAATGTGTCACTGAATTTAAACTTCCTGTCTGGCACCTGCTTCCTTATCTGTCATTTGCTTTCTGTTGCAGTGCAATTTTTTTCCCAGGACCTTTGTGGCCTACTTGTAGCTATTCTATGAGCCTGTTGTGAGGGTCAGAGCGGGGTCATAGAATAGTTGCAAGTAGGCAACTGAACTCTGGAGGGGCCCCTCAGGAAGCATTACAGGGAATGGTTACTAATGATGAGTTTGAACTTTTGCACCTGCTGAGTGCTTTCAGTTTTGCAAAACTTGTTTTTCTGTGGGGCACTTCCTTCCTCCCACCCCCCACCCCCCATGAATAGTTGCAAGTAGGCAACTGAACTCTGGAGGGGCCCCTCAGGAAGCACTACAGGGAATGGTTACTAATGATGAGTTTGAACTTTTGCACCTGCTGAGTGCTTTCAGTTTTGCAAAACTTGTTTTTCTGTGGGGCACTTCCTCCCCCCCCCAAAATGGACTCCTTGCAAAATAAAGTGCAGGCAAATGTCAACCTGAGGAGTTATTCTGATAAAAATCATCATTTTCAGAAGGTTTATGCTGCTTGCTGGTGGATTTCTTGTGCAGAATTGCAAATTTTGTAATTTCGCGAGTGCGAGATTGTTGCTGCCCGCCGCATCTACATGTTCGCAATTGCGAACTCTCGCGATGCGTCGCCAAACTCCCGCGGGATCCCGCAGCAAGATCCAAAATGGCGCAGCACTCGCAAAATATCGAGAAAAACAACTCGGCAAACGCTGAATGACGGTAAGTGAACGCCGCACGCCGCAATATTGTATCACCAAGCAAAAAAATCCGCTGCGTGCGAATTTGCGGATTTTCTGTAAATTCGCGAGAGTTCCCGGATTGCAAATTTACTTAAAATCCGCAAAATCCGCGAGCGGAACGGATTTTCCGCCCATGCTTAATTTGCGCTTTGGAAATGTTATTTACATATTGAGTTTAGAAACAGTGGTTATTTGTACAACTCTGTATTTTGGGTTTACCAAAGTAGCATATCTTCAGAGGGCATTTTGCAAAATGTGTTATTTCTTGGAACTATATTATATTTGGAAGCCAAAAAAAAGAGAGAAATTTAATTGATAATAGCAAAAGCTTTAGTATTCTGTATTCTTTCACTTCTTCCTACAAAGGAGGCCTGCACTTGTGTGGTTGGCCTAGCACCATATACAGGAAGTCCCCAAAATGCAGCATGGCATCATCAAGCTGTTGTCTTGTTAATTTACACATTTAGAGAAGAGTGTGGCTGTGGTACGTGGGTCTGTCTCAGCTACCACCCATGGAAACCAATGAAACCCAGACATTTATGAAAACTAGCCAACCAGTGAAGTACCTATGGTGTTAGTTGCATGGATTCCACTGTGTTTCCTTACTTAGAATGCCTGGCAAACCACAAAACTTGGTTAAATCATTCATTGAACTTATTATTGTGTGAGGAATGTTCTGGAATCTGAGTGGAGCCACAGAATCCCTACCATCCAACGTGCCCAAATGTTTCGCTAATAAAAATAGTACCCCACTTGTGTAGGTAGGACAGGTGTGCTGTCCTTTAGACTAATGGTATTGGGGGTGCTGATATGGGAGCAACTCCAAAGTGGCACCTAAAAGTCTTTACATTGGGAAACGCCTGTATTCTAAGCACTGAAAGATCTCAGGAGTCCTACCAGGTAGACAGACTGTTTATGTTCACCATACTTTGGAGGTAGTGTGGTGTATGTGAAGGGTTCATCCATCTCAGTAAAGGAGTTAACCAAAACATTCTCTCCTGGATAGCAGTGACAAGGTTGTACTGAATTTTAAATGAATTGTAATGATCTGGTAAACTGTCAAGCTTCATATTTAGAAGGGTAATGGCAAGGAGTAACCGGAGAGGATACCAGTAAGGAGGAAACCTAACCGGAAAGGTCTGGTGTGTGAACTCAGTGAAAAGAGGGTGTAAATACAACAATAAATTGTTGCCATTAAATGACGATGGCGTGCCGCGTAGTGGAGCACTTATTTTGCTACTGATAACCCAGATGTGAACCCCTGTGTTAGGATGGAAAAGTACCTTGCATGGTGATGGACATGTCTCCCTGCCATAAGTGCCCCATCTGCAACGATGTCTGGATTCCTGGTGTTGAATTTTCTTGTCATGGGTGAACATGGATCATACATGTTTGCCATGACATAGACCTGTCTCACGGATTGCTGTAATTTGACTGTAAACGGGAGCCCAAAGAGCTACGCTCATAGTGGTAAAGGTGTTCTGCCTTTGCCAGGAGATAATTAGAAAGAGCACTGAGCTGGCAGCATACTGTGTAGTGATCAGTAAAAGTGAACAGGCCTTTTTACCTGTGTCACTGGAGTGAGGCCTACAGGCTCACTCATGTAAAGTTCCGCTATTATGTGCTTAATTCACACTTGGCCTACATCAAGTTAGTATGTAGTGCTGTGCAGCACATGTGTAGCTGCATGCATGTACTATGTATACCTTTGAATGGTGCAATAAATGGAGGACTCTGAGTTTCATTTTAGCAGACCTATGGTTGACCTTGGGGAAAATACCTGAAAACCTGCATGAAAGAGCTGGGTCTGGAAGGAATTTGGGAATCTGTGACGGACAAAGCAACAATAAGTAGACTAGCCAATAAGGCAGCAAGGTCGAAATCTTTTCAAGAGGACAAAGTGTTCCTGCTCAAGCGGCGACATGGTTGGACCATAATCAACTCTTTCACAGCTGGTCGACCACACGCATATTTAACCTCGCATTTTAATGTGCACATAAAAAGAGCCTTTACAGCCCACAGGATGGGTATGCACAGTTCGAAAGACTTAGCTCCTTTGTGGAAAGAGAAACACCAGACCGAGAGCTGTAGACTTTGTGGCTACAAAACGGAATCATTGGCCCATTTTTTGTGCGTTTGTCCGGCTCTCCTGGTGCAATGTCGAAGATTATTGAAACAGATCTGTAACGAGTTAAAAATCCACACCTGTAGGCAAGCAGTAACTTGCTGGCTAGGAGGGAGTTCAATCATTTTAGCATGCCGGGGAACAAAATTCCTGGCAGAAGTGAATAAATGCCTGAGTCTTGTGGAACAAGGACATGATGAAATAAGCGGTGTAATAACTCTGCCCTGATCCCTAAGACCGGTAAACCCTGCATTAATATGTACCAAACATTCTGACCTCTTAATGCCGGTGGAAGCTTACCTGAGGAACCTTTGTTTTAAAATTGTGTAATCATTTTAACAATGGAAGAGTTCAATCTTCATTTTAGTAGCATTTATTTTTTGTATCACAATACATGTGGAAATTGTAATGATTTTAATTAATTATGCAATAAACCTTTTTGACCTTTTGACCTTTGACCTATGGTTGACAGGAGAAGCATGAGAAGATAGAGGAATCCCCTTGGACAGATTTGTGGATTGCTGCATTCCTGATAGCTGGAACAGACACATGCTGCAGGAAGAACAGCCAGGCTCTTCACTTCAAAAGGTGCTCTTTGACTCAGGGAGAGGTCACTTTAGAGGGGCCTGGGCATATAACTCAGGAAGGAGATGGGGATAAGAGCAGTATAGGGAGTAGTGCTGGGGCTCTGGGGTAACCTTTTTATGCACATATCACCCTGGCTGACATCCAGGAATGAACTTCCACTCACTCCCATGGCCTCGGTTATGGGGCTATCAGTTTTGGAGTCTTCCCTGCTGTGACAAATTGCTTTCAGGAGTAAGGGCAGGTCAGAAGAGTGGGCACTTCAAAAGGAAACAGATCCCCAACACAAACTTAAAAAACTCAGACCCTAAATCACATTTGGGATTTGGAAATGGACTTTAAGAAGTGGAGTTCAAGGCTCCTAAATTGTGAAATGTCAAGCAGCCAGACCAGCTGTGAGAGGAGGAGAAGCTCTGTGAGACTCATCCCTGTGACTGGGATTAGAGCCTGTCAGTCTCCAAGTTGGGTGAGAAGGCATCACCCTAGGAAATCCAAGACCTGCTGTCCCTGGAGCCTTGAGCACCAGTGCCTGCCTGCTTGCCTAGACCAGTGTGCCCTGTGAGTAAAAGGAGAGCTGTTGCAGGGCACAAGTCCAGTAGGGAATCATGGTTAGTGCATCTCTGTAGCAAGGAGATGGCTGCATCACTGATCCGGCCATTGCCTGTATGCAGATTCAAGTCAGTGACACAGTATGCCAGACGGGGCTGCCTTGATCGGGTCATAGACCTTGTTCTGAGTAAGGTCGGTAGCCCCATTTGCCAGCAGACGGGGCCACTGCAAAGAACAAAGGAAATTGCCTGGTTCTGCCATTGTTGAGAGGACGCCATAGTGACCTGTGCATTCCTGAGCTTCGAAAGAGGATCAGGACTCAGGTGAACCCCCCCATCCTCTGAAGAAGATCAGAGGAACTTACTGTATCACCAGGGGAAGCACCAAGGATGCCCTGCCGCTGCCCCTGCAGAGTCATGAGTGTTGCTCACAGTAAGCAGCCACTGCAGTCCTCCGCGTTGTCTGACAGAGAAACGCTTCTGGGTACTCCAGTAGCACAACCCCGACAGGAGTGGGTAAGACTGACTGCAGGTGCAAAAGGCCCCAGGATAACTTGTTCTGCTACATAGCACTTTAGGCGATGGAATAATTTTGGGAGAGTTGGAGTTGGATTCCTGAGACTCAGACTAGTAGTGGGGCTTATTCTGAATTACTTCTACAATGAAAGGGGAATAACAACTACTAGCAGTGAGAGGGAAGCAGGTGCTTGCTTATAGAACACTAGAGCCCCGACCCAAGAAGGCTGTATGTATTGTTTGTGTATGCCATATTTCACTTTCATTAAAAACAAGCATTTATCCGGACAATAATTTAATACTGCTATTGGATGCATTGTGTGTTGTGAGCCTATATTCAGCCCTGTGCATCTCCCTCTCCACAGATAGGCCTTGGACTGGTCGACCCATGCTACTACTGTGGGTCAAGTGCTGAAGGATACTTGGCCCAGTTGCTCAGGACACATTTTAAGTCTGGTCCTGGAACATCAGGAATAAATGCCTCAACCCCACGGTTGGGCCCAATAGCCCTTGATTGCCCTGTGGCCCTCTGAAAGAGTTTCTAACACCCTAACAGAGGAAATTTCCACCCCTGCAGAAGTGGGCGGTCTAGTGTTTTTAGATGCTATTGCATAGTTTTCCACCATCTCAACTCCCTTACCTGATTGAATCAAATGACTCTATGAGTGAACCGAGGGGTGGTGTGACAGTCTTGTGATAGCATATCACAGTTCTGAATAGGTCTTAACATGCATGAGCATATCTGTGACCTAGTCGCAGCATCCTCCTGCTCTGAAATCCCAACATGATTGCATTTTGCATTACTTTTCATTTACCTGAACACTGACTACTGACCATTGAATGCCTGCATGTTCTTGTGTTGTTCTGATTTTCTCCAAATAGTTTTTGTGCTTATCTTAAAATAATTTGGCATTGATCATGTAGGCATATATGAGTAAAGTTGGCTTAGTTTCAGACTTTGAAGACATCCACATCAAGAAGAAGAAAAGGGATCCAGTGAAGACCTTTAACGCAGCTCGATGACCTGGACTTTGCAGACTGGCCCTACTCTCCCATATCCATCTGCAGATGCAAGAAAAGACCAACAAGGTGACAGTCACATCAGCACAACTTGGCCTCAACATTCACAGGGAAAAAACATATGATCCTGAAGGCTAACACGGTCAGCATAACTACAGCAACTCTTGCAGGTGATGCACTGGAAGAGGTTGAGGCCTTCATCTACTTGGAGAGTATTATAGACAAGCAGGGTCACACAGACGCTGATGTCAATGCAAGATTTGGCAAAGCAAGGGCTGCCTTCATTCAACTAAAGAAGATCGGAAGCTCCAAGGCCCTAACGCTGCAAACAAAGGTCAGGTTTTTTGACTCCAAAGTTAAATCGGTCCTTCTGCGTGGAGCAGAAACTTGGAGAACAACAGTGACCACCATCAACAAGGTCCAAACCTTCATCAACACTTGCCTGAGGAAATTCCTCCAAATCCAATGGCCAAACACCATCAGCAACAACGACCAATGGCAACAGACTTTCCAACTTCCTGCTCATGAAGAAATCATGAAAAGATAGTGGAGCTGGATAGGTCACACCTGCCGCAAGCCTGCATCAAACTCCACCAGGCAAGCCCTAACCTGGAACCCTCAGGGGAAAAGGAAATCAGGAAGGCCAAGTAACACCTGAACTGAGGCCTCGAGGCTGATTGCAAGGAGATGGGTTACACCTGGAGTCAGATTGAAAGAAGAGCCCAGGACAGAAAGAAAAGCCCAGGACAGAAGTGGCTGGAGAGCTATGTTAATGGCCTATACCCCAGGAGGGGTAGCAGGCATAAGTAAGTAAGTAGCTTACTTTCATCCTGGACATGCCTCTTGCTGGTATTTTTATAAATATATTTTTCCACTGGCATTATTGCATAGGGGCAATTGTTTTCTCATATTAAAACGTTCTTAAAATAAATCTGTACAAGACAAGAAACATTAAATCAAAGGGTGGAGAACAACATGTCTTGGATGCTCACAATATGCCAAGGATTGCCACTAACATGCTAGGTAAGCAAATTACCAAGAGTTGCCACTACCACCATCAAGGACACCCACAAAATATCCTGAATTACCTTAATATCCACTTTATGTCAATATTTACCACATGTATTCCATGGTCAGCAGTATCAGGAGGGGGTACTTTCAGTTTCGGCTGGGTCCAAACTGGGGTGATGTGGTGAGCAAAAAAAAACAACAGATTAAATCCAGATCCTTGTGACTGTTGTTTGCCATGTTCAGCATGCCATCATTTATTCGCTCTGTTTGCTTTTATCACCCTAAGTGGGAAGTGTATGGCCACACGTGGGTTATGTGCTCACCATGCCATTGGATTCAAGCAAGCCTGGCTGATGAGGGGTAATACCCTGAAACTTGGCACAGGATGCTTGTCTCCAGTCCAAGGAGAGCTTTGCTTGGCAGTTACAGCTGCACTATTCCCATGAGGAGCAGGATCAATACTGATTTGTGTATGGCTGGGTCCTAACTGAGGTGGCGTGGTGAGCAAAAAACGATGGGTTAAACCCAGATCCTTGTGACTGGTGGAGAATTTTTGCATTGTTCAGCATTCCATCCATCATTTGCTGTTTTTTCTCTAGTTGACCAGGGCATACACATTTAGAAGAGTGCATCCACAAACAAAGCCATATAGCTCACCTTCCTTCCAGTGGCCACAGTGTTCTGATGTTCTATTTTGGTATTCCAGCTTCTGCAAGTCATATCAGCATCTTGGACAGGACAGTATTTAGCAATGGATGCCCCTCCTGTTTTGTACAACTTCCAAGTGATTTTGTGGTCTCTTTAATGGGTACCCTTTGCCAGGCTATTTTAAGCAATGTGCTGTATTTCTATGTTATTTGCTGCATGTCCACTATGGATTGTATCTGTGTGAGAAGGACAACATTGAATTATGCCTCACACCGGTGCAGGCCTGATATCCATCTGCTGACTGCTATGTATGGTGTCTTCATTCTGCAGATGAATGCACATAAATGTCCCTTAGGTAGCAAAGGCAAAAAGAAAAACTCCTCCTGTCACCCTGGGCTGATATACAAAGTACTGAAAATAATATCTGACAATGTATTAGATTGTATTTTCATCCATCATTTGCTTCATAAAGCATCCTAGGGATAGTGGGGCTGTTCCCTGACAGCCCTATACACCAGCCATCACCGATCAGAAGAAAAGCAATACGCACGGCCTCTGAAGGCAAGCCTTTACATTCATGTACAAGTTTTGCACTATCCACTTGCGCTAGCACTTTTCACCATTTTTGTTATTCTACTCACCTACTTCAAATGCATGTTGATGTATTCTTCACAGAAAATGTTCAAAATATTGCAATATAAAAAAAGTCACATTTCAGTCCTTAGCACAGCCGCAGTGAGTTTGTCAATAGTTGTCAATAGTTGTCTAAAGTTGGGAATGATCAAGCAGAAAAGGAGAAGATCTCATCAGTTGCCAGTTGGCTATTTCCGCCATAAAACTATGTAAGCTGTAATGTTTAAAGCTTGTTAGTGTCTCTCTTTTTGTGGAAAACATAAATAAACCTACACCCAACATAAATAATCCAATAAAGACAGCTTCATTTGGACTTTCCATTATTTGAAGTAAAGTGGCAATGCTGTGTTCGCTTTTCTCCACGTTTCCTCTTATTTGCAGTGCGTTATTTTTGCAGTGTATCAATTTACAGAAGTGAGGAGAAAAAGAGGAAAATATTAGCAAGAGGCTCGATTCACAAAAGTAATCTGAGAAAAAATCCTAATTTTACGACTTTCGATATTCACAAAATGCTATCACAAACAACACCCTCACTAATTTTGCAGACCAGCACACCATCCCCAGTGGTTCTCACCCACAGGCAGACCAGACACGAACAGACAGCAGACTAAGAAGTGTAAAAAGAAAAGAAAAGCAGCAGGGCATTTCCATATATGCAGTCTGGATCTGGAAACAGTTTGTCCTACCCTCCCAAACCTCTGCAATGCTGCTTCAATTTAGGAAGGAGTTGAATACTCACCTCTTAAAAGAACATTACATAACAATACATTAACAATCCACACCCCACCTACCTTCCATACCTCTGAAGTCAGTACTTCTGTCCTGCACAGATAAGCTTGAGGAAAGCCCAGAACAGTGTGTTCACGCTTCATGTCATTGCGCTGCAGTGCCCTCACTGATATTAGCGAAACTCAAGCAGGGGCGGCCTTAGGCATGTGCAAGCTGTGCACCTGCACAGGGCCACCAAATCCCAGGGGCCACCACGCCAATATATATCCTTAATATAATAATACTCTGAGGATGGATACATATTTGTGTGGTGGCCCCGGCAGGGATTTGGTGGCCTCTGGCTCTTTTCCACTTCCAAAAACCATGTCCCCCTCTTCACTGGCCTCCGTGCTCTGCCCCGCCCGGACCCCCTCTTCCGGGGCCCCCTACCTACGCTCGCTGCCCAGGGCTACCATGAGCCTAGAGCCGCCCCTGGACTCAAGCTTGCAGCTATTGATACTGACCCCAGGTATTGGAGATTCATATTAGTATTATTCTGTGCACCCAGATGGGTACGGCAACTTCAGCTCAGCCCAGCACCCTTCCTCTGGCTCTCTCCCTGCCTCGTTCTCTTCTCTCACTCTGCAGACGATGGAAGGTTCTTTTGGTATCACAATTAGTAATGAAGCAGGTGCCAGGCAGCAGATCACATGCACTCTTTTAGCTGTCAAAATTAACTAGACATTTTTTATACAAGAAACTCAAAGGCCCAAGCCATTCAGTTGGGGGGGGGGGGCAGAGCACAATAAGGCCTGGCTATGGCCCTGCCCCCCCATCCCTGTAACTCGTCTGAGACCCTTGTCCCAGCCCCTCCTTCGTGTCTCCAATGTCCCTCATACTGCCTCATGACTGCTCTGCCCTGTTCCTCTTGCTACACCCTCTTGTCTCCTCTGTCCCCCAACTCCCAGCTTGCATGTGACTTTTTTCTGTCCCGTGTGCCCAGGGCCGGCTTTAGCACTGGTGGCGCCCGGTGCGGTAATCATTTTTGGCGCCCCGCACCCAATGACCGCATTCTCTCACCACCACCCAGCAAAAGTGCCCCTCATCTCTATAATCATAAGCTATTGCTAAACACAGCACCCATCCCTTCGGTGCCCCCTCAACAGGTCAGCGCCCAGTGCAGCCGCACCAGTCGCACTGCCCTAAAGCTGGCCCTGCGTGTGCCTCCTGTGGTCCTCTTAACCCGGAAATTATCTGGCCCTCCTCCTCCCACAACTCTTCTGGCCCACTTTCGTAAATATCTTATGTACCCTACCCCTGCAAAACCCTTTATGCCACTTTCCACCGCTGGAAGCATGTAATCTGCTGCTAAAAAGAGAGTTTGCAAATTTAAATCTGTACGCCGTGCCATCAGTGTGGCTCACCAGTTAGAGGAGGCAGACCCGGACGCAGAGGTCAGACCCGGGACCAGGGTTCAATCCCCGACGCGGCGGGGTCTTGATCTCATAATATCCACAGACTCGATAATTCTCGCCTCGGTGCCTACTCGGATCATGGGTTCACACTCTGCAACTCTGGGCAATAGCTTGCCTAATCTCCACTACGGCCCCACTGTGATGGGATGCTTGGCTTTCACCTTGGGATGCCCAGTAGGGGTTATCTCGCAGGGAAAAGCCAGGACGGGTTCCCAAAGCAAGCACCTTGAGACCTTACGGTGAAAGGCACTATATAAGAACATATGATTTACGATTTACGATTATATCAGACATCCTCTGTTCCTTTGCTGCTGTCTTAAGACTCTGGTATGTCATAAACAGCGACTGGGGTGGGTGTCCCCCAACAGGGACAGGCCACGTGTTGTTTTGGTGAGGGGCACACTTTCTGCCTACAGCATTATCAGTAATCTTAGAGAATGGGGCTGCATTTTTTTCTTTTTGCCACATATTTTCCCAATCAATGCCAGAAATTCCAAGATCTGTAAAACGCACTTCAGACAGTATAACGAACACATCTGCAATCCAACTATTTGCTTATTAGTCATATATTTTATCTTGCAGTCATTAACCCTCATTCTGTAGTGTAAACTCTTCCTAACATCCTTTTCTTCTTTGCATAAAACGGACCTCATTCATTAGTTGATGATAGTCTATCATTCTGCTTCCTTTTCATTATGTTTCATTATTTTGAGATTTTAATTTGTTTCCTAAACCACCGTCAAATAATAGACCTCTACATGACCGCATGTGAGAATAAAAAATGTTTTTGTTTTTGGTCCTAACCAGGGCAGTAATCTCTCTAGACACATTCTAAAGCACGAGGAAAGGAAGTATAAGGTATTCCTCTGTTTAATGCACCGATATTTCCAGGATCTCACCCTCTGTCTCCACAGATCAATCAGACTCTGCAGGACACAGTCATTTTCTGAATGTAACGTGAGGAACATTGTATGGATCATATGAAAGATTGCAATGGTTTTGATTTGAAACTGCGGAGTGCAGAACGCCTAGAATGTGTTTCATCAGCCTATTGAATATTGCTCTAATGTAGAGAGAGAAGCCCTTGAAAATGTAATTAGCATCGCATGCTGCATATCAGGTGACAGTGTATTAGATAATCTTATCGATTTCTGTAATTTCTACCTCTGGATCACTAATAAACTTTGAGAAATCACTACATTCGTGCCAAAGCCTGCAATTTCTGGGAATATTATGCTCCGATCAAGTGACCTGTCTAACAACAAAAAGGAAGTAGGAAACACTTCAAAGGTAACATCCATTTGAAGCGAGTGTCTGGAGTTATATTAAATAAGTATATTTTGTGAAAAGCACAGCACCAGTCTATTCAAATGCTTAGTTGAGTGGTGCATACAAGTTAAGTTAAGTAAGGTCTGTGTTATCATACTTTTTAAATAAGAAAAATAGTAAATGACTGACAAAGACACTTTTAACAGTGATATTCATGATAGAAAAAACAATGGGGCACATGTACAACAGCTGCCGCTAACTAACACTAACCCTATTTAGCGGCAGTTTTCTTAACGCAGCCTATCACTATAAACTATCGCCCTATTGCGATGTACCTACAATACGTCGCTACATGGCGATAGCTTCAGGTAGCTGCAGTGAAAACTGCCGGTAACACTAGCGTGAAAGTGATACAAATTCTGACACTAGTGGGCAAAAACTGACAAAAGACCCATTAGTGGCAAAAAAACTCCCGTTAGTCAGCTCAACGTTATTTTTTTGCCTCGGGATGCAAAAATAGCTTATAAGTCCACTTCCAATTAAAAATAGGAAATATAACCAATGGAATGCAGAATGGAGCAGTCAGGGCTAAGTGCAGCACAGATAGACACCCCTCAAGCCCCCCAAAAGCCAGGATGACCAGCCAGAATCCCATTAGAGAGGAAATTCAGGGCTACTTCTATGCAAAGAGGCGCATCGCTGTGCTGCATCACTTTTCATTGTGCACTCCTTGCATCCAAAACCTGGAAAGCACGGACAGCCCCTGGGGCCCGGAGACCTCACTAGGCCTGCGTCTGGGACCCCGAGTGGGATGCAGAGGTGCTGTGGAGTAGCTGGGTTGTGGCAGTACACATTGAGGTGTGGCGACTGCCCTTACCAGGTGGTGACATCTGGCAGGTCACATGAAGACACGTTGCTGACCTGTGTGAGAAGAGTGCCTTGCGCCCCTTGGAGTTGTGAACGGTAGAAGTGCTCCTGTGCACCAACGTCTGGAGGTCTGCATCGCATACTACGATCCACCAATACCACGAGGTGCACGAAGGAGATTATCAATGGTGTGCCGCTCCTCACTGCATCATATGCCGTAGGATGTTGTGCTGGCCAGAGGCTGTGGAGAGTGAGGCCCTTGAGCTTTACTAAACTTGTGTGGTGGGAGCGCTGCAACATTTGTAGGATGTCACTGTGTCAGTACCTTATGCCTGCTTCATGGCAGGCGTAAGGGTGAAGCAGTGCCACAGGGATAGGCTGGCTCCATGCATTGCTGGAGTTGTGTCATGCTTGTGACACAACTGCAGCAATGCGTGACTTTAGCGCTGACATTATCCCAGGTGTATCTGTCATTATTTGCGACATGGAGCGCCATACAGCGAAAACAGTGCACTCATGGTGTCGCAAGAACGGAGTAGTGAAAAGTCGCAGAGATGCAACACTTTTCATGAATGAGGCCCAGTAATGCGCACTATCTTATTGATGGTGTGCATTCCTGTCCTGTAGTTTTGTTGCAGGGCAGCGCAGCAAGATTCCTTGCAGAGCTGTCCAGCAGCAAAACCTTCTAAAATGAGGCCCTAAGTGTTTGCACCATTTTTAAGCCAGCTATTTTCTGGTCTTAAAAAACTGCCTCTAACTGCAGTAAGAGACAGTTTGTTTAGTTTTGAACAATATAAGGAATTACTTGTAAATATCGCAAAGTGGAGTTAGTGGCAGTTTTTGCACGGGAAAGCCTACCTTGCCTCTCATTTTCGTTAACTCCCGCTAACAGAAATGGCAATCTTAAAAATTCCCATTTTTTGCCAGAAAACTGCAGCTAACTGGGGTTAGTGGCAACTTGTAAATAAGGCGATAAAAAAAACTGCCGTAATGTCAAAAAATGTACGCTAGGGAAGCGTTAACTCCTTGTTCATATGCCCCAATATTTTTTGTATGTTAGCAAATTTATTCTATAATCTTCAGAAATGTTCAAGTAGTGCGCTTTTAAAAAATTTGTAGCTATCTAGCTAACAAATGATTGCAGTCACAAGTCTCTCCTTTTCAGACACACTCCTTGAAAATATGCAGGTCTCAGACCGCAGTGTAACATCTTTCTCAATCTGGTTGGCTCCTGTCAATCTTACTTCAATTTATAGTTAATCACCAACGCAGTTACGATTCAAGTGATGAATTCTCTTTATTGAGGAAATTTCTAGCTCTAAAACTGCCAGAAAACTTTGTTCAAAGTTGTGAATAAACTCTTGGCAGATAGTACTTTCATGCCCACTCCCTCGCTCTCCCAAATTCAATGCGATGAGCTTGCGCTGCACATTCATTATAAAGTTAAGTCCATCCGTTGCCAACTTACTATTGATATCTCCCTATAAGAAAATCTAATGTTTCCTTTAAACCAAACGGAGGGGCACCCTCAATTTGTTCCCAAGGTTCCCGAGTCTGGGGAATCCACACAGATCAGAACATGGCTCCCTTTGGATTTGCCTACCCTGCAGCTGTTGTTGAGTTCTATTAAGTCTGGTTCACCTCTTTATCCCCTCCCTTCCTCTAAACTTAGTTTTGGACAAGGCTGCCCTTACTGTGATCCTTAACATTCTCAATACTTCTTTAAGTACAGGTTCAGTATCTCAGAGTTGGAAACATGCACTTGTCCTTCCCCTATTAAAAAAGGAAGGTTTTGATCCTGTCGGTCAAATTTTTGCGCTATATCTCTTTTGCACATTTCCTCTAAAATTTTGGAAAGGCATTTTAATGTTCAACTTTCCTCTTTTATCAAAACTCGTAATTTGCTGTACCCTTCACAGTCTGGTTTCAGACCAGGCCATAGTACTGAATCTGCCCTTTTTGGACACTCTGGACCTTTTGCCTGCCTGTCTCCAAAAGCAAAAAAAACCGGGGTTTTATAATTGATAAAAAAAATCCTCAAACCTCAGGTGTCCAGGGCCACAGCATCCTGCTTTGCTATTCTTAAATGGATTAAAAAATCCTCTGGCTAGTTCCACTGGCAGTTCAGAGAACTGTTTTGCAGGCTCTGGTAATTTCCAGGTTGGACTGCAGCAATGTGCTGTATCTGGGTGCAGATAAAGCCTCAGTCCACCGGTTGCAGGTTTTTTCCATCTGCCTAGATGCGCTTCTGCGTCTCCTTTGCTCCATCAACTTCATTAGCAAAAATCAGCAGGTACATCCAGTTTAAGGCCCTATGTTACATGCATCGGGTCAAATATGGCCTTGCTCCCTCTTACTTTCAAAGATTGGTAATACCTTATGTGGCGGCTAGACAGTTGAGATCCTCCAGTCTCTAACTGTTTTCAGTTCCCAGGTTTTGTCTTGTCCAAATGATGGTCCGGTCTTTTACCTACCTGTTCATACAAAAGGGGATGATGGACGGAGCGTTTGAGCAAATCAAACACTCACCTCCAGTCAACTGATCTGGGTTTAATCCATCACCATTCTTTAGCTCACTTAGCCACCACAGTTCAGACATGGCCATATGCAAATCAGTCTGACCCTGTGCCTCATGGGAACAGTCCAGCCCGAACTGCCACACCATGTCTTCCCTGGACCGGAAACAAGCATCCTGGGTTCGATTTCGGATTCATAATCCTCATCAGCCAACCTATCTTGAATCCAGTGGCCAAGTGAGCAAGGGACTCACGTCTGAGCATGCCCTGCCAACTTAGGACGAACAAAGCGATACAAAAGGGGATGATGGACGGAGCGATTGAGCCAATCGAAACCGGTCCTCGGAAGCTTGTTTCCGGTCCAAGGAAGGCATGGCTTGGCAGTTCGGGCTGGACTGTTCCTATGAGGCACAGGGTCAGACTGATTTGTATATGGCCATGTCTGAACTGGGGTGGCAGAGTGGGCTAAAGAACGGTGATGGATTAAACCCAGATCTGTTGACTGGGTGTGAGTGTTTGATTGGTTCAGATGCTCCGTCCATCACCACCCCCTTTTGGACCGCTTTGTTCGCCATAAGTTGGCAGGGTATGCTCAGACGTGAGTCCCTTGCTCACTTTGCCACTGGATTCAAGCAAGCCGGGCTGAAGACGGCTGAAATGCCAGAAACCGGTCCTCGGAAGCTTGTTTCCGGTCCAGGGAAGGCATGGCTTGGCAGTTCGGGCTGGACTGTTCCCATGAGGCACAGGGTCGGACTGATTTGCATATTGCCATTTCTGAACTAGGGTGGCAGAGTGGGCTAAAGAACGGTGATGGATTAAACCCAGATCTGTTGACTGGGTGTGAGTGTTTGATTGGTTCAGATACTCCGACAATCACCACCCCCTTTTGTACCTCTTTGTTCGCCATAAGTTGGCAGGGTATGCTCAGACGTGAGTCCCTTGCTCTCTTTGCCACTGGATTCAAGCAAGCCGTGCTGAAGACGGCTGAAATGCCAGAAACCGGTCCTCGGAAGCTTGTTTCCGGTCCAGGGAAGTCATGGCTTGGCAGTTCGGGCTGGACTGTTCCCATGAGGCACAGGGTCAGACTGATTTGCATATGGCCATGTCTGAACTAGGGTGGCAGAGTGGGCTAAAGAACGGTGATGGATTAAACCCAGATCTGTTGACTGAGTGTGAGTGTTTGATTGGTTTAGATGCTCCGTCCATCACCACCCCCTTTTGTACCGCTTTGTTCACCATAAGTTGGCAGGGTATGCTCAGACGCGAGTTCCTTGCTCACTTTGCCACTGGATTCAAGCAAGCCGGGCTGAAGACGGCTGAAATACCAGAAACCGGTCCTTGGAAGCTTGTTTCCGGTCCAGGGAAGGCATGGCTTGGCAGTTCGGGCTGAACGGTTCCGATGAGGCACAGGGTCAGACTGATTTGCATATGGCTATGTCTGAACTGGGGTGGCAGAGTGGGATAAAGAACGGTGATAGATTAAACCCAGATCTGTTGACTCGGTGTGAGTGTTTGATTGGTTTAGATGCTCCGTCCATCACCACCCCCTTTTGTACCGCTTTGTTTGCCATAAGTTGGCAGGGTATGCTCAGACGTGAGTCCCTTGCTCACTTTGCCACTGGATTCAAGCAAGCCGGGCTGAAGACGGCTGAAATGCCAGAAACCGGTCCTCGGAAGCTTGTTTTCTGTCCAGGGAAGGCATGGCTTGGCAATTCGGGCTGGACTGTTCCCATGAGGCACAGGGTCAGACTGATTTGCATATGTCCATGTCTGAACTGGGGTGGCAGAGTGGGCTAAAGAACGGTGATGGATTAAACCCAGATCTGTTGACTGAGTGTGAGTGTTTGATAGGTTCAGATGCTCCGTCCATCACCACCCCCTTTTGTACCGCTTTGTTCGCCATAAGTTGGCAGGGTATGCTCAGACGTGAGTCCCTTGCTCACTTTGCCACTGGATTCAAGCAAGCCGGGCTGAAGACGGCTGAAATGCCAGAAACCGGTCCTCGGAAGCTTGTTTCCGGTCCAGGGAAGGCATGGCTTGGCAGTTCGGGCTGGACTGTTCCCATGAGGCACAGGGTCAGACTGATTTGTATATGGCCATGTCTGAACTGGGGTGGCAGAGTGGGCTAAAGAACGGTGATGGATTAAACCCAGATCTGTTGACTGGGTGTGAGTGTTTGATTGGTTCAGATGCTCCGTCCATTACCACCCCCTTTTGTACCGCTTTGTTCGCCATAAGTTGGCAGGGTATGCTCAGACATGAGTCCCTTGCTCACTTTGCCACTGGATTCAAGCAAGCCGGGCTGAAGACGGCTGAAATGCCAGAAACCGGTCTTCGGAAGCTTGTTTCCGGTCCAGGGAAGGCATGGCTTGGCAGTTCGGGCTGGACTGTTCCCATGAGGCACAGGGTTGGACTGATTTGCATATTGCCATTTCTGAACTAAGGTGGTAGAGTGGGCTAAAGAACGGTGATGGATTAAACCCAGATCTGTTGACTGGGTGTGAGTGTTTGATTGGTTCAGATACTCCGACAATCACCACCCCCTTTTGTACCGCTTTGTTCGCCATAAGTTGGCAGGGTATGCTCAGACGTGAGTCCCTTCCTCTCTTTGCCATTGGATTCAAGCAAGCCGGGCTGAAGACGGCTGAAATGCCAGAAACCGGTCCTCGGAAGCTTGTTTCCGGTCCAGGGAAGGCATGGCTTGGCAGTTCGGGCTGGACTGTTCCCATGAGGCACAGGGTCAGACTGATTTGCATATGGCCATGTCTGAACTAGGGTGGCAGAGTGGGCTAAAGAACGGTGATGGATTAAACCCAGATCTGTTGACTGGGTGTGAGTGTTTGATTGGTTTAGGTGCTCCGTCCATCACCACCCCCTTTTGTACCGCTTTGTTCACCATAAGTTGGCAGGGTATGCTCAGACGCGAGTTCCTTGCTCACTTTGCCACTGGATTCAAGCAAGCCGGGCTGAAGACGGCTGAAATACCAGAAACCGGTCCTCAGAAGCTTGTTTCCGGTCCAGGGAAGGCATGGCTTGGCAGTTCGGGCTGGACTTTTCCGATGAGGCACAGGGTCAGACTGATTTGCATATGGCTATGTCTGAACTGGGGTGGCAGAGTGGGATAAAGAACGGTGATGGATTAAACCCAGATCTGTTGACTCGGTGTGAGTGTTTGATTGGTTTAGATGCTCCATCCATCCCCACCCCCTTTTGCACCGCTTTGTTTGCCATAAGTTGGCAGGGTATGCTCAGACGTGAGTCCCTTGCTCACTTTGCCACTGGATTCAAGCAAGCCGGGCTGAAGATGGCTGAAATGCCAGAAACCAGTCCTCGGAAGCTTGTTTCCTGTCCAGGGAAGGCATGGCTTGGCAATTCGGGCTGGACTGTTCCCATGAGGCACAGGGTCAGACTGATTTGCATATGTCCATGTCTGAACTGGGGTGGCAGAGTGGGCTAAAGAACGGTGATGGATTAAACCCAGATCTGTTGACTGGGTGTGAGTGTTTGATTGGTTCAGATGCTCCATCCATTACCACCCCCTTTTGTACCGCTTTGTTCGCCATAAGTTGGCAGGGTATGCTCAGACGTGAGTCCCTTGCTCACTTTGCCACTGGATTCAAGCAAGCCGGGCTGAAGACGGCTGAAATGCCAGAAACCGGTCCTCGGAAGCTTGTTTCCGGTCCAGGGAAGGCATGGCTTGGCAGTTCGGGCTGGACTGTTCCCATGAGGCACAGGGTCAGACTGATTTGTATATGGCCATGTCTGAACTGGGGTGGCAGAGTGGGCTAAAGAACGGTGATGGATTAAACCCATATCTGTTGGCTGGGTGTGAGTGATTGATTGGTTCAGATGCTCCGTCCATCAGAACCCCCTTTTGTACCGCTTTGTTTGCCATAAGTTGACAGGGTATGCTCAGACGTGAGTCCCTTGCTGACTTTGCCACTGGATTCAAGCAAGCCGGGCTGAAGACGGCTGAAATGACAGAAACCGGTCCTTGGAAGCTTGTTTCCGGTCCAGGGAAGGCATGGCTTGGCAGTTCGGGCTGGACTGTTCCCATGAGGCACAGGGTCAGACTGATTTGCATATGGCCATTTCTGAACTTGGGTGGCAGAGTGGGCTAAAGAACGGTGATGGATTAAACCAAGATCTGTTGACTGGGTGTGAGTGTTTGATTGGTTCAGATGCTCCGTCAATCACCACCCCCTTTTGTACTGCTTTGTTCGCCATAAGTTGGCGGGGTATGCTCAGACGTGAGTCCCTTGCTCACTTTACCACTGGATTCAAGCAAGCCGGGCTGAAGACGGCTGAAATGCCAGAAACCAGTCCTCGGAAGCTTGTTTCCGGTGCAGGGAAGGCATGGCTTGGCAATTCGAGCTGGACTGTTCCCATGAAAACAAAACAGGTGATGGACCGAATGTGGATCAATGTCACACACTCACCCCAGTCCAAAGATCTGGGCCCAAATCCATCGTTTTTTTGCACTCCACACCACCCTGGGTTAGACAATGGCGATATGCAAATCAGCTCTGACCCTGTGCCCCATGGGAACAGTCCAGTCCGAACTACAAAAGCCATGTCCTTCCCAGAACGGAATCAAGCATCCGAGGACCGGACCGGTTTCGAGGTAACACCTCTCATCAGCCCGGCTAGCTTGACTCCAGTGGTGTGGAGTGCCTGGGACCCACGTCTGGGCATCCCCAGCGCACTTAGGGCGGAAATTGCAAACAAAACAGGTGATGGACCGAATGTGGATCAATGTCACACACTCACCCCAGTCCAAAGATCTGGGCCCAAATCCATCGTTTTTTTGCACTCCACACCACCCTGGGTTAGACAATGGCGATATGCAAATCAGCTCTGACCCTGTGCCCCATGGGAACAGTCCAGTCCGAACTACAAAAGCCATGTCCTTCCCAGAACGGAATCAAGCATCCGAGGACCGGACCGGTTTCGAGGTAACACCTCTCATCAGCCCGGCTAGCTTGACTCCAGTGGTGTGGAGTGCCTGGGACCCACGTCTGGGCATCCCCAGCGCACTTAGGGCGGAAATTGCAAACAAAACAGGTGATGGACCGAATGTGGATCAATGTCACACACTCACCCCAGTAGATTAAACCCAGATCTGTTGACTCGGTGTGAGTGTTTGATTGGTTTAGATGCTCCGTCCATCACCACCCCCTTTTGTACCGCTTTGTTTGCCATAAGTTGGCAGGGTATGCTCAGACGTGAGTCCCTTGCTCACTTTGCCACTGGATTCAAGCAAGCCGGGCTGAAGACGGCTGAAATGCCAGAAACCGGTCCTCGGAAGCTTGTTTTCTGTCCAGGGAAGGCATGGCTTGGCAATTCGGGCTGGACTGTTCCCATGAGGCACAGGGTCAGACTGATTTGCATATGTCCATGTCTGAACTGGGGTGGCAGAGTGGGCTAAAGAACGGTGATGGATTAAACCCAGATCTGTTGACTGAGTGTGAGTGTTTGATAGGTTCAGATGCTCCGTCCATCACCACCCCCTTTTGTACCGCTTTGTTCGCCATAAGTTGGCAGGGTATGCTCAGACGTGAGTCCCTTGCTCACTTTGCCACTGGATTCAAGCAAGCCGGGCTGAAGACGGCTGAAATGCCAGAAACCGGTCCTCGGAAGCTTGTTTCCGGTCCAGGGAAGGCATGGCTTGGCAGTTCGGGCTGGACTGTTCCCATGAGGCACACGGTCAGACTGATTTGCATATGGACATGTCTGAACTGGGGTGGCAGAGTGGGCTAAAGAACGGTGATCGATTAAACCCAGATCTGTTGACTGGGTGTGAATTTGATTGGTTCAGATGCTCCGTCAATCACCACCCCCTTTTTGTACTGCTTTTTCCTACCTGGGGACCAATCTCTGGATCGCTCTCCCTGTTGATCTCAGGAATTGTAACTCTCTGTTAGCGTTCCTCAAGCACTTAACGACTCTTCTTTTTAGCGACTTGGCTTGACTCTTATTCCGGAAGGTTGCCTAGCACTTGCGTAGCTCTGCCTCTACTTGTCTAGCGCCGGGAGACCCTATTGGGTAGTTGAGCATTTTATAAAATACCAAAAAGAAAAAAGAAAAAAAATTGTCTGTGCCCTTTGCATGCTGGATGAAGGGTGCCTTTTTGCGGTCCCTTAGATCCGTCAGTGGGCTTTGATGTATTTCACCATGAGAAAGCCGTATCTAGCTCAGCAGCTCACATCGGATTTCAGGGAATGTCTTCGATGCTTCTGCTCTTTTCATTCTGGTCTTGTTCAGCATGTCCAAGTGGAGAGTATGAAGTCTGACCTCATTCTATTGCCATGTGTTATGCTGTTATGTTATATTAATTTATTTAATGTAAGTAAGCAATGCTACATGTTGCTGTAGACAGAACAAATTTCCAAGGTCTGCATAAAAGCTGACAGACGCATGAAGAAAACAAAACAAGAAGTTTTGTTTATAAATACAGGATTTTAGTCCTCACTTGAAAACATTCAGGGGAAGCCTTTGACCAGATCGAACTAGGGAGGTTGTTGAAACCTTTACCTATTGCCACTGCTATTACTGCCATGCGCCAATTTGGTGTTAGGTGTGCACACTGTAAGCTGATATGGGGGTTGGAGATTCCTCTCTGGCCTCCACCTCATTAACTTGTCCGATCAAATGTTGGCGGTGTGGGTATAAACTGGTCAATGAATAATATCAATTTGTTTGAAATTGATCCTGCTATGAATAAGAACCCAGTGTAGTGATCTCAATCATTGAAGAATATCGGTATGCATCAAGAAAAGGCCTTGGAATAAATTCTCTGGAGCATCTTTTAGAGAACATGGAGATATCTATTCACCAATATGTGGACAACAGCTACCTGTATTTTATGGTGTCTTCACTAGGTTATATCTGCCTCCTATATGACTGTTTTGGTGATATCCAAGGCTGTACTTCTGATCACTTCATGAAACGTAATCACTTATGACCTTGCCTACAGTTTGTATGTACAATGCAATCCATAGTGTGTAATCAAGAGCCTAAGATGAACTGGAAGATTGGAGGAACTGAAGGAAGCCAAACATTTCTAATGAAAGCATAGCTGTTGTTCAGCTAGAGATCTTAGACCATGTGCTCCGGGCAGCGTCCTCTGATTAGCCCAACAGGGCATTCACCTTGCCAAGTGTAGCATCCGTGATAGTGGCTTTCATCACCCTCTTGGGATGGTCTCCTTTTGAAAAATGGGCTACATTGTTGGGAGGTTAGTAGGCCCTTTACACTAACACTTCCATGATGCATGTTTATGTTTAAAGTTGACATCCTTTTAAACGTTGACTGTTAGCACACTTTTGCTTGCATGCCCGTATGAGATAGTTTGCTCAATAAGGGTTTGATTACAAATACGTTTCTTTGTAGGCAAATTATCATACCATAGAACATTCTGTCCAAGAACTATACCTCTGCCCAACATTTTGTTGTTGCCTATTTGATAACAGCTCTGGGTGGGTAGAATCAACAATGAGAACTAGACTAGAGCTAGAGCTCAGGCACAGAACAAATGGGTCCAGTTTTGATATATAACCTGCACCAAGCCTCTGTGTGGTAGAGGAGCATTTTAATGGAGTGTCTCGGTCACCCCTTGCCTGAAATCTAGCCCAGCAGAATCTCATCACTGTCCTGAGAGAGATGGTGGCCCGCTGTACACCAAGACTAGCTACCAGGTTACACACACATGCAGGCAATTGGGAAGTTAGATCACTGCAAGATATATGGCTGAATCACATCCACCCTATTCTCTCTAAGACAGGCAGTGTTAGGAAGGAGTACAATTATATGTATTAATATAATCAATACAACAATTATAATGGCTGTATTATATGTCTTCTTCACCATTCTTGTAATACTGGTTACTATGGTTTGTTTTCTTCTTCTAATAATTGCAGCACACATATTTTATACAAAAATCCAATTGCCTCAAAATCTTTTTGAAATGCCAGCTTGTATATTTGTTGTGTCTCCCTTTGGGCATCCCTGAGTTGAGAACAAGAGGGTATATCTGTATTAGAAATGGGGTTTCTGGTAGTCAGCGTATTCACCCTGTACAAGCAACGTTCAGGCTGACCATGATGGAGGGCAGGCCAGCTACAGGACTCATGCCGGTCCCACTGAAAAAGTATCTTGTTGGAAGAAGCATTGACGTCAAACACTCGATGCAATGAGAGAAGCAGAGGAAGTGAGGAGTCATCGTCGATCCCATGGATGCAGGCGATGCACCAGTTCTGATCCATGCAGTAGATGAAGGCTTTGCGTCATCACCTAGCTGTGCAGTCTATCGGCGTCAAGCTGTGCAGTCAATTTGTTGATGTCTAAAGGCAATCCGTCAGTTCCAATCGGTTCAAAGTCATCAATGTATGGTTGTCATGGATCACTACAAGAAAATCACATTTCAAGGACCTAGGACTGGATTGGCACCAGTTAGCAGGACAGGACTCACAGATGGCAGAGTCTATGTGCCTTTGAACGGTTGAACAGGGTCTTTGATGACCCTGAGACTTCAGAACAGGGGGAAAGCCAGCAATCCCTTGGAGTTAATCTAAGTTCAAGTGAGACGGGTCCAGTCCTGGTCCTTAGCAGGGCAGATATCAGCAGGCAGCAGGGCAGCACAGCAAAGTTGAAAAGCAGTTCATCCAGAAAAGCATTCAAGCAGAGTGGCAATCCTCGTAGCTCAGCATTCTTTACCCCTGGTAGAGTTCAGGGGTACAGTAGTGTACCGTCTTATTGGGGTCAGAGACCTAGTCCTAATACCCAGTGGTGCCTTTGAAGTGGGGTGACTTTAACGAAGCGTCTTTGAAGTGCACACAGGTCCTTTCTTCCCATCCCTGGAGCTAGACTATCAGTAGGGGGTAATCAGCCAGTTTTGTGGGAAAAAGAAATCTGCCTATTCAGGTGTAAGTATCAACACCTCCCTTTCTTCGTGCTCAGGAAGAGCCACAGAATGCAGATGAGTATGCAGACACACTTAACCTTCCTGTGTTTGTGGCTGTCTAGAGGGAATTCACAAAGTGTAGCTGTCACCCACCCTAAATGTGTATCCGAGACAGGCTGCAGGCACACAGAGCAGATGGCGCCAGTCCTTGTCCTTAGCAGGGTAGAGATCAGCAGAAAGCAGGGCAGCACAGAAAAGCAGTTCATACAGAACAGCAGTCAAGCAGATTGGCAATCATCGTAGCACAGCATTCTTTACTCCTGGTAGAGTTCATGGTTACAGTAGTGTACTGTCTTAATAGGGTCAGATACCTAGTACTTATATTCAGTTGTGCCTTTGAAGTGGGGGTGACTTCAAAGAAGGGTCTTTGGAGTGCACATATGTCCTTTCTTCCCATCCATGGGGCTAGACTATTAGTATGGGGTAATCAGCCACTTTTGTGGGAAAAAGAACTCTGCCTATTCAGGTGTAAGTATCAGCAACCCCCTTCCTTCCTGCTCAGGAAGAGCCACATAATGTAAATGAGTATGTAGATGCATCTTACCTTCCAGTGTTTGTGCCTGTCTAGAGGAAATGCACAAAGTTTAGCTGTCACACACCCCAGATGTGTATTGAAGACAGGCTGCATGCACACAGAGCAGAGAAATTACTACTTTCTAAAATTTGCATTTCTAAAATAGTAATGTAAAATCCAACTTTACCATTAATGAGAATTTATCATTACAATTCCAAAGATATGAAAAATAATGCTGCTACTTCTTTTTGACCAGGAATGCAAAACCTAAAAGTACATGTTCTTCCTTTTACTTACACAATACCCTGCCCTATGGGCTACCTAGGACCTAGCTAAGGGGCGACTTATGTATAATAAAAGTAGAGTTTAAGGCTTTGCCAATGGTTTTAAATGGCAAGTTAAAGTGACAGTAAACTGAGTAAACTGCACACATAAGCCCTGCAATGGAAGGTCTGAGACTGTTTTCAAAGGCTACTTGTGTGAGTTGCACAATCAGAGCTGCAGGCCCCCTGGTAGTATTTAATTTACAGACCCTGGGTATATGGTATGCTGACTTACAAGGATCCTATGAGTAAACTAAGTATGTCAGTTGTGTTTACAGAAATGTAACTATGTTTAGGAGAGAAGCACATGCACTTTAGTACTGGTCACCAGTGTTAAAGTGCTCATAGTCTAATGGCAAACATAAAGAATCAGCAAAAAGAGAAAGTACACAGGTAAACAATTTGGGGAAAGACCACCCTACAATCTTTTTCCATGATTTCCTTGGGGGAATTAGGATTGTCATGCTCTGAGGTTGCAAACACTATCAGGTACCCTGTAAAGTGTAGGGATCCAGATGATGCACTGTGAGCTAGCCAGGAACCAGGTCAACATATTCTGATGGTATGAGCGGACACAGTTCCCCATAGTTTTATTGCTTATGTTGTCCAATTGCACACTTACTGAATTGTTAGGAACCATTACACATAGCACCACCAACTTTATAGACCTAGCACTTATTTCATTGTTTTCCTGAGTAGTTTTCTTATGTGTGCTCAAAGATTCTAGTCACCATTCTAATGGAGTAACGGAGATGTCCGTGGTGTTAGAAGAAACTCCTCTTCAGAAAAATAGGAAACCCCTATTTCTGTCTGTAGGCTGTTCAAGGTTGAACCTTTGAAAGGAACATCCCACTATAGTAAAACATCTCTGAATTCCATTAATTGAAATGGGTAATCCAGTACAGGTGGCAATCCCACTTAATTGCAGACAAGCAATAACACAAATGCTACAAGAACTAGGGCTTCCTCTTGTGGGAGTGGATGTTATCTTCATGGTATAGGCCCACAAAATATATAAAAAAGAGGTGTTCTATTCATGAGTAGGGCTCCCGGTTTTATGGTATTTATTTTTTTGCCATTTCCGTCACATACCTGCCCGCCAGCCTCTCTGCCATCACCACGCAGCTGCAGGCCTTATTTATATCTGTGTCGGTGCCGCCGCCATGAGCTGCTCTTCCGGCCCGTTTTCCACCCTTCTTTGGGTGGTTCACTCTCTTCCAGTTTCTGCTCTCCTGTCGGTTATTCTCCTTTAGTCCCTTGGTTCGGCGTCCCTTAATTTCCTGCCCTTTCTGGCCCCTTTTGGCCTCTCTCCGTACACTCGGGTTTAGTTCTTCTTTTTCTCAGCTCCAGCCCCCCAACCCCCGTTCTCTTTTCATGTGCTCTTCTTGTTCTCTATGCTCCACTCTTGTGCTACCTCATTGCTGTGTCCCTCTTGCTCTCTCTCTGTTTTGCAGTCTCTCTTGTTATCTCTGTAAACTTCCTCCCTGTAATCTCTACTGATTCACAACTACTCGCACTACATTCAAGTATACAATACAGCTTTAGCATAAGCTTGAAAAACAATCGAGGGAAGGGACGTCACGTAATGCTTAATGTTTTTTAAAATGTTTGACGTAGAAATGTATAAATGTAGTTGTGCAGCTATCTGAGCTACCGAATCTAAGAACACACATAATTCTCATCCCTAGCTGCAGCAGGAGGACGTTTAAAGCAGCAGGGAGGCTTCGCAGAGGGACAGAAGTATGGCTTTCAAGTCGGTCGGTCCGATCACCATCCCGCCCCCACCCCCCAGTTTGTTAACCCTCATGCTAACTAGGCAGCAATCAATCATGGAATGGCGCGATGGCGTGCCCTTTCCCTCCACCCCAAAACAGTTTTTAAAGTTTGCACATTTAATAAAAAATCGATGCATGTAACAACTTAGGGCTCAGATGTGAGGCGTTCATTAGCTATTAAGAGTCAATGCCATCCAAGCTCTACACAAGAGAGAATGCAGGCACTGAACAGCTTCTCCAGAAGTATGGCTCTTGAGTCGGTCTGACCCCCATCCCACTCCCCACCAGTTTGTTAACCCTCGTGCTAACTAGGCAATCATCATAGAATGGCGCAACACATGAGGCCTTGGGGACCGTTGTGGGCCCCCCTGCACCCGTAGCCTTCCCGTAGCCTTCCCAATCGGGCCCGTGGGTTTGGTTGATTTCATTTAATTCTTGCAGTACTAGATTGCTCTGTGATTACTTACCTGGCAATACTTTTATGCTCTGTCCATCTTATTTTCTTCTTATGGTCATTTTACCCATGTAATCAGCACAGCAGGGATATTTTATGTATTTGATTACTAAAATGTGGTTTTGTAGGTATCAAATTGTTGTAATGATTTTTTTTCTGTTAGTGGGTTCCCTTCACCTATATTCATACAATGCGTACAAATAAGAAATGCATAGGTTCTTTGGTGGTGCTTATACCAGTTCAGTAGTCCTATTTTAAATGTTTTAATTGGAATTAAATGGGATAATTTAGTGTTTGGTGGACAGGTTGGTCCACTAAAAATGTGGTTGAGGTGTCTGTCAACCAAAACACTGGTCCACCTGCTCCATTATGGGACTGGCAGACTAGCATCTTTCCTACAGCAGTACTCTTGCAGGCTCTGCCATTGGAAAGGATATTTCAATGGCCCAGGGGAGTGGGGCTGGTGGAGTAATGAAATCAGAGTGCTCGCCCTCTTTTGCAGTGGATGATCTAATGTTATTTTTTTTCTGTCTCTCACCTAGAGGCAAAAAGATGGTAAGACCAGACAGAAACACAAGAAAAATGAATGATTATCGCACCCTGAGAAAAAACTCCCAGGGTGTGAGGCTCATTGTTTTTTTTACATGTTTTACAATAAAGGTGCTGCTTTGGGAGTTTGCTTTTCATAAAACCAAAATGTTTGGTGCATCAGCCACATGACAGTCTGGAAAATCTATGGCTGTGCATCGAAATTTCAGTGCCTTCGAAGGAAGTGTTGTGACTGTCATTCCTCTGAAGGCACAGAGATCACAGCCGGGTGGGGTACGTAATGAGCTTGGATGGGCGAGATGCCTGGCAAACTGTAAATTGACCCCAACATCTGTATAAGATCCTTACAGCAGTTATATGTAAATGTAGATTCTTCCATGTAAATTGTTTTACATTATTATCAGTTATGTTTCCAGTTTTTTATTATAATTTAAAATTTTTGTTTTTGAATTCAGTACTTAGAAATAAATGATACTTCAGTTACTAGTCTGTACACTAGCTAGCATCTCAACAGCTTTGCCCGCTCTGTTTAGATGTTAGCTACTGCAAAAACAAAAGACCACTGCGGTCCCGCTGTCACTGCCAGGAAGTCTCAACTGCATTAACGGCAGGATAGGCAAAAGCAGGTGTAGGTGGGCGTACACCCAAGTTGTCCACCAAGCCAATCCGGATGTGCCTTCCTACGGATGCAACTGTGGCGGGTATACCTCCATACCTGGGTTGGCGGCATGTTATGCATATAGGCACAAACTTACTTTTACTTACCTTCCCACTTCCTGTACTGCCATGGATCCCATCCTACACATCCTGCCTCGGCTGCTGCAGGCTGATCACGATGCAAATAAACACCATTGAAGGAACCAAAGGGAACCCCCATTACATTTTCAATTGGCTATTCACACGTGCTGATGTTTAAGAATTGTAAAATAACACACCTGTATAATTACATTATGTTCATAAATTTGGTGTTGGCTGCCTTCCAAAAAAAAGGACACTTGCACAGAAAAGAATATCAAATCAAAAATCAAAACCTCACCATACAAGTGTGTTTAAATAAAGTACCAAAATTGCCACTATAAAAGCATAAGTATCACACATTATTGGGATAACTGCAACGTAGAAATTGCACTAGACAAGCCGTAACCCTCCCCTCATAGACCACCAGGAAAATCAATGGCAGTCCCAAATTTGGAGCACCCTACATAATCATCCATGTATTATTTCTCCTTGTCTAGTGCAGCTCTTAAATTGTATACAATATCAATGTGCACATTATATTACACGGTGCAATGCATATGTGTACACACTTATCAGTAGTAAAGGTGAAATAAACACACCTGTAGTAAAATATCCTTTGAAAATGTGTCAACATTTATTTGTTGGTGCAAGTGCCCACTACTATGTTGAATGGCTGCACCTAAATTCAAATGACCAGCACATACCATGTGAACCAGTGTATGCATTTAACATAGTAGACATTTAAAACGTTTTTAATAGTTCCTGTATTCATGCTAAAGAAAAATATGTATTACACATTTTACACAGACAAGTTGCTATGACTCAAACAATTGCAAAGGAAAGTAAATAACAGACCAAACGTAGTGAAAAGAAAAATTGTGATTCATTCACAATGAGATAAATCTCTCAACTTGTTTTAAACAAGATACATTTGTGGCTGTGGTGGTGGGTCGCTGTCTGGAGGTTTGCTTGTGGAAGTGCAGGTGAGTTTGGTGGTGGATGGGTATCTGGAGGTGGGCTTGTGTTGGAGTATGTGGCTGTGGTGGTGGGTGCAGTTTGCTGGTAGTGGTGTGGTTGTGCATACAAGTGTGGTGGTGGTAGCTGTGGTGACTAAGGGTATGTTTATGGTCGAAGATGTGGCTATGGTGACGGGTGCAGTGTCTGGGGATGTGCTGCTGGTGGTGGTAGTGCATGTGAGTGTGGTGGTAGCTGTAGTGGCTACAGTGTTTGTGGTTGTGCTGTGGGTGGTGCCTGCCTCTCTGTTTGGATGCACACCTGTGTTTTTTGTGGTATTTCAGTTTCTTTGTGGGTGACTGCTTGTCTCTGTGTGAGTGTGTTCGTGGAAAAGGTGATTGTGCATGGGACAGTAGTTCTAGGAATAGGGAATTTGGATGGGGATGGGACAGTAGGTGGGGAACAATGTTGGGGTGGTTGGGTGGTTGCAGTCAGTGAGGAGGCTAGACCTTGAAAAGGCCTCTGTAGGCCAAACATAGCACTGTGAATGTCTTCCAGTTGGGCTAACATTTGTTGCAATTGGCAGCCAAGCACCTGGATGGCATTCAATTGTGCAGTCTGGCCTACAGAGATGTTCCTGCGGAAGTCAATAGCCTTCTCACACAGCGCAGCTAGGGAGACAGAGGCAGGGGATGAGATGCCTGGAGTGAAAGAGATGCCACCCCTTCTATGGGGGCTGGTTTGGCCAACTTGTTGGAGAGTAAGAAAGAGGGTGGATAGGGTACTCTGGGTGGAAGACTAGGATGCAGCTGTAACAGATGCAGGAGGATTGCCACCACTAGGGATTTCACACTGGAGGAGGCCTCCGAAGAAGATGTAGAGTCATTGATGGCCTCCATTGCACTCCCCACACCCTCTGTGCCACTGGGTCCCTCAGTGTCGGTGGTGTCAGCCCAGGGACTACAGAGCACAGCTGCTTCTCTGCCACAGGGGCCAATGTCTCCTTCGCCTGCTCCTAATGATGCTGAAATTACATATATTATCTGTGCAAACAGAACTGATCATGACCATTGATCAAAAAAACAGATACCAAATTTTCAGATTTCACCTGCTTCAAGGATATCAAACTTGGTTCTACATTGGCATTATCTCACACATATTTGCAGCATTTTCAGAAACCACTTGGTTACAGTTATGTCGATCCACATGATCGCTCCTATGTCATGTATAATCTTGTCCATTATTATGTTTCTCCGGGTACTGTTTCACACCTTTGAATGGTTGGCCTTTGTTGTTTAGAATAGTGAACTGAGGTCACAAAAAGGAAAGCAACAAAATTACTTTTGTACAGAGTGTTCACTATGCCCTAAAATCTGCATACTTTCCACTCATAATAAGTAAAATATGAATACATGTGTGCCAACAAATACTGCATTGTTGTACCATAAACTGAAAGCAGATTACTTATGTTTGGGCATTTCACCATGATAACACTTACTACAAGTCAATAATGTATATGTAAATTGTTTCAAATTATAAATGATTTCTGTACTGAAGTAGCATAGCAATGTATCACTTACTGTGTAGATACCTACGGTATTGGCAGTCAGAATCAAATATTTGGATGAATTGATAAATGACTTGCACAGCATAAGTAAATACATAGCCCTTGAAACATTTCTAATACACTCCAGCACAGAGCAAAACACATTTTCAGACTTCACTCCTAATTACCTCTAGTTATTTGAGGTTTGTTGTATCTTAGTGAAATTGTTTCACTAAATATGCTGGATTTCACTGTACTCAAACATTTGTAGAGCATTACAGTCATTATTAATTGCACTAATGCTCACATATAAATCACAATATGCAACATATTACACCTTGATGCTTTTCAACTGGTACATAATGAGTCATGAGGGAGACCAGATTTCGAGCTTCCATCTTGAAAAATCCCACTAAGTTTGTCAGGTATTTCCATCATAGGTTTATCATCTGGACATTACAATGTACATTGATAAATGGTTTAGGGTGTATGTCACTCTGTTACCAATGTGTACACATTCCTGTCTGCGAGTCAACAGAAATTGCCTATCACTACTACTTGTCAAAAAAACAGATTGGCTTACACACACATCTTTGTGAAAGAGTAAGACATCATGCTAATGTGTCACTTTTAACATGTATGAAACAGTATTTCTGATGCAAAACACAACATTTAGCTATTAATACTGATGTCACTAGTCATTTTGGATCACCTGCTCAATGTTGTTTGTGTAGAATCCCAACTTACCAATGTGATGATGGGAACATCCACTATATTTGAAGTGCCTAGTAGGCTATGTCATATATAGTAGGGCTACCTTTATATCATCCTCAATAGTGAAGGCGCATCACACCTGACACAATAAACATATTTTGGTCTGTTTCAAACAATTGTCCCTCATGAAATAAAACAACATGATATATATGTGGAATTTAGGCAGCCATGTGTCTGCTCAGAACAGTCCATTGGTTGTGAACTGGAATCGGGTGGGATTCCTACCAACAAACTAATAGACAATATACATCATCATACACATTGTGCCAAACTTACACCTTCAAGAACTCTTTTTGTGCTTTGGACATGGGTCACTCTTAATGATGATGTCAAAAATCCTGCCTGCAACTAAAAAATTGGCATAGACATGTTAAACTCTGATATGAACTTACACCCTTGTTGCAGCTGTTGGGTCCTTAACTGCCCATCATGCTCCAGATAAGCCACTAGAAGAATGGGGCCAATAGGGGGGGTCAGGTTCAGTGCATGCGCTTCCCACATTGGGAGCATAGATCGTCAGCATAGATAGACACAGCCATTGGACTTTGTACATTACTTTCACTAGCATTAGCCTATGGCTGTGTCTGTTGTGGGGTTTACTACCAGGAACAGCCAGTGCAGGTAAGCGCAGTGGTAGAGAGGGTCGGGACAGAGGGGAGTAGAAAGACAATGGCGAGGGAAAACTGAATGAAAAAAAGATAAACACTCACCTTGTGCTTGCCACATAGCCGAGTCAGCAACGAGCGAGCGCAGGTTGAGTTCTCTTTTTTTTAACATTTATTTTCCCTCATTGTCGTCTGTTGACTCCCCACCACCCAGCCCTACCCCTCCTTACCTGTGCGGGCCGCTACTGTTTACCACTCACTATATGGTGAGCTTTCACCACCCCTGTCCAAATTTCCTATCTGTGATGTCAAGAACCCGTCATTGTAGAAGTTCAAAATAGTGTTTGTGACTGTCTATCAGGCCAAGTGCATATCTATAGCAAGCTATGGCAGCAATCTATATGGATATTGCGGTCTTGAGGGTCTTCAGGTGACAGAAAACAACTTTTTAAAACAATTATTGAGCATCCCAAAGGGGACTGCTAACTTGTCTGTCCATGAGGAAACCAGCATGCCCTATCTAAGTGATACTCTGGCTTTACGTCCGCTTACATTCTGGTTACAATGCTGGCTCAACAAAAACATAAATCTCACTCACAGCATACTCAGAGAGATCCTGAGCCTTGATCATATGACAAATATCCCCTGGTTCAAATACCTAAAAACCAGTTTTCATGAGTTGGGACGCTTGGACTTGTTTTTAAATCCTGAAGGCATAAATGGTCTGGATGTTGCGTTTTTAAAACATTCCTTCTCACAAATTAGGAAAACAGAAAGGATGAGAAAGAACTACTAAAACCTAGTGTGAAGACACATTTGATACTTAAAACCACTCTTGATATTGAGCCGTATCTATTGTGGCCGCTGCCTGCTTATGAGCGATTTCTACTAACTAGGCTCAGATTTAACCTTCTGCATTTTCTATTAGCAGTTCCAAGGGGCAGTCACAAAGGGAGTGTGTTGGCTTCCTGTGGCTGCGACTCTAAGTCTCCACAGGACCTACTTCACTTCATGTTTTTTTGTAAATACTATGAAATGCCCAGGACTATTTCTTTGAAATCCCTTTTAAAAAAGCTAAATTTTGCACAAGTACTACCCGCTCTGTTTTATTTGCAATTGCTTAAACCTGATTGTATCCCGTTTGTGGCCGGCTTCCTGAAATGCGCAATGAACTACATATAAAATTACTGTGCCTCAAATGTCTTTTCTAACGGTCATTTTGCC
The DNA here is from genome assembly GCF_964263255.1 of Lissotriton vulgaris. Classification (NCBI taxonomy): domain Eukaryota; kingdom Metazoa; phylum Chordata; class Amphibia; order Caudata; family Salamandridae; genus Lissotriton; species Lissotriton vulgaris. Next base: position 657,821,266 of record NC_141689.1, read on the forward strand.
CCCTCCTTCTTGTAACAATGCCATTTTAAATCGTTTTTATCATTGGGAATCACTGTTATCAATTAATTGCTTTTAAGACATCGAATGTGTTGTATTTTAAAATGTTACTTTTATAGTTTCTATGAAAGAATACCGAATAAAGTATTTGAACTGAACTGAACGGAACTGACTGTTAGGTGAATGACCACCACTTAAAATGGGGCTAGTTTGTGTACATAACCAAACTTTGATTGGGCACTCATTCTTTTAAAAAAAACATTTATATGTAGTGTGTTACTGTGCTGGAAAGCGATATTAGCGCAGTGATGTTTATACATCTGTTGATTGCATTTTTGGAGGAAAAAAATCTAAAAAACAAATATATGTGAATAATCAATTTGAAATGCAATATTTATAATTTTTTATACATTTTGATTTCATATTGAGCTATTAATGTAATTTGTGAAGAATAAAGGACAAAACTAAATGTTGGATTAAAATACATAGGTAACCCATATGTATTTTATAGAACTACATAACTTTAGTGTAAATGACCAAATATGTTGCTGTGGGAAATGTGTAAAATGTTAATATGTTTTTTCCAGTGCAGAACCCTGGGATAGTGAAGAGATGCCATCCTCAAATGTACCACCCATTTCCAGACCTTACCTCCAGTGAAGAAAGGGATATAATAAAGAAGTTCAGTTTGAATAGGCAACTGGCTTTTTGTCATCAGCTGGAGCCAGATCTATGGCCTCAGAACAGAAATCTCACATCTATAGCACCAATTGTCAAAATCATGGCAGTCCTTCATTGTGGGTCCACAGTATCTTTCCAATGCACTGTGGCAGTACCTTGTGAAATGTCACAACCAACTTTCAGTTGTGTGCTACATGGAGTTATATCTTCAATGATGACACATCTCAACAGCTTTATCCAGTTTCCACGGCCGCAGGATTTAGCTAATCTTAATGGGGACTTTTATAGTTTGGTGCGCCTACCACATGTGGTTGTAGGAATTGATGGCACCCATATTGCCTTAGTGCCACCACATGCCAGAGAACAAGTCTACTGGAATTGGACACACTTCCATTCAATAATCGTGCAAGTTGTCTGCTTATAGGATTTGTACGTCACAAGCGTCTGTGCAAGATTCCCCGGCTCTGCCCATGATTCCTTTGTACTACAGACAGCTCCAGACTTTTGTAAATGTCACAACTGGGACCTGAGAGAGCCTGGCTTGATGATCGGTACAATCTTTCATAATATTGTTTGGGAAATGTCTATTTGAATAACCTGTAATTGTGTAACGTACTTGGACACTTTTTTGTCTTCCATCAAGGAAACTCAGCTTATCCCAACCAACTATGGATGTTGGCATCGCTGAAGAATACAACAACACAATGGGAAATCCATTTCACTGAGACCTATGGACGTACATGGCCGTATGTGGAGTAGGCTTTCCGGCTCCTAAAGGCAACATTTAATGTCTGGGAAAAACTGATGGAGCCCTCCTTTACCCACTCGATAAGGTTTGCAAGATCACTGTGGCCTGCTGCATGCTCCCCAACATCAAAACTGGAAGATTTTACAGTTGGACAACACAGTAGGAAAACTGATGGGAAATGCTCCAAACATTACATACAGATTAGCAAGAAATCTAAAATATCGTCTAACTCAAAGACATTTCCAAAAGGAGAGAAGCAAACAATGGTTACACAGTAAAGGCTTCAAGAAGTGTCATAATTGCAAAGTCTGTCAAATTGCTAAAAACACCCAGGAAATAAAAAGGGCGGATGGAAGACTCTGGAAAATTGAGGAGTTAATCACTTGCAAAACTCAGTACGTTGTGTACGTAATTGAGTGTCCATGTCCTTTGCGATACATAGGGAGCACAAAGTGTACACTAAAAAAGCGCATCCTTGAGCATGTCAGAGCAACCATACATAGAGATCGCGGAAATGCAGTTGCTAAGCATATGGAAACGGACCATGATGGAAATTGGAAACTCTTGCAGTTTTTGGGAATTGACATGGTTGAAAAACATATAAGAGGAAATGATAGAGAAAAAATATTATGACAGAAAGAATTATGCCATTTTTTAAATATGCAATCTTTGACCCCTCATGGTTTAAACCAGAGCGAGGAACTTTACATTCATCTATAATGGACACTGTATGTGTAGCAGAACTGTATTAAAAAAAAACGTGAAGCCTCCAGAAATTAGTTTTAGTGAGATGAACTGAAAATAAAAATTTTAACAATCTGGTTTAAAAAAAAAATTGGTTCTTTATCTTGTACATAGTCACTTACTTAAAATTGTACAAAATTGCGATGAATCAAGTGACGGGCACATTGATTTGATTCATACTCCACTGGAAGATGATATGGTGATCAAAAGAAGCTTGACAAACAAAGCTTGATAATGAGTATGCAAATTAATCCACCGGAGGAAGATACTGTTTGTTTAAAAGTTAAAAAATAAGATTGATAATTTGTGAACATATTTGGCAAATAATGTTATATAGCAATGTACATAAGGTGTGACTAAGAAATGGTTATATAAAGTGCAGAAATATAAAAGCAATAAGGTATACACTACAACTACCATAATGCCCTAGAAACAGAAACAAACAGGAAATTATGAGAATCGGTGTTTAAAACTGTGGGAGAGTAAGGGGGCGTTACTGTGAGCAAGGTCTCGGCTGAGACCGAAACGTTGGTGTTTTTTTTTCATGCTAGTAAGCATGCTTGAAATGTGATAAATAAATCGGAGCACAAGCTTTGAAATTACGAAAGTTGGAGTGCGACCTAATTATTTCCTTTGGGGATTTCTCCCACACTGTGGTGCTGCATCAGAAAAAAGGAGCTGGAATGGCAATGAGTTGATTATCAGGTTTCATGTAGCTTTTTTAAGCAGGAACAACCTTAAAGGGCACAGAACTGCAATTGACACTACAAGGCAAGTCTGAATTCCCAGCAGTGGAGTTCAAGGATGCTGCAGAAAAAGTATTTGTGTCCCGGAGGCTTCTTAACAGGAAGAAGCTCTACTTCAAGCTCATGGAGAGTCTTCTTTAGCAGGATACAGCAAAGTAAAAATCCAGTCCTTTCTACTGCCCACAGACATAAACAGCAACTGCATGCCAACCAAGTAAAGTAAAGCAACACACAGCAAAGGGGCAGTACTCCTCCTACCAGGTCTTCAGCTCTTCTTTTTAATAGGATCCTCTTAGTCCAGAAGTGCTCTAAAAATCTGGGGTTTTAGGTCCGATACGTATACCCCTTTTGGTCTTTGAAGTAGGCATAATTAAAAAAAAGTCTTTGTTGGTTCCAAGTTCTTGCCTTGCCCAGCCTTGGCTCCAGACAAAATCCAGGGGTGGAGACAGCATTGTGAGAGGACGGGCACAGCCCTATTCATTTTTCACTGATAACCCCTCCCACCACTCTAGCCCAGGAAAATACATCAGTCTGGTTATGGCTCATCGGGATATGCAGGACACACCTCAGCTCCCTTTGAGTGACTATCTAGAGTGAATGCAAAATAGGCTCCTGTCAGCCTAAACCAGACGTTGATTCCACAGTGTGGCAGAGGTACAGGATTGTTGAATAAGAGAATGCCCACTTTCTAAAAGTGGCATTTTCAAATGCACAATATAAAAACCACCTTCACTACAAGATTATTATTATTATTTTTTTTTTTTATACAAGATTATTTTTTTTATTCTGAACTAATGGAGCTCAAACTCCAAATCTCCATCTCTTCCCAATTGAAGGATGTTACAAGGCAGCTCCAATGATAACCTAAGGGAGAGAGAGGCCTTGCAATAGTAAAAAACTAAATTGGCAGTATTTCACAATCAGACCGGTACATGTCCTACCTTTCACATACACTGCACCCTGCACATGGGGTGCAATGGGTCTACTTTAGGGGTGCTTTACATGTAGTAAGAGGGAAGGTTAGGGCCTAGCAAACTGGTGCACCTGCCAGGTCGACATGGTAGTCTACAACTGCACTCACAGACACTGCAATGGCAGGCCTGAGACAAGTTTACAGGGCTACTCATGTGGGTGGCACAACCAGTGCTGTAGGTCCACTAGTAGCATTTGATTTACAGGCCCTGGGCACATGTTGCATTTTACAATAGACTTACTGGAACCAAATATGCCAATCATGGATATCCATTCAGAATCCTAATTTACACAGAGTGCATATGCACTTTAGCACTGATCAGCAGAGGTAAAGTGCCCAGAGTCCTAAAGCCAACTAAAACGGGTCAGAAAAATAGGAGACAAAAGGCCTAAGGCAAAAGGTTTGGGGGTATACCTGCAAAAAAGACCAGGTCCAACAGGCCCGATCATCTTATGCTAAAATTCACAGATCTCCTTCAACTTACCCAGCAGCAAGCGAGCCACCAGTTACAGTGTAATCAACTCAATTCCCAGAAAAGTCAAAACTGTGCAAGGGCCTTCAGTCTTCTCAGGTGCCAAGGGAACACAGAATTTTGCCATCAGCTCTTCAAACAAATGGAAGGCTCTCCAACACTTTTCTGAGTCCTTCCAACCCACAGTCAAGAAATCGTCCATGTTTTGATATACCCCTCTGTGACCACTTTTCCTGGTAATAATCCACTGCAAAAAGGTACTGAATGCCTCAAAGAGTGCACAAGAGTTTGCACAGTCCATGGACAGGACCCTATCCACATAGATAGCACCTTCAAAAGTCATGCCTAACATTTGAAAATCAGTCAGATGAACAGGCAAAAGCCAAAAAGCAGATTTGATGTCACATTTTGCTAACTCGGCCCACTCCCACACAGGTGCCCTAAATGCACAGCATTGTCCACGGAGGCATGCATCACCGTTGCATCCTCAGTGGCAATTAAGTCATCCATGGATGCCCCTTCCGGCCAAGATAAGTGACGAATCATCCTGAATGCCCCCTCTGCCTTCTTGGGAACAACTCCCAGTGGGGGAACAATCAAATCCTGCATAGGCCAGTCATAGAAAGGTCCCACCACTCTCCCTTCAGCCATCTCTTTCTCCAACTTGGCTGCCACCAACTGATGCAAAGCGTTTGCCAAATGTAGATTTTCCACCCACCTGCACCTCCAGGATCCTTGACACGAAACCCTTAGAGAAACCCCACTCCAAAATCAAATGGGTATCCCTGTCTGGGTATGACTGCAACCATGGGGATATCTTCTCCACCCTAACCGGTGTAGGAGTTCTTGTGGCCAGGCAGGCCTTGTTGTCCCCTCTGTCTGAGAGCGGGCGTAGCAAGCATGAAACATTGAGTGATGGGATGCCATCCCTACATTTAGAACACTCGTGCTTAAACTTACACAACTGTCAGGAGCAGAAACCCTTTGTGAAAATTCCAATGAGCTCCTACATTGGATCCTGTACTTTTATAACTTTACCTGTCCCTGGTGGAGTGGGGTAATTCTGAAAAGACCAGTAAGTGATGATCAAGCCGCAAACCATGTGTGTCATAGCCAGTGGGTGAGTGGGTGGCATCCACTGCAATCACAGTTCTGTATCCATTTCCCCCCAAAGTTTGTCTTGATGTAAACTCACTCTAGCTCTGAACTCCTCATCAAAGCTAAGCCAGGCATACCCCAGCAAAATGCATTCGTGCTGCCCTGATGACATCCATGCATTTGAAAATGGCAATTGCCCTATCCAAGTGTTTTTCTCAATAGATACTTGAGTATATTAAGAATGCAGATGTGCAGTTTTCCATATTAATGGGCATCCTGGGCCGTCTGGCCAATTCCCATTCCTCCTCCTTAGATCGTTCCTTAGACTGAGTATCCATATGGAGTAACTTAAAGACATCAACATGTTTTGATGGTTGGAGTGCACGGTTGTTGACGAGCGCCTTGATGGCTGGTTGCGGATGTCTTTACAGTGGTCTAGTCCTGACCTGTAGTCTTGGCTTGGTCTAGACTCTGGGGCCTCATTGCACTCTCTTTCCCATTAGATTGCCTGCCACCTGCATTCTCTGTTTGGTCCTGTACCTCCCCCGTGCTGGTGACTGACTCTTGTGGTTGGGTTCACTTGCTTTGGCTGTCCTCTCTTTTGTGGATTCCATCTCCCCTTCACCACAAGAGGACTCTTCATCAAAATGGAGTCACTTTTCCTTCTTTCGAAAATAAAGGAGGACTGCTTTACTGCCCTTCACATCTATATGGCTAATTGGGCAGCAATCTTGTAACGGATGAGTGCACCTTTATCCTATCATTTCTACTCCTTTGGACCTCATGCTCACTTTGGTTGTTAATAGAATATGTTATGGTCATAATAACTTTGGGCCCTGGTGTCACATCAGTGCTCAAGGGACTCCTCTTTTAAAATGCCCCAACTTTTATCCTCTACCTCTGAAAAAGATCTCCACTTGGACATTTTCCCTTCATTGAATTGATTATAGTATGGCTCTGTAACTACTAAGATCTTTATCTATGCACGGAAGTCCATTCCAGCAGCATAGGAGATCGCAGACCCATTAGGATAATCTCGGGGTGGAGGATTACATTTTATCCCCACATCTTCTCCTCCTCCCTGCCTCCCACATGAGCCTTTCTCATTCTCCTCCCCTCCCCGTCTGTATTCTGAGTTCCATGGTCATGCACTATCATGTATCCTACCTCACATAGTGTACTTGACTCCATGCTTGAGCCATTGGGCCACAATGTGTTTACAATTTAATACCTGCCTAACCTATCAACAAATGTATCCACATGCCTCAAACACAGACTTCTTAAATCCTATACAGAAACCCTAATCTCTGATCCTTACTTCTGCTCAAAAAAAGGAACTGCAATAAGTGACCTCATCTTCTACTCGAAAATAAGAGCTAAATTGAGGAAAGCTCTCCACTCATTATTCCGGATCACTTCCTCCCCAAAAATTCCCACATGTGCTAAAGCGCTTAGCAGCACCTTCACCCACCTTCTGAGCCGCTGCTACAATCTCCATCAACAGCTGGATAATCCTCATCCAAGCCGCAAATAGTAATCTAGGGGCCTTTGAGGAAATGTTCCCCATCATCAGGAGTTCCATAACTAACAGTGACTCCAACACATTGAATAGGTTTATCAGCTGTGCATCCATTCCACAGGACCCCCAAGCAGTTTCCTTACATAGTTCCACCCACTTATTCACTCCACCCGGTCCCCCATTAACTCCTCCACTTTGAGCAGCACATATTTTCCCAACTTTCCCCCTCTTCTGGCGGGATCTGACTCTCTCACGTGATCCGACATTCTGGCCACCACCCTATTTACGCCCAAAATGGAGGCACACATAGCAATGGATCTTGTGCAGCCTTTCCATACCTACCCACATCCTTTGATAGCCCTTGCTTAATCACTTCTAATGTGTCTACAACATGTCCCATGGCTCATATGTTACCCACCCATAAATTTGAACCCCTAATCATGAACAACATCAGTAGGCATTCAACCTCAACGTCTCTGCATAATCAGCGTATGAGTTCGCCTACTCTCCCTGATAAACTTAGCTACCTTGTCAACTTAACCTCCCCTCCTCTCGACCTTTCAGGCCAGCAGCACCTGAACTCCATTACTTAGACTGCCTCCTGGCTCCCAGATCCACTCCACTGCATCTTATCGCCACCCTTTGCCTTCATCAATTCTAGTTTAGATCTCTTGGGATCTTCAACAACTTAAGGCTGACTAACAGACGTTTATAAACATCACCTCAGAATTGGCTAATGACTGGTGGGCTAACAGGTCATCAGGGAAGGATAAACACAATCAAGTACAAGCTACTGACTGACTATTAAACTTAGCTGGCATCTCCCCCTTCAGTTAAGGGGTTATCTTCAAACACTGAGTTGGCGAATGCTGCCGCTAGACCTTTTAGATTTAAGAATTCCTTAACAGATAAGTCTTCTAGCACCTTACGTTGGCCATATATTGTCTACTTCTTTTAACACTGGTAAGGTCCCCCACGGATGGAAAAAGGCAGTTGTGCTACCTCTTAAGAAAAAACCCCACATCAGTGCGTCCCAGCTTAGTAACCTGCGCCCCATTTCGCTTTTACCCTTCTTTGCTAAACTAGCAGAAAAACTAGTCAATCAACAACTCTCAGCACACATAGAGTCCAGAGGCCTCCTGCATACTAACCAATCGGGCTTCCGAGCCCACCATTCCACAGAATCAGCCCTCCTTTTTTCGACTGAGGCATTGAGGAAGCACGTGGACGCAGGGCATGTGGCGGCACTGGTGCTCCTGGACCTCAGCGCAGCCTTCGACACTGTAGCACATCATACGTTGCTACAGTGTCTGAAGAAAGGAGGAGTGACAGGCATGGCCTGGCTATGGCTGGAATCTTTTCTTACCAACCGCAGCTTCTTGGTGCAGCAAGGAGGAGCACGATCCGACACCTTTGACCTCGGTCAAGGAGTGCCGCAGGGATCAAGCCTCAGTCCAACACTTTTTAATTTATATGTCACCCCCGTGGCCATTACTGCGGAACGCTATGGGGTGGAAGTAGTAACATACGCAGACGACACCCAGCTGGTGGTCGCTCTGACCCAACCCTCTGAACTAGCCGCTGCAAACTTCTCAGCATGCCTCCAGGAGATGGCTGAATGGATGGCGAAGAACTGCCTCCGTCTTAACGGTGACAAGACTGAGGTGCTGATTGTGGGAAAACCCCCCTCAGTCTGGACATCTGCCTGGTGGCCGCAGACCTTGGGGCCCCTCCCTACCCCCAGTGATCAGGTGAAAAATCTCGGAGTATGGGTGGATTCAAAGCTTGGCTACGACTACCACACCAGACGAGTAGCTGGTGCTTGCTTTTCGACTCTACGGAAACTCCGCAAAACCATCGACCTGCTCCCAGAATCCTCAAGGAAGACCCTGGTCCATGCTCTTGTCACGTCAAGATTGGACTACGGAAATGCCCTGTATCTAGGTGCCAACGTCTCTAGTCGGCGGCGACTGCAGACAATCCAGAATGCTGCAGCTCGCCTGGTCCTCCGGCTGCCTAGAAGAGCCTCCTCTAAAAAATCCCTACAAACACTACACTGGCTCCCGATTAACGAAAGGATCGACTTTAAGGCCCTGTGTATTGGTCACAGGATCGTACATGGCAAGGGTCCGGCCTTCCTTCATAACCTGCTATGCCCCTATACGCCTACCCGTCAACTCCGCTCATTAGGAGCAGGCCTTCTTGCTGTCCCCAGACACAAGAAAGCCAGAATGGGAGGCAGATCCTTTCGGACTCTGGTGGCACACAAATGGAACTCTCTCCCCCTGAGCTTAAGAGTGGAATCATCGGAGCTCATCTTTCGCAGGAAACTGAAAACTTTCCTCTTTCCTAAAGATTAACCCGTCCTGTTCTGACTGTCGGAGCAACTGACTCTTCTGACAGCGCGGGGACACACTGACAGTGTAACCAGGCGCTATACAAAATCAGAAAATAAAAATTCGCTCCCTTCATCTTGCATATGATTCCACATATATAAGAACGCTAGATAACCTGGACCATATTCCAAAAATACCAGCGAAGCACCACAGAAGACCCAGACACAACTCTAATGTTATAAACCCCTCCAACCTCAAACAAGTTCTCATCACAATGTCTACTTCCACCGACTCTATTTCTCAATTGAAATGCATGCTTATCAATTATAGATCAGTATTGAAATACACCATGGACATCGTTGACCTCATCCTTGCACAGTATCTTGACCTCCTAATGCTTAAGAAAACTTGGCTAAAGGATTATTAAGGTCCTGTCCTGGACATCCTAGTCACTACAAGCCATAACATCATCAGACTTGACAGATCTCATAGACCTGGTGGAGACATTGCCTGTATATACCAGAATAGTCTCATAGTGAAAGACACACATTGCTGTTCTCCCCTCCTGTGAATACCTGTGCATAGAAATCATAACCAACGACTGGCTTCTAGGCAAATTGCACACGTTTTACCATCCACCTGGAGATTACTTCCCTTTCGTGGAACAAATTAAGGAAACCACCTCTTCCAATGTGGGACAACACTGTCCCCAGATCTTCCTCTCAGACTTCAATCTACACTGGAATGACACAATCAACATTGCAGCAAATAGCCTCAAAACCTTCCTGGCTGACCTTAACCTGATTCAAATCTAGGACAGTCTCATTCACATCTTAAGTTCAATCCTGGACCTAATCATTGCAACACCCAATTCCATTGAACTGTAATCGATTATCCCATGTGACTGGACTGATCACCATTACAGCTCCTTCTGCATTTTTGAACCTTGGACTAAAAAAGGATCCCAACTAAAGTGACCCAGGCATTGGAAATGATCCATGCAAAATGCAAACCTGAAACAAATTATATCCTTTAGCAATAAGACCCTGCCTCCTCCTACTGACTTGTCCGAGGTCCATAACCTTACTGAGCATTACAACAATTCCATGTTGAACATTCTAGATGCAATTGCACCCTCACAACTAAAAAGAATGTCCGTTTAAGACTCCAAAACATGGTTCAATGATAGTTCAAATACAGATAGATGCAATCTGAGACTAGCTGAACAATGTTGGAGAGGCTGTCCGTCTATTGAACACCTTATGCTCCTGAGAACTAGGAGGATCACATTCAATATACACATCAAAAGTACAAAAGTAAACTTTTTCATAATCCAACTAGATAAAGGCAGAAACAGGCCAAAAAACTGTTCAAATTAATCAAACTCCAATCCAACAATCTTCCCATTCTTTCAGCCTTGGTTTCCAGTCCAAAGTCATATTGTGATGATTTTGCCCCCATCTTCCTTGAAAAGATTAATAAGATTGAAGCTCATCTCAGAACAGTGATGAACCAACTGGCAGTCCGATCCGTATCAACCCCTCATCCCCACTACCCCCTCAGCCTCCGATTGCACATGGTCTCACCCCCAAAAATAGCACTTACTGGAGCAAATTCACAACCTTAGATGAAATCCCCATAATTAACATGCTTACAAAACTGAAACCCTCAAACCACTTCAGTGACCACTTACCTTCAAGTTTCTGCAACTAGATGAAGAGGTCCTTAGTGCCACTCTTGATCAAGATAATAAATGCCTCATTACTGCAAGATGTGATTCTGGATTTTCTAAAGTCAGGGCGGGTTACGCCCATTCTTAAAAAACACACTGCAGTTCACGATGACAGTAATAATTTCCATCCAATCACTAACATTCCAGCTCTGTCAAAGGTCATAGAGAAAAGTGTCCATGTTCAACTATGCACTCACATTGATCAATTCCAGCTGCTAGATCAATCCCAATCTGGGCTTTGACACTGTCAAACATGACAACACCCTTGACCTACTGGAATGCAGGATGGGACTATCAGGTTCAGTGTTAACCTGGTTGGCCTCATTTCATCACAACAGAAGGCAAATAATTAAAGTCAATCAATCCCTCTCCATCTCTACTCCGATCACACTTGGGGTCCCACAGAGGTCAGTGCTCTCACCCACGCACTTAAACCTGTTCATGGAGCCTATAAGGGAAATGCTCAAATCATCTAACAAGAACTATCACATGAATGGGGCGACACCCTATTGCAACTGAAAATCTTCTCCCTTGAAGATAACAGGCCACTCAACAAAACCCAACTCAGAACCCAACACTGACTGACTTCCAATCATCTCAAACTAAACTCCATAAAAATGGAATTCCTACTTATCTCTCCACCTAATCACATTATTGTTGAATATATGACACAACTAACAGCTTTCAACTGTATACCCCACATCAGTCTACCAGATCTCTAGGAATAATACTAGATAAGACCTTGAACATGCAGGAGCACATTAGCTCAGCCACCAAAGGAGCGAACTTCCAAATGAGCATCCTAAGAAAGATAAAACACTCACTCCCCCTGGATGACATTAAGTCTGCTGTTCAAGCGTTAGTCATTTCCAGGTTGGAGAATGATAGTACAACGCTTTGTAGTCTACCTAGGTACACGTTGGCACTGCTTAGGATCTCTCTGAAGTCAGCTGCAAGGCTCATCACAGAATCTTAAGGAAATAACCACATCAGACTTGTTCTGAAATCCCTAAACTGGCTTCCATTTGAGGCCAGGATACATCTAAAAATTGCCTGCATGACCCACACAGCTCTTCACCTAAACAACCCCCTGTACCCTGCCCGAAAACTGACAATATTGGGCGGTTGCTGATCTTCTAGGAGTTCCAGCACTTTGCTGTTGAAACCACAAAGATTCCAAAGAATGAAAACGTATAACTGTGCCTTCTCTGGTAATTCCCTGGGAATCTGTAGCTTTTTGCCTCTGGAAACCAGACTGACTTCCTCCAGAGCGTCTTTAAAAAAAATGAAAGCACTACTGATGAATTCTTTCTGAACTAGAAATGTACCTCCTCTGCACTAGGGACCATGTTATGATGCTTCCTGAACATATTGTTGTTTTCAACACCCATATTTGTTATTGTTTATATGTATTCTTCTATACTGACTTTTAAGCATTGCTATATATCAGTCCTCCTGTGAACTTCTGTATTTTGCATGTGCTTGATGTTGTTTTGCCCTTCTTGTCTCGTCTCCCTCTCTTATGCCCCTGAACATTTGCAATGCACTCTCATACCCTCTTGGGTCATGTTCACACTATATATGATGAATACTTTGTGAACAAGAAATGTACCTCCTCTGCACTTGGGACCATGTTATGATGCTTACTGTACATATTGTTGTTTTCAAACCATTATTTTTTATTGTTTATATTTGGTCTTGTATATTGACTTTTCAGCATTGCCATATATCAGTCCTCCTGAGAATGTCTGTAATTTGCATGTTATTGTTGTTGTTAGGTTATGTTAACGTTTATTTATAAAGCTCTTTTTGTCTCATCTCCCTCTCTTATGCCCCTGAATATTTGTAAAGCGCTCTCATACCCTCTTGGGTCATGTTCACACTATATAAAACTCTAGAAATACATAAAATAAATAAATAAAATTAATGTTTCCAAATCCTGGTTTTGGTCGTATCTGAGATTTGTGACCCCAGGGACAAAGCTAACCCCATACATGGGAGCTTTTTCTCATGCTGTACCCCATCCTTAATCTCCTTGCCCTCCTTTTCCACGGTGTGTCCTTGTCTTCCTTCTCAGTCACCTTTGTATTTCTTTGAACCTGACTTTTCCTGTTCACGCTTGGACAGCCGCACATTCACAACTCTTTAGATGACTCTTCCTTTTCACTGATCACAACTTTCCTCATGCCCACCGACTTTCATACCTTTTCAGCCTTCGCCACATCCCCTTTTTCCCAAACTTAAAACCATTTCTGCGTACCATCAGGCAGTCTGCCAACATCTTAGGTTACTTGAGGCAACACCTGCCAAGTCTGGGCCTCCGACCTCTGGCATTTTCTTCATCTGCAATTGACCTTTTTTAAACACCAAGAATGCCGTCCATGGTGTGAAACTCACATCAGTCGACTGCCCCTGATGTGGCCCCACTTTATCGCCCTCATCTAACCTCAATTCACCTTCGTCCCACTCATCAACATCTACCATCATCCTCCTCCTGTGTTAACCTGCAGGGTCTCATTCACCTTTGGCCCCATAAGCCATCTCAGCTCTCACTCGGTCACGTACACCCACTTTGGCATAGGTCACATCAGAGCCACTGACCCCCCACTCAACTGGGACACCCCTGCATCTGACAAACCTGCGGCCTCTGCTAAGGGCATGCCTCTGACCTTATCAAGGTGTCACTGTTACTTTGACAACTTTCTTTCCCTGCACTTCTGCTCCCGGCTATCCTCAGTGTACCTCAATATCTTCCACTGTTCCAGGCTCTTCGCTTCAATGTTTAGCTTCTGACACTAAGACTGCTGACCTAGCCCCAACCCTGCAGGCCCCTGTGCCACACATGCTATAACTCCACCTGGGCCTGCCTGCTTGATCATGCCCTTGCTGTTTCCAGTCTCACAGGACTCACCCTTATTCTTTTTCTTAGACCAAGGGCCAACAGCTGACCCTGGGCCTTCCCCCTGCTCTCCAGAGCTGCCCAGCGTGGACTAGGTTATGGGCCTCCCCCCGTGGCCTCTAGCCCCAGCTGGAATTCTTATATGCACCCTCCGATAATACGGCTGACACTGCAGGCCTGCTCCCTCATCTTGCTTCCCTGCCTTCGAGGCCAGCCCCGGATCAGTGCTCTGGCGGCCGCCGACAGACTCAGGCTTCTCCAGGTGACCCTAGTCACTAGTGCAGAGAGAGGTGTCATACTCTTGATGGACCCCACCCGCTGCACCCACAAACAGCCTGAGTAGATGAACACGTCACAACTGCAGCTGCTACCCTGTCCAACACTGCACGTGCCAGGCAGGTCACCCCAACCCAGGCTTGCTCCTAAACCCCAGGCTTTAAAAGATTGTCATGGCCCACTACGCATGGAGTGGTCAGGGCCACTGTTACCATGTCAGTGTCTGCCATACTGCCCCCAAACAATCTTCTCTACAGAAAAGCCTGCCTGATGCCTAAAGGTGAAGTAGTTGAGAGGCTGACCTTTCACCTTCTCCCTGCTTATATACTTTCCCTAACCCCCGCCCCTTCCCTAAAACTAACCTATCACCTGTTGCTGCCCACTCCCTTCACGATGCAGCACAGGGAAGACTGGCTTCAACTTAAGCTCCCATTAGGCCCCTTCATTCTTTACACGGGGCTAGCCGGGAAAAATGTGTTGACAGCCTTTGAGTACTTTCTGTAACATTGACACAAATTGGCAGCATGGATACACAGCACAGTTCTGCTACATAGTCTCTTTCAGCAAATTGTGTGCATGTAGCAATATGTACCTTGTTATCTGGCACTTACCGTGACAAGCCTGGAAATGCTGACAGGTTGCTATTTCTCCATTCCTTGTTTGTGAACCAACAACAGCTTAGTCACTGGACCCTATTATATTCGCTGCTGTGCCTTTCTTGATGCTTGTGCCATTTTACTGGAATACATTGCCGGCATCATGCAGGTATTAAAGCAAGACACTTGTCAGTTTAGGAAAAGGGGGAACACTATTTTTATAAATTCGGCAGAACAGAATGATGACCACAGCTTTTCTATCACTTTTTCAGGCGCTCATTTAAAGATTTAGGTTTCGAAAAGCACAGTAAACATTGGCTAACGTAGTCGTGTTCAACATTAGAAGGATATTGAAGAGGACTTCTGTGATTCAGTTATCATATAGAGGTGGAGGCCTACACTGCGTTGTAAAGTCACACAACTTTGATGTGATTTGAAATGCCCAATTTATGTACGGTAGTCGGTATGGTTATGTGGTGGAATATTGTTAAAATATGTAATCTGGCATAAATGCTATGGCCTGTTTGTTGTTTACAAAAATATTGCCACTGAAAAGGGTCAATATTTTTGTAAATGATATATAGGATACAATATATTTGTCAGACGAGACTAAGGCAAGGATACCGAGAATATTTTATACTTTTTAGGTTAAAGCATACCAGACAGTACAGCTGTCAGGATTGCTAAAGACATCTTGGGGATTTTCAGAAAGTTGACCTAGTAATGCATTCTACCCGCTGTTTACCATTGGCTTGTTTTGTATCTCACAATTTCTAGCTTTCAATTTGCTGGACTTATTTGCTTAAGGCTGTCCAGACTGAATTTGTTCCTCCCATTGCCCAAACTATTTTTTTCTGTATTGTTCCACAAACTCACTTTATGTAAACAGGCCTTTAAATCTTGTTCTTATCTTGTCACATTTGCTGTGCATTCAAAGACTGCATTTAGTTGTCCGGACCTCTCTCCTAAAGAGCTTGGGGCCTTATTTATGAAGGACTTGCGCCGCCGGTGCGTCACTTTTTCCCATGTTAAAAGTGACGCACCGGCGGCGCAAGTCCTTCATAAATAAGGCCCTTGGTGTTTATTTTTCTTTATTTGACTTCAAGTGAGAGAATTTATGTGTCAATCCTGCTGAGTAACCATGTAAGAGAAGAGGGTGCAGTATGTTTTTTTTCTAGCACACAGCAAAAAAATTAAATGTGCTGATGTTTCAGAATATTTGAGAATTAGTACAAATGAAGGACATTTTCTTGGTAATTCTGAAGTGTGATGGAAAAAAATATTTGAATACAAGGATGGCACCTGGACACACAATCATTTGTGTACAGTAAAACAGTATTTTGGTGAAAATGTAATGGTTATTTCATTTGAAATGTGTTGTCTCTAATGGCAGTGCACCACCACACCATGCATATTCCACACTCCGCCACTCTATGCCACGCCACTCCATTCTATGACATGTCACCCGACTCTACGCCTTTCCACTTTAAGACCCTCTGTGACACGCCACGCTGCTTGACTCAGCACCATTCCAATTTATGTCACTCACTTGATATACCACGCCACTCAACTTTATGCCTCTGTACACCACCTACCCCATGCTACTCTACCCCATTCCAATCTAACTCACTGAAATCTTCCCCACTCCACTCCAATGTATCCCAATCTACCCCACCCTAAGCCACTACAATCTACCCCAATCTACTTCACTACAATCTACCACACCCCACTTCTACCTACCTCACTTCAATATACCCCACTCTAACCCTATCTAACCCAGTTTACTCCACTACAATCCAATCTACCCCACTCTAATCTACCGAACCCCAATTTACCCACTCCATCCAAATCTACCCCCACTTCAATCTGTCTAACTTTGATCTACCCCAATCTAACCCATTCTACACCACTCTAAAACAATTTATCTCAGTCTAACAACATCCACCCCACTCTAAAACAATCTACCCCACTCCACTCCAATTTACTCCACTCCAGTCTACCCCACGCCACTCAATCTAACCCAGTCAACCCACTATAAACTTCCCCAATCCTACCCAATGCACCGCACTTCGCTCTACGCAAATGTACTTTACTTCACTCCAATCCACTCCAGTCTGCCCCAATCTACCCCACTCCAATGTATTTCAGAGCAACTCACTCCACTATTCTAATTTACCACACTCCACTCCAAACTCCAGTGTAGTGCATCCAAACCCTCTCCACTTTAATCCACCCCCTCTGCTCTACAGCACACCACCACAACCTACCCCACTCCATTCTACCACAATGAATCCCCCTCCAGTTTACCACAAACCACCCTACCAACCCACCCTACTCCACTCTAACCTACCACACTCCAGTCACATCCATCTACTCCACTCCACTCCATTCTATACTACTTCACTCTACAACACTGCACTACACTTTATCCAAAACGACCCCACTCCATATAAATCCAATCTACCCCACTCCACTCATATCTACCCCACTCCAGTTTAACCCACTCCACCCCAATCCATTCTACTCTACCCAATCTGCCCTACTCCCCTTCATTCTATGCAACCACATTCAACTCAACTCTTCCACACACCAGTTTAGTCCAACCCACTACACCTCATTGCACCCAACTCCGCCGCACTCCATTCTACACCAATCTACCCCATTTCACTTTCCCCAATCTATCCCACTCCAACCTACACCATCTCACCCCAGCCCAACCCTCTTCAATATCTACATGAGCCCCCTCGCCGCCATCGCACGTCAACACAACATCAACATAATCTCCTACGCCGACGACACACAGCTGATACTCTCTCTCACCAAAGACCCAGCCAACGCCAAAACCAACCTACAGGAAGGAATAAAAGACGTCGCAGAATGGATGAAGCTCAGCCACCTGAAGCTGAACTCATACAAAACAGAGGTACTCATCCTCGGACAATCCCCATCCGCCTGGGATGAATCCTGGTGGCCCTCAGCTCTGGGCTCTGCGCCAACACCCTCGGACCACGCACGCAACCTAGGATTCGTCCTGGACTCCTCCCTCACGATGACCAAGCAAGTTAATGCCGTCTCGTCATCATGTTTTAACATCCTGTGCATGCTCCAAAAGATCTTCCGGTGGATCCCCACCGAAACCAGAAAGACGGTCACCCAGGCCCTCGTCACCAGCCGTCTGGACTACGGAAACGTCCTATACGCAGGAACCACCGCCAAACTTCAGAAACGACTAAAATGCATACAGAACGCCTCCGCACGCCTCATCCTCGACATCCCTCACCACAACCACATATCCACCCACCTGAAAAGCCTGCACTAGCTCCCCATCAACAAGAGGATCACGTTCAGGCTCCTCACCCACGCACACAAAGCGCTCCACGACATGGGCCTTGAATACCTCAACAACCGCCTCTCGTTCTACACTCCCACCCGACAGCTCCGCTCAGCCAACCTCCCTCTCGTCACCGTCCCATGGATTCGAAGAACCACCGCCGGAGGAAGATTGTTCTCCTACCTGGCAGCCAAAACATGGAACTCCCCCCGCACACCTATGTATGACCCAAGACCATCTCACCTTCAGGAAACACCTCAAGACCTGGCTCTTCGAGCAGTAGCATCACCCCCCCTTCTCAGCACCTTGAGACCCTCACAGGTGAGTAGCGCGCTATATAAATGTGTTGATTGATTGATTGACCCCAATCCATGCCACTAAATTTTTGCCATGATGGACAGCAGCCACACTGGTGTACATCGTTTCTAAAACACTTTGCCAAAGTCAATAGCTCTTGCATAGATGAGACCTATTGGCTTTGCAAATGCCTGTTAACAATACCAGGTCACTCATGCCACACCCTCCAATCTTCCCGATATGTAATGTGTTGCAAGTACATGTTAAGCAGTTTAATGTAGTTAATGATCAAAATGTTCTGGTGAATTTCCTTCTTCCATGGTATTAGCAAATTAGCATGAAAAATGTTCTGGAGAAAATGAGCTGAAAACTAGCTCTCTGCTTAATTTATCCGAAATTTTACTCCCATAGCAGCCAACACAATATACACAATATGCGCACTTCCTTTCACTTTGCTGTCCCTGTCATGTCACAGTTCAACTTGTGTAAGTTATTACAGATAATTGCAGCTTACTATTTTATAACACATTGTGAATGTGTGATTAAAGGACCTCTAAAGGGGTGGTTGTTTAATTTACATACAGAAAGATTCACTCCAGTATATGTGATGGAGCAGGGTTTTTGTGAAACAAAACCTGCTCCAGCGAACCCTTCTGTATGACAAATACTAATCAAGAAATGTGTGAAACAAATAAAATAAGACTAAAGGGGAAAGATGAAAACTGCACCAGAGTGGGAGGGATGGAGTAGGCCGCAAATTCACATGACTAATGTAGAAACTACAACAAAAGACAAGAGTTTATTTTTTACTAATATATAGAAAATAAATATGCAGGGTGTAAAGGAAAGAAAAACAAACAAAAGCATTCAAAGTGCATTTGATAATAGAGCTTTGAGATGATTATTGCATGCATTGGTCTCTCCTAGAAGTATAGTCTACTGCCCTGCAGAAAAGGCCCGAGGGGCATTTTAGAGTTAGCATGGGATACTAAACATATAGAAGGGGAGAAGGTTTAAAACTGTCAATGGTTGTTCACGTGCCTCTACTGATGGCCAAGGTTGTGTGGAGGAAACAATGAATACAACGAAAGAGAAACTTCCTTCCAGAGCGATTCTGAAGACACTTTTCAATATAGTATGATACTTTTGCCGGGATGAGGAATATGAACGACTGGCGCAAGGTTGATATGGAAGTTCTAATACTGAAGGCTGAATGATGTGTATAGTTCACAACAAAGAACCGTTGACATTGAAGACATGTCAAGAGTGGTGTGATTCAGACACCCCTTTTTTTAGCTTAGTGAATTTAGGGTATAATTATCGGATGTACCATGTTACTCCGCATACTTTTACTCCGCATACCGTTACAACGCGACTTTTACAACGCATACCATTACAACGCATAGCGCTTTGGGGTGCTGGATAGTGGTAAGTATAATTTACTATTCTAACTCCAGTCCCCGTGGACCCTAGGGAAGGTGTTGGATAGTAAATTATACTTATTCCCTATCCTAGAGCGCCCCCCAGCGCAATGCGTTGTAATGGTATGCGGAGTAAAAGTCGCGTTGTAATGGTAGTGCGGAGTAAAAGATGCGTTGTAACGGGTGTATACCATAATTATCTGTATCAAGGGGTGGGATTAGTGGGCGCGTTTCCCTACTTTGAGAGCGGAGAGAGCTGTGATGTTGTTTCCTATTTTCTATGGGCTGGCTGCTGTTCTGCTGATCCTGACTTTTTGACTTTGCTCCTTACCTGTTCTTGAGGGGCCTATCTTACTCTCATGGCCAGAGGGTAGCTTTTCAGATATTCTTTAATCTTGTAAGTTGGTTAGTAGGATTATTCTGAAGTTGCACAACTAATTGCAAATGACTTATATTTTATCCTTTTGTCTCTACGCCTATCCACTCACTCATTGCGCTGACACTTGAGATGCATAACTGCTATTCTATTTGTTTATGATTTTCTCTTATGTGGTGATTCAAGCTGTATTGCACTTGATGAGCAATAACATATTAGATAAAAGCATTTTAATTCACAAATGAGTTTGTAATTTTTAGTATTATTGGTATAGATGAGATAAAAGGAGGTGATTTAATGATTTAAATATTATTTGGCCAAACCCTATTTAACTCATAAAGATTTCATCTCCAAATGAAAATATTTACAATTATGAACAAATTGGTAAGTTTGGTTTAAACTCACCCAGCGTGAAAGGGAACGTAGGGTATTGAAATTGAGTCCAGATGGTAAAATTTGTTAGTTCCTGTAACGCTGAATCATGAGTCGAATGTATTTATCTGGAACTCAAAATGGATCATTCATCACCAGTTTGTGTGCTTCCTCGTAGACATATTTTATTTATTTTCTGCAGCCTTTTTTACATTTCCACACATGTTGCTCACAGAAACCTCTCAGCAGTGGGTTGAGTGTATTCAGTGAATACGATGCTTTTAGAAACTTGGCAGCCTCATGCGGCCTTTTTTTATCCTCCGTCCACAGGCCTTGAACATTCTTGAAGATGTTGACATTTATTGCTTGGTCTCCTGTGGACTGCAGTCATTAACGCAGCATTACATGGTGTGAGAGCCAGTAGTACTTTCCCATTCTATTTACGGTCTACAGGGTGGACGTATACTGAAGCTTTTTTGTTTCTGTCCTTCACAGCTCTGGCGTCCAAAGAAGGCTCTTGGCCTTGTGGAATTGTGGCCATTAGTGTGAGCACTTTCTGAAACGACGAATAACATACATCGCAGCACAAGGGAAATGGGCAACGAAGAAATAGCAGAATAATGTTAAGGCAATAGTTGACCCCAAGCAATTGCAAAATACTTCACCGCTGAAAATAAAAGTTAAAAACCTGAATTTGTGATGCTCTCTGTGAGTGGAACATAACATTATTGAATCTAATCACAAAAAGCTATACTCAGGCTGAACATTTCCCATTGATTTCAATGAATTCAATTAAGCATGATGCTCTTATTTTGGGTACAAATCTGAGAAAGAAAAATCATTGTGGATTCTTTTGGACTGTTCTCTTACGAGTCGAAGTCAGGTTGGTACACAAAGGTGAACCCGTTTCTCACAATTTCAATGCCTTATTACATCTTTAAGACTTTTTGTGGTCTATTTACTACGATTTTACAACGGTTTTGCATCAGAAAAGTGAAGCAAATCGAAACAAAATGTATTTTACCTATTGACTTTCCAGCGCTAAACTTGCTTAGCTCTGGAATATCACTTGAAAGTGAAGTCTGCATTACTTAGCACCAAGGGGGCATACCATGGAGGATATTTACAATGAAATGGAGCAGTGCAGTGCTGCAAGCAATTTTGCTGCACCGACCGGCAGCATTTCAAAAACGCATGGATGCACCATATTTATAGGAATAGGGCGCACCCCTGGGATCTCACCTGCACCGGCGCTTAAACAGCAGCTGTGCGTCAACGCAGGCACCCTTGCACCATGCTGCAAGGGTGCCTTCATTGCGGGGATGATTGTGTTTGTGCAGGAAGGTAGTCCTTCCTGCGCAAAAACAATAATTTGTGGCGTTTTGCTCCTTCTATGGGTGCTGCAGAATACAGCACAGATAGAAAGAGCAAAAAACTATTAGAAGTAAAAGTATTTCTCCTCATTGCACCACTTTAACGCTTCCCCTTGAAAGACGCTAGTTTTTGGACTGCCTCAGATTTACCAATCCATGTTAATCTGGGGCCGTGTCAAAAAGCCATGGGTGTTGCATGGCAACACCCACGGCAGCACTCATTATACGCCCCCGTAACGCAGAATACTGTGTGAAAGAGGACCATATTTACAAGGCTGTGTAAAGCCATGCAAAGTGGCTTTTAGTGGCCTTATAAAATTTGGCAGCAAACAGCGCCACTAGAGAATACAATAATTATGCTCTGGTGGTGCTAGGGGCATGTAAATATGTCCACATGGGTGGTGCCTGGGTGTTCCCATGCAACCACCAAAGCTTTCTGATGCCACGTCCTATTTACTTAAAAAAAAGTAGACAGGGTTTAGCATCGGAAAATAGCGCCTATTTCATGTAGGTGTTAGGAAGTAGATGGGTGCTGCAATTTGCGGCACACATATAAAGTGGGAATGGTCTAAAGTTAGTCTGAGATTAGTATTTTGTACTGGAAGGCTATCCTTCTAGTACAAAACATGCTAGACTCATGCAGACACCTTCTCTGCATGGTGCACAGCAGCTAATTTCAGCGCCACTATACAGAGAGGGGGGAGAGTGTCAAATTTCTTTAAATGTTAATGTTAATGTTAATGTTATATGTGCGTGTATAGCGGACGGATGCCCCAGGCAAGGGGCGTCCCGGCGCTTTCTGTATGCGAGCTTGGAAAATGACAGAGGTGGGGGAAGCGTGCTGAGAAAATATCAATTTAACAGAAGAGATGCGTTTTGATGGCTCTTCTGAAGGATAGCAGATCATTCAAACCTCCTATCTGGTCTGGGAGGCCGTTCCAAAGTTTTGCGGCCAGGTATCTGAATGAATGGTCGCCCATCCTAGCTAGTTTGATGCGAGGAATGACCGCTAAGTTCTGTCCTTCAGATCACAAAGCGCGTCGGGGAACGTAAGTTGAAAGGAGTGGGCATAGCATGGCGGGAGGCAGTTTTTAAAATTTTGAATGCTAGGCAAAGCGTTTTAAAATGGATCCTTTTCTCAATTGGGAGCCAGTGGAGTTTTGTGATGACACTCGCCACTGACGTAGAGTGGGGAAGTCCGGTCAGGGCCCTAGCGGCGGCATTCTGGACTCGCTGGAGTGTAGTTTTCTCTGCTACGTTAGCCCCTAGCAGAAGGGTGCTGGCATAGTCCAGCCACGAGAGAATGGCAGACTGAACTATCAGCTGGCGGGTTTGATGGTCGAAGAACTTTAATACTGGCCTAAGATTTCGTAGAATGCCAAAGCAGATGGCCACCGATTTTTTGGTATGGTGAGCGAAGTTCAGGGCCGAGTCTATCCAGACTCCCAGATTTTTTACACAGTCTTTCGGCTTTGGGGGTTGGCCGAGAATTTCTGGCCACCAGATGTTTCCTCAGGCAGCTGTCTTTTTTCCCACCAACAGAACTTCAGTTTTTCCTGCGTTGAGCTGGAGGTAGTTCGCCGTCATCCAGCTAGTGATGTTGACGAGAGTCTGTTTGAAGTTATGAGCACCGAGACCATTTACGTCATTCCGTGCCACCACTAGCTGGATGTAGACAGCGTAGGAAACGATTGATATTCCATGTCTCCTGGCTACTTCTGCCAGACGTTGAACGTACACATTGAACAGGGTGGGGCTGAGGGCCGACCCCTGGGGCACCACCTGCTCAATGGGCCATTCTTTTGAGAGAAAAGGGGGGGTGGAGACTCGGAACGATCTGCCTGATAGGAAGTCCTTGAACCAGTCAAGGGCAGACCCTGATATCCCCGCCTCCTTGAGCCTGAACAGCAGCACCTCGTGTGAGACCGTATCAAAGGCAGCACTGAGATCTAAAAGAATCAGTGCTGCCGTTCCACCAGCGTCTAAGATGGTCCGAAGGTGTTCTGTCGCACTTAGGAGTGCTGTCTCGGTGCTATGGCCAGCCCGGAATCCATGTTGCGACCTGTCCAAGATGGAGTTGGACGTCAGAAACTTGGTCAAGATGGTATTTACATGGGATTCTGCTACTTTGGCTGGCCATGGGAGGAGAGATATCGGTCTGAAATTTTCAGGCAGGGTCGGGTCCAGACTGGGCTTTTTTATTATGGGTGAGACTCAGGCTTGCTTCCATCTAGTGGGGATGATGGCTGTTGAGAAGGACAGGTTTATAATGTCTCTGAGGGGGCCGAGGACTGTCCAGTCTGCCTCTCTAAAAGTTTCAGGTTTAAGGGGATCTGCAGGTGAGCCAGATTTGATTTTATTGCAGATATTGAGGAAGTCTTCTTGACTGAGTGCCGGAATGCTAGGCAGATTGGGTCTATTTGGGTTGGTAGAGGGCGTGAGGTGGGGGGTGGCGGGAAAGGCACTATAGATTTTCTGGATTTTCTCCATGAAAAATGATGCCATGCTGTCACACAAAGTAGTTGAGGTGTTAGGGTTATCCACTGTTTTTTTGGCGCTGAGTTCTTTGAGAACTCTAAAGATAGTTTTGGAAGCATTCTGGCTTTTTTGCTTAATCTCAGCTGCGTAGTGTGCTGCTCTAGTTCTACATATATTACGATGGTATTTTTTTTGTGACTGGACATAACGGATTTTGAGAGCAGGATCGGAATCTTTTCTCCATTTTCTTTCGGCTATTTTACATTCCTTTTTTTGCGCGGAGAGTTCTTTATTGTACCAGGGGCTAGATTCGTAGGAGCGCGCCTTGATCCATTTAGCTGGAATCAGGGTGTCAAGGGCTAGGTTGATCCAATCACAGAATTGGTCATACCCTAGGTCAGGGTCATTGCTGGGGTGGGGAGGGTTGGTTGTAAGAAGTGCGTGGAAATCTTCCAGGCGGAGCTTCCTCCAAGGTCTTTTCAGGACCTGCTGGACGGGTTTTGTGATTGGAACTTCCTTATCGGGTACTGCCATGACCACTAAGTAGTGATCGGTCCATGTCATAGGGATATGTGTTTCTACGAGTACATTGGTCAAATTCGAAAGAATTGGGTCTAAAAGATGACCGCCACTGTGGGTGGGGCCGCTCACCAATTGGCCTAGCTGAAAGGCAGCAAGGTTGGCTAACAGGGTTTTGATCTTAGTGTCTGCATTAAGATCAAAGTGGATGTTGAGATCACCAATGATGGTAAAGTTTGCGGTTTCGGTGATCAGCGAGCATAAGTTCTCCAGAAGCGAGGTTGTGAAGCTTGCGATTGCTCCCGGGGGCCTATAAATCAAAAGGCCCACAAGGTTCAACTGAGGGTTAATTTTAATATTGAAGCGTGTACATTCGCAGTCTTTAATTTCCAATTTTGTTAGCTGACAGGTGAAGTGAGATTTGGCCATGATCGCAATCCCACCTCCCCTGGAATTTCTATTCAGGGTGTAAGTGGTGGTAATATGGCGCTCTCCTGCTCTCTTCTTCTCACGTAACTCAGCGCAGCTTTTCTGCCTGCTGCACGGCATTGTGTGAGATCATTGGCTCTATTAATTGCAGAGGCACTAGCTTGATTACGGTTGTCACTTTCTAGCTCTCTGTCTTCCTTTAAGTAAGTAGCGGGTGATAGTGAAATAAACCTTTGGGAACTTATTGTGTTATACTCATAATATACTGCAAATATAAATATATATACTACCTCCTTGCGGTTGCTAGTTGGTAGTTATAATTAGGACCATGTTTTATTAGGAAAAGCTTTTTACTTGCCTATATCTTTGGCACGTTTAACAGCTCTCCATTACATTTTCCCTAAAAAGTGCTGTGATTCTTGTTGTGCATGGAAATTCTGAGGCAGTCCATCAAGCGGAGGACAAGAAAAATGGGAGGGATTAAAAAAAATGTTTCCCATGTTAACAGATTTAATCACGAATACAGCCCAAACTGCTGGACGAAATTACACCGAATTTGGCAGAAATGTAGATTTAGTCATGCAGATTGTGCTCTTAGTTATTTGGTGTCAATCAATTAGGCAGTAGTTTAGAAATATAAGGAAATCCAAATTAGGGAATCTGCGATCGCAGCTAGTTCGTGAATAATAACGAGCTTCTGAACTGCAGAGCTCTGATTGGCTGCCAATACTTCAAACAGGAAGTGTTGGCAGCCATCTTGGGATGTAAAAAAAAAACGAAAAGGAGCAGGGTAGCAATACCATGATCCCCAAGATTTGGGCTTGGGGTCCTATGGGCAAAAAAACATTATTTAAAAAAATTGCCACAAATTTGTGAAATTTGCTAATTTACAGCGAAACAAAAGAACAACAAGCGAGGTCTCCCACACTTGTTTTTTAAAGGGCCCAGGATGGACCAAGTCCCGGGGGCAGTTTTCTGATAAAAGGAGGGGTTGCCCTGGGCCCCACTCCTGAACTTCAATGAGTACTAGGGACCACCGCCTCCAATAGACCTTTTATTAATATGGTAGTTCGGCCATAGGTAACACCAACTCCATGGGGCTTTACTTAAAAAGAATTGTGCATGTGGCCACGACGAACACCACCTCCCCTGGGCGTTCTTGTTTTTATAAGAAGGAGGCGGGCCAAATGGGGCAGCCCATGCAAATAACAGGAGGGGGCCATACAGCCCCCCTCCTGGAGCCATACTTGGAGCCAGGGGACCGCCACTACCCATGGCCGGCTCCTGCTATGTCCCAGCATTGCGTGAGATTTTAGTTAATCTGTCCCTTTGTGTGGTATGTGGTATGATCACTTATAGCACAGCTCATTGACTCTATTGATGGCAGAGCAGGTGAAAGTGGAATACAACTTTAAGAAAGTCAAAGCTATAGATTCTTAAAAACACTATCAACGTTTGAGAATTAAAGCAGTTATCTGTCTTTTATTCCCAATAGTTTATTACCCATTATTGCATTGTTTGACGAATCCTTGCAACATTATCAAAACTAGTATGATGCTCACTCCAGCTGCTGAAAGTTTTGTGGTGATCCATCAAGTGGGGGCGAGAAAAAATGGGGGGGTCCCAAAATGCGTTTTCTGCATGTTAATTCCTATAGGAACTTTAGACATGGCTACAGTTCGAACTGGCATATTTAGCAGAAAGGTAGATTTTGCTTCAGGGAAGTGCCTTTTTGTGATTTTGTGTAAATCCGTTCAGTAGTCTTTGAGATATT
Source organism: Lissotriton vulgaris (assembly GCF_964263255.1). NCBI lineage: Eukaryota > Metazoa > Chordata > Amphibia > Caudata > Salamandridae > Lissotriton > Lissotriton vulgaris. The sequence continues at coordinate 657,848,453 of NC_141689.1, forward strand.
AAGAGAAAAACATAATTGTATATATAGGGACACGAAGGATCTGCAACCCCTCTGGATCACATGCTGAGATCTGTTTGGCTGACAACTGTTCTACCAGGAAGTGCTGGCGGTCATCTTGGAACTCGGCTTGGGCCAAGTCCCACAAAAAACATAAAAAAAGAGTTGGGGCAGGGTAGGAATACCCTGACCCCCTAGGCCACTTAGGGGGGGGCTCCTGCCGAAATATAAAAAATGAGAAGAGTGGGCTCCTGTGCTTCTCTATTGTTTAGCCCCCGGGTGGGCCAGTTCCCAGGGACATGCAGGCTTAAAAGTTCCATGCTGATGGAGAGGCTTGCGGACCACCTTGTGCACCAGGGGCCACCACCTCCCTGGAGCTTATTGATAAGAAATGGGGGGTCTAGTACACCCTCCTTTCCCTGGGGACCACCACCTCCCTGAGGCTACTGCTACAATCAATGTGGGGGCCCATACGGCCTCTCCCACAGCCCTGGTACCGCCAACTTTCTGGGGCTAATGCCAAATAAATTGGTGGGCCTCATGGACCCCCCGTGCCCCAGGGTCCACCACCTTCCTGCGGCTATTAAATGTGCAATGGGTGGGTCTCAAAACCGACCCGGGCACCGGGAGGCGGGAACCACCACCTCCCTGGGGCCAAATACTATTTTTGAAATGGGAGTGGGGATGCGCGCCCCCCCTGCCGGGACATTCTCGGCTTCTGGGACTGCCACCTCCCCGGTGCAGGCCCATGTCATGAGTGATGTAATATGTGAGGTCATAAGCAGTGCATTGGAGGAGTGTAGGCTATAGTTAGCTCAGGTAACTATATTTGATAAACTTCTATGGTTTTGTATGAGTGAAATCTGAGCTTAACAATAACGCCCCTTTAACCTTTGGTTAGATATAGGAATTCCTCAGATTTTTGAACCTTAATAATTTAGCACCCATTTTAAGGAATCTCCATGTAAATTTCCAAACCCATTATTACTTCTATATTTGAGGATGGTGTAAGGTTTTGCAGAGATGGTTAAAGGGGGTAAAAAAAAGGATGCTCTCAAAACAGGTTTTGACCCCCAATACATTTTACATAAACTTTTAGTGTTGGACGTAGCGGCAAAAAGATTTTACATGCTTAGAGAGTATGGTGTGCAGATGATCCTTTTGGGTACTACAGGTAAATAGGGAAAGTATTTTTCAATGCTAAAAGGTATTTCAATTTAGTGATAGTTGACAAGCCATTAGGTGATTGGTTAATGGCTGCCTTTAAAAAATGTAAAGGCAGCCATGTTGTTTTTAGGTACAGAATGGCTATGATCCGCATTATACCTTCAGATCAAGGTAAGTATTAGGTATTTTTCCCCTACCGATTCCAACTTTAGTGAAGTGGTAATTAGTAGGGAAAATATTTATACGTTTCTGTGTATTATTTTTAAATTGAGCACTGCGATACTGCCTCAGGAGTACCCTGGAGCCACAAATTAATAAAACAATTAATAAATATGTTAAAAAATGTAAAATAGGCAGGGGTGTCCAATTTTGCCTCTGCTTTTTATTCTAATCATTGAACAGTTGGCAGTCAAGATATGTCCAATCCCCCAGATCCAAGGAATTACAATTGCCTCTACAGTTCATAAATTTACACTTTTCGCAGACAACATTGTGATGTCTCAGACCTCATCCCAGACCTGTTTGGAAGACACCTTAGGGGAATTACACCAGTTTGAAAAAGTGTCGGGTTTCCGCTTCAACCTAACCAAATCATAATTACTCAACTGAACGGTTCCCCCCTCGGATGCGCAAAGGCTCTGCCAGGCTATACCTTTCCAGTGGGCTAAAAAAGTATATGACATACCTTGGCATTGAGATACCTGCCAAACATAAAGATATATTCTGGTTTAACTATCCACCATTACTGAGGCAGCTAAAGCCAGACTTTAAGAGGTTGTCCGTTATGCATTTGTCTTGGTTAGGGTGCATACATGCCATCAAAATGACAATTCTGCCCAAGCTGCTGTATATGTTTCAGGGACTCACAGTAGAGATAGATTAGGGATATTTTTATGACCTTTGTTCCCTGGTAATAAGTTTTATTTAGCAAAATGGTAGAGCTCACATCTCCTACAAAATACTACATCTATCTAAATCCTCAGAGGGTGTAGCATTACCTGACTTTATTCTATACTATAAGGTTGTGAAGCTGAGATCGATTCCTGAGTAGTCATCACGTGAGTCGGATAAACACTGGCTGCACATGGACAGAGTCATGGTGGGAAAATATACCTGGGACCTACTGTGGAAACCAAAGCAGATCGATTCCCCAATGCTTATTTGAGCACCCCCACATGGACCACCTTTAGAGTGTGATACGAGGTGATTAGACTGTGATCGTGGATGACCTACCCCCCCTATCCATTTTAATCCATCCTTCATTCCTACATTACACTTGGGACCCTTCAAGGCTTTTGCGGACTGGAGGCTGACTCACTATCTCAGATCTATTCCAAAACTGAAATATCTGAATTTTCACGAATTGCCAAAGGGATTTTCAACTTCCTTCCACAAAATACTTCTGTTATAACCAGCTAAAACTCTGGGTTTTCAAATCACAGATGTGAGAGGCTGCCATAAGGGACCTCATGCCTTTTTAACGGTTCACCCGGAAAGGCAGCGGAACTAAAGGGAACATTTCTTTTATTTACAACCTGTTAAGAGTCACTCTACTCACCCCCTCAAGCTGCGCCATGTGGAGCACTGGGACTACAAACTAGGATGCCCTATCCCAGAGGCTACCTGGCCTAAACTGTGGAGGGACATCCCCACATTCAATTATTCGATGGGGTTGAGGGAAGTTATGTTATGTTAACTGAAGTTTGCATAGCGCAGCAGGTATCACCAGTAGGTCTCTCAGCGCTTTGAGAAGACTAAAGTCCACCAGCAATCTCCGATAAACACTTGGAGGATGATTTAAACTGTGTCCAAAGCCTCCCTAAACAGAAAAGTCTTGAGTTGCTTCCTAAAAGGGAGGAGTGTGGACTCTTAACGAAGGTTCTAAGGTAGTTCATTCCAAAGTTGGGGAATTAAGACAGAGAAAGCTCTGCCACCTTTGGATGCAGTTTTGACCCATGAGTAGCCCAAGAGGCCTGCTTCGAATAACCAAAGAGTACGTCCCAGCGCGTAGTTCCCTAGGCGCTTCTTGACATAGACTGGAGCCTGGCCATGGATGGCTTTGTGGGCCATGCAAAGGCCCTTGAACTTTGCTCTCTGTTTGATAGGGAGCCAATGCAACTTACACAGCAAAGAGGTAGCCTGAGCCCTTCTAGGGAGCCTGAAGATTAGCCTGTAGTTTGCTTGAACTTTGCTCTCTGTTTGATAGGGAGCCAATGCAACTTACACAGCAAAGAGGTAGCCTGAGCCCTTCTAGGGAGCCTGAAGATTAGCCTGTAGTTTGCTGATGAGTTTCTCAGGGAGGCCAATGTATAAAGCATTGCCGTAGTCCAATATGGACACGATCATGGCCGACACAATCATCTGTAAAGTGGCAGGTGAGGGAAGGGGAGTAAGTTTCCGGAACTGTCTCCTTAAACCCTTACAGGTGCAGACCACATAAGTTGCTTGATTGGCCTTAGAGAAATTGGCACCAATCTTGATGCCCAAACATTTTACGACAGGAACTGGCATAGGGGAGGTGCCCAGCTCTTGTGGCCAGAAGAGGTCATTTCAGGGGTTGTTTGTAAAAGAGATGACAAGGACCTCAGTTTTATCTGGGTTGACGTTTAGCGAGTTAGCTGTCATCCAGTTCACTGTGTATCTGAGGATGTTTTGCAAATGACTGTGGGCTTGAGGTGAATTCTCGACCTGGAGAATAAGTTGGGTATCATCCGCGTAGTTAAAGACTTGACAGCCAATGCGGGCCAGAGCGGCCACCAGTGGCTGGAGATACATTTTGAAAAGGAGTAGGGACAGTGCTGAGCCCTGGGAGATACCACATGTGAGTGTGTGCCACTGTTCGACGCCTGTTCACAGAATTGGAACCTTTGGGACCGCCCTGACAGAATGGACCCAAACCACCGGTGTGCCAACCCAGGAATGCCCAAGTCATAAATCGGGCCAGAAACTGTGGGTGATTTACCATATCAAATGCCGCTGACAGATCTAACAGATTCAGAGCGCTTTGTTTTTTGTTGTCGGTCATAACTCTAAGCTTTTCGAGCACAGACAACATCACCAGTTCAGTACTATGGTGTGCCCTAATGAAGCTCATTATAAAGTCATGCTTGATTGGTACCTGTACCCCACCAAACTCAAATATATCCCCAGACTACATCTGATCTCTGCTGGAGGGGCTGCAGGCTTTTATGTGACTTTAAAGACATCTGGTGGGATTGCCTTATCATTCGTCCCTTCTGGATTGAAATATTGACTCAACATAAAGATATCTTGGGATAACTGGTTCCAGAAGATCCTGGTTTTGTTCTTCTAGGATCGAGAAGCAAACTCACTTAAGTATCAGATGACTGGAGACAAATTGGTGATGTGGTTATGTTTGGGACAGCAAAAATGGAAATCGCAGCCTCAAGGCAGCGCACAGACCCCCTCTCATTGACACAGTGGAATAGGAGAGTATGGAGGGCAGTTATGATGGAACATATGGCTTACATCTTGGTGTATTCTTACAAACATTTTGAATATGTATGGGGTCCCCTGGTGAATTACCTTTCATAAGGTCAACCCTTATGCGCTTGTCCCACAGGAACAAGAGCTCTCAGTTTATTCAGTTTTAAAAGAATTGTGTCATGGTGGGGGATGCAGAGACACATAACGAACACTTCTCCCTGAATTCCCCACTGATGTTTTTTTCCGGATACACAAGCCCTCACTGTTTTATTGTGCTCAAATGTACTGTGTGTTTAATCAAGGGAATGGGTTCGGAGGGAGGGGCTGAGTTGTACAATCTTTTTCTTCTTTTCTCTTTTACTCCTTGGTGCCACTTGGTCACGTCCACATGTTTGAACAGTGTACTCTGGAAATGGAAGTTAAAGATGAAGTGAACCGAGTGTTTGTGTCTTAAACTGTATGCTTTTTTGAAAAGCAAAAAAAAATATTTTGACAAAAAATAAATAAAAATACTCTGTATTACACTATATTTCACAGATATAGTGTACTAACGAGTATTTTCTATTTTTAACAAATTTACATATGCACAGAAAAGTTTACGGAGTAGCTAAACAATGCATACAAATTCGAGCTCTATTTAAAAGAAATATGCAGTTCCCCTAGACTGCTAAAAAAATATAGAAAAATATTGAAAATGTTAAATACATTTCTCTATATTACCACTTTGAAAAAGTGGTAATAGATACTGAACAACAATGAAAAATACTACTTACCTGTATCTAAGACCCTAACTTACAATGCAGTGAAGCGCAGACTGCAAAACTCAACAAAAATGTGATAACAACTACATGGCTGCCTTTTTATCTTTGTTAAACACAACCATTAGCCAACCACATATTGACGTCTCATCTGCATGTACCATGGTTTATCACAAACTTATTGAGGTATACTGTGGAACAATGTATAAATATGTTTTTTAAACGTATAACTTTAGCACTACTTACACTATTCACACATACTACCAGAAAAAAACTTTTAAACTTCATAATTTTAAATTCTTGCCACTTTGCATTGACATCCATTTGCCCACTTTCATGCTACATCTCTTAATTACCACTCTCCACTCTATACGCCACTTCACTCTATGCCACTCAACTCTATGCCACTCAACTCTATTCCACTCCACTCTTACGCAATTACATTCTATGCCACTCCATACTACAACACTCCACTATACGCTACTAAATTCTATGCTAATCAACTCAACACCACTCCACTCTACTCTATGCCACACTACTCTACACCATTCCACACCACTCTACTCTATGCTGTTATACTCTACACCATTTCATTCTGTGATACTCCAGTGAATGTCTCTCCACTATACGCCCTCAACTATATGCTACTCCAATGTATGCCATTTACCTATATGAAACTCCACTCTATGGCACTAAGCTTCACGCTAAAGTACTCTATGCTACTCCACTGTGTGCCACTTTACTGTACATCATTACACTATATGCTAATGCACTGTACGACTCTCCATTCTACACTACTGAAATGTATGTCACTGCACTATAAGCCACTCCACTTTATCACAATCCAGTGTACGCTATCATACTGTAAAACACAACATTCTATGACACTCCACTCAATGTCACTCCTCCCTACACCACTACACTACATTATTCTACTCTATGCCACTGCACTATACATCACTCTACGCTGCTCCACTGTGTGCTGCTCCACTATATCACTAAACTGTACACCACTAAACTGAACATTATTCCACTCTACACCACTCTACTATACACCACTCCACTCTATGCTTTACACTGTATTCCACTACACTCTCCAAGACTCCACTGTACACCACTCCACTGCACGTTATCACACTTTTTGCTACTACTGTCTACCTCACTACACTCTACCAGTTCAACTCTACAAAACTCCACACTACAGGAGTTTACCCTACACCACTCTAAGCCACTCCACTGTACACCACTGCACTCTACGCCACTCCAGTCTATGCTATTCTACTGTACACCACTACACTGTACTTCATTCCACTCTACGCCATTTCAATGTACACCACTTCACTATATGCCACTCCACTTTATGTCACTCCACTCTATGGCACTCCACCATAATCCATTCTAGTATGACACTGCACTTCAAGCTATTGTACTGTATTCCATTACACTGTACCTCACTCCACTATACGCCATTCCACTCTATGTCACTGCAGTCTATGCTACTCCACTGTATTCTATTATACTCTCCCACAGTACACTCTATTCCAATCCAGTATTCACCACTTCACTGTACGCTATTCTACAGTACCCCACTCCACTGTATGCCTCTCTACTCTACAACAACCAGTCTACGCTACCCCACTCTACTCCTTTCCAGTATACCCCACTCCACTGTCCCACACATAATTGTAAACACTCCACTCCACTCATTCCACTCTACACCACTCTGCTCTACCCAATTTCACTGTTCTCCACTGTAGTACAGTCCACTCTACTCCACTCCATTTTACTTCACTCTATGACACTCTGCAACAGTACACTATCCTCCACTCTACTGTTCCATACTCTACTTAATTACACTCCATTCTACGACAGTCAACTGTACAATTTGATTTTTTTTAATTAAAAATTAAAAACTATTGAAATGCAAAGAAAAAGTAAAGGTTTGAGATAAGTTATAGTGAGGAAAACTGCATGTGTTCTTTCGGTACAAACCCAACTTAGATATTCTAAGGTTATGGGTATAACTTAAATGTATAATTTACTCACCACCTTCAGATTACTATAAGCCGCACATCGATATATCGAGAGTTGGTGCATCACATGCCACACTACATTAACTCTTAACTTGGCACCTTTTACATGCTCTCGTTATATCCTTCCATATTATATCACCTATACCATGTAAAATCATAGCATTCAGAACAACACTTATGACTTCTCCATTTACCTAATTTGACATAACACAGTGTATGAAGACTGTGTTACCCCCCATGCCCAGTCTTATCAACAATGATGTATTTTCAGATCGTGCAGTTATGCTATCAATGATGCTATAAATCATGTTATGAGTGATGTAATATGTGGAGTAATTAGAAGAGCATGGCAAGGTTGTGAGTAATAGTTACCTGATGTTGCAATTTGGTTCCATACATTCAGTAGGCCTGGATTATTTTGCTTTTTTGATCACCTAGTTTTGGAATTTTTACTGTGGGTAGGTCTCAATACCGATGTCTCACCCACGGTATTCACATGGCAAACGGACTGCACATGTTCACCACCAGTGTCCACATTTTAAGATAAGCCTGCTGCGGCACAGCAATGGTGAGGGGCACTTGGCCGGTTTCATGTGTGCACACATGTGCAGGCTGTATGTGGGAAACTACTGTTTTGCACTGCCCGGTAACTGCACATATGCAGCCTGACACAATGGGGACTCTGCATGATTAGGTATTAACCTGGGATAGGCCTTATAATGTTAATGTACACTAATAGTGAAGTCAGTGTGCTCTACTGTTTTGCTTTTAGTGGCACCCCATTATACACATAGGAAGAGAACTACCTTAGTTTGCAGTTTCACTTACCACTTGGCCTATGGAGACCGTTGGCGTCTTTAATTGGAGTGTAACCTGTGTGAGAAAACTGAATAGGTAACCTCCAAAATGATAGCCGTACATCTTATGGGTCATCCAGAATTTTCATGTTTGTCTGGCTCAGCTCAGGATCAGATCCCAAGCCTTGTGCCATCCTGCTGTGTCCAGTTAATTACATTTTTCCAGCAGTAGTAACAAACGCTGTCCAACACAAAAGGAGCAACTGGCAGTACATCTCCCAGCTCCTGAGGAGGAAATGGGTGGGGCGGAATGCTGTATATCAATCACACGGCTCTCACACTGTACCAGGGAGGGGCCTGCCCAAGCCCACTGAACAAAGGAGAGTGTACAGACATTTGGAGCCAACCCACCGGCGGGCTCCCTTTTAAATTCCAGGATGCAAGTCCCTGGCAATGATGTCAGTGAGGGGTGGACCTAAGACACTAGGAACTAATGTGGCCAGTAGCTTATGGATGATGAAACTGTTTGAGCATGCTGTGCAGGAGGTTTGGTACAGGAATGGAGAGGTGACATGGACCCTTGGATTGGCCTGAGGTGCCTGACTTCTTAAACCTTCCTCTCCCCTTTTAAAACTTCTGGACAATTTGGAAACTCTCTCGTCTACAGATTTATCTATGCTTTATTGCTGGATCCTGGGACCACAATGGAGAACTGGAAGGAGTAATTCCCAGATCCCCCAACTCAGGACCAAGGACTCTGCCCAACTGACCCCAGGACCAGTGGTTCTCCCAAAGGGCCAGTGAGGCAGGCCCCTATACAATCTCTGATGACCAATTGAGGGAAAGCCACGGACTTTTTAGCACCCCTAAATAAAGATCAAGAGCTGGTGCAGGGAGCAAGGAGGGCCAGCTTTTTGAGGATTGAACCATTTTGGAGGTAAGGAGGGTTGTTGTAACTGCCCCAGTGGATAGTGCTCCCCCCAGAACTAAAATAAGCCCAAGATTGTCCAAATCAGCCCAACGGGCGCAAGTTATGGCATTTTAAAGTTTGGCAACCATTGAGCTTTCTTGCCTCAGAGTGTGTGGGGCTCTGCTGCCCATCCAATAAATTCTCAGAGGGTGGGCCAGGGCCCTGGGATTGGCACAAGGTTACTTCCCTTCAGGGAGGGGCATGCATGGGGGCCACTCCCCCTCATCCTACAATCTACCTGGAGATCACATCCCCCGGGTATACTCCTTTTCTAGGAGGGCAGGACCCCATCCCTGACCCCCACTTGCTAGAAATGATGAATGCTGGATGGGGGAGCATCATCTCACCCCCAATAGTGATGGCCTTGTCCCTCGCCCCATACCTGTGTCTGGGGTGAGCAGGGCAAGAAAAGTAGGCTGCCGGCTCCCAGTGCGCACCCAGAGCTGTGCACCATAGGGGAACAAAGTGGAGCAGCCAGGCGTGGGGTGCCCCCAAGCAAGAAGTCATGTGTGGGTGCTCCGGTGAGACTAAGCATCCCCCAAAAAACTGAAAAATAGCAAAAGAAGAAGCATCAAAATACTAACTTATTTACTGATCTCCAGATGAGTGCCCCATAATGCCTAGCGGGTCGTATCATTTTGCTCACATTTTGGGCTATTTCTACCTTTGTGGTGACCCCAGCGGGGAAATAGCCTTAATAACAAATGCTAAACATTGAAATCACTTTACAGGGAAGGTTTCACAATGAAAAAGCATTTTCCCCAAAAATATTTTACAATGAAAATCATGCTAAATGTAAGTATTTTGGGGGTAAGAAGGAAGTATATATATATATATATATATGTATATATACTCAGCGTCTTTTCTTACTCAAATTGTAAGAACCCTTTTGCTGGAATATATATATATATATATATATCTCCAAACAATTCCAATAATGCGCACTCTCAGAGGTATTTGCACAAAGGAATTTAATCCAGGTAACGCATTTCGGAACAGAACTTCCTTATTCACTCCTTCCGAAATGCGTAACCTGGATTAAATTCCTTTGTGCAAAGACCTCTGAGAGCGTGCATTATTGGAATTGTTTGAATTTATTTTCTGGTTTGTGCACCGCCGTCGTTGTCCCGCCACCGATCAAAGGGCAGAGTTTCCAGAAGGGGCATTTGATTTTGCATATATATTGTTCATTTCAAGAACTTGTTTATATTATAGGCATCACTATTTCATAAAGGGCGATTGCCTATCTGTGGGCTTTACTGTACTCAATCTTAAGTATTGATTGCAACACACTACATCTAATGTTATTCAAAGATGGCGCGCCCTTTTGGATGTTGTGATGTTGGTCCTTTGTCTATGTTCATGTCTTTAATTAGTTATCAGCTTTAAAAACATGTCGACATTGTATCCAGTGTATCCGGTGTAACACACACTGACGAAGGCAGCACACCGAAACGCGTCTGTGTGAGCCCCTTCTGCGAAAATAAAATCAGCGTGACTGGCAAATCTACCTTTCCGAGTGCTGTTTGTCTTCTTGTGTATATCAGGAGGAATTGGAGCGTCATGTGAAGCGGCGTCCACGAGCCGCCGACAGCACCCGTCTACGAGTGAGCAGCCGTTTTCGTGGAGGAGGAGCGTTCAAAAGTGGCAAGGCTGCGCACCGCTGTCTCCGTTAATGGTGGATTGTTATCGAGCCGTGAGACGAAGTACAAAGGACGCCAGACGGCTTTTGCCGAAGGCTTCCCGAGGAAGACGTGTCCCTGGTGAGCAATTTTGAATTTATCTACCCCCATTGCTGCATGTCAGTGACACTACGGAGTATTGCGGCAGGATGACAGGAAGGTAACAGCGCCACACGCGACGGAGCGCGGGGGGCCACACTAGTCCCAGACGCACATTAAGATTGTGCGGGACACTCAACAGCTCGACATGTTTTCCGATGCGGAACAACCACGCCGGCAGCAGAGGCACCTAATAACCCACTATTAGTTACCATGACGAAACTCGAAAGATTCCACGAACGGGAGATACGAAAATGGTGGGAGGCAACCAGCCTAACCAACTACATTGAGGAGGAGAGAGTACCCCGAGGACTGAGGGTCCATACAGTTCCTTCATACGAAAACCCGGACCCCAACTACTAACAGACTGGTTTGAGCATACCGCATCCTACTGCGAAGAGACTTTAAAGATACTTGTAAAATACGCATGGAGCGACAGAGAAAGAGCATTAGCGGAAATTGCACTAGTTAATGCCGAATTGGAGAATGAAAAAGAGCTGAGTACAATAGCTACCATTGGGCAAATGAAAGATCAAATGAAAGCCCGGCTTGTCAAATATGAAACTAAAATCAGACTTCGCAAGCAAGAAAAATACGAACGTGACGCGAACGACTACCAAACAGGACGCGTATTAACATATGCGAAGAAATATGACGCTTCTCGCAAAGCCCTACAGAGAATAACAGGTGGTGCTGGATCGGCAAACGCAACTGATATAGTCACCTCGGAGTCTGATGTAACTGAGAATGAATCCGAAGGGAACCAATCAGATCCAGAGGAACGGAGTGGCAATATGACATCAAAAGCAACCCAACCTGGAAGAAATAAGAGAACCCCTTTTCAGGAGGAACTCGAGGTAATAAAGAAATTCTGGTTCTGGGGCGGAAAGAACAAACCGCCGGATGCAGGAACTTCGGGAGCAGGAAAACAAGGAGGACAAGGAGGGCAGGAGGCGGCAAGAAGAGGCAGAGGCGGCACGGGAGCATCCCGTTGGTCGAACCGCAGCCGCAACAACAAGAAATAGCATCACCTGACTCCAGTGCCCCTGAAGACCAGGCCAATCTGACAGTAGTCAATCTAACAAAAAGAGAACTTACGATTGATGAAGAGCAAGTTTTAAGCCTCGGATTAACATTTTGTCCCAACAATGAGTTGGAGTACACACAGACTAAGATTGATTTGTTCCGCTTCACACGAAAACTGAAACTCCACAAATATTTCAAATTGCGTCCACACCTACAAGATAGAGGAAAAAAGGATCTAGGATAACTGCAACTGACACCTTAAGCAGCAGAGATCTACATACCGTAAAAATCCTAGAAGACCTCGAAATGGAGCAAACTCAGAACAATGAACAACTGGATGTGGCGCAAAGAGCAGAATTGCAAGGAGTGGAACAGGATAGGGAGGACAGTGGATTTAAACCAGTCTCCATCTTTGTTCCTCAGTCTCCTTGGGATGCAGTGGACCTATTTACAGAAGCGATGAACAACGATCTGATAAAATATCGAAAAGTGGACCACCATAATTTTTTTATACATAACATAACTAAGCATGAGCGGGAAATCCGTTACGCCCGCGGATTTTGCGGATTTTGGGGCAATCCGCGAATTTTGCGGATTTCCCGCAAAATCCGCAAAAAACAAATCCGCGGACGTAACGGGTTCAAAAGTTGAACCCCCACTCATGTAACTATTTTACAATGGCGCCAGCAAGCTGCCAGCGCCGTTGTAAAATAGTTACAAAGTTAGCTTGCACAGGAACCACTAGATAAAACGAAGCAGGTGCTGCTTTATTTTATCTAAGTGCTTCCTGTGCAAGCTAACTTTGTAACTATTTTACAACGGCGCTGGCAGCTTGCTGGCGCCATTGTAAAATAGTTACATCCTACATGCCAACATTAAACAGGTCTTACAACAAAAAAAATTACCTATTTTTTAAAAACAACACATAAAATGAACTTCGTAAACTTTATTTTTACACTATGGAATACTTACTTATTTTTTGTAATATCTGGGGAAAACTGTCAAAATTATGACATGATATCACCTAATTCATTATTCTCACATTTCATTAAAAGCTATTGTGATGCAAGTGCTGTGCAGTCACCCCCCACCCGTGGGCTTTCCAGGGCGCACACACAGCCGGCATGTCTGTTACATGAGTAGGCTGGGCAGATTGTGTTCGCACGGGTTTCTGCAAGTTCGCGAGGGTTTTGTACAATTTCGCAATTTGCGAAATTGTACAAAACCCTCGCGAACTTGCAGAAACCCGTACGAATACACAAAAAAAAAATACGCAAAATACGCGAGAATTCGCGGATTTTGCTGGATTTTCGCAATCCGCAAATTCGCTAATCCGCAAATTCGCTGATTGCCAATCCGCAAAATCCGCCCATGCCTAAACATAACGGAACCACAGAAATATGCATTAAAAACCCTAATGGCAGACACGAACATTGTAGTGAAACCCTCGGATAAATGGGGGAATGTGGTTTTAATGACTAGGGACTATTACAAGCAGGAAGCTCTGAAGCAACTCTTGGATGAGAAATTTTATAACAAATGTACCAGTGAGATCTATCAACAGAGCATTAGGGAGTATGATGAATTAATCAAGAAATGGTACGATCTTCAGATGCTTAGTAGAGACGAACACTGATTCCTGCGCACCAACTGCCCCATGACACCAACATTTTACCACCTCCCTAAATTACATAAAAATCGTGACTGTCCTCCTGGCCGTCCAATCATTTCCTCCATTGGAAGTTTAACAGAAAATATGTCCTGATTCGTTGATAATATCCTGTTTCCATTGGTGTCCAATTTGGAATCATACATCAGAGACACAAAGGACTTTTTGGTAAAAATACAGGACTTGGAATGGGAATCGGGGTACTTGTTGATTGTATTGGACATTACTAGTTTATATAATAGAATTGAACATCAAAATGGCCTAGAAGCAGTCAAACATGCTTTAGAACAGCGTCAATTACGTTTTGCCAGACACAACATCATGATCCTGGAGTTCGTTGAATTTTGCCTGACACATAATATCTTCTTACTTGAGGATCAACTGTATATACAGAGGTCAGGGACGGCGATGGGCACCTGCTTTGCCCCCAGCTACGCAAATTTATTCTTGGGCTGGTGGGAGGAGCAGGTGTCCAGGAGCTATAAAGTTGAGGAGCAAGAGGGGATGGTAATATGCTGGCATCGATACATTGATGACTTGTTCATCGTATGGAATGGTGGAAGCGATACAGCATATGAATATATAAACATGCTGAATAACAACAGTTTAAACCTTCATTTCTCAGGTTCAGTTCATCTGGTGGCAGCTGATTACCTGGATCTGAGAATATTTATTGAAGAAGGACATCTTCACACCTCCCTATTTAGGAAAGAGACTGCTGGCAATTCAACACTCTTTGCCAGCAGCAGCCACCCTCCCCAACTGATTAACAGTATCCCCTACGGGGAATTATTGAGGCTCCGCAGGAACTGCTCCAGAGATACCGACTTCGAGGCGGCTGCCTCGGAGTGCGTATCCCGTTTTAAGATAAGGGGATATGGCGAAAAACTGTTTAAAAAGACTCTGGATAAAGTAAGGAAGATCGAAAGAGGGACCCTCCTCACCTCCAACCCTATACGGGGAAGACGTGGGGACAAGGAATCCAACAATAAAGGAAAATTTAGGTTGATTACCCCATATTCATCAGGGGCGAAAGATCTAAGAATGATGCTTAGTAAAAACTGGCACATTCTGTTGACCGATACTGTACTTAAGGAAGACCTACCAACCCATCCACTGCTCACCTTTAGCAAAGCAAGATCAGTGGGCGACATGTTAGTAACCAGCTACCTTGAGAAATTGGCCCCTAGAGCTAACACCTTAAGAGAGCAAAAAGGCTTTTACCCCTGCGGCCGCTACAAAGCATGCACAGGCAGTAAACGGGTCCTATCGTACATCATAACAGAAACAGGGAGAAAAATGATTATCAACAAGTTTATCACCTGTAGTACGCAGTATGCCGTCTATTGCTTACATTGTCCGTGTGGCCTCCCCTACATTGGAAGCACTATTTAAGAGCTCAAATTAAGAATACTAGAACATCTCAGAGCGATAGACAAGGCAGACCCGGCCTACCCGGTGGCTCGCCATTTCGCTGAGGCCCATGGACGGGACCGTAACAAACTGCAATATTTTGGCATAGATATTGTGCCCCCAAATGTGAGGGGTGGTGACCGCCTAAGACGACTGCGGAGGTTAGAATCGAGATATATTATAGACCTCTCTACGAAACATCTGAAAGGCCTCAACAGTGGGGAAGAGATGGCATTCCATCTAGGTAAATAAGAGATAAAGCTCACAGTAATAAACTTAGAACTTAAACACTGTTTGAGCACAATCTTGCAATGTGACTTAGAGCTAGCTGGAATTTATCTCTTAATATGCCGTCCTCCATATTGTACATGATGGTTCTGTATATATAATATTTGATATTCGTCATGTTAACTACAAGTTTAATTCATTTGGATCTGATCTGATCTTTACGATTATGAATTTTTGAAACTATGAATTTATGATTGCAATATGATGAAATCTATAATCTCAGTACCTGAGGATAATATTTTAGTGGAAATGATTTATGCTGAGTTTATATTAATTATGCAACCTTAAACGAGTTTATATATATGATTGCCTGACAATGCTGCCATGATTATGTCTCAGAGGGTGTAATGATTCCTCCTTTTTTTATCTCTGAAGAAGTGACTAACGTTAATCAATACCTCAGTTGATATTTATGAGCCTCAGTATCACTTACAGATATAACTCAGCAGGATTGATAAACTGAGTTGATTGAAATAATGAGTTGTCATGCCAACCCTTTCTGCTTTTTCCCACTGTTACACCGACTACATCTATTTGAATAGCTTTCTTTCACCCCCATAAGTAATTTTTCCATGTATGGAATCAAAATGCACTTTGTAAATTATGTTGGGTATAATTGACATGTAAGATAAGGGACATTAGCCGATCCACGGCATGATTTCTTGTTCATTTCAAGAACTTGTTTATATTATATAATACAAAACAGAGCCACCCAATATTCCCAAAGGGACTGGGTATATAAATAACAAATACAAAGTGTCCCTATAGGAATTGTTTTAACATTAGTTTTCAAATTATAAACCAGTCGCCTAGGCGATCTATAGTTTCAGATAAGCAAGGAAAAGACAGAGTTAAACTGTTCTTTATTTTTCTTATATAAAGCTTATTATTTTTTAAGTGATTTTTCTTTTTCACCCAAAATGTACAATATGGCAACAAAATACTACTGCTTTTATAGGATCAATTGAAAGTAGTATATGACAACCTCTGCTAACAACATGGAGAAACCCAAACCCATGTTCTACATGTTATTTTCTGCCATACAAATCAGTAGACATTCAAATGATGATACATCCATCAACAAAAAGGCTGTCAGGCATCGACGTTTCGGTCCTCATTGGTTAACATAATCCATAGGACCATCAGCAGGACCATATGTTGCACATATCAATCTAAAAATGAATATATTTACATATAAATATAGTACAATAATATCCTTGCAAAAAATGGTATCATCTACTAACCCAAGAAAAAAGAAATGCTCATCAGACCAAAGTCCTCATGGTGCGAAATAGATTAGCCACCACCAAAAAAGAGAGACCACCAAAGTGTATTATTTATCAGGGCAATAACCTAAACCCTAAGTGTATTGATAGGGCAGACAATCACCAAACACGTGAACCCTATGTGCCTACTACTTATAAATACATACAAATAATTAAAGTCTTACCACAGACCTCCATCCGGAGGACCTACGACTTGTAAACTCTAATATCGAATACACTAATGAAAATAAAGAGAAAGAAACCACAAAAGCACTTTGTCAAAGACATATAGTTCCATTGGATTCAACAAACTTCTGAAGTTAATGGATAGCGTAAATCGTAACTCACAGTAGAAGTCGGAATCTGTCCACCTCGATCTTCGTGAACGTCCAAATGAAACTCTGACACATAAACAGGAGCTTTACGCGTTACCTGTTAAGTCAAATAAACTTAAATTACTAGTCAGCAATATCTCTTCTACGAGCGTCCACTCATTCAATCTGAACCTATCGTTCTCACAGTGGAGACCCCCAGTAGTATCACTTACTTAATAGCGCCAAAGAAACACCAGCGTTGTTGCCCGTTCAACTTCCGCGTTCAAAGAAAACATGCCGCTACTTCCTTGTATGTACGCTAAAAAGCATAATGGCGTCATCAATGTCTAAATGCGGCGCCATCTTGGTGAAGGTGGTAAAGTAAAAGGTATTGAAAACGTATCTATATCGAGTTGGTGCAAAACAGAGAAGGTATTTAGCATGCTAGGGATAGAACATTATTAACGTGCCCGGGATGCATATAATTGAATTGGAAAAAAATATATACCACTGGGTCTATCATGAAGACACCAACTTCATATCTCAATAACTGCAATAATGGTATAGTAATCAACAGCGCGAACACAAGTAAGAAACAGACCATAATGTGGGCACAGTATGCCACTCAATCAAAGAGTTCAAGCCTTGGTCAACAGTATTGCACATCCAGATCCATCTATTCTCCCTTAAAGTTAGTAGACGATCCACATTGTGATAACGTTTGTTACTCTTAATTACATCAACGACAAACCATTGCATATCATTGGGCAAATGTGATTTCTGCTGATAATGTTCGATCAATGGAGCAGTTAAAACATTGCATCTTATGCGGGATTGGTGCTGTAATATAGAATGAGTGGACGCTCGTAGAAGAGATATTGCTGAGTAGTAATTCAAGTTTCTTTGACTTAACAGGTAACGCGTAAAGCTCCTGTTTGTGTGTCAGAGTTTCATTTGGACGTTCACGAAGATCGAGGTGGACAGATTCCGACTTCTACTGTGAGTTACGATTTACGCTGTCCATTAACTTCAGAAGTTTGTTGAATCCAATGGAACTATATGTCTTTGGCAAAGTGCTTTTGTGGTTTCTTTCTCTTTATTTTCATTAGTGTATTCGATATTAGAGTTTACAAGTCGTAGGTCCTCCGGCCGGAGGTCTGTGGTAAGACTTTAATTATTTGTATGTATTTATAAGTAGTAGGCACATAGGGTTCACGTGTTTGGTGATTGTCGGCCCTATCAATACACTTAGGGTTTAGGTTATTGCCCTGATAAATAATACACTTTGGTGGTCTCCCTTTTTTGGTAGTGGCTAATCTATTTCGCACCATGAGGAATTTGGTCCGATGAGCATTTCTTTTTTCTTGGGTTAGTAGACGATACCATTTTTTCAAGGATAATATTGTACTATATTTATATGTAAATATATTCATTTTTAGATTGATATGTGCAACATATGGTCCTGATGATGGTCCTATGGATTATGTTAACCAACGAGGACCGAAACATCAACGCCTGACAGCCTTTTTGTTGATGGATGTATCATCATTTGAATGTCTACTGTTTTGTATGACAGAAAATAATTTGTAGAACATGGGATTGGGTTTCTCCATGTTATTAGCAGAGGTTGTCATATACTACTTTCAATTGATCCTATAAAAGCAGTAGTATTTTGTTGCCATATTGTACATTTTGTGTGAAAAAGAAAAATCACTTCAAAAATAATATTATTTATATAAGAAAAATAAAGAACAGTTTAACTCTGTCTTTTCCTTGCTTATCTGAAACTATAGATCGCCTAGGCGACTGGTTTATAATTTGAAAACTAATGTTAAAACAATTCCTATAGGAACACTTTGTATTTGTTATTGTTGTTGTTTATATTATAGGCATCACTATTTCATAAAGGGCGATTGCCCATCTGTGGCCTTTACTGTACTCAATCTTAAGTATTGATTGCGACACACTACATCTAATGTCATTCAAAGATTGCGCGCCCTTTTGGATGTTGTGATGTTGGTCCTTTGTCTATGTTCATGTCTTTAATTAGTTATCAGCTTTAAAAACATGTCAACATTGTATCCGGTGTAACACACACTGACGAAGGCAGCACGCCGAAACGCGTCTATGTGAGCCCCTTCCGCGTAAATAAAATCAGCGTGTCTGGCAAATCTACCTTTCCGAGTGCCGTTTGTCTTCTTGTAAGGTGGACTTGTGTGTATTACGCCTTGTCTGCAACATTAAATCATTAAGTTGCCAAAAGTTTGAGTGTACACTAGATCCAATTCTTTCAAAGATTTATTCTGGTGTCGGACTGACAAACACGTGTCAGCGAAACCGCCTTCCTCAGTGTCAGTTAGTAAATATTTTAGAAGTGATTAAATAAAGTTACATATAGTGTAATGATGTACAGTGAATGTTGATTTCTAATGGACAGATACCTATAATGGTATTTACATGTGATCAGGGGCAGAATAAAAAGGTGTATCGTTTTTGAATGGTGATGGAAAGCCCGTCCTGGACTAACAAGTACAAATATCTACAGATAGCATGAAGAAGTTGTATTATTAACAAATGCTAATATATTGCTGAAAAGATAATGCATGCCCACCGACTCAC
Source organism: Lissotriton vulgaris (assembly GCF_964263255.1). NCBI lineage: Eukaryota > Metazoa > Chordata > Amphibia > Caudata > Salamandridae > Lissotriton > Lissotriton vulgaris. The sequence continues at coordinate 657,867,997 of NC_141689.1, forward strand.
AAAGGGATAGGATAGTAAGGTATAAGCATTTCAGTTTCCCTTTCCGTTCAAATAACGAAGCAATGTAGAATTTTGTGAATTGAGATGCGTGATTAATGACATTCCATAATTAATTGTTTTTCTAACGGCATAGATGTAATCAATCAATCAATCAATCAATCAATCATAATATTTGTATAGGGCGCTACTCACCCGGAAGGGTCTCAAGGCGCTTGGAGGAAGGGGTCCGCTACTGCTCGAACAACCAGTTCTTGAGTTGTCTCCTGAAGGCGAGATGGTCCTGTGTCAGCCGGAGGTGGATGGTGAGGGAGTTCCATGTATTGGCTGCCAGGTAGGAGAAGGATCTTCCTCCGGCGGTGGCTCTTCGGATGCGTGGTACGGCGGCGAGGGCGAGGCTTGTAGAACGTAGCTGGCAGGTGGGCGTGTAGAAGGTCAGGCGGTCGTTGAGGTACTTGGGGCCCAGGTCGTGGATAGACTTGTGTGCGTGGGTAAGGAGCCTGAACGTGATCCTCTTGCTGATGGGGAGCCAGTGCAGGTCCCTCAGGTGGCCGGAGATGTGGCTGCATTGAGGGATGTCCAGGATGAGTCGGGCGGAGGCGTTCTGGATGCGTTGGAGTCTTTTCTGTAGCTTGGCTGTGGTTCCGGCGTAGAGGGTGTTTCCATCGGAAGATCTTGCGGAGCATGCGTAGGGTGTTGAAGCACGATGAGGAGGCGGCGTTGACTTGTCTGGTCATCGAGAGGGAAGAGTCCAGGATGAAGCCTAGGTTGCGTGCGTGGTCTGTTGGCTCGGGAGCGGTGCCCAGGGCGGGAGGCCACCAGGAGTCGTCCCAGGCGGAGGGCGAGGGTCCCAGGATGAGGACTTCCGTCTTGTCTGAGTTCAGTTTAAGACAGCTGTTCTTCATCCACTCGGCGACATCTTTCATTCCTTCGTGTAGGCTGGTTCTGGCGGTGGCGGGGTCTCTGGTGAGGGAGAGGATCAGTTGGGTGTCGTCGGCGTAGGAGATGATGTTGAGGTTATGTTGGCGTGCGATGGCTGCAAGTGGTCTCATGTAGACGTTGAAGAGGGTGGGGCTGAGTGATGATCTTTGTGGAACGCCGCAGATGACTTCGGTGGTATAAAATCGAAACGGGGAGGCGGACTCTCTGGGTTCTTCCGGCGAGGAACGAGATGATCCACTCCAGTGCCTTCTCTTGGATACCGATGTTGCTAAGGCACTGCACAAGGGTGCGGTGGCAGACAGTGTCGAACGCTGCGGAGAGGTCCAGGAGGATGAGGGCCGCTGTATCCCCGTTGTTGAGCAGGGTTCTGATGCCGTCGGTGGCCGCGATGAGGGCGGTCTCGGTGCTGTGGTTGGCTCGGAAACTGGACTGCGATGGGTCGAGGGATCCGTTAGTTTCAAGGAAGGCGGCAAGCTGACTGTTGACGGTCTTCTCGATGACTTTGGCAGGAAAAGGGAGGAGCGAGATGGGGCGGTAGTTTTTGAGGTCGGTGGGGTCCGCTTCAGTAGGGCCCTGAGCTCGGCATGCTTCCAGCTTTACGGGAAGGTGGCGGTGTTGAAGGAGGTGCTGATGATGTCCCGGAGTTGGGGTGCGATGGTGGAGTCGGCCTTGTTGAAGACGTGGTGGGGGTAGGGGTCGGTTGGAGATCCGGAGTGGATGGTGGTCATCGTGCGGGCTGTGTCTTCGGTAGTTACCGTGGTCCAGGTGCAGAGGGTGGCAGTGAGGGGCGTTGGTTCGACGGTTGGGTGCGTGGGTGCTTTTGTGGATGTCGGCGATCTTGCGGTGGAAGAACGAGGCGAGAGAGTCGCAGAGATCTTGTGAGGGAGTGATGTTGTTGTTGCCGGTGCTGGGGTTGGAGAACTTCTTGACGATGCTGAAGAGTTCCTTGCTGTTGTGGGCATTGTTGTCCAGTCGTTCCTTCAGTGCTGTCTTCTTGGTGGTGCGGATAAGCTGGTGGTGCTTGCTGGTGGCGTGTTTGAGGGCGGTCATGTTGTCTGTGGTCTGGTCGAGGAGCAAGGCTTTCTCGAGGGTGCGGCAGTGCTTCTTGGAGTCCTTGAGTTTGTCGGTGAACCAGGAGGCTTTCTTGCTTCTGGGTCTGCTGGGGGGGTTCTTCAGTGGCGCGAGGTCGTCGGCGCAGGCGGTCAGCCACTGCGTGAAGTTGCGGGCTGCTTCGTTGGGGTTCGTTGTGTTGGCGGGAGGGTTCTGGCTGAGGGAGGCAGTGAGCTGCTCTGCGGTGATCTTGCTCCAGCTCCTGCGAGGAACCTGTTGCGGGTGGTGGTGGGTTGTGGTTCTTTTGAAGCTGAAGTGGACGCAGCTGTGGTCGGTCCAGTGAAGTTAGGTGGAGTGGCTGAAGGTGATGTGCCTGCTGGAAGAGAAGACAGGGTCAAACGTGTGGCCGGCGTAGTGGGTGGAGGTGTTGACCAGTTGTTTAAGTCTGAGGTTGGCGAGGTTGTCCAGCAGGGCGGTGGTCATGCGGTCCTTGTTGTTCTCCAGGTGGAAGTTGAGGTCCCCTAGGAGGATGTAGTTGGCGGATGGGGAGGGCGTGCTGGCTGATGAAGTCCGCGATGTCTTCGCTGAATTGTGTGCGTGGTCCCGGGGGTCTGTAGATGAGGGTGCCTCTGAGGGTCGTCTTTGGGTCGGTGTGTATCTGGAAGTGGAGGTGCTCGGCGGAGGAGAAGGTGTCGTTGGAGTCGGTCGTGATGCGGATGGTGTTCTTGTGTACGATGGCGATGCCTCCTCCAGTCTGGTTGACGCGGTCCCTCCGGGTGATCTTGTATCCGTCCGGGATGGCGATGGCGATGTCGGGCGCAGAGGAGACGTACGCGTAGGCATCATAAGAAGGTAGCCGGGAGGGCGGGTCAGCTGGGTGGCGGGAGCGGGGCGGCGAATGGGCTGGCGGGGGGGGGCCGCAGGGAAGCAGCGGCGGGAAAAGTCTGTAGCGAGCGGGCGGCTCAGCGGCGGCTCAGTCGCTCGAGGCAGGCAGGCAAAAACAGGTGGCAGGCTGCAGCAATCAGCGGAGGAGCGTGGGGGCGACCTAGCCTGGAACAGGCTCAGCGGTCGCTCCCTCGTGGAGGGAGCAGTCCCCTTAAGAAGGTGGCCGGGAGGGCGGGTCAGCTGGGGGGCGGGAGCGGGGCGGCGAATGGGCTGGCAGGGGCGGGCCGCAGGGAGGCAGCAGCGAAAAGAGTCTGTGGCGAGCGGGCGGCTCAGCGGCGGCTGGGTCGCTCGAGGCAGGCAGGCAAAAACAGGTGGCAGGCGGCGGCAATCAGCGGAGGAGCGTGGGGCGACCTAGTCTGGACATATTTCAATAGAGTGTTGATAAGTACAAACAACAACACTCCAACATGTCTGCCCATTTTTGAAAACATAAATGAATTGTTTTTATGTCACTGACACTTTTTTTTTATTTGTAACTTTATTTAATCACTTGTAAAACATTTACTAACTGGCACCGAGGAAGGCGGTTTCGCCGACACGCGTTTGTCAGTCCGACACCAGAATAAATCTTTAAAAGAATTGGCTCCAGTGTGCACTCAAACTTTTGTCAACTTGATGATTTAATGTTGTATAAATATATATATTCGAGGAAAAAAACAGCAAAAAATCAGCACTCACAGCAGATTAAACCAACTACGGTTTATTTGCGCACAAATCCAAAAACCAGACGCGTTTCAGCACTTGCCTTCGTCAGTGTCAGCTGGCGACGGCAAGGCGGAAGTAAATTAAAGCATTAATCATTGAAAGCAAAAACGGACCATAAACATAAATAAAGCGCCATCTTTGAATGGTGAAATAACGCTCGTTTCAATACAAATGAAAACTCATTTCTAGCAATGCCTGTAATGCTGTGCAAATCAATCACTTTTCAATACAAGTTAAATTTAAATTAGATTATCCACTTTTGACATTTAGCCCTGGATGGGCAATTCGTTGGTTTAAAGTCAAAACCTAAAATTCATAAATCAGCATCAGTTGCATTGCTCGACTAATCCATATACTGCACTGGTAAACAGTTCAAAAAGTTCCTGTACCCCATAAATCTGCGATGAAGTGATTCAGTGATTATGGCCTGGATGGCCGTATTAGTGGGACTGCAAATCAAGTTAACCAGAACTTTACATAGCACTAATATGACAATTCCAATATCAATTCATCAAAGGGGTCAAGCTGTAAACCAATTAATTTCTTAAAGCATTTTGTGTAGGTGTAAATTTCTCAGACAGTGACACAGTTCAAGGTACGAAAATCGTGTTATAAATGTGATAGTAGCTCTTCCCCTGCGTTAAGTCCTCCTGGTGACTTTGTTTGGAGGTCGATAATATATCGTGACTCCAATCGTCTAAGTCTACATTTCAGATCTCCACCCCTGATGTCTTGAGGGATGCAGTCTAGGCTGAAGAAGCTAAGTAGAGTCCTGTCGCTATTGTGGTGACTAGCAAAATGTCGGGCCATCGGATAGTTTCATCCTTATTGGCGATGGCCCATTGATGTTCTAGGATTCTAAGTTTGACTGCTTTCTTTGTGCTCCCCACGTACATCCGTCCGCAGGGGCACTTCAGGCAGTACACCACAAATGTGGTAGAACAAGTAAAAAACTTGTTGATTTTAATCTTGGAATCTTTATGTGGCACCTGATAGCTCAATACCCTCTGACTATTACTGCAGGCCTTGCATTTCCTGCATGGATATGAGCCATGCATGGCGTGCAGTTCTCCTTTAGACTTCTCCTTTGGTAGGTGGCTTGTGACCAATCTGTCTTTTAGTGATCTTATTCTCCTGAATGTTATCATTGGGTGTTTTTGTAGGTCCTTCCCAATTATGGTATCAGATTGGAGGATCCCCCAATTTTTTGACATGATGGCTCTGACTTTATTCGCTGCCACCGAATAGTTGGTAATAAGTCTAATAATGCCATTCCCTCCTTTGGAAGTGTCAGTCTTTTTGTCCTGCAGTAGGGTATGTCTCTCAACTTTTTTAGCTTTCTCTTCAGCTTGTTTGAGGACGTTTGTAGAATAGCCGCGGGATTTAAAGCGTTTCACGCTTTTTTGTGCGGCCTCTGTGAAATCTCTTTCCAGGGAGCTGTTGCGCTTTATCCTCAACAGTTCCCCGTAGGGGATGCTCTTAACTAGGGAAGTCGGATGGCTGCTGCGTCCGTGTAGGACAGAATTACCTGCCGTCTCTTTTCTATAGAGGGCGGTCTGAATCATGCCTGAGTCAACGAATACCCTTAGATCTAAGAAGTTGACTTCTTTCTTGCTCATAGTGTATGTGAATTGCAGGTTAAGATCGTTTTGATTTAGAATCTTGATGTACTCCTGTGCTGAGAGTTCGGACCCCATCCAAATAAGGAAGAGGTCGTCGATATACCTTCTCCAGCATATCACCTTGTCCACCCATGGGGTTTTATCGTCTGCCCAGGCCACCTGCTTCTCCCACCAGCCTACGAAAAGGTTCGCATAGCTGGGGGCGAAGCAGGTGCCCATCGCAGTCCCCCTCACTTGCCTGTATCGCTGATTCTGGAAAATAAAGATGTTATTATTTAAACAGAAGAATATGAAGTCCAAAATCATTCTGCTGTGTTCCAGATATCGGGCGGGTCGTAGATTCAAAAAAGTCTTAACTGCTGCATTTCCATCAAGGTGTCTGATACTCGTATAGAGGCTTGAGATGTCCATAGTAATCAACACTAGATCATCTCCCCACTCCACATCTTATATATATATATATATATATATATATATATATATATATATATATATATATATATATATATATATATATATATATATAGATATATATAGATATATATATATATATATTACCTACTGGCGGTCGCCAGTAGGTAGTTATAGTTAGGATTTTTTTCAGTGTTAAATCTCAAAATTCTATTTGGAATAACTTTGGCGCCGGTTGACGAATCTGCCTGAACATTTCCTCAAAATGGCCTCGTCAAGCTCCGGTCCTTCCCTGAAAGTTTGGGGGGGATGCGTCAAGTGGGGGCCAAGATAAAAGGGGGTCCCAAAACGCTTTTTTCCCATGTTAATTTCCATAGGGCGGTCGACCTCACTTTTAGCCCGAACGGCTGAATGGATTTACACCAAACTTGGCAAAATTGTAGGGACTGGTAGCCCAATGTGCCTTTGCTATGTCTCAAGATATGTGCTCCAGTGGATTTTGAGTAATTTAGGTTAAAAAAAATATATATATCTATAAGCGTGCCCCGGTACGCGCTCCGGGGAGCGCTCCGAGCGCGATACGCGACTTGCGCGCAGAAAGCTGATTGGTTCTTGGGTGTCTGTAAATATTCGAAACAGTCCGGAGCGGCCACCATCTTGTGTCTCGGTAGGATCGAGACACAAGAGGTGGCCAAAACAAAGGGGGAATTGACCATAAGGGGGCAGGGTAGAACCCCCCTGAAACACTAGGTTTGATGTGGGGGCTATAAAAGGGTCCCGCTGGGCAAAAAAAAAGATTTTTTTTTCGATTTGCGCGGGGGGAGCGCCCGGTACGCGCACCGGGGAGCGCACTGGGGAGAAAAGAGAATGGCAGAGTTAAAAAATGTAAGCCATTTTATATCAATGGGAGGTAGTTCTAAACAGAACTGGGTTTTTTTTCTTGTTGTTGTTTCATATTTTTTGGAACATTTTTTTTTGGGGGGGGTTTTCAGAACAATTTTATATATTTTTTGTAGTTTTTCTGCGGTGAAACAAAAGACAGGGAATTGCAAACAGCTCAACTGGAGCAAAAAATAGAAAAAAATTAAGGTTGCTTGCTGCAGTGATGGTTGTCTGCAGCTCGATTAAGTAAAGTGATGCTCTGCTCATCATAAGATGTAGTTTTGTTGCAATATATGCAAACAAATTTAAATTTGGAAAACTTGGTTTGAACATTAGGGACCATCTCCCTAGCCTCTTCACCGGATGGAGTAGGTTGGTTGGAGGTGCTGGAAGTAGAAGGTTGGGGAGGGTTCAAGGTCAGTTGCCTGACTTCTGCTCTTGAATAATTGTTTGGATGCTTCCTCTGCATGTGCCTTATCATCGTGTGGTTCCCAAACGAATATTTTTTATTTGGGTTCCCTCTTGACAGTTCTTGGTCACAGATGAGGCAAGTGACCTTTGCTGCATTTACTTTCTTGGCACCCCTTGGCATTTTGAAAAACTCCCAAATAAAATGTTCTTTGGGTTTGTATGGGGGAGTGTCCTCAGGCAGATATTGCCTCTCCTCCTGCTCCTCTTCGTCCTCCTCTTCTTCATGACCACCAATGTGGTCTTGTGGTGGTCGTTGTGGTGGTGGTGGTGGTGGTCCAGATGCACCTACAGCTGCTACTACTGAAGCCATTTCTCACAGAATACAGGTCTTCTTCACTCAAACAACAAAGTGAAAATGAGGAAAAAAGGTGGGGTCTTTCATCATTTGGATAACAAAACTGTTGTGAACCAATCAAAAGTGTTATTTTCAGGTCACATGACCCGACGCGCTTACGCTACGCGCCCCGGGGCACGTCGCGTAAACGCATCGAATGCTTGCGGGTGCGTTTACGCCGTGCGTATGACACGGACGCGGCTACGCGATACGTCACAATCATGTTTTCGCTCGCGACATTGGCGCTAACGGGGCGCTTCAAACAAGTACGCTCTCCGGGGCGCTCACCGGGGCGCGCACCGGGAGCGCTCCAAGGCAAAAAATAAATTTACAAAAAATTAAAACATTTTTTTTAAAAGGCAAAAATTGTAGGGACTGGTAGCCCAATGTGCCTTTGCTATACTCAAGTGGTTTTTATGAAAATTAACTTTCAAATAAATATATATTGTGCTACATTGGGCTATATATATGTTAGAGCCCAAATGTAGCCCAAATGCAGCCCAATGTAGCCCAATGTAGCCCAAAGATGGCCACCAGAGACAAAAAAACAAATGTAGCCCAAATAACAGCCATATGTAGCGCAACTATAGCCCAATGATAGAATGTACCAGAGTGTTCTAAAGAACAACTAGAGCGTTAACAGTCTTACTTATAAAGTGAGACTTATAATTAGGAATTAGCATTTAAAAAACTTATGAAATTCACTAAAAAACCATAAGTTTCACACCAGTTATAGTTAGGAATTAGCATTTAAAAAACCTATTAAATTCACTGAAAATCAGCAGTGCATTACACGCGCAAGTTATAGTGAGTCCAACTAACTATAATGTGGAATTTCAATGGTTTTATGTCAGTAAAATTTCCAGGTAACTATAACTGGTGTGAAACCTATGTTTTTTTCAGTGAATTTAACAGGTTTTTTAAATTCTAATTCCTAACTATAACTGGTGTGAAACCTATGGTTTTTTCAGTGAATATATATATATATATATATATATATATATATATATATATATATATATATATATATATATATATATATATATATATATCTCCATATATGCAGAAAAAAAGTCTTCACACATAATTCAAAGTGTACAAGACTAGGAACCTAGAGGTCTAAATAGGCTAAATATTATCTCAGCCAGTGCCCTAATTTAATGTAATCTGACGTAATTTTGTTTTCAGATACTCTGAGATTTTCAGGAAGCCACCTCTTATCTGATCAATTACTAATAGTCATTCCCTCATATTAATACTCAAAATATACCAAAGATGAAATAAATAAGAATCATATAAACTGTTATAGATAAATATATATATCCTAAAAAGTGCCTCAAGGTAAAACCACTACAACAGACAATCAATATATACTAACATTAGTTTCCTAAATATATTAAGATCTATAAAAAAGAGTTTCTTTCTAGGGCATAAATACTGGAAAATATATAATTTAATAATATCTATAGTGTCAATTCATCATATACAGCCATTACTTTTCATCAATAAATAAGTCAATGATATGAAGAGAGAAAGTACTAATGAAAAAATGATTAAATACCAAACACAAATTACTCCTCCTAATCCATCTACTTTATATTATAAGAGCAAGCTACTACCTTTGTGTAGGCCTGGGCGGTGAACTTTGCTTTGTTTGAAGTGTTTTCTTTACTTCGCACTCCGTGGAGCTCGCGGAGTGCAGAAAACTCCTATTTGCTATATGCAGCGGAGTTTTTAATCTGCTTGCGATCGGTAAGTTTGCGATAGCGATCGGTAAGTTGGCAAGCGTGACCTGCCGCTCATGTAGAACTTCTAACCGAGCGGCACGAATACCAGCACAAACTGTAGTTCGCACTGCACTCGCCTACTCGCGGAACTTTGCTGAGTTGTTTTGTAACTTCATGGAGTTTCATGTAGCAAAACTCAGCAAACTACGCCCACGTGACACTAGGAGGAAATGTCACTCAATTGTCAGTGGTCAACCCAGATGCACTTCCAACTCCTCATCCTTATTTAGCACAGGCTGGAATTTTGTTTGTAAGTCTAGGATATATATAGACTTTAAGAGTCTGAAATTGCTCACCCTATTCCCTCCTCTTATATTTGGGGCAGCTCTGTATGCCGCAAAATAATTCAGTAATCCTGGATCAATCTTATGTTTGTCATAAAAATGCCAAGTCACAGAGTAGATAAAATCATGATTTCTGATTGCTTTTTGGATTTCCAGAATACGCTTCTACAATGGAAAGATACATTGGGGGACAGGGACAAGATAACACATTTACACAATGATATTTGTGTTACAGTTATATAACCCATGAACCCTTCTTTTTTGACCATCTGATGTTTGGAACACAGAGACATTCTTAATCATCCTACAGGCATTGCAGTGATTACATAAAAATAAACCCTTGGTGGAGGATAACCAGGTATCTGATTTATGTCTTCTCACAAAGTAAGTGGGTTTCAGGGTGTCTACCAACATTCTACCTTTCCTTTATGTCACTGGGGGTACTGATGATAATTCTTTCCCTATCACCGTATCACTTTTCACTAGCTTCCAGTGATTCCTCATTATTTGGTTTAGCTTGGGGGACACATAATTAAAAGAGGTGATGAATCTAGTAGTGGATTTCCCTTTCTCCATCCTGACTGATTTCTACTTTTATTGTTTGATTTCGATTTTGCTATATTCAATGTTTTCAACCAATAACTTCTCTTTCGCAATCTACCATTCATTTTCAATACTTGTTTCCCAAATTCTTACTCCTGACTACAAATCCTTTTCAATCTTAGTGTTTCGCCATAGGAGATGCTATCTTCCAAATTCTTTGGGTGCTGACTTTTAAAGTGCAAAGTGCTATTGCCTGCAGTTGTTTTACGATAGACTTTAGTGTTAATACTCCCATCCTTGACTTGCAGCAAAATATCTAAAAAGGTAATCTCACTCGAACTTATATGTGATGTAAAGTGCGGGTTAAAGGTATTATCATTGAGAATACTTATGTATTCAACTTGGACCCATTCCACAGCAAAAATAAATCATCAATATAATGGTTCCAATTCAAATTATTCTGAACATTTTCAGAGTTAGCATCAGCCCAGGCTCCTTGCTTCTCCCACTGGCCCTTCACCAAATTGGCGAAAGTGGGGGTGAAGCAGGTCCCCATAGCAGTCCCCATTTTTTGCCTATACAGGGTCCCATCATGTATAAAGATATTATCCTTTAAGCATAAGCTAATTATCGCTATGAGCATTCGGTTGTGTTCCAAGAAGCAAGCCTGCCTCTTTTTAAGGAAATATTCATAGGCCTGTACCCCAAATTCATGATCAATAGAAGTATATAGGGTGGTTACATCCAGTATAATCATGATATATGAATCAGCTCAGACAAGATTGGTAATCTTTGTAAGGAAGTCACCACTATCCTTACAATACAAGGGAAGTGTTTTCACAAATGGAAACAGGAACACATTGATGTAGATGACAGTATTTTCCAGAAAGCACTCATTAGGTGAGACAATAGGTCTCCCTGGTGGATTCTTTCATCTCTTGTGCACCTTAGGTAATAGATAGAAAGAGGGGATTCTAAGGTATTCAGATTTTAGAAACTTATATTCATCTTGTTCTAAGATCGTATCATCATACCCTCTTCTAAATTGTAACTAATAGGTATCTACACTGGTCTTATACTCATCCATCGAAATCACCTCATAACAATTCACATCTCCCAGTTGTCTCATAGCTTCATGGTGATACAAATCTGCATCCATAACAACCACGCTCCCTACTTTATCACTTTTTTGATAATGATGGAAGTATCACCTTTCAAGGATTGTAATGCTTTCCTACATTCTAGCATGAGATTATCAGAAAAGCCCTCTCCAAATGTTCTCAGCCTCATCAGATCTATAAGTACCATTTTATGAAACACATCGGGCAATTTTGGAGTAATCCGTCAAGCGGGGGCCAAGAAATAGGGGTCCCAAAACACTTTTTACCATGTTAATTTCCATAGGAAAGTGTTGACGCAGCTACAGCCCGAACTGCTGAACGGAATTACACCAAATTTGGCAAAAAGGTAGCTCTTGGTCCAAAGTGCACTTGTTTCATTAAATGGTGTAAATCCATTCAGTAGTTTTTGAGAAATGTAAACATTTGTTAGATATACAAATATGGCCTTGGAGAATCCGTGAACCCTCCGAATCTCATTGCTGAGATCTGATTGGCTGCCAACAATTCAAACCAGGAAGTGTTGGCAGCCATCTTGTGACTCAGTTGAACCGAGTCACAAGGAAAAAGGTAAAAAACTTTAAAAATTAAGAAAACGGGGCAAGGTAAAAACACCCTGACCCCCTAGTCCTGCTCCCGGGGATTCCTTGAAGACCCCTTGGGGTCAGGTCCTAGGGGCAATACAAAAAAGAGGAATGGGGCCTGCGTGGGCCCCCACACTGCCCTGGGGACTACCACCTCCACAGGGCTATTTCCAAGATAGAAGGGGCCTGCACAGCCCCCATCCTGGAACCTTAAATGGCCCTGGACACCGCCATCCCCCAAGTCCGACTCCAGCAATGTCCCAAGGATGCAGTTTACTATGGCATGGCCGAAGCATTGCTTCCACTATGCCATAGCAAATTCTGCTTTGCGTCATGGAAGTGAGAGCATGGAAAAGGGTGAAAAACCTTGGATGTAATAATAGAGGGTGATCAAGCGGGTCAGAGAATATCACAACATGTTAAGACAAAATCACTCATGAACTAATAACTGTAAGAACTTAAGCTGCATTGTGGAACATGCAACCATGGTGGGAGACGTTTCCTACTGAAGGTGTTTTTTACAATCCACAGGCACTACAATTGGATGGCTATAAGACCTGGTAACCAATGGGAGCGAGGTTTGTTATATATATATATGAAAGAACTGATAATATCGGACCCTTGTTGATGAAAAACATTGAGAAAGGCAAAATCTTGCTTTGTGCATCAAAGGTCTTTGGAATCCGTTTTGTGCTTCTGAATGTACCTATCAGAGCGTTGTTGCTGGAAATATATATATGCTTGGGATTGAGGGCGACCTGAATAAATAAAAAGATGCTGAATCCGGAATCACCTCGAGTCCGTGCCTTCTTCCATAGAGTTTCTGTGGGAGGTGGTTATATATATATCCTTCACCAAAAAAGAATATGCTTACACTCGCGCAGTTCAAAACTTCAGGTTTATTTTAAGAGGCTATTGCCAGCACTCCCCACACCTATGCATTTCCAGTTTTGAACTGGGCGAGTGCAAGCATATTCTTTTTTGGTGAAGGATTACCCTCGGGGAAAGTCCGTCCCCGCTGCTTGCACCAGCTGTGCAAAGTGCGCCCTCCGTGTATGGACGAACTTGTTGAAAAAAAAAAATATATATATATATATATATATATATATATATATATATATATATCCAATAAAGACGAACCCGTGTGCGGTTCAAAATGTTATTTCAAACTGCCGATATCAAATGCGTTTCAACTGCAAAGCAGTCTTGTTCACTGATAGCAACATTGTAAATGCACTGCCATTTTAAAGTGCTTACGTGCTTCAATACCAAATCACATGGTAAAAAATGTGATGAATGTGAAGACAGACTTGTAGTTTTTTCATTTTCACAGGCATTATAGACCAAATAACCAGCAAATTCATATCGCAACTTTTGCATATTATATATCGTTTTTCCGTAATTAACAAGGAATAAAACAATTATATCTACTGTGCTGCAGAGATAATTGAAACATATCAAACAATGTGTGTCTTGCACACAATTCTTAGATATCACACTCTCAAAACGAGCTTTCGATTTTGTGCGCTCATCCTAATAAGTCACAATTTAGCTCAAGTGAGCTTGCATACTATTGACTGTTACATTATCCTGCACAGAAATTTAACAATAAAAACATTTTCGCCCAAGTGGGCTTACATATTCAATTAATTGTGATTTCATTCTTTGATTTTCTGGAAAATGTTGTGACTAACACCCTTTTCTTATTTCTTATTCTCTAAGTCTGCTCAAAAAATATTTCTATTCTTACATAAAATTAATTACTGCACAATTCTCTCATGTGGCGGTTCATCCCTTCTTGATTAATCTACAAATGTGTGTGCAAGTCTTCCTCCATATTTAATCCTCCTGGATTCATGGATTTCTTTTCACCAAAGATACATGGAACACTGGATGAATTTTTAACTGACTGGGAAGCTTAATTTTCAGACTGACTGGGTTGACCATCTTTTCCACCTCAAAAGGGCCAATAAATTCAGGCTGGAATTTCCTAATCCCTTTCAAACGCATATGACGGGTCAAGATCCAAACTCATAAATGGGATTTTCTCTCCTCTTCTTATCCGCCTGCTTCTTAAAGGAAACTTTTGCTTTTACTAAATTGTTGGTAGCTGACTGATAAGCCCTTTGTAAATCTGTAACTACTACCTCCACTGCTGGTACTTCACTATTTACTTTTCGCGCTGACATGTTTGGATGCCTGCCAGAATTCAGGAAGAAGGGGGAATATCCACTGGAAGAGTGGACCACATTGTTATAGGCAAACTCAGCTGCCCACAACAAGGTAGGCCAGTCACCCTCTTGGTCCATTAGATACAGGTGCAGATATTGCTCCAGATCTTGATTCACCCTCTCGGTTTGACCGTCAGTTTCAGGGTAGAAACTGGTAGACAACCGAGAATCTACTCCCAACCTCTTCAAAAATGCCCTCCAAAAATGGGAGATGAACTGTGGCTCTCGATCAGAAATAACCACCTTGGGAATTCCATGTGTCTTAACAATGTTCTGGGAGAATAATGTGGCCAACTGTCTAGCATTTGGAATGGATTTTAGCGGGAAGAAATGACTCATTTTAGAAAAGTGATCAACTACCACCCAGATGGTAGAATAGCCCTGGCTGGAGGGTAAATCTACAATGAAATCCATGGAGACTGTACGCCAAGCATATGGGGCTACTGGTATTGGCATAAGCAAGCCTTGGGGGGCCTGTCTGATGACCTTCCCTTTGGCACATTGTTCACAAGACAGACCCTCCAGCTTTTGCGATTTTGCAATGTTGTATATTTAGTGGCCCTTTTTCTCCAATTGTTCAGCCCCCCTATAATAATAGAATATATGTCAGGACGCGGCATTGAGGGTTTTAGACCTTTCCATCATTCTAATTGCAATTACCTTAGTAGAAAACGCTCTCCTCTTACATGTACCATATCCTATACTAAAAAATCCATACTCTATTGTACCAAAGATTCCCATTTTATGCTTTCCCCCATCTACCCCACCCAGACCCCTCCTTACCCCTCTGACCCCCCTAACCCCTCACCTAAACCCCTCCCCCCTCTCCCACCCATAATAAGCGCTCAGACCTGGGTCTGTGCTTGTGATGCGGCGTGCAGCAGCAGTGAGATAGGTGCTCTTACATCTAAACATTTAATACCAAAGATACTTTCCCCCAGCTGGAAGAACCGCAAAGTAGCCTCCTTTATTTAAATAAGCAAACTATCAAAATACCCCAAGTTTAATTACATCCATCCATAGACGTATACATGGCTCAGGCTCCTGAATCAAAGGCCCAGCCAGTCCTACCCAAAGCTAAGACTGATTAATTAACTTCCTAGGTGTTAACTGAATCCAGAAACTCCTTTGCCTTTACTTCTGACGAAAAGTATAGGGTTTGACCCTCTTTCACTACTTTAAGCTGCGCCGGGTTAACAAGATATACTTGCAGATGTTTGTCCTGAAACGGTTTAATCAATTGTCTCAGTCTCCAGCTCCTCTCAACGGTCGCATGGCAGAAGTCTGGCCTAACAAAGAAAGAGACTCCCTCGATGGATCTTCTTGAATCGGGTCTAGCCTTCTTCGCTATGGATTGCCGGAGTACAAAGTTTCCCAGAAATATTAGTATCGCCCTTGGTTTGTCACTGTTCCTTGCTCCTGGGCGTATCCTAAATGGAGTACGGTGTGCCCTCTGAATTCCTGTCAGCCAATTCCACTCTGAAAGTTCCGGGAATGCCGCTCTGAAAAGGTTAGCCATGTAGGTCCTGACATCCGACCCCTTGGCCCCTTCTGGGATACCCAGTACTCGTAGGTTGTTTCGTCTCATCCTATTTTCCATGTCTTCCAGTTTCCACTGGATGTCAATAACTTGCGAGCTTTGTGCCTCCACTTTAGTAATAGCTGTGGCTGCCTCAAATTCAGTAGATACAATCCTTTCCTCCAGGTTTGTTACTCGCTCCCCCACGTTAACATATGCTTTTGATAACTTTCTCACCACGCCTTGCATCTTACGCATTGCTGCTTGTGACCTCTGATTATCCTGGCGTGGTTCCTCTCTGTGCGTGAGAATAGTCTGGTAGATCACGTCTAGGAGTGGGGGGTGAGGTACCAGGGCCTCAGCATTCAGACTCCCCTGAAGTGGCATGGCTGATGAGTGATCCCACGTTAAATCCTGCCTCAGCTGGTCTGGGACATTCCCCTGGGCCTTTTGTCTTTTGGCTGTACTGGGGAAGACTCTGTTCTATCTTGCTGTCAGTCTCAAGGTCATTTTCCTCTCGAGATGAACTCCTTTCGTCGTCTGACCATTCAGCTTCATCGGAGACAGAGAAAAAGCACTCGCTACTAACCTTCTCCTTGTCTTTCCTCTCCTTTAGAGTCATTGAGGCCAGCGGAGGACATAGGCCTTCTGCACCCAGTCCTACATCTACACCTGCACCAGTGCCTTGTATCTGTTCCGCCTCCATTTGGCTTCTCTGATCCCCTAAGTCTGGGACTTCACCAACAGCGTCAGTAGCGTTGCCAGCGGCAGTATGCCCTTCAGCCCCCACCTGCTCTTGCCTCAAACCCCCTACTGTTATCTGGGCCTCTGATAACTCATCGATCAGGTCACCTACGTCATCAGGTAGGGGGGTGCATGCCGCTATCAAACCTGTTTCCATGTTTTCATGAGGCGCTGTCCCGGGGGCAGTCTCAGTGGCTCCTGCCGCATCCACTGCCTCTACTGTCTCATCGCTTTGATCCTTGGCACCCTGCCCTTTGACACTACAAACAAACAACTCCGGGATAGATGGAGCGGCTTGCTGCGATCTAGCTGAAGCATATTTCTTTTTTTTTTAAGACTCTCCTGGAGATGTAAGAGGCTTCACTGGAGATGCGTCTTTTTTCTGCTCCTGCTCAGGCTGCTCTGCAGCGTGAGCATTTTAGGCTTTTCTTCTTGCAGCGGCTGCTGCTTTTGCCGAGACGCCTGATGCCAATTTCGGAGCCATTCTCTCCACGACCCAGCTCTGCCCAGCAGCGTAACTCTACTTGCCTCTCACGGCGTTTCTCTCGGCGTCTCTCTGACCTCGCCTCAGAACTCCGCCAAGCCCCTCGCTGCTGCCGCTGATACACTGTTGCCGGGTCAGAGTCACAATGCCGGCGAGCAACGTCCGCAACCTTCGCGGCCCGGCCTCAGCTGTACTTTCAGACGCGTTCACCCAGATGGTTGCCCACAGCATCCTAAACGGTACAGAGCATTTAGCACCGTGTCTGGGGGGTTTCTGCTACCATAGCACCGCTCTCCTGCTGCTGCTCAACGGCTCCGCTCACACAGCCGCCATCTAGCTTCTAGATCCCCCCGGGGCTTGTTTCAAATGAGTGGGGGGCTCCCAGGCCCGCCCAGCCCCGGGGACTGCCACCCCAGGGCTCTAATTTAATATTCGCAGGGGGCTCACAGGGCCCCTCGCAGCCCTGGGGACTGCCAGTCCCCGGAGCTTGTTTTAAATGGGTGGGGTGGCTCTCAGGCCCCCCCAGCACCAGGGACCGCCACACCTGGGGCTTTTGAAAATGTTGTAGGTTGGCTCGCAGACTCCCCCAGCCCCGGGGACCGCCACCCCCGGGGCTTAGTAAAAATTGGGTGGGGGGGTCTCTTAGTCTCCTCCAGCCCCGGGGACTATCACCCCCCGGGCTAATTCAAATTAGGTATGGGGGTGGGCTCTGAGGCCCCGTCAGCCCCGGGAACCACCACCCCCCAGGGCTTCTTATAAATGCGGGAGGGGGGAACGCAGTCCCCCTCCAGGAGCCTTGTACAGGTCCTGGGGACCGCCATCCCCAGGGCCGGCTCCTGCATTGTCTCGGGATGCCCACCCCCGGGATACTGCTGTTTGCTTCATTGAAGCGAGTGCAGGGAAACCTGCTTTTGCTTCAATGAAGCAAAGCAGATTGCTTTTCCATATGGGGAGCAGCATGTTAGCTGCTCCCCATATGGAAAAGCAATGCTGGCTCCCGCAGGAGGCGGGGAGCTGGCGGGACCGTGGTGGGATTGGGGACCCCCACGGTCCCCAGCGGTGAGGCCAAGCCCCGGGTGATGGGGTCCCCGGGGCTTTGAAGTGGCCTGAGGAGGGAGGCTATGCAGCCCCCTCCATAAAAAAATATTTGAGATGTCATCAGTGATGTCATCAGTGATGTCACTGACCATGTCATGAATGATGTATTATGTGACATCATCAGCAGTGGTTTGCGGGCACACGAGTTATAGTTAGTACAACTAACTATAACGGGGGAATTTCAATGGTTTTGCACGAGTGAAATGCCCAACTAACTATAACATCCCTAAAACCTATGGTTTTTTCAGTGAATTTCTAAGGTTTTTTAAATGCTAATTCCTAACTATAACATGTCTGAAACCTTTGTTTTTTCAGTGAATATATATATGGCCAGTAGGTAGTTATAGTTAGGGCCTATTATCCATAGGAAATCCGCAACATTCTATTCCCAATAGCACCAGTTGACAAATCTTCACAAATTTTTCAAAACTCCTGGGGCGCTCCGGTCCGTTTTTATCCTGAAATTCTCAGGGTGATTCGTCAAGCAGGGGCCGAGAAAAAAGGGGGGTCCCAAAACGTGTTTTCCCCATGCAATTTTCTCTAGCAATCTTTAGTCGCAGCTACAGCCCAAACTGCTGAATGGACACCACCAAATTTGGCAAAGAGGTAGTCCTTGGTTCAGACTCGTGCCATTTTCATAAATGGTGTAAATCTGCTCAGTAGTTGCTGAGAAAATCAAAAGTAAAATCATATATATATCTATGGCCGCGATGGATCAGCAAACCCTCAGCGTATCCTGCGCGCACCCTCCCGATCACGAGCTGATACGACCTGCATGACAATTGGCTGTCAACTGGCTGTCAACACTCCAAACCAGGAAGGGTTGGCAGCCATTTTGTGCCTCGGTAGAACTGAGGCACAAGAAATCCTTCAAAAAAGTGCACAAAAAGCAAAAAGGGGGCAGGGTAGAAACACCCTGACCCCCTAGGCCTGCTTAGGGGTCCCACAAGGACCCCCAGGGCCCCAAAAATGATTTAGTTTTTTTTAAAACTACAAAACCCACGCAGGACGTGCGGATTCTGCAGTGAAAAGAAAGAAAACGAAGCGTGGGCTCCTGCGCTTCAAAGATAATTAGTCCCAGGGGGGCCAAGTCCTAGGGCATGCTTAAAAAAAGTGTGGGGGGTCCAATCCCACCCCCCACTGCCCCGGGGAACTCCACAACCCGGGGCAAAGCATTAATAGTTGCGGGGTCTAACGGCCCCCGCAGCCCCGGGGACCGCCATCCCTGGGGCTTGTTAATGTTATGATGGGGGCCTCTAAGGCCCCCAAGCCCTGGGGACCACCACCCCGGGTCTCAACTTAATTGTTATTGCAGGGGCACACTGCCACCCCGCAGCCCCGAGGACCGCCACCCCTCGGGCTTTATTTTAAAAAAAAATACCCTCTGTGGGGTGCTCAAGCCCCCCATATGCCCTGGGGACCGCCACCTCCCCTGGGCTCTAAAACTTCGAATTGGGGGGTCCGTGATGGACCCCTCAGCCCAAGGACTACCACCTCCTCGGGGCTTTGCTAATGTTGGGAGGGGGGCCCCCTCCTGGAGCCCTTTCATGGCCCTGGGGACCACCACGACCAGGGCCGGCTCCTGCAGTGTCCCGGGGTGCCCACCCCCAGAACACTGCAGTTTGCAAACTTGATTTGGATTTTTAGAGAGCAAGGAAACCTGCTCTATCTTTCAAAATGCAAACCAGATTGCTTTTCCACATGGGGAGCTGTGTGTTAGCAGCTCCTCATGTGGAAAAGCAATGCCGGCTCCCGAAGGACACGAGGAGCTGGCGGGACCGTGGGGGCATTGGGGCTACCCCAACGTTATATATAGGCCCCAGGGGATTGGGGCCCGGGGGGGAATAGAAATTAGTGGTAGATGGCAATATTTTACAGTAAAATTGGGAGTCGCGCACCCAGCACAGCACTCAGCGCGGCCACTGTTGTGCACGCGCTGGGTGAGCGACTCCTACCGTGTTGGGTGCACAATTCCTAACGCGTTGGGTGTGCGACTCCTAACGTGTTCAGTGCAAGACTCTTACGAGTTGGGTGTACGACTCCAAGCAAAAAAAAGTAATACTTTTTCAGATATTTATCAAGCTTATGTGTTTAGATTTTGGGTGGCTCTAAAAAGAGCTGTTGTGTTTATTGAGAGATCTTGGTACCTACAAGTAAGTACCGATGCATAGTCTAAAGTTGTTGAGGAAGACACTGTTACCCTCATCTGTAAAATATACACTAACTCTCCTACAGGTGCCGTCCATATTAAAACGCAGATTGTTGTTGTAAATGGACCCTATTCTATAACCTCTGAGATAAGCAGAAACAGCTTTATTGACATGTTTCCTAGTTTTTGCAATCTGTGGACAAAATTGATTAGACCAGTTATAGTTCTGTCTTTGGAATATGTTAGAATAGACAAAGGCAGTTTGGGAGAAAAGTGACATCAATTCTCCAAAGGTGTCCTTCATTAGCATTTCCAGACCTAACCTAGTCAAAAGTGCGTAGGTCATTGCCACCACAGTGCACAATTATGAGGTCAGGGTGTTGGAGATGCAAAAAGGATTTAACCAATGGCATCAATTAGTGCCACTTGAATCCTCTTTGTCCAATCCATTTAATGTCTACATTTGGCAAAGCTAGGTCTTTGTCAATGCCTCTGTTTTCTGCATACCTTTGACTCCAGAAAATATAGCTGTGTCCCACAATCCACACTCTAAGCATCTTGAAGGGAGGTCTGGATGCTCTCAGGAGGTGTCTGTATGTGAAATGGCAGTTTGACAACTAAGGTTTTTCTAAAATGGTGGATAAGATGCAGTTTCTGTTTGAGAACATTATAGACTGAAAAATAGGGTGCATGTTTCTGTTTTTTAAAAACATGTTTCTTATTGGTTAACAAAAACTGTTTGAAAGGAACATTACATAGGAGAAGCTGGTATTTTGAAAAGTCAAGCACACTTGCTGTTTGGATTATCAACATTGTGTGCTGAACGTGTGACCTGTGAGTTCAGTTGAGTGTTCCATGAACTGTTACTATGGTAACAGGCAACAAGCAGATTGGGGGTAGGGCTCAAAGTTATGTCAATTGAGAAGGGTTGAAATGTGTTACCAATAGAAATGTGTGTTAGCTTTTGATTTAATGTGGGAAGCAATTTGATTTGATATTTACATGTATATGTGTGCAGAATGAGAGTTAACGTTTGCCATTTTTTGGTTTTGCTAAGAGCAGTGCAATACAGACATTCTGTATAAGAAAATCTAGTGTGTGACTAACATACTTCTTAATCTACAAATCAATTTGAAAGGTGAGTTATTAATTTGTGAGGCGTTGTATGTGGTGCCTTTGTTTTAAATAAGACTAATGTGTTTGTTCTTCTAAAGTCCAGGGAGTAGTCTTGCTTGTCTAGAATCATACTGAGAATCTGTGTGTATTTGGGCAACCATTGTGAGTGAAGTATTTGCTCTATTCATGTCTTTTGTGACACATAACTTTTAAAAAATCTATCCTGTTCTCAAATTGTAGTGGAATTAGTAGTCAGTCATTGCTTATGCATTCGCAAAATGAGTCAGGCTTTCACACTAGAGTGTAGTTCTGAAATATGTACAATGTGTGCAGTCACCTTACCCCTTCAAGACTAGTGAATGTGTTTTGGTAAAGTCCAAGGAATAGTGTTGCTTGTCTAGAATCACACTGTGAGTTTGTGTGCATTTGGGCAACCATTGTGAGAGAAGCATTTGGTTACTTCATGTTTTTGCAGACAGATAACTGCTTTACAACCTGTCATGTTGTCAAGTTTTAGTAGTATTAGTACCAGTCATTGCTTATGCATTCGCAGAGTGAGTCAGACTCTGCATTTAGGCTATCATTGTGAGAGACTCATGCCTTACAACATGCAGTCCTTCAAACGCCTATCCACTATGCATGCAGTCCGCTAAAAAACTACACACTTGTCTTCCACACCTTCAGTTACCCAGTCAATATCCATACACTCCTGCAAACACCCTGTTACTCTGCTTGCACTCTTCTAGTGACTCCTCTAGTGACCCATTCAGCACCATGTACTAATCCATTCGCTGTGCCAAAACTCAAAGATTTATAACTTCACCTAGTCTTTCTATTTGCAGTACTCTAATCATTCAGTTAGTACCCAAATGCTCATTTAGTGACTTACCAGATAGACTGCTTCAAACTCCTATCCACTTGCATGTAGTCCTCCAACCATCTACGCACTTGTGTTTGAGGCACTTTAATTCCCCAGTCAGTCTCCTTACACTCCAAGAAACACTCTGTCACTACCCTTGCAATCATGTATTGACCCATTTGGCACCATGTACTAATGCATTCTCTCTGCAAAAACCCAACCGCTTATAAATTCACCCAGGTATTCTCCTTGCAGTATTCTAATCATTTAATCAGTACGCAAGTACTCATGCAGTGGATATATGATGTTACAACGCATACTGTTACAACGCATACCGTTACAACGCGGTTGTTACAACGCTAATACTACTACAACGCATGTTTTTACAACGAGTACTATTACAACGCAAAATAGTACTTTAATAGGAAAAGTACCATTACAACGCAACATTTAACAACGTGTACCATTACAACGCATATATATATTAAAAAATTTCTTTGTAAAATAAAACCTGGCACGGGATGCAGGGAAAATAGGGGTTTTGGGTGGGTAAGTGTATTAAAAAACGGCATAAAAAACTACCATATAATTACTAATTCCATTTATTTATTTATTAAATAATTACTCGAGTATTTTTTTTTTTTATTTAATAAAATATTACTCGTCCTTTTTTAAAATTCACATATAAATATATATTTTTTATTTCTTTTGTAAAATAAAACCTGGCAACGGGATGCAGGGAAAATAGGGGTTTTGGGTGGGTAAGTGTATTAAAAAATGGCATAAAAAACTACCATATAATTACTAATTCCATTTATTTATTTATTAAATAATTACTCGAGTATTATTTTTTTTTTTTATTTAATAAAATATTACTCGTCCTTTTTTAAAATTCACATATAAATATATATTTTTTATTTCTTTTGTAAAATAAAACCTGGCAACGGGATGCAGGGAAAATAGGGGTTTTGGGTGGGTAAGTGTTTTAAAAAACGGCATGAAAAACTACCATATTTTTACGAATTCCATTTATTTATTTATTAAATAATTACTCGAGTATTAAAATTCATAGTCGAGTACTTTCTACAGTATTTCGAGAAGTAAAAATGAAAACAATTAAATTACTGCCTTTCTATGAATCAAAAATATACTCATTCTTATTCTTTTACACGATATGTTAGTATTCGGATAAAACAAACATATATATAGTATTCATGGACGCCATTTTGCATAAGTATCACAATAATGAGTCCTACTATTATTTCAATGATTTCAAACCACAACATAATACCCAAAATGGATGCCAAAACGGCAAACATAACGAGATATAAACGTCTTTTAATGGATTTTTAAATTATATGTTCTCAGAGAAATAAATGTAAAATTTAAAACGATTTCCAACGCATATTTTTACGATTAATTTTGCTATACTACACCAAACTTATAAATAGAACTGAGACACCATTTTGAAATTAGTTGATCCTCAACTACCCGAGAGAGCAGACGTGAGATTGCACTCTGTGAACTTTTCACCCTGTCATCCCATCGATATTTCTTAATCTACTTAATAGTACGAATACCAACTATTTTCAAGTAAGTAAAGTGTTCGGAAAACGATAACACCATAAATAATAGTCATATTAAATAAATAACTACTATATTAATATTAACTATATTTTTTTAAGGAAATGTTAGAAAAATAATTCTGAGAATAAATTAAAATAAATAAACAATATTGCCATGTTTTAAAAATACGCCCAAAATAAAATAAAACATAAATTTTTTAATTAATAATGTCAGTAATGAAATGTGATTTTAATATAATACAATAGTATTAATATGTTGATTATTTGTTATATTTCTCTTAGAAATCTATTCAGAACGGTTACAAACGAAATCCGTGTATATTTCATTCATTTTTGAAAGCGACCCGTTTTCGAGAAATAAAATAAGGTACATCATTATTTCTATGAAAATTAGTTTATTATTTATTAAATGTAAAACGCCGCATTAGGAGTAAACTTTATAAAAAAAAATTTCCTGACAGAGATACTACATATAAATTATTACTTGCTAAATAATTGAACTGAAAAAAAATTACAACACCGATTTAAAAGGTAATCTAAATATTTCCAATAGAACTAAACACTGCAATGCAAAGGCAAAAAAATAAATCAGTTTAAACGGGTAAATGCAGCTATACATAAAGTGCAGAGAAAGTGCTAAAGTATGCTTCAATATATAAGCGCATCATAATAAGAAAACATGTTATTCACTCTCGTCAGAAATTATATGCCACACATTTTCACACATACTTTTTTTTTCTAAGGACTCCATCTACTCAAACGTAGAACAACCTCGAAAAGACCCGACTACAATTACAAGGACACAATTCTAAATAGCAAACTTCAATAACTAATAGTAAGTATAAAACTGTTTTCATTATACATAGCTAAATGCTACAGTAGATAAAGTGCTAGATTTTCAAGAGGTAAAAATTACTATTACAAACCCTGGTAAGTGCAACAGTAGTGAAAGTGCAGGATACTCTAAAAGCTATTCCTGGTAAGTGCTATACTAGTAAAAGTTCTGAAAATTCTAGAGTTCTCATTTGCTATCCCAGATACATGTAAATGCTACAATACACAAACGACTGTGAAATCCAGAGGCCAAAATTGCATTTCTCTCTTTACATAAGTACTGCTATAAATAAAGTGCAGAGAAAGTGGTAAAGTAAACTTCAATATCATGCCTCATGCCTGTGAAGAAAACATGAAAATCAGTCTCCTCTAAAATTATGTGTCACACATTTTCACACATACTTTTCTTTGTTTAAGGACTCTATCTAACCAAAACTTGAGCAACCTCGAGGAAAACCGACACAAGGACACCAGAACACATTTCTTCAAAGTACAGATCAAAAACACTAAGAGTAAGTGAAATGTAGTTTTCCTCAAACATATATAACTCATGCATAAGCAGTAATGAATAACACATGTTATATATGAACAGCTACAAATTTCTGAGCTAACTAAACACAGCACTAAATAAAGTTTTATGAAATGTACAAGTGTAAATTATTATCACAACTCCTAGTAAGTGCTACAGTAATGAAAGTGCTGGATAGTGTAGAGGTGTAAATAAATATTCCAACTCCTGGTAAGTGCAACAGCAGGGAAAGTGCTGGATAATCTAGAGGCCTAAATTACTATCCCAACTCCAACTAAGTGCTACAGTAGAAAAAGTGCTGGATAATTTAAATGTATAAATTACCATTCCAACTCCTGGTAAGTGCAACAGCAGGGAAAGTGCTGGATAATCTAGAGGCCTAAATTACTATCCCAACTCCAACTAAGTGCTACAGTAGAAAAAGTGCTGGATAATTTAAATGTATAAATTACCATTCCAACTCCGACTAAGTGCTACAGTAGAGAAAGTGCTGGATAGTCTTCAGGTGTAAATTACTATTCCAACTCCGAGTAAGTGCTACAGTAGGGAAAGTGCTGGATAGTCTACAGGTGCAAATTACTATTCCAACTCCTGGAAAGTGCAACAATAGGGAAAGTGCTGGATAATTTAAAGGTATAAATTACTATTCCATCTCCGACTAAGTGCTACAGTAGGGAAAGTGCTAGATTTTCAAGAGGTATAAATTACTATTCCAGACCCTGGTAAGTGCAACAGTATTGAAAGTGCAGGATACTCTAGAAGCTTAAATTATCATTGCTTTTCCTGGTAAGTGCTACAGTAGTGAAAGTGTAGGAAACTGTAAAGTTGTCATGTACTATCACAGACACATGTAAATACTACAATACACAAAGGACTGTGGAATCCATAGGCCAAAATTGCATTTCTCTCTTTACATGAGTACTGCTATAAATAAAATGCAGAGAAAGTGGTAAAGTAAACTTCAATATCATACCTCAAGCCTGTGAAGAAAACATGAAAATCAGTCTCCTCTAAAATTATGTATCACACATTTTCACACATACTTTTCTTTGTTTAAGGACTCCATCTAACCAAAACTTGAGCAACCTCGAGGAAAACCGACACAAGGACACCAGGACACATTTCTTCAAAGTACAGATCAAAAACACTAAGAGTAAGTGAAATGTAGTTTTCCTCAAACATATATAAGTCATGCATAAGCAGTAATGAATAACACATGGTATATATGAACAGCTACAAATTTCTGAGCTAACTAAACACAGCACAGAATAAAGTTTTGTGAAATGTACAAGTGTAAATTATTATCACAACTCCACGTAAGTGCTACAGTAATGAAAGTGCTGGATAGTGTAGAGGTGTAAATTAATATTCCAACTCCTGGTAAGTGCAACAGCAGGGAAAGTGCTGGATAGTCTAGAGGCCTAAATTACTATTCCAACTCCAACTAAGTGCTACAGTAGAAAAAGTGCTGGATAATTTAAAGGTATAAATTACTATTCCAACTCAGACTAAGTGCTACAGTAGAGAAAGTGCTGGATAGTCTTCAGGTGTAAATTACTATTCCAACTCCGAGTAAGTGCTACAGTAGGGAAAGTGCTGGATAGTCTACAGGTGTAAATTACTATTCCAACTCCTGGAAAGTGCAACAATAGGGAAAGTGCTGGATAATTGAAAGGTATAAATTACTATTCCATCTCCGACTAAGTGCTACAGTAGGGAAAGTGCTAGATTTTCAAGAGGTATAAGTTACTATTCCAGACCCTGGTAAGTGTAACAGTATTGAAAGTGCAGGATACTCTAGAAGCTTAAATTTTCATTTATTTTCCTGGTAAGTGCTACAGTAGTGAAAGTGTAGGAAACTGTAAAGTTGTCATGTACTATCACAAACACATGTAAATACTACAATACACAAAGGACTGTGGAATCCATAGGCCAAAATTGCATTTCTCTCTTTACATGAGTAGTGCTATAAATAAAATGCAGAGAAAGTGGTAAAGTAAACTTCAATATCATACCTCAAGCCTGTGAAGAAAACATGAAAATCAGTCTCCTCTAAAATTATGTATCACACATTTTCACACATACTTTTCTTTGTTTAAGGACTCCATCTAACCAAAACTTGAGCAACCTCGAGGAAAACCGACACAAGGACACCAGGACACATTTCTTCAAAGTACAGATCAAAAACACTAAGAGTAAGTGAAATGTAGTTTTCCTCAAACATATATAAGTCATGCATAAGCAGTAATGAATAACACATGGTATATATGAACAGCTACAAATTTCTGAGCTAACTAAACACAGCACAGAATAAAGTTTTGTGAAATGTACAAGTGTAAATTATTATCACAACTCCACGTAAGTGCTACAGTAATGAAAGTGCTGGATAGTGTAGAGGTGTAAATTAATATTCCAACTCCTGGTAAGTGCAACAGCAGGGAAAGTGCTGGATAGTCTAGAGGCCTAAATTACTATTCCAACTCCAACTAAGTGCTACAGTAGAAAAAGTGCTGGATAATTTAAAGGTATAAATTACTATTCCAACTCCGACTAAGTGCTACAGTAGAGAAAGTGCTGGATAGTCTTCAGGTGTAAATTACTATTCCAACTCCGAGTAAGTGCTACAGTAGGGAAAGTGCTGGATAGTCTACAGGTGTAAATTACTATTCCAACTCCTGGAAAGTGCAACAATAGGGAAAGTGCTGGATAATTGAAAGGTATAAATTACTATTCCATCTCCGACTAAGTGCTACAGTAGGGAAAGTGCTGGATAGTCTACAGGTGTAAATTACTATTCCAACTCCTGGAAAGTGCAACAGTATTGAAAGTGCAGGATACTCTAGAAGCTTAAATTTTCATTTATTTTCCTGGTAAGTGCTACAGTAGTGAAAGTGTAGGAAACTGTAAAGTTGTCATATGCTATCCCAGACACATGTAAATGCTACAATACACAAACGAGTGTGAAATCCAGAGGCCAAAATTGCATTTCTCTCTTTACATGAGTACTGCTATAAATAAAGTGCAGAGAAAGTGGTAAAGTAAACTTCAATATCATGCCTCATGTCTGTGAAAAAAACATTAAAATCAGTCTCCTCTAAAATAATATGTCACACATTTTCACACATACTTTTCTTTGTTAAAGGACTCCATCTAACCAAAACTTGAGCAACCTCGAGGAAAACCGACACAAGGACACCAGGACACATTTCTTCAAAGTACAGATCAAAAACACTAAGAGTAAGTGAAATGTAGTTTTCCTCAAACATATATAAGTCATGCATAAGCAGTAATGAATAACACATAGTATATATGAACAGCTACAAATTTCTGAGCTAACTAAACACAGCACTGAATAAAGTTATTTAAAATGTACAAGTGTAAATTATTATCACAACTCCTAGTAAGTGCTACAGTAATGAAAGTGCTGGATAGTGTAGAGGTGTAAATTAATATTCCAACTCCTGGTAAGTGCAACAGCAGGGAAAGTGCTGGATAGTCTAGAGGCCTAAATTACTATTCCAACTCCAACTAAGTGCTACAGTAGAAAAAGTGCTGGATAATTTAAAGGTATATATTACTATTCCACCTCCGACTAAGTGCTACAGTAGAGAAAGTGCTGGATAGTATTCAGGTGTAAATTACTATTCCAACTCCGAGTAAATGCTACAGTAGGGAAAGTGCTGGATAGTCTTCAGGTGTAAATTACTATTCCAACTCCTGGAAAGTGCAACAGTAGGGAAAGTGCAGGATAGTCTAGAGGTGTAAATTACTATTCCATCTTCGACTAAGTGCTACAGTAGGGAAAGTGCTAGATTTTCTAGAGGTATAAATTACTATTCCAAACCCTGGTAAGTGCAACAGTAGTGAAAGTGCAGGATACTCTAGAAGCTTACATTATCATTGCTTTTCCTGGTAGGTGCTACAGTAGTGAAAGTGCAGGAAACTGTAGAGTTGTCATGTGCTATCCCAGATACATGTAAATACTACAATACACAAAGGACTGTGGAATCCAGAGACCAAAATTGCATTTCTCTCTTTACATTAGTACTGCTATAAATAAAGTGCAGAGAAAGTGGTAAAGTAAACTTCAATCTGATACCTCATGCCTGTGAAGAAAACATGAAAATCAATCTCCTCAAAAATTATGTGTCACACATTTTCACACGTATTTTTATTTGTTTAAGGACTGCATCTAACTAAAACTTGAAAAACCTCGAAGAAAACAGACACAAAGACACCACCAGAACACATTTCTTCAAAGTAAAGATCAAAAACACTAAGAGTAAGTGAAATACAGTTTTCCTCATACATATATAAGTCATGCATAAGCAGTAAAGAATAACACATGGTATATATGAACAGCTACAAATTTCACTTCTAGGTAAACACAGCACTGAATAAAGTTTTGTGAAATGTACAAGTGCAAATTATTATCACAACTCCGAGTAATTACTACAGTAGGGAAAGTGCAGGATATTAAAGAGGCGTCAATTACTATTCCAACTCCTGGTAAGTGCAACAGTAGAGAAAGTGCAGGATACTCAACAGATGTAAATTACTATTCCAACTCCGACTATATGCTACAGTAGGGAAAGTGCTGGATTGTGTAGAGGTGTAAATTACTATTCCAACTCCTGGAAAGTGCAACAGTAGGGAAAGTGCAGGATAGTCTAGAGGTGTAAATTAATATTCCAACTCCTGGTAAGTGCAACAGTAGGGAAAGTGCTGGATAGTGTAGAAGTGTAAATTACTATTCCAACTCCTGGAAAGTGCAACAGTACGGAAAGTGCAGGATAGTCTAAAGGTGTAAATTACTATTCCAACTCCGACTAAGTGCTACAGTAGGGAAAGTGCTGGATAGTATAGAGGTGTAAATTACTATTCCAAGTCCTGCAAAGTGCAACAGTAGGGAAAGTGCAGGATAGTCTAGAGGTGTAAATTACTATTCCAACTCCTGGAAAGTGCAACAGTAGGAAAAGTGCAGAATACTCAACAGATGTAAATTACTATTCCAACTCCGACTAAGTGCTGCAGTAGGGAAAGTGCTGGATAGTCATCAGGTGTAAATTAATATTCCAACTCCTGGTAAGTGCAACAGTAGAAAAAGTGCAGGATAGTCTAGAGGTGTAAATTAATATTCCAACTCCTGGAAAATGCTACAGTAGGGAAAGTGCTGGATAGTGTAAAGGTGTAAATTACTATTCCAACTCCTGGAAAATGCTACAGTAGGGAAAGTGCTGGATAGTGTAAAGATGCAAATTACTATTCCAACTCCTGGTAAGTGCAACAATAGGGAAAGTGCTGGATAGTCTAGAGGTGTAAATTACTATTCCAACTTCTGGAAAGTGCAACAGTAGGGAAAGTGCAGGATACTCAACAGATGTAAATTACTATTTCAACTCCGACTATGTGCTACAGTAGGGAAAGTGCTGGATTGTGTAGAGGTGTAAATTACTATTCCAACTCCTGGAAAGTGCAACAGTAGGGAAAGTGCAGGATAGTCTAGAGGTATAAATTACTATTCCAACTCCGACTAAGTGCAACAGTAGGGAAAGTGCTGGATAGTGTAGAAGTGTAAATTACTATTCCAACTCCTGGAAAGTGCAACAGTACGGAAAGTGCAGGATAGTCTAAAGGTGTAAATTACTATTCCAACTCCGACTAAGTGCTACAGTAGGGAAAGTGCTGGATAGTGTAGAGGTGTAAATTACTATTCCAAGTCCTGGGAAGTGCAACAGTAGGGAAAGTGCAGGATAGTCTAGAGGTGTAAATTACTATTCCAACTCCAACTAAGTGCAACAGTAGGGAAAGTGCTGGATAGTGTAGAGGTGTAAATTACTATTCCAACTCCTGGAAAGTGCAACAGTAGGGAAAGTGCAGGATAGTCTAGAGGTGTAAATTACTATACCAACTCCGACTAAGTGCTACAGTAGGGAAAGTGCTGGATAGTGTAGAGGTATAAATTACTATTCCAACTCCTGGAAAGTGCTACAGTAGGAAAAGTGCAGGATAGTCTAGAGGTGTAGATTACTATTCCATCTCCGACTAAGTGCTACAGTAGGGAAAGTGCAGGATAGTCTAGAGGTGTAAATTACTATTCCAACTCCAACTAAGTGCTACAGTAGGGAAAGTGCAAGATACTCAACAGATGTAAATTACTATTCCAACTCCGACTAAGTGCTACAGTAAGGAAAGTGCTGAATACTCAAAAGGCCTAAATTACTATTCCAACTACCGATAACTGCAACAGAAGAGAAAGTGCACGATAGTCAAAATGCCTAACTTAGTATTCAAACTACTGGTAATTACATCAATAAGTAAAGTGCTAGCAAGTGAATAAACATGTAAAATGTGCTAGATGCAGTAGAAATAAACAATAATCAGAGTTTAGCAAAATGAAAACTGCATACAAATTCTTTGTTTTCTTTTTCTATATTTCAAATATTAAAACAATCATTTTTTCTTTTCAGAAAATGTCTTCACAACAAGAAACTGCTAAATATATCCCATCCAGAAAAGGAAAACAATTACTAGCTCACCAAGGTTACATTTATTGTAAGGATAGGTTAAGTAATCCACGGATTCATTGGAGATGCGTGCAATACCATACAACTCGTTGCAGCGGCAGAGCGGTTACGGTCAATGATATTATTGTAAGGACAACTGACCATAACCACTCTGCCTCTGCAATGGAAGTTGATGTTAGAGAAACTGTGAATGAGATGAAAGCTATTGCAAGCACCTCCAATGAATCCACTGGATCAATTTTGAGACAGGTTGCACAACATGTCCCTACTCATATTGCTAGCAATATTCCCAACGTTCATAATTTGCGAAGAATTATACAAAGACAAAAGCAGGCAAGTAATACTCAAACAAACACACCTCATACCTTTTCTGATATCAATATTCCTCCTGAACTTACTATTACTTTTTCTAATGAACCTTTCCTCCTGCATGACAACGAAAACCCTCTTAAGCGCATCTTAATTTTTAGTACCCCACGCAACCTTGTTAAACTTGAATCAAGTGAAATTTGGATGATGGATGGGACGTTTAAAAGCACGCCCCATCCATTCACCCAAATTTATACTATTCATGGCAAAATTAATAATAGTGTAATACCCCTAGTATATAGTTTGCTGCCTGATAAGACTTCAGCAACTTACACAGAATTTTTATCTGTGATTAAATCCAAAACAAACCAAAGTCCTAGGAAAATTATTATCGATTTTGAATTGAGTATGATCAATGTGATCACCAAACTGTACACGGATACCCAAATTCAAGGGTGTTTTTTCCACTTTTCCCAGGCATTCTGGCGTAAATTACAAAAAACACCCTTAGTTACTGAATACTCAACGGACAGCAAACTACAAGTCGAATTAAAAAAATTAACTGCTCTTTGTTTTGTCCCTCCCGAAAGTGTAGACGAGTACTACACTGCAATTACAGAATCATATTATTATTTAACAAACAAAGATAAATTGGCACCCATTTTAAATTATATGGAAGACACATGGATTGGACACCTAGGCAGATCCGGTCGCAGGAGGAAGCCACGTTTCCATGTGCAGTGGTGGAACTGTTATTCGAGTTGCCTAGAGGGAGAGGCAAAAAACAAATAATGCCATTGAGGGATGGCATAACTCCTTCAATCATGTAATTGGTAAACCCCACCCTAATTTCTATTAATTTCTGGAAACTTTGAAGAAGGAGCAAAGTTTCCAAGAAATGAGACTTTCACAAACTCTCACTGGTAGTCTAAACTCACGGATTACCCAAAGAACTAAGGATATGTCTGAACGACTATTGGCACTATTACAACAATTTTCGTTGTGTGTGGCTTTAGATTACCTTGAGAATCTAGCTAACATCCTTTCTTTTTAAACTATTATTTACATTACTTTCCTGCTTCTACCAAAATTAAATATTTTTCTAATTTGAATTCGTTAAAACATTTTTCCTAAAACATTTTTTAAAATTTGATGTTGGGTCATTTTTCCTCGTTTTTATTTTTTAAACATTTTTTAAAAAATAAAACCCTTACATGAGATATTTTTTTAATTTTTAAATCACATAAGACTTTAAAAGAAATAGCAGAACCAATATTTTCCAAAAAAATAAATTTTGGGACTGCATTTTTAAATAATAGAAAATTACAGTGCATATACAAAAATGCATTTTCAATTTTACCGAAAACTCTTCTATCAAAACCACACCATAAAATGAATGATTAAAATATTTATGTATCCAAAATATTGATATTTCCATATTTCCACTTCAAGTGCTAATTCCTACAACATTTGACGAAACATAGAAAAATTATTTTTAATTTTTCTTTATTGGCTTCAGAAAGTGTCAAACAATCTAACCTTGTCATCTTTATTATTCTACATAACCTATTTTTATAAATTCAAAATTCTCTACTCCTCCTGATACCAAAAATACAGACTTCTACTTAATTAAATACAAATCAATAAACATCACTTGTGCCTTTAAAACTAATTAAGCAGAATATACAAAGGCACCAAAATTTTGGCTTTCATATTTACTAAGAAAAAACAAAGCTATAATTTTCCCCAAAATGTATACAAAACAACTAAAATGTAACCAATATAATCAATCAGACAATCGATTATTCGCAAATAAATCCTAAATCAAAATCTTCTGTGAATACAAATTTGTTTCAAAAAAGCACCAAGAAAACATTGGAAATATCTTTATTAACATTCATATAATATTTTAACAACATAGCAACTAACTTTCTCAAACTCCATATTTACAAACTGTAATATCACTCGAAAATGCATTTTAATACTTTGCATACATAAATACATTTTGAAATATTTGTTATACTTTTCTAAACCCTTTTTCAAGTTTTCATGCTAGCAATTCAACTAAATCTTACTTTAATTATATTTACCGATGTTCCCCACGCCCACCGACCCAACATCGGCATATTCTAATAATACGAGTAGCGACATGTTGTTTTTTTTACATTTTTTTTATTTCGAGCAACCTCTACTTAACTTATCCTTACAATAAATGTAAATCTTTTATTATTTAACTTTATTAGTTAGTATTAAATTGTTTTCCTACCTGATCGTAGTTCAGCGTCCTGCTGCTTCCTGCTGCTTCCAGCTCCGGTAACCAACAAAATGGCCGACGACGCACGCGTATACGTAATAACGTCAGGATATGCTGCAACAATAAACAAAGGACTACTGTACATTGTAATATAATACAAATTGTAAATAAATATTATTTTTATATATGATTACTTGTATATATTAAAATTTTCAAAAATATACATAAAATGTAAAAATAAATTATGAATTTTTTAATATATTTTAAAAAACATATCTCTTCGTTTTTATTTATTTCATATAATGTATCTTAACTTTTATAATATAATGTAAAATATATACTTCCTTTCTATACCTGTTTTCTTCTTTCTGTTCCGCTTTTTTCCTCCTCTTTCCTTTCGTTTCCTTTGCTTTAATTCCGAACCGCTCTACATATCTAGATGTATCATGAAAATAAATGAAGGACCAATGTATCCATAGAAAACAATGGTAAAGCGTGGGAACGGAAACATTAATATAAGTATATCACAAACAAAATGAATTACAAATTAATTTCTTCAATAAACATTATACTTAATAAAGTCTAAATGTAGAAAACATTTTATTTAAATTTAATTAAACTATAATAAAACGTAAACTTTTTCAAATATATTTTTAATGTCATAAATAAAAGAAAATAAACATCTATTCATATATAATAATTTTTAAAATTCAAAATAAAAGAAAAGTAATATTATTTAAATATTTTTCAAATATATTTAAAAAATTTATTATTATTAATATATAAATATTAATTAATACTTCAATACAAAAAATAATATTAAACAAAATACTAAAGTAATCAATAAAACAAATACTAAAATAAAATATATATCTTTTAATAATTAAATTTTTTACTACCCAAATTTATGCTAAAATAGATATATAATTAGGTAAAATAGATATATAATTATTTACAAAAAAACTTTACATTTATTTAATACAATATTTTACAATAATTAAATATACATTCCTATATTTATATTATTCAATATTAAATTTCAATGAACATATAAATTATTAATACCAAAATAAATGTAATAAACAAATTCCTAAAATAATCAATTAAATAAATACTATATTAAAATATATATCTTTTAATTATTAGAATTTATAATACCCAAATTTTTAGTAAAATAGATATATAATTATCTAAATATAATTATTTACAAAAATACTTTTCTTTTAATTAAAACATTATTTTACAATTATTAATTATTAATTATACATTTTAATATTTTAATATCACTACAATCTAACCTATTTTAAAATAAAATATATTTAAAAATTATATTTAAATACATAGATATACACAAATTTTTAGTAAAATATATATATAATTATCTATATATTATTATTTACAAAAATACTTTTCTTTTGATTAATACATTATTTTACAATTATTAAATATACATTTTAATATTTTAATATTACTACAATCTAACCTATTTAAAAATAAAATATATATAAAAATTATATTTATATATATACATATACATATATATGCGTTGTAAAAGTACCTGCGTTGTAACTGTACCTGCGTTGTAACAGTATAAGTTGTAAATGTATGCGTTGTAACAGTACCTGCGTTGTAAAAGATGCGTTGTAACAGTACTGCGTTGTAAAAAATGCGTTGTAACAGGTGGATACCCATGCAGTGATCCAGGCTTTAGCACAGGGACTGCTACAAATCTTTATTGAATATGCATGCAGTCCTTTAATCACCTACATTCTTATTTTACACACCTTCATTTCCCCAGGCAGTATCCATACACTCCAGCAAACATCCTGTAACTGTCCTTGCACTGTTGTAGTGACCCATTCAACACTATGTACTAATCCATTCACTGTGCCAAAACTGCACCACTTATAAATTCACCCAGGCACTCCCCTTATAGTACTCTAATGGTTGTTTTGCTACCCAACTAATCATACCGTGAGCTAGGCCTTAACACGTACAATGTGATTGTATAGTAATGGAAAGGTATCATTTATAAATTTATTATAAAAATACATTAATTTATCATTCTTGTTTACAGATATTGTTTATCAGCATTAAAATCAAGTTATCATGCCTGAAAAGTCAAGAAAGAGAAAACGCCAGCAAAAGGACAATTATTTGAAGAAAACTGCAGAACAAGTATTGGATGACCAACATCATGTGGGTAAAAAGACAAACTCTTCCGGTAAGACAACAAAAGAATTCCTTGAAAAACTTTCAAAGCCTAGGAATAGTATGCAGATTGTCCAAAGTACAAACAATTCTTCAACCAGAAAAAAGAATATGAGTAAAAAGAAAGGAGTAAATAGAACATTACATTCAAAAGATACAATGAATGGTAAAAGAAGGCAAAATCAGTATAAAGAAATAAGGTAAAAGATTTTTTATAATCAAGTTGTATTCAACTTCCTTAAAGATGTGAAAAAATATTAAAAAAGAGCACTATTTTATAAAAAGAAGAAGCATATTGAATCCATTGTTCAAAAAGCTTTTGAATTAAAAAGGAAATTATTCATTTTAGTTTTAAACAGAATTTGATCACTAGATAAACCAATCCATTTTATAAAGGCCAAAAGTAAGAAGAAAAGGGTAATTAACGCAACTCATTTTTGTGAATTTGTTTGGGATGAATGGAAACACAGTTCAAGTTCAGAGCCTTTTGTAGTTTCTTACAGCTCTTTCCATACTTGTCCTTCTCCTCACTCATCACATGCAATGCCTCTGGAATGTTACAGTGTGATGATGCTCTGTGGAATGTTGGGAGTCTCTCAAGAAAGGCACAGTTGAGATGGGCTGAGCTGTGTCCTGGCTGCTTCTGGTCGGGCCTATACATTACTACTTCTGGACTCAACTACTAATCTTCAATAAACCAACCTTCAAATACCTCAACGTGTCCAGCTCCATTACTACATTTTTCTTTAATGAAGAGAGACATTTTCAGACCAATAATGTCTTGCATGCAGTTGATACCAATGGTCAAGCTTATGAGGTTAGAAATGGTTGTCCAACTGAGAAAGAGAAGATGATTCTCAGAAATGTAGTAGAAGTGAAGGCTGATGAAGTTCCAGGGAGACGCCTGAAAGCCCCAATGTATACTTGGGATTGCAGTAATATTTGTGGTGTACAACAGGAATCTATTGATATTTTACGCAATTTCTTACAAGAGTATACTAAGAAAAGTGTTAAACAAAAGATTAAGATGTTGCAAGGACTAGACCCTTGGAAAGTGAGAAAAAATACTGGTTTGCAAGGTCATTCTCTGGCTTGTCTTTCTAGAAAAGTATGTCAAAGTAATTGTCATCATTTCAGGATGTTAGCAGTACATCATTCTTAAATGTGGAAGTTAGTCAGAAGATTGTATTATGCAAAAAGTCCAGCACTAAAATTAAATGAGTAAGACCAGCACTAAAATAAATGAGCTGAACAGTGCTCTTTTGCGTGGGTCAGAATCAGATGTGAAGAAGGTTTGTGATGAGGTTGAGTTTTGTTACTTTGGTCCTGAACAAGAGAGTGCAGAAACTGAGACATTAATAGAATAAAATGTTGAAGAGAATTTGCAATATACTACTACAAAACATTTTGAAGAACACATTACAAAGTTTAAGGTGATTTTAGGTGAAAGGCCAAATTATTCTAGTATTTGTTGCCGGTGAACTCACTATATAAATCAGACTAGGAGTGTTGATCTGTATTTAAAAAGTGAAAGAGAAAATAATGATAAGTGGAAGGAATTTGCAACTTATTTGTTGGTACAGAATTGTTTTGATTTGGCTCCATTACTACATTTTTCTTTAATGAAGAGAGACATTTTCAGACCAACAATTTATTGCATGCAGTTGATACCAATGGTCGAGCTTATGAGGTTAGAAATGGTTGTCCAATTGAGAAAGAGAAGATGGTTCCCAGAAATGTAATAGAAGTGAAAGCTGATGAAGTTCTAGGGAGACGTCTGAAAGCCCCAGTGTATACTTGGGATTGCAGTAGTATTTGTAGTGTACAACAGGAATCTATTGATATTTTACGCAATTTCTTACAAGAGTATACTAAGAAAAGTGTTAAACAAAAGATTAAGATGTTGCAAGGACTTGACCCTTGAAAAGTGAGAAAAAATACTGGTTTGCAAGGTCATTCTCTGGCTTGTCTTTCTAGAAAAGTATGTCAAAGTAATTGTCATCATTTCAGGATGTTAGCAGTACATCATTCTTAAATGTGGAAGTTAGTCAGAAGATTGTATTATGCAAAAAGTCCAGCACTTAATTAAATGAGTAAGACCAGCACTAAAATTAAATGAGTTGAACAGTGCTCTTTTGCGTGGGTCAGTATCAGATGTGAAGAAGGTTTGTGATGAGATTGAGTTTTGTTACTTTGGTCCTGAACAAGAGAGTGCAGAAACTGAGACATTAATAGAATAAAATGTTGAAGAGAATGTGCAATATACTACTACAAAATGTTTTGAAGAACAAATTACAAAGTTTAAGGTGATTTCAGGTGGAAGCCCAAATTATTCTTGTATTTGTTTCCGGTGAACTCACTATATAAATTAGACTACGAGTGTTGATATGTATTTAAAAAGTGAAAGAGAAAATAATGATAAGTGGAAGGAATTTGCAACTTATTTGTTGGTACAGAATTGTTTTGATTTAGGTTCTGATCGGCGTATTTGCAAATATTGTTATATCAAATTATACGAGAATAAAATACCCGCTAGAGCTGTCCATAATAATCTAGAGCTGGTAACTATTCCTCCAGAACTGATAGATTTAAATAACTATGAGTCTATTCTGATTCAATGTGTGCACCAATTTCAGGCTATAGTTCTTATGGAGCTCAAAACAGGTGAATTGCATCCTACAGATTTACAGAGAGGATTAAAAGGAAGAGTTGTATATTTACCTCTAGATTTAAAGAAAAATATTGAAACTATTGGTGTAGAGAATGCAGAAAGGGAACCATTAGTTATTCTAGTTAATGGCGTTCCTACTAAGAGTAAGAAAATCTGGCAAACATTAGTGGATGTTAGGAAAGTGCAAAAGTCAACATTGTATCTGATAAAGAACAATGAGTACTATAAAAATGTGTATGTGGGAGTAGAAGAAATACTTTTAGGAGATGGTACTGAAACGTCAACTGGTCAAATTGAAAAAGTGAACATGTCCAAAAGTGAAGAAATCTATGAACATTACAGTGTACATCCAATTCATTTGAAAGAAGTGATGGGGAATACCATTGAATGATTTCAAATGAAAAAAGCAAAGTGAAATCCAATGAGTGTATGGGAAAAAAGTTTGGAAGCTCGTTGTTTTTCGCAGTTGTTCCCAACAGGAAAAGGTGGACGATATGATGAACGGTCAGTGCAGATTCCTGCATCAGAATATCAGACAACAAGATTGTTTGCAGAAGATCCAAGATTTCGACAATGTATCCCATATATATTTCATCTTTTGTTTGAGAGTGACCTGTCTAGACTTTGATATGCAGTCAACCACATATTGAAAGCAGGAGTACATCTTCAAAATGTTTCGGCAAAGGAATTTATGGATAAAGTACATCAGAGAGATGAATATTTAGAATCTCAGCTGAATTATTTTATGGCATGTCAGTGTGGTACTAATGAGTATTGATACTGTCATCATGGAGAACTTAAATGTATGCTTAGGAACTTAGGAACTCCTACATGGTTCCTTACCCTAAGCTGTGCCGAATACCCTTGGGATGATTTACTTGAATTTCTTCGAAGGCAAATTCGAATATAAAAAATATTGAATACAAGACACCTAGCGAATTGTGCTCTTTGGATACTGTTAATGTATGCAGATATTTCAATCATAGATTTGAAGCTACAATGTCTCTTATCTGCAATAAAAAGAATCCTCCTCATGGAGAAGCAATACTGTCCAGCATAAAATGTGCATAATT
This sequence comes from Lissotriton vulgaris, assembly GCF_964263255.1. Lineage (NCBI taxonomy): Eukaryota > Metazoa > Chordata > Amphibia > Caudata > Salamandridae > Lissotriton > Lissotriton vulgaris. The sequence goes on from NC_141689.1 coordinate 657,907,866, forward strand.
GTTCTTTTTGTTCACTCTAAGCCCACCTTTTGGATTATGGCCATGCAATAGTGGTGTAAGTATATTATAGATTCTATTGTCAGACGTCTACCTTAGTGATAGTGGAATTATCACTACTACAGACTACCATTGAACAATAATGTGTGGATGAGCGGTATTGGTTGTTTACCTTCAAAGAGGAGGAAGAAATAAATTTATGTTTCAACACCTTAGACAATTAGTTGCTCGATTTCAAACAGAAAATTAAGTAGGAATGTTAGAGGAAGTCTGGCCCACCTCTAAAAGGATTGTGCAAGTCGTGACAGCTGAAGGGAGTGTGTCTCAACATTACTTCTTCTGGTAATCCGGACACAACACTAGATGGCAGGAGTATGCAAAACATCTAATTCAACATCTTGCATGCGATCACATCTTTACTTTCATAATACATACATTTGGTACATTTGTAACTAGTAAAAGGTAACCATGATGTTACATTAGTTTCGATACATTCAAGGTGGACCCATCTGCGGCATTCAAAACATTGGGCCTGTTGGTAAGATAGTGAAAAATAACTTGTTATTAACATTGCATTGTTTAAAGGTCAATAGTTTTTTGTTATGATAACTTATATATATTTACATACTAAACATAATGACTTCTTCATACTGAGTGGAAAAGTGCTAATGAGTCCATTACTAGGAAGGGTGCATAGCCAGCTAACCAACATGGCAGACGCAACTCTGAAAAGACCCTTGGAAATCCATCAGTTATCTGAGTCATACTAACATACACCCTGCATCAGACAAGTGTGAAATGGAGACTTAATGCCAACAAAACACCCCAAGTACTTATATAAGTTACTTTTGATCTTCAGCGTCTAGAGTCATTGAGGGTACCTACCATTAAGTTTTGCATATAAATTGATGAAGCATCTTGGTTGCAGACACCACAATACTTTTCAACATACTCTAAATGTAAAAATGATGTACATTAGCGCATCATAACAGCAATGCTAACAAATCAAAACTTATTACTAGAAGAGCGATATTAGCCGAGGAATTTACACGATGACACTGTTGCTGATATTGCTAAACACTAAGGTTAAAATTAAAGGATTTCAGTACACACATTGATGGAAAATTATTATTTAAAGATAGGTAACTGTATTAGGAATGAAAATATACGTACATTTGGACTTGAGAAACATATTTTTGAGAGGTAGGCATCGATTACCTGTAACAATATATGTAAACACATGAGCTTCTAAAGAGGAACTAACATGTACATCCTATGCCATAAGCCATACTATACACAATTTACAAGTAGCAGAACCTAACCTCATCAATTATCCATTGGTCCGTTTTAAGTGACCAAAAAGAATTATCATATAATTTAAAGCTCAACACTAATGCTTCCAAACAATCTTTTACTGGTTTCTTCCACACATCCAAAACTTTTTTCAGGGATATAGATCGACCGAGATGCTGGAGATGGAGAACATCCTCTAGATGGTAGTGGTGCTGAAGATGGTAGAGGTGCTGAAGATGGTACAGGTGCTGAAGATGGTACAGGTGCTGAATATGGTACAGATGCTGAGGATGGTACAGGTGCTAAAGATTGAACAGGTGTTGGAGAATTATCACTCGTCATTCTTCCTGCAAATTAATTTTGAAAATTTTAGAAAAAGTAATATTTCTTAAAGAACTACAAATTACTCAAACAACCTACCACAAACCTTTCTCAAACAAAAATAGCTAATCAGAAATACCTTTCTTAAATTAATGTACTTTGCAAAACATGTCATGTGAAGAAAGACAAAATTACGTACTCATCCTCAACCTACTAAGTTCTCACCTATAAAGGAGACAATTACACCAGCCAATACAACATCATTACTCTAGACATTCAAATTATGTGCCATTACATAAAAAAGGAACCCATTATTAGATTACCTTTGACGCTGATTTATAAGGCTTTAACATGTCGATATTATAAGTTCTACGTAAAGGCATGTTGCTACCATTGACTAACTTAGCACACTTTCTTGCATTTTGGAAATATGGCAGGGTCCAGTAAAGTTGTGGTCCAAAATCCGTCCTTTCCTCGTTGTTCGCCTGCAATTTTTAAAAGCAATAAATCTCCTTCGCTGAAGGTGCACAGCTTATATTTCTTCGAAACTCTTTCTATATTTTTCTTTCTGCTTTTCCTGAACAACCTGAATATTCTGCTTTGTCTGCTTCTACAACTCTGCTTTTCAAGTGTCCTTTTCTGCAATAATCCCTGCCTATTCACTTTCTGTTGGTAGTACAAAGTCAAGCTAATAAAAGAAACATAAAACTCAATCACTGATATTTACCATTCAAAAAAATATACATGTATGTATAAATACAAAAAAAAATTAAGACAATTAAAATACAAATTGGAGTACTCTAAATGTCATACCAGATCATTCTCCACCTCACTAGGAAATCTTGCTTCTCGGCCGTACATAAATTGGACGGGGGAAACTTTTGTTGTAGTATGTGGCTTGAATCGTAAGGCAAACAATGCATGATCAAAATATAGATCCCAGTCGTTCTGATGCTCATTCACATACTTAGACAACGTGCTGTAAAATTAGAAAAGATTAACATATGGCATGACTGTTGATGGCAGTACACTAATCACGTTTCTTTGTGATTATAATTGGTCAGCAGCAACCGATGAGCATCAAACCACATCAAACAAACTGTCAAATGAAATAACACCAAGAAAGCAACCCCACATTCAACTTACAAACTTATAAAGAAAAAAGAGTAGGATTACCTTTTAATGCTAGCATTGGTACGTTCATCTAAACCATTTGTTTGTGGGTGATAGGCTGCACTTACAGAGCGTTCTATTTGTAAAAGCTTAGTTACCTCTAAATTAACCTGTAAAATAAAATGGTCTGTAAGATAAATAGGAAATATTATTGCATTAGACGACTGTTCGGTCAAGATTAGTCACTCACTTCACAAACTTCCGACCCTGATCTGATAGAACCCTTTTTGAACTACCAAGGCGTAGATACATTGGCAACAGTCTTGAAGCATTAGTGCCTACAGCACTATCACAATGGAAATTCTAATTTATTAAAAAAATTATTTGAAAAATCTAGAAATTTTGTAACTCACCCATTTTTCAATTTCAATTTACATATTTGGCCAATAAAATCATGAGGAAATGCTTTTCTTAGTTTTGTTGATCTGGGTATGACCACCAATAAGAGACAGATGAAATTCAGTAAAACAAATCGGGCAGATTCAGCACCAAAGACAACTTTAGCGTTCGTATATTTACCAGTGTAGAACAAACACCCATCTATCAACAAAGAAACAAAAACAGAAAGATTATAAAACAAATGTGTTTTTGGAAAATTTGCAGGTCAAAATGGATTACAGGATCTGAGAACATGTCTTTTCGCAACAAGCCTTAACACATTGCAATGATAAATCAATACTCAGAAAATTATACTTCCGTCAACGGTGAATTTTGTAGACAGTCTACGCAAACCATGCTTCTGGACTTTACTGAAACCATCAGGATACACATTACGGCTTACATAATCCAGAAGCTCTTGGTACTTAGTGGCATCCATTTCTATGGAAAATGAAGATAAACCTGAAAAAAGTGATAGCATTATAGATGTAAAGAACACATTTTACATGCTCACATTCAATTACAAAGCAATAAATACCTATAAAGGTGTGTGAATACACAATTAGTAAAACAACTGTCAGCCCATCTTCACAGCTCAATACATCAACGAAGTTTAAGCAGGTACTGTCCATAAAAAGGGAAGGGTAAGGCCTGCCAAATGGATGCAGTTTGAAAACATGGCACTTTAAAAAAGGGCGTCCAGGCACTGCAGTGCCAGGCTGACTTCTCTCTTTAGGGTTACTTGTGTGGGTGGCTCACTTACTGCTGCAGGCCAACTAGTAGCATTTACATGAGCAGCCCTGGTATGCATAGTACACTTTACTATCAAGACTAACATATCAATCATGGACAAATAATTACCATTACACTTTCAAAAGGGAGCATTTGCACTTAAACACTGATCATGAAGTGGCGTAGTGTCCAAAACATCTATTTTGGCGAAAGCATGTCAGAAAAAGATGTAGGACAGAAGGAAAAATGGTTAGGGAACCTAAGCCAAAGAACAGTCAAGTACAACACCATCGTACCAAGGTTACAAATCTAGCAACTGTGCAGCCAATAGACAGGATAAAAAAACACTGGCATTAAATAGACAGAAAAGAGTAAGGACATTAAGAAGACCCACAGGGCAAAACCAGGCAGATGTCACGGTGAGGCACTACAAACAGTTTTCACAGATTTACGTACCACCTTTGAGCACAGGACTGGGGTCCCACAAATGCACAAATGGTTATTAATTATTATCAATTATTATCAATTAAGACTATGCTATTCTCAGGAGGCAAAACTTTCGTCGGACAATTAGACCACATTTAAAAAAAAATATATATATAGGCAACGTGAGGCAGCAATAAATATTAATAGTCACAGAAGGATTAGGAGGGAACACATACTATAAAGCACAAAGCAATACAGAGCTTGGAGGCCCTTTTGACGCAGAAAAAAATATTACCATCATGCACGCACAATTTATAAGAATAGAGGCCAAAGCACATGGCGCACAACAAAAATGCAACACCGAACTTCATGCACTCACAATTTATAAGAAAAGAGGCCTGGGAGGCCCCCGTAATGCATAAGGAAACATTACCATCATGCATGCACAACTTAAAACAATTGAGGGCTGGGAGGGCCAAGTGATGCAGAAAGAAATATTACCATCATGCACGCACAATTTATAAGAATAGAGGCCAAATCATGTGGCGCACCACAAAAATGCGACACAGAAATTAATGGACGCACAATTTATAAGAAAAGAGGCCTGGGAGGGCCCCATGATGCAGAAGTAAATATTACGATTATGCACGCACGATCTATAAGAATAGAGGCCTGGGAAGGTCACGTGAGGCAGTAAAAGTATTAAAATTCACGGGAGGATTAAGAGGTAGCACATACGATGAAGCACAAAGCAAGTGGGGCAGAAAAATAAAGCAAAACAGAGGTGGGAGGGCCACGTGACACAGTAAAAAATAATACCATCATGCACGCACAATTTATAAGAATAGAGATGAAAGCACATGGCGCACAACAAAAATACCACACAGAAATTAATGCATGTACAATTTATAAGAAAATAGACCTGGGAGGGCCCCGTGACGCAGAAAGAAATATTTCTATCATGCACGCACAAATTAAAAGAATAGAGGCCAAAGCACGTGGCGCACAATAATAAAGCAAAACAGAGCTGGGAGGGCCACGTGATACAGAAAAAAAATATTATCATCATGCTCGCACAATTTATAAGAATAGAGGCCAAAGCACGTGGCGCACCACAAAAATACGACACATAAATTAATGCACGCACAATTTATAAGAAAAGAGGACTGGGAGGGCCCGTGATGCAGAAGGAAATACAAATATCATGCATGCACAATTTTAAAAAATTAAGAGCTGGGAGGGCCACGTGACTCCGAAAAATATATTACCACCATGCACGCACAATTTATAAGAATAGTAGCCAAAGCACATGGCGCACAACAAAAATATCACACAGAAATTAATGCACCCACAATTTATAAGAAAAGAAACCTGGGAGGGCCCTGTGATGCAAAAAGAAATATTACCATCATGCGAGCACAAACTAAAGGAATAGAGGCCAAAGCACGTAGCGCACAAAAATAAAGCAAAACAGAGCTGGGAGGGCCATGTGATGCAGAAAAAAAATATTGCCATCATGCTCGCACAATTTATAAGAATAGAGGCTGAAGCATGTGGCGCACCACAGAAATACGACACAGAAATTAATGCATGCACAATTTATAAGATAAGAGGGCTAGGAGGACCACGTGACTCAGAAAAAAATATTTATTTTATTTATTTATTTATTTTTTGCATTTAAACAGCACACTGTTACCCGAAGGTGTCCTGGCGCTAGATGAATACTCCTAAAGGATCAGGCCAGAATCAAGTTAATGTGCAAACAGCCAAGTTTTAATGCCTCTCCACAAAGCGATCAGGTCTGTCATGTTCCTCAGGGCGAGGGGCAAGGCATTCCAGGCCTTCGTTGCCCCCAAAACAAAGCTACTGCCTCCCCACCATGCCTTCTTTATATGAGGAACTTTGACCAAGCACTGCCCAGATGACCTTAACTGTCTGGTAGGGAGATACCATTGAAAGTACTGCTTCAGGCAGGCCGGCCCCAGGCCTTGCAAGGCCTTAAAGACCAGACACAAGGGTTTGAAAGAAATCCGCTTCCGTACTGGCAGCCAATGTAGTTTAGTAATTTCGGAGGAGATGGAGGCATACTTCTGTATGCCCATCAAAAGTCTAGCTGCTGCATTTTGCAACACCTGCATTTTATTAAGAAGCCCCTTTTGAGCATTCAGAAGCAGGCTGTTGCAATAGTCTAGGCGCGACAGCACTAATGCAGTAATAACTGTATTTTTACTGCTCTCCGGAAGGAAAGGGAGAATCTTCTGCATCATTTTAAGTATAAAAAATACTGATGATGCTATGGCATTAACCTGGGGCCTAAAGGTGAGCTGCTCATCAATGAGGACTCCCAAGTTCTTCACCTTAGCGACTGGTAAATGTGGGGTACCCATCTCCTCCGGCCACCAGCGAGGACTTCAAAAGTCTTCCTTTGCGCCAAATACAATGACCTCAGTTTTGGCTTTATTTAATTTGAGGCAATTATCAGCCATCCACCTGCTCACTGCCAACATACATTCCTGAAATTGCATGGCTATTCCTTCCTCCTTGCCAGGTAACAGTGACACCACAATTTGTGTGTCATCTGCATAAGATGTTAAATCAAAACCAAAGGACCTGACAATCGGGGCCAGCGAGGTAACATATATATTAAACAGTGTGGGGCCTAGGGAGGAGCCATGAGGAACACCACAGGGCAACGCGAAAGGTATTCATGTATAATCACCCATTGCCACACACTGATCCCTATTAGTTAGGAAAGCTTTCAAGATGTCCCAAGATTTCCCTTGAACCCCACAGTCCCTCAACCGGTCCATCAAAATCCCATGATGTACCGCGGATAGGTCCAGTAGGACCAATGCCACTCTGCCTCCGAGATCCAGCACTTCTCTGATTTCCTCCGTTGCTTTAATCAGAGCTCTGAATCCATGCTAGGAGGGATCTAGGGCCGGGGTGGCCCCTAAAAAGGCACTAAGTTGAAAGTTCAACATTTTTCAACTAGTTTGGCTGGTAGTGGCAGCCTAGATATGGGACGATAGTTATTAGGGTCCTTTATATCCAAATTAGCGTTTTTCAGTAGAGGAAGGACGGAAGCATGTTTCCAACAAGAGCAAAATAGTCCAGTCGCAAACATATTGTTGAAAATCGTTGTTAGAGCTGCGGCAATAGGTACATGTGCCATTTTGGCAACCGTTGCAGGACACGGGTCATATGGGGATCCTGATCTCACTGCAAGAAGCAATTTAGCTGTGTCCTCCGTGCTCACCGGTGTAAACTGCTCTAGCCTGGATCCTTGGAACTCTCCCACTTCGACATTCTGAATAGGGCTAAGTGGGTTGCTCTTATCTGCATCCAGAAAGACCCTAAAAATAGTATCAACTTTGGCCTGGAAGAACTTGGCCAAAGCCTCAAATAACTCTTGGCTAGGTTGAGGACCTGGCACTTTTGTGGATGCAAGGCAGGAAACTGTTCTAAATAGTTCCTTTGATGGAATTCGGTTTGTGAAGTACTATTGTTTTACCCGCACAATCATTTTCTTATAATCAAGGAGGCTCCGGTTTAAGTTCACCTTATCTGTTTCCTTATAACCTTTGAGCCATTCCTTCTCCAAGTATTTACAGCCTAATTTCCATCATGCACGCACAATTTATAAGAATGGAGGCCAAAGCATGTGGCGCACAAAAATAAAGCAAAACAGAGCTTGGAGGGCCATGTGACGCAGTAAAAAATAATACCATCATGCACGCACAATTTATAAGAATAGAGGCCAAAGCACGTGGCGCACCAAAACAATATCACACAGAAATTAATGCACGCACAATTTGTAAGAAAAGAGGCCTGGGAGGGCCCTGTGACTCAAAAGGAAATATTACGATCATGCATGCACAATCTATAAGAATAGAGGCCTGGGAAGGTCACATGAGGCAGCAAAAAATACTAATAGTCACGGGAGGCTTAGGACGGAGCACATACGATGAACCACAAAGCACATGTTGCACAGAAATAAAGGAAAACAGAGCTGGAAGGGCAACATGACACAGTAAAAAATAATACCATCATGCACGCACAATTTATAAGAATGGAGGCCAAAGCATGTGGCGCACCACAAAAATACCACACAGAAATTAATGCACGCACAATTTATATGAAAAGAGGCCTGGGAGGGCCACGTGACGCAGATAGAAATATTACCGTCATACATGCACAAATTAAAAGAATAGAGGCCAAAATACGTGATGCACAAAAAGAAAGCAAAACAGAGCTTCATGCGTGCACAATCTATAAGAAGAGAGGCCTGGGAGGGCCATGTGACGCAGGACAAAAACATAGTTACAGTAACAAAAACTATACAAATTTCTCACCTTGCAAGGACAGGAAAAAGATGAACTCGACGAACGAGGTATGCACATGATGAACAGGACGAATGAGGTATACACTCAATGAACTCAAAGAATGAGGTATGCACTCGATGAAGACGACGATTCAATATCAGCACTTTCTGCAGGACTGTCACTGCTGAATAGAAAAAGTTCTAGAAGGATGAAAGGTTACTTAAAGCTTTACTTGTACAAGGATTACAACCCAGTTATTTTGTCCATGTGGAATGCTAACATGGATATTCAATATGTTGCGGACAATTCCATTGCTCTTGCTAGATATGCAACATCCTAGATAACAAAATCAGAAAAGACGGAATTGAAGGAAATGTGGTAAGAAATTTCCCACGAGAAGAGTCTAAGTAAGAAATTATCCAGCTACAGTTTGAAGATGTTATCTCATCGAGAAATTGGAGCGTATGAATGCTCAGATCGCTTATCATCTGCAAGTCTATACTCCAAATCTAGAAGAATCATTTGGGTGAGTCTAGGTCTTGCTGCAACACGAAATCGAGTACTTAAATCTGTACAAGAAATTGAATATTTAGCTGAAAAAGAGCCAGAAAGTACAGATATTGTGAAAACGAATATGTTGGATACATATTATCCAAGTAGAAGTCATCATCTTGAGAACATTTGTCTCTATGAAGTGCTGCAAAACTATATTGTTAAACGGATTATTGCAGAAAACATCAATATTCATATATATGCTGTGATTGGTTCTGAAGGATGTTTGTGAAACAAAGAAAAGGACATTTGATTAATCACCCTAAACTGAGTTGTGAAACTCCTGACAAAAGGGAATTTTACAATTTAGCTCTTTTGAAACTCTTCAAGCCGTGGCATTCAGAATTGGAATTACTTGGAGATTTTCAGAGCTGAGAAGATTCGTTTAACGCAACTACAAATACTATAGATAGTCCTGTTTTTGCTAATTATATGAAAATGTTGAACGACGAAATTGAGTTAGAAGCTACAATTGCAGCTGAGATTGCTAGAGACAGTTCTCAAGACAGTCAAACTTCTGCTCCATTGAGTCAGGATCCACTAGGAGAACCAATTGTTCAAAATGAAGCAGCAACTGCCATGGATGAGGTGGAAACAGCAATGTATCAAGCTCAAACAGGTGTAACAAACTTAGTTAACTTGGAAGAACTACTAAATGTTGAGCAAACGCAAATATATGACCAAGTTAGAGAACAGATTGCCCATGGATTACTTCATGAAAAGAAAGAGTGCTCATGCTCGTCATTTCAATCTATCAGAATTTACGTGTTTGGACAAGCTGGAACAGGAAAACTTTTTTAATAAAAGTAATTACAACTTATCTACAGAAAACAACTGAGTCGCATTTGTCTTGTGTTGTCACTGCTCCAACTGGGTTGGCAGCACACAATTTTAAAGGAATTACTTTACATTCTTTACTAATGCTACCAGTAGAGCATGAAAACAAATTGTAATACCACAAGCTATCTGGAGAAGCTTGCTGTGAAGTTTCAAGAGTCTTGAAGAACATGAAACTTCTGATTATTGATGAGGTAAGCATGGTATCAAACCTAATGCTTGCCTTTGTGCATTTAAGAATGCAGTAAATTCTTAAAACAGAGTATGACGTGTTATTTGAAGGAAAACACGTCATCGTTTTTGGAGATCTACTACAACTTACTCCTGTAAAAGGACAACCAGTATTTAAAATACTTGCGCATGAAGATACCAGAAAGTCTCTAGGTAGCACTGGAAATGTTAACATTTGGTCATATTTTGAATATAAGGAACTTACTTATTGCAAATATGCGACAAGCAAATTATGCTGATTATGGAACTATTCTACAAGATATGAGAATTGGTAAAGTGACTGAACATGGTAAAGAAGCTTTACAGAGACGATTAGTTTCTAATTTGTTTCCAAATTAAAATATCCCTCCTGAGAAAATATATAAGAGAATTGCAGAAAACAAATCTGTAATCTGCTTAATGCCAACACTCTGTGAATGTTCTATATTCAATGAAGAAATGTTAAAGTTGGAAAATGAAGAAATTATAGAGTAAATTGGATTCTTTAGAGAAATCGATATCTAAAACTGCTGGTTTAGAAAAGAATCTATATGCATGTGTAAACTGTCGTGTAATTTTATGACGTAATTTGGATGTGGAAAAAGGATTAGTAAATGGAGCCATGGGTAAAGTTGTTGATTTCGTTAATTATCTAAATAGAGATGGTGTTGAATTTTTGAAAATCAAATTTGATCAAATTGAAGAAGTACAACAATTTAGTCGTTGTTCAGCTCGGTTTTTGCTTGTAAAAGATTTGTATGTCCGCAGAAAACAGTTTCCTGTTTCTTTGGCATATGCGGTGACCATTCCTAAATCGCAAGGTTTAAGTGTAGATAGTGCTTTGGTCAATATTGGAAGTACTGTGTTTAAAGATGGTAAGGCATATGATGCTGTGTCTCGAGTCAGAACTTTATCTGTATTGTACTTGATTGATGTGGATGAGACAAAGATTAGTGCAGATGCAAATTGTGTGAAAGAGTATAATAGGTTAAGAAGAGAATATGCTCCCAATTTAGGTCAATATCCTGTATTTGAAAAGCGTGTGGTAGGTCAAAAAAGAAGATATGAGAATATCTGTTGTGAAGTTGTAGAGAAAGAAAAAAAACAAGTTGAAGCTGTGATTGCAAGCAAAAAAAAAATGACACTATAGAAGAGGTTGTTGGTTATCACTTTAAAAATAGTTCTGGTGTCAACTGCTATGCTAATGTAGTTGTTAATGTTCTTTTATTTCTTGAAAGTTTGCAACAGCAAATTGTTGAATATCGGGAAAAAAGATTTTGTTCTTTGTTGTATTCTGTTTATGAGAAATGTAGTAGTGATAAAACTAAAATAAAAAGTGTTTCTGATATTCAATATGTGTTGGACATATGTTCTGGTTGTACTCAATTTAAGCAGAATATTCAGCAAGATTGTCAGAATTTCTAATGTATATGCTTGTTGTATTGCAAGGTGAAGATATAGATATTGAAAATCGTTTTGGCCTTTCTTATAAATGGCAACATGACTGTGAAAATTGATTGTTTACATGTACCACTTCCAAAATTAATTTGGACGGTGATTTCATGCCACTGCAGCCGGATTTGAAGGTAAATATGTCCTTTATCCCCCTTATAAGGCAAACACTCCTCATTTTGGAAGCACCACTTGGTGTTTTAGAAATCCTTTCACTGAATGGGCTCTAACGAAGGACTTCAACGCCCAGCATGCAGCGGGACTGTAGGAGAGCGCAAGATGTCTCACACCTGTGAGGCAAAGGTGGGGCCAGTGATCACATGATCCAGAGTGGTCACAGGTTTTAACATCACCACAACGGACCCCTGGAAACAGCGAGAAGGCAGCTGAGACGGGCACTGATGAGGCCAATGGATGGCTGAAACGCGTCTGCCCAGCGTTTCAGGGACATTATTGCCAGCGCAAGAACATCAATAAATCTGTGCTTATTCCCCCGGAGCTGTGTCACTCTCTTTCCTGAGTAAGAGGGAGTCTGGATGCTGTGTTTTACCAGCTTGCAGGTGCTGGTTTTGTGACACGCCCTCTCGGTCTGGAGCTGCGCGTTTTACCTGCAATCTTTGGAGGATTGTTATAAACGCGTCGCCCCCCCCAATACTGGATTTCCACTTGGAGGTGATCAACACATGGGGAGAGAGGAGGCAAACGCGGTGTTTGCCTGATAAGGGGGATAAAGGACAGATTTACCTTCAAATCCAGCTGCAGTGGCGTGAAATCACCGTCCAAATTAATTTTGGAAGCACCACTTGGTGTTTTAGAAATCCTTTCACTGAATGGGCTCTAACAAAGGACTTCAACGCCCAGCATGCAGCGGGACTGTAGGAGAGCGCAAGATGTCTCACACCTGTGAGGCAAAGGTGGGGCCAGTGATCACATGATCCAGAGTGGTCACAGGTTTTAACATCACCACAACGGACCCCCGGAAACAGCGAGAAGGCAGCTGAGACGGGCACTGATGAGGCCAATGGATGGCTGAAACGCATCTGCCCAGCGTTTCAGGGACATTATTGCCAGCGCAAGAACATCAATAAATCTGTGCTTATTCCCCCAGAGCTGTGTCACTCTCTTTCTTGGTTAAGAGGGAGTCTGGATTCTGTGTTTTACCAGCTTGCAGGTGCGGGTTTTGTGACACGCCCTCTCGGTCTGGAGCTGCGCGTTTTACCTGCAATCTTTGGAGGATTGTTATAAACGTGTCGCCCCCCCCAATACTGGATTTCCACTTGGAGGTGATCAACAAATGGGGAGAGAGGAGGCAAACGCGGTGTTTGCCTGATAAGGGGGATAAAGGACAGATTTACCTTCAAATCCGGCTGCAGTGGCGGGAAATCACTGTCCAAATTAATTTTGGAAGCACCACTTGGTGTTTTAGAAATCCTTTCACTGAATGGGCTCTAACAAAGGACTTCAATGCCCAGCATGCAGCGGGACTGTAGGAGAGCGTATGTAGTAACTGGTATTGGTGTGTATATATTAGAGTGTGAGGAGGTGCAACGTATTATCACATGAATGACGTCATCAGTGATGTCTTATATATATATATATATATATATCCTACAAGCAATCTTCAGTAGTTAGGACCATATGTCCATAGGAAAAAGTTGTTCTTGTTGCGCATGAAGTGTATTGAGGTGATCCGTCAAGCGCGGGCTAAAAAAAGTGGACTCAAAAAAAGGCTAGTTTCCCATGTTGTCAACAATCCTATCGCTAAAACTGCTGGACAGAATTACACCAAATTTGGCAGAAAGGTAGATTTTGTTAAGCAGATTCTGCTTTTTCTTATTTGGTGTAAATCCGTTTTCACAGATATTGAGAAATGTAAGAAAATATTCGGTGTCAGCGACGACTTCGCAAAAAATAATGAGTTTGTGTAGGAAAATGCAGAGCTCTCATTGGCTGCCAACACTTCAACCAGGAAGTGTTGCCGGCTATCTTGGGACTCGGCCCCAAAAAATGTAAAAACAAAAAAGGGGGCAGGATAGGTTTACCCTGACCCCATAAAGTTGGCCCTAGCAAGCATTAAAAAAAATAATGAAATACCGCAAATTGCAATATTCAATGTAAAAATAAAAAAAGAAAGAAGCACAAGCTCCTATGAGTGGGCCAGGTCCCGGGGGCATCATAGTGAAAAAGGAAGGAGGCACAGACATGGGTCTTCTGCTCGCTGCACCACTGAATTCAAGCTATTCTCGCTACCGGTCCCAGGATGCCTGTTTCTGGTCTTTGGAGGACCTGGCTTGACAGTTCAGGCTGGACTGTTGCCATGAGAAGCAGGGCCAAGACTGATTTGCAGATGGCTGGGTCCTAACTGGGGTGACGTGGTGAGCAAAAGAACAATGGATTAAACCCAGATCCTCGTGACTGTGGTGATGTTTGCATTCTACAGTATTCCATCCATCATTAGTTCCTTTTGCCTTTGTTGCCCCAAGAGGGAAGGGTATGCCCAAACGTAGGACCCGTGCTCACTGCACCACTGGATTTAAGCTAGCCTGGCTGAAGAGGGGAGATGCCCCAAACCGGTCCCTGGATGCTTGTTTCTGGTCGAGGGAGGACCTGGCTTGGCAGTTCGGGCCAGACGGTTTTCATGGGGGTCAGGTTCAAGACGGATTTGCACATGGCTTGGTCCAAACTGGGGTGGTGTGATGAGCAAAAGAATGATGGATTGAGCCCAGAGCTTTGTGCCTGGGTTGAATGTTTGCATTGCTCAGCATTCCATCTATCATTTGTTCCTTTTACCTTCCAAGGGCAAATGTTTAAAAACTAATGGGAGGGTCATGTGTCCTTCCCACAACCCCAGGGAAAATCATGCTAAAACAATGCAGGGGGCTCAAGTGCCCCCCCACCAATCATCCCGGGAACTGCCCCCTCCTTGGACTTAAACTTAAAATTTAGGCAGGGACCTAAAGACTCCCCTGCAGCCCTGTGGACCACCAGCTCCCTGGGGCTAAAGATCAAATTATTGCGGTGTCCTGTACTGCCACACAGCCCCAGGGAAGAATTTGGGCTCTTGGGTGGCTCTCACAAGAGCCTTTGTGTTAAAAGTGTGTATAAGACAGCTACAGATAAGACTATTCAGAGTTTCAGGTTGCTTACAAATACCCTTTGCCCTCCATCTGTAAAGTGAATCCATCACTTCTATATATTCCATACATGTTAAAACGTGGATTGATGTTGTAGTCTCTGTTGTTATGGTCTCTGAGGAAAAAAGAAACAGTTTTATTAGCATGTTCCCTGGCTTTGTCAATCTGTGGACAGAATTGATTAGACCACTTCCATTTCTGTCTTTGGCATATGGTAGAGTACAGCAAAACAGTGATTTTGTAAGTATTGTTACATGATTTTGAAGCAGTTAGGTGATTTTGATAAAGGCTTTCTGCTGTACTTTGTGTACCTACCCCTTCTGTCTTCAAACTCCTCTCCAGACGAAGGAAGCTGGTGTGTAAAAGAGATCAGAAGCAGCAGCAGCTGGTTATTGTGCCCTCAGATGTGCCAGGGACACTAGTCCTCACGTAGGAGCTGGAACTTGGGAGGCAGGGCTTGTTTTTTTGTAATACTTTGTTGCTGTTGAAGTTTGCCGCTCTCTTTCATGGCGTGTGCTATTGCTTGCCATGAGAAGCCATGTGCAGGCCACAGACAGGTGCTCATCTGCTAAACCAACTCTAGATTTCGAGGACCACAGCCTAGGATCTAGCTGCCCCTCAGATCTGGATGTCTTCCTATTCCAGGTAAGTCTGGGCTCTTTGTCAGCAATCATAGCTGCCCACACTGCATTCCAACCCTCGGGCACCCTGAGACAACTAACAAAAAGCAGTTTTAACAGCTGTGTATCCTCCCTGCAGGCTGGTTAATGGGTGCCCTCTCCCACCCGGGACTCTCCCATACCCATCGCAAACACCGTAAGATAGTCAAGGCCCGGAGTCCCTGTGTGCGGATCTTACTTCAGGGAACACCCGTTCAGGTGAGACTCCCGCATTTCAAAGGACTTTAATTTTTTGTCTCACAACTCGTCGGACACATTACTACTTCTGTTACTCACATGTGGTATCAGACTTGCTTCTAAGAGCACACTTGCTGTGCTGAGTGTGAACACCAAATAAAACTCCCTAAAAATGGAGCATACCGCCCCATCCCCCCCACCACCACGGCTGCCCAGCTTCTTTCATCAGTCAACAGTAGCCAGATGTCTACGCCACATTTCTTACGCCCGAACTACAGCCTACATACCAGAAACAGATGAAAAAAATGGTTAGGACAGTAGCGGTCGGTAGTAGGCGTTTCTATAGGGCGGTGACGTGGGCAGGAGGAGGGGCAGGGTGGGGGGAAATAATGTATGGATTACGGAGTTTTACAGGTAAGTAAACATTTAAATACATAAAACGAATTTCGTTGCGCACACTGCATCACCAAATGTGATGCAGTGCGAGCAACGAAATTCGTTTTATGTATTTAAATGTTTACTTACCTGTAAAACTCCGTAATCCATACATTATTTCCCCCCACCCTGCCCCTCCTCCTGCCCACGTCACCGCCCTATAGAAACGCCTACTACCGACCGCTACTGGGTTAGGATGTCAGCCAAGTTTGTGATTGGCCAGCCTCATCGGACCCTCGCTTTCCCTTCCACAGTCCGTACCAAAGTAAAGAAGATACTGTCTGGCCTACTGGAAAAACGAACATCTGTTGGCTCTGCATTTTTAAATAATTCACTTTCCGGTATGCAACTTGAAGTTGTTAATCAAAACGGTTATTGCAAGATCGAAGGTATTAAAATCGCTGCAACCGGAATATAATGCTGCACAGAGCACTTTGCAGAATGTTACTGGTCACCTTTCAGATGTTACTGTATTTAGAGAAGAGACAGTCTTGCCCGCATAGTTCACTCACACATTCCTGTTTTATATACATGCAACAAACATAAATATTTAAATGTCATAAATAAAAGGGAAACAAATATTCCTTTAACTCGAAAACGTTTTGTTTCACGGTTCACTCAAATTTCTGTTCACACAACTAACATTTTTCTAAAAGCAGATGTTTGAGCATCTCTTTTTAAGTCAAATGTCTAGCATACTAAAGTGCATGCTATTGAGACATGTACATAACAAATCTACTATAATTGTTCTGCTGGGATGTTAAGGAAAAACTGATGGAACACAGTTAAAACCCAGAACCTAACAGGACGTGCCCAATAAGTGAGACATACAGTATAATAAAAAAAAATAATTCCATGTGTAGATTTGTTTTGCCCAGTGCAAAACTGTAAACGTTTTACACAATCAACTTTACCACTGGACACAAAAGAACAGTGATAATAAAAAGGATTTCTGTGCTTTCATGCTAGGCAAAATGATTAGGATGTTGAATGGTTTTAAATAGCTTCTGCTGAATGTTTACTTTTTTTAGGTGAAAAAACAATGAATTACTATGGAACCAAGATTCCTTTTGCATCAGTGCGTTAAAATATCTAAATAGATAATGCCAAAGCAGTTATCGCAAACATTACACATTATTTACCATTCACCATTTACCATTCATTACCACGTAATTTGCTTTTGTTATGTAATTGTATCAACACTGCCACACACTTTAGTCTTCCAGTACCACTGTGGCTGGAAATGACAGTCTGGGTAAAAAATCCTTCTTCAGGCCAGGAAACCAGCTCTTCCTGTGGCACGCTGCACCTCACCTTACATCTTGTTAGGTCCACGAACCCACAGGCACTGCTCGGCTTAGAGGGTGCAGGTAGCATTCTTCTCCACCAAAACTGCAAACACCCACACCATCAGCTGTCCGCTACCTGTCTCTTTTCCATCCAGCCCTGCAGTACAATGCTAAAATAGCATTGGCAAAATGAGTGCAGGGGGCACATCAGGAGTCTTCTGTTAAGTTACGTTAACTGACTTTAGAGCCTGTTTTCTGTGGAGCGGACTGGTGTTGTTTGACAGTGTACTATCGGATAGCCAAGTGCCTTTTACCCTCACCTCTTGAGGAAAACTACCCACTCTTTTGTCCTGATTAAATGTCCATCAGGCCCTCATACCTAGGTTGCCTGAATTCACCACACCAGAGGCAACAGTGAAAAATGTATGTTTGCTGTTTAATGACATTTGTGTTTCATATGTGCACTGGTGATTGGTGAAGTCCATTTATGCCATGTGCTTCACCAAATGGTGGTTTCTCTTATGTTTAGGTTGATAATGGCCATTTTGGACATCCCGGCCTGCAGGTACAATCTTCATAACTCTCATCCTAAAACCTGTATGTCTGATGAGTGAATGATCTAATTCATTCCTTTTTTTGAACAGTGTAGGATTGTCCTGCGCTTTATGAAAATACCTCACAGACTATGCACTGTGTTTTCTTCTCCCACATTAGGAGTGGGAACAGAGACTTTTTTCAGCGTGAGGCCAGTAGACATAACTCATACAGCAGTTACAACTCTGTGCATGTAGCTAGGGTCAAGGGTATTTCGGAATTGCAGACATACAAAATGTTCCAAACAAAATAGTCTATGCTTGGCTCTGGCATTCTACCTCAACTATCAAGGGGGTATATATGCTAACATTCTCAGATAGACTTGGCCTGTACCTTTGTCATCTGCACACCAATGAAGGCTGCATCCCCTTGGTTGAAATAAAATTAAAAATCATTTGCAATGCAATAGGTCTCACATTTGTGAGATTTTGAGCTGTTCTCATTGTAAATGACAATGCCTTTTATTTATGTGTTTTCAAAACCTGCAAGCGGTGCATAAATATCCACTTTGTGCTTACGAGAAGGAAGGCTGGCAGTAACTGTGCCCAGTTTACTTCCAGCCTGGCTTCTCGTAAGCAAGGACTACAAGTACAAAGTGGGGTTTATGCACCGCTTGCAAGTTTTGAAAAGGCATAAATAAAAGGCATTGTCATTTATAATGCCGATAGGTCAAACTCGCGCAAGGTTAATTGTTTTATAGGGTAAGTAAGATTACCTAGTGATGATTTAGCTAAAATGTGCAGCATAGTGTTAAAAATATAAAAACTATGAAGGAAAGTAGGTTTTCTGACTCCATTTATTTTCCGCGAATTCTAATCAATGATCACAATTACGTCCCAAGTGTTGACACAAAGGCATGCATTTTGGACTACCTCTAAAACGCAGTGAAAGACTTAACAGACAGTAGCCATTCAGAAGTGCAGTTACAGCAATGAAATATGAAAGGAATGTTTTTATTCGCTGACTTTTCAAGTATCAGGCAATGCAAAGTTCAGAAGGTTGCCATTTATCCTCTTCCGCTTGGCTCACACACTGGGGCAACGACGGACAGAGCGGGGCCTCCTACTCCCGAGCGGTTGCCGGGTGAGGTGAGGTCTTCACCCACACAAGGCTGGGAAGAAGACTATCTTCTCCCACCAGTGGACGCCTAAAACGTTTGAATTTCTGGTAGATATGTATCAGTTTTGTACCCAACGCATCGCTTGTGGTTTTAGTTGCAGTAGCTTCCTTGTATCTATGGTCCTGAAGAAAGCCGGGACAATGTCCCAGAGGCTGAAACATGTCGACCGTCCTGCACAGCGCCATAGGGTAGACTTTCCACCAGGCGTTTTTAATTTTTGACACCAAAGTTTCTGTATGTACACTTTGTCAGAACTAGGGTAGTCAATTTTATTTCACCCTTATCACTCGAGCACTGCACATCACTATGTCCACCTTATGGCTAACACTATGACTAGATTACTGACATCCATTTCACTACGGCACTATATGGCCATTTGTGGTATGGTATGATCAATGACTCCCAAGTGACGTAAACTCCACCAACAAGGGTGGTCTGATGGGATTCTTTCTAGTTATTTGCTGCCAATAACTACCAACGGCATTGATGCACACATGCATTCTATTTGTTTCTCAGTCAATGGTACAGTTACACGCCATCGTTTGACCTGGTCTGCTTCGTTGTACGTTTCATTGCCATTTATGATTGCCTTGTATGAGAGTGGTTTACAAACCCTGAGTATATTCCATCCATCTATCTACTAAGAGAAAAAACTATTTTTACCAGCAAACTCAGTATTATGGTATGTTAATTATGATGTCATATTGAGATAAAAGATTTTGAAATATATAAGTACTTAAAAAAAGAAAGGATGATATATGATTGAAATTGTAAGTGTTTTTATATATCTATTAATAGGTAACTACGATATAGTGTGTCTCAGGTGCAGACTAGGTGCTTGTAAAGTTAGTTTATGCTGTGTTTCCAAGGAGGTGTATATTGCACTTGTATTCCCTTATTCTACTCCGTAAATGGTAGAAGAAAAGAGTGCACACTAATGGTTAAACTTATATGTATAATATATAAAAGTTTTACATGTGTATATGCGGTGTACCTTATAACAAATGTTTTAGTTGAATTCTGGGAGTTGTAGTCTTATTTGTTCCATTATAAAAGAAGACTAGAACACTCATATTTGAAAGTGGAAATTATGCACTGTAGCAGTATTTGAATTATGAATCTCTCAAAGTTAATAGCTCTGTGTTGCATACTTTTTATTGTAGGTGTTGGATAACTACAGGGTAGATTTGAATGTGCATACATCGGGAGATATGTTGTTTAATCATATTCAGATTGAGATTTGTAATATAACACTGTTAGGCACTGTTATGCCAAGTACTACATAAATGATAGCACCTATTAGGCATGTGACCCACATATTTGTAAATTATAGAGGCTCTCTCTCACCCCCTCATGAATCAAGAGAAGCATTTATCTATTCACTAACATACTCACAAAATAGATGTATGTGTGGCAGTATCAAAGGCAGTTAGACATATGTTTCAAATTGAAATAGTTACTGGGGTATGTACATGGATACTTCTAGAGCTTTCAAAACAATTAGGCAGATACTAGTACATTTTCTAAAACATGTTATGAGACTGCTAGGTAGGCCACAGCATAGTGTGCTATGTGGCTGATATGTAAGATATGTCCTTTGAATATTTGAGTGAGCTATATGTGTTTTTAAAGACTTTTGTTCTGAAGTGTACATGCACTGTGCCATGCACATTTTAATCTGACATACTTCAGTAGACACCTATACATTATGTGTTAGATTTTGTGTAATTGGCCTGTGCATGTAGGTTTACTGTTAGGGCTGCCTTCTTACTTAAACATCATACACCAGGTGTAAAGTGCTCTTTTGGAATATGGGTCCATACTAAAGAAGGGTTTTGCTTGGCCATACTGTAGGGAGCTACATGCTTAAAACGTAAGACATTTACTCTTAAGACTGACTGAGGTATATGTACTCCGAGAGACCTATGTGCCCAATTAAACCTCCATCCTGCACCCAGACTTAAATCTGACATACCTAAATAGAAAAGTAGACAAACACTGAAACACCCAGTTAGGTAGTTAGAGAAGAACATAAACAATATCTCACATAGACATGTATAATTGATAAGTATCTTGTGCTAATTAAGGCAGTTTCACATACACTTACATAATCCATATTCACAAATACACCCAGGAGGCAATCTCTGCGGGCCCTTACAGACACATTTAGAGAACCATATATCTCCCAAAGAGAGGCAGTGATTTACTAACAAATTTACAGACACATGGAATCACAGCTGGAACTGACACACTCATTCACTTAAAACTGATTCACAGGGTGTAAACTGTTCTTGTACCACATATAACTGAACAATGAGGTAGGGTGTATTTAGGCCAAAGTGCAAGGAGCTATGCGCTTAAAAATGAGATGCACTCCGACGTTTCAGTGAGCAGTATACACTTCCAGACACCTAGGTGCCCAACTATAGATGCAGCCTACATTCAGACCTAAATCTGACATACCTAAATAGAAAAGCAGACAAACACTAAAACACCCAGTGAGGTAGTTAAAGAAGTACATAAACAGTAACTCACATGGACAGGCACAATTGATATGCATCATGTGTTAATGTAGGCAGTTTCACACACACTTAAATACCATAATACTCACTAATACACCCAGGAGGCAATGTATGCAGGTCCTTCCAGACATATTTAGAGAACTATATATCAGACAAAGAGAGGCAGTAATTTATTAAAACATTTGCACACAGAAGGAATCACAGCTCTAGATAGAAAGTGAAATACTCATTCAGTTATCTACTGAGCAACTGACTCTTTAAAGTTTATCATGTAGAGAAGTAGCCCGCCCTTGTATAATGTCTGAGGTCTGCTATACTTGAGCCTGTGCATACAGTTTTACAGCTAGGCCAACCTTCACATTTAAAAGTCCTAGAGTAGGCATAAACTGCTCTTTTACCAAGTATAACTCACCACTGAGACAGGCTGCAGCTACACACTATTGCAGAATGTTAAATGTTATATGCTTAAAAAATTGCACATACAGGGCCAGATGTAGGTAGGCGAATACCGTTCGGTAACGGCCCAAAATCGGTAAAATCTTCCGTTACCGACCGGTATTTAGAAAATGAGATGTAGGTCTCAAAAATGTACCGAATCGGAAAATATGAATCGGTAAAATACCGAATCTGTATTTACCGATTACATATTTTCCGAATCGGTATTTACCGATACCTTATTTACCGAGTCCTTATTCACCGAATCCGTAAATAAGAAATCGGAAAAAATGCCCATCGAGATGTAGGAAAGGCTAAAAATACCTAATTAAATTAAATTCGGTATTTAAGAGTCGGTATTTACCACAGACTGAAAGCAGGTGGTAACCGGGTACAGGCTATAAAAATGGGCCCAAAATGCAACAGTGTTGCAATCATGGCGGCATTCTATGTGATTGCGAGGAGGCAAAGGCTACAGGCTGCAGGTCAGAGGGTATGGAGAAGGGAGGAGCAGGTGTACATGCAGAGGATCACCCTGTTCCAAATTACTGAGCCTGAGATACTTCAGAGGTACAGGCTGCACCCCAGAACCATCATGGACTTAATAAGAGACCTCCACCCATACCTGAATCACCCAACACCCAGGGCCCACGCCATCCCACCCCAAGTACAGGTGCTATGTAGCTTACACCTGCTTGCCTCTGGGATCTACCAGAGTATGATAGCTGCAGTAGGTGGTTTATCCCAGAGCTGTTTGTCCCGTTTTTTCAGAAGGTTTCTGGATGCCATGACGCAGAGAATGGAACATTACATCCGGTTCCCTGACACACCTGCAGAACTTGCCAAAACAAAAACTGACTTCTATGGACTGGCACACTTCCCGCATGTGATAGGCTGCATAGATGGCACCCACATTCCCCTATGCCCACCTGCAGCCACTGAACACATCTACAGAAACCGTAAGTCAACGCACTCTCTTAATGTGCAGGTGATATGCAATGCCGGAAACATCATCACAAACATAGTGGCCAAATTTCCTGGGAGCACGCACGACTCCTACATCTTCCATAACAGCAGAATATACAGAAGGCTTGTTGCTGGAGATTTTGGTGATGGATATCTGCTAGGTAAATAAGTGTAACACACCCTAAAATGAATGGCAGATAAATGTGACATGCGAATGTAACTCATGTACCACTAATTCCCTCCTAGGCGATAGTGCATGTGCCCTGCGTTCCTTTGTGTTCACACCGTACCTCAACCCAACTAACAGAGGCGAAAGGCGATACAATGTTGCACACAGGTCAACTCGCAACGTAGTGGAGCGAACATTTGGACTCCTCAAGAGCAGGTTTCGCTGCCTCCACAAGAGTGGAGGTGCTCGACATACACCCCCATACTGTGTTGCAAGATAATAGTGACCTGTGCCATTTTGCACAATCTTGCCACCAAAGAAGGTACAGAGGTGGAGGTGACACATCACGAAGACATTGATGATGACCAAGAACATGCAGACCCCCAAACAACAGGACCAGCAGCAATAGATGGGAGATTGAGACGGACAGAAATTACACGTCAATATTTCTAGGTAATGTATGACTCATAGACAGGTATAGTGTTTGACAAGTGTAGTTTAATAGTCACTACACCATCATCACATAGGAAAAGCCATTGTCCATGAAAGCATATGTCTATGACTGCTTCTGCTCAGTTGCCGTCACTGTGTGCAGTCGTGTGGAACTGCGGCATTGGTCAGTGTTTACGTCCACGCACCACATTGCGCGATTGATGTGGCTGGCTATCAATATCTCGGCTGGGGCCTGACTCAGCCTGGCTATGCCTGCCGCTCCTGCGCACCTCTGGTACAGGTGTGCTGGAGCCACTCCGGCTGGTTGACCCCCCTGTCTCCTCCACACCCGTGTCACCAGCATTGCCTGTGTTAGTGGTTAGCATTTGCTCCATTGCAGAGGTCATCCTTGTCAAGTCTGTGCAGCAGTGCACAATTGCATCCTGCATGGATATAGAGCGTCTGCAAAGTAGTGAGGTAGCAGTAGCAAATCTGTTCATTGCCTTTGTCTGCTGACGCATATACTGACGCTCCCTGCCATGCTGTAGTTGATCCCTGTCCAACTTATCCGACAGTACACCCATGTATGTGGAGATGTCTGCTATCCCCTTTGATATTGCCTCCAAACTACATGCTATGTGGCCTATTCCTTTGTCCATGTTGGTCATTTTGTTATTCATGCAGCGAACCTGCCTATGCACGGCTAACAGTGCTTTGGCTTGCAAGTGCTGCACTTTGACTATTGTGGCCTCCAGGCCACAGAAGACACTCTCACCTTCCTGCCCCTCACCACCATCACGTGCCCTCCTGCCAAGGACACTGGTGCGCGCATCGCCTGATGTAATCTGTGGTCTGGCCTTGTCGGCCACAGGTGCAATTGTTTGAGGTACAACTTCCTCATCCTCCGAATCAGAGGTTTGCAGGATCCTCTGAGGGGGCTCATCAGTCCTACTTGCCCTTCCCTGCATTGCCAACCTGGACGTTGCTATGGTTGTAGGCGGTGTGCTTAACAAATCAGGAGATCCAAACAACAACGGTGATTGTGTGGACAGGTGTTGTGGCTCGCTCTCGCTCTGGTGATGAGGCTTCCTGGGTGGTGGTGTTGCCTCCTTCTACAGCGCTGTGACCTGTTTTTTTCTTCTCTTTCTCCCTTCTCTTAGCTGCTGGTGCCCTCTCCTCCCTTGCTGGTGCTGGAGTGCGTGAGGACTCTCCTGTGGAATCAAATTGACATAGGGTCAATGTTTTCGTTCACCTGTGTGTATTTCTTGAATAAATCATTTACACACCTTTGCACAGCGTACATTGTGTGTTTGGTGATGTGTGTGGCATGCCTTGCAGAGTCTTGTAGTGTATGCATAGCATCTATGTACTCATGACTACGTGTACCATGATGCGTTGCTGGCACCAAGTATGAGCTGTGCAGCAGTGTAATGTTCCTACACAGTGGGGTACGGGTTCAGGTTGATGGTTGTGGATTAGGGTACATGCCTCTTACCTTGTTTCTTTGTTGCTTTTGCTGTGCTGTCCAGGTCTCCAATCCCATGGATGCATTCAGCCTCCATGGTGGTTTCAACAAGCTCCTCCAACTCAGTCAGCTTTGGTGCTTTGCCCCTGCCACCTCCTGTCAGTCCAGCATCCTTTTTCAGTGCAGCGATCTTCCTCTTGGTTATGATGCACAGGTCATACCATCGCTTTTTGATGTCCTCGATGTCCCAGTGGGTCACACCAATGGCATTCACTTTGCCCTGGATGCCAAGCCATATGTTCCTCTTCACAGTCTCTGCAACATGCAGAGACTGTCTCCCGAAAATGTGGTTATAGTGGCTTACGATTTCCTCCACTGCCACCTGAAGTTCTTCTTGGCTGAACTTAATCTTTCTTTTGCGCTACCCACCATCCTTTGGGCCTTCATGTGACTCCATTCTGTAGCACTGCTTGGCTGTGGATGCTCTGCTCCTCTCACTTCAGCTCAATTGTTTGTGCAGTTGGTGTGCACCTGCATGGGTGTGGCCACTCCCAAGTACTGGGGAGGGGTGCTTCATTCTGATTGGTTGGATTCTCTGGGCCTTGATTGTGGGGTGTGTAGGGTGTCCTTGATTGGCTGGCAGGCTCACATGTCGTTTTTTGAAGTTTCCGATTTGGTATATACTGAATCGGTAAATTCCGAATTGGTAAATTCTGATTCTGAAAAACCAATTTATTTCTATGGGCCAGGAGTTTCACCGATTCGGATTTTACCGATTCGGAATTTACCGATTCGGTATATACCGAAATGAAATACCAAGTCATTCCGAATCGGTAAGTTTTACCGAATTTTTTGCTACATGCCATTTTCCGATTCAGAAGTACTGATTCGGTATGAGTCGGTATTTAAGAATCGGTAAATGGAAATTACCTACATGTGTCCATTATATATTCACCCTGACACTGACACTTTAATCTGATATACCTATATACAAAAGTAGACAGAGGGTAATACAGCCATACAGACGGTGACAGAAGCACATAAACATTCACTTACAGAGTCAGGCACAACTGTTGTGCATCTAGCACTGATGGGGGTAGTGGAATACATACTTATATAACCCAGAAGTAACCCTTGCATCATGCCTCCAGCTTGGTACACTTGAGCCTGTTCATGTAGTGTTGTGGCTAGGCCAACCTTTACATGTAGAAGTCCTAGGGAAGGCATGATGTGGTATTTTACCGTAAGTAAATCACCAATGAAGTACGCTGCAGCTAGGTCAAAGGGTAGAGTGGTATAAACTTACAATGTAGCAAATGTACTGTTACATTTAGTGAGGTATATGCACTTCTACAGACTTCTGTGTCCAGTTATATATTCACCCTGGTACCCAGACTTCAATCCAATATACCTAAGTAGAAAAGCAGAGATTCATTGAAACATCCAATAAGGTAATTAGAGAACCACCTAAATACTCACTTACACAGACAGGATTTATTGATATGTATTTAGTAATAATGGAAGCAGCTGTGCACACATTTAAAAAACTGAATACTCACACACTCAGGAGGCAATCCATGCAGCCCCTTAAAGACGCTGTGATTTAGCAACAGACTTATATAGACGTGCAATTAGAGCCCAAAACAGGAACTGACACTCTCATTCAAATATGCAGTAAAGAGCTGACACTTTCAACTCTACTTTACAAAGAAGTCGGTCTTATATCATGTCTTGGACCCACTACATTATAGTAGATACATGCACTTTTCTTGCTAGGTCAATCTTCACATTGAAAAGTTCTACAAAAAGTATAAAGCCTCTCTTACTACATATAACTCTTCAGTGAGATAGGGTGCAGATATGCCTTAAGGCAGGTTGGTATGTTCTTATAATGTATAAAATGTACAGCAAAGTTTAAGTGAGCTACATCCATAACTAGAGGCCCAATTTTACATCCAACTTGCATCCCAAACTTTAATCCATCATACGTAAGTAGAAAAGTAGACAGACACTAAAACACCCAGTTATATAGTAATTGAAGCACGTAAACATTCACTAACACAGAACGGCAGAACTAATTTTCATTTAGTGGTAATGGAGGCAGTTGTACACACACAGTTAAATACCACAATGGTCACTAAAACACCCAGGTGGCAATCCATGCAGCCCCATACAGACATATTTACGGAAGCATATATGTCACATAGAGAGGCAGTTATTCACTAATAAACGTACATAGACATGCAATCACAGTTCCAGATAGGAATTGAGACACCCATTCAGATATCGGCTAAAGAACTGACAGGTTGAATTCTACCATCCAGAGAAGTTGTCCTTGTATCCTCTTTTGGGCCTGGTAGACTGAGCTTGTGCATGTGTTCTTTTACTGCTATGTCTGTTTTTTCTGTTTCGTCACTTAAAACTCCTACACAGCTAGCACCTATAAGCAGTAAGATAGACTATAGCTAGAGCATAGCACATTGAGCTATGTACTTAAAAGGTAAGACATGTTCTGTGAAGTTTCTGTCAGATGTATGGATTCCTAGAGATCCAGGTGCTGAATTATACATCCATCTATATGTTATGTTGTTATCTGGTATTTATAAAGTGCACGGCTACTCCCAAGAGTGTCCCTGCGCTAAGACAAAAGACCACATAACAGCAAACAGAACATCCCCCACAGCAGAATCCGGCAGGTCCTAATGCTGGAAAAGCCATGTTTTCAGGTTCCTCCTAAAGGTAAGGAGGTCCAGTATCTGTTCCCCCTACCCGGGAGAGCAGTACCTTCGGAGTCGAAATCAAAAGCTGAGCAGAGGACCTCAAGGTGCGCTGCGGTACATACCGATGAAATCTTTCCCTTAGGTAGGGGGCTCCAATCTTACGAAAAGCTTTGAAGAACAAGATTAAAGCTTTTAAATGGATTCTTTTTCACACTGGAAGCCAATGTAGGGAAAATAGAAGATGAGACGTGTGAGTCCTAGCACCTGTCAAGAAGATGGCCCTGGCCGCCACATTCTGGATCACCTGTAAACGGCCAAGTAAGTACTCTGGTAGGCCCAAATATAGTAATTCAAGCACTAAACATTCAGTCACAAAGAGAGGCAGAACTCATATTATGCAGCGCTAATGGAGGAAGTTGCACACACACTTAAATAACCCAATACTCTCTAATACATCCAGTAGGCAATCCAATTAAACTCTTATAGAGACAGAAAGAGAACCATTGATGTCCGAAAGTAAGGTAGCCATTTACCAACAAACTTAATTATACATATAATAGCAGTCCCAGATAGGAATTAAGATATTCATTCAGATATCTTGAAAAAAGGGACACTTTCAAATCTAACATGAGAAAAGTAGCTCTTTCATTATGTCTTGGGCCAGCTACACATGAACCTGTGCATTCAGTTTCACTGGTAGAATAATTTTCACTTTTAGTAATTATAGACAACACAAAAACTGCAATACTGCTAAATATAAGTCAGCACTGAGGTAGGTTGCAGCTAGGCCATACGTTAGGGTGCCATGTGCTTAAATGTTAATATATGCACTCTCAATATTCAGTGAGCTATATGCAGTCTTATCTAATTATTCATCCAGTCTTCCCCCAAGACATCAATTTAGCACATCTAATTTGTAAAGCTTACAGACACTAAAAGACCCAATGAGATAGCAACAGAAGCACCTAAACATTCATTCACATAAACAGGGACAACTGATATGTATCTTGCACTAATGGAAGCAGTTCCACACACACTGAAAAAACTCTGTGGACTGAATAGTACAGCCAGGAGGCAATCTATGCAGCCTTTTACAGATACATTTAAATAACCGTATATGTCACAAAGCGAGGAAGCTATTTATGTACAAACTTACAGAGACATGAAATGACAGCTGCAGATAGGGGCTAAGACACTCATTCGGATATCTGTTAAAGAATTGACACTTTCAAGAATAACCTGTTGAGAAACAGTCCTTGCATCATATCTCGGTCCTGCTACACTTGAGGCTCTGAATGGAGTTTTACTGCTAGGTCAAACTTCACAGTTACAACTCCAAGAGAATGCTTAAACTTTTGTAACCTCACCACTGAGGGAGGTTGTAGGTATGCCTTGGGGCAGGCTGGTATTTGCTTTAAAGGTAACATAAGAAGTCTGAAGGTTCAGTGAACTATATGTGCTCATAGAAGCCCATGTGCTCCATTATATATCCATTGTGCCACCCAGTCTTCAATCTGACACACCTAAGTATAAAAGCAAACAGGCACTAAAACATCCACTGCCATAATGACAGAAGCGCCTACATATTTACTCACAAAGATAGGCACAACTTATATGTATCTCGTGCTAATCAGGTAGTTGCAGACAAAGGTATATAAACCAATACTCACTAACACACCTAGGAGGCAGTTCACGCAGCCCCCTACAGACACATTTAGTCTACTATAGAGGTGACAAAGAGAGGTAGTCATTTAACAACAAAGTTACATATTCTTGGAATGTCAGCTCTGATAGGGACTCACATAGACATTCAGATATTTGCAAAAAAACAGACACATTCAAGTCTAACATGTAAAGCCCATCTCATGTTTTCAGCTACTCTTCTATCACATATGAATCTCCCATGAGATAGGCTGTAGTCAGTCAATAAGGTATGCTCCTTTGATGTTAATGTCTGTATAAGTAGGTGTATCAGTGAGTGAGAGGGTGTGTGAGTAACTCTATGGGTGAGTGAGTGAGTATGTGTGTGAGTAGCTGTATTAGCAACCTCTCAATCACCCATACATATAACTTAGCAGTAAGGTAGGTTGTGGATAGTTAATAGGGTGGGTGCTACAGACTTAAAAGGTAACACATGTAGTGTGAAGCCTGTCTGAGCTACAGATCCTCATGTAACCTAAATGTTTAAATAATTAAAATATGTAATGTTATACTATGTAATTAAGTGATGAATGTTCTTCACTATTTTTGTTTTCAGACATCAATATATAGTTGTTTACAGATAATTACAATGCCAACAAAAAGTCAGAGAAGGAAGAAAAAGCAAAAAATAAAGCATCTCCTTAGAATTTAGAAACAACAGGGGCAAAATGCAGAAAAGACGGTCATAGAGAAAAGTCTTTCCGGTAAAAGGTCCAAGACATTTCTTAAAATAGTTTGAGCACAACTGGAAAAAGTGCAAAAAAAAGTAAAGGAAAAAAACTATAACACCGAGTATCAAAGGACACAAAGTCTGTGATATAAAAAGTAACAAGTTATTGAAAAAAAGGGGAGATTTTAAGTAGAAGGCAGAGGCAGCTCAAGGAAATAAGAGGTAAAATCTTCCGTACTAGAGTAATTCCCAACTTGTTAGCATCGATGACGAAGTATAAAAGAAGAACAGAAGCAATCAGACAAAAGGAATATTTTAGGGGGAAGTTGATAAGGCATTTGCTCTAAAGAGGAAACAATTTATCTTGGTTTTACCAGAATGAAAAAACTGGATAAAATAGTGTTGTCTATGAGGAACCAGAGCCAAAAGAAAAGACATGTTAATAGAAGTAACTTTTGCAAAGTTTTTAGTGGTGAATGTATACATACTTCAAGTGCTGAGCCTTTCTTTAATGAAGAAGGCTACTGGCAAAACAACACATAAGTGCATGCAGTTGACGATGTTAGGAGATGAAAAATGGAACTCCTATACTAAAAGAAGTAAAGGTACCTAGAAATGTTGGGGAAGTGGTTGCTGAAGAGGTGCAAGAAAGGCGTAGACAGTCCCCTTTGTATAAATGAAAGTGTGGTAGTGTTTAGACAACAATCAATTGATATATTAAGAAATTTCCTCTGCATGTTTGCTTTCAGAAGTTTAAAACAGAAAATACATACTTTGCAAGGATTAGATCCATGCAAAGTGAGAAAGAATACTAATTTATAAGGACACTCACTAGCTTGCCTGTCAAAAAAGTGTGTCAAAGCAGTTTTTGTCATTTCAGAATGTTAGGTGTGCATTACTCAAAAATGAAACTCCTGTTGTGTGTTTAGGAGCAAAGAATAGTGCTCTTTTGCATGGTAGTGTATTAGAAGTAGAAAAGGTTTGTGATGATGTGCAATTTTGTTTTTTGGACCGGAACAGGACTCTAGAGAAAATCAAGAGTTGATAACAACAGGAGTTGTGGAAGAGAACAGAGGTATTAGTGATGGTAATTTTGAAAAAGAGGTTACAAACTTTAACAAAGTTTGGTCAGAGCAACCAAACTGTGTTTGTATTTGTTGTTGATGTACTCACTACAGAAATAACACTCGGAATGTTGATTTGTACATTGAAACTGAAAAAGAGAATAATGATAAGTGGTGTGAATTTGCTGTTTACTTATTTGTAGGGGGACAATTTGACTTGTCCACCTGACATGTTATATATTAGCAGTGCTATGATAAGTTAGAGGAAAGCAAATGCCTGCTATAGGAGTGCAAAACAGCTTAGAAATAGTACCTGTTCCAGAAGTACTTAAAGATTTGAATGTTAGAAGGCTGTTAGACCTGGCATCATTGGCATGAGTCTCCCTTCCATTTTTGCTGATTGCCTCCTCTGTTTTGATATGTGTTTGCTGGTTATATGCTTTGGGCACTGTGCCACTGCTATTCAGTGCCACAGTGCAAGTGCTCCCTATGTTAAATTGATGTACTAATCAGTGACTCCCTGGTGAGCTTACAGCACTGGTTGTAGCACCCACAGAAGCATCTTGTAAAGTGTGTCCCAGGCATGCCATTGCAAGGCCTGTGTGCAGTCTAGTACTGCCATTTCGATTTGGCAAGTGCACCCACTTGCCAGGCTCTAAACCTTCCCTTTGCTTCATATCAGACACCTCTATGGTAGGCCCAAGGGCAGTTGCATTGTAAGTATAGGGTAGGACATGCTCTGGTGTGTAGCATGTCCTAATACTGAATTACAACCATTTTCGTTTTTCACTACTGCAAGGCTACCTGTTCTCCATAGACTAGAATGGGCAGTCAGATTATTACATTCTTATAATCCTTACTGATGCGAGGAACATAGTAGAAATTCGAATTTGATATGCCTGAACTCAGAATAATAAAATACATCTTTTAGTAAAGTTGGTTTTAATATTCTGGATTTGAAAATACCACTTTTAGAAAGTAGGTATTTTCTTGCCTAACTGTCCAGTTAGATTTTTGTCGTTTGTGGTCTTGTGTTAAGTCTATATAAAATACTTATTTTTATAAAACCTGTGTTTTGTCCAACTGGAGTATTTTCACTGTATTACTGTGTAATTCACAAATGCTTAACACACTACCTCTGAGATAAGCCTGTCTGCTCATGCCAAGCTACCAAGGGGGCGAGCAGGGGTTGTTTAGGAGTGTAATCCCCTTATCCTGACTTAGAAGTAAGGGTCCTTATTTGGACAAAGTTGAATACCATTGCCAACTAGAGACCCCCATATCTAACATTGGTGGGCAGCGGTGAAGATTTGGACTAGCATTTGTGTTTCATATACAGTAATTGGTGTACACTACTAGTGAGTACAGACCAAATACGGGCACATACTTTTTTGCTAGAATTTTTTTTCCCTTGGACTGTTAGTTTTCCTGAAAACTCCCAATTCTTACTACCATGAGTAGACCAGCAGCTGTTGTATCTATGGATCTTGAATTTGAGGAAGAGAGGTTGGAAACCTATACTTTGAAACAGTTCAAGCATCTCTGCAGGAAATTGAAAGTTGCTACACCAGGCATTTCTAAAAAGGATGACTACCAAAAGGCGCTGAGGGCCTGGGTAGAAGCAAGAAATGCCCCTGATCTTGTGGTGGAGCCAGTTGGGAATGCAAATGGGCAACTGGACAGGCCAGTGTTTCCAGCCAGGGGAGGGGTACCGTCCCCACCTGGCAGCAGTACTTCTTCCAAAGACCTGTCACCCAGAGACTTGGAAGACAGGGAGAAAAATAGGGCACACAAGCTGGAGTTGGCTAAGCTTAGGATGGAGAGTCAGAGGGAAGCAGAGAATAACAGGTTGTCTTTGAAAAGAGAGAGAATGAGAATGGAACATGAGAGGATGTTGTGGGAGTTAGAAATCAAGGCCAAGGGCTTAGAAATCAATCCCTCTGGTGGCAGCGCACCATCTGTGCCTTCAGAAGGCAGGGTATATATTCCCAAGGATGTCATCAAGGATTTCCATAAAAGTGAAGATATTGGGCAGTGGTTTGCAGTCTATGAGTTAGCAATGTTGGCCCACAGGGTCCCTGATAAGGATTGGGGAGCTGGGTTGTGGGGCCGCTTTGTGACTGAGGGGAGGGATAATTTGTTAGACCTACCCAGTGAGAATAGGATGTCATATACCCACATGAAGGAAGCCCTGATGACAAGGTATGGTTTGACCCCAGAACTCTATAGACAGAGGTTCAGAAATTGTAGGAAACTGGGGGAAACCACTTGGGTAGAATATGTATCTTTCTTTTGCAGAGCTATGGATGGTTGGGTAAGGGGTAGCAATGTGGATAATTTTCAAGCGCTCTATGATTTGATTGCCAGGGAGCACTTGTCTGGTAATTGTTTTCCAGAGCTATGCCAGCACCTTATTGATAGCAAGTTGACTAACCCTAGGAAGCTTGCTGAGGAGGTGGACCGCTGGGTCAGTACCAGGGTCCACATGGGTCTTGTGGGAGACTCCGCCAAAGTTGTGCAGGATACCCAGCAGAAGAGTGGGGGGAAAAGGCTAAACAGAGGGAGTTCCAGAAAGGGCCTCAAAGTAATTCCAAGGGAACCAAGGTAAGGGTTCCCGCCTCCCACTCAGAAGAAGTCCAGAACCACAACAGGTAAACCTGTTCATGGGGGCCTCTTACCTGCTTTTAGTGTAAGCAGGTGGGACACCATTGGTATGATCCCCAATGTCCCCAAAAGGGTCAGTATGTGCTACCCCGTGCACCACCCCGTCAGATGGCCAGTGTAGCCCTGGGTGGGGAGGAGATCGGTGCACAAGGTGGGTGGGGTCACGCAGAAATGTCCCTTGTCTCATTAGAAGACTTTGAGATGGTCCCTAAAACTTAGCTGCCTGATAACACTAAGAAATACAGGCAGTGGGGACCATCAATGGCCATAGAGTGGAGGCTCTTAGAGACACCAGAGCCAGTGTGACAGCTGTCAAGTGTCACTTGGTGTCTGAAGAGCAGGTGGTCCCCAATGCATTCTTCCCAGTTGTTGCCGCTGACAATACAGAGAGCCATTGCAAAGTGGCTCAAGTTCCCTTTGAGTGGGAGGGGTCTCTGGTACTCTTCAAGTAGCTATGAGGCCCTCCGTGCCTGTTAATTGTCTGCTAGGCAATGATTTAGAAAGCTCCCCTAGGGCTAGGGGGGAAAAGAAGTCTCATTTAGAGATGTTGGGTCTGCCTGAGTGGGCGTGTGTGACCACTCGGTCTATGGTAGGCAAGGGTGTTCAAGCGATCCTAAAGCCTGGCCCTGCCTCAAAGAGAAGAGGTAGAGGGTACGCAAAACCAGCCCACATTGTTCCCACAGTCCAGGAGGAGGCAGACCTTGAGAGGAATGCCCTGGAATCTACAGGGGAGCGCGTTTCTGAACTAGGGAACTTACCTGAGCTGACCCATTGTCAGCAAGAAGGGGGCCTCCAGGGAGGAATTTTGTGAAGAGCAGAAGAAGTGCCCTTCTCTTGTACACATTGGATCTAATGGGAGAACGGTCTCCTGAATAGTGAGCCTAAAGTTGTTGATCCTGGGTCAGCACTGTACTGGTGGTACCCCAGTGCTTCAGAGCCTTCCTATTGGGTTTGGCTCATGATGTTTCTTTAGCCAGTAATCTAGGGCAGAACAAGACCTTTGAAAGGCTTGTTTACCACTTTTATTGGCCCCAGATGCGGAAGAGTTCAGATACTCATTGTAAAACTTGTCAAACTTGCCAGGCAAGTGGGAAAAGTGGAAGGAAGCACAAGGCTCCTCTCCCACCTTCCCCACCTTTCCCTGTAGTCAGTACCCCCTTTGAACGGTTGGGCATTAACATTGTGAGGCCATTGGCCTTCAAGACAGTCATGAGCAACATGTTTATCCTTGTCTTGGTGGATCATGCTACCCGGTACTCGGAAGCCATCCCACTTAAGACAGTGACGGCCCCCGTGGTGGAAGGAGCACTGATGGGGATTTTTTCCCATGTGGGGTTCCCCAGAGGGGTGGTGTCTGATCGAGGTACAAACTTCATTTCCAATTATATGAAGTCTCTGTGGAAGGAGTGTGGTGTTACCTACAAGTTCACCACTCCTTACCACCCACAAGGAAATGGGCTGGTTGAGAGATTCAACCGGACCCTTAAAGGCATGATCATGGGTCTTGAGGAACAAATGAGGCATAAGAGGGATATCCTCTTACCATGCCTTCTGTTTGCTTACCATGAGGTGCCACAACAGTACCTAGGGTTCAGCCCCGTTG
The DNA here is from genome assembly GCF_964263255.1 of Lissotriton vulgaris. Classification (NCBI taxonomy): domain Eukaryota; kingdom Metazoa; phylum Chordata; class Amphibia; order Caudata; family Salamandridae; genus Lissotriton; species Lissotriton vulgaris. Next base: position 657,943,402 of record NC_141689.1, read on the forward strand.
AACTGTTGTATGGCCACCCGGTAAGAGGACCTTTGAGCATGGTCAAGGAAGGCTGGGAGCAATCTCCCACGAAACCTCCCCAGGATGTATACAGTTACATGCTGGCCTTCAGGAACCAGACTTGGCAATTCAGAGATCTCGCTCAGGCGGATCTGGAAGCCAGCCAGGAAGAGCTGAAGCGGTGGTACGATCAGAATGCCGCTCTGATTGAGTTTCAACCTGGACAGAAAGTTTGGATCATGGCCCCGGTAGAGCCTTGCACGCTCCAAGACAGGTGGACCGGCCCACATGAGGTGGTGGAGTGCAAGAGTGATGTCACCTATCTGGTGAACTTGCAGACTTCCAGGAACCCTTTGAGGGTCGTACATGTTTACCGCCTGAAGCCCCACTTAGAAAAGTCCGAAGTGGGCATGCTCCTAGCAACAGATGATGGAATGGAGGAGGAGAGTGAGCCTCTTCCTGACCTTCTGTCTGCAACAGAGCAAGATGGGTCAGTGAATGGTGTCAGCCTCTCTGCCACACTGACCCCTGATCAGCAGCAAGATTGTCGCCAACTGTTGGGGCAATTCTCTGATCTATTTTCCTTGGTTCCTGGTGTCACAAAGTGGTGTGTCCATGATGTGGACACTGGAGACAGTACTCCTGTGAAGCACAAGGCTTACAGTGACTGACAAGGTCGAAGCTTACATTAAGGAGGAAGTCTCCAAAATGTTTGCTTTAGGGGTAATTGAGTCCTCTAGCAGTACTTGGGCCAGCCCAGTGGTTTTGTTCTCAAAGGCTGCAGCGCCTGGTGCTACATCTGAACTCCGATTCTGTGTGGACTACCGAGGGCTCAATTCAGTCACCAGGACTGACGCGCACCCCATCTCTAGAGCTGATGAGCTCCTTGATCGGTTAGGGGCTGCACGGTACCTCAGCACGTTTGATTTAATGTCTGGGTACTGGCAGATCGCCTTGACTGATAGGGCTAAAGAGAGGTCAGCATTTTCCACACCAGATGTGCACTACCAATTCCGGGTTAAGCCCTTTGGGATGAAGAATGCACCTGCTACCTTTCAGAGGTTGATCAACCAGTTGTTGCCTGGACTGGAGGATTTCAGTGACGCCTACCTGGATGACATTGCAGTGTTTAGCACCAGTTGGGACGAACACCTGCACCACCTCTGGGAAGTGTGGTTGGCACTGCGCAAGAAAAGCCTCACGATCAAGGCGAGTAAGTGCCAGATCGGGCAGGGTTCCGTGGTGTACTTGGGTCAGCAGGTAGGGAGTGGCCAGGTGGTGCCCCTGCATTCCAAGATTGATACCATCCTGGCATGGGAACCCCCAAAAACTCAGACACAGGTGAGAGCCTTTTACAGGAGGTTTGTCAAGGGGTATGGCAACATTGTTGTACCCTTGATTGAGCTGACTTTCAGGAAGCAGCCCAAGAAAGTTAACTGGACTGACACATGTCAGATGGCTTTTGATGCTCTGAAGACTGCCATGAGATAGCACCCATGCTTCAGGCGCCCAACTTCTCAAAATAATTATTTGTTCAGACAGACGCTCCAGAGCATGGCGTGGGGGCTGTTCTATCACAGATTAACCCCTTCGACGCTGATGACGAGCTCAGCTCGTCATCAGCAACGGGTGGCGTGTGCTGATGACGAGCTGAGCTCGTCATGTAACGCGGAAAAGGGAAAACAGCCGCACAGCGCAAAAATCACTGCAGCAGCGATGCTGTTAATGAAGAGGGCCTAGACCAACCTGTAGCCTTCATCAGTAGAAGGTTACTTCCACGGGAACAGAGGTAGAGTGCCATTGAGTGTGAGTCATTTGCTGTGGTCTGGGCACTGAAGAAGTTGAGACCATACTTGTTTGAGACTCACTTCCTGGTTCAGCCCGACCACAGGCCGCTCAGATGGCTAATGCAGATGAGGGATGAGAATCCAAAGTTTTTGAGGTGGTCCATTTCCCTACAGAGTATGGACTTTACAGTGGATCACGTGGATTTTTCCGCCTTAGTGAAGAGAACTCCCCAGGGGAAGGGTAGTTCTCCCCAAATTTCAGCTTGAAGGGACATGTGTTAAACCTGGCATCATTGGTGTGAGTCTCTCTTCCATTTTTGCTGATTGCCTCCTCTGTTTTGATATGTTTTTGCTGGTTATATGCTTTGGGCACTGTGCCACTGCTATTCAGTGCCACAGTTCAAGTGCTCCCTATGTTAAATTGATGTGCTAATTAGTGACTTCATGATTGGGTTATTTGATTTACTTGTCAGACCCTAGTACAGTGCACCATGTGTGCCCAGGGCTTTTAAATCAAATGCTGCTGGTGGGCTTGCAGCACTGGTTGTACCACCCACAGAAGCAGCTTGTAAGGGAGGAGTTGCACCTGGGACCTCAAAACGGCTGGGCCTTCCCTCTACAATGCTGGCTCCACCTCCTGTGGCTTGTCTGATGTCTCTGCCCTGCACTGTGACAGGAGAGGAGGAATCTTGTCAACAAAGTGCTCCAGAGCTGTGCCTTCCCACCCCTGTGCTGGCTCCACCTCCTGTGGGACAGCTGATGTCTCTGCCCTGCACTGTGAAAGGAAGGAAGGAGTCATGTAAACCAATTGCTCAGGAACTGGTTTGGACTAGGCAGAGGCCTCTCTGCCTTCAGAGAACGATGGATTTTGGGGTATAAACATTGGGACCCAGTCCCAAGAACTTTAGATCACTTCTGGAACAAGAAACCTTTTTCCAAGGAGAAGAACCAAGGAAGCTGTAGGAGTTTGACTGCCCTCCTGCCAGTGTGCTGTTGGCTGGGGTGGCCTGCAGTGGTTGCTTCATTGCCAAGGGAAAGGAGAAGGAACTTTTTAAGGACTTTCATCATCTGCAGAATATTCTCCAAGGGCTTGAACTGTGCTTACCTCCTTCTGAAGTCTCAGGGACAAAAGGCTTCACCTCCAGCTCCCCCTGTGAATTTCCCTGCTGGGAATTCTATCTACAGGCATTTGCGAGTCGCTTGGACCTGGAAGCGCGACACGTCCAGTGGAAGCGTGTCGCCACCGCAGCTAAAATCATTGCATTGCCGGAGAAGTGTGCCGCCGCCTCATCTCCCACGAAGCGTGTGTTCATCGAAGCTGCCTGCTGTCGCATCACTGGAGAAGTGTGATGCCATCGCATCACCAGAGAAGCGTGTCTCAGGGCCTGTCGCAGCTAAAAAATATAGAGTCGCCGTAAGACTGCCAGGGCGCCTACACATCGTCATCGCAGCGTCATCGCATTGCATCAAGGGCGCCATCCTCTCGTATCGCAACCGGATCATTGTATCGCATCAAGGCACCATCTTGCACACCGCAACGGGCCCGCAGGCTGAGAATCTACGCATCAACCCAGCATCGGTAAGGATCACAACGCATCCCCTACTCTGCGCAAGCATTGAGGTGCGACGCATCATTCCCCCAGATCACGGAACCGACACATCTCCCCTTTTGCGAGCCTTTTTGTTCATTTTGGGTTATGCATCCAGGTTCTTTGTTGAGAACTTTGTTGCATTTGTCATCAACTTGAACTAAGCAATTGTTATCATCTTTAAGTACAGTATTGTGGGTTCTTGTCGTTTGTGGTGTTTTCACTGTATTACTGTGTATTTCACAAATGCTTAACACACTGCCTATGAGATAAGCCTGTCTGCTCGTGCCAAGCTACCTTGGGGGTGAGCAGGGGTATTTAGGAGTGTAATTCCCTTATCCTGACCTAGAATTAAGGGTCCCTATTTGGACAAAGGTGAATACCATTGCCAACTAGAGACCACCAGATCTAACAAAGGCCATATCACTCACTTACAGAAGACTGATTAATAACACCCCAGATCCGCTTGAGTGGCTATGTGAGAGTTGAGAAACGATGGCCTAGAACTTGACCATGAGGAGTGGTGAGAGGAGGTGGCCCCCCGAGAGGTGGCAATCACTGCACGTCTGCGCCTGGTGCAACCTAAAAATCTGCACAGAACTTATGTCACCGGGCCCCAGCTACTCCATATGGGGAGCGGGGAGGGGATGGAGAATGCAGAAGATGCTGTGGTCAGGTGGGCACGTTTTCACAGTATTTGGGAGTGTGAGCAGATACAAGTGTACTGGAGGGGTATACATGAGGTCATGAGGAAAGTATTGCATGAGGACATTTACCCAGAGATTAAAGGGAAGGGTGTCTGCTCAATGTTTGGGAACCCACAGATTTAACCGGAGTGGAGAGACTCTGGGCTGCACTTGGCACAATGGTAGCAAAACGTGATATTGCGCAACAATGGGGGCGGCAACATCACAGACTGTGGCCACCTGGAAAAACAATCTAGACTGGTGTATGTTTAGGGAGAAAATGGTCTATGTAGCACGGGGCTGCCCAAAAAAATGGTCCACTGTATGGAACGCCTATCGGGGAGAGATATGTGCGGCCCCAGTGGGCCTCATGGAAGATGAACCTGTGTCTTTCTGAAGCCCGTCCCAATGTATGTAGTGTGTCCTTGATATTAGAAACATTCCAAAGTATTTACCCTATGATCAACTTGTTGTGCATATATATGTAAGATGTTTTGCCGAACTGTCATGGTTTCTGTTACTAATAAAAAGATATCTAAAAGAAAAGATTTGAATGTTTATGAATCTATTTTAATGCATCCATTTCAAGCTATAGTTTGTGTGAAGCCAAAGACAAGGACATTACATCCAACCGAGCTCCAGAAAGGTCCCAAAGGTAGAGTTGTATACTTGCCATTAGATTGTAAGGATAAATATTAAAAACTACCGGGATACAGAGTAATTTGGAAGAGGGAATTGTAATTCTAGTAAATGGTGTCCCAACCAAGAGTAAAATGATATGCAAGAGTTAGGAGATCTTAGTAAAGCTAAAAATGCAACTTCATATCTAGTACAAAATAATATATATTAAAAAAAGGAATGCAGAAAATCTTAAAGATATCAAAGATTTGGAGGACAATACATCATCATCATCATCAACAATTCAGATAAAACAAGCATTTACAAAGCAATAGGTCTGGCATTTGCTGGAGTTGAAGCTATTGGCATCGTAAATGACAATACCTTTTATATATTTTTTTTGAAACCCTGGAAGTGGTGCATAAATGTGCACTTTGTACTTATAGTTGTTGCTTACGAGAAGCAAGGCTGGCAGTAAAAGTGCCTAGTTATTGCCACGCGAGAGCACCTGGAGCAACTTGAAGGCAGAAAAGCAATATAAAAATGGCGCGACATGGCATTTCAGTGCAGGGATGTGGAGATCTGCACTGAAATGAACTTGTCTGAAATGTGATGCTTGGCACTTGGCAGTGCTCAGCACAGAGTGCAGTGAAGGTGTGATTGTGGTCAGTAATCCTCCACAGCACCAAGTGCACTGAAAGTCTGATCATGTGATCTGCATACAGAGCAGTGTGCGGTGAAAGTCTAATGATGTAGTTAATTATCCCCCCTGTACAACCTGTTGTACAGTGAAAGTATGATGATTGGTGTGCTCAGTTATCTGGGCCAACTGTGAAGCTGGGTCTGGCTGGAGGTACAAGCATCCAGTGATTCGGGACAAATCACATTATCTACTGTATGTCCATCTGTAAGGTAATCCAGTACTCTTGTAAAGCTCTCTGATATTTTGGGATTGAGTTCCGCTATAAAACAAAAACTGAGGGATGGCATGGAAGGGTCGAGATTGAGGAAGGAAGAATTGCCTTGGAATTACCAGTGCCCAGTGCATTTATCGCCCGCCTGTACAGCCATCTAACTGTGAAACAAGTACCATGTGAGGGAGTAGAGAAATGGAACCGGAGGCGCAGGAAGAGATGCTGCTGAACCTGGGCACTGTAACAGCAGCGAAAAACACAGAACACAGGCGCACAAAAACAGAAGCAGCCTAAAAATTGTGGTATCTGTTTGCAGCTCCTCCCTCAGCTCCTCCCCTTCACAGAAAGCTCTCTCTTAGCCCCACCCCATCTCAGAGAACAGCATTGAGAATGTGATTCAGTGCGCACCAGCCTATTTTAATCAGGAATTGGTTTTACCTGAAAGCATGACACAACCAAAACGTCTGCACAACAAACCGTTTCTGAGCTCAATCTGTGAATGCAGGTGACTCCTACGAGGCTAAAGTTATTGCCTCCTCCATGCTGCACAGAATCATCTGGAGAGGATAGGAGGGAGCACATGGAGGAGGGGCTACTATAGCTCATGCCGTTACATGAACAGGACTTCAACAAGCTCAATCTCCCTTAAAAAGAAGTCCAAAATGAACTAAATATCTTACCGAAAATGAGCCCAACTGCCGTAAACATGCTGAATAAATAAAATCAACAGAGAGGCAGGAACAGAGAGTAAGGCAGTCTTGACACAATTGTAGCATTAAGAGAAGATGGGCGGGAGGAATGATATATTTACATATAAGCAGCTTTGCCTCCAAAGCAGAACACAGGCAAACAGTAACAGACCAGGAAACCAAGAAAAAAATAGTCCCCCCTAGAACACATAAAGAGTCATTGTGGAATGAGACAGTACTTAGTCCCTGCTGCATGGGAGGAACGGAAGAGAGAAAGGAGGGACAAAGAGGCAGGACTGACCATTGGCAAGCAAGGATTTCTGAAGGACACTGACATAAACAAATCAAGAGCTGGGGGATGGCTTTAACCCAACATAAGAAATTACAATAGATCTCAAATGCTTGACCTAAAAAGTGGATTGGTACGTAGTAGAAAAAATGTATGAACATTACAGCATCCATCCCCTACATTCAAAACACATTGTTGGTGATGTTATTGATCTATATCAACTAAAATAAGTGAAACAAAGTCCCTTAAGTGAATGGGAAAATGTTTTAGAAGCTTGCTGTTTTCTTCATCTCTTTCTACAGGAGTAGGTGGTAGGTATGATAATCGGTATGTACAAATACTTTTGGCTGAGCATAGATGTACTAGACTTAATTCTGAGAATCCTAGATTTCACAGATGTATCCCTTACATGTTTCATATATTATCTGAAAGTGATTTGTCTTTATTGTCTTGTGCAGGAAATGGCATTTTGAAAACAGGAGTACATTTGCAAAATCTATCTGCAAGAGAATTTGTTGAGGGAGTTCACGGAGATGATGAACAACCGAACTACTTGATTAATCTGATGGCATGTCAACGTGGCACCAATGAATATTCGTATCATTGTCACAGTGAACTAAAATGCATGGTGAGAAATTTAAGAGCACCTACATGGTTTCTAGCAATCAGTTGTGCTGAGTACACATGGGACAACCTACTTCAATTCAAATGAGAGGCACAGTCAAATATCGATCTAAATACACGTGGAGAACTCTGCTCATTGGACCCTACAAATGTTTGCAGATATTTCAACCACATATTTCAAGCCAGGATGGCTTTTAAGCTGCAATAAAAGTAATATACCTTTTGGTGAAGTGACTGAATACTTTTGGCGCAAAGAATACCAAGACAGAGGTGCTCCACATATTCACATGCTATTATGGGTAAAAGATGCTTTAAAAAAGTTTGGAACAGACACTGATGAGTCTGTGTTGTCTTTCATAGAGCAGTATGTGACTTGCATCATCTAAAAGGAGAGTGTTGACAAAATGTTAAGACAACAAGTTGTACGAGTCCAAAATCATAGGTGTAGGAAATAATGTCATAGAAAATTTACATTTAAAGGAACATTTTATACACAATGTTGTTTTGGATTTCCATTACGTTTAATTTTTTTGTTATTTGGGGGCATATGTATGAAACTATTTAGCGATCGCAAACACTGCAAATTGCAAAAAAACAGTGTTTGGGATTACCAAATAGACAAACGCGATGTATGACACAGTTGCGTATCTCAAAATAAAAAAATCACAATTTTTGCGATTTCTTTTTTTGTGAGGCCCAAAGTCTGCAAATTTCTCTGTGAATTCACAATCTGCGATATATACGCAGCCTGCAAAAATCACAAATAGAGAAATTGCAGTTTGAGAATTCGCAAAGCAATGTATGAAAAAATCGCAAAATCGCGAATTCTAGAAAATCGCAAATTTGCACATCAAATTTACCACCAATACAATGCTGGTGGTAATCAGGTGCAAGCTATATAAACAAACCCACAATGCAATAGGGACTTCTACAATTGCAGCTCTATATGCGGCAGCCAGGAAGCTGCGAATTCGGGCAGCAGCACAGAGGAGGAGGCGACAGGAACAGATCTTCAGAGTGCGCATCACTCTGTTCAAGCAGACGGAGGAGGAGATCCATGAGAAGTACAGGCTGGACTCAAAGACCATTTTAGACATTATAGCAGAGATGAAACCCCATCTGGAACACCCAACACACAGGACCCAAACAATTACAACCCATGTGCAGGTCCTCAGCGAGTTATCAAGGGGTGATAGCAGTGGCAGGTGGGGTCTCCCAGAGTTGCCTGCCACGCTTCTTCCATGCATTCCTAGATGGAATGGTACAGAGGCTACAACATCACATACAATTCCCCAGCACACAACAGGCATTACAGCAAACAAAACTGGACTTCAACCAGATTGCACAATTCCCCCACATAATTGGCTGCATAGATGGGACCCATGTGGCCCTCACACCCCATCACCCAATTAATATGTATTTAAAAACCTTAAATCATATAATTCCCTAAACATACAGGTCATCTGCAATGCCAACCATATCATCAATGATATTGTAACAAAATACCCTGGCAGTACTCATGACTCTTTTATCTTTAGACATAGTGGGATATACAGACTCAGTCTCAATGCTGGCGAGTTTGGTGAGGGCTACCTGCTAGGTAAATTCCTGTCAAACATTCCAACATACAGTACATCACTGGGGTGGGGGACATTGACTCACCTCTCATTTAAATTCCTGCAGGTGACAGTGCATATGCAGTGTGGGACTTCATCCTGACACCAAGGGAAAGGAGATACAATCGGGAAACACAAATCTACGAGCTGTGATCCTAAAGAGCCGGTTCTGTTGCCTGCATAAAAGCGGAGAAGCACTCCAAAACAGCCCTGAGACCTGTTGCAAGATTGTGGCTACCTGTGCAATATTCCACAACATAGCTATGAAAAAAGGCATCTCAGTAGAACTGACTGATAATGATACTTCAGACAAGAGGGCCCAGGTCCCCCTAGCAGGCCAGCAGTTTGAGTTGGGGCAGCTGCCGGATGACAGAGACATGGTGAGATCACACAGAACTATTTCTAGGTAAGAAATAATGACATGATGCAAAAGATATTTAGTTACAGGTCTGTGTTTATTCAAACCCTTGGCTGCAGCATAATATTTCATCACACAGCCTGACAGACTTCATGAGTGTTATGGCCACAGTGCAGGTATGTATGCAAGTCACGAGTCCATTTGAATGGGTTGCTTAACCAATTTGCTTGACTCCGTGATGGCAGTTCATCTGCTCCTGGAATGGCCTGCTGCTGCCCGCTCTGGGTGCTGACTGCCCTCCCTTGACTCTTCTGGTGTTGCACCCTGTCTCCCACTGTGCTGCTCCTGCTAGACAACTCCTTGCTCTCCCCTGAGCCCAGGAGTACTGTGCCACCTGTGTTGGCTGTCTGCAGTTGTTCCACAGTGGTGGCGACCTTCACCAGGCCTTTCACCACATCCTGGCTGCAGTGGGCCATCTCCACTTGCATGCTCATGGTGCGACATGACAGCTTATACTTGGCAACAGTGGTCCTGTACGTAAATAGTTACGACTAAATGAATATAGACACAATGGAGCTATATTAGTTAACGTGATTTGTCCAGCCGGACAGTGATCACCAAGAATTTAATTACATGACAGCTGGCTTGTGGCAGTGCACAGGCGATTTACCGCATTGGTGTAGGTGGGCAAATGGCTGTCCGAACGTTGGCTCACCCAGGGCCTGGCTGCCCGGTCCTTCTTCAATGTGGCAGGCAGTTCTCGGATAGCACCTGCCATGTCCATTATGCCATCATCCCCCATGTAACGTAGGCTGTTGTACACTGAGACCAGCTGCTAGTTAATGGAACGCATTGATTTTTGTTGCAGGTGCTGGATCTTCAGCATGCTGCCCTCCAGTCCAGCAAACACTGTGGCTTCATCATCTGCGGCAGCGCTGGTGCTCGCCCTTGGCCTGCGTCTCACGTATCATGACTCTCCCTCTTGCAGTGTGCTGTTCTAAATCCTGTGTCGCACGCTGATCTGACTCAGTCTGAGCATCATCCGCCCCTGTGGACTGTGTTTCTGCCTCAAGAAGTAGCAGTGGGGCCACAATGGTGCGCTTTCTCGGTGGGACAGGTGTGGTCTCTGTTGTGTTGATGGGGTCCCCCTGCCCTGCCTGCTCATCCATATGTTCCACCTCCTCAGCTCCTGTACTGTTTTCCTGTGTTCCAGGTTCTGCTGTGGATGAGAAGGCACATTTTTATTTCGTGACATGGTCTGCATTTCTCACTCAATAAAGTTTTCAAAATTTATATTGGCTAACTGCTATCTATTGCTTTTTACCTTTACAGGATTTCCCTACTGCTTCAACATTGCTGAGTGTGTTTCCCCACTGTGTGATGCATCCGACTACACCTCCCATGATGGTTTGCTGTGTGTGCTGGAAAAAGTGGACTGGAGTTGCATGAGTACTTTGTGTTTGGTGCATTTCTGGGTGTGTGAATGGGATGGTGATGTGTGCAGCTGCATTTGGCATGCATCTTACCTTGGCTGGTGTTTGCAGGGTCAGAGCTGTCTATGTCAGTCACTCCACTGACACTCTCGGGCAGAAGGGTGGACTCCAACAACTCCTCGTGGGGGGTTGACTCGTTTGCAGTTGATTTTCCCTCACCAGTCTTCTTGGCCTCCGCCAGCCTGGTTGCCACCTTCTCCTTGGACCTTTGGCGTATGTCGTACCATCTCTTCCTCAGCTCCTCAACAGTGCACTGTGTCACACCAACAGCATTTATCTTCGCCTGAATATCCAGCCAGATTTTCCTCTGTCTGGACTAAGTGCCTTTTTGCCAAATAATAGTTCATGGCTTACTACCATCTCCTCTATCAGCACCTCCTGCTCCCTCTCGCTGAACTTATGCTTTCTCTTTCTCACTGCCCTGTCCTTGTCCTTCTCTTTCTCCTGGGAATCCATTGTTGGTGTTTACAACTGCTGTGCTCACTTCTCTGCCGCTCCTCAAAGCCTCTGACTCAGCCTCAGGCAATCAGGTGCAGCATGAAACTCCCACTTCCTGGGTGTGATGTCATCAAGCGGCACCTGAATTGCAGATTCCCTATTTTTGCGATTCTTTATTTGCGAAATTTGCAAATAAAGAATCGCTAAAAAAGGATTTGCAGTGTTTTCTGAGAATTTTTGGGAATCACAATATGTTTGCAAATTTTTATTTTCATCGCGGTTTGCGATTCTCAAAATGCAATTTGCAAAAAATCACATTTTGAGAATTGCAAATCAATTTTTTTCATACTTATGCCCCATAATTCTTAATTCGTGTTTTGCAATTTAAGTTACAAATACTAGAGAATGAACCATACAATTATAATGGATAGGTAGACAAGTACATTAAAACTTACATAGTACAATACTTTCATATGATTAATAAATAACAAATTCATTTGAATATATATTAAATGTATAGGCAGAAATAAAACATGTAAAACATTTACTATTAAATATTAAATTGCAGTTTTACATAAATCAAATCAGCTGTAGCCTGATATTCAGATATGGCTAGTTATAAATGTGATGGAGAAACGCCCCTAACTCATTCATGCATATATATATATATATATATATATATATATATATATATATATATATATATATATATATATATATATATATATGTAGATTACACTTATTATACGTAATTAACAGGATTATAAGAAAAGATTATAATAAAGTACATATATATGTCTTTCTTGAAGATTCACTTGAAACTGCAGTATACGATTTAAATTCATTGAACCAAGAAAAGAAAATGGGGAGAAGGAAAAAGAAGTGTATAGGAATGAAAAAGATATGGTGGTATATAATTGAAAGCAGAATATGCTTTAAAATATAAACTTGATAACAAATTAAAATGCAGAATAGAGATTGAAGCCGCATCTGGTACAATAATAATCATATGAGAAACAAATAAAGGAAAGAGCAGTTTCCAGATCTCCATATAACTATGTAAACATGTGTGAGAGTTTAATGATGATGAGAGATGATCTTAACAGTAGAAGATCTCTATTTTCTGCCTTGCCTGCATTGGTCGCTTTCTACATGCAAAAAAGGATCCCAGTTCTGTAAAAATAAGTCTTTCTGGTGCTGAATATTACGACTTACTTGTTAATGGGAGGCAGTATGTATCATGGCTACCAAGCAGGCCTCTTGTGATGGTGGATTTTGTGACTTCCATTGTCGTAATATACATATTTCAGCATTATGCTAGACTCCTCCCTCACAATGGCCCGCCAGAACAACTCTGTTGCCTCCACCTGTTTAAACTCACTCCACATCCTCGCACGACCTTCAAGTGGATCCCCCCAAATGCAGAAAGTCCATCACCCATACACTCATAAACAGCAGACTGGACTACAGCAATGCCCTCTTCGCCGAAATTAACAGAATCCTGCTACACAAGCTCCAAACCATCCAGAACACCGTGGCCAGACTCGTCCTCGGAACCCCACGACACGAGCACATGACCCAGCACCTACAAGACCTTCACTGGCTCCCCGTCGAGAAAAGAGTTACCTTCAAATTACTCACCCACACCTGCAAATTCCTCCACAACATTAGACCCAAATACCTCAATGAGTGAGTCTCCTCCACGTACCCAAAATGAACCTCCGCTCCAACCACATCGCCCTGGCAGAGATCCCTCGCATCCGCAGAACCACAGCAGGCGGAAGAACCTTCTTCCTAGGCCTGGAACGAGCTCCCAGTCAACATCAGACGCTCTCCTACTCTGCACACCTTCAGGAAGAACCTCAAGACCTGTCTCTTTAACGGAAATGGAGCTGCACCCACCCCTCCCCCCCAGCGCCTTGAGACCCTCACTTATGAGAAGCGTGCTTTATAAAACCGTGATTTATTGATTGATTGATGTCGCAACCAGCTGCAGCACACCTCCAACAGTTGGTATTTGGAATCAACCCAGCACTGTGTAATTTTACCATTGACCAATGCCAGTGGTGAAGAATTTTAAATAAACAAGATCTCATTCTAGCCTCACAGGCGCCCCAGTCGAAATTTTCCAAAATGTCCATCCATTCTCCATCTTCGTAAGAAACCAATAAGCGGGTTTGCCATCTGATATGAAGATCTCTAGATAAAGGCTGTGAAAACAGATGCGATGTAAGCGTCTTGTATAAGCCTATTGTAACTTCTTTATGCTTTCCCCAATTGTGTAGATATGATACTACTGGTGAAGATTGTAGTAACCTGAGCTGTGGTCCTAAACTCTTATTTAAGCAATTATGAAGTTGTGTGTAATTTTCAGCTTGTTGCACCGGAAGGTCAAATTCTTCTGTTAGTGGTTCAAAAGATTTGGGGCGGCCATCATGTAGAAGATGGTCTAATGTGAAAATACCGGCTGCTTTCCACTGGGACTAGGATAGTACTTTTCCTTTGAGGCGAATATCTGTATTATTCCACATAGGGGCACTCTCGTGTAGACGCAGGTTAAAGCCCAACAGACGATGTGCCCTTTGTCAAGTTTTGCGCATTGCATACAGTAATGGATTAGTAGGGTCAAGGTGACTTGTTCCTGTCCCATACAATGCTGAAAGGCCCACTTGTGTGGATAGGAGGTGTTGTTCTATTTGTACCCATCGCGGTGTATCTAAGATGTCCGTTAACATGTACGCCACTTGAGATAACTGCAATGCCAGAGTGAAATGTTCTATCGATAGGAGAGACAAGCCTCCGTGAGAGTGATGTGCTTTCAGCTTTTCCACCGCTAAACAGGGTTTTGTTGATCCCCATACAAAAGATTTAATCTTGGAGTCTATAGTATGTAATGTGAACAAAGAAATCTGAAGGGGAAGCATTCCAAGGGTATAAATAAAACGTGGACGGGTAACCATACTTACAGCTTGTGCCGATCCCACATGGATAATCCCAGTATCTTCCATTTTTCGAAGTCATGTTGCATCTAGGTTAGTAGAGGGCTTAAATTGTCTGCAACCATTCCTTCTGTTCCTTTGTTCACCAAAATACCTAAGTATTTGAGCCGTGAAGATTGCCAGTGAAAAGATTCCGAAACTAATGACAGTTTTCTAACACAAATGATTTAGTTTCTCAATGTGTCATCAACCAAATGTCATGTAATGCTGAAGAACTCTTTTTCCACCTAATACGCCATCTTTCCACTTCACTATCTCTCCTTTGATTTTACACCTCCTATTACTAAGTTTGTATCATAGGGGATTAACCACATGAATGTGTTTTTGCAACTAGATGCAACTTTTGCCCACATATCGGTGTTTCTACTTTAATGCATCTCCACATTCCTATTGAGTTTGCAAGAAGGGTGATTTTGCAGCTATAAGTGATTTCACATATAATTTTATTCCTATTAAATGGAATTCATGTCCCCTAAAAAGCATCTCCGCACTTTTACTGATTTTAAATGAAATGTGATGTGCTACATATTAATGTGATGTAACTAGATGTGATTTTGCTCGTAAATATTATACTTCAGTGCTGCCTACAATGCAACAAACACTGATTTTGCGCCTTAATGTTAGTTTGCATTGAGTGGTTTTGTACTTAAGAATGTGTGCGCAACTAAATATGATTTTTCTGAAATGTGTTTTTGTACTCAAAAGTGCCCTCCCACTCCTGTTAATATTGCAGTAAAGGTGTGTGATTTATTGCTCTTATCTACACTTAATATTTTGCTTATGTTTCACCAAAGGTACACTTGCACCTGAATTTGTTTCGCTACTAAATCAGATTTATGCTTCCAAAGTTATCTACACACTCTAGTTTGTGTTGCCCCAAGGGTGATTTTCCACCTACATAAGATATTAAGGGGCATAAGTATCAATGAAAAATTTTGCGATTTCCAAATAGCTATTTTAAGAGAATTGCAAAATTATATTTAATTTAACAAAATCGCAAATAATTTGCAATTCCCACATATTCCTTAAATGCGAGTCGCAAATAGCGTGGGTAGGGATTGCTTAATAGGGTGGGGAGTAGTAAACTCAGACATACGACGGTACATAATAATTACTTTACTCCATTCTGTCATATGTCTGAGTTTACTACCCCCACCTTCTCCCGACAGAAAAAAAGACCAGAGGAATGGTGGGACCCTAACCCTGCCCCTCCCACTGGGAGTACATAATCATTTCTTACCCAGCATTACGCCTGTTCTTTTTTCTGTCTGTCGACAGAATTGGGACGAGGTGTTGCGGTGACTCCTGCTGGGCTGGAGTGCCGTTTTTCTTCTTCCACTCCCCGTCTGGCTGCCTGGCTGTTCGGCCGGGGAGTCTGCTGGTTCGCCTATTGGCCTGCCGGGTTTGCTGGGAGGCTGGGATGTTCCTGCCAGATCTTGCATGCCGGCCAGTCCTTTGCGGCTGATTCGCCGGCCTCCAAGTTCCTTCAGGGTTGCTGTGCTCGTCTTCCTCTGGCCTGGCCAGGTGGAAGACGCGCTGCCCTTGCAGATTCTCCTGCCTTCCTGCTTTTACTGCCCTGGCGTGGATGCTGTTCGGACGCCTTGGGCTGGCTGTCGGCGGTTGGAGAGTGGTCTTGTTCCTGTTCCCCCCTGAGCCCCCGGTGAGTTCTGCATAGCGGTATATCTTTCTTTTCCTTTTTAAAGATTCCTTGTAGATGTCGGCGAGTTGACTGCGGGAATTAAGCACTTCCTGCTGTGACTTGATGTTCAGGCGTTCAACTCCGAACAACGCCAGTTCATATTGGATGGTTGATTGGATGCCGATCATTCCCATTACTCGGATGTTCAAACTGTGGTTTGAAGCGACATATAAGTATGACTGACAGCCTGACAGACGGTACACTAGTGGCTGTCTGCGGCTATGAGTGCTTTCTCCTGAGGGTGGTGCAGTGTCTTCGTGTGCCGCGATTCCCTTTGGTGGCCTATGGGTCGTGTCTTTGAATCTTGGCACGGTGGATTCTCTATGTATTTTTCATTTTTGGGTGCTGCGGACATCCTCTGTTATTTCCTGCACTCACTGTTCCTCTCTTTCTTGCCCTGTGCCCTCACACAGGTGGCGCTGCTTCCTCCTGCCCTGGTGTGACTCCCGGTGGTGTGCCTTGGGCTGGCTGGGGAGGGGGCCTATTCCTGTCTCCTGGTCCCCCCAGGGTATGTGCTGCATCGCATAGTGGTGTCTGTTTCCCTGTGTACTGTCCGCTGGCTGCGGCTCAGCCATGGATCCTGGTGGTGCACCTTGACCTGCCTGGTATGGGGGGCTTGCTCCTTTTCCTGGTGTCTGTTTTGCATGGTGGTGGCTGTTTCCACATTTGGCTAGTTGGCTCCTTGTGCTAGTGCTGATTGCTGTGCAGCCCTGTTATGCCTCACCCGTTATCTTGTTTGCAACCTTTGCCTGGCTTCGGTCTTCTTTCCTCCTTGGGAGCGTCTGCCCTCCACTTGGTCTGACCCGGCGGCTCCCTGGCTGGGTGCCTGCCTGCGTTTTCAGGGGCTGTGGGTTCGTGCCTCTGTGCCCGGTTGGGTCCTGCTCTTGCCTGTCACTTTTGGTGTTTCATGTTTGCAATCTGGGACTCCGGTCCATGGGGATGTTGGTCTGTTCTGGGGTCTCTGGCCCCTCTTTGTCTGGTTTTTGACTGCATCCTTCCTGCCTTGTCCGCCCCTGGTTCTTGCCTGGTTCTGGAGGTTTTGCTGGGTTGGGTCTGGTCCTTCCCTGTTTTCGTGTCTGCCTGGGGTTGTCACGGGCTGTGGTGTTTGTTCCTCCTGTGGGGGCACCTTCGATTGTGTTTTTCTTCCTTGGACCCTCCTTGCCTCCAGCAGGCTTCCCTACTGGGGCTTGGTCTGCTCTGGTCTCTGCCTTTTTTTGATGGGTCAGGACTGGTTGGTGGCCTGCTTGTGCCGGCCTGAGTGGTCTGTGGGCTCTGGGTTTCTGCTGCTGGCTGTTCTCCTCTGCCCTCTGGCATTTGGCTGGTTCGGGCCTGGTTGTTTCCTGGTTAGGGGTCTCCCGGGCCTGCCGCTATGCCGCTCTCCTCAGCTCTTTTTGTGTTCTAGCCTAAGCCTTTGGTGTTGTTTTGGGGCTGCTGCCCGGCAGTGGTCTCTGGCTGTTTGGGGCTCTGCCTGCGGTTGGCTGTTCCCTCTGCGGTCGTGTCCTTGTTCTTGCAGGGGTGTGGTGGTCCTGACCCTTGTGGACTCAGCCCCCTTTTCCAGCTGCGTGCCCCCCTATTTTTTTTGTCTGTTCTCATTGGCGATGATGGTCGTTCTGTGTCCCCCCTTTCCTCTGTCGGGTTTGTGGTCACAGGGTATTAGTCTTGCCCCTTTGGGTGCCTGCCTTCCTAGTTGCTGGTTTTCCCGGCTCTTGCTGCTGTGGTTTGGGAGGGGGTTGGGGGATGTGCCTCTGGCTACTCTAGCCCTCCCTGGCCTTTGCTTTTGCCTGTGCTCTGTGGGGGCCTTCCCCGTTCTTGGTCTTCCCCATGTGTGGGTTGGGCCACAGGGTCCTTCTTTCAGGCGAGTTGCTTGGCTTCGGCCCTAGCTTCCCGTTTGCTTGGTGCTCTGTTGACCTTGGTTCTGCCCTGGGGGTTTCTCCCCTGCTCCTGCCCTCCCTTGTTGCGTGCTGGGCTGTGGAGTTTGTGGGCCTGGGCTGTCTGCTTGGCTTTCGCCCGGGCTTCTGTTGCTTCTCAGCCCTGCCTGGTGTTAGGGGTTCTTCTTCCCTGAGGGTTGGGGGTTCTGGCCTGTGTCGGGTGGCCCTGTCCCACTCCTTCTGGGCCTCTGTGGTTCCGTGTTGTTTGCCCCTGGTCTTGCAGGCCTGTCTCTGGTTGGTCAGCAGTCTGCCTGGTCTTTTTAGGGGCGTCTCTTGCTGTCCTGTTCTTTAATCCGTTCCTGGTCTTGGCTCCTCTGCTGCAAGTATTGGGTCTCGCTTGGGGTCCCCTTGCTCTGGTCTTGGATTCTCTGGGCCCCTTAGTTGGCTGGCTATCCAGTTGGGGGCCCTTTGCCCCTCTTCTCCGATGGTCTGCGTGTGCCTTCTCTGGGGATGTGGCTTCCGGCTCTGGTCACCCCACAGTTTTTGGTTGGGGTGTTCTGTTGGGGCTGTGTTGTTTGGGGGGGGGGTCTCCTACCTGTTCCCCTTTCTTCTTTGGTTTCCCCTGGTCTTATTGTCCTTGGGGGTTGGCCTTGTCTGCTCTTGCTTCTCAGGCTTTTCTTGCCGGGCCCTCGTTCAGTTTTGGGCCTTGCTCCGTGGGCAGTGTTAGGGCCTACTGGGGTTGTGGTCCATACCGGGCCTTCTCCCTTCTGGCTCTTGGGGCCTTGAGGGGGGGCGTTCTGGTGTTGTGTTTATGTTTACCCGGTTTTGTTTGTTGGTGACTTGGTTTTCCCGCTTGGCCTGTCCCTGGGCTGGGTATTTAACAGCTCTGGTGGTTGGTGCTGGCCTTCTTTCCTGGGCCTGGTGTTCTTCTGTGGGGTTCCTGGGGCTTTGTCTTCTGTACTGTCTGGGGACGGGTCATTCTGGTTGGTGGGTGGAAGGGGGTTTGGGCCTGAATGCCACTTCCCCCTTCTTCTGATTTAGTCTGAGTGGTCCTACCCTTGGATGGTTCTTTGAGTTTGAGCATTTTCTCTGCTGGCTGGCCCTGTCCTCTTTCCTTTTTTGGATTGGTCCTGTGTTTCAGCCTGGTAGTGCTGGGCTTCTCTGCCTTTTGTTGGGTGGGCTCCCCTGGACTTGTCCTGTTTTTTTTCCTCTGGCCCGCTGTGGTCTGGGGGGTGTTGGTTGCTTTGGCACCTATTTCTCTTCTGGGGCTTTGCCTTTGGGGCCTCTTCAGGAGTGCCTCCCTTTTGGCTACCTTTTTTGGTCGGGCGCCTTTTTGGGCTTCTCCCCCTTCGCCTAGTGGTTTGGGTTTTCTCTTTGGTTAGCCTGGTTTCTCTGTTTCTCGTTTCTGGTTGGCTGCCTCCTTGCTGTTGCTGTCGCCTTCTGTTTTCCTTGGTTCCGTTTCCGGTCCTTGGTTGTGTTCCTGCATGCCAGTTCTGGCTTGCTGGCCCTTTGGGCCACTGGGGGTCTTCTTCCTGGGTGACCTCCTCACTGTAATTTGTTGTTTGGTTTTTGTTGTGCTTGCTCTCCCCCTTCCTTGTTTGCTGAGTGGTGCTTCTGGTGTGTGCTGGTTGTCCTCTGTGGGTTGGCCGCCTCTCAATCTTGGTGGGCTCCTGTTGTTTTTGGGAGTGCGTCCCTGCTTTATTGGGGCACCCTCTTGTCTGGGTACTCTTCATGGTGTTTCCGGCGGTTCTCCCTTTTGATTCCCTTGGGTTGCTGCCTTTGGTGTGGTTTCCTGGGTGTGCTTGAGGGTTTTGGAAGGCTGGGTTTTCTGCTTTGGTATTCTCCACTTTGTACTGAATGGGACGGGGACATGAGAGACCTGGGGTTAATGCGCTATTACTTACTGGTATTCTTCAATACTCTGGGTCCCGTTGTCCTCATCCCATTCATACGCCATGCCCTCCCTGCAGGACGGCTGGCATTCCTGTTGGGGGCTTGGTAGTTCAGGGGGAATGGTGGGTAAATGCTGATTATGTACTCGCAGTGGGAGAGGCAGGGTTAGGGTCCCAGCATTCCTCTGGTCTTTTTTTCAGTGGGGAGATGGCTATCTCCACTTTGTCCTGAATAGGACGAGGACAACAGGACCCGGAGTAATGAAAATTACCGATAAGTAATAGAGCATTACGGTAGATTACTTTTCCCTTATTTTGGCATTACTATGAACAGAACAGAGGACTATGCCAGTTCGTTATATCTGGCGCCAACAAGACGGAGATAGTGAGATTGCAGAGAGTCCAGAATGTGGCAGCCAGAACTCTTCTAGACCTGCCTCGCCGCTGCTCCACCTCCACTGGCATTCCTCATCTTCTCTGGCTGCCAGTGGCAAATCGGGTGGAGTTTAAGTCTCTATGGTTTGCGTTTAGAATCTTGCATTCTCCAGCTCCTGGCATTCTGGCTGACTTGCTCTTCGACCTACGCCCCTTCCTGTCACCTTCGTTCAGCAGGTCAACACCTTGCAGTTGTACCTCGGGTTAAGAGGGCCCGCGCCGGAGGACGCTCTTTTCTCATTCTAGCAGCTAAGCTGTGAAACGCCCTGCCTGTCTACATCCGGAGTATTGACAACTACCTGGCATTCTGGAGGGCCCTGAAAACGTATCTTTTCCCAGCCCTCTAGGTGTGGTTATCTTTCGGGCTTTCCTTCTGCTTGTTGTTTTGGAATCTTTGCTGTTAGTTGCCTCACTGCTCTAGCGCTGGGACGCCCCTTTGCTGGGGCAGCTGTTACGCTTTATAAATCAGCCTAACCTAACCTAACCATTACCTTCTTATCATGAGTTCCGATGGTCGAAACTGGGGAAACGCAGTCAGACCACAGGTTTCATCCTGTTCTGTGCGGCAAAACTCAAATTGTGTTTGTTTCTAGTAAAAAAAAGTTGCTCTGTTTCACATGTGGAATTAAAAATACAGGGTCTCGTTGCAATTTGTTTGCTATTTTTAATCATGAATCATGTTTCCAAGACTGCTCGTAAGGAGGATGATGAACAAGCGATGCCACTTACATGGATGTTTAGTATAGACATAGCTGCAACCTATTAGAGGTGCTTTATTGCGCTCTGCATACAAATAATTGCACTAGTCTACTGTTCAGTTGTATTGTGTTACTTAATGGAGCAATGCTGTTTAAATATAGTCATCTAGAGGCAATTAAATCCTGTCAGCACTCTCAAACGAACAAACTTACAAGCTCAGAAGACGTCTTCCTAAATACGTGCATCATTAACTTAACTGCACCATGAAAAGTGAGCAGTAATGATCAGTCAAAAACACATAAAACTTGGTTAAAAGGAAAAACGCTCACAAAAACAGTTATTTTCAGGAAAACGATCTCGTAGGCAATGGTTTAAGTTACATTCAAGGCAATGACAGAATATTAAAGGCAAAGATGTTATTCTTCCGATTGCAGTCTGTCAAATAGTCTGGAGCTTGAACAGAGATTTGGAATAAAATGAATTTGTCAGCTCATGGAATTTATGTGGCAGTTTAAGAAGCATGGCTGATTGCAGTGGTGTGCTTCTTGGATAATCACACATAAGTTAAACGCCCTGTGCATTCACTCATCAGCGCACTACAGTTCTTTGAAATGATATAGAAAGTAGGATTTTGCAACGGAGGCTTCTTTTTTTCAGATTTTTTTCTTCGTGCATATTGATTTATGTTTAAGTTCTGATGCTGTTTATTTCATATATGTTGCCCATTTTACTCGTTCTAACAAAAGCTGTTAATAAAAATGTCAGGAATGTGGTTATTAATTTGGGAGGGGAATACGTCTGTCAATACGGCACACTTTCCTTGTTATGTCGAGCACACCTTTCAAAGGGTATACTCGGCACTAGCAATTAGAGTATGCCATATTATGTTGAATGCTTTCCCTGCGGGCAGTGGCGAAGTCATGTTGACCTAGGGGCAGGCAGTCAAGTGAAATACAGAGCGGCTTTGAAGGAGCCGCTCTGTATTTCTCTGTGTAGGCGGAAACCCACATGCACTTAACTAACCCCTTCGCCACAGGGGTAATTCACCCATGGCATGGATGAGGGGGGGAGCTGCGGCGCCTTGGTGATCGTGACGAGCGAAATAATTGCGCATGGGCGCGCCGTGGCACTTACGACGAGCCCAGCCAGTCATGAGCACAGCTCCACTGTGCCTCATGACGTGCTGGGCTCGTCATGAGCATGGAAGGTGTTAAAGAGGATTAGAGATCCCCTTCAGGCGGATGCAGTGAGTGACTCTACCGGCCTGCAAGGGGATGTCTGAGGGGTCCAAAGAACCCCCTTTCCCACTCTAGACGGCTGCCTTCAGGGAGAACACTGACAGTGAGCTACCTTTGAGGTGGCATACTGTCAGTGGACCTCCTGACAGCATAGAGATTCCCTCATTTGTATGGAGGCATGTTTCATGGGGCCACGTCTCTATGCAAACGAGGGAATACCCTCTAGTGATAGCAATGGCGCTATATGTGTGCCAGCGCTCTCTGTATTACAGAAAGGGCAGCACATGTGTCTGCGACCCTTTCTGTAATACCAATGCGCCCCAAGAGCACCAAATGAGTGTGCCCATGCCCGTTGCACCCCTGGGGCACTAAGTATAATACAGCCCCAGGGGCCTTATTACGTATGCACCACATTTTCCTGGTTAGCGCTGGGTGCACCTTTCATAAGGGGTGCCCAGCACTAAACAGGAAAATGCACTCCTTACAGAGAATGTGCTTCTCCCAGAACATCCACGAACCTCTGCTGCCCTCGGGGTAGCACATAAGGTGAAAAACTTAGCAACTTCTGTCCAGCCACTCTGCATTTCACTGTGCAGATGGCAACCCAACCTCCTTGCCTGGCCCAAACCTTCCTTTTTTCACATATAAGTCCCCCCTAAGTTAAGCCGTAGGTAGCCCCATGGGCAGGGTGCAGTGTATTTATAAGATAGGACATGTACTTGTGAGTTATGCATGTCCTTGTAGTGAAAAACAGCTACATTCATTGTTAACTACTGCAAGGCATATCTCTCCTGTAGGTTAAAATGGGGATTGCCTAAAAAAAAAACCTTTCAAAAGTAATTTCCAATTGGGAGCAGATAGACAATTGGAGTCTCTGGACTCACAGTTTGAAAACACATATTTTAATGAATTTGGTATTTGAAGTGCATATCTGAAAATGCCACTTTTAGAAAGTTGGTATTGTCTTACTTTAACCGTTCTGTGCCCCTGCCTGTCGCTGAATACACATCTGGGTTAGGATGACAGCTGGGCTGTGTGCAGTCCCCCCAGACAGACACAGAAAGGGAGCTGGCCTGTTATATTTGCATCCTGCCGGCCCATAACTAGGCTGATGGGCCTTCCTTAGGTAGATTGGGAGGGAGAAACTGACATTTGCACCTGAATAGGGGTCTGTCTGTCCTCACACAAAGAACTGCATACCCCCCTGTAGTGTGTCTGGAGCCAGGGCAGGAATGGCATGGACCTTGTGATCTTCAAAGGCCTCTTTGATGTCTCCCCCTCTTCAAAGGAACATTTGAGTATAAGTTCTTGCCCCTGACACCACTAAATCAGAACTCTAATGGGATCAATGACATTCTGCCTGGAAGATGAACTGCTGTGCTGTTGAAGGGACTACCACTTTGCAAGTGTCTCTGCTGTGTTGGCCTGCTGCTTCTTGCCTGGGAGTGAGAGGGACAGGACCTGCTCTCTACATCTTTGAACCCAAGATTCTCAAAGGGCATGCTGGCTTGCCTCCTGTTTTCAAGAAGTTTTAGGGTCACAAAGACTTCCTGAAACTCTCATGGTGCTGTTGGACTCTGCAATCTGCGAGTCCTTCCCTTTTCCGAAGTGCCCACTCCAGTCCTGGGCCTCAGAAGTGGGTTCTGTAGCTGATTTCCGCAAAAACTGATACATTGCCTCGATGGCCTAAGAATTTCCGCTGCATCGCCTTTTGATGCCCATGCACGGGTTGCTCAACAACGAAGAATCCACAGCCTGTGTGGTTTAAGAATGATGCCGCAGCTCAACGAGGAAGCATTGCATTCAGTTCAGCAGAACTCGACGACGATGCAGGACCCTCTCTGCATGACTTGATGATGACGCAGTAAATTCTGGACATTGACAAAAGCTCCATCCAAGGTATTTCATCAGCTGTACCTGTCTGGATCCTGTAGCCGGCTTGCCATTGATTGCAGTCGGCCCGAACTTTTACTTTGCATTGGTCCTTTGCGACCTAAAGTAACTTTTTGTCCAGTAGTGACTTCTAAGCATTATTTCTGGTTTAAAAATGAATATCTCGAGTTCACATTTCTGTCATTTTGGTCTTATTTTAAGTAGATTAATCTTCCCTATTATTCTATAATGGCGTGGAGTCTTTTTGCCAGATTAGCAGAATTGCATAATTTGTGGGTGTTCCTTGATGGAGCAGGCAAAAAAGGAATGTAAATAACCATGAATCCAAATATTTGTAAATATTCCTATACCTCTTAAAGATGGAGAACATGCGCTAGAGGAGTGAGCAATAGACCTGGTCGAAAGGTAAATTGCGCTGCCCTATTTCGTGTGATTACACTTATTACGTTTCATTCACTGTAAACATTTACAGCAAAAAGTGCCATCTGAACATGAATGGCTGTTTGCAGTGATTTTGTTAAATGCGCCCTCGCGCCAAAAATTGATGCAAGGAGTATTTTGGGCAAAAATATTGTGCAACATGAGAGATTTGCATTTTGAGTAACTGTAACATTTCATGTAATTTTGTCAAAATATTGCATAATTGTGAAATGCACTTATTTACACAAAAGCAAAATCAATTTAACAATATTATGTTTGTGTCGATTTACATGCAAGAATATTGAAAAATGTTGTTACGTGAAATATATTAACAAATGTTTTTGGGATTCAAAGTTCATGCAGCTTAATCTGAACTTGTTTTTGTGAGCGAAACAGCCCTTGACTACAGGCCTGCGCTCTCAAAACTTGTTGATGTAAATGAAATTCTCATCAACTTTTAGAACTTCATATTGGCGTAGGTTTTGTTGTCCCCTAAAATACTCTAAGTACCCTTTATAAATGTTATTGTATGAAAGAGAACACAGATCAGCTTTCATAGACAGTTGATAAAATGTGGGCTAGGAGATCTTGAGGCTATATTCTTAGTTTCACTATCCAGGAAAGAGCTCTTTAAATCATGGACAGAACAATTCTCATATAAGTTATCACTCTTGGCTGTGTATAACTCTTTTTATCTATAATTAACAATAGCGGTAGGCTTAGCGTGCTAATTATGAGTATTCTGATAAAGTGTAAAATCAATGCCTTCGCCCAGTTAGATCTCAGAACAGATTTATAGCTGCTAATGGGAATTGCCTTTACTTTTTGAAGTCGATTATTTCTCTGTTCATTCACTCATAAAAGCAGCACCCTGGTGCTCACCCTACCACATATTTTCTCAGTGTCCCCTATGACCAGTACTCTCCTAATTCATGAAATATATGCATGCTAAGATTGTTGGGTTGCACTCTAGTTTTACACTCTACAAATATATATTATTCCATGGACATTAACATAAACCTTATGTGGCAGAGGGTTGTGAAGGGAACATTCCACCTCACAAGAAAATGATTTTATAGATTACATAATACGGGTACTGTCACCAAGGGTAAAACCAATCTAGTATGGCTATTCCGCAGTTTTATGGTCATATCCTTCCAGATTTTCATGGGTACTTCATTGAATGATATTCCGCTTTCCCTCTATTACATCAGTATACCACAACCGGCAGTGTACTTTTGAGTGGATTTTAAGCCCTTTGTTTAGATTCTGGAGCAGTTGGTTTGCAGTGGGCAATATCAATTGTGTATACAGTAATCTACAACTGGTGTAACAGTCTTAAATATTGCACTTTAATTGCATAACTAAAATACTTTCTTTCTCCAATTGCCTCTCCATGGAAACTAAAACAGTCCAGGAGGTGTTTGCAGGCTTCAAACTTAAGATACAGTTTGACACAGAAATCACACACCATAAAGTAAATTCCATGTAAGAACTTCTTCGGGCAATGTCGTGTGCTACCTTGTGAGGTTGGTATTTCCACAATGCAAAACTGCACACACAGTGAAATCATACATTGGTGAACGAACGACCCACAATGCCTTTTCACATTTCATCTATTGTGAATATTGTCCCTCATGCATATAAAGGATACCTTATACTGGGAGTGTTTCGTTCCTTTTCACAATCGGTAAAGGAATCTACTTAATCTCTCTGTTCGAAAACATCTCTGACCACTTCTAAGGTGGGAAATAGACACAAAGCAGTTTGGAACCCCACAAACCTACAAGCCTGTAGGCATACACAAACTTAAGAGACAAACCATGCCCTGATCCAACCACACCCCATCCCCTGCATGGGGATTACTACTGTGTAATTGTATGCAGTCACGGCGTACAATTACACAGTAATACCAGCATTTAAGCCTGGTTGACATTCTTTTGAGGATGCCTGGTACTAGCAAGGGGTGCCGTTATGAGCTGTAAACATATGTTTGGGTGTGTTTATGGCCTAAAAAGGCTTTGTGAATCAGGCCTAATTGTAATCTTGCACATCAGTAGCAAGAAGAATATTTTGCCCATGATCTTAAAATGGTACTTTACTCTTTAAACAGATTTATGAAGTGAATGTGTGGATTTTTACGAACACTTTTACCTTCACAGTAACACTTTATGTTTGCTTCTGTCAGTGTGAAAGGTTGACTAAAGCCTGCCTCCAAAGTGTCTGGTCAGGTTAGAGGAAGCAGAGAAGCGTATGCGCCGTCCCAGAATTGAAAACTATTAACACTCACCTCTCATCCATTTTTCATTTATACTTTGCCACAGGGAAGCATTTGATACATTTCTGAATTAGAGCTCTTCTCTCTTTCTCGCCCGTGACTTCTCAGCCCTGTGTCTTGCATTCAGTTTCTACTCGCCTTTAGGCTGGTGTCCACACCTTCATCATTTTTATGGCTGGTTCACGACCCAATGGGAGCCATTAAAGTTTAAGAGGTCTAACTTCAGTTCAGTAAATATCCCACTTCACCTGGAGTGTCTCCTACCTCTTTGTTAGAATCCTTCACTGGATTACTGACGAAGCACATCTGAAAACACTGCCAGTGATTACGACCTAGATTTACAAAAGTTATACACAACACAGCACCGCCACCAAAAAGTGCTGCGCTGCAGTGCCAAACAAGAAGAGAGCAGAGGACTCTCCCCCCCTCTCCCTAGCGTCAGCGCAGAATCTGGCTGCTGACCTTTGCACCACAATACATGGGTGTGTGCCTTGGTCTAGCATAGGTTTTGTACTGGAAGGGTATCCGTGCAATAGAATATACTAAGACAATACAAGCTGTAAAACCTTACCCAACTTTGTAAATGTGCTTTAAAAATAAGTGCAAAACACGTACAAAGTGAGAAAATAAAGGAGAAATGAAAACTTTTTCCTATTTAACTCTTGCTTTCAAAAGGCGTTAAGTTTGGACAAAAAAAAACCCTGGCTCAGTTTTTTGGCAGACAGGGTTTTGTGTAAAAAAACATGGGTAATTGCATGAGAACTCCCATGCAATATCCACTTGATGCTCAGTAAAGCAAAGTACACTTTGAGCTACTTTGTGTTACTTTTAGGCAATTTCCTGCACAAAACAAGGTTTATGCTGGAAAGTAAATACTCCTCAAAAATGTGTGCTGGTTTGCATCACTTTTGTGATGGAAACACAGCACAAAATGTTGGTAAATAAATATGGCCCTTCTTCTTTCAACGCCTGATGTCCAGCAGCGGTATTTATTTATGCAAAACCCTGTCTACTAATGCGAGTAGATAGTGTTTTGCATCAAAATGTATGCGTGGTTGCATGGGAATGCCCATGTAATGCCCAATTGACGCTAAGTAACGTGAACCAGTGCTTTGCGCTGGTTTGCATGACTTTTCTTTGCAATTCAACACAAACACCAATTTTCATTGGTCTGTAAATTCCCAAGAAGGTTTTGCATGGTCTTTGCATTTAAAAGTAATGCACGCTTGACGCAAACACTTTGCAAATATTGGCCGCTGTTTCTTGCCTTGATACATTGGTATTTTCCTATGGTGGGTTTGCAGTTCTGAGAGTGTGCTCTTTCCTTTGCAGAGTAATAATGCTGAATGGTATTAACCAATTTATGAATGATTTTTATACAGAGCTGCAGTGACTGGCGTTAGAAAGCATCCAAGTAAAAGTGATCAGCACCTATCTCCATCGACATTCAGCGAACTTTGCCAAAGCACTACGCTTCCTCTCTTGATCTGACTCACTGCTCCTTTCGTGTTCAGCGATATCCCGCTTAATGAACGGAATAAGGGGCATATTATCAGGAAGCAGTGTTTCCATTATCGCCGCTTTAGAGGCAGAAAACTGCTGCTAAAGCTGCGATAATGGGCTGGATAATACGCCCTAGAGAATTCCCATAGAAGCCCATGTTCTGGTTTGAACATGGGCTTCTATGGGAATTTTCTACGGCATATTATCAAGTCTATTATCGCTGCTTTAGCTGCAGTTTTCTGCCGCTAAAGCAGCGATAATGTTAACGCCGTGCTTGATAATATGCCCCAAAGTCTTCAAATACTGCCATCAAATGCAGAGACGCCAGGAGGATCTTAAAGTGCTTTCTAGCAGAGAGCTTCTATACATCAACGCAATCAAAGATAAATAAATTATGAGGGCAGTCTCTGCACTCGCACCGTTACCTCATGGGAATCAAGACCAATAACTGCTTCATCTTGCTGATCACACACAAGAAGCATCAAATCTTCTCTTAGCAGTAGTATTGCAATGGATATAGAGACCTAGAAAATTCGAAATCCAACACAAGTTTATTTTACCTAAATTATTCTTTGGCTGCTTCAAGCAAATAGTTATTTTTATCCTTGTGCCGTATTTTCGGCTTCATGGGCCGTTGCGTACATACAGGGATGTCTATTAGCAAAAGTGAATGAAAATGAGAACCAAATGAAGATATGGAGTGTAAATGGGAGTGTGGAACAATACAAATAATAACTCCTGACAGAACTATAATTGAGGTGCTCGCTGCTTGGCGCACAGGTCAAAGTCGTACTTACCTTTGTTTCTTTCAAACTATATGTCCTTCCTAAATAGCTGTGATCTCGGCTTAAAGGTGCAAAAAATCTACACTTCAGGGGAGAATCTGTGAAAATATTTAAGTGAAAAGTGATTAACAAATGTGTTTGAGTAAAAATCGCAGCATTCACTAGCAGCCATGAGCCTTGCCCAAACTAGTGTCTTTTTACCAATGGCAGTTGGTAAAGAACTGGGGTGGGGTGGAGGGTGTTTGAAAATATATAAACAAAAAAACACTTATCTTTCCGATGGCCGCGTCTCTCCTCCGCTTCTCTGCTCTTTCTGAATCTGGTCCGGAAGAAGTTGCAGGAAGCACCCGGCACACAGGTTCCCCCGAGCCAATCCCAATGCTGCAATGCAGTGTTGTGATTGGTCTGGGTTCCGTGGATCAGCACTTAGATCTTGACAGGGAGCCTGTGCATATTCCTCACCAGGCTGTCCATTACAGCCAAGTGGGCAACCTGTAAAGTGTGAATGACTGTTTGGTCGGCCAAAACAGTCAGCCAAGCAGTCATGCGCACTTAGGGGTCCATTAGGATAGCGGGCGGTGGCACTACCGAAACGATGGCGGGGCGGAAAAACAGCTTTTTCCGCCCGCTAGCAGTGGAAATCACGTCCGCCACATTAGGATATGTAAACACAGGTCATTTCCCGTCCGCCGCGGAGCGCCTCGCTCCGCCATCAAGGTGCGCCCGCCACCGCGGCGGCTGCAGCCAATCGAGACCCTCCGCCGCGGTCGATGACGTCCGCCCCGCTCGACAAATTAGGATGGGCCAAACAAGCTGACGCACCGCACCGGAGACACCGCACAGCTCTAGCAGGCGGAAAGTCTACAGCGGAGCACGCACGCCGAGATCCGACATGAACCCCATGGACCCAGCCCTCCACATGCATCCGGTCATGTACCTGCTGCAACACTATCGCCAGATGGGCCGCCGCGGACGCCGCCGCAGGTACGTCACTACACATATACACCACACAACACACATGCCGACACAGGTCCCAAGCACAACACTGGCATCCTGCTGGGGGGCACAACACATCCACATGGGCACCCACACATCACCCACCTCAGAACAAGGCACCCCACGGCATCCGGAACACACAACGTCGGCCAACCTGCAGCAACGTCACGGTCACGGACACGTCACCGCCGCGGTCAACACATGCGCACAATGCAGAAGGCAGGGCAACACCAAGGCATGGACACATTCCAAACATCACAGCGACACACCACCCCGACCAACAGTGCACACCACCCGAAGTAGTCACAGGCCAGGTGCCAATCCCGTGCACCCCCTTGCACATCAACAAGCACTGTAACAACAAGCACAATACACACACACTGCGACACACAACCAGGGACAAAGGCACAGCAGGATTGCCTGACAACGGACACACAACACCAGTGCACTCCCCACAGCCCACACAATTGTATACAAACATCCACACAGGGCAAGACAAAACATACAACAGGCATACAACTCCTGCCTGACACATGTGTGTCTCACACCATACAGGGGCACACATACATACACTACAAACTAACACCCCTCACACTGCACACCTCTGCCACACACATGCCATGTAAGCCATGCCACCAGGACCAAGGGCCAACACAAGACGACCATACACATACACGCCAGGGCACACAGAATGGGAAACACACACCTCATCACATCATAAACATCTACTACACCACAGCACAGCTGCACACCCTGTGCTGCCAGTGTCCCCCAAGGTGACCTGTGAACAGTGTATGCAGCAATAGCAATTCACCCACACGAAAACTGCATGGCCTGCCAAATAACCATCACAGAGTACAACATCAGCAGGGTCACAATGGACTGAAGAACCTGTCCCCCTGTCTAAAAATCATATGGCCACATACAACCTTGCAATGGTGATGTACAAAATAGACCATGGAACTCAGTCAAACAAGAAAATGACTTTAATCAGTAAGGAGACAGAGAAAACACACCATAATGTACTGTATTTATTCACATATTGCACAGATGTAGCTACACAACATAAGTAGACAACAGCAACTCTCAAAATCATGTGCAAATGCCATAGACTATGCACTGGTGAATCACAATCGGGAAGTGCAAAGTCCTTGGCAGGGCAGGGTACAGCACATCAGAGCAACAGGCCCAGAGTCCTTGGCAGGGGAGAGCACATCAGAGCAACAGGCCCAGTGTCCTTGGCAGGGCAGGGTACAGCACATCAGAGCAACAGGCCCAGAGTCCTTGGCAGGGCAGGGTACAGCACATCAGAGCAACAGGCCCAGAGTCCCTGGCAGGGGAGAGCACATCAGAGCAACAGGCCCAGTGTCCTTGGCAGGGCAGGGTACAGCACATCAGAGCAACAGGCCCAGAGTCCCTGGCAGGGGAGAGCACATCAGAGCAACAGGCCCAGTGTCCTTGGCAGGGCAGGGTACAGCACATCAGAGCAACAGGCCCAGGAACACACCCACATCGCTAACAATGGTGTACTGTAGCACACCTATGTGTGGCACAGGCGTCTGAGGGTGTTGACAACTCACTCCTGGCTGTCATGTGGAGTGGAACCTGGCTGTGTGTCAGGGACTGCAGGTCGACTTGACTGGTGTGACAGAGGGACATGTGGTGTGGCTATAACAGAGGGCCTGCAAGGTGGAGGGCTGTGCGGACCAGGTGGCACCGTGGCACGTGGAGGTGGAGTCATGCACGCCCTTGACACAGTGTGGGTGGGAGAGGTTGGAGGGGTGCCCTTCCACTTCTTTGGAATATGAATTTGCTTCCCTGTCATGGGGTTGATGGGAAGTGGCGTTGACACCACCTGCACACCCCCCAACTGTTCCACTTCAGGGGCAGACACTGCCACTCCCTCTGGAGAAGTGCTTGATCCTGCAGTACGCTTGTGCTGGCTACGCCTCCGGACCACTTTAGCCTCTCTGGAAGGTGTACCCCCCACAGTGACCACCTTCCCACTTACCCCAGGGATGGCCACTACACTGCCCTCCTGTCCCTCCTTGCCAGGGATGGCCACTACACTGCCCTCCTGTCCCTTCTTGCCAGGGATGGCCACTACACTGCCCTTCTTTGCCACAATGACTGGGCTGGTCACAACAGGGCTTCCCTCCACCTGCCTCGATGTACTTTGTTCTGGGGTTGATGTGGTAGGTGGGTGTGTCCCTGTGTTCACCCCAGGTGTAGTCATGACATCCCACACATCCTCTGTGGGCATAGCAGAGTCAATATCTGGTGATGGCTCAGCAGCATGTGAGCCTGATGTCTGACACAATGTTCTTCTGGCCTTGCTCTTCTGTGACTTCACCTTGTCTGTGCATATTGGGGGGTCCCTGCCCTTCTTTGGGGATGGAGTCTGTGGACGGGATTGTTTGCTTTGGGTCTGAGCTGTGCTCCTAGTGTTGTAACGTTTACTTGATGTATGTCCTAAGTGCTCACTGTCATCTGATGTGGCCACTGACTGGGTGGACGTCACAGGCACCTGAGCTGCAAAGGGGGCATGTTGGAGGGCTGACGTCACTGTACCTGACAATGACAGGAGTGTACGATGTAGGCCACCCACGTCAGAGTGTATGCCCTCCATGAATGCCAGAACCTGCCCTATTTTGTAATCGTGGGCACTGAAGGCATTCAGCAGGGCGGTCTGGCCCACGCAAAGTTGCCGCAGGAGCTCTACGCACTCTGCACTGAGGGCAGCAGGGGGGACAGGTGCAGGTGCTGCGGTGCCATGTGTGAATGTCACACGTCCCCTCTTAGTGACACGGATACGGCCAGCCCCAGAGGAAGTGGATGGGAGGGTGGGCAGTGGCCGTTGGTAGTCAGATGCAGCAGCAGAGTCCCCATCCCCTGTGGCTGCTAACAGGGACTCATCCCCCCTGCCATCAGATGAAGTGGTACTCTGTGTCTCAGCCACAGATTCCTCATGCATACTCCTGTCACCCTCAGTAGCGCTGGTGTGGTCAGTGTCACTTTGCTCCGTCTCACCCTGCTCTGCTGCCGCTGTCGTGCTGGTCTCCCCACCACTTTCAGGATCATGTTCCGCCGTGGTGTCTTCCGAATCTGCATTAGTGACAGAAACATGGTTGTATAAGTGTCATAGTCTGGTCACACGATATCAGAGCAATGCAGCACATGAGAGGCCTAGAGCTACATGGTAACCACCACACCCTCAAATCATTGTGCTGCTACACACCAGTTACACCACAACTGAGCCTGTCATGCGGACAAACAGGCAGGAGTGGACCAATGTCGATGACACACAGCACTACACCCTGCCCATGGATGGTGTTCCCCTAGCCCACATGGACCTGCCCCACGGACATGATGTAGCCACAACTAACATCACCACTTCCAGAGCCTAAACGGATCCAGAGGGGAATACACACACCTGTTTTGTCTACACATGCCACATTGTCAAATAGGCCATTACAATCACCATGTGCCAATGTGGGTTCACATTGTTGTCAGATGTGTGGGCCACTACCATGCAGGTGCATGCAAAGTAGACTGACATGGTGTAACACTCATTAAGTGGACACAGCTGTACAGCATAATAGGGACTACACCCACCATCACAAAGAAGAGTGACCATGTGGACAACAAAATATATGTCAAGGACTGAAAACTGCAGCCAGGAGCTGCAGAGTAAGGCCATGGTGGGCCAATGCCTCATACAGACACACATCACAGTTGCCACTCACATCACATATCACAGCATGGCAGCACACGCACATCACATGTGTCACCGCAGACACAGGCACTCTACACATGCATCCACTCCCAGACAAACTCTCCCTCCCCGGATACTCACCATCGCTGTCTTGCTGCTGAAGCCCCTTCAGACGTGCATCCAGGTCTGGATAGGTCACTGCCAGTATGCGTGCCATCAGCGGAGTCATGGTGCGGCGTGCCACACGCCCTGTGCGTGGTACCATCCCCAACTTCATCTCTGCCACTTGCTTAGCCAGCCGGCTGATGTCGTCCCACCTCTTGTGACAGTGTGTGTGTCGTCTGTTTGATACCCCCAGGGCTCGCACCTTTGCTGCTATGGCCCTCCAGACAGCCTTACGTTGGTGTACTTTGAGCTGCAGGTATGAGAGTAAAGAAGGACTAATGAACATTTACACATTGTCATATGTCAGCATCTATCAGTACAGCAGCCAGACACTGAATCTGGACGCACAGTGACCCCCCTCCCTCCAGAACTGGGGGTACCCTCACAAGGCCACTCTGCATGGCATAAACATTAGTGAATGCATGCACACATTGAGCTTCGTAGTCTCCATGATTATCACACTGAAGAATGATGATTCAACACAAATGCATCGACAGCACTGTGTAAACCATAAATTGTACAGGGCATTGATGTGGCATATCCACTAATCAGTGTGCAGCAACTGTAGCATGTAAGTTGGCTGATGGACAAACTTTGGAAGGGCAGCCACTGAACCTACTCTGTGGGGCACACTGACTATGACTACAGGGGCACCCTGAAATTACATCACAAGCGGACACTGTCCAACCAGCTACAAGGCAAACAACCGTTGGTCATGTCTGCCCCAAAAAGTAGCACATCCCACTCACACATACAAGTATTGGCCTAGGACAGAGTCATAATGCAAAACACACACTCCCACCACCTGCAAACATCTTGTCTGTCAGTGTTTGTCAGCACCACACATCCAAAATAACATACAGCTGCATCATGAATACACGTCTGACACCACCCTGCCCTACTGCTCCCTACATGGTGACTTACCACGACATTGGGGCCACCAAACAGCCGTGGGTACTGTGCCAGCACCTCGTTCACAAGGACATCCAGCTCCTCACTCGTGAATGGACTGGCACGGATCTTATCTGTTCTTGACATCCCTGTGGATATGGCAGACCTGTGGCGGAAGTGAGTTGTGAGGTGTCCCAGGCAGCAGGCTCTGTGAGCAGCAGGAGAGGGTCCCAGGCAGCAGCAGGAGAGGGTCCCAGGCAGCAGCAGGAGAGGGTCCCAGGCAGCAGCAGGAGAGGGTCCCAGGCAGCAGCAGGAGAGGGTCCCAGGCAGCAGCAGAAGAGGGTCTCAGGCAGCAGGCTCTGTGAGCAGTGGGAATGTGTGGCTCACTCCCACAGATTTATAGGCCCATGGGGTCATTAGGAAGCTGATAAGGTGCTACAATTGGTTGTCTGGGTCAGCCTTATTCATAAGCATCCAATGACCGGCTCCGCGGCGGCGGCGCGCCGCTTCCGCATTATTCAAATCTGCATCATGCCACATTGAACACCCATGCCATTGGCTGTATGCAATGCACCATGGCGGTGACGCACCGCGGGTGTCCGGGGTGCGCTACCGCGATGGTGCATCATTCAAAAGCATCCAATGACCGGCTCCGCGGCGGCGGCGCGCAACTTCCGCATTATTCAAATCTGCATCATGCCACATTGAACACCCATGCCATTGGCTGTATGCAATGCACCATGGCGGTGACGCACCGCGGGTGTCCGGGGTGCGCTACCGCGATGGTGCATCATTCAAAAGCATCCAATGACCGGCTCCGCGGCGGCGGCGCGCCGCTTCCGCATTATTCAAATCTGCATCATGCCACATTGAACACCCATGCCATTGGCTGTATGCAATGCACCATGGCGGTGACGCACCGCGGGTGTCCGGGGTGCGCTACCGCGATGGTGCATCATTCAAAAGCATCCAATGACCGGCTCCGCGGCGGCGGCGCGCCGCTTCCGCATTATTCAAATCTGCATCATGCCACATTGAACACCCATGCCATTGGCTGTATGCAATGCACCATGGCGGTGACGCTCCGCCGGGGACCGGCGGTAGGTACCGTGACTGATGCGGCGGAGCCTAGCCAGCGGCATGGACACCAGTCCATGTGCCAATGGGTACCTTGGCTGGGTAGATGGTGGTGCTGGGGTCACACCGCCGGGGACCGGCGGTAGGTACCGCGACTGATGCGGCGGAGCCTAGCCAGCGGCATGGACACCAGTCCATGTGCCAATGGCTACCTTGGCTGGGTAGATGGTGGTGCTGGGGTCACACCGCCAGGGACTGGCGCTAGGTTCTGGCATTTTCGTACACATTGCTGTGTATGTCAATCATGGACAATGTATAAGTGCCATGCAGCTACATGGTGTAGGGCACATCATTGTACACACGATGCCACAGAGCCATTGCATCCACAGGAGGACGCACGTTCAGTCTGAGCCACTTTAGCATGTGTTTGTGCCATTTTAGTAAGGCTTTTGATGGGTGCTGATAATTGACAGACGTCAGGTGCTCTACATAGATGTAGTGAGGTTTAATGTGTTGTTGGTCAGTGCAGACCTTGACCAGGCTGGTGGCACTGCATTGTATCGTACCTGACTTGTGCATTCAGAACTGATTATGCACACAACCAGAAGTGTCCCTGCTATTGTGATCATTGTGTTGATGAATGCTTCCACAATGTACATGATGCATTGAGGTCTGGCAGGTACGGCAGATGGGTATGACAGACATGTTAAGTCACATTAGATTTGTGGCTCTTGTAGCTCCATGTCTGCGCATGTCACTCGTTTAATCATTGTATCCACATTATTGTCACTTGGGTATTGTCACTGGAGAGGCCTGCCCTCTGTGTGTAGCTATTGGGCAGCCATGTAACCAGATGTGCCATGCAGCTTTCTGGCCATTGTTTTTTACCCATTACATCATTGATGTTTTGTGCTATGGCCATCTCATGATGCTTGTCATTGACCTATTGTTTTTAATCCTAAACTAGGAGGAAGCCAGATCTCCTACGTCAGGTGATTGTGCTTGAGGACATGGAGAATGAGGCAATCATCAGGAAATTCCGGTTGGACAGACCGACATTGAAGATCTTGTGTGATCTATTGGAGCCCCACCTGCAGCCTCGCCGTCACTATCCTACGGCATTCACACCCGCCCACAAGGTAATGGCAGCACTACACTTCTTTGCAACTGGTTCCTTCCAGGAGACCGTGGCTAACGCTGGGGGAATGTCGCAGCCCATGTTCAGCATGGTGCTGAGGGATGTACTCGAGGCCATGATGATCTATCGGAATCGCTACATCCATTTCCCCCGGGGACGTGAATTGGCTGCCGTTAAGGGGGACTTCTATCCACTTGGGCACATCCCACATGTAGTCGGTGCGATAGATTGCACCCATGTGGCTCTGGTGGCACCGCAGGCGACGGAGCACATTTTTCGAAACCGGAAACACTACCACTCCATGAATGTGCAGGTGGTGTGCCTTGCAGACATGACAATTTCACATGTGTGTGCTAAGTATCCCGGTTCGGCACATGACTCTTTCATCATGAGGAACAGCATGGTGCCACGGATGATGGAGAATCTGCATCCCGAACGTGCCTGGATTGTGGGTGAGTTACACAACTGCTATCGCGTGCTGTGTGTCACTGCCTTTACTGTGGCCGTACAACATTGCAATGTGTATTTTTTTCTCCACAGGGGACTCGGCTTATCCCAGTAGGCCATGGCTGTTGAGCCCACTCCGTAATCCCCAGACACCTGCAGAGATCCGCTACAATGAGGCCCATGGCAGGACACGACGGGTAATTGAACGTACTTTTGGGCTGCTGAATGCAAGGTTCCGGTGCCTTGACAGGACTGGAGGCGCACTTGCATACTCGCCTGGGAAGGTGTGCAAGATCGTTGTGGCATGCTGTATGCTACACAACCTGGCCATCCACAAGGGGGTCCCCCTGCTCCTGGATGACGGTGAGGAACCAAGGCCACAACCTGCTCAGGGACCTGAATCCAGTGATGAGGAGAGTGGAGAGGAGGAAGGAGTTGACCAACGGCAGCAGCTAATCCAACGCTACTTCACTTGAAGGTGTGTGACGAGTTACAACGTCTACATAGTCTAGTGTCTTAGCTTATGTTATGAATGGTTATGCGCAGATGTTCCCAATAGCCACATGTTCTGTCACCTATGTATGGGATTGTTGGAATGGACGTTACGTCCGGAGATGTATTATGGACGGCATTACAGCATTTCAGATAGACACTGTGTAGGGTACCTGTGATAATTAGGATATTTGTGGATCAGTGATCTGTGTGTGTTGCCACGATGAGACCAGTGACTGTAGTTCTGTTGTGTCTCCCTAGGTTCTCCAGCGTGTTCCTGCCCTGCATACTGTACATCATGTTTACATATCATGGACATAATCATCATTGTAAATTATGCACTAAAGAATTCACTACACAAAATCTGGATTGTAAGGTATTTTATTTACGGGGTGGACATGTGAATTGTGCGTGAATATTTACAGGAAGGTGGGGAATGAGCAGTGAGTTGACAGTCATGGTCGCTGAGATGCAAGAGTAGACACCACATGAATGTGGTGACCCAGTCCAACAGACAGGTGCCATTGCCAAGGCAATGTGGGGAAAGATAGTCCAAAAGAGTCAATGCAGTTGGGGAGAGGGTTGTCTTCAAGGCTGGCTCCGTGACTGGCGTGTGGCAGGTGCTTGGCTTCCAGAGACTCCCAGGCTCTTCTTTGGACGCCCCCTAGATCTTTTTGGCGGTGGGGGGCCTGCTGAATGGCCAGCGGCGTCAGAGGACTCGCCCCTCTCTGTTGGCGCAGGGGAGGATGGTGGACTGTCATCCTGCTGCACAACAGGAGGGGATGTCGGTGATGGTTGGGACACAGGCCTGTCCCTCTGCAACGCCACTTGCTGGCCCATGAGGTCCACCATCTGTCCCATGTGGTTATTGATGGACCTCATCAGCAGGATGAGCTCCCTGAAAAATTCGTCCGACCGGCCACTTTGTCCCTGGACCTCTTGATAGGCATCCACAACTCTGGTGAAGTGGTCCAGGGATGGTGTCCACTCCGCCCGAGGTCTGGTGTTGGCCCTGGCCCTCCCACCTGCTCTGCTGCCACGAACCTCTTCCCTCGCCACTGGTGCGCCACGCACTGGCTCCCTGCCCTCCACAGTTGGTGTGGGCTGGTCATCCCTAGGGACAGGGAGGGTGCTGCAGGTGGTACTGGTGGTCGTGGTGGTGTTGGTGGCAGTGGCTGCGGTGGTGGTTGCGGTGGAGGCAGAGGCTGTGACAGCAGGGGTCTGCTGCGTTGTCGTTGCAGCAGAGGTGGTGGTGGGGAGGATGGGGGCCTGGGACCTCTGGGTGTGTGGAACACCGGATGTGCCGGCCTGGAGCTCATCGTCCATACTGTCCTGGGAGTCTGCATCTGTGAGTCCATGTGCCGGAGGTGGAGACTGCCTCTGCGGGTCGTTGGTGTTGTCCCCAGCAGTGAGTTCTTCATCACCTGTGGAGTAGATGGGGAGTGGTCAGTGTTTGTGTCATCTGTGTATCATCAGCTGTCTGTACACTAGTGCATTGTGCTGTCATCAGTTGTACAAATCATGGCAACATCGTGTTACATTACATAGTGGATAGTTAGATCATGGTGTCCTAAAGGTTGATTGTCTATGCATTTTGTACAATAGTAAATAGATTAATACACACACACTTCATGAAGATAAACGGTAGTTACATACCTGTAAGGTGAGCGTGCAGGGTATAATGGCTGACACTTGCACCTGGGTGGGGGTAGCCTCCATGCTGCTGGGCTGTGGGACAGGGGGCATGCTGGGAGTAGTGGTACAGGCCTCACCCCCACAAACACCCTCCAAGTGCAGATGGCTACCAACCTGTAAGTTTGTTTGTTAAACAGTGCAATGGCTGACACTTTCTCCTGGGTGGGGCAGGCCTCCATGCTGCTGGGCTGTGGGACAGGGGGCATGCTGGGAGTAGTGGTACAGGCCTCACCCCCACAAACACCCTCCAAGTGCAGATGGCTACCTACCTGTAAGTTTGTTTGTTAAACAGTGCAATGGCTGACACTTTCTCCTGGGTGGGGCAGGCCTCCATGCTGCTGGGCTGTGGGACAAGGGGGCATGCTGGGAGTAGTGAGACAGGCCTCACCCCCACAAACACCCTCCAAGTGCAGATGGCTACCTACCTGTAAGTTTGTTTGTTAAACAGTGCAATGGCTGACACTTTCTCCTGGGTGGGGCAGGCCTCCATGCTGCTGGGCTGTAGGACAAGGGGGCATGCTGGGAGTAGTGAGACAGGCCTCCCTCCCTCCCTCGCACCCACAAACACCCTCCAAGTGCAGATGGCTACCAACCTGTAAGTTTGTTTGTTAAACAGTGCAATGGCTGACACTTTCTCCTGGGTGGGGCAGGCCTCCATGCTGCTGGGCTGTGGGACAAGGGGGCATGCTGGGAGTAGTGAGACAGGCCTCCCTCCCTCCCTCGCACCCACAAACACCCTCCAAGTGCAGATGGCTACCAACCTGTAAGTTTGTTTGTTAAACAGTGCAATGGCTGACACTTTCTCCTGGGTGGGGCAGGCCTCCATGCTGCTGGGCTGTGGGACAAGGGGGCATGCTGGGAGTAGTGAGACAGGCCTCCCTCCCTCCCTCGCACCCACAAACACCCTCCAAGTGCAGATGGCTACCAACCTGTAAGTTTGTTTGTTAAACAGTGCAATGGCTGACACTTTCTCCTGGGTGGGGCAGGCCTCCATGCTGCTGGGCTGTGGGACAGGGGGCATGCTGGGAGTAGTGGTACAGGCCTCACCCCCACAAACACCCTCCAAGTGCAGATGGCTACCTACCTGTAAGTTTGTTTGTTAAACAGTGCAATGGCTGACACTTTCTCCTGGGTGGGGCAGGCCTCCATGCTGCTGGGCTGTGGGACAAGGGGGCATGCTGGGAGTAGTGAGACAGGCCTCACCCCCACAAACACCCTCCGAGTGCAGATGGCTACCTACCTGTAAGT
Organism: Lissotriton vulgaris; assembly: GCF_964263255.1. NCBI lineage: Eukaryota > Metazoa > Chordata > Amphibia > Caudata > Salamandridae > Lissotriton > Lissotriton vulgaris. Next base: position 657,984,076 of record NC_141689.1, read on the forward strand.
TTGTTTGTTAAACAGTGCAATGGCTGACACTTTCTCCTGGGTGGGGCAGGCCTCCATGCTGCTGGGCTGTGGGACAAGGGGGCATGCTGGGAGTAGTGAGACAGGCCTCCCTCCCTCCCTCGCACCCACAAACACCCTCCAAGTGCAGATGGCTACCAACCTGTAAGTTTGTTTGTTAAACAGTGCAATGGCTGACACTTTCTCCTGGGTGGGGCAGGCCTCCATGCTGCTTGGCTGTGGGACAAGGGGGCATGCTGGGAGTAGTGAGACAGGCCTCCCTCCCTCCCTCGCACCCACAAACACCCTCCAAGTGCAGATGGCTACCTACCTGTAAGTTTGTTTGTTAAACAGTGCAATGGCTGACACTTTCTCCTGGGTGGGGCAGGCCTCCATGCTGCTGGGCTGTGGGACAAGGGGGCATGCTGGGAGTAGTGAGACAGGCCTCCCTCCCTCCCTCGCACCCACAAACACCCTCCAAGTGCAGATGGCTACCTACCTGTAAGTTTGTTTGTTAAACAGTGCAATGGCTGACACTTTCTCCTGGGTGGGGCAGGCCTCCATGCTGCTGGGCTGTGGGACAGGGGGCATGCTGGGAGTAGTGGTACAGGCCTCACCCCCACAAACACCCTCCAAGTGCAGATGGCTACCAACCTGTAAGTTTGTTTGTTAAACAGTGCAATGGCTGACACTTTCTCCTGGGTGGGGCAGGCCTCCATGCTGCTGGGCTGTGGGACAGGGGGCATGCTGGGAGTAGTGGTACAGGCCTCACCCCCACAAACACCCTCCAAGTGCAGATGGCTACCTACCTGTAAGTTTGTTTGTTAAACAGTGCAATGGCTGACACTTTCTCCTGGGTGGGGCAGGCCTCCATGCTGCTGGGCTGTGGGACAAGGGGGCATGCTGGGAGTAGTGAGACAGGCCTCCCTCCCTCCCTCGCACCCACAAACACCCTCCAAGTGCAGATGGCTACCAACCTGTAAGTTTGTTTGTTAAACAGTGCAATGGCTGACACTTTCTCCTGGGTGGGGCAGGCCTCCATGCTGCTGGGCTGTGGGACAAGGGGGCATGCTGGGAGTAGTGAGACAGGCCTCCCTCCCTCCCTCGCATCCACAAACACCCTCCAAGTGCAGATGGCTACCAACCTGTAAGTTTGTTTGTTAAACAGTGCAATGGCTGACACTTTCTCCTGGGTGGGGCAGGCCTCCATGCTGCTGGGCTGTGGGACAAGGGGGCATGCTGGGAGTAGTGAGACAGGCCTCACCCCCACAAACACCCTCCAAGTGCAGATGGCTACCTACCTGTAAGTTTGTTTGTTAAACAGTGCAATGGCTGACACTTTCTCCTGGGTGGGGCAGGCCTCCATGCTGCTGGGCTGTGGGACAGGGGGCATGCTGGGAGTAGTGAGACAGGCCTCACCCCCACAAACACCCTCCAAGTGCAGATGGCTACCTACCTGTAAGTTTGTTTGTTAAACAGTGCAATGGCTGACACTTTCTCCTGGGTGGGGCAGGCCTCCATGCTGCTGGGCTGTGGGACAAGGGGGCATGCTGGGAGTAGTGAGACAGGCCTCCCTCCCTCCCTCGCACCCACAAACACCCTCCAAGTGCAGATGGCTACCTACCTGTAAGTTTGTTTGTTAAACAGTGCAATGGCTGACACTTTCTCCTGGGTGGGGCAGGCCTCCATGATGCTGGGCTGTGGGACAGGGGCTATGGTGGGAGTTGTTGTACTGACATTCCGGCCCCATACAGGCCTCCTCAGCAGAATGGCTGGCTACATCTTGTTTAGGGATGGACAGTGTATTGGTGGTTGGGTATTGCAAGGAGGTAAAAGTCAATGTGGTTGTCTGTACTTACCAGCCTCCGCTCCCCCGGCTACTCCTGTGTAACTCTCAGGTAGCAGGATAGCAAGCACCTTCTCCTCCCATGGTGTGAATGTCTTCAGTGGGACGGGAGGGCCACTGCCAGTCAAGTTTGCCACAGTCCAGTTCTTGCTCCTCTTCTCCTTGACAACCCTCTTGAGATCATGCCACCGCTTCATGATCTCCTTCTTGGATCTTGGGGTGGCCCCAACTGCATTCACCCTTTGGACAATCCTTACCCACATTTGTGTCCTGGTGGCTAATGGTGTCTGTTGGACTAGGTTCCCAAATAGTTGTGGTTCTACTCTCACAATCTCGTTGACCATGACTGTCAACTCACTCTCTGTGAATTTGGGCATTTTTTGTGAGGTCATGGTGTGGGGGTGTTGAGGTGTTTGTGGGTGCAGGGGTGTGTGGGTGCAAGGGTGTGGTGATGAGGTGTGTTCTGTGCTGGGGGTTTGATTGTGATGGTGTGATGGTGGTGTTGATGGTGGTGGTGGGTGTTGTGTGCGATTTTGCCTCTCTCAGATGTGGTGTGTGGCCTTCTGTTCTGGGAAGATGCAAAGGATTGTGGTGAGTGGAGGGTGTGGATTTGTACTCAGCTGTGTGGGTGTGTCCAATTGGATAGTGGTTGTCAGGTGTGTAGTGGGTGTGGTTATGTAGTATTGTGTATTTCTTTGCCATTTCTGTATCTGTGTGTGTGTGTTGTATGTATTTGTGGCTGGGCTACTTTGTTTATGCAGTATTTTGCATCGCTGCGGTGCTTTGACATCGACCGCGATGGATTTCGTGTTCGTCCGCTGCGGTGACTTTGCTGGTGCTTGTCCGTCATTTCTCCCATGCAATCCTGCCTTCGACCGCGGCGGTCGGTGCCTGCCGGTCCGCCCGCGCCACCCTCGGGGATATCGTAATTTCCTGTGCGGTGTCTCCGCTTTCCCTGTGGGCGGTGTTGTATTTCCAGCTGCTTTTCCGACCGCCGCGGTCGGAGTTTTGTCATCACCGCACACGTCGGGCGGTTTCATTTTCACCGCTACCGCCGCGGTCGGTCTCTAGTGGCGGTCGATCCTAATTTGTCTGCCGGTTGCACCGCCACCATGGCGGGCGGTTGTTTCCCGCATCCATGGCGGGCGGGGTGGTTTTCCGCCCGCTATCCTAATGGGGCCCTTAGTGTTTACAGTACACACCTCCTCCCACCTGGTGGCACTTGTCCCACCCGCCCTACCCCAGCCCGCAGCAACCAAAAATTAAAATGATAATAATCTTGTTATTATTGTTTTATTTTTCCCCTTTTCACTGCTCTCAGAGCAGTGAGGCAATGCTGCTTCGCCTTAGCGGAGAAGCCACACAAAAGCAGCTGAAATGTTTCTTGCCTGAAACCACAATAATTCTTAATATTAGACTGGGGAAAAGGAGACAGAGAATAGATACAGGTCAACCAGACAGAAAGTTCCCATTTTCAGGGGTCCCTTGGATAGTGGTGGCCCTGGTTATTACCTACAATGTCCATGCCTTAAAACGTCTCTGCCTGATTTAAGTTTCATATGCCTTGATCTTAGGCTTTCAATGGAACGCTGCTAGTCACCCTGTAGTGATGTCAGAGTGGTTTTAAGGTATAGCTAAAAGAAAGTGGCACATAGCCCTATCATACAATTTCAGTATCTAGTGGTGCGGGACCAGTCACTCACCCAGCAGGACCGATAGTGCATGGAAATACCTGGCCACCAAACATGACCCCCAAACCTTGAAGGAGCAAAAGGTGGAGTGCCTATGTGAAGAGGCAAAGCCAGAATTAGCTGTCTGAATGGTGCAGGATAGAGTATACATCTGAGGAGGGCTGCCATGTGCGAGGAATCAGGAACTGCTTGCAGTGTCACCCAATTTATTGGCCCATTTAAACACCCACATGTATAGGGTACACTATGTATTAAGGTACACTTAAAATAAATTGGCCTGACCTACCCTATAAGTCCATAGAAAATAATACCACAAGGGGATCAAAACTACCCATAAGTCCCTAGTATATATTAGAGCATGGCAGTTTAGAGGTCAGCAGACTTTGTTGCACTTGCATGTGTGCACTGCTGAGAGCCTGAGGTAATTTTAAAATCAGCCCCATGTTGCAGCATTGCTTTTAAAAGTAAATTCACTGCAAACCCGACTTTGGTGGCATGGGCTCTTTGAAAGTGAGACTTTACCCTAGTGTTACATATTAGTTACTCCCAAGGTCTCCCCTAGGTGTACCAGCAGTGGTAGGTCATCTAACTATAAGCAGGGTCCCTATAAAAGATGTTTTATAAACCCTGGTGAGTGACAGCTGCTCAGTGTATTTTTACACAGGGTAGGAAATTATCTGAAAATTCGACTTTGGTGCTGTGGGAACTGTGAAATATTAATCTATATAATACATTTATACATATTTTCCCTCCCCCCCAAGGCTCCCCTAGGAGTGCTGGGAGGGGGAGGGGGGGTCCTGTAATTATGATCAGGGCTTTAAAAAATATGTTTTATAAACCTGGTGAGGGGAAATTACATATATCATTTTCCCCATTGTAAATCAATGGTTTCTAGGCTATCATGGGAATATTTTATGGACGCATTACTATTACTAGGAATCAATGAAAAATACCATTCAAGGACTGTATAGAATGGTAATGATAAATTCAGCAATTTGCCATTGTTAAATTTATTGTAACTTGCACAGAAAATAAGTTATAAGACTTTATTGTCTGTAAGCCAAAATCCTGCTTTCCTGCAGTTTTCCCTGATTGGTCAGATATGACAGGATGAGCAAAGCTGCCTTGATTAGGTGATAAGTGGCTACCCATGGGAGATGCTATCTGCTAGATTGAGCTCTGCAGCTACACAGGAGTGCCAGAGCAGGGGGAGGCGTCATAAAGCATAAGGCTTCAAAGGAGAACAGGACAGGCAGGTAATGCCAGGTCTACCTACCCTATTCCCCTGCGCACCAGCCAGCTAGAAGGCTTCCAAAAGAGATTTGCAGTTGTTAGGGGAAGAAGAGCTATGGAAAGGAAGCACACTGGGAATTGATTTAGTTAGCTTGTGCTGCTCTGCTGAAGTTTCTGCCGTCATAGATTTTGAGATAATAGTGTTTTCTGTGACAAGACTATGTCACACTTTAGAGGAAGTTATCATGCCCTGGACCTCATTGGACAGGAGTGATCTCCTGCTTGTTACCAGAGAACACTGAATAAATATGTGAGAGATGGTGCCTGAAACTCCAAGAAGAAGAAGGATTGCCCTGCTGGAATCATGATCTGCACCCAAATGCCTTCCTGGTAAAGACATGCTACGCTGTCTGGAGATACAGCTCTGATGACTTTGCCTTGCTTCAAGAAGGAGTAAGGAGTGGACTCTCTGCAGCTCTAGGTCAACAGAGCTTAACTGGCACTTCTCCAGCCAGAGTCCCCCTGCTGGAGTGCGTCCAGTGGAGTTTTAAGGGGTTGAACAAGTGTAATTTGGGAAGTGAAGTCTAGGCCTGCCAAGGACCATCTAGGAGATTCCAAACCTTTGGAATTGTGTTGACACTTGGAACCCAGCAGGAGACCTTCTAGAAAGACCTCCAGAAGTTTGGGAAGGTTTGGCAAACTTTTTGGATAAAGCTCCAGGAGGTGACCAACCCGATCTTTAGATCCAAGTCAGTCAACTTCAACGGTGACCAGGCCCAGCCCGGATTCCAGGTTTGTCCCTCTAAAGAACTTCAGAGGTCCGACTTCCAGAGGTTGATCGGTAACTCCCTGAAAGTCAAGCCAGTGAACCCTCACAGAATCTGGACTTGTGGAGAGCAGCGAGGAGCCCTTGGCGGAAAAAACTCCAGAAAAGTCCAAAGGTAACATTTTGACCAAGGCCTTCCACATGTGGTATCCAAGCAGGGTTCCATCATGGTCAGCCTCAACCTTTGACTTTGACTCGGTCAAGCGTAATCAGATGTCCCGGAGTAGCACTATTCTTTCCTAAGCACTAAAAAGTGTTTATTCTTTATATATTCATATCTCCGCTTTCCTTCATTGGATATAATTTGGTGTGCGATTTTTATTGTGTGCTGTGTTTTACTTATTTGCTGTATTGATGTTTTTAAAAGCTTTACATGCCTGTCTCCTAAGTTAAGCCTTACTGCTCGGTGGCACTTATCAAGGGTTTGAAGAAGGGACTAATTTATAGAGACCTATTTAGGACCCAGAACCATGTTGTTGGCTTTGCTGCTGGTGTTAGGTGCCTACCTACTTCTCCCAATAACCCACCGTCCAACGCCATGGAACTAGTAGGGGTATCAAATGCTATGGTGAAAAGATGAGTCCATAAGGATCTTCTGATTTGATTCTGATTTAGTCATGTTCCAGTCATAGTTGAAAAGGTAGGAAATTTGGGAGGCAGGGCCTGTTGATGTGGAATGTTCAACCACCATATCTCCTTTACCTTAATGGGTGGGTGACATGCAGCAGTTTGCAGATCGGAGACTTCTGACCACTTAGTATGGGACAAACACATTTCAAAGATAGGTCTGTTTGCATCAAAGGAGGATCTTATGTGCGATGCAATTCGTTATTTAAATGATACCCCTTCTTTTAATAAAGCTGATGGAGGGATTGTGTGATATGATTGTGCCATTTCAGGCCAGGCAGCAGGTGAGCTGCATAGTTTTGAACACACTGCAGTTTTGAGAAATATGTGGTAGGAAGACCACTGGTTAGTTAAACCCTTAAACTAGTCTAGGTTTGGAATTAGAATAGCAAAGATTAAGGGACTTTTCTCATAGCCATGGAGTTCTTTTAGAGAACACATATATTTATGGGTAAAAAGAAGAATATCCATAAAAAATCACTTCCAGAGTTCATCCAGATTCTGAGCACCCAATTTCCCTGGCAAATGGGAAAGCGTTCAGATTTACTGTTACCAGAGCAGGAAGTTAATATTTTGCTTTGCAGTTTAGGCAGATGCAATTGTTTTGCACTGAAAAATGAACTTGAGAGAAGCAGTGAGCTAGAATGAGAAGGGTGTTATGATAGTCTGCCATTTTGAGGTGAAACTGTATATCACAGATATACTTGTGATATAGTTTCTTTCTAGAGTCTAAGATACCAGCCAGGAGCTCCATGAGAACATTCAAAAGTGTTGGTAGCAAGGTTGAGCCCTATGATATGCAACTCAAATTGACGACTATCCTACAGGGGAGGGAGACTCATTTGAATTTGATGACTATGCTTTTGTAGGAAGAAATACAAGTAAGACAATATCATATAATATTGCCAATAGCTTAGGTATAGAGGTAGCTGTACTACTGTGAGTAGAGAAGGCTGACTGAAAGGTACTTTTGCTGCAGGTAGGGAGACAGTTACCGGTTGATCAGTCTCAAGTAACTTTCTGACACATGAAAGGCCTGAGATTGGTCTGCAACTACCCATGTTGTTGGGTACGTAGAGCTTTTGGGAAAGGTGTTGTTATTGCATGTTTTAAGATCTGGGGGCTGACTCCAAGAAATAAAAGAGGATTGATTACGATGAACAATGTTAGCACTGGTAGGCCAAGGGTCATGACTTTAGCATTGTCGATGTTCCAGGAAGAGAGGATATTTTATCAAGATATTACTTGATTACAAAATGTCACATTTGGAGACAGTCGCAAACTCACACATAGTTCTTACACAGGAATAAACTATAGAGGGCCATATTATCAAGAACGGTGATAACATTATTGTCGCTTTAGCGACAGGAAACTGCTGCTAAAGCGGAGCTAAGGGGCTTGATAATATGCCCTTGAAAATTCCCATAGAAGCCAAGGTTCTGGTGTGAAGGATCACAAACCTGGGCTTCTTTGGGAATTCTCAAGGGCATATTATCAAGCCCCTTGGCTCTGCTTTAGCGGCGGTTTCCTGCCACTAAAGCGGCGATAATGTTATCGCCGTTATTGATAATATGGCCAAGAGTGTGACCATGGATTGGATTCATGGCCCCCAGGGTGATATCGTTAGTGCAAACCATTTAGGGTGTCACTTTTATTGCTAAAGAGTGAATGACATTTGTCATAGAGTCTCTTTCAAGAAAGACCCTGCTCCAAGTTCATGGGAAGCAGGTCATGGAAGGTGTCGCCTGACGATATGAAAACATCTTTGGCATAGCATTATAACATTTTATGTACCTGTTACTACTAAGTATGACCTCAAAAGCAGGTAAGTGGAATTGAACTCGGATTAGATGGAAAGTACTGAGAAGTGAACACCAGCTGCTTGCCAGATTGGGACTATAATTTCTGTTATGCATGATAGATTATGGAGACAAAATGCTGGTGAGAGCAAAAACATTTCCATTTAATAATTTTTTTTCTCCTCAAGATGGAAAGGCTTGTGGAATATTTTATGGCTTATTAGCTGGGCCAAAAAATTAATTAGGAATCTTTATATTTCCAAAACAATTTTAGGAGACAATTGTAGATCAGACAAGACTCTTATTCAGTGCCACTAACTCCAGGATGATCTACATGTATAACCTTCAACAATGCAGTCCAGGGAATTGCATGTACTTCAATATGATCAACCTTGGTGTTGACCCGTGTGAGTACTTCCTTCTTTAGGAGATCTCTGATTTAGTTCTAAAATCCATTAGTTCTGAATCGTCTGATTTAAAAATATAAAAAAACAATTCATTACTGTGGGCATGTGACTATTCGCACTTGTTAAAGCTGAAACATGTTGATTCCGCTTCTTTTCACTTGCTCTTCTTTTCATCATAGCAGAAGTTCAGTAAATGTAATCTATGTGTGTGGATTTATTTATTGCACAGCTGTTAAGAAACAACTCTGGGAGCTGGGGCCGAGTACATTCTAAGGGATCTGAGCTCTCTAAGGTTTTATAGCTCTTATGAACTTTTTTTTGTGCCTCTCGATAGCACTGGTTGCACTGACTATAGGTGCCAATGCAAATGTGAAGTCCCATGCTGTATTTTTCTAGCTTCGATAAGACCAGTTTCTTAATGGTGGTACTTTTTTCGTCTGCCTGTACAACCATAATGCCTTGCCTGGTATCATTTTACTTGACCTCAGCTCTCCTTGATTTATTATTGCCTTGTTTGTCTTTTATCTTCAGGAGTTATTGGAAGAAATGTGGGGTGTTCTGGAAGGGATGAAGGATTTTCTAGATGTTGACAGCTGGTCATACCACTTTTTCTGGACTTATTTATTTATTTTGAACAGAGGTTGCTGTGTGCCATTCCTTGTCCAGTTTCATCTCTTCAATCAATCTCTTCTTCCTCCTTGTGCTCCTAGCTAAGACAAGTTGAATGGAATTGTAGTAACAAGTAAAGAAGGCAGTATGTGTATCCTTCACCAGGACACTCATGCCTACTACTCCAATTGAAGTTTCTTCATCTAGCGTCCCTACCACCTGACCACGGGCTCATCAGGGTCATTCATAATCATGTACTCAACAATGGAGCTGAAAGGTGAAATTCAGGGAGAAAAGTGCTATCCTCCATTAATAATATAATACAAATAAACAATTCCTCACTTATTCACCCCAGATATCACTCATTCTTGTGACCCTTCAAATATTGAAGTAATTATAGCTGTGAACAGTGCCTATCAGGTTCATATGGGGTGCCTACAACTTCAGACTGGAACACTAGCAAGTGCTGTGCGGAGCAAAAGTAAAAGCAGGAGACACCTCACATATTCGACTACCAATAGCCAGCTGGGTGACAATCCCAACCTGTTTCTTTTCACATCATAGGTTTGCTCCCATGCATGTAGAGATGCCTCCTCACCACTTCACAAGTCATGTAGATGAAAAACCTAATGTATACTTCTAAGCTTATCCCTGCATCTGAATGTGTCACGACCTCTAAACGGAAATGCTGTTGTACATTCACTATATCCTGTGAGCTTCCAATTAAAAATTTGTACAGTTTATTCATGCAGACCCTTTGTGCATTACTTAACAGCAAATGACATGGCCTGCCCCACCTGGTATGAATGGCCAAGATATAGACACCCCCTATATATATATAAATGCATAAGAAATATCTCACCACTTCAGTTCAAGATGCAAACGTGTTTCTTTTGGCAGACACAAACATATATGCATGTCATACATTAAAACTAATACTTAAATAAGCGTTTACCATAGAAGGACTCACTGATAAAAAATAAAATCAAACTAAAACTAAAACAAAACCATTCAATAAAATAAAACTATAAACAACTTTAACCAATAAAATCAAACACGCAATAAAATCAATAATATAACAGGCACACTAATTTAAACAACTCCGGACCTGATTACAAGTTTGGCGGTCCGACCACCAAACCGCTGTGGTCCCTAGAAGACCGCTGTGCTGGAGGTCTTCCACTCACCGGATTGCCCTGCATGTAGCCTGAAAAGCCTGCACTGCAGTCTGCAATGTTGGTGATACTTACTCCGATGCCTCTAGGGCTGCGGTTTCCCAGCAAGCGGATTATGAAAACACAGCTGTATGGGTGACCCCTTAGTGGTGGGTCCCTATGGGCAAATGACTACCACTGTAGGCCCGCAGCGAAGCACCACAACAGTGCCCATGTGATGAATTGAAAAACTACACAGCTGATGGCCATTGGCCGAGTGGACACACCTGCAAATCACACTTTAAAGCACACCCCATCCCAGACTATGATCCTTTGCCTCTACACTGTAGCACAGCAAGACAAGGCATCACATTTTATCATATTAGGCTTCCCTTTTTCCACTATCCCATTTAAAACCTCTACACACTTTTTGGAATTTTTCATGAATATCCATTGGTGTTTTTCAGAGACCCAGTTGTCAGCCACGGTGGATCAAATCATAAGAGTAGAACCACAATTGTTTGGAGCCCAAGTCTAACATACTCTTTACATTAGGAATATGGAAATGTGCCCCATGAAAGTCAACAAAGTGAGTGCTACCGGTACCACCCTGCTCACACAACAAGAAATTAGGAAGAGCTGGCATGACTTGAGGATGAAGGTCCATTCCCTGTCCTCCAAGCATCACCTGAAGGCCCAGAAGACTGGTGATCAATCTCCCAGTGCCCCATTGCAACTCTTATTGAGAGAAGAAGGTTTGTACCATCCTGCATTATATTATGAGGGCTTGACATGATTTTTTTTTTGCACTTGTATAGCGCTAAACTACCCGGAGGCCTCGCAGCGCTTGTGACTGATTGCTTAGTGCGAGCTCAAGGTAGTTCAGCAGGTTTTAACATACAGGTGCGTTTTCAGGGCTTTCCTGAAGGACATGTGGTTACTGTTACCTCGAAGAGATAGAGGGAGGGAGTTCCAGAGTTTAGTCGCAGTGTGGGAGAAAGAGCGACCTCCCCAGCGGGCTTTCCTGACTCTGATGGTTGGAATAGCTGGAGGTGTGGAGTTTGGTAAGTTACACCTCACTAACGGTCACAACACTTCAATGTCCTGTAAGCTCTCATCTCAACTTTTGCTAATGTGTTCTCTGTCTACTTTCCTAACATGCAGTACTCAAAGTATTAGAGATGTGTTCTTGTCAGTTTCAATGTGTATTGCTGCATATAGGAAAATATTATTATTTTCCTATATATTATTTCAGCTTCTGTGCCAATTTCTTCTTTGTTGGTTTAAAAGGACTAAGTATCAGTGAGACCCCTGAGAAGGATTATTGATTTCTTCAGATGGCGCTCCAACGTGGACCTCATCAGAGAAGTGGTTATCTGATGGAGTGATCTTGTCCAGTGACAGAAATCTACTGTGGAGGACAGGACAGGACTCTACTAAGGAGGGACTCTGTGCACGGAGATTCTGGGAATTCTCTGTCTCTGCAGCCCAGTATATTTCTGATCTTCCAGATTTTGATCCTCCACATGATGTCACCCCTGACTGAGAACATTTTTGGCGTGAGTATTTTTTTTTAAAACAACCGTTAGGTCATTCAGAACTTGGCAGTTAGAATTTGGACAACCATTTGTTTGGTAAGAGTCGTTCTGCGGCTCTTTCTGTTGGTTTTGATGCCTTGGATTGGTAAGGTAGTTTAGTAACGCTTACTGTGGCTTTGGAATTTTGGAATTTGTGTTGTCCAGCTTTGGATTTGTATGGGTTAGATATGCAAATTGCAATTTGTGTAGGCAGGTAATGAGGAGATTTTTCTCATATTCTGCAATATTTTTGGCATGCCTGTTTCAAGTACACATCGAAGAATGTGTTGCTTTTTGGAGGTACCATAGTGAGATGTTAATTAAATTAGCCGTCTCCCCTGAGGGAATATCTGAATAGGTTTAGGTATAAAAACATATTTCTTCCTTGGTGATTTTGTCTCCCCAGGGAATTAAAATTTGGACATAATACAAACAAGGATCCTTTTTCTGCCCAATTTTATGAATGGAGATAAGCAGAGCGATATTTTTGATGTTCTGCCAGACAAAGTTAGTGAATGCAGTGTATTTTGGCTTCTTGGAACTAAAAGTTTGTTGAACTGTTTTTTTTATTTTTGCAGTCTTTTGGAATACTATTGAGAAGTGCTTCTTGTAAATATGACTTACATCTAGTATTTACAAATGGTTTGATTTAAGTACAGTCTGTGGACTGTCCTTTGTTTCTGTCTTAAGTGTTGATCTGTGGGTTAAAAGTGTGTTTAAATGTCTATGTGGTTTGTGGTTTTCACATTAGTGATACTTCTGTAAGTAAATAGCGATTGCGCTATTTATGAAATAATGGCTATTAAGCGCGCTGTATTCTGTGTCCTCAGTGTTTGACCCCTTTCTGTATATGTCTGGAATAAGCTCAATGTGTGTGTTTGTGTTTTTTTTTGTTATCAGTCTGTTATGCAAAATGTCATTTAATTAATATTAAATACAAATTTAATAAACATCCAGAAATGAACCATATGATATGCTAAAATAGCTATATGTTACTATTTAATTTATAGAGTAAGCAATTATGCACATGTACAAACTGCCAATGCTTAAAAGGTACAATTAGAATTCACATTCAATAGGAATAAAAAGGCCTCAAAAACGGAAAACGAAATTGTGTGTTTTGTAATAAATAAACAATTATAAAGCATTTTTCTTAGATACATTGTATTAGATATTAACAGACAAACACTTCATCCAAAGTAAATTTTTGCTGAGCTAAAATGCATATTATAGAACACGCATTGACAGGCCTCAGTTTTAAATAGACAGTCACCGTGTTTCCATTTCAAACACTAAAAAAAGCTTAGCAGCACCTGTTGTTTTGATTGTAGGTCACGGAGACACAGGGATATTGATTCAGCCAGGATTTTGTCTGTTAAACACGGGTAAAATCCTGCATTTTAGACTGCTGTTTAACAAAGTTACAAAAATCAGGTTCAATATTTTGTATAACAGGAAAACATTTCAAGTGAGGATTTCCTTTCTTATAGTTTTTTTTAAGCATATTCTTGGTTCTGTTGCTAAATAATGACTGTCCTTTTAAAAAAAGTGGCGCAAAATTTGTCAAGTTTCAAGTTAGGCTTCTGTGCTTAGGTTTGTGAATGAATCCGTCTAAATATGATAGGCAAGGGATGCAGCTTGCTTTTCCTGTGTGGAATTAGCAAAATGATTGGTTTTAATAAAAAAAAAAATATATATATATATTAATTATGAAAAATTATTTAAAACAATACGTGCTTTTAAATTAGTTTTTTAAATATTTATGAAGCTTAATACTCATACTGTGACCTCCCAGCATTAAAATTAAATTTAAGTTGTGTTGTACCGCATAATGAGGACATTTGCATATGGAATTTCACTCTGACCAGGTGTAAAAAACTCATTTTTATGACTGTATATATGATTATTTTCAATTTCTAACTCCAGGGCTATGTAATGAACATTCTGATAATGAATATTATGCAAAAAAATTATAGGATATTTATTTTTAAGTGCCCCAAATATCAAAGTCGGAATTGGGTACATTTTACTATTTAAACAGCATTTTTTCATTTAGAGTAGCTTTTATAGTGCCTTAGGCTTCAGGAAATGCATACATTTAGGTATAATACAAATAGCTGACATTATTATCAGATAAGTATATTGCACACAGCTTACAATTGAAAATAAATATAAAAACAAGCAGAAGTTTTTCATTTTACTACAAACAGGGGGATACGTGCTTTCCAGCTTTCTGTCTCTAGGCGAATTGGGACAGCTGCATGGACACCCTTAAATTCAGAATAGGACAGCTGGGAAGAGTTAAATGTCAGCTCTATATTTAGAGGCCTGGTAGGGCTCCCACAGTAAAGTTCTGCTTTGACATTCTGACATCTGATTTTTTTTTAAATACAGGATGGTAGCACATGGAGGAGTTGTGCTTATTTTTTGTTGGCAAAGCAAATTTTATGCACTCATGTAATAGAAAATGATATAATGGTGGATTGGTGTCAGTACAACGCGAATTATTACATCGCATTCCGTTACAACGGAATTTTTACAACGCAGGATCCATTACAACGGATGCCATTACAACGCATGGCATTACATAGCAGATGGTATTACAACGCATGGCATTACATCGTAAGTATAGGTAAGTATACCTTTTTTTAAAAATTTTATTAAGTTAATTTAATTAATTTAATTTAATTAATTTAAATAAAATACATTTTAAAATAGCCATTAATTTAATTTAATAAAATAATATCTATTTAATAAATGTAATTTTAATAAAAAATGGGAATAATTTAATTTAATTTAAATAATAAAATTAACATAATGTACATATTTTTATAATTGATATTAAATTAAATTAATTGAAATAATTTATTTAATTTAATTAATTTAATTTAAAAATGTAATTAATGAAATAAAATTAATTTAATGTATTAAACATATTTTAATTAATTTAAAAATGGTAAATATAATTTATTTAACCCAAAACACAAACCCCTGTACCCGAAAACCCAAACCCTGCCCTAAAACCTAAAAACACCCCTGTACCCCAAAACCCAAACCTTGCCCTAAAACCTAAAAACACCCCTGTACCCCAAAACCCAAACCTTGCCCTAAAACCTAAAAACACCCCTGTACCCCAAAACCCAAACCTTGCCCTAAAACCTAAAAACACCCCTGTACCCCTGAGGAAATATAAATTTTATGGTCAAGTTGTGTTCCCTAGCGCGTACCCCACCGACTCCATGTACCAGCTTAAAGTGCATGTAACTTCCCTCCTGTGTCAGTTATGAAGACGCAAATGCATTTGCGTCCAACGTTAACTTGTCCTCTTTCAGATCCACCCTGAATGGATTAAATAGCCCATTCCTAAGTATGCTATGCCAACGTCTTTTTGTAGTGTACTTTACATGTTTTCCTGCTCTGGCAAAGTAGGCCCTGAATTTCTGCCATCGAGCCTCTTTTCTGGCTTCTGACTCTGACAGCCTCAGCCCAGGCTGCTTCTGTACCCGTGAACTCTGACTTACTTCCAGCGCGGCCCACCGCGCTCAGCTCAGCCTGCTTTCTGCCAAGTCTGACTATAACCTTCGAGTTATCTGTTCCGCTCTTCGAAAATGCATTCCTGCCTACTAGCTCCAGTAAACATTCTCCCCAGCTGCAGAGCCAAAGGGCCGACCTGTCTCAGTGCAAGTAATTCATAGCTTCTGTTGCCATGCTTCCATGGAAGGCCCCTTGCCCCCACGCTTCTCATGCAGACACTTAGGCGCTTATACACGCATCCACAGTTAGTATAGAATGGCTTCTACCCTAGAGACCTTTCCGTCCAGATAATATGGTTCCTAAACACCAGATATCAGATATGATAGAAGTACAAGTTGATCTGACATGCCAGACTTCTGTCTCTTTCCGTCAGTGTAAATGTCAAGTCCCCTGCACCCCTCCAGTTTCACGTCTATCACACGTCATGCAGCTGCGCGCGCATCCAAGCTTCCGATTTCTGCTGACATTGCAACATTTCTGTTAGTGCCACCCCTTTGTGACACCCATCCGTGACGTTTCTAGCACACACCTCCAGTTCACGCCTAGTCCACGCCTTCTGATTACGTACTAGTAACACGTGTATACTGTTATCTTGTCTTCTCTCAGCTGTTACGCCTACTATACTGTTTCTTATGACATGAATTAAGTATATAAGCTATGTACTGTCAATAAAATGTAGCGCGCTCTATCCCTTCTTCCACCCCTGCGGTGGGAAGAACATGATATTATGGTCCTGACCATTCCTTTTTGAGGAATAAAACCCCTAAGAACTCTAACACCACGGACTCTGGTTCTTTCTTTCCGATTTGAGTTATTATTGATTAAGTACTTACCTGCATAGAAATTAAGAGAGTAAATTATATATTTACGACATTTTGGCGCCCGAACAGGGACCCCTCCCCCACCTCACGCGCCGGTTGGTGCGTTGCAAGCTATGTCCCCTGCCATCAGTTAGATGGAAACTACGCGTACCGGCAGGATTTCCTGCATCTCCCTCTGACCCACGGAGGTGACGAAGACTGCGATCAGTGCCCAGACGAGGCGGTGAGGAGTGCGGAGGATCCCGACCAGAGCCTAGCCGAAAGAAGCAAGGTCCGAGGTGTCAAGAGGCCCACCAGGTTTCCGAAGTTTTCCGAAGTTTTCCGAAGTCGAGCCGAGTCGAGTCGAGTCCAGTCGAGTTTTCCGAGGCCTTCTGTTTCCGTGCTTCCCGGTGAGTACCATTGCTGGGACGTATCTAGACGGGTTTGGGTACACAAGTCCGGTCTGCACTGTTTCTAGGCAGTGTATCTGTACTGTTTAGCAGTATATCTAGTATTCTGAATTTCTGAATTTCTGCACTGTTACATCAGTGTATCTGTACTGTTTAGCAGTACATCCAGTATAGGGGGTAGTCATCTATGTCTCAAATGTCTTTTTCATGTGATTAATGTCGTGATATGAATGTGACCGTTTTTATGTGCATTATTGTGTTTCTTGTATAAACTAGCTGTATCCAGTATTAAGTAGTAAGGATTGAGCA
The DNA here is from genome assembly GCF_964263255.1 of Lissotriton vulgaris. Taxonomy (NCBI): domain Eukaryota; kingdom Metazoa; phylum Chordata; class Amphibia; order Caudata; family Salamandridae; genus Lissotriton; species Lissotriton vulgaris. The sequence continues at coordinate 658,000,895 of NC_141689.1, forward strand.
TTCAGTAATAAATAAACAAGATGCCGTTTTTCAACAAGCTAAAGCAGATAGGAACTAGGAAAGGGATACTGGAGGAAGAAATTCCTATTCCCCCTAGGGACACTCCAGGTAACTTTATGTATCACAAACATGGCATAGACGCCATATTGTATCTAGAGTTATGGGCCGACTATACCAAGCATCTAGACGAAAGACACAGATGGCCTGTTACTGGAACATGGGATGCCGAGTGCATCATGAAGGTAGAGGAAGTGCTATGGAAGAAGAAAGCTAGACAATCTCAGAAAGACGCCATAGAATTCTGGCGTAAGGAATCACACAAGCGTGCTGAGAAAGCACTCCGTAGAGAAGACAGACTTAAAGAATCAGAAAAAGCACAAGAAAACGAATTAGTTACTGAAGGGATCCGAGTGAAAACAGAACAAATAGATCGTGCCCGAAACAATCTCGTGAACGGTATGTATCTCGCGGCCGAGGGTACCCCTGAGGCCCTATCAGAAATACCGAAAAACTTACCGCCGCCATTAGTTCCAACTAAAGTAATGCATAAGACTACTAAAGACATATTCCTAAATTCTTATCTAGAGGACGTAGCACCGGCTTACACCAATCTGCCTGTTCGTACCTTGTCTACTGACAGAGACGGGGGTGGTAACACGCCCCCAGGTCATGTTCCGCCGGTACCGCGACAGACCTCCCCCGTCCCGCCAGCCCCACCACTTCCCGCCAAAATTGACCTACCGAAACCACGTCTACCTGATCCTACTAAACGACAAATTCAAGTTCAGATACAGACTCCACAGGGAGATAATGCCCAAGCCTCCGCTTCAGGAGGTGCGACCGCGGGTCTACGGACCCCGCCATTAACACACAGATTCAATCTCAGGGATGTGCAGAGTCCTCTCACGTTCAGGTCACCCCGACTTGACGCATTAAAAGAAAACCTTTCAGTTTGCAGATATGATCCAGTACCCGGAAAAGACGATCTAATGATATTGGCATCTCTACGGTTAAGATCTGCTACTGATATCTTGCTATGCTATGTAGGAATGAAGGACCGTCTAGATAGAATATATGAGTTTGTTCAGACAGGGAAAGACCCTGACAGTATCAAGGATGCCATGGAGAAACAGAAAGTTGATGTTCAAGCACAGCTACTACGATTTTTCATAAATTGTCTAATAAGAGAACGAGACAGGCCTAGAACAGATCAGAGTGAATTAGATGCACTGAACAAGTGGGGTCAAAATATAGCTGAAGGAAAACATGACAAGGGGACTTGCATAGCCAGTATGTACAAGAAAATTAGAAAAGCAGTGATAGCAGTACACCAAAAAGAGAAAGAAAAAGCTTCCTCCGAGGAGGAAGAAGAACTTGAAGAACCAGAAAAGACTACAGATACTATAGCGTATGTAGGTAAGGGAACTTACCTTAGGAAGGGCATCCGTCCGGAAAACAAGAGAGTTTTTCTCTCTGCCTTAACAAACCCGAATTCTTCTGAACATCAGTTCCAGGAGACTGATAAAAGACTACGAGAAAGAATGGGGTACCATGTACTCAATTCAATGGATGAACAAGAACTAGCCCGGTCAGCCATATTATGGGCTGAAAATCCAGACATATATAATGATGATACCTTAGCACAGACATTTCTGAACCTTTCCCCAGACGAACAGAAATTAGCAGGTGTGTACATGATTCAGCACCTCCTCACGAAATACAGAAACCAACATTCCGATCCAGGTCCCTTACACGAAACATTAGAAGCATTACTCATGGATAGATGGAGAGGTTTCAGTACCAAGTTAATACAAATAATTCTAGAACAACGACATAAATATAACACTTTCGTAAGCCCTGAATATGTTCCTGCCCCGCCTTCAGAAAGGAAAATGTACCACATGCAATGCGGCAGTGGCATTGAAAGCCAGAACCCCTTACGAGAAGTACACCCAGTTATGGGTGCGGATCACCTCTTGAAACGTGTATATGTACACACGCCACTGACTAAGTTAGAACTGTTAGAAATGAAGAAACTAGTCCCGTGTCATGATAAAGATCCTGCAGGTTTTCACAGAGAGCTTAAAGACATGTTACTTATGGGGGATTACACGTATGAGGATATCATGAAAATGTTGAAGGTGCTGTTGCCTACGGGCATCTACGAAAAATTAAAGGAAAAAGAATGGGAGGTGGGGGACACAAAGATTGTATGGGCAGAAATAGAAGACGAAGAAAGCAAACGAGTCCCAGGGGTAGGCCTTGGGGATAAGACTAAAGCATTACCCGGTTTGATAGTACAGGTCCTGCCAAGATTATTGACAACTAGAAAGGAAGACTGGGACGCCATCTCGTCCTGTAAACAGAAACATGATGAAGATACTAGTGACTTCTATTCAAGATTCGAGAAATGTTTCATTATTAATAGTGGCCTGAAACCAAGTAGCGAGTCATATCCACACCTTTTTGTATCAAAACTAGTCGAGAACTCCCTACCATTAGTTAAAAACCGAGTGTACAAGGTTGAAAGTACTTGGCAGGCAAATACGCCATCCCAGATGTTACAAATGTTACAATACCATCAGAATAGAATTAGAGAAGAACAGGATCAGGAACAGAAGCGCATGAAAGACACGAAAATGAAAATGTTAGTAGCTCAGACGGTCCCAGCCGACGGTCAAAGGAAGGGTGGGACCCAGACAAGTCACACTACAGCTCCCGTTAAAGGGACATGCAATTACTGCAAGCAGCCAGGTCATTACGTACATGAATGCCCCGTCCTGAAACATAACATAGCAACAGGTAAAACTAAAGAGAGACCGCATCCACCTAGACAAGATCAGGTTCAGCATCAGACCTCACAGAATGTACAGCCCATGCAGAACACACAGCCTATGCATGCTCCATCTCATACAGCACAGACAGTAGCCGTACCACAGCCCATTGCCGCGACTCAGCAAGTTTCACAACAGATGTACCAGTATGCCCAATCTGCATATCCAGATTACCCCCGATATACATGAAACAGCCTAGAGAGGGAAGGTGGCTTGCCTCTTATTGAAATTCCTGTAGATCAAGAAGGTCCTTATGTACACAGTCACGTATTGGGAAAAGACAGAAAGTTTTTAATTGATACGGGGGCAAGTCGCACCACAATCAGCCATAATGAAGTTCCAGGGGCACCCCTCTCAGGCTCACAGAATGTTTCCCTTGGTTTTTCAGGACAGCCTATTGTAAATGAAGTATCGGAACCAGTACCCTTGGCTGTGGGTCCATTATCACGAGTTACAGATTTGCTACTTACAAACTCATGCCCAGAAAATCTGTTAGGAATTAAAACATTGAAGGCTCTAGGAGCTATAATCTGCTGTTCCCCGGAGGGAGTTAGACTCTTTCTACGGGATTTCAAGGGTCACTATGTGTTGCGAGAATTCGACGTCAGATTGAAAAATGTACCAGATCACCTATGGGCAAAGGGCCCAACTGATGTAGGTTGTATGCATATCACACCATACCGTGTTACACTCAAGACAGGAATTGTTCTACCACGAATCAGACAATACAAGTTACCACCCGATGCTGTAGTGGCTTTACTGGAAATCATTGAAGAGCTTATAGCACAGGGAGTGGTCGTAGAGACTGACTCCAATATCTGTAATTCACCTATCATTCCAATTCTTAAGCGTACTGACCCCAATGCACCGCCAGTATATCGGCTGGTGATTGATCTTCGAGAACTGAACAAATGTATTGTACCACAGTACCCTGTGGTCCCCGATATCTCTTCCCTATTGACTGCTATTGATTCAGAAGCAACGTTCTTTACTGTAATTGATCTCAAGAACGCTTTCTTCAGTGTACCTATTGATCCGGAGAGCCAATATCTCTTCGGATTCAGTTTAAATGGACGAAGTTTCAAATTTTCCCGCGCACCTCAAGGATTCACAGAAAGCCCCAGCATCTATAGCCAAGCACTGAAAAGGCAACTAGATTGTATTCAAATGCCAGTTAACACAGCCTTACTGCAATACGTCGATGATCTGTTGATCACCGCACGAAGTGAGCCCGAATGTGAACGAGCATCACTGACAGTTCTACATTTTCTGGCAGACAAGGGACACAAGGTGTCTCCTTCGAAGCTGCAATTCTGTGTTCAGCAAGTTGTGTACTTGGGTCACTTGCTGTCCAAAGTGGGGAGACAGCTCACTCCCGATCGCATTCAGTTAATCGTAAACATGCCACGACCCCAGACACAAAAGGAAGTGCGGGCCTTCATAGGCCTCACCTCGTACTGCAGACAATGGATTCCTCAATATGCATTTCTAGCTAAACCACTCATCCAGTTAACGACGCAGGAGGCAGCAACCTCGACTGTCCTCCCTTGGACTCAGGAACATACACAAGCCTTTGAGGAATTAAAGAAAGCATTATGCCAAGCACCAGTTTTAGCGACACCTTGTTACAGCAAACCGTTTACACTTTTTGTTACAGAACGTGATGGTACAGCATTGTCTGTCCTCACTCAAGATCAAGCAGGTTCACATAAGCCTTGTGCTTATTTCTCAAGTACATTGGATTCAGTAGCCCAGGCGCTCCCTGCATGCTTAAAGTCAGTAGCGGCAACAGCGTTAGCAATAAGACAGAGCGATTCAATTGTTTTAGGCCATCAGTTAACAGTACAAGTTCCACACTCTGTAGAGGTTCTTTTAAACAGAACTCAGACTCAACACTTGACTATAGCACGACTGACAGGTTATGAATTAACGCTATTCCAGCCACACATAGAAATAAGACGCTGCAGCATTCTGAACCCCGCAACACTGCTACCTACAATTATGACAGATCCAGCCCTGCATGATTGCATAGAGATCATTAATGCAGTAACAAAGCCCAGACGAGACTTAACAGATGTTCCATTGACAAATCCAGACCTGACACTTTATGTGGATGGTTCATGCATGCGAACAAGTACAGGAGAATTAGTGGCCGCATATGCCGTGACCACTGAAACCGAAGTTAAAGAAACACATCGTATCGATACACTGTCTGCTCAAGCAGCAGAGCTTATTGCTCTGACTCGAGCCTGTATACTAGCCAAGAACAGAAATGTCAACATATACACTGATTCCCGTTATGCGTTCGGAGTTGTACACGACTTCGGCATGTTATGGCAAGAACGAGGTTTTCTGACCTCTCACGGTGCCAAGATCCAACATGGTCCCCTCATTCAAGCACTGTTAGAAGCAATACATCTGCCTTCAGGCATATCCGTCATGAAGTGTAAAGCACATACTAAAGTCACAGATTCTGTTTCCCAGGGTAACGACCTGGCAGATCAGACAGCAAAACATACAGCATTGACTCACACTCAGACAACTGACATGACAAAGACAACCGGACCGACACATTGTATGACAGTCAGAGATCCCACACTAGATGTTATCGATATTCAGACACATGCTACCCCAGAAGAAATAAAGAAATGGATTGAACTAGGAGGGATCCAGACAGATCAAGGTTGGATGACGAAGGGAAAATCTACATGGTTTCTCCCTGACTCTATGGTTCAAGTCATGATTAATACAGCACATAGTCCAGCACATCTAGGAGAGAAAGCGATGTTAGACAGTTTACAAAATCTTTGGAACAATAAACACTTACGAGCAGCAGCGAAACAGAAAGTGCGTACTTGCATGATCTGTTGTCAGTTCAATCCAGGTAAAAGCGTCCCTGTAGAGCAAGGTGGATTTCATCCTCCCGATCACCCTTTTGAAGTCCTCCAGATGGATTATATCCAGATGGACCGTTGTCGAGGATTTAAATATGTTCTCGTAGTTGTTTGTGCTCTGTCCCGCTGGACCGAAGCATACCCAGTCCCAGATTACACTGCTCCGACCACTGCCAGGCAGTTGGTTCGTGAATTTTTCCCACGGTACGGCTTGCCTCGTGTCGTGTACTCAGATAACGGTCAGCCATTCTCATCCGCATTAATGAAAGAAGTTTCTTTATTACTAGGATACCAGTGGAAATTCCATTGTGTCCGACACCCCGAAGCCGCAGGCCTTGTAGAGAGGCATAATCAGACATTGAAAATACGACTTGCTAAAATATGTAAAGAGAAAGGGGTCGACTGGATAGTCGCCCTGCCAGTGGCACTATTCTATATGAGAATGGTTGCCCATTCAAGATCAGGGCTATCCCCGTACGAAGTGGTTTTTGGCAGACCACCGAATATGTGGGGGACGCCCATTCCGAAAAGAATTACTGATGTTGATTGCAATATGTTGACAGATTACCTTGCCTCCTTGATGTCTGCACTCCAATCATGTCGTTCACAGGTTGCCGCAGCCTTCCCTGACAACACTGATGTAAAGCCACATGATGTCCGTCCTGGGGACCTAGTATTGGTGCGAAATTTTGATAGGAAGAGTCCGTTGGAGCCCCGCTGGAAGTCACCGAAGACCGTTCTTCTCACCACGAGGACCGCCGTGAAGATCGAAGGGAGAAAGGGGTGGATTCATTCGAGTCATGTGAAAAAAATTCCATGAACTGAAACCAGACCGAGACTCGTCCACCCCCACCAAAGACTGTGTTGAGCCAAAAGACTTTACAGCACCCGAACGAGAAAAAACTCCCCAAGAGGAGTACAGAACGAAACTCCGATCTAGCAAGTCAGACAGTTTAATTGTTTAAGTCCTCCCCTAGGTGAATCGGTTAAATAGTTTCTGACATGTATCCCCTAGATCGAGATAGAGAGAGAGAGTTCAAGAAACGTACATATTGTAAATCACTGCGTAGTCACTGTATAGTGACATTGTTAATAATGTTTTTTCTAAGTTTTCTGATCATAGTTGCCAGTATACTTCTCCCTATCTACTACCCTATTTTCAGGCGTGAACAATCTGTTTACAATGTCTCTGCTGAACACACTTTTAGCGAGTTGCCTCCTCATGAACTCTCCTACAGACTTGCGCTGCGCAACAACACTTTCATTAGTATGCTACATCATTCCCATCAAACTAACAATGCTACAGACTGCTGGATATGTGGCCGACTCCCTCCCTACCAGAATTACAAGGGAGCTCTGCCCCTCTTTCCGTACCCGTTCACTCACAATGGCTCCTGTGGTGCATGGTTTAAAATAATTAATTCCTTAGATCCTGATATTGCTGTTTTCAACGGGGGTTGGGTTTGGGGAAACCTGAACTTGGTCCTGCTCGACGTCTGTTACCCTGACAAGGAGGGACTCCCCACTAGAATAGGAACTGATCTAGAAAATGAAGTGTATGGATTAGGAAATTATACAATTAGCCTTATGATTCTTACTGTTGAATCCGAAGCCGCACCTGTTATACCCACTATGTCAGTATTGCCAGTCACTGGTGAATTATGTATCAGGAAGAAAGGTTCAGTACACTTAGGTCATAGTAAATGCACTACTGTGGTCGAATTCAGTGATCATGGAAAATCGTCCTTTAAAGCTATCAGTCATTCCTATTTTGTTTGTGGTCATACCGCATACATACGTCTACCTCCAGATTGGGATGGTACCTGTTATATTGCATTCCTTCTGCCACCTGTTTTCCTAGCTCCTCCTGATTATCACAGAAATACAAATCTAGTAAAGAATAGACCCAGAAGAGATATCCCACTTGTCGACTACACAGAAACGGCATGGGAACAGTACACCAATTTCAATAAAGGCTTCTTTTTCTTTTTAGGACCTGTTCAAAATAGTAAACTAATACGCAGATTAACGAGAACACTCGAAGCAGTAGTGAATGAAACTGCCTCCGCCTTAGGTAACTTAACAGAAGAGCAGTCCGCCATGCGGGTTGTTGTTCTTCAGAATCGTCTTGTTATTGACGTCATCTTGGCAGATAGAGGTGGAGCCTGTAAGGTCATCGGGTCAAGTTGCTGTGTTTTCATACCACAAAACGCACCATCTGTATATCAAGCTATTACACGTCTCCATAAAATTGCAAATCAGATACATCAGAATCCAGGCACCTGGACTTGGTCCGGTTGGTTCTGGACAACGTTAACCGCTTGGGGATGGAAGATCCTATCCTTCCTAGGCATTGGCCTAGTCCTAGTATTCAGTTGCTGCCTGTGCCTGCAGTGCGGGCCAGCGATTTGTGGACTGTGTGCCACTTCTTGTATTGAACATTCCAGTTTCCTTTCAAGCCGTCAAAGAAAGAAAGATGAGCAAATGATGTTACAAGAACAAACTGATCGATTCATGAGGATCGAGATTTCATGAAGGGTCCGTAGGGAACAAGGAGGGAATGAGGAAATATAAATTTTATGGTCAAGTTGTGTTCCCTAGCGCGTACCCCACCGACTCCATGTACCAGCTTAAAGTGCATGTAACTTCCCTCCTGTGTCAGTTATGAAGACGCAAATGCATTTGCGTCCAACGTTAACTTGTCCTCTTTCAGATCCACCCTGAATGGATTAAATAGCCCGTTCCTAAGTATGCTATGCCAACGTCTTTTTGTAGTGTACTTTACATGTTTTCCTGCTCTGGCAAAGTAGGCCCTGAATTTCTGCCATCGAGCCTCTTTTCTGGCTTCTGACTCTGACAGCCTCAGCCCAGGCTGCTTCTGTACCCGTGAACTCTGACTTACTTCCAGCGCGGCCCACCGCGCTCAGCTCAGCCTGCTTTCTGCCAAGTCTGACTATAACCTTCGAGTTATCTGTTCCGCTCTTCGAAAATGCATTCCTGCCTACTAGCTCCAGTAAACATTCTCCCCAGCTGCAGAGCCAAAGGGCCGACCTGTCTCAGTGCAAGTAATTCATAGCTTCTGTTGCCATGCTTCCATGGAAGGCCCCTTGCCCCCACGCTTCTCATGCAGACACTTAGGCGCTTATACACGCATCCACAGTTAGTATAGAATGGCTTCTACCCTAGAGACCTTTCCGTCCAGATAATATGGTTCCTAAACACCAGATATCAGATATGATAGAAGTACAAGTTGATCTGACATGCCAGACTTCTGTCTCTTTCCGTCAGTGTAAATGTCAAGTCCCCTGCACCCCTCCAGTTTCACGTCTATCACACGTCATGCAGCTGCGCGCGCATCCAAGCTTCCGATTTCTGCTGACATTGCAACATTTCTGTTAGTGCCACCCCTTTGTGACACCCATCCGTGACGTTTCTAGCACACACCTCCAGTTCACGCCTAGTCCACGCCTTCTGATTACGTACTAGTAACACGTGTATACTGTTATCTTGTCTTCTCTCAGCTGTTACGCCTACTATACTGTTTCTTATGACATGAATTAAGTATATAAGCTATGTACTGTCAATAAAATGTAGCGCGCTCTATCCCTTCTTCCACCCCTGCGGTGGGAAGAACATGATATTATGGTCCTGACCATTCCTTTTTGAGGAATAAAACCCCTAAGAACTCTAACACCACGGACTCTGGTTCTTTCTTTCCGATTTGAGTTATTATTGATTAAGTACTTACCTGCATAGAAATTAAGAGAGTAAATTATATATTTACGACACCCCAAAACCCAAACCTTGCCCTAAAACCTAAAAACACCCCTGTACCCCAAAACCCAAACCCTGCCCTAAAACCTAAAAACACCCCTGTACCCCAAAACCCAAACCCTGCCCTAAAACCTAAAAATACCCCTGTACCCCAAAACCCAAACCCTGCCCTAAAACCTAAAAACACCCCTGTACCCCAAAACCCAAACCCTGCCCTAAAACCTAAAAACACCCCTGTACCCCAAAACCCAAACCTTGCCCTAAAACCTAAAAACACCCCTGTACCCCAAAACCCAAACCCTGCCCTAAAACCTAAAAACACCCCTGTACCCCAAAACCCAAACCCTGCCCTAAAACCTAAAAACACCCCTGTACCCCAAAACCCAAACCCTGCCCTAAAACCTAAAAACACCCCTGTACCCCAAAACCCAAACCCTGCCCTAAAACCTAAAAACACCCCTGTACCCCAAAACCCAAACCCTGCCCTAAAACCTAAAAACACCCCTGTACCCCAAAACCCAAACCCTGCCCTAAAACCTATAAACACCCCTGTACCCCAAAACCCAAACCCTGCCCTAAAACCTAAAAACACCCCTGTACCCCAAAACCCAAACCCTGCCCTAAAACTTAAAAATACCCAAACACCCCAAAACATATACCTCAGTACCCCAAAACATATACTCCTATACTCATACTTATTTAAAAAATTACTTAAATTAATAAATTTAAATTATAATATTAAAAAACATAAATAAATATTTTTATTTATTTTTATTTATAATTAATAATAATAAAATCAATAATATAATATTAAATAAAATAAAAAAAAATTATATACTTACCAATACTTACGATGTAATGGTATGCGTTGTAATACCATCTGCTATGTAATGCCATGCGTTGTAACGGCATCCGATGTAATGGATCCTGCATTGTAATAGCTGCGTTGTAACAGCATTACGACGTAAAAGTTGCGTTGTAAGTGATACACACCTATAATGGTATATGTGAACTTTGATTAACAGATAAGCTTGGCCATATATACAGCACTAATGCTTTTAGTTTGGTGCTTACTAGGGATGAGCTAATGGGATTTAGTTTGAATCAATTCGCCCTCATGTTATATTTGATAAAAGGATTGGGATTTGGGTGTTCATATATTCTTTACCTCCTCAAAAGTGCTATGTACCTCCTATAACTTTGTTTATGGCCAGTTGCTACATAGGGGTTGATAGTGTTGACAGAAGTGAAACCTGTTTCAGGTTTCATACTGTCAAAATGGGGTAAGGAGGCTAGCTCCTCTACAAATTAAGGCTAGGTAATATGCACGTTGCTCTCTCCTTTTCTCAATTTTTTTTAGCCTGTCTAAATTGTCTGTGAAATAGCAATGAGACATTTAATTAGCTATTTAGTAATACTGTTCTAAACATTGTTAGTATTAATAAAATGAATAAATATATGTTTTATTACTGCCCATCCTGTTTGATGAAATTATGACAGGATCAGTAGTCTAGATTGTTGTTCCTTATTTTGATCTTTATGGGGAATTAGATGTGGGTAGTTTTGTTCTATGAGCCTTAGGTGATAACGCCATTATTGTAGTTTTGCAAGGGCATTGATAGTTTTTTTTTATTAGCTAGTCTGTGTAAATAAACTGACAGTCCTTATTAGAGCTGATGTTGCATAGTTTGGATCATGAAAAGTAGAACACAGGGAAGATGCCCATGTGATCCTTAGCAAAAAAATGTTTTGAAGAAACTGTTGTTTTATAGATAAGAACCCTGTTAAATTAGCAGTTTTAGATTTTACTGTTGCTCCTATAAAATGAGAGCATGGTCCTAAGCTTCCAATGTATGTGCTTTTTATTAAGAAGAATCATTTTAGCAGTGTCTGAATTCCTGTACAAGTAATGAAAAGTTTATGAGCAAAAGGGTAGAACATTTCTTTTTTTAAGTGTTTTCAGCAGATAGACTTCCCATGTAGCTATCTACCCTTAAATGGCAGAGGTTAATGCTCTCACATTGAAGTTAGTGAGGATAATGAAGAGTACCCAATTGAAGAGACTAGAAGTAATGCCTTTGCCTTTGAGAGTGACAGTGCATTCTAGACCAGATTTGCCCCATGGCTTCTAGCCACTCCTTTGAAGATTGCAGGCCATCTGTCCCAATTACAATGAATTGTTTTTGTACTATATTGAAGGGAATTAACAGCTGTGTCAGGTTCTTATATCACCAGGTTCTGAAAGATCTCCCATAATAAAAGGAAGAGTCATAAAAACCTGCAGAATGATGATTAAGAAGAGTCCTAACTCCCATCAGTGACAGCTACAGATGAAGGGCAGACGTCTTGGACCTACAGTCCCAGCACCCAGAACGTAGCAAGGCTGGACTGCGATCACCAGCGCACCATCAATGGCATCTCCAAAGCATTGTGTTTGCTCCATCAAACGGTGTTGGACATCAGAGAAGAAGGAGGAGGAGCCTGTTCCCTGTTTGCCACAGAACCAGAGTTTCAGTGCAAAAGAGCGAAAGAGAAGGATCCCTGTTGTTGATAGCAGGGCTGGTGTGAGGCTTTAGTTTTCTAACTGTCATGTGCTGGTAACCTCTGACAGCGCGCGGTCCCTTGAGCTCCTTGGCCTGAGTTTTGGCCACCCCCCTTTTCTTTGCTCCAACAGAAGGGCAGTGCGCCGGAGGATCCAAGATTGTCAAAAGGCACTACATTGTGGGATCCAAGTTGAAAGGAAAAATAAAATGAAAGAGCAGCCCGAGCGTCCTCTGACACTGAATAACGAGTTTTGGAACCTGAGATTGTAGCTGAACATGACATTTTATTGCTTTTTCTGTTTAAGCTGTACCCGGGTCTGCACGAGATGATCTGTGCCCATGACCAACGAAGAGCACAATATCTGTAGTGCCTGCCGCAGAGGAGAGACACTGGTGCACTGCATTGAGACATTGAGACTTGCGAGTGATCTGTGAGTGTTTGCCAGGAGGGCACTCCAACAGATACTGAGAAGCACTATTTTCATGGAAGGCCTGAATCAAGAGTCCCAACGCGGAAGAAGACAATGGAAGCAGATTTGACGGACGATAGAAGCCTACCAAAGAGGCTTAGTATGGACTTTGGCATAGTTGGACAAGTGTTTCCAGTGCAACTGTATAAAGTGGGTGTTGGATATGTTCCCGTTTGACTGAATTGCCATGAAAGAGGAATAGCCTCTAGTGGCTCCGCCCCTAGCATCCAACATGGTCCACCAGAAGTGAATTTGTGTGACTGTTCTTACTGTTCTGCTGGTATTGTTTTAAAGTAGTGTTCTGTCTGCACTCTGATAAAGGGTATTCCCATTTCACCTGAGAGCATTGATAAGGATCGCCACTGTCTCACCTGAGTATATAATAGTCACTGAAATGCATAGGAGCCCTGAAAATGTTTACTAGATGATTTTAGGATTTGCTTTTGCTTAGGACTAGAAAAATGATAATTCTTTTTGTAATAGTGGTCATTACTTTCTCCTGCTATCTGAATGTTAATTATGACCTGATGCTTTGTTCTCTTTGTATTCCTGCTTATAGCTAACACATACCCTTAATGAAATGTTTAGAATGGAAAATGCTCATCTAGCAATGAATTAGGAAATTGATAAAAGTATGAAAATGAATGTGTAAATATTTTCTATGTTCCTACTGGATCATAGGAATGTCTTCAGCTAATGCTAAAACGGTTGTCTGACGTAATTTGACAGCAATGGGTTAGCATTTAGCTGTCCTGATGGTGAATTACAGCCAAGTTTGTTTTTCACTATTGCAAGGCTACCTGTTCCTATAGGTCAGAATGGGCAGTTTGATTATAACATCTTATAATCCTAACTGACCATGGGAATATGGTAGAAAAATAAATTTTGTATGCCTGAACTCAGAATGATAATATACATCTTTTAGTGAGGTTTTAACATTCCGTGTTTGAAAATACCACATTTAGAAAGTAGGTATTTTCTTACCTAACCATCCAGCCTGTCTCTGCTAGATGTGTGTATTCCATGTCTGGTTTGTGATTGACACGGGCTGGGTGGTTCCAGGAGTCAGGGTGAGTCAGCATTAGGCTGAATAGACCTATCTGCATTGGGAGTGGTGGGAGGAGTAGCACCTCGGCCTTAATAGGGCTGTGCCTGCCTTCCACAATGCTGGCTCTACCTCCTGTGGTGTCTGATGACCCTGGCCCACACTGACAAAGGAAGACGTTGTGCACTGGCAGAGTCCACCCAGATCTGGTTTGGACTTCATAGACAAAGGATTTATGTGTATAAAAAGGGTGACCCAGACCCCAGAACTTTAGATCACTTCTGGGAATCAAGACAAACCTTACTGAGGAGAATGACCAGAAAACTGAAGGAGGAGACTATCCCTCTGCTATCTGCTGGGGAGTTGGCATGCAGTGGTTGCTTCATTGCCAAAGAATGGAGAAAAAAGACTGAGTGTGCTTTCATCATCTTGAAGAAGAATCTCCAAGGGCTTGAACTGTGGGTGCCTCCTGCCTGAAGTCTCAGGGATATAAGACTTCACTACCAGCTCCCCCCTGAATTCCCTTGCTGGGAATTGAAGTGCCTGCTATTGTGCTGGGCCTTCTAAGAGACTGTGTGTCGCTGGGAGCTGGAAGCGCAACTCAACACTGAAGATGCGTGTCGCCACTGTAGCAGTTGTCGCCGCATCGCCAAATAAGCATGTTGTCACTGCCGCTGTCACCATCGCATCACAGGGATGCACCACTTGACCGCAGAATCGTGCCACCGCCACAGAGGTCGTTGTTACATCCCCGGAAAAGCGCGTCGCAGGGCCTGTCGTGCCTCAGATGTTCACCCAGTCACCGTTGGGCATGCGCGCATCGCATCTATGTTGTTGCACCGTAACCAGGAAGCCATTTTGTCGCATCACACTGGAGCGTCATCGGATTGCAGTCAGAAACTGGCATGTCAACTCCCCACACAGTAAAGAAGCGAGCCTCAACTCCACTGTGCAGCAGTAAGGAACCGACACATCCACTCCGCTGAGTGTACGGAATGGCGCATTACCTTCCCTGCAACCCTTTTCCTTGTATTGCATTACGCATCCCAGGTACTTTGAGAGTAAAGTGTTGCATTTACAATTTAAAGTGAACTAAGCTATTTCAATCATTTGAAAGTCTTATTTTCATTACAGTATTGTTGACTTTTGTTGTTTGGTCTTGTGTTAAGTCTAGTAAAGATTACTTATTTTCTAAACTGGTGTGGTGTCCATTTGTAGTGTTTTCACTGTATTACTGTATGTGTTTACAGATGCTTTACAAACTGCCTCTGAGATAAGCCTACCTTCTTGTGCCAAGCTACCACAGGGATATTTTACTAGAAGCGAGGGTCCCTATTTGGACAAACTAGAGACCTCCCGGTCTAACATTGGTGGCAGCGGTGGGATTTGAACTTGCATTTGTGACTCATATTCAGCGATTGGTGTACACTACCAGTGAGTGCAGAGCATAACGCGACCACATACATATTGGTGAAATTTTTCCTTGGAACTTCTTTTCTATTTTTGATTCTTGAAACTGCCAGTCTTTCTACCATGAGTAAGCTCCTTACCCTGACTAGAAGCACGGGTACCTATTTGGACAAAGGTGTATACCATTGCCAACTATAGACCCCCAGTTCTAACAGCCCCCTAGTCCTGGATTCTGAAATGACAATCCCCAGCCCAGTTACTGAGGAACCAGAATCCAGTGGGAATGTGCAACCTGGGCCAAGAGCGCAGGCCTGTGGGGATAAGATTTGTAGAAGGGTAACTGTGGGCCCACTGAGTGATTCCACTGGGGTCACTCACACTCAGGCCACCATCGAGCAAGTCTTTGCAGCCTATGAGGACTCCCAAGGCATGATGGGCCAGGTACTAATGGAAATTCGGGAGATGAAGCAGCTGCAGAGGGACCTACACCAGGAGCTGGCCACCCACAACACAAACATTTGCAAGGTCATTAGGGTGCTACAGGACAGCAACACGACCTTCTGCATGGATTTCCCACTATCATCTACTCCTTACTGTTGTCCAACTAAACCTGGGCCATCAACATCTGTGACAGCCACAGGAAGGTAGGCCCCGTCAGAGGAAGACATATCTGCAGACACCCCTGTCTCAGCAGCAGCAGATATACAACCCCCACCAAAAGAGAGGACATCTACCAAAAAATCCATGAAGTGGTGGTGGCCAGTGACTCACCACAGCCAGTAAGAAATCTCCCAAATAATTTGCTCCAGTGTGTGCAAAACATTCATTTTGTGGACTATTTATGGACACGTTTCCATTCCTGATGGGAGTAGTATTTTTGACCTTGGACAATTTGGCATTTACTGTAATGAAGAAACAAACGTGTGGAGGGTCAGGGGGAATATTTAACGACCTGTCTGCTCGCTCCCCTATTGTTAGGACATGAAACACAAAAAAGAGCAGAACAGGTCAGGGAGTGGTGTATAACTAAACTAGTCACTGTGGGCCAGTAGGGTGTGTACGCAAGCTAGTGTTGTTGAGAATTATTGGAAAACAGAGCGCTAGAACAATTCCCATCAGACCACCCATTCGGTGGAATTCACGTCACGTGGGAATTGCTGATCAATCCAGAACACATCCGGCCAAATAGAGCCGGTGCGGAACTAGACGTCAGAGAACTAGCCATGAGTTTTCCATAAAATGGACTATTAAAGTGCAGTGCTTTGGTGAAGACTAAAATTGGCTACACAGATTCTAAGAGAACATACATATAGAAAGCTGTGTGTCAAAGGTTAAAACCACGCCTGGTAGGAAGACTACCTATTGGCGCTGTGCAAGATGGTCAACATGTTTCAGCTCTAGGGGCATTGCCCCAGCTTTCTTCAGGACCTACAAAATAGACCAGCTACTGCAACTATAACTACAATTAGTATGTTGGATGAAAAAGTAACAAAGGTTTACTGTTGGACTGATACATATCTACCAACAACTTCAAAGTTTGAACGTCCACTGGAGAGGAAGCATGTCTTCTTCCTGTCAACAAACAAACATTATTGTACAAACAACACCAATATTACATACACAACCACCTGAATACAGAGAGACCGTATAGTCAAGAACACCTGCATGAATAATTGACATTCTGCATATTATGGAAAAAAAGCATAATAGCTTAATCACTCAGAGGCATTTCCTCACAGTGATACTCACCAGCCTTGTGTGGGTGAAGGCCTCACCTCACCCGGCGACCGCTCGGGAATATGAGGCCCCGCTCTGCGGTGTAGAAAAAGGGGACACAGTGAGCACGCAACTCTACTAGTCCCAAGCCAATTGCTCTACACACATAACCCAACGAACGTGTGATAGGTAACCCGTCCTCCAGAAAACAACCACATAGACCATCCCCTATGACACCTTCAAAAACCGCATGTGCTGCGCTGTCAACATGCTACTAAATAATCTTATGTTGACTGTGAGATCTCCTCATGTGAACACTAGAAGTGCTCCTAAATATGCTCAAGTAATGTAGGATCTCCTCACTTAGTCAAACCTGTGAACTGCTATAAAACCCAGTGAAAAGATAATGGTGAACTGGATTAATCAGTATCAAAAATAATGGGCAACCAAGTCCCCCTTAAATTTTTTGAAAAGAACAGTTATATGAATAATAGTACCATCAAGGCTAGATCTTATCTAATATTGCCTGTAAGTACTCACTGGAAATGTCTCCCCTGCATGAAGATACTCAAAGAGGGAAAGTACCCTAAAGCTCACCTGTCCGTCGGTACCCCTATCCATATGCCAAGCGGTCATGGAGGTGACTGCCAGGACGCCCCTCACCCTTAAGTAAACGCTTGATGGAGTAAAAACGGGGCATAGTGGGCGTACACACAATCTCGGAGCAGGCGCGAAGATAGACACTGCTTCTTCGCGCATGCGCGTAAAATTCAAAAGTGCCGAGAGTAACTTGTTATGTAGACAAACATAGTCGTTTCTTTAAGCGGTCAAAATGTCAAACCGCCTATGTAAAATACAGCGTTCTACGCCCTCTGTGTGAATGCTGTCTTTGTATGAAAGAGCTGGAGTCAGCCAACAGATTTACACGCATGCCCATAGCGGGAGACGCTGTTCACTCGGGCATGCGCCTGACGGCAAAAAGAGTGTTTAACATCGGTGTGGACTTCGATGTCCTGCGTGTGTTAGCCTGATGTGATGAGAAGCAAGTGGCCTACTACAGTATTCATTACAGGATACAAGTATATTGCGCATTATAGTGGTGGGAAAACCGGCACAGTCTATAACGAGAAGGGTGCTTTCATTATAGATAAAAGGTTGATATCCACATGAGCAGCACTAAT
Source organism: Lissotriton vulgaris (assembly GCF_964263255.1). NCBI lineage: Eukaryota > Metazoa > Chordata > Amphibia > Caudata > Salamandridae > Lissotriton > Lissotriton vulgaris. The sequence goes on from NC_141689.1 coordinate 658,018,762, forward strand.
GAAGGGGAAGGTACAGGGTGTGCCTGCGTGTATATCCCAAAGTGAAGACCAACATGCTCAGAGGAGTGTAGGCACTTCCAGGATACATTCTAGTAGAACGTCACTCACCCCAGTGGGGGATTGTAACAGAGTAATTGCGCATGTGCAGAATAGGAGTGATATTGCTGCCATCAAGGGTCACAGAAGGAGGGACAGTGGCAGTAACTAGGAGGACAAGGGCAACACACACAATTAGGTTGGGTGAGCTGGAGAAATGCAAACCTTTCTTGTTCGCATTAATATGAATAGACCCGCAACTAAAAAGTTGCTCTAGATACTAAGAAACAAACGTGTGGAGGGTCAGGGGGAATATTTAACGACCTGTCTGCTCGCTCCCCTATTGTTAGGACATGAAACACAAAAAAGAGCAGAACAGGTCAGGGAGTGGTGTATAACTAAACTAGTCACTGTGGGCCAGTAGGGTGTGTACGCAAGCTAGTGTTGTTGAGAATTATTGGAAAACAGAGCTCTAGAACAATTCCCATCAGACCACCCATTCGGTGGAATTCACGTCACGTGGGAATTGCTGATCAATCCAGAACACATCCGGCCAAATAGTGCCGGTGCGGAACTAGACGTCAGAGAACTAGCCATGAGTTTTCCATAAAATGGACTATTAAAGTGCAGTGCTTTGGTGAAGACTAAAAAATGGCTACACAGATTCTAAGAGAACATACATATAGAAAGCTGTGTGTCAAAGGTTAAAACCACGCCTGGTAGGAAGACTACCTATTGGCGCTGTGCAAGATGGTCAACATGTTTCAGCTCTAGGGGCATTGCCCCAGCTTTCTTCAGGACCTACAAAATAGACCAGCTACTGCAACTATAACTACAATTAGTATGTTGGATGAAAAAGTAACAAAGGTTTACTGTTGGACTGATACATATCTACCAACAACTTCAAAGTTTGAACGTCCACTGGAGAGGAAGCATGTCTTCTTCCTGTCAACAAACAAACATTATTGTACAAACAACACCAATATTACATACACAACCACCTGAATACAGAGAGACCGTATAGTCAAGAACACATGCATGAATAATTGACATTCTGCATATTATGGAAAAAAAGTATAATAGCTTAATCACTCAGAGGCATTTCCTCACAGTGATACTCACCCAGCCTTGTGTGGGTGAAGGCCTCACCTCACCCGGCGACCGCTCGGGAATATGAGGCCCCGCTCTGCGGTGTAGAAAAAGGGGACACAGTGAGCACGCAACTCTACTAGTCCCAAGCCAATTGCTCTACACACATAACCCAACGAACGTGTGATAGGTAACCCGTCCTCCAGAAAACAACCACATAGACCATCCCCTATGACACCTTCAAAAACCGCATGTGCTGCGCTGTCAACATGCTACTAAATAATCATATGTTGACTGTGAGATCTCCTCATGTGAACACTAGAAGTGCTCCTAAATATGCTCAAGTAATGTAGGATCTCCTCACTTAGTCAAACCTGTGAACTGCTATAAAACCCAGTGAAAAGATAATGGTGAACTGGATTAATCAGTATCAAAAATTAATGGGCAACCAAGTCCCCCTTAAATTTTTTGAAAAGAACAGTTATATGAATAATAGTACCATCAAGGCTAGATCTTATCTAATATTGCCTGTAAGTACTCACTGGAAATGTCTCCCCTGCATGAAGATACTCAAAGAGGGAAAGTACCCTAAAGCTCACCTGTCCGTCGGTACCCCTATCCATATGCCAAGCGGTCGTGGAGGTGACTGCCAGGACGCCCCTCACCCTTAAGTAAACGCTTGATGGAGTAAAAACGGGGCATAGTGGGCGTACACACAATCTCGGAGCAGGCGCGAAGATAGACACTGCTTCTTCGCGCATGCGCGTAAAATTCAAAAGTGCCGAGAGTAACTTGTTATGTAGACAAACATAGTCGTTTCTTTAAGCGGTCAAAATGTCAAACCGCCTATGTAAAATACAGCGTTCTACGCCCTCTGTGTGAATGCTGTCTTTGTATGAAAGAGCTGGAGTCAGCCAACAGATTTACACGCATGCCCATAGCGGGAGACGCTGTTCACTCGGGCATGCGCCTGACGGCAAAAAGAGTGTTTAACATCGGTGTGGACTTCGATGTCCTGCGTGTGTTAGCCTGATGTGATGAGAAGCAAGTGGCCTACTACAGTATTCATTACAGGATACAAGTATATTGCGCATTATAGTGGTGGGAAAACCGGCACAGTCTATAACGAGAAGGGTGCTTTCATTATAGATAAAAGGTTGTTATCCACATGAACAGCACTAATGAAGGGGAAGGTACAGGGTGTGCCTGCGTGTATATCCCAAAGTGAAGACCAACATGCTCAGAGGAGTGTAGGCACTTCCAGGATACATTCTAGTAGAACGTCACTCACCCCAGTGGGGGATTGTAACAGAGTAATTGCGCATGTGCAGAATAGGAGTGATATTGCTGCCATCAAGGGTCACAGAAGGAGGGACAGTGGCAGTAACTAGGAGGACAAGGGCAACACACACAATTAGGTTGGGTGAGCTGGAGAAATGCAAACCTTTCTTGTTCGCATTAATATGAATAGACCCGCAACTAAAAAGTTGCTCTAGATACTAAGAAACAAACGTGTGGAGGGTCAGGGGGAATATTTAACGACCTGTCTGCTCGCTCCCCTATTGTTAGGACATGAAACACAAAAAAGAGCAGAACAGGTCAGGGAGTGGTGTATAACTAAACTAGTCACTGTGGGCCAGTAGGGTGTGTACGCAAGCTAGTGTTGTTGAGAAATATTGGAAAACAGAGCGCTAGAACAATTCCCATCAGACCACCCATTCGGTGGAATTCACGTCACGTGGGAATTGCTGATCAATCCAGAACACATCCGGCCAAATAGTGCCGGTGCGGAACTAGACGTCAGAGAACTAGCCATGAGTTTTCCATAAAATGGACTATTAATGTGCAGTGCTTTGGTGAAGACTAAAATTGGCTACACAGATTCTAAGAGAACATACATATAGAAAGCTGTGTGTCAAAGGTTAAAACCACGCCTGGTAGGAAGACTACCTATTGGCGCTGTGCAAGATGGTCAACATGTTTCAGCTCTAGGGGCATTGCCCCAGCTTTCTTCAGGACCTACAAAATAGACCAGCTACTGCAACTATAACTACAATTAGTATGTTGGATGAAAAAGTAACAAAGGTTTACTGTTGGACTGATACATATCTACCAACAACTTCAAAGTTTGAACGTCCACTGGAGAGGAAGCATGTCTTCTTCCTGTCAACAAACAAACATTATTGTACAAACAACACCAATATTACATACACAACCACCTGAATACAGAGAGACCGTATAGTCAAGAACACCTGCATGAATAATTGACATTCTGCATATTATGGAAAAAAAGCATAATAGCTTAATCACTCAGAGGCATTTCCTCACAGTGATACTCACCCAGCCTTGTGTGGGTGAAGGCCTCACCTCACCCGGCGACCGCTCGGGAATATGAGGCCCCGCTCTGCGGTGTAGAAAAAGGGGACACAGTGAGCACGCAACTCTACTAGTCCCAAGCCAATTGCTCTACACACATAACCCAACGAACGTGTGATAGGTAACCCGTCCTCCAGAAAACAACCACATAGACCATCCCCTATGACACCTTCAAAAACCGCATGTGCTGCGCTGTCAACATGCTACTAAATAATCTTATGTTGACTGTGAGATCTCCTCATGTGAACACTAGAAGTGCTCCTAAATATGCTCAAGTAATGTAGGATCTCCTCACTTAGTCAAACCTGTGAACTGCTATAAAACCCAGTGAAAAGATAATGGTGAACTGGATTAATCAGTATCAAAAATTAATGGGCAACCAAGTCCCCCTTAAATTTTTTGAAAAGAACAGTTATATGAATAATAGTACCATCAAGGCTAGATCTTATCTAATATTGCCTGTAAGTACTCACTGGAAATGTCTCCCCTGCATGAAGATACTCAAAGAGGGAAAGTACCCTAAAGCTCACCTGTCCGTCGGTACCCCTATCCATATGCCAAGCGGTCGTGGAGGTGACTGCCAGGACGCCCCTCACCCTTAAGTAAACGCTTAATGGAGTAAAAACGGGGCATAGTGGGCGTACACACAATCTCGGAGCAGGCGCGAAGATAGACACTGCTTCTTCGCGCATGCGCGTAAAATTCAAAAGTGCCGAGAGTAACTTGTTATGTAGACAAACATAGTCGTTTCTTTAAGCGGTCAAAATGTCAAACCGCCTATGTAAAATACAGCGTTCTACGCCCTCTGTGTGAATGCTGTCTTTGTATGAAAGAGCTGGAGTCAGCCAACAGATTTACACGCATGCCCATAGCGGGAGACGCTGTTCACTCGGGCATGCGCCTGACGGCAAAAAGAGTGTTTAACATCGGTGTGGACTTCGATGTCCTGCGTGTGTTAGCCTGATGTGATGAGAAGCAAGTGGCCTACTACAGTATTCATTACAGGATACAAGTATATTGCGCATTATAGTGGTGGGAAAACCGGCAAAGTCTATAACGAGAAGGGTGCTTTCATTATAGATAAAAGGTTGTTATCCACATGAACAGCACTAATGAAGGGGAAGGTACAGGGTGTGCCTGCGTGTATATCCCAAAGTGAAGACCAACATGCTCAGAGGAGTGTAGGCACTTCCAGGATACATTCTAGTAGAACGTCACTCACCCCAGTGGGGGATTGTAACAGAGTAATTGCGCATGTGCAGAATAGGAGTGATATTGCTGCCATCAAGGGTCACAGAAGGAGGGACAGTGGCAGTAACTAGGAGGACAAGGGCAACACACACAATTAGGTTGGGTGAGCTGGAGAAATGCAAACCTTTCTTGTTCGTATTAATATGAATAGACCCGCAACTAAAAAGTTGCTCTAGATACTAAGAAACAAACGTGTGGAGGGTCAGGGGGAATATTTAACGACCTGTCTGCTCGCTCCCCTATTGTTAGGACATGAAACACATGAAGCGCTCTGTTTTCCAATAATTCTCAACAACACTAGCTTGCGTACACACCCTACTGGCCCACAGTGACTAGTTTAGTTATACACCACTCCCTGACCTGTTCTGCTCTTTTTTGTGTTTCATGTCCTAACAATAGGGGAGCGAGCAGACAGGTCGTTAAATATTCCCCCTGACCCTCCACACGTTTGTTTCTTAGTATCTAGAGCAACTTTTTAGTTGCGGGTCTATTCATATTAATGCGAACAAGAAAGGTTTGCATTTCTCCAGCTCACCCAACCTAATTGTGTGTGTTGCCCTTGTCCTCCTAGTTACTGCCACTGTCCCTCCTTCTGTGACCCTTGATGGCAGCAATATCACTCCTATTCTGCACATGCGCAATTACTCTGTTACAATCCCCCACTGGGGTGAGTGACGTTCTACTAGAATGTATCCTGGAAGTGCCTACACTCCTCTGAGCATGTTGGTCTTCACTTTGGGATATACACGCAGGCACACCCTGTACCTTCCCCTTCATTAGTGCTGTTCATGTGGATAACAACCTTTTATCTATAATGAAAGCACCCTTCTCGTTATAGACTGTGCCGGTTTTCCCACCACTATAATGCGCAATATACTTGTATCCTGTAATGAATACTGTAGTAGGCCACTTGCTTCTCATCACATCAGGCTAACACACGCAGGACATCGAAGTCCACACCGATGTTAAACACTCTTTTTGCCGTCAGGCGCATGCCCGAGTGAACAGCGTCTCCCGCTATGGGCATGCGTGTAAATCTGTTGGCTGACTCCAGCTCTTTCATACAAAGACAGCATTCACACAGAGGGCGTAGAACGCTGTATTTTACATAGGCGGTTTGACATTTTGACCGCTTAAAGAAACGACTATGTTTGTCTACATAACAAGTTACTCTCGGCACTTTTGAATTTTACGCGCATGCGCGAAGAAGCAGTGTCTATCTTCGCGCCTGCTCCGAGATTGTGTGTACGCCCACTATGCCCCGTTTTTACTCCATCAAGCGTTTACTTAAGGGTGAGGGGCGTCCTGGCAGTCACCTCCACGACCGCTTGGCATATGGATAGGGGTACCGACGGACAGGTGAGCTTTAGGGTACTTTCCCTCTTTGAGTATCTTCATGCAGGGGAGACATTTCCAGTGAGTACTTACAGGCAATATTAGATAAGATCTAGCCTTGATGGTACTATTATTCATATAACTGTTCTTTTCAAAAAATTTAAGGGGGACTTGGTTGCCCATTAATTTTTGATACTGATTAATCCAGTTCACCATTATCTTTTCACTGGGTTTTATAGCAGTTCACAGGTTTGACTAAGTGAGGAGATCCTACATTACTTGAGCATATTTAGGAGCACTTCTAGTGTTCACATGAGGAGATCTCACAGTCAACATAAGATTATTTAGTAGCATGTTGACAGCGCAGCACATGCGGTTTTTGAAGGTGTCATAGGGGATGGTCTATGTGGTTGTTTTCTGGAGGACGGGTTACCTATCACACGTTCGTTGGGTTATGTGTGTAGAGCAATTGGCTTGGGACTAGTAGAGTTGCGTGCTCACTGTGTCCCCTTTTTCTACACCGCAGAGCGGGGCCTCATATTCCCGAGCGGTCGCCGGGTGAGGTGAGGCCTTCACCCACACAAGGCTGGGTGAGTATCACTGTGAGGAAATGCCTCTGAGTGATTAAGCTATTATGCTTTTTTTCCATAATATGCAGAATGTCAATTATTCATGCAGGTGTTCTTGACTATACGGTCTCTCTGTATTCAGGTGGTTGTGTATGTAATATTGGTGTTGTTTGTACAATAATGTTTGTTTGTTGACAGGAAGAAGACATGCTTCCTCTCCAGTGGACGTTCAAACTTTGAAGTTGTTGGTAGATATGTATCAGTCCAACAGTAAACCTTTGTTACTTTTTCATCCAACATACTAATTGTAGTTATAGTTGCAGTAGCTGGTCTATTTTGTAGGTCCTGAAGAAAGCTGGGGCAATGCCCCTAGAGCTGAAACATGTTGACCATCTTGCACAGCGCCAATAGGTAGTCTTCCTACCAGGCGTGGTTTTAACCTTTGACACACAGCTTTCTATATGTATGTTCTCTTAGAATCTGTGTAGCCAATTTTAGTCTTCACCAAAGCACTGCACTTTAATAGTCCATTTTATGGAAAACTCATGGCTAGTTCTCTGACGTCTAGTTCCGCACCGGCACTATTTGGCCGGATGTGTTCTGGATTGATCAGCAATTCCCACGTGACGTGAATTCCACCGAATGGGTGGTCTGATGGGAATTGTTCTAGCGCTCTGTTTTCCAATAATTCTCAACAACACTAGCTTGCGTACACACCCTACTGGCCCACAGTGACTAGTTTAGTTATACACCACTCCCTGACCTGTTCTGCTCTTTTTTGTGTTTCATTTACTGTAATGAATACACTAGTCACAACTTAATTGCCTATTGTAGTATCTGTCACATCTAGAAATATATATATATATATATATATATACTCCCATGTGATCTTTACAATGGGAAAATAAGCTACTTGTGTAAGCCTTGATTGTTGAATGTAAACAATGTTTAACTCAGTATCACAAACATTTCAAACCAACACATACATACATACAAGTGTCTGGTTTTACAACATATTTGTTCAATTGTTCCCATCAATGGCTGACATGAGGTTAGAAACATAGAAAATACATGCTTTAAATATTCCATGTTAGTGATCATATTTGTAGGTGCAGACACTTTCCTGTACAAAAGCAACCTACAAATAGGTGTATATCATCATCTAGAGATAAATAGCCTACCTCACAAAAGGAATTACACATCATTTAAATCAATATACACACACATGGCAGTACAACAGTTTATGACCACAGTGTATTCCAATCCAGTGTTCTGCATCTGGTGGAATGTCACAAACAAATGTCAGTGATGTGCCACAAGCACTTTGGCCTACAATGAGGAGCCATGTTAACAGCTACATACAGTTAAAAAAAATGAAGCTTTAGCCAATGTGAAAGCAGAATAGCATGAATTGGGCCCAACAAAACATTGATGGCACACATTCTGCATTAGGACCAGCACAACACATACATCAAGTCTAATTGAGCCCTTTTACTTCCATCCTATCGCTGTGCAAGCTGTCTTGGTACAGGTTTTGTACATCCAAAGTCTGTGACAGACATTCCCAGGAACAATCCATATCCACTTTGTACATCCAAACAGAATCATATGCTTGCTAATGTCACAACTCTGAAATGTTCAAATAAAGATGCCATGGTGAAGGACCCTAAAACAGACCAAAAAAGGAAATTTACTATGAAACCAAACATATGACACAATTAAGCATGGGCGGAAAATCCGTTACGCTCGCGGATTTTGCGGATTTTTGGGAAATTCGCAATCCGCGAGATTTGCGAATTTCCCGCAAAATCCGCAAATTCGCACGCAGCGGATTTTTTTTGCGGCTCGCGTCGTTGGTGATACAATTTTTGCGGCGCGCGGCGTTTATCATCGTTTGCCGAGTTGTTTTTCACGATATTTTGCGAGTGCTGCGCCATTTTGGATCTTGCTGTGTGATCCCGCGGGAATTTGGCGAGCGCGATTACGTCATCGCGGCTTGCCAACTTGCACAGCGAGAGTTTGTCAATGCGAGTACGGCGAGATCACGTCTCGCGGTACTTCGCAATTGCGAGATTTGAGATGCGGCGAGCAGCAACAATCTCGCACAAGCGAAAATATAAAATTTGCAATTCTGCACAAGAAATCCACCAGCAAGCAGCATAAACCTTTTTGAAATGATGATTTTTATCTGAATAACTCCTTAGGTTGACATTTGCCTGCACTTTTTTAGCGAGGAGTCCATTTTGGGGAGGGGGGGAGGGGGGTGGGAGGAAGGAAGTGCCCCACAGTCTTCAACTTCCTGTTCCTGTCCAGCAGGCTCCTCCCAGTGCTTTGTCCATCTCCTGGTCACTTTTCATTTGGATCTGGAGCTGGAAGGATTACTTTTTGTGGATGCTGCTGGATATTTGGATTTGAGGCCTTTTTGACTTTCTTTGGATCACTGTTGGATTAGAAATTTTACAAGTAAGTTTGTTTGGGGCATTACAGTTGCTGCAACTAAAATTTTGGAATTTTCGATTTTTGGGCTGTTTTGGGGCCTTTTGCCCAGGGGTACTCAGTGGTGGGTGGACTGAGTCTTTCTGTGGGTTGTCTTGAACTTAGAAACAATTCACAGGAACCTGTGTTATGGGAAGCACTATTCACTTATTCACTAAACGTGATAGCTTTTTTCTTCTTATTCTTCATACATTTTCAATCAGATCTCAACATATTGAATATGTCAGTCTTATATTTCACCAAAAGTTCATGCAAAATTTTTCGCAGTCTTGCGGGTCAGACTGCTAATGTAACCGTCATACAAAACATACACAACAAAATATGAATAAACTCTCATCAAAACTCTGGTCACATTTCTTTTCTTCAAGGTTGTTTTTATTCTTCTTATTTGTCAGAAGATATATTACTTGGAATTCTTCAAACAACTCTTCATCATTAAACACGTGAAGTCATATCCCAATGCATTTCGGTATGCACCTTCGTCAGGGGAATACACTACAAGTAACAAAACATTCCATCATATAATGACCAAAACATTTTTTACAATCTACAGTCACGTCTCAACTGTTTTATTTTATATGATACACAGAAACCAGACGATCTCCTAGTGTACAAAACACATCCTGTGTGTGATTACACATCATGCTCGCAAAAGTTCACCAAAAATTCTCCTATAACCTTATAATCCAAACCGAAAACAAAGTGAACACACCCATGTGGACTGCCCCTCTTACTGCCTGCATGCGTGCAAAAAAATAACCAATATAAACCAAAGCATACCAATAATACATCTCTTCTTAATATAAAAAATACTGTGTCTATGCCCTCTTACCTTCATTAGCTACAATAAAGTCAACAATAGTCAAAGTCCGTGGTCTCCTTATTCTGAAACAACATATCAACCGAACACTTAGCTGCCTGCCATCAGGGTAAAATATCTTGCTTATACACAATTACTCGGAACGCGACTTACTTATTCTTCCTGATCCCACTTCTCATTACATGAAACCGCTGTTGCAGTGTCTATGTATCTGTAAATCAACCAAAGGAAAACTCCTAAGTATTACCGTTTTTTTTTTTTTTTTTTTTTTTAAAGAATTACCCAGAATTACCCAAAGTTGTTCTCCTAGATTCCAACTATGTCCTACCTTATCCCCACTTTCGAAGCACTCCGTGTAACTCCAACCGCGTCCTAACTCTGCCGCTCTATCGCTAGACCTGCTTGCGATAGAGCGGCAGAGTTAGGACGCGGTTGGAGTTACACGGATAAGGTAGGACATAGTTGGAATCTAGGAGAACAACTTTGGGTAATTCTGGGTAATTCTTTTTAAAAAAAACGGTAATACTTAGGAGTTTTCCTTTGGTTGATTTACAGATACATAGACACTGCAACAGCGGTTTCATGTAATGAGAAGTGGGATCAGGAAGAATAAGTAAGTCGCGTTCCGAGTAATTGTGTATAAGCAAGATATTTTACCCTGATGGCAGGCAGCTAAGTGTTCGGTTGATATGTTGTTTCAGAATAAGGAGACCACGGACTTTGACTATTGTTGACTTTATTGTAGCTAATGAAGGTAAGAGGGCATAGACACAGTATTTTTTATATTAAGAAGAGATGTATTATTGGTATGCTTTGGTTTATATTGGTTTTTTTTTTGCACGCATGCAGGCAGTAAGAGGGGCAGTCCACATGGGTGTGTTCACTTTGTTTTCGGTTTGGATTATAAGGTTATAGGAGAATTTTTGGTGAACTTTTGCGAGCATGATGTGTAATCACACACAGGATGTGTTTTGTACACTAGGAGATCGTCTGGTTTCTGTGTATCATATAAAATAAAACAGTTGAGACGTGACTGTAGATTGTAAAAAATGTTTTGGTCATTATATGATGGAATGTTTTGTTACTTGTAGTGTATTCCCCTGACGAAGGTGCATACCGAAATGCATTGGGATATGACTTCACGTGTTTAATGATGAAGAGTTGTTTGAAGAATTCCAAGTAATATATCTTCTGACAAATAAGAAGAATAAAAACAACCTTGAAGAAAAGAAATGTGACCAGAGTTTTGATGAGAGTTTATTCATATTTTGTTGTGTATGTTTTGTATGACGGTTACATTAGCAGTCTGACCCGCAAGACTGCGAAAAATTTTGCATGAACTTTTGGTGAAATATAAGACTGACATATTCAATATGTTGAGATCTGATTGAAAATGTATGAAGAATAAGAAGAAAAAAGCTATCACGTTTAGTGAATAAGTGAATAGTGCTTCCCATAACACAGGTTCCTGTGAATTGTTTCTATTTGTACCAACTTGGCTAGGGGCTAGTCAAGATATGGGTCAGCACCAGGTTTAATTGAAAGCAAAAAGATAAAAAATTGTTTAAATAAGGAGTGCATATCACATAACATTGTTTGCATATTGTCTTGAACTTAAACATCATGGAGGGCATGGATGGATTGGGATTGTGCTGATTTTTCAGTGATTTTCGTTTTTTGGGGCTGTACTTGTGGCCTTTTCACCAGGGGTATTTGAGTCTAGCATGGGCCTAGTCTTTCTGTGGGTTGTCTTGAATTTAAACATCATGGAGGGCATGGATGGATTGGGATTGTGCTGATTTTTCAGTGATTTTCGTTTTTTGGGGCTGTACTTGTGGCCTTTTCACCAGGGGTATTTGAGTCTAGCATGGGCCTAGTCTTTCTGTGGGCTGTCTTGAACTTAAACATCATGGAGGGCATGGATGGAATGGGATTGTGCTGATTTTGCAGTGTTTTTCGATTTTAGGGGGTGTTCATGGGGAGGGACAGGCCATGTGGCTGGTGGCCATTTTGAGTGCTGCTACAGGCACTGGCCATGTGCTGGGAGGCAAGTGGCCATTTTGAATGCAGGCTTTGTTGTTAGGCCTGCAACCATTTTGCCTACTTTTCAACCTTTATGCCCAGGGGTAGTGAGTCTTGCATGGGCCTAGTCTTTCTGTGGGTTGTCTTGAATTTAAACATCATGGAGGGCATGGATGGATTGGGATTGTGCTGATTTTTCAGTGATTTTCGTTTTTTGGGGCTGTACTTGTGGCCTTTTCACCAGGGGTATTTGAGTCTAGCATGGGCCTAGTCTTTCTGTGGGCTGTCTTGAACTTAAACATCATGGAGGGCATGGATGGAATGGGATTGTGCTGATTTTGCAGTGTTTTTCGATTTTTGGGGGTGTTCATGGGGAGGGACAGGCCATGTGGCTGGTGGCCATTTTGAGTGCTGCTACAGGCACTGGCCATGTGCTGGGAGGCAAGTGGCCATTTTGAATGCAGGCTTTGTTGTTAGGCCTGCAACCATTTTGCCTACTTTTCGACCTTTATGCCCAGGGGTAGTGAGTCTTGCATGGGCCTAGTCTTTCTGTGGGTTGTCTTGAATTTAAACATCATGGAGGGCATGGATGGATTGGGATTGTGCTGATTTTTCAGTGATTTTCGTTTTTTGGGGCTGTACTTGTGGCCTTTTCACCAGGGGTATTTGAGTCTAGCATGGGCCTAGTCTTTCTGTGGGCTGTCTTGAACTTAAACATCATGGAGGGCATGGATGGAATGGGATTGTGCTGATTTTTCAGTGATTTTCGTTTTTTGAGGCTGTACTTGTGGCCTTTTCACCAGGGGTATTTGAGTCTAGCATGGGCCTAATCTTTCTGTGGGCTGTCTTGAACTTAAACATCATGGAGGGCATGGATGGAATGGGATTGTGCTGTTTTGCAGTGTTTTTCGATTTTTGGGGGTGTTCATGGGGAGGGACAGGCCATGTGGCTAGTGGCCATTTTGAGTGCTGCTACAGGCACTGGCCATGTGCTGGGAGGCAAGTGGCCATTTTGAATGCAGGCTTTGTTGTTAGGCCTGCAACCATTTTGCCTACTTTTCAACCTTTATGCCCAGGGGTAGTGAGTCTTGCATGGGCCTAGTCTTTCTGTGGGTTGTCTTGAATGTAAACATCATGGAGGGCATGGATGGATTGGGATTGTGCTGATTTTTCAGTGATTTTCGTTTTTTGGGGCTGTACTTGTGGCCTTTTCACCAGGGGTATTTGAGTCTAGCATGGGCATAGTCTTTCTGTGGGCTGTCTTGAACTTAAACATCATGGAGGGCGTGGATGGAATGGGATTGTGCTGATTTTGCAGTGTTTTTCGATTTTTGGGGGTGTTCATGGGGAGGGACAGGCCATGTGGCTGGTGGCCATTTTGAGTGCTGCTACAGGCACTGGCCATGTGCTGGGAGGCAAGTGGCCATTTTGAATGCAGGCTTTGTTGTTAGGCCTGCAACCATTTTGCCTACTTTTCAACCTTTATGCCCAGGGGTAGTGAGTCTTGCATGGGCCTAGTCTTTCTGTGGGTTGTCTTGAATTTAAACATCATGGAGGGCATGGATGGATTGGGATTGTGCTGATTTTTCAGTGATTTACGTTTTTTGGGGCTGTACTTGTGGCCTTTTCACCAGGGGTATTTGAGTCTAGCATGGGCCTAGTCTTTCTGTGGGCTGTCTTGAACTTAAACATCATGGAGGGCATGGATGGAATGGGATTGTGCTGATTTTGCAGTGTTTTTCGATTTTTGGGGGTGTTCATGGGGAGGGACAGGCCATGTGGCTGGTGGCCATTTTGAGTGCTGCTACAGGCACTGGCCATGTGCTGGGAGGCAAGTGGCCATTTTGAATGCAGGCTTTGTTGTTAGGCCTGCAACCATTTTGCCTACTTTTCAACCTTTATGCCCAGGGGTAGTGAGTCTTGCATGGGCCTAGTCTTTCTGTGGGTTGTCTTGAATTTAAACATCATGGAGGGCATGGATGGATTGGGATTGTGCTGATTTTTCAGTGATTTTCGTTTTTTGGGGCTGTACTTGTGGCCTTTTCACCAGGGGTATTTGAGTCTAGCATGGGCCTAGTCTTTCTGTGGGCTGTCTTGAACTTAAACATCATGGAGGGCATGGATGGAATGGGATTGTGCTGATTTTGCTGTGTTTTTCGATTTTTGGGGGTGTTCATGGGGAGGGACAGGCCATGTGGCTGGTGGCCATTTTGAGTGCTGCTACAGGCACTGGCCATGTGCTGGGAGGCAAGTGGCCATTTTGAATGCAGGCTTTGTTGTTAGGCCTGCAACCATTTTGCCTACTTTTCAACCTTTATGCCCAGGGGTAGTGAGTCTTGCATGGGCCTAGTCTTTCTGTGGGTTGTCTTGAATGTAAACATCATGGAGGGCATGGATGGATTGGGATTGTGCTGATTTTTCAGTGATTTTCGTTTTTTGGAGCTGTACTTGTGGCCTTTTCACCAGGGGTATTTGAGTCTAGCATGGGCCTAGTCTTTCTGTGGGCTGTCTTGAACTTAAACATCATGGAGGGCATGGGTGGAATGGGATTGTGCTGATTTTTCAGTGATTTTCGTTTTTTGGGGCTGTACTTGTGGCCTTTTCACCAGGGGTATTTGAGTCTAGCATGGGCCTAGTCTTTCTGTGGGCTGTCTTGAACTTAAACATCATGGAGGGCATGGATGGAATGGGATTGTGCTGATTTTGCAGTGTTTTTCGATTTTTTTGGGGTGTATAACTTTACTGAACTGATGTTCCTCTGTCTTCCATTGTTTTTAGGTGCACAAGACTCAAGAGAACCACCAGTGCCAGGAAGAAGTCCTGCAGCGGTGTGTGTGTGCAGCATAACGTCACGCGACGTCACGTCTGGCCTCAGACAACTCTACAATTCGTGCAACTGCGGCCTGCTGTCTGACCTGCTCTGAAGAAGATGGCCCCAAAAAAAGGTGTCCGTAGCTCCTCTAGCAAGAAAGTTGCTAGTAAGGAGCAGAAGAAGCAAGTTACCAAGGAGGCTGGTGTGCCAACCGCCACGTTTTTTGGGAGCAAAAAAAAAACTACGCCTGCAGCAGCAGAATCTGCTGGGGACCAAGCTGGGAGCAGCACCCCCGCTCCATTGGGTTCAGTGCCTCCACCACCACGCCAACTTAAGTCAAAGCCCTTGAGTGCTTCAGAGGCAGTCAGTGTACTTCTCCAATCAGCATCGACCAGTGATGTTGGCTCATCGCAAGAAAGTAGCAGCAATGTCCCTGAATCAACACAGGTTGTTGTAACTCATCTGACAAGTGTTGAATGGAAACACAACAATCATTACATTTGGAGTTAACTAGTACACCAACACCTACCGCTTCCATATTTCTTCCTCGCAAGAAGGGACCCACCTCGACCTCAATTCGTGGTGGTGAAAGTGCAAAACGTACTGAAGTTCGGCAATCCACATCCTCCACTTCATCTGGCATTAGCAGCAGGACCACCACCACCAGTATCGCCGCCTCCTCCGGCCCCCAAAGACATTTCAAGTCTCCAGTTTGGGACTTCTTTAGTGTTTGCCCAAGAATGGAAAACGTAGCCATTTGTAGCATTTGTAAGCTTCGAGTTAGTCGTGGTAAGTTTGGTAGCAGCTATGGTACCGGAGGCCAGAGAGGTCATCTTAAGAGAGCGCACCCTGTCCAATGGTTTCCGCACCTAGAGGCGTTCAAGCAAGCCGGAATTGCACGTAATGAAAACGTTGATTTTTCATCTGATGATGACGAGGAGGGAGAAGACGATTCAAACACTTCACTTACACCCAGTACCCCTGTCAGCAGCACACCCCATGTGAGGCACACTAAGAGTGTGGCAGAGAGTGAGACATCAATGCGGAAAAGTTCATCAGCGAGCGTAACTGGGTCGAAGATATCATCATCATCCCGTAAATCATTGGTCCAGGGCAACATTAAAAAGATGTTGTTTACAGAAGCGCAATATGAACGCAACCACCCACTGACGCGTCTGTATAACACTAAGCTGGCTAAAATGCTAGCTCTGGACCTTCTCCCTTTTTCTTTTGTAGAAGGGGTTGGTTTTCTAGAATTAGTGGCAGAGCTCTGCCCAAAATGGAAGGTTCCTAGCCGGTTCTATTTTGCCCGAGTTGCGGTTCCAGCACTACATGAAGATGTTCTGAAGGTGATTGGGGCAGCTTTGCAGAAGAGTGCTGTTCACACTATACATCTGACAACAGACATGTGGACCAGTGGCGCAGGCGCTGATTACATTTGCATCACTGCACACTGGGTCTCTTTTTCAGGGGCTAAAGCAAAGCTAAACGCAGGTGTTGACGCGGACATTGTTTTTAAAGCTGCTCGGAAACATGCAACACTAGCCATGTTTGGTTTGGAGAAAAGTCACACAGCAGAAAACATTTTGGATGTCTTTAACACAAAGGTCCTTAACTGGCTGTCCCCACTAAAACGCCAGGTTGGTTATGTTTCCACGGACAATTGCGCCAATATAGTTAAGGCCATGAGGAAGGGTGACTATTTCAGAGTGCCGTGTTTGGCGCACTGTATAAACCTGGTTGTCCAAAAATTCTTGGGTGATAAAGGCAGTGCAGCGTACAGAGTATTGGACACCTGCCGAAAAATGTGCAAGCATTTTAGCCATTCTTTTAAGGGCCGGAAGCAGCTGAGGAGCCTGCTATATCAACGTCAAATGCCAGTGAAAGCACTCATCCAGGAGGTGGTAACACGTTGCAACTCAACCTTCTACATGCTTGAGCGTCTGTATGAGCAGTATACGGTACTCGATCAATATTTCTTGACAGAGGGTACAGAGGACCTGAGGATGGGTGCGGCGCAATGGAACATAGTTCAAAGCCTGACACGCATGCTTCGTCCTTTTGAGTTCTTCACGCATGCAGTCAGCAAGGAGGACTGTAATTTGGGAAAAGCTATCCCATTGTTGTACATGCTGGAGGACCAACTGAAGGAGGTGTGTTCTGTGTTTGAAAAAGATGTAAAAAACCAAGACTCTTTTGTTCTGGCTGAGAAATTATTAGAGCTCCTACAAGGTGATGAACGTCTTAAAACGATCCACTCAGAAGAGCATTACATTTGTGCTACTATTCTGGATCCACGCTACAAAAAGGCGCTGGCAGGCCAAGCATTCTTTCCTTTTGATGATGAACATGTTCCAAAGTACAAACATTGGCTAGCCTTGTCACCCAAGAGGTTTGAAAGAGAACGGCTGAAAATTGAAGGAAATGGCAGTACATCAGCAGGCCATCCCCAGTCAAAACAATCCACTTCTGCACCTGTGGCTGTGGCACAAGAGACCTATCAGCCGTTAAAGACACCGGCAACCGGATCATCTGCACCAGACACAACAGAAACATTGGAGGCTGAAGAGGATTGGCTAGCTCTGCGTGGGTTTGGTTCTCAAAAGGTCAGAGGCACAGCAAGAGCTAAGCAAAGTGGAGGAACCTTGGATGAGGACCTTGAGTCGATGGTGAAGGACTATCTGAATGACTCAACAGAGGTCTATGTTAATTCTGACCCATTGGCGTATTGGCATGGGAAAAAAGAATTGTGGCCACAGCTCACCAACCTGGCTTTAAACTACTTGTCTTGCCCACTCGCAAGCGTGTCTTCTGAACGTGTTTTCAGTGCTGCTGGTGGCATTGTAACTCCCAAACGGAGCCGCCTCTCGCCCAAAAATGTGGAGAGGTTAACAATGATCAAGATGAATCAGCACCTCATACCACCAGATTTCAGAGTACGAGAAATCGCGCCGGGTGAAGACGAGGTGGCCAGCAACATAGATGAGGGAATTTCTACTCTGTCAGGTGACACTGAGCTCACCCTGCCTGAATTCGCAGAGTATGATGACGAAGCCTTATTCTCATTCCTGGACCGTGATACTGAGCCCTGAAAATGAGACAACGAATCAGTAACTTTCTTTTTCGTCCTTATTCACTTTTATTCCTGTGTGTCTGTCTTTCTTTGTTGTGCACAGTTAATATATTTCAAACTTTAATCAGATAATCACAAAAACAAGCCCATCAGCAGAACTGTCTTCACTGGTTTGCTAATTGATTTGAAGTTGCCGCAGTCTGCATTCCTCAGGTTCACAAGTTCAGAAGAACATGCTCCTCTATCCTCCTCCTTCAGACTCCTATTTCCATCAAACCAGAGGGCTGGTTTACGCCCAATGAAGAAAGACTCAGCACTTGTGGAGGTGTTGTTCTACCTCTTTGCAGGTGAGTTGACGGCTCTGGGACCATTGTTGGGAAGCTCTAATACCGGATAAAAGTGTTTTGGACCAAATCCGAGGTGCAAATTTTTTAGTGTTTTTGCTGACTTGCTTGCCTTTGAGGTGCTCTTAGGGGGCTTCCTGGTGTTTGTGGGTGAGTTTCGGGGTCTGGGAGCACTGCTGGGACACTCTAATCTTGATTGCATTTGCTTTTCAGGAAATCCGTGGTGGCAACCCCGACTTATGGCCTAGCTACGCAGCGCGTTTGGACCGAAGGCCGAGAAATATTGCAAGTATGAGATTTTGCTTTTGGCCTGTTTGGGGGTGTTATGCTTCTTGGCGGGTGGGTTGGCGGGTCTTGGGGCATTCCTGGGAAGGTCTAATACCGGCTAGAAGTGGTTGGGACAAAATCAAGGCTGAATTTTTTTTGCTATTTCTGACATTTTGCTCAATGTAGCGTTTTTGGGGGCCTGTTTGGGGGGCTTCCTGGTGTTTGTGGGTGAGTTTCCGGGTCTGGGAGCACTGCTGGGACACTCTAATCTTGATTGCATTTGCTTTTCAGGAAATCCGTGGTGGCAGCCCCGACTTATGGCCTAGCTACGCAGCGCGTTTGGACCGAAGGCCAAGAAATATTGCAAGTATGAGATTTTGCTTTTGGCCTGTTTGGGGGTGTTATGCTTCTTGGCGGGTGGGTTGGCGGGTCTTGGGGCATTCCTGGGAAGGTCTAATACCGGCTAGAAGTGGTTGGGACAAAATCCAGGCCGATTTTTTTTTGGCTATTTCTGACATTTTGCTCAATGTAGCGTTTTCGGGGGCCTGTTTGGGGGGCTTCCTGGTGTTTGTGGGTGGGTTTCGGGGTCTGGGCGCACTGCTGGCTATATATACTTTACTTTGCAAGAGGTTTGAAGCAAATCCATGGTGGCAGAGGGGAGTTAGGGCCTAGCTGCAGACCACGCGCGGAGTGATTTGGGAAATTTGGGAAAAACTGACAAAGTCCCCATTTTTGTACTTTTGCTCTTTGGCTGTTTGGGGGTCTTCTACTCGTTTTCTCCTGGGTTGACGGCTCTGGGGCCATTGCTGGGAAGCTCTAATACCGGATAAAAGTGGTTTGGACCAAATCCCAGGCGGAATTTTTTTTGTGTTTTTGATGACTTGCTTGCCTTTGAGGTGCTTTTAGGGGGGGTTCCGTCTGTTTGTGGGTGAGTTTCGTGGTCTGGGAGCACTGCTGGGACACTCTAATCTTGATTGCATTTGCTTTTCAGGAAATCGGTGGTGGCAACCCCGACTTATGGCCTAGCTACGCAGCGCGTTTGGACCGAAGGCCGAGAAATATTGCAAGTATGAGATTTTGCTTTTGGCCTGTTTGGGGGTGTTATGCTTCTTGGCGGGTGGGTTGGCGGGTCTTGGGGCATTCCTGGGAAGGTCTAATACCGGCTAGAAGTGGTTGGGACATAATCCTCGCGGAAAAGCCTTTTGGCACTTTTTGTAACTTAGGGTTCGTTAGGGTTAGCCCTAGCAGCAGGATTGCATGTGTTTCGGGGTGTTCTAGATTTTTGCAACTGAGTTCTGGGGTCTTAGAGCACTCGTGAGAATGTGTAATTTTGGTTGCAAGTCATTTGAAGAAAATCCATGGTGGGAAAGGGGGGATTTGGCATAGTTAAAGAAAGCCTTTGCCACTATTCTTAACTTAGGGTTCGTTAGGGTTAGCAGTATTTCTATTGCATGTGTTTGGGTGGGGGGGTTTTCGAGTCTTGGAGCGATGCTGGCTATGGATAATTTTGCTTGGAAGTGGTTTGAATGCAATCCACGGTGGGTAAGGGGTAATTAGTAAGGGGGTACTTCGGCCTACTTTTACTTTCAAAGTAAGTTTTGTCACCAGTTTTCTGCTAGGCCTCGTTTTTTGAGATTTGATTGGGGGTCTTCTACATTTTTTGCGACTGGCTTTAGTAAGGGTCTGGGTGGGAGCACTGCTGGGAAGATCTAATTTTGTTCTAAAACACAGTTTACAGTACACCTAGCTTGAGGGGAAAGATCCGCTACATTAATTTGCCCCTACTTATTTATCCTTCAAAAGGTGACTCAGACAGAGTACGCACTTTCAAAAAATATTGTACTGTCTACTAGGAAAATCAAAGTGTGACTTTTTGCACTCCACAGCCTACATACCTTATATTTATTTATCAGTGGTGTTGTAATATTATATCACTTCCTGTTTTTCGTTGAATAATTACAGGCCGGGTTTCAGTCTCTGCAATGGGGAAAAAAGGATGGAGTCAGGCTTCACATTAGCGAGCCACAATTCAGCATCAGGCAGGCAGTGGACAGGGTGTCTTCTGGTGACCAACATCGATGGAGGAGTGCCGCTAATAAGAGGATTTTTTTTCTGCAGGCAACTTACTTACCACTTCCAACAGGACAACTACAACAACATAGATACAGTATCCCTTGCCTTTTCTCTGACTGTGACTGCATTTCTTGGATCTCTCTCTGCTTCTAAATTGATCCCTTAACACATCACTTAGTCCACTCCACTATCACATCTGCACCACACATAGTCATTTGTAAGTGCTCCTACATAATTCGCAAGTCGCAGCACGCTCCAGCCCGTAGAGGACTGGGATGGCCCCAATGATGAAGCATGTCACCAAGGGGCAACCCTGGTGAGTGAGGGGACACCTAGAAAAAGAGCAATTTCTCCTTTTCTATCTACTATACCTTCCAGACCAACCCCATTGAGTGTTGTGAATGGATTTATAGTGACCAGCAAGGCTCTCAGGTATCTGGCAACAGAGACCTTATGTTGAATATAGTTATCAATAATTCCACACACGCCCTGTACTGTCGCATTCTTTCTTCCACAGTTGTCGAAAGTACTACTTACTTTTCACTGACATGCATCCAGTAGTGCATGCACTTTCAAAGATTGATGGATAGGTTTGTACCCAAAGATTTGTTTATGTTCACAATTGTTTGTCCATGCTGTGCTATTTTTTCTTGTCTCCCAAAACCTTTCCCAAAAACCCCCGTACCCATCCATTTTTCAAACCCTAACCCTCTTCCCCCGGGCTGTGTAGTTTTCATTGATGTGTGACTAAATTACAGCAATAAATCCACACACTTGCTGGGGAGGATAAGGTGATAGCAACAGGCTGGTGAAGAAATCCGAGGATATATTCTTACTCTGATTGACAAAGACCCATGGCTATTGTCAAAGAACTTCAACCGAATTAGTTATACTTTAACATTTGTTAGGCTACAATGTGGCACTGTTCTAGTGTACTTCTGTCACCTGCTATATTCTCTATTGTACCGTTGTATTGCTCAGGAGGACAAACCAGATTTCATTTTCTTTGTTTTCATAGGCATGCAACTGCCACTGTGTCACACCACTAGTACCACCGCTATGAGGAAATTTTATCCGCCCAGGATTGCCAACCTTATTCGCTGTTTCCCGTGGAGCCAGCCCTGGGCCTAGCCCTACTTGCAAACAGAAATTACAGGTAAGATAGGCGTTTGGTTGGAGGTAGTATAATGGAGTATTAGGAGAGACGAGAGATTGGATTGACGGTAGTACTACTAAAGTCCTAGGACTATTCAGGAAAACAAACTTACTGTTAAACCCCCACCCACCAGACTCAAAAGCAGTAAAAAACAGGTATGGTCAGATAAAGTTTCAAAAAGTATATTTTTATAGCCCTAACAAAAGAATCACCCGCAAGACCCTCCCTAACCCCAACGATTGTCCTTCAAAAGTCCCCAAAAATCCCAACTCCCAATTCCCACCCCCCAAAAGTCTCTAAAAAAGGGGCAAGGGACACTATGGCAGGGTGCTGTTGGAATTAGCAGCCAGGGCATCATGCTCCTTGCGGAGGGTGGCAAGTTCGAAGCGGAGGCCCTCCACCACGTTCTTATAGTTATGGACCTCCTGCTCCAGGTAGGACAGTCTGAGGGATAAGCGGCGCCGGTGTGCCTTGCAAATCCTGTGAGGGGCAGCTGCTTTCTTTGCTGCTGGGCGGTGGCGTTTGGCTTTGGTAGCCCGGCTCCGTACCGCTGGAGCACTGCGCTGGCTGGCAGCCCGCACGGAGGAGGATGCAGCTGTCCCAATGGACGTTGTTGTTGTACCAGACTGCGTCTCCTCCTCCTCCAGGGCCACCAGCCGCCGATATTCAGCGACAGTGGCATCCAGCCTCCGTTGCCGGGCCATTCGAGCCAGCTCCTTCCTCCTTGATGGTGTCTTGGATTTGGAAAGAGCAACTACATGAAAAAAGAAAGACATAGTCTGTAACCAATGCTCCTTAAGATTAACACAAAATGATTGAGCAGAAAGTTGTCACAGTACAAGTAGCAAATTGAAAGCACAGTACATAACTATTGAGGACAGTATCTATGTAACCTCCGACTTCTTCATCCTTGCTCTAACATTAGTGGGAGTTTCAGGAACAAATTCTACGAGCACTATGGACTTCCATTACAGTCGACTATGACAGTACACCACTCTTATTCTTCTTCTTCTCTCTTGTTTAGGAAAATTGGTACGTTATCTTATGCAAGCCGGCATAATGCCAGCGCAGTGAACTTGCACCCGAGAAAAACAGACGCACACCATGGTGAGTGAGACAGACTTGCGTTACTGTACCGGTCCAGTACATGCAGGTGGTGAAGCTCTTACTTTTCTATTACGGGTGGCACTGAGAATACTCTGTTAAAAGGGCTACTGCTTAATTAATTTAGCTTTCACCCTACAGTGCAAATGAGTATTAGAAAAGGAAAATGAAGAAGCTAAATTATCTGATTATCTATCACTTCACATGGGATGTATTTGATGACATATGGGATGACTTTAGGTGCTTTGCTTATTATTGAGTGAACAGTGATACCCCCACACATGAATGACGTACTACTACTAAACTAAAGGTATTAAGAGAGGTAGGGAGTGTCCACCGTAATAACCGGATATATGCTGTGCTTGCAGTTGCAATACAAACTACTGCTACTATTCATGGTAGTATTTGGACAACGTTACAACTTCTTTTCCTTGCCTTTCCTACACTGGAACGGACGTGCGGGTGCGGTGTTACATGCTCTTCAAAGTAACACTTAGTTCATCCAGTGACCGTCTACTCTCTCTAGATACACATATGCTATCTAAGAGTCAGATAATACCATGACTGATCCAGGCATCCATCCATTCAAAGTATATTGCACACATACAGTTTCTGTCTCACCCACCCAGGCTGTTCTCCTTCCACCCATCCTTGCTTCATCATTCACCCAGCCATGCACCATACCATTTTCTTACCTTCCCAGCCACCTCGGGGACCAAGCAAACACATATCATTCTTCTTTGCCAGTCATCATTACATTTCTCGTGCTTCCACACTTACGTACACCCTTCTTTCGCTTTTCGTTCATCCCATCCATCAAGTTCACCTCAGATCTGATTGGGATTCTTCTCGCCAAAAACTTCACAGCTAAGTCGAAGTACATTTAGAGGAGCTACTACCTGCTTTTTTTATAATACACCCGTGCAGAAAGCACACTCTGCAGTCTTCAATCTTAATGACTAAGGAATGTATAGCTTACCTCTGCCCGCCACCACCGTGTGAACCCTCACAGGCATGTCCTTGTCCGGCACTTGCACCGCCTCCTCCCCAGAGTTGTCCTCCTCGTCCAATGCCACCACCACCTCCGCGCTGGCCCCGTCTCCAGATGTTCCACCTACAAAGTACATTTAATAATGTTAGAATACACCACTCACTACTATATAATATTTGGTCTAGGAGGAAGAAAGAAATGTGAAAAAAACAGTGTACAATTTAATAATTTATGACTGTGTACTCTAGAGTAAAAATGTCCCTTTTTCCAGGGAAGGCTGTTGTCTTGCTGCACTTTTTGGCACAACTGATGAATGTTTGCTTTTTACTTTTTAACACGCACCACTTTTTCTCCTAACAGACAGAACCTTGACTTCTAAGAACACGAGCAGGATCAAGTTCAAACCAGGTGAGAGCTCGGCTCGACCACAAGAAATGTGTCCAATTAATCGTCAGCACTAAGCACTTTTCCATTTTCAGTTACACGTTCACTTTTATGACAAACTTGAATTTAATAAATGTGTTTACTTTTAATAAAGCTTTTAAACTTAAATAGACTCTGTGGTTTTTGGTCCTCCAGACTAGAGTGGATGAGCTAAAGGTTTTCGAATTTTTGCAAGCATGAGTCCGTGCCTCTGCCATCGGTGATTTTGGGAGCTAAATGACTATGCCACACTATCTAGTCAGTAAGGAGATTGGGGGTTCAACTACAAAGTCTGTTATCACTGAGGTATGTGGAAAGTCTAACAGTTACAGCACCTATTATAATTGATAAGCTAAGCGATGCATTATTTAGTGTCCATAGTTCTGTTTGTGCAGATTTGTCCCTGCAACAGTAGTAGAATGGATTGTCCTACTATCCAAACCAAAAGTAAAGTAGTATCTTATTCTTTCTTGGTGGTGGTCATTCACCTTTTTATTGTTGGCAATGGTCAAAGCATAAACATTTAGAATACTTGAAAAGACATTATGGACAATCCCAGAGGACTGCACTCAGTGCATAGAGCTATTGCTGACTAGAATGGGAGTCCAATGGAAATGCCAAATGTGCAATCTTAGTTAGCTACACAGACAGACTAATAAGAATAATCTAGTAATACCACACAGAGTCATAGTCGAGGCAGGATAAGAATTTAGATCCTGTCTACAAGAAGATCAAAGACGATTTAGAAAAAATCGAATGAGGAACGCTAGGAAAAAATAAGTACTCTATATTAAAAATAAAACTTACTGGGGCCAGCAAAGGAGCCCTCGCCTGCCCAGTCCTGGCCTGCATCGTCAACAGCACCCTCCTCCTCCTCCTCCTGTGTCCTCCTCTTGCCCCTGGGGGAAGCTGATGTACAACATGAAAGAAAGAAAAACAGAAAACATGGATGATATTTCTCAACCAAATCAAACATTTCAAAAGAACTAACAAAGTAACAAAATATTTTTGCGAAATAGCAAATAGGGAACGACTCCACGGGATATAATATTGACCAATCTCATGTGGTCGACTACGTCATTACTTTAGTATTGCTTGATTTGCGGACCGTCGAATTGGAAACTACCCTATGTAACTCACTAAACAAAGTACTAAAAAGGTTTGCCTAGGATTGGCAGGCAGCAGTCCGCAGCACGCAAAGTGACAGCCAAAGTCCATCGTGATTGAAGATCAGCGACAACACTAAAGTTTCCTACTACATTAACCAGTCATTAAAATACTCAAACTATTAATCCACCACCACTATTTCTTCTTATCGCCATGTGTACAAAGGAAGGACTGGACTTGAGTCTGTAGGGGCTGACTTAGAAGGCCCTTGCGGCTCTTTTGCTCCATTGTTGCATGACTTTTGTGACGCAGCGACAGCACAAAAGAGGCGCAATGGTGCGGCGTATATTAACAACGTGACGCATATGGGAGATGCATCAATTTGTAAAGCCCTGCGCCAATAGGGGGCGTTCCGGCGCAAGGGAGGGCGTTCCTGCGCAGGAACGCATCCTAAAAGTGGCCGAGGGAAATCTACAAGATTTCAATCAGTCACTTTGAGGACAATGATGCGTGACTCAAACCCTGCGCCTGCTTGAAGCAGACGTACGGCTTGACGCAGCATTGGGGAGATAGGGCACCCCAGAGCATTGATGGAGCTGCACCATCATTGCGACGCAACTCCAGCAATGCGCCGCCTTTACGGCACAGATGCGTAATGCTTTGGTGACGTTTTGGGCCCATGGTGCGCCGCATTGTAAATACGGCGCACCATGGGTGATGGTGGCGTGACGCACAATTACTGGCGCATCCCTGCTACTTTGCAGGGATGCGCCGGTAATTAAAAATCTGAACCTTAGTGTGTAGCATTACGCAGTTCTATCAACGACACTCATACATAATTTCACAGGCCAATGAAATGAACACAAAATCTAAAACAAATAAGCATAGTAGCAACACTACTGAGAAGAAGGAGAGCAGTGTACCTGAAATGCACAGAAGATTTTGAAATATAATTTACCTACAATGTAATGAGCAGCATTATTGCTCTTGGTAAAAAACATAAATTTGCAATATAATAACACAGCAGGAGAAAACATAGTAGTAAAGACATAGCTACTACTACTCACCAAGCCCGGGGATCTCAAGGCCAAGGAGGTCGAGCAGATCTCGCTCACGGGTCAGGACATCCGTCCAGCGGTGGGTGGCCTGGTTGTAGGTGCACCAGACCCGAGAATGGTGGTAAATGGCCTGGCACACCTTCTCCCACCGCTTCCGGCGCTCCCGGGCCCCGTACCCGGCACTGATCTTGCCGCCTCCCATGATGGTCCTGGGGAGGCGGCGCTGAACATAAAAAACGAGTTGGCCCACCTCCTCCGGGGTAAAGATCTCCCGTGGCATCACTAGCTCCCCCCTCAAACGCCCGCACGGGAGCCGGACACGGGGTGCGGGACCCTTCCCCTTCTCGGGATGCTTCCCGGCTCCCTTCACCATGGTCTGGGCGGAAAGGAATAAAGAAAATAGAATAGGGAAGAGAAGAAAAGAAAAGAGTTTACAAAAGTAGTTTAAAATTAACCAAAAGTAGCAGTAAACACAAAAATATAGGGCTAGAAAAATAGAGGGATAGATAATAAGTAAAATAGATCAAAAAAAACTTCAAACAAGCAAAGGATGGCAGAGATTGACAGAGGATACAAAGACCATGCCCAGAACCATAGCAATGAATGAGAAACAAGATGGCCGCGCCCGTTCACGACCGCGCGGGTAAGTTCGCGCGAGATTTTCCTTGCGAACACGCGCGAAACTGTACTGGCAAGCCGCGGACTTTGCGAGATTACACTTCGCGCCCGGAAACGGAAATACGTCAGGCAAACAAGATGGCTGCGCCCTTGAACGACCGCGAGGGTAACTTCGCGCCTTGCGCTACGAGCGGCTCGCAAAAACGCACAAAACCTTGCCAACTAACACGCCGCAAAAATAACAATTTGCATATTCGCACGAATTTGCGGCTTCCGAATCCGATCTCGCGCGTGTTCGCGCCCCGCGAACCCCGCGAAATTGCAGAAAAACGAGTTTTTCAAAACTGAAAGCACTCGGCAGGGGCAAGAGTTCAAACTCATCATTAGTAACAACTCCCAGTAGTGCTTCCTGACTGGGGCCCCTCCTGAATTCAGTTGCTAGTTGCAACAATTGTATGACCCTGCTCTGACCCTCACAGCAGGCTCATAGAATAGCTACAAGTAGGTCACAAAGGTCCTGGGGAAAAAAAATGCACTGCAACAGAAAGCAAAATTACAGATAAGGAAGCCAGGTGCCGGACTGGAATTTTAAAACAGTGACACATTAATAAACTAACCCCAAATTAATTCATCTCAGTTGAAGCAGGGCTGGTGTGCTTGCTTCCCCCCCCCATAATCTACAGTAATGATGAACCAGAGGGTGGCATTGATGTAACAGAGGGTTGCAGTGGTGAAACAGAGGGTGCTGGGAACCTGTGATGATGAACCAGACGTAGAAACAACATAATTTGCGACCGTTGCGCGCCGCAATGTAAGTTCGCAATTGCGAACTGGTACGAAACCCTCGCGAACTGGCAGAAATCCTTGCGAACACAAAAAAAAAAATCCGCAAATTCGCAAGATTTCGCGGATTTTGCGGATTGCGAATTCGCAAATCCGCAAAATTCGCGAACGCGAGATTCGCAAAATTCGCCCATGCTTAGACACAATTCACATAGTTAAGTTCTAGAGCACACAGTCCATAACAACATTCTAAGCTAAACAAAGCAACACTAACAAAAGTGTGACTGTCGTAACCTTCCTCAACAAACACCTTTCACAAATGTATCTTCCCAGTATTTCCCATAAACCTCCTCCTCATATCATCACAGCAAGAGTTGCTTTAGTAGTCAAAGTCATGACATCTCACAACATACTTATATTGATGAGAAGAAGTTGTTGATGAGATCTTGACGCAAGTCAGTTCCTTCCTCTTCACCACTATCATCATCATTTGGCATTTCAGCATCCTCACACGGCGGGTCACCATGGTTTTCATCCTCTGCGATATAAGGGATGTTCTATCATAGGGGAATGTTGTGGAGCATGAAGCAGGCCAATGTGATTTGACAGAACATCCTGTGTGAGTAAAGGAGGACTTCCCGAGTCTTGACCTGAGATCTGAATGTGGACTTTAGGAGTGCAAAAACCCACTCCACTGGCCACTGTGTTCTTCCATGAGCCTCATTGAAGCAGACATCCCCTGATGTAGTTGGATTCCTTAGCAGTGCCAACAACCATGGACGGTTGGGCTACACTGAGTCTCCTAGATGGAAGACAGACAGAAGTGTAACAATTAGTCACACACTTTTAGTTTATGGTAGCTGACATTACACTTACAAAGTTAGGACAGATCAAACTTACCAACAAGTAGTAGTTGTGACACCAGCTAGGATATAGTGCTGTTTCACAGTATGAAGAAATCATGGGCTGAAACTGGGAACAGGGCGCAGACGTCTGAGATGTACAAATCCAGTAGGCAGACAGATTGCACATTGATAGAATGTAAGTACTTCCTGTTACTGTAAACTAGTTTCCTGCTTTGTAATCGTATCAAGGCAATATGGGCACCATCAATGGCTCCAACCACATGTTGATTGCGACCAAATTTATAGAAACCCCTCACAGTAGCTAAATCCTCACGTCAGGGGAACTGGATGTAGCTGTCCTTGTACCTCATCATTACTGAAAGCACATCTTGTGGTAAACCACTGAACATTGTTTGTGACATGCTACCATATATGGCCACAGTGTATTGAAAGGAACCTGTGGCCAGAATATGTAATACTGTCATAAGTTTCACAATTGATGGGAAACATGTTGGATAAGTGATTTGAGGAAGGAGATTAGGCTCCAACTGAATACATGAATCCTGTATTGTTTGCCTATTCAAATGAAAATTCTTCATGACATGACTTTCTTCCATGGTCTGAAGTTCTGGAATTGAGCAGTGGACCGGAATCTGTCATCTCCACCCTCTCTCAGCGTATCTTTGTGAGTAATTGAAACAAATTTGAACATTGGTTACAGTATCCAGAGTAACATATAAGAAGAGTAAGCCAAAAGTCATGTAGCAAAACACAACTACCCCATAAAGCATTAGACATAATTCACATAATCATTGTCTACTGTCCAACATCCACCAATAATCCACATTCTGGGCTTCACATGTGTCTTGAACAGAAATGTGCAAATTATCCCTTCAGAAATGTAACATATGTATTATAATGATGAATTTAGGACATTTTGGTCAAAAATGTTCAACTGCAGTGTGCAGTTAATTGCACACATTTTACCTTTAGGCACAGTAATGTACTATGGCAGATGATTTGTGTGCTGGAAATTACATTGCAATGGAGTATTTCAAATGTAAATATGTTAGCCCACATTTGTAGTGGTGGTGACACACTCAACAGTCCCAAATACAGTAGTTCCAACTGCGAAAATGGTAGCTGCTTGAACTTGCATACAAGACATTTGGGACGTTTTATCCATGGCTTACACTGCCATAGGCTAACGTTGGTGATTGTGATGGGCGTGGTCTAATGGCTGTGTTCATCTACACTGATGACTGCATATGGCATATGTGACGTACATGAACACAGCGGTTTGAAAAATAACTCACTTGCCTCCTGACATTACTGCTATCAATACCTCCTCCACTTTAGCTGCTGTTTGCCACCTCTGGGAGCAATCATGCCAGGCCAAGCAGGTAAGAGGTTCTGTCCCTTCTCTCCAGAGGAGCTGGAGACCCTTGTTGGAGAAATCCTTCCCCTGTATGACCAGCTCTATGGCTCAGAGGAACTGGTAACTATCTCAAATACATTTTTTACTCTGTTCAACTTCATCCTTTCCATTCCCACAGGCTACAGTGTACCTTTGAGTCACACAGTGAAATCAAAAATATTATTGTGAAATTTATGGTCCTTACATTGGACCATCATGTAATGGATTATGGGGCACTGTGTTTTGAGGACTTCACATCACCACTGTGATGTATGATAAGCCCTATATCCTACTTATGTTGCATACACATATCTATGCATGTATACATTGCATGGTACCTATGATATATTTGCTAATCAGATCATGGTAAATGGCAAATATATGTATAGGCTTTACAGTATGAGCTGTGTCTATATACTGTAGGAAGCAGTTGAGGATGATGTTAGCTATGGGTACAGTCCACATATCACTCAGCCCACATACGGCTTCACCAAACTATTGTGTGGTAGCTAGCTATACCTCACAGAACCCTTCAGAGTGCCACACAACTCTAAGTTCATATATTTTATGCCCAGAAAATGTACATGCATATATCAAATTGGTGCAAATGTGATGTTAATGTGAGATCATTATGCTCATCCTGTCGAGAGCAAGGCCTGACATGTTGATTGCCATTCCTGTAACAGTCTCACATGTGGGAAAAGGCGTGTCCTATGATGGCAGTACAAACCGAACAAACAGAATCATATGTAGTATGATATCAGATTAAGTAGTTGACAACATGTCCACATATCCCCAGAGAGGACACTCTCAGTGACACACATGCCAGCCCTTTCAATGTGACCTTAGTCTTAGGATGTAGACTATACTATGCTTCCAGGCTCTATGGACAGTATGCATCAATTTAATGGGCCTGGCTGTAAATGTGCCTGTAGAGTCATGCACAAGTAGTTAACCCGTCAGAAGGTCAAAATAGTTTCCTGTGTGTTCTAGTAGCTCACATCACAGTAAATGTAAAATGTCCATGGGCTACATGATGTTAGTGGGATGGCTTATTCAGTGTAGGTCATGACCAGGATTGAGAATAGTCAACAGAAGACTCAGCAAGTGTATATTCATGTTTTTATAGTGCTTAGCATGTGATATTTACACATGTAGCATGTTGACTATTGAATAATGCTTGTGCTAGGTGTATACAAAATGTGTTCCAAGCAAACAGATATTCAAAAGCTTTCAGTTACAGTCTGTTTCTTTATCTATTGCATCCATACAGGTCAACACTTATCAGAAGAAAGCCATTAGGGGGGCCACCACCTGGAACGTGTGGACCCTGGGGCTGTTTAACCAGTGCAGCGTCCATTGCAGGAAGATGTGGGCTGACTTGAGGCACTGATCCAGGAAGATTGTGGAGGTCCAAATGGGGAAGTCCTCCCAACATGGACAGTGCGCACGCAGGAACCTACCCCCCTAATGGCCTGCATATTGGTGGTGGCACACCCAGAGCTTGATGGGCAGTTGCGGGTCCAACAGCAGCTACAAGGGAAGAGTCCTGGCCAGAGTCATATATGTTTCATTGCCAACGTTGTGTGTTAGAGGCAAACATTTCCTCATCAATATTGAGGGTGGCCCATGTGCGATACACAATAAGAGTTATTGTTTGTATAGGTCTGGTATTAGGTGTATGCTGATGTGCTGTGCTTTTATGACCAGGAACACAGCAGAGTTCTGACCGCTACCAATTTGATGCCTTGGGCAGGTGAGTGAACTGATAAATCATCTCATTTTCTTGGTTTTTGTGGGTGACAATTGTGCAAAACAGGTCACTTGTCTTCCCTGTGTAAGGAGTGATGTTCCCTCACTACTGTCTCTCATGTGATGGTAGTCCTATTACATGGGACATGGCATACAGTCCACTCTTTATGAAGTGGTGTACAACACTTCCCATTGGTTAGTTGTGATTCAACAGTGACAAAAGTGTGCAAACCTCACTGGTGACATCAGTGTTAGTGCCTACATGTTGCCCAGTGT
This sequence comes from Lissotriton vulgaris, assembly GCF_964263255.1. NCBI lineage: Eukaryota > Metazoa > Chordata > Amphibia > Caudata > Salamandridae > Lissotriton > Lissotriton vulgaris. The sequence continues at coordinate 658,050,855 of NC_141689.1, forward strand.
ACCTTTCTTGGTTGTAAATTCATCTGCAATAGTGTTTCAAAATTCATTCACTGTCTTGTGACGTGCATCAGGGAGTGAGATGTTGAACTGTAGAGGTCATATGTGAGTGTCTCCACTGATCCTTGCAAGGCAGTTTGAGTTTGCTATGCCAAGATGTTCTATGATGTGCCATCCCATTAGAACTATAATGAGCTCACATCTTCAAGTCATAGATATTCACTGACACCCAACAACCTTCAAAGGTGTATTTATTCAATCAATCAATCAGGGGTTTATATAGCGCGCTACTCACCCGTGAGGGTGTCAAGGGGCTAGGGGGGAAGGCGGCTCCATAGCAGTCGAAGAGCCAGGTCTTGAGGTCTTTCCTAAATGTGCGCAGGGTCGGGGAGCATCTGATGTTCACCGGGAGGTCGTTCCAGGCTTTGGCTGCGCTGTATTGAGAAGGCTCTTCTTCCGGTTTTATTTCTGTGGATGCGGGGGACCTCTACCCGGGCGAGGTCGGCAGAGGTGCGGAGGTTTCTCTTGGGTGCGTGGAAGGAGACTCTCTTGTTGAGGTATTTGGGTCCGATGTTGTTTAGGGGTTTGTAGTCGTGGGTGAAGAGAGTGACTCTCTTTTTGACAGGGAGCCATTGGAGGCTGCGTAGGTGTTGGGTCATGTGCTCGCGTCGCGGAGTACCGAGGACGAGTCTGGCGGCGACATTCTGGATGGTTTGGAGTATGTGAGAGTTTTGTTGATTCCGGCATAGAGGGGTAGCAGTAGTCCAGCCTGCTGGTTATGAGTGCGTGGGTGACGGTCCTTCTGCAGTTGGAGTGGATCCATTTGAAGGTCTTGCGGAGGATGCGAAGGCAGTTGAAACTGGTTGAGGCGATGGCGTTGATTTTGTGGTTCATGGAGAGGGAGGAGTTGAGGATGATGCCGATATGCCAGGCATGGTTGGTGGGGGTGGGTGGGTTCCCGTGGGTGGATGGCCACCAGGTGTTGTCCCAGGCAGTGGAGTAGGGTCTGAGAATGAGGACCTCGGTCTTCTCTGAGTTGAGCTTCAGACAGCTGTCCTTCATCCAGGCTGCCACAATCTTCATTCCTTCCTGGAAGCAGAGTCTGGTGTCCCTAGGAATCTTCGTGAGGGAAAGGATGAGCTGGGTGTCGTTGGCATAGGATACGATGTCTGTGTTGTCTGACGATGGCGGCGAGGGGAGCCATGTAGATGTTGAAGAGGCTAGGGCTGAGAGAAGATCCCTGGGGACTCCACAGTTGATATCGGTGGGCTCGGTGCGGAAGGGAGGGAGTCTGATCCTCTGCGTTGAACCGGAGAGGAAGGATTGGATCCAGTTGAAGGTGGCTCCTTGTATTCCTGCATCGTGCAGTCTGGCCATGAGTGTGCAATGTGTCATGCTGTCGAAAGCTGTGGTGAGATCTAGCAGGATGAGGGCCGCCCTTTGTCCCTGGCCAAGTAACATGCAGATGTTGTCCATGGCGGCTAGGAGGGCGGTCTCGGTGCTGCGGTTGCTACGGAATCCAGATTGGGAGGTGTCGAGGAAAGAGTTATCTTCGACGAAGGTGGTAAGTTGGGTGTTTATGAGTATCTTGGTGACTTTGGCTGCGAAGGGGAGGAGAGAGATGGACCAGTAGTTTTTCAGGTCTGTGGGGTCTGCCGTAGGTTTCTTGAGGAGGGGTTTTAACTCTGCCCATTTCCAATCATCTGGGCAGATGCCAGATGTAAGGGAGGCATTGATGGCACGACCAAGTTCTGGTGCGATGGCGGTGGCTCTGTGGAAAATGTGTGGTTTATAGGGGTCCGTAGGTGCTCCAGAGTGAGTTTTCTTCATGGTCGTGGAGATGAGTTTGTTGGATGTGGGGTCGGCCTATCGTGGTGATGGGTAGGTGGCTGGTGTCTGGGGTAGGTTCACTGAATTTGTCGTAGAGGTCTTTGATCTTACTATTGAAATAGGTACTGAGCTTGTCGCAAAGTTCCTGGGAGGGTGTGATGTCCGTGGCTTCGCAGGAGGGTCTTGCGAACTGCTGTATGATGTTGAAAAGTTCTCTGGTGCCGGCCTCATTGGTCTGGACTTTGTCTTTGATGAAGGTCCGTTTGGTGTCTCTTATGGCTAGTGGTATTCCTTCAGGGCATTCTGGTTGGTCAGTGCTTTCATGGTTTTCTTTTTTTGACAGGTCTTCTCTAGGCGTATGCAGGAGCATCTGGCTTCTTGGAGTTCTGTGGTGAACCAGGTGGCCTTCAGAGGGCGTTGCTTGTCAGGAAGGCGAAGCGGTGCAAACCTGTCCACGCAGCAGGAGATCCAGTGGGGATATCCCCTGGCTGCGGTGTTGGTGTCAGTCATGGCGACGGGGGTGTTTTGGCAGAGGGTGGTGTTGAGGAGTACCTCTGTGACCTTGCTCCAGTTCTGACATGGCGTGCATGGACGGGCTTGTGTGCGGTGGGTGTGTTGAAGGTGAAATGGACGCAGTGGTGGTCCATCCAGGGGGGCTGCGAAGTGTGGTTGAAGCGGATGTTGGTTCCTCCCGCGAAGATGGGATCGAGGGTGTGACCTGCTCTGTGGGTCGGTGTGTTGATGAGCTGCATCAGTCCTTGGTTGGCGAGGTTGGCGATGAGAGTGCTGGAGTCGGGTCGCTGCTGTTGTTGAGGTGGTAGTTCAGGTCCCCGAGTAGGATGTAGTCTTTGGAGGTGATGGCGGGGGTGCCGCGAGCTCGGCGATGGTTATTACGGGCTGAGTGAGGGATCCCCGTGGTCTGTAGATGAGGGTGCCGTGTAGCATGGTTCTAGGGCTGGTCTGGACCTGGAAGTGGAGGTGTTTTGAGTTGGACTGGTGGTCAATCGAGCTGGAGGTGGAGAGTCGAAGGGCGGTCTTGTGCGCGATGGTGAATCCCCCTCCGGGGCGGTATGGGTGGTCCTTTCTCTGGAACTTGTAGCCATCAGGGATAGGGGTGACGATGTCGGGGCCAGAGGTGGCGTTGGTCCAGGTTTCTGTGAAGAAGGCTATGTCGGGTGGGAGGGTGTCAATAAGGTCCCAGATTTCGACGGCATGCTGGTGCAGAGAGGGCACGTTGAGGAGGATGCAAAGCAAGCCCTCGGTGGTGCATGCATTGGGCGGGCAGTCGGCAGTCATGGGGGCTTTGTCGATGGTGAAGAATCTGCTGCAGGGTTTGCAGAACTGCCCATGGGTGGTGTTAGGCGAGAATATTGCGCCGTCGTTGTGTCTTCCAGGGTTGAATGAGTGGAGGGTGCTCAATTCGTAGTGGAAGGGTGTGTGAGAATCAGGGTTCCTAGCGCTGGTGGCGGTCGGGTCACGGAGGGGCGCAGACAGGCTTGCCTTAGGTGCTCCTTCAGCACGCCCGATGCGCGTCCATGAAGCAGTCGATCTATATGTAGGGGAGGGGGGGGGCGGGAGCAGCATAAGGGAGGTGGGAGTGGGGCTGGATCGGGGGTGGGCCAAAGGGGCAGCAGCAGCTCGTGATGCGGGGGAAGAACCCCAATTACACTAATGCAGAATCAACAACAAATGGAAACTATTCTAAGCCACAATAAAACAAATGAAGCAAATGGGGCCAAAGCCACAGAATGCAAAGGAGAACATGTGGCGCTGCCGTCTCGAACCCAGCCAGGAAAGAGCTCAAGTGCCGGCTTGATCAGCTGAAATGGTGGAGCTGCTGGGGAGAGTGCTGTCCTTAGGCCAAGAGATCAAGGAATCATGCACGCTCCCCCACAGCTGTCGCCATATGTAGGGGAGGGGGCAGGAGCAACGGAAGGGAGGTGGGAGTGGGGTTGTATTGGGGGCAGGGCCACAGGGGCAGCAGCGCCGGGAAAAGTGAGTGGGTGACATGGGGGAAGAACCCCAATAACACTAATGCAGAATCAACAACAAATGGAAACTAATCTAAGCCACAATAAAACAAATGAAGCGAATGGGGCCAAAGCCACAGAACGCAAAGGAGAACCTGCGGCGCTGCCGGCTTTAACCAAGCCGGGAAGGAGCTCAAGTGCAGGATCGGTCAGCGGAACTGGCGGAGCTGCTGGGGAGAGTGCTGTCCTTGGGCCAAGAGGTTAAGGAATATTCTTGGCTTGGCTTGTAGGAATGCAATCTATGCATGGGGTTATCACCTGCACCAAGTAGACTTGGGGATACTCATATGGCTATATGAAGTCATATGCTGTGTGGTATGTATCTCCCAAACCTTTGGCCCTCAATATTATTAGGCTACTTTTCCATGCTACCTGTGATACACAGCAAAACAAATTCAGAACAGCTTTCATTAGACTTTTCAGGTAGTGACATATGATGAGGTTTCATGTCAAAAGTACCCTCAGTCTGCCCCTGTCCCCCCTGCTGCCTTTAGTGAGGGGGCTATTGACCTCCTGAGGAGCATCTCAGTGGTACAGCCGGCACTCCTGAATGCCTTCCAAGGACAAGGCAGCCAGCTGGCACAGATGGTGGCCCACCTAGAGGACATTCACAGTGCAATTTCTGGCCTACAGCCGTATTTTTAGGCTCTTGCCTCTTACCTCATGGCAGTATTCCATCCTTCTCAACCTTCCACCCCACCTCAGCCCAACCCATTCCTTCCACATTACAATCCATCCCTGAAAAACCTGATCTCCACAACACCAAGTCTAGTCATACCCCTAGGTAGACCAAGAAAACCCCTCCTAAAACCAAACCCATCCCTCCCTATACTGACCTCCCTCACAAGTACCATCTTCGAGGTACCTGCCATGCCTAAACGGATGCCTCTTTGTGTGAAGGTTCCCTGGCAGTGCCAGTGAGGGCAGTTTTAGTGGAAATGCATTGTGCTGTGTCACAAATTTAGCAAAAGGACAGGCCATTGGCCTTTGTTTTGCATGTTTTGTCATACTATCATTAAATATTTTCTAAGTTTGGAAGACATTAGTCCTGACATTACCTTTCTAATTATTTGAAGTTATTGGATAGTTAGTGATGTGTGACTACAGTTGTGTTTTTTTCATCCCTGATTGCTGATCTTGTTGTTGTGGTTAGTATGACCTTGGGTCCAGTGCTGGAGTTACACTGGATAAGGTGACATGTTGAATAGATGTATATGTGGGATGAAATCCAATTGGGGTTGACATGGCATTGGATGTTATATTATACAGTAAAAATTTAAGCTTGGCCGGGCCAATGTCAACATTGTTTAGATTGCGCTTCTCCCTATTAGGTAGGTTGGATATGTGTTTGATGCGTTCAAGTTGGATATTTATTTATCCACTTAAGGAGGGTTTTAAATTGTGATACATTTATAGACATTTGTATAAACATGTGTCCATTTTCCAGTGTGTACCTTACATTTACTTTTTCTAAATGCTGTTAGTGTTGTACTTGCATTCATGACTTACACTTACCAATTTCCTACCCATGCATGGTACTTAGTTATACTATTGGTTGTCCCTGATACACTTCAATACACAGGTCCTGTGCACATAGAAGTTTTAAAGGCATGTGCAAAGTGGACTGTGTCCCAGGGCCCCGACCTTCAACGGTTCCCTGGCAGAGGCATACCTATTCTGCATGGACCTGTAATAGAGTTTACTGACTATACCTTTGAATGTGGGTGATGTGTGAGAGTCCAATACAGAGATGTAGCAGAGAAGAATGTGGGCAATGTGAGGGTGTCACCGAGATTAATAGTTGTGATTCCGATGAGGAGGTGCTTTTGTGTGACACAATTTAACACACGCATCACTATCACTGATTATGAGATGTAAACACGCCAATTTGTGTGTAGAGTGTGCCTGTGCAGTGTCAGTGACCTGGCCAAGGAGGATATCATAGAACTGCATTTGGGTCATACATTGAAAACAATTCCGAAAATGGTCCCATAAAAAAAGTTTGGCCCAAGGACCACAACCCCTTTGCCAGGTCCATGGCATAGCATCTATTTGCTGAGGAGTAAATCGAAATAGGTAAGTGTATAGCTTCTCAGTAAATCCACCGCCACAGCTGCCCGGAGACTGGCAAACTCATAATCAGGCCCTAAATACTTCAACACTGGCAAATGCTGCAAGACTAGAAAACTCTGCCGAATTCTCTCACCAGACCATTAAGAAAGAAATATATACATCTAAACAATTACCTAACTAAATAATTACAATTGTTATTTAAACTAAAACGTAACTGTTATTAAACTTAAAAATCTCAAATAGCAAATATATGTTAGAACATTCTCCAACTTCTATCTCTTTGCATAGACCTCCTAAAAGAAAAAAGTTGGGCTTGAAAAAATTATAAACTGCCAGGAAATAACAACTATCACAAATCAACAAAAAGAAATATGAAAGTAAGTATACATAAATTAATAAAAAACTATAAACTCTCCTAAATTACAAGCAAAAAAAACCCTAACAATGTTAACCTCAACAAACTACGAGCAAATTAACATTTAAAATGAAACTTATGTTTTTTCTTCACCTAACAGAAAAGAAAGCACTTAGAACACCCCTAACAAAAAGCTGCAAAACTACTTGAAGCATCTACACAGAACATACATGTAAGTATACAAAACAGAAGTATTTGCATATTTGTATGTGTAAATAACAAATGTGCCAATTTTTAAATGTTATGTGTAGCTATACTTTGACACTACTTTCAGATACAATGACAGAGGCCGCAAAGTATAACACTTCACATAAAGGAAAGCAGTTATTAAATCACATGGGCTGCACCTACAGTCAAGAAAGTGCATTACCAGAAAATATAAATCCGAAATGTACTAAATATTATTCTAATGCATGCTATTTGAGGGTAACTACAAAATACGGTGTTGTAATTCATGTAGGAGAGAACAACCACCCCCAAATATGACAGAAATATAAGTAAGGGAGATCATTCAGGATATAAGACAGGCAAGCACTAGCTCCCAGGAACCCACAACAAACATTCTTAAAGATATACTAGCTAAAGTCCCTGACTACATAACAGGCCAACTACCAACTGTACTCACTTTAAAATGTTTCATAGCTCAAACTAAAAAAAGCAACCAGCAATACCACACCTTCTCCTAGAAGATACTAAGACATACAGTCAGTCAGTCAAAAAGCTTTATTATCGGCAAAAAAGCTATAAAAGAGACATAAAATACAGTGTTTAACTAATTAGTGACATGCCCAGTTAGTACGTTAATATAAATACAGGATAAAACTTGATGATAAAACCATTCAGTAAAAAAAAAAAGAAATAAAATCAATGATGTTTAAAATTTACATGTTTAGAATTTGACAATCCTCGCCTGTTTCTTACTTTGGCTAATTACTGGTAAATTTCTTACAGTGTCCACAGTCTCACAAATTGGGATTTTTAATCTTCGCACTTCTAGAACACCACATTGATTAAAGAAACCTAGAGGTCACAAGTACAATCAATGGAGAGGTATCGGATTTTAATATTCTATAAACCTCCCTATAGTCTCTAAAGCCCGTGTTCTTACAAAGTTGAATAATCCATTTAGCTCTTGCTTTAGAGTATAAAGGGCAAAAGAGAAGAACATGTAAATCCGTCTCATCGCCATAATCACACCCTCGACAGGCCCGAGAAGCAATAGCTGCACTAGGCCATTTGTTAGTAACTGCCCTAACTAGCAGTGTACCATGCCTAAATTGGACATAACATTTCTTCGCCAGAAAGGGCTGGATGTCATCCAGGAACAACTCGAAGTAATAATTGGCCTTTACCTCCAGAAATTGCCTGCTCGGTGGGCCTAGGGCTGTGTTCTGAGCTAACACACCCGTATAGTACTGTTTAAGTAAGTTAGCTAAAGATTTCCTATAAATCAAAGGGCATGTTTGTTCTGGTAGGAGCCAAATCTCTGCCCTACCCAGTGCATAACAGAGCTGTTTCACGTGCAATAGCCAAGGGATGTTCCCCACACCCCTTATTGCCAAAATGTCCCTCAGATCCTCTCTATAGCTAATCAACTCTGGAGTGCTCCTTAGGCGTCTCCAGTATAACATGGAGACCAGTCCCAGGTCTAAACATAGTGGGATCAAGGGGGTGCTCTGTGGGAGTCTTAATAAACGCCTTATGAAGCTATTCTCGGTGATAGACAATGAAGTAGCTCTAGCGTGACCCCACAGCTCTACTCCATAGAGCGCGCCCCCCTCGCCTGAGATCTATGGATTTCTACTGAGGGGCCCAATATATTATGTAAGCAATTATTATGAACCTTTAACATTCCACCAGAGGCTTGGGCCAATTTCTGATTGGCTTTGGCCATGTGGGGCCCCCACTCTATCCTATCCTTCAAAGTTACCACCAAATATTCAAAGGTGGACGCTCTTTCCAACGCTGAGCCATCCATATGGGGGTGCGGGCAATTGGCACATATTGCACGAAAGACCATATATTTGGTTTTGGATAGATTGATCTCCAAGTTTCTCATTTTACAAAAAGAGCAAAACGCCTCTAAAGTTTGCTGGATACCCATAGAAGATTTAGATAACAAAAGCGTATCATCAGCGAACATTAGGGCTGGAATCTTACGCTTGGCCAAACTAGGAGAATCAAGATCCTTCGCACCCAATAGATGGTCGATCAGGCAGTTAACCTCTTCGCCGCTAATGACAAGGGTAACTCGTCATGGACTTTCCATTGATTTCAATGGAAAACAAATGAGCCTAATAATAATGCCTTAGCAGCCAAGTGGTTAAGGAACAGAGAGAAAAGAGTGGGGGCCAACACACACCCCTGCCTGACCCCCTTTTCCACTGGGAAGGGCGCAGAAAGTTCCCCATTCCTCCCGTACCTTACTCTCGCAAAAGTGCCCAGGTGTAAGCGTTGTAATAACTGGCAAAGGTACATAGGGGCACCCGTATCTAACAATAAGGCCCAGAGCTTGTCCCCCTGGACCAAATCGAACGCAGATCAAAGATCTACGAAAAATAAATACAAGCTACAGCCCCCATTACCACTGTCTTCCAGTATACTAGTTGGAGTCTAAACAGTTGGTCGATGGTGGAAACCTTGGCCCGAAAACCCGCCTGGAGAGAAGTGAGGATCTGATGTTCTTCAATCCAACACTAAAGCTTACTTAATAAAAAGCGGGCAAACAGTTTCTGCAGGACGTCAATTAAACTGATGGGGCGCTAGTTTGCCAGATCAAGATGGGAGCCCTTTTTAAAGATGGGAATAATCTCCGCGCCCAACCATGTGAGGGGGATCTCCATGCCATGGAGGATAGCATTAAAAAAGAGCCAAATGTAAGGGGCCCAAACCTTCTGCACACTAAGGAACAGGTCTCCGGGAATCCTATTCAATCCCGGAGCCTTCCCCAAAGATAGGCCCCTCAGTGCCGCCTGAACTTCCATCATGGTGCAAGGTGGGCAGTCGTTAACATTTACCCCAAGACGACCTGATGCAGTCAATCCATTCATTGGGGGAGAGGAATCAACAACAGTTGGAGTATCACTTTGAGCATACAAGTTTTTAAAATGTGATATCCAAACCCCTTCGCTCAGATTAGGGGTTAAAGCTGGAGGTCCTTCAACCGAACCTGTTCTAACTAAATTCACGTCAATCCAGTGCTCCCTTAATGTTTACCCATCTTGTGGCCTCCCACTCTGATTTAGACTCTGCAATTATGTTCTTATAGTTGAGCCTAGCTGTCCTAATACTTACAGGAGTTCCATTTTTAACTTCCCATAGAAGCGCACTTTTAGCCAGCCTACATATTTTGGTATACCACTGACCCATATTGTTTGGCCGCAGCTTTTTATTAACAGTAGTGTAAAAGTAGGTTGCCAATAGGGTAGTTAATTTAATATGGATTGTGCCTAGAGCAGAGAAGTATGAGGGCTCAAAGTTATCTGCCGAAAGATCAAAGGCTTCCCCAAGGAGACGTGCGGCATTAAGGTATAGGTCAGCTATCTTGTCCGGTAATAACACAAAATTTGCCCATCTAGTACGTCTGCCACCTGCAGCTGTGATTAAGTTTGTAGCAAGTGGGCACTCCATCTCACCCTGACTTTGAGAATATCCCAGTGTGTATTTTAATTCTAGTGACAGGAGGTTGTGATCACTGTCAATTCTTTTGATCACATTGAAACCCTTTATATGGGACCAAAATTCTACATTGGCCATTATATAGTCAATGGTTGTGCCTGTGCCTTTCCCCATTCTAATATAAGTGGTATTACCAGGAACGTCTGGATGGAATCTGCCACTGCAGGCTGTAAGGGAATGAAATATAGTGAGTTTATTTAACTGTAGAGCTAATGGTGACCAACGCTTTGCTGGGTACATGGAGCATTCCGGTATGGACCAAACAGAGTCCTCATCTTGTGTTATAGGCGAAATTCCTGCTAGAGGCTCGAAATAACAATTAAAATCGCCACCCACAATTCTGTGCATAGGTAAAGGAAATGAGGTAAGGAGCTCATCTAGAGCATTTAAAGTGGGGGAGACCTCATTAAGAGGGATATGGCGCGAATAGACATTAAAAACAGCCACTCTCCTACCATCCGGAAATTCAAGAAGGGTACATAGAATATCCGGTGTATGAGAATCTATTACCTTCACTGTGGGTGCCAAACCACGTGCACAGGCCCCCATATGGTCTCCCTCTCACTCCCTGTTGGGCTGGGATGTGAAAAGATGCAAATCCCACCCTATTGGGTACTGTTAATGCCCATGTTTCTTGGAACAGACAAAGGTCATACTGGTTCATAAACTCTCCCCAATCTGGGTAAGCTAGTTTAGAACAAATACCAGCAACGTTCCAAGACCCAATCAATGTGTTGTGTAGCTCTTCCCTAGGGGGAGTAATTACTGGGGATAAGGCTGTGTTGGGTAAGGGCACTCTAACCGAATTACCGGGAGAGTCCATGTAATCAAAAGGACTACGGGCTGTACTATTTAGGCTCAGTGGCGATCCATCTTCATGAGTCTCTAACCCACCCTCTGTCCTCTGGCTCTATTTCAAGGGAGACCTGCTTCAAGAGAGTCTGCTTTGTCCAACCTGGGGAGTGGAGGTAGTCAATCCACATAATCCAGGGAGCTAAAACGGTTTGGTACGGGAAGATTATAGACTCTGGCCTGGTCTTCGAGGGGGGTCGGTTTAAATCAAAACCACTGGGTACTATCTCCCAGGGGTAGAAATATCCCAAGGGTAAGGGAGAAATTGTGCCCAGAGTTTTGGGGCTACCCCAATCTAAAATGTGGTTTACCACTCTGGGATTCCTAAAGTTAACTACCACACAGTCCCCACTAATGTCTGTAGATTTGGTCCTCAGCCACCTTCCTTTCCTAACAAATAGTATTTCTCCTTGGACCAGACCCATTAGGGGATGATTCTTGTTTAACCAAAAAGTGGTTTTGTTCTTAAGCTCATGAAACGTGTTGCCTCGCTCTGAGCTTAATGGGGGAACTCCTGTTAATATGACCACATACGGAGTGGCCTCAGGGGGGAGCTGTAAGCAGGGTAAGGACTGATGTGTTTCCTTAGATGACAAATTGGAAGCTATTTTGTATGGGCCCAAAGAATGGCCTGCATTATTCGTATTAGCATCATGTACATTTATGGCTCGGGGACCAGGGCAGGGCAGCCATTGGTAAGAGTTGCCCTATATGGGGTAACAAACCCAGGCGGGCTTTTCCCGATGGTTAACTTTGGGCTAATCGTCTGTTCCTCTACGTGAGTCGAGCTTGCACAGAGGGTACTATTACCGGTGATAACACTTTGTTTGGCCTGTTTAATGGAATTCGAGTTTGCCTCCACTACAGCTCTCTTAGTAGAGTCAGATGTCTGGCCTCTCCCCCTCCTTGCTATTTAGCAAGGAGACAACCTTATCAATTCGACTCAACAGATTTTTAAAGTGAGATTTGATAAGCGGCTCTGTCTGTGTTTGAAAATCTATCAGAAGGTGAGTAGCCCAAACCAGGGGGGCTGGAATGGCATTAGCAGAGACAATCTCTGGCTGAGGATCTTCTAGTACTATTGGGGGAACCGCTGCTGGTTTCTTTTTTGATTGCTTAACTTTCCTTGTTCTAACTTGGCGCATGTAGGCCTTGTTAACTGCTTTCAAAGGTTTGTAGAGGACGAGCTTAGAAAGGGGTCTAGCAGCAGTTGTAATCTGGGCGCAGGGGAGCTCACCTGAGGGGGAGACTATCAGGGGCCCTGAAGTGTTAGGGGTAATTAGTGGTACACTCCCTGATGGTGAATGAACAATCGAGAAAGCGGGAGTTAGGGAAAGACGCCTTTCAGTATCTACAATGGCTGATGAGACCGCCCCTATCGCTTGTTGCAGCATTTTGTCAATTGCAGTCACACTAGGAATAGGGGTCGCTAATGCTGCTTTCTGCCGTGTCACGGGACGAGAGCTGGGAGGGTTAGTTTTACCCATAATGTTGGTAAAAGAAATGTTGTCACCTGTTTAATCAAAATTCCCCCTTAATAATCGATATAACGGATATCACTAAAACCTGCTTGATTAACAAAATATAAAATTGCCCATACTCTTATGAAACCACATGCACAATATTAGGCAAAATCCAACAATTAAAATAAAGCTTTGGCTGGTGTAACCATTAAATACCCTTGACTTAAGAAAGTTGGCCCTGGCCAATCACTGCCAGTCACGAACAGGCACAAACAGGCCCGCGCTTCGTCCCGGGCTTAGTCCCAGCGTCGTCCTGCGCCGCTTCCCGCGCCGCTTCCCGCACCGCTGGAAGGGTGGAGAGGCTTTTATTCTCCTTAAAAGCGCCTCCCCCAGCAACGACTCACAGGTGAGCGAGTCAAGATGCACCATGGGAGTTGGTGTCCGTGAACCTGCGAAGGGAGCCGTCAAATAATCAGCGCCCAAAGGGGGGGGCAGACAGCACTCCGCCTCCCGGCACTGCTCACGCTCTCGCCGATTTCACACCAGGTAATGCCTCAAACAACCACGGAGAGAGGAGTCCAGCGCTTTTATTCTCCTTCAAAGTGCCTCCCCCAGCAATGACTCACAGGTGAGCGAGTCAAGATGCACCATGGGAGTTGGTGTCCGTGAACCTGTGTAGGGAGCCTTCAAATAATCAGCGTCCAAAGGGGGGGCAGACAGCACTTCGTCTCCCGGCACTGCTCACGCTCTCGCCAATTTCACACCAGGTAATGCCTCAAACACCCACGGAGAGAGAAGGAGTCCAGCGCTTTTATTCTCCTTCAAGGCACCTCCCCCAGCAATGACTCACAGGTAAGCGAGTCAAGATGCACCATGGGAGTTGGTGTCCGTGAACCTGCGTAGGGAGCCATCAAATAATCAGCGTCCAAAGGGGGGGCAGACAGCCCTCCACCTCCCAGCACTGCTCACGCTCTCGACGATTTCAAACCAGGTAATGCCTCAAACACCCACTAAGACATACACATACCTGAACATTTAAGAGTTACACATTATTAGGAACATTTCTTTTTGCATTCAACCTAAATAATGAGCAACAAATCCTAATATATTTTCTGGAACATAAAACTTAGTAAAACTTAGCCAATATGAAAATGTGCCCTAAACCATTCCCTCAGACATACACCTTACATGGTGAATATCAAAACACAAATATACCTTTTATATATACCCTGGAAAAGCTGTGGCGGTTAGAGGCTCCAGTATGCTTGATGGTGCAGCAGCATATTTGGAGTTTCCTCACTGCCACAGTTTTCTTGGCAGAGAGGCTGCCATGAAAACTGTGGTGGCGAGGAAACAAAGGGAGCACAACAGAGCCTTCTGTAGCCTTAGGGCCATCGGATGCATGCAAGGGGGCACATGGTGTACCCCCTGTCTGCATGCACTCCTTTTTCTGCACGGCATGGACTGCACAGTCCATGCTGTGAAGGAATGCGATTTGGCTCTCAGATTACAGTGCCTTTTTAATAGAGACCCCTGTGGGAACTTAAAGGACTGGTCACCAGACCACGAGGTAACTTGTAATCTGGCAGGTGGCCAGTGGAGAGGTTGGCAGTGTTGGAGCTGGGCGTTGGTGTGGCAGACCACTCCCACACCGCCAAATTCATAATAAAGCCCTTAATGCCCTAATGGACCACTTCAAAGACACTTGGGTTGGCAGACTGCATCTCTCTGGATATAGACGCCAACCCAAATTCCAAATATCATGGTGGAATGTCTATGACAGCATCTTGGCACAGGAAGTCACAACAAACATTACAGTGGAAGAATGACACAATTCCTTGCCATCCACACTAGGCAGAGCCCAACCTTCACCCAGTGAATTTATAGAAGTATTATAAAAAGAGCAAACCTACCAAGATCTACGAATGAAGCAATCTGTTCATCAAATTGGCCCTAAACTTAGAAAACAAACCAAAAGAATGTAAGACATGCTACAATTGAAAGTCAAATATTTCATAAATAACAAAGAAGTAGATTACTGAGAAATCATCTCCAAGAGCATATTAAAAAAAAAATAGTAACCTTCCAAAGTCCTCAAAATATGACAAATTCTAAACCAACATACCAAACCTTTTTCATTTAAATAATAAATATATTTTTGTACATCACTTAAAACATGAATTAACATTCTACTGATATAATAAAATTAAGTACAAATTATTTGAAAAGAAAATTACCCATCAACAACCAAGAAAGTTGAAGTCAAACTCAATCCATCACAGAAAATATTTACAGCACAATTCAACATAAAAATCACATATTTTTCACACAAACTATATAATTTCACATTCCCTACTGGAAAACAACTAATTAAATAAAACTTATTGTGCTTTAGCTGCAGATTTTCTCTGTGTCCACCTAATAAAAAATATAAATTGGATAAAAAAGGAAAATAATATTGTCAGAAAAGCACCCAAACATGCAAAAATAAAAAGAAACAAACAGGCAAACCTCAAAGAAATCTAAAGTATCTAGGAACTATAAAAAAAATTATCCAGGAAATCGCCCCCAATCTCGTATATGTCAAGACAAAAGATAAAAATCTTTAGGAGAATTGAGTAATCCCACAGTGAAATAAGGGTGGACCTATACATTTTACCCTACTCGCAAAGTGTGAGTTTGCGATCTACTGAGGAGAACACCCAGTATTAGATCACCAGCATTTTAATTAAGAGAAGAATGCGACAGGAGGGATAACGCTCTTTGTAATTTTAATCAAGCATGAGATTTAAATGTATTCATACCTTCACTTGAAAATTATGAAACAAAGAGAGGGATCATTAGATTAAAAGATAGTCTTCCCAGATTGAAAGTGGGAGGATTTAACATTACTATTGAAGAATATTATGTTTTTAAACATTGTCCTGAGGAAGGTGGTGCACAAAAAGCAAGATCCACCGAAACGCGTCAACATATTTCTGGTTTTGCATTGAACGTTCATATAAAATGATTTTATTGTTAAACAATTTAGTGTTTCAATTGTCTAATGGATTTCTTCAAAGGATTATGATTCAAATAACATATGTTTGTGATATTGTGAAATTCTACTATATGTTATGAATTACGAATCCATTGTTTTTAACATAGGTGATGACTGATTATGGTTTTAATAAAACAGAGTAAAATTTGAATAACATTGTCAAGGTTAAATATTGATTTCTAATGACTGTTACAGTACAGTGCTTTTGTGGTTCTACTTTCTGAATTGTGGTGGTATATCTAGAGAAAGATTGTGATTTCCTTCAAGAAGCCTTAGATATAGTAAGTGTGGAGTGAATTAGAGTAAATAGATTGTGAGACACCATAGGGTAAGAATCATTTTACAAATGGAATAACTTTCTTTGATTGTTGTTATTTACCCAGTTCCCTTTGGTATATAGGGTTACTCTCAACCTTTTTACACCATTAAATTGCATTAACTATTTTAATCAACAAATTATTTATTTGCAGATCTTTTAAATGTTCAACTTAATATTTAATTTAATATATACATTATTTTAAAATCTCCCCACTCTTATCCCCTATATCCTGCAACAAAAAAGTCATTAAACAATTATTTATATACATTAATATAACTATAAATACAAATGTCACCAATTTCATAAGTAAAAAAGTATCTTACTAAAAATACAAATAAGGCAACCAAACACACTTTAATAAATTGCATACTAACTTACAAACAAGATTACATACATTGATATTTTCAACATCAATATTTTTTGCGAAAATATTGAAAAACAACACAAATTTTGTTATTTTTACCTTAAATATTTCTGTTGACAATATTTTTGGTCTCCTGATATTCTTGATACACTTTTTTGTATCAAATATATTTTTTCCGATATTTTCTCTAAACATCCCCAGATTTGTGTACGGTATAGTTGGCAAAGCAGAAGAGCTTGGAAGTGTGAGACATGAGAAAATGGTCCCTGTGTCATTTAGTTTGATGCTGAAAATATTAGCAGGACTTTTTCTAGGTTCAGATGACTGAAACCATGGACTGGGCCATTTCCATGGGGAAGTGGTGGTCCCTGCGACTCAAAGAACCACAGGAGGGAGCCTGTGTGCCCTATCATTTTTTTACAAAATGCCCCGGGACCTGACCCACCCAGGGCCCTTTTCTAAACAAGTGCGTGAGCCTGAGATCGTTTTTTTAAATGTTTGTTGCAACTTTGTGAATTTTGCGAATTTGCATACAAAATGTTTTTTTAAATGCTTTTTTGCCCTGGCACTACCAGAGTTAGAGGGTCAGGGTATTCATAATCTGGGAATGAGTGCTTAAGCTGTTGATGCTGGAATGTGGCATGCCCTCTCGATTTGGTGCATCGCAGGCACGGCTTTCATTCGAAGGTACATGCCGAGGGGCCTCCCCTGTAGTGAAGTGGAAGGTGGGTCAGCATTGTGTGCGCAGTGTCAGGTGATGCCTGGTTATATGGTTAGCCGTTCCGCATTAACATGGCTATATTGGTGAGAGAGGAGAGTAGTATTCAACAGCATAATGGGGCACTGTCAATGTGAGTGGAAGTCAACTCCAAAGGTTATAGACTGCCACAGCTTCAGTTACGAAGCGCATCCGCTGTCATTAGTTGGAACATTATTGTGTGTGTGAGCAGGAGTTACTCAACGAATGCTTATGGCTATGGGCTGGCAGTTAAAAATTGGCGGCTCAATGAGGGGTGTATTGTGCTGTTTGCTTAAAGGAACAGCATCTTTTTATGTGGCTGAAATGAATTAGAAGGACAGTGGGAGTTTGCTGATGCCTTCAGAAATAAAGTACTATACATGAATTTCCAGTCCTTTCTCTATGGCAAAAGGATTATCCTCCAATGGGAGTTAGCCTATATGCATTTAAAGACTCAAAGCTGGTGAATCCTTAATTTGTAACCTGCATTGAAAAAAGCAATTTAGCTGAAATGCATCTGGTAGGTGATTTATTAACTGCATACAAGAAATAATGTCCATGGAGCCTGGTGTGGTGACAATAAACTCACATGTTGAGAACCCGAGCTGTGTTGGGGACCGTTCTTGATTCGGAGCGGGTAATTTGGGAATATATATGTATATATATATATATATATATATAATATATATATATATATATATAATATATATATATATATATATATATTCACTGAAAAAACATAGGTATAAGACCATATATAGTTAGGAATTAGCATTTACAAAACCTTATTTTACTCACACAAAACCATTGAAATTCGCATATATAGTTAGTTGTACTAACTATATATCGCGCACCCGCAATCCACTGCTGATCATGTCACATATTACATCATTCATGACATGGTCAGTGACATCACTGATGACATCTCAAATGACATCACTGATAACATCTCAAATGACATCACTGATGACATCTCAAATTACATCACTGATGACATCACTGATGACATCTCATTTGACATTACTGATCACATCACTGATGACATCATTCATGTGATAATACGATGAACCTCTTTAGACTCTAATATAACCTTAGATACACTCAGTGTAAAAAGACACTCACAGACTGTCACTCATCCATGGAGTTACTCACACACCTTGTCAGTCATGCAAAGAATCAATCACACCTCCATTTCCTCAACTATACAGTTATACACACCTTACTTATTCAAACATATACTAACACATATTTACTCTCTTATACAATCCCTGATACAAGTTCACAATGATCCATACAGCCACTCACACATTCACTGGCTCTTATGCACAGTTATTTATATATGTCAACTCTCACATGTTCTGTGTTTTACATATGTACTTACTTTGACATGTAGCACTGAGATATCCATTCACTCACCAATACACTCATGCACACAGTCAACCGCCCATACAGCTGTTTCCAAATGCACTTTTGAACCCATACATCTAGTGAATCAACTTCTCACACATCTATGCACAGAGTCATACACCTCCCAGCCACCCACACACACACACTAAGTCTCCCATACAAATACTTGGGCAACCAATCAATAACCCACATAGTTACTCATATAGCTACTGATCAACACATGCAGCAGTTTACAGAACAACAGACATAATGATGCACAAATTAAGACAGTTTAGTCACTAACCCATGCACTCAGTGAGACACATTTAATCACTCACTCATACAGTCAGTCATGCACCTACTAAATCCTTCATCCAGACACTTATACATCCACTCATTCTTCAATATGTAAGACATATTTTAACTTTACAGAAACATACAGTCACTGGATGTTGTCATCAGTGATGTCATCAGTGATGTCATTTGAGATGTCATCAGTGATGTCATCAGTGATGTCACTGACCATGTCATGAATGATGTAATATGTGACATGATCAGCAGTGGATTGCGGGTGCGCGATATATAGTTAGTGCAACTAACTATATATGCAAATTTCAATGGTTTTGTGTGAGTAAAATAAGGTTTTGTAAATGCTAATTCCTAACTATATATGGTCTATAACCTATCGTTTTTTCAGTGAATTTTCAAGGTTTTGTAAATGCTAATTCCTAACTATATATGCTCTATAACTTATGTTTTTTTCAGTGAATTTCAATGGTTTTTTAATAGCAAATATCAAAAGCTGTAAAATGTATTCTTCTTTTAAAGGAAAAATATATTTTATATGTATTTAATATAACTTTTTTATGTATATAAATTTTTTGAGGGAACGAATTTATCAACTATCATGCTGAAGAAGAGTGTGGGGAAAAAAACCAAAGAGGAGGACTAAGAGGAAAGAGCAATCAGTTCAAAAATACAATTGCTTTAAAGCATGAAGTGCTTTTCCACACATTTACATTTAAATAACCCATATTAGAACATACAAAATATCTACAGAGGAGACGGTGTACATTGAATTTTAGACTCTTCATTGGTACCTACATGTTAGTACTTACATCACCCACACAACACAACAGCTCTATTCAGAGCTACCCTACCTCAAAGCACTCTAAAATATTATTTTACTATTTCCCTTGGCTTTCCCCTTGTTACGCTTTCCGGAACGCTACCCGGTGATCGGACCGGGCGCTAACCGTGCGAATTTTTTTTTTTTTTACATATATGGGCCTCCTCAGCCACCCTCAGAAAACCTAGGGGGTCAGGATATGTCTCCCGTGCCCCCTTATACCCATTCCCAACATTGTTTATCCTCCATCTTGTAACTAAATTCGTCCGAAACACAAGATGGCGGACTCCCGTTACGCTACCGGTGAGCTACTCGGTTCGCGTACCGGGTAGCGCTTCCACCGCGAAAAATCGAAAAAAAAATTATTTTATTTTTTTGCCCCGCGGGGCCCTTTAATAGCCCCCACATCAAGCCTAGGGGGTCAGGAGGGGTCTACCTTGCCCCTTTCATTCATTTCCCCCTTCGTTTATTTCCACCTCTTGTCTCTCGATCCTACCGAGAGACAAGATGGCGGCCGCTCCGGACTGTTTAGAATGTTGAGAGTCACCGGAGAGCCAATCCGCTTCTCCTCGCGAAGTTCCGTTCCGCATCTGGTACGCTAACCGGGGCGCTAACCGGGACGCTGTCACAGATATATATATTTTTTTGAACGTTAATTTCTCAAAATCCACTGGAGCACATATCTTGAGACCTAGCAAAGGCACATCGGGGAAACAGTCTCTACAATTTTGCCAAGTTTCATAGAAATCCATTCAGCCGTTCGAGCTAAAAGTGAGTCCAACCGCCCTAAGGAAAACTCAATGTTAAAAACACGTTTTGGGACCCCCCTTTTTTCTCGGCCCCCGCTTGACGAAACCCCCCCAAACTTTCAGGGGACGCTCAGAAACAAAATGTGCCATTTTCCTAAAACTTTCAGCCAACTCTGTCCATCAACGCCAAAGTTATTCAACATAGAATTTTCAGAAATCCCTATTCAAAAAAATCCTAACTATATATACCTACTGGCGACCGCCAGTAGGTAATATATATATATATATATATATATATATATATATATATATATATATATATATATATATATATATATATATATATATATATATATATATATATATGTATATATATATATATATAACATTTCTATGGCAAAATGAAACCCCTCATTTTGTTCCTTTGCAAATTAAATGTTTTAAGTGTTAACACATTATTCCAATCAAGATGATTTCAGGCGTGCCATACTTTTGTCATAAGTAAGACTGTTAGCGCTCTAGTTGTTCTTTAGAACACTCTGGGACATTCTGTCACTGGGCTATAGTTGGGCTACATCTGGCTGATATTTGGGCTACATTTGTTTTTTTTTGTCTCTGGTGGCCATCTTTGGGCTACATTGGGCTACATTGGGCTACATTTGGGCTCTAACATATATATAGCCCAATGTAGCCCAATATATATTTTTCAAAGTTAATTTTTGTAAAAACCACTGGAGCATATATCTTGAGACATAGCAAAGGCACATCGGGCTACCAGTCCCTACAATTTTGCCAAGTTTTGTGGAAATCCATTCAGCCGTTCGAGCTAAAAGTGAGTCCAACCGCCCTATGGAAAACTCAATGTTAAAAA